>NC_045616.1:61656207-63135373 GCF_009829155.1 Mustela erminea
GCAGAGAGCCCGATGCGGGACTCGATCCCAGGACCCTGAGATCATGACCTGAGCCGAAGGCAGCGGCCTAACCCACTGAGCCACCCAGGCGCCCCTAAGATTTTATTTTTAAGTAATCACTACACCCAACATGGGACTTGAACTTAAACCCTGAGGTCAAGCATTGCATGCTCTAGAGACTGAGCCAACCAGGTGCCCCACCCCACGTCTTTCTTTAACCCAAATGCTGCTGCTGTTACCTGGGTTTTTTAGGTTCACTGGAGAAAGGTGTTTATTACAGGTATGTCCATATATAATCATGCTAGTCTATCCATAGAATCAAGGTCCTGAAAGATTCTATCAAATAACTCCTCTGAAATAATCCAGGAAGAGTGTATAGAACAACTTGCAAAAAGTTGTGATGCTCTTAAAAATGACATAAAATTCATTGTATATTCTGTTTTTGTGAGGTAAGTTAGAGGACTTTCATGTTATTACATGCTAATGCATTGCTCATAGGGCAAGAGCTAACGTAAGGTGGTGTGCCCCCAGTTGTGAAAATGCAGCATTTAAAAAAATATATTTCATTATTTACTTATTTATTATTTATTTATTTTAGAGAGGAAGGGGGAAGGATAGAGGGAGAATCTTAAAAGCAGGCTCCATGCCCAGCACAGAGCCCAAAGAGGGGCTCAATCTCACAAGAGTAATTTCTGTAGTAAAATGTCATTAAATTGGGCTTATTTTATAATTTTATAAAATTCAAGTATTCTAACTAATGTTACCATTATTTATGAGAAGTGACTGTCATGAGTCAGCTAAAGTCATTTTCATTAAATGATATTTTCCTTGCTCATTTTAGTTTTGATAACATACTAATTTGAACTAACTATATACTTCATCATCTGTCTGAATGTTTTAGGCAAACTGAGCTGTTTCACAGAACAGAATTATGGTGTTGGATATTCCTTTTAATACTATAATTTGTTGGGGTGCCTGGGTGGCTCAGTGGGTTGGGCCGCTGCCTTTGGCTCGGGTCATGATCTCAGGGTCCTAGGATCGAGTCCCGCATCGGGCTCTCTGCTCAGCAGGGAGCCTGCTTCCTTCTCTCTCTCTCTCTGCCTGCCTCTCTGCCTACTTGTGATCTCTGTCTGTCAAATGAATAAATAAAATCTTAAAAAAGAATACTGTAATCTCTTGGAGTCCTCTTTTAGATGCTGTCTCAAATTCTTTTTAGATCTAAGTTATGTATAACAAATTTAGAAGTAAATTATGAATAATAATGGTACAGGTGCCATCCTTCCAATATAGTACTGTTTAGCTACCATGTTTTCAGTTTTCTTCTTCTAATGCATCTAAAATTGAATTGGCTAGGTTGGGTTTGATTTGGTTTGGTTTGTAGCTGTATCACACTCTGGCTCATACCGAACTTGCAAGCCAGGACTACTTTATCTAGTACTCGTTTGATTCTGATGTTGATAACTCAAGTTGGGAAAAAGAGCATCATTTTAGAGTGGGATAATGATGAGCTCACTTTTCATACTAGTTCAGTTAGTTGCTGGTGGAATGTCTAACAAATGGAGATGTTATTAAGACCGAGATCTGGTTTGGACAGAAGATAAAAAGTAAATGTACAGAGAGATTTGTGATTTTTAGGTGATAATTAAAACTGTCGGAGTGTTTTTGTATGGAGATGAAGCAGCAGTGGGACGTCTATTGCTTTTTCATACAAACTCAAGCAGAAGCTGTTCGCAGTACCTTTAGCCCTTTCATTAGTATATACTTTTCAGTCTCAGTGGTTATCTCAAAACCTTTAAGGGACAATTTAGGGGATTACTGAAATAATTAATTTTATAATTTTGTTTCATTAATTAATTCCTAAGATAAGTTTATTAGTCCCCGAGAGTCATAATATTGCACAGAAAATAGTAATACTGGTTTTGTATTTGTCATGTATCCTCTTAGCTGTTTATGGAATGTCCTGTCATATTTATCAGATTTATTAAAGCATGCATTATATTTGAACAGTGACTGTAACTTGAAACATCAGTTTAGGAGATTAATTGAAGGTTACTGGGAGATGATAAGGTAACAAATACTATAAATTAATCATTTAATTTCTTTCATTTAGATATACAAGAATTTGATAACTTGTTGCTTCCAGTGATGGGAACTGAGCCACTGAGGAGGGTAGGGTGTGGGTGGCCAGTTGCCTTTTCACTTTGTACTCTTCTGTGCTATTCACATTTTGAACCGCGGAATGATTTTACTTTGGGAACAGATAAAAGATATTTAAATTTTGAAAATTGCTATATTTACTTCAAACAGAAGGCAGTACGATTGTGTTAGTATTGACACTTGAAGTTAGAAGTCATGATTTCAAATCTTAATTTCAACCATCGCCTGGCCAACTGACATTAGGTGACTCATTTCACCTCTTTGAATCAGTTTCCCATTTGCCCTGCTTACATCTCAGGATAATTGAGTTCACTCAAGTATGTGAGGCACACACTCTGATAGGTGCTGAGAGGAAACACCTTTTCAATCATGTGGGCATCAACTATCAAGTGTAGAACTAGACTCCCCCCGCCCCAATTTTTTTTTTAAGGTTTTATTTATTTGAGAGAGAGCACAGCGGGGTGGGGGGGGCGGGGGGCGGGGCGCAGCGGCGGGGGAGGGAGAAGCAGACTCCCCACTGAGCAGGGTGCTCCAGAACTAGACAAAATTTTGACCTATTTTGATAAATCCTATATGTTTTGAAGATTAGTCAGAAGAAAAAAGATTAGTAGGAAGAATTTACAGTAGCAGCTTGAGAGTGGTAAGGAAGAGGTTAGTGTGGTCCTTCCAGAAGACAAAGACAGTTGAGTTTACGAAGAATAAGTGAAGTGGGGAAAGAGGATAAGGAGTGAGAGAAGGTATTTTGCTAAGAAGAGCTCCAGCTCCATCTCATCTGATGTATGTTTGTGTGTAGCACATTTTTGTTTTATCTATTTTAAGACAGTACTGTATCATGTTCTTCCTCAGTTTTGCTAGTCCCCAAAATTTTGGCTATAGCTATTAGTTGAAATTTGGGGAAATCTGACTTCGGACTTCACAGTGAACGCTAAAGAGTTAGTAAAGAATCACTAAAACTCGACCAGATTTTTAGTACATACATTTTACTGTATAGACCATAAGTATTAAATCATCAGATTCTGATGTCAGCCTTCATTTCTTTCTTTCTAAGGCACTAGTGAGAATTCCTAATTCAGGGGCTAAGGCTCTAATTTGCAATCCACTTGTATTTTCCCCAAATGAGTAGATTTTTATTCCCTTCATCTTTTTTGGTGTTTTTGTCCCCATATACTTCTGTATTTCTTCTGTGTGCCTGGTATCTCATTACTATACCCTTAGTCTTCAAAAGCCTAAAGTCTTTTACTTTGATTTTTGTGACTGCTTTTTCCTGGTGTAAAACTTGTTACCTACTTTATTTGCTAAGTCATGTATATAACTTTTTCTAATCTTGAATATTTTTTTCCCTCTTCAGTGGGAAAGATAAAAACTTTAAATCCATTTAAATCCATTTAAAATTTGTTGAGCTCCTAATTTATAAGTACATACAGTTTCCTTGATGCCATATTGTTTCCTTGGTAGCACCATTAAATGGCTTACCCCAGAGTAGTTTATAGACTTTTAATGTTGAACTACCTAATACCCACTCTCCTGTAAGTTACAGTTTAAGGGCATTTATATTTTACTATTTAATATTTGACATCCAATATTTTGTAAGTTAAAGAAGCAATTTGTAAATTTCCAATTTACAAATTGAAGATTGTATTTATTATGGATATTAGCCTCTGTAACCAACATGGCTATTAAAAACAAGCACAAATGTTTAAAGTTTTACACGGGTTTAGTTTTTTGTTTTGTTTTGTTTTTTAAAAGATTTTATTTATTTATTTGTCAGAAAGAGAGAGGGAGTAGCAGACACAGGGAGAAGTAGGTTCCCCGCTGAGCAAGGAGCCCCATGTGGGACTCAATGCCAGAACGCTGGGATCACCATCTGAGTCAAAGGCAGTGCTTAACCGACTAAGCCACCCAGGCATCCCATACACAGGTGTAGTTTTAAGTGAGAAATAGAGACTTTTGCACAAAATTTATATAGAGTATTTGTTAAAACTGTAGAAGACATAAAATTGGGTATGTAGGTACTTCCTCTTTACGTTTTTCATGTGTATTTGTAAATGGGAAGAAAAAGATGAGGTATCTCAATCTTTGAGTGATTTAGCAGTTCAGAATGAACGAGTAAGAAAGCATTATTTCATAATTGCAGTACAGGCTTTTGCTTTTAATGACTCTTTCACTTCAGATGCTTTAACTTCAGAGTAACAGAAAATCAAGCTGTATGTGGGTTAAACAGTATGGATGTTCATCATCTCATACAATAAACAGTCTAGAGGTAAGAGTTAGTTAACTGAGTAGATTGATACCATCATCAAAACCTCAAGTTCTCTGATACCCCAGAATGATCTGTCATTTTAGGCTGGATCCTCATGGATCCCATGGTACCTGCCACAAGTGACAGATGTCACAGGTGAGAAAATGGAATTATATCTCCTTATATTGCATTTGCAAAGAATAGCAACCTTCTCAGAACTGTTCCCCCCGCCCCCCCAATGAATAGCCGTTTTGTAGCTTTGGCCACAGTTGGGTCACTTATACATGCCTAAGCTACCACATGGCAGGGGTGGCTTCTTTCTTTGAAGGATCTGGCTGCTTGGATGATCATAAAATTCTGTGAGCAGGTAAGAAGTGGCTGTTGGGTAGGAATCAGTAATGTCAGTTGCAGTGAGCCCATTTTGTTCTTTTTTTTTTTAACGTGTTCAAATGTTTAATAATTATTTTTAAAAGTAAATACATCAGTAGTAGCTAAGAGTAATAACTATGGAATAAAGCAGTTCTTTGACACTCAGCAGCTATGAGAACTTACACAAGCATATGAATTTCAGTTACTACTAAAATGGGAATAATAATGGTACATATTTTATAGGGTTGTTTTGAGAATTAAATGCCATAATGCATGCAGCATGCTTTGACTTAGTATTTGGCCCATAGTAAATGATCACTGTGTGTTAACTGCTTTTATTTTCATATTTTAATTTTAACTTACCTTGAATGATTGAAGCTTTTGCCTAAATCTATTATATATTATGTTTTATGGGATGCCAATATTATAACTATCTCTTCTTGAGTTTTAATTGTTGAACTTTACCATAGGTCTTGTTTTGGGGGAAGCAAATTTGATGATGGCGGTTGAAACACTTAAACATCAGAAGTCATTCATCCAACCTACCTTCTTTACAAATGCTGCTCTCTGTTTTCAGCATAATTTTGATTATTATTATCATTTTTGATCAGTTTCATGAAGTAATACAGCTTACATTATACTCATTTCTGAAATATTGATCCTGCTTTAGTTCTATTTAAATATAGACTTTTTTTTTTTTTAAAGATTTTATTTATTTCTCAGAGCATGCACTAGCAGGGAGAACAGCAAGCAGAGGGAGAAGCAGGCTCCCCACTGAACAGGGAGCCCAATGCAGAACTCAATCCCAGGACCCTGGGATCAGGACCTGAGCTGAACGCAGATGCTTAACCAACTGAGCCAACCAGGTGTCCCTACACATAAAGACTTCGGACAGCATTGTGGGGAGGGATAGTTAACAAGGGACTGTAAAATGGGAATGATACTTAAATAGGCCTGTAAGTATTTAATGCAATAAAGTACTTAAAGGTCTGTTCATATTAGGCCCTCAATAAAAGTTTCTTTTCTTCCTTATCTCTCATATGACGAACATCTCAAAAGTATTGTTTGTTTCTTCAGAGGCAGAAGAGATTGTTACCAGCTTGTCAGTAAGGGTGAATGATATCAATCAAGATAAAGAAAGTCATGCTAGGAATTTCAAACAGGGACTTAATACAGGAAATTGATTATGTAGGTGTTGATATAACTTTAATGAAATGCTAAAATTTCATTGGCTGACCAGGGGTCAACTTAGCCATCACTTATATCATGGTTTCTATGAGAAAAAAATAGGTAGGCATACCTTAACTTTTAAACAAACATTAAAACCACAAATATTTCAAATAAGTTGGGAAAGATGTATTTTGCTCATAGTTCTTCTCTGACAGTTGAAAATGAATAAATAGATTATATATTATTTTAAATATGGTATATAGCATAGGATTACGTTTCTTTTTAAGTGGATGCTAGGCTACCCAAAGGAGATTATTCTTAAAAAGCAAGTTAAATGAATTTTCTTTTTCATTAATTGCTTCATAGTACAACCGTAACTCTGGAGGTGGAGGGTGCTTTTCCTGGAGTTTCTGGTTGTCCTTTTTTTTTTGCCTAATTGAGGGGGTGGAAAAAGATGTGGCTTCCATTTATCTTCCACTCATTGTATCTGTTCCTTAGAATCTATTCCATTCTTCTTCTTAAAGATACTCTTGTAAGAGTCCACGTTAAGATTCTAGGCCAAGCCTACTGCACAGTTTCAATCCTGGGATTTTTTTTTTCTTCATTAGACCATTGTATTTATATTAACCATTTTTTTTTCTTGATTTTCATCTTCAATTTGCTGGAGTACATTCTTAAGTATATTTCTCAGAAAGAGGGAATTGCAGAAATTTTTGAACTTTTATAGAACTAAAAAATATTCCCCTGGCCTGTGACTTATTTCATCAGTTATCCATATGACTTAATAGTCTCCTTCAGATCTTAACTCACATATCCTCTTCTCAAAGAGGCCTTCTTTGACTGTCGTATTTTAAATTGCAAATCCTGTATATTATCAATCCATCTTCAGTGATTTTTCTTTTAATGTACTTAACACATGCTAACATGCTATATATTTTGTTTATTTTATTTATTCTGTTTCCCTAATAAAATGCTATACAGCAGAAATTTATGTAGTTTTGTTCACTGCTACATCCTTGTGATACAAAGTCATGCCTGGCACATAATAGCCCCTCAGTAAATAATCACTGAATGAGTTAGTTAATGTTTCCCTCACTATTAACAATTACAAATCCAAGTTATAAGTCATTTTCTCTTAGAACTTTTAAGGGATTGTTCCATTGTCTTCTGGTATCTAGTGTTATTAATGCAAAATGTAACATCAGTCTCTCTCTTTTTTTCTTTTTCCTTTTATGGGTGACGTGTTCTCCCTTTCAGAGCTTTCATTTTCAGGGGTACCTGGGTGGCTTGTCAATAAAGCATCTGCCTTCGATTCAGGTGATGATCCCGGGGTCCTGAGATCAAGCCGCCCAGGGAGCCCGCTTCTTCTTCTCCCTCTGCTGTTCCCCCATTTGTGCTCTCTCTCAAATGAATTAATAAAATCTTTAAAAAGAAAGCTTTCGTTCCTGGAAATTTTAGATCTCTGGAAATTTTCAGCATTGTATATAAAAGTGGGTTTTTTCATTTATTCTAGTTACTACATAGGAAGCTCTTTAAATTAGATTATTGTTTTTTTTTTTTCCAGCTCTGGGAAATTATATTCTCTTTTTTTTTTTTTTTAAGATTTTATTTATTTATCAGAGAGAGAGAGGGGGAGAGAGCGAGCACAGGCAGGCAGAGTGGCAGGCAGAGGCAGAGGGAGAAGCAGGCTCCCCGCCGAGCAAGGAGCCCGATGCGGGACTCGATCCCAGGACGCCGGGATTATGACCTGAGCTGAAGGCAGCTGCTCAACCAACTGAGCCACCCAGGCGTCCCAGGGAAATTATATTCTTAAAAAAAAAATTCTTACCCTCTTTTTTTTTTCTGTAGTATCAACAACTATTGATTGTCAAATCTCTTTTCCCTTCATGTGCCATTTTCCACATTTTTCTCTTTTTAATTTTATATCTCTTTGAAGTTTGATATGTTTATAATAAATGGTAAAATCTGGCTACCATTTTCTTTGACTAAAATGAATTACAATAGGCTATAATAGGATAGATTGTGTTAATATTTGTATTTTGTTTATTACTAATAATATTGAATGGCAGTGGTGGCTTATCACATCAGTAGAAAAAGGAAATATTCATCAGTAAGTGATCTCTGGCTTATTGGAAGAGGACTTGCTCTAATTTCTTATCAGACACTATATATTTTAAATATTATGTAATAAAATATTACACATCCATAAAATGTATGAGTAGAGATGTTTGTTATTATTTATAATAATAATAATTTGTTATTATTTATAAGATGTTAGTATTATTTATAATATGTGAATGGCCTAAATGGACAATAAGGTAATACTTTATTAAACTCTCATACTGGTACTGTGAAATGCTTTGTGACTATTAACAGCAGTATTTTTCAAAGAATGTTCAGTAATACTGAAAATGATACATTGAGCATAGCATAAAATATAAATGTGTTGAATCATTATGTTGTGTACCTAAAAGTAGTGTTAACAGTGTATGTCAACTATACTTCAGTAAAAAAGACAGAAAGAAAATGATGTATTATACCAGTAATTTGTGTCTACACACACACATATAAATTTTCACATGTGCTTAAAGAAAAGGACTAGTGGAAAATATTCAAAATGTTAATACAGCTCCATATTCCCATATATGAAACCATTGGGCCAATATGTATTCCTGAATTCCAAATTTTTTAGATTTTAGAACATAAATCTATGTTTTCATAACATCTGGAGAAGTACTCTATAATCAAACATGTATTGCTGCAGTGAAACGTGACTATTCACATTAAGTAGGATACATAAAGTTTATAATTTCATGTCAGTGGAGGTTACATTTTGCTGCTAAATCAAATTATGCCAAACTTAATTTTAAAGTTTCCTTTTAAACCTTTTTTGGATTTCGGAATTACATGCATTTTGGTCAATAATTATTTAAGCAAGGAAATTATGAATTTGTTTAATTATTTTTATAATTTTTCACATATTTCTAGGAACATATAAATATGTATGTCACAGGAAAAATATATTTTTTTTAAGATTTTATTTATTTATTTGACAGGCAGAGATCACAAGTAGGCAGAGAGGCAGAGAGAGAGGGAGAAGCAGGCAGAGAGCCCGATGCGGGGCTCAATCCCAGGACCCTGAGATCATGACCTGGGCCGAAGGCAGAGGTTTAATCCACTGAGCCACCCAGGCGCCCCAGGAAAAATATTTTCATAAAAATTTCAAAACTATGATTTTATATAATTAATTGAATTAAGCTTTCCTACTAAATCTTAGCCTTCTCTAAAAGAAGGGAAAAGAACCAAATTCACTGGAAGATACTCATTCAGTGATTTAACAAATACTTGTCCAGTAACTATTTCTTTTTAAAGATTTTATTTATTTATTTGACAGAGAGACGGCACAAGCAGGCAGAGTGAGAGAGAGAAGTAGGCTCCCTGCCAAGCAAGGAGCCTGACCTGAGACTTGATTCTAAGACCCTGGGATCATGACCTGAGTCGAAGGCAGCCGCTTAACTGACTGAGCCACCCAGGGGTCCCTACTAACTACTGTTTTTTTTTTTTTTTAAGATTTATTTATTTATTTATTTATTTGACAGAGATCACAAGTAGGCAGAGAGGCAGGCAGAGAGAGAGAGAGGAGGAAGCAGGCTCCCTGCCGAGCAGAGAGCCCGATGCGGGCCTCGATCCCAGGACCCTGAGATCATGACCTGAGCCGAAGGCAGCGGCTTTACCCACTGAGCCACCCAGGCGCCCCCCTACTAACTACTATTTTTTTTTTTTAAAGATTTTATTTATTTATTTGACAGAGAGAAATCACAAGTAGATGGAGAGCCAGGCAGAGAGAGAGAGAGGGAAGCAGGCTTCCTGCTGAGCAGAGAGCCCGACGCAGGACTCGATCCCAGGACCCTGGGATCATGACCTGAGCCGAAGGCAGCGGCTTAACCCACTGAGCCACCCAGGCGCCCCTAACTACTATTTTAATAAACATAAATAACCTTACAAGTTATCAGAGAAATTAATATTTCAAACTATGATATATTTTCAGAAATTTAATAATTCTGACAATTCCAGTTGTTTATGAGGATGCCAAGGAGCACTAGGAAATTTTGTACAGTGCAGGTTGGGTATCAGTTGATAAAAACCATTTTGGAAAGCAATTTGATAATATCTGGTGAAGTTGAAGTTGCATATATTTCTCTGTAAAATCTCTTTCATGTCATGTGACTTGTCATTAATACATTGATTTGTACAGTTCACTTCTACTGCATCTTGCCCCCTAGCATTTTATTCTCTATAATTTTATATTACTGGGTTCTTACTACCTGTGATTTTTTTTTTTCTTTTTCCAGGGCAGTGCATGTGCTGTTCAATAACTTGCTTCCTGAGCCTTTTCACAAAAAAAGGGCTTTTTAAACAAAAACTTTACTTTTGGTTTTTTGGATTTTTTTTTTTTTAAGATTTTATTTATTTATTTGACAGAAAGAGATCACAGAGAGGCAGAGAGGCAGGCAGAGGCGGGGCGGAAGCAGGCTCCCTGCTGAGCAGAGAGCCCGATGCAGGGCTCCCAGGACCCTGGGATCATGACCTGATCCGAAGGCAGAGGCTTTAACCCACTGAGCCACCCAGGGGCCCCTACTTTTGGTTGTTTTGATATGCCAATAGCCATGCAAATACTCAGCACCTTTACTTATCAGATGTGGTATGTAGTTAAGAGTCCTTTAATTTTGCTGGGGTTATTACTATTTTCTGAGGACAGGTACAATGGAGAATAGGATGACTTGGATTATGAACCAAAATTATTTGTGACCTAGGCATGGAATCCATCTCTTTCATTGCATACTTTCTCTAGAATCACAGCTTTCTTATTTCAGTATAATGTGATAAACACTAAGGTGGTTAAGAGGTGTTGGGTAGAACTAAATAGAGGTCTTCTAAGTCAGGGGTCAGCAATGCTTTTTGTAAAAGAACAGTTAGTATATATTTTAGGCTGTTTGAGCCATACATTTCTATCACAACTACTCATTTGCTATCGCTGCATGAAAACTATTCAGAGATGATATATAGATGAACGAGTGTGGCTGGACACAGAAATTTGAATTCCATGTGATTTTTACAGGACACAAAATATTTTTATAATGTATTAACCATTTAAAAATAAGCTTAGGGGCGCCTGGGTGGCTCAGTGGGTTAAGCTGCTGCCTTCGGCTCAGGTCATGATCTCAGGGTCCTGGGATCGAGTCCCGCATCGGGCTCTCTGCTCAGCAGGGAGCCTGCTTCCTCCTCTCTCTCTCTGCCTGCCTCTCTGCCTACTTGTGATCTCTCTCTGTCAAATAAATAAATAAAATCTTTAAAAAGAAAAAAAAATTAAAATAAAAATAAGCTTAGTATTAAAAATATTATTTAAATCACATAAAATTATCCATAGCTCTCAAGTTATACAAAAACAAATGGCAGGCAAAATACCATTCATTGGCCATGGTTTGTGAACCCTTGTTGTAAGACTTTTAATTACAGGATGTTAATTGAATGTGCCTCTTTTGGTTACCCATTCAATCTCCGCTACTTTCATTTACTAGGAGAGTTAGTAACCTCCTAGGTTTTAGGAATAATGAAAATATAGTGGTGCCTGGGTTGCTCAGTCAGTTAAGCATCTGCCTTCTGCACAGGTCATGATCTCAGGGTCCTTGGATCACTTCCAGTATGTGGCTCCCTGCTCGGCGAGGAGCCTGCTTCTCAACTTCTCCCCGTACCCCCAACCACACCCCACATGTGTGCTTGCTCGCTTTCTCTCAAATAAATAAGATCTTTAAAAAAAAAAAAAAGGAATAGTGAAAATGTCATTGCTAATCCAACTGGCTTCTGAGTATACTTGATATCCTGAATAAAAATCATGATGCTATAAAGTTAATAAAAATAACAGTAATAACACTGTTGTGTTGACGATACACAGGTTCCTCCAGCAAAGATTCAGACTCAGTTGCTTATACGAACCGCGTATAAGGCCTGAATGTTTAGGAAACAGGAAGTTGTGTGAATTGGCTCAAAATGAACAGCACATGCCTCCTCTGAAAAAAAAAAGCAGTAGCCACCACATAGCTCTGTCCTGTAGAGGGAAAGAAGCCCCAGTGTTCCTGATGAAAAACATCCAAGAGAAATCAAGACCTACATAAATCAAGACCAAATATTAGTTGAATTAAGTCTCCTAGTTGTTTAATGTAACATATCTGGTTTTTTTATTCTTTTTTAGAACATTTTAATTTAAATTTGGTTAATATATAATGTATTATTGGTTTCAGAGTATAGGCCTGTGATTCCTCAGTCTTACATAATACCCAGTGCTTATTACATCATATGCCCTCCTTAATGGCCATCACCCAGTTACCCCATCTTTCCACCCATCTCCCCTCCACCAAACCTCTATTTGTTTCCTATGATTAAGAGTCTCTTGTGGTTTGTCTCCCTCTCTGGTTTCATCTTGTTTTTTTGTCTTCTTTTCCACTATGATCCTGTTTTGTTTCTTAAATTCTATTAAATTCCAGTATCAATGAGATAATATAATTGTCTTTCTCTGGCTTATTATGCTTAGCATAATACACTGCAGTTCCATTCACATCTTTGCAAATGTCAAGATTTCATATTTTTGATGGCTGCATAATCCTGTTTCTGTGTGTGTGTGTGTGTGTGTGTGCGCGCACGCGCGCGCGCATACACCACATCTTCTTTATCCATTTATCTGTGGGTGGACATCTGGGCTCTTAGCATAATTTAGCTATTGTGGACATTGCTGGTATAAACGTTGGGGTGCAGGTGCCCTATCGAATCACTACATTTATATCTTTGGAGTAAATACCAAGTAGTGTAATTGCTGGGTTATAGAGTAGCGCTATTTTCAACTTTTAGAGGAAATCCATACTGTTTTCCAGTGTGACTGCACGAGCTTGCATTCCCACCAACAGTGTAGGAGGGTTCCCCTTTCTCTGCATTCTTGTCAACATCTGTCATTTCCTTACCTGTGAATTTTAGCCATTCTGACTGTTGCAAAGTGGTATCTCATTGTGGTTTTGATTTGGATTTCCCTGATGCCAAGTGATATAGTGCATTTTTTTCATATGTCTCTTGGCTGTTTATATGTTTTCTTTGGAGAAATATCTATTCATGTCATCTTCCCATTTCATGACCGGATTGTTTTTGGGGTGTTAAGTTTGATAAGTTCTTTATATTTGAATACTAGCCCTTCATCTGTTATATCATTTGCAAATATCTTCTGCCATTCTGTCTGTTGTCTTTTGGTTTTGTTGACTGTTTCCTTTGTTGTGCAAAAGCTTTTTATCTTGTTGAAATCCCAATAGTTTATTTTTGCCTTTGTTTCCCTGCCACTTTGCTGAATTCCTGTATGAGTTCTAGCAATTTTGGGATGGAGTTTTTTGAGTTTTCCACATAGAGTATCATGTCATCTGCAAAGAGTGAGAGTTTGACTTCTTTGCCGATTTGGATGCCTTTTATTTTTTTTTTTTCCTGAGTGCTGAGGCTAGAACTTCTAGTACTACGTTGAACAGTGGTTGTGATAGTGGGCATCCCTTTCATGTTCCTGACCTTAGGGGAAAAGTTCTCAGTTTTTCCCTATTGAGAATGATATTCACTGTTGGCTTTTCGTGTAAGACTTTTATGATACTGAGGCATGTTCTTTCTCTCCCTACACTGCAAAGAGTGTTAATCAAGAAAGAATGCTGTACTTTATCAGTACCTTTTCTGCATCTGTTGAGAGGATCATATGGTTCTTGTCCTTTTATTTATGTAGTGTATCACATTGATTGATTTGTATCACATTGATTGATGTTGAACAAGGATGAGGGGAAATAATCCATATTGATGGGTCTGGGTGTTGCTTTTTTTGTCCAGTCTGTTACCCTGTGTCTTTTGATTGGGGCATTTAGCCCATTTAGATTCAAAATAACTATTGAAAGATAGTGCTATTGTATTGCCTGTAAAGTCAGTGTTTCTGCACATTGTCTCTGTTCCTTTCTGGTCTGTGTTACTTTGGGTTCTCTTTTGCTTAAAGGATCCCTTTTAATGTTTCTTGTATGGCTGGTTTGGTGATCACAACTTCTTTTAGTTTCTGTTTGTCCTGGAAGCCTTTTATCACTCCTTTTCTTTTGATCATTCATTTATCCTGGCTGGATAAAATATTCTTGGCTGCATATTTTTCTCATTTAGCACCGTGAGTTACCATGCCAGTCCTTTCTGGCCTTCCAGGTCTCTGTGGATAGGTCAGCTGCCAATCTAATGTTTCTTAACATTAAGAACAATTCTTTTAGGTTTCAGAACTCTTGTCTCAGCTGCTTTCAGGATTTTCTCTTTGTCTCTGAGATTTTTAGGTTTCACTATTATATGTCAGGGTGTTGACCTATTTTTATTGATTTTGAGGGGTTTTTCCATGCCTCCTAGATTTTGATGTCTGTTTTCTTCCCCAGAGTGGGGAAGTTCTCTGCTGTAATTTGCTGCAGTATACCATCTGCCCCCGCCTCTCTCTTTCCTCTTCTTCTGGGATCCCAATTATTCAAATATTGATTTGCTTTATGGTATCACTTACCTCCCACGTTCTCTCCTCCTGATCCAGTAGTGGTTTATCTCTCTTATTATCAGCTTCTTTATTTTCTATTGTTTGATCTTCTGTATCACTAATTCTCCCTTCTGCCTCATTTATCCTAGCAGTTAGAGCCTTCATTTTTACTGCATTCGACTTGGTTGGATTTTAGTTCTTTTATTTCTCCAGAAAGGGATTCTCTAGTGTCTTCTATTCTTTTTTCAAGCCCAGCTAGTATCATTATAATTATTAGTCTGAACTCTAGTTCAGACATCTTACTTTTGTCCATACTGATTAAGTCCCTGGAAGTCAGTACCACCTCTTATTCTCTTGTCCGAGATGAGTTTTTCTGTCTTGTCATTCTGCCCAGTAAGGAGTAGAAATACTAAAATGGCAAAAATGGGCCCAGAGAAATATACACTAAACAAATCAGATTAGACCTGAAACAAACAAATCCCAAAACAAACAAACAAAACAAAAAGTAAAACTAAAATTAAAACACACACATACAGAGGCACCTGGGTGGCTCAGTGGGTTAAGCCTCTGCATTTGGCTCAGGTCATGATCCCAGGGTCCTGGGATTGAGCCCCACATTGGGCTCTCTGCTCAGCAGGGAGCCTGCTCCCCCCCCCCCCCCGCCTGCCTGTGGTCTCTCTGTCAAATAAATAAATATTAAACACATACACACACACAAACAAAAATCAGAATATAATCAGACAGGTGGATGGAACAGAGCAATACACTGGGTCCTGTGTGTGTTTTGGTCTGTCAGAAAACTAGATCCCAAAATTGTAAAGAAAGGAAAACTTACATATGTAGAAAATAAAATTAAATACAATGAAATGATAGAATGTAACTGTAAAAATGAAAATTAAAAGGCAAGAGGAGAAAAAAAGAAAAGGATTATACACAGGTTAACAGAACAGAGCGATATCTTAAGTATATTTGGGCTGGTTTGTTAGAAGAAACTATGTCATAAAATTGTAAAGAAAGAAAACTTAGGTATATACAAAAATAAAATTAAATATATTGAAAGGATAGAATGTATCTGTAAAGATGAAAATTCAAAAAGGCTTTAAGATAACAAAAAAACCCAAAAGACAAAGAAAAAAGAAGAAGAAAGTATATGATCAGGTAGGTGAAAAGAACAGAGCCATACACTAGATTCTGGATATATTTTGGTCTGTTGGAAAAAACTGAATCCCGAAATTACAAAGAAAGAATGCATACATTCACAATAACAAAATCAAATACAATGAAAGAATGGAATATAAGTATAAAAATGAAAATTTAAAAAGGTTTTTTAAAAGTTGATAAAACATGATTGGTTGTAAAAGGGGGGGGGCAGGGATTGAGAGGCTAAAGAATCATGGGGGTAGAAAACACTGAGTTTTAGATGCTGTATTGCCCAGCACTGGAGTTTTGCAATTCTCATTGCTTGCTCAACTTGGTCTTGGTTGGATGTTCTTGCTGATCTTCTGGAGGAGAGGTCTGTTGCATTGATTCTCAAGTGTCTTTGCTCCAGGAGGAATTGCACTGCTCTTGCCAGGGGGCCAGGCTAAGTAATCTGCTGGATTGCTATATGTGGCTTTTGTTCCCTGAAGGCTTTCCACACCACTTTCAAGAATGAGAATGAAAGGGGCACCTGGGTGGCTTAGTGGGTTAAAGCCTCTGCCTTCGGCTCAGGTCATGATCCTGGGGTCCTGGGATCGGGCTCCAAATCGGGCTCTCTGCTCAGCGAGGAGCCTGCTTCTCCCTCTCTCTCTCTCTGCCTGTCTTTCTGCCTACTTGTGATCTCTCTCTGTGTCAAATAAATAAATAACATCTTTTAAAAAAAGAAAAAAAAAAAAAGAATGAGAATGAAATTGATGGCCTCCCAGTCTCCAGCCTTGGAGCCAAGAGCCTGGGGCCCCATTCCTCATTGTGCCATCAGGGAAAAACAGTCAGTCACTCCTGTCGGCCTGGTCTGTGCTGTCTGTGCTCTCCCAGCCTGCTACTGAGTGTTTGTATTTCAGGCATGGGACCCCATTTTGAGTCCCCAAACTCTGAAGGCTCCTGTAGTACACATTTGTGGCTCTCCTTCGGCAGGGTAGGAAGGGCGATCTCACTGGTTCTGCCATTTGCTGGGCCTCTTCTCAGAGAATAGTCCCCTCCCCATCCCGGGGTGCACAGTTTATGGCACCCTAGACCTGAGAGCCCGCTCCTGGGCTTGTTGATTGCAGCCAGCTTCCCTGCTCCAATGCCTGGTTGCTCTGTCACACTCAGGCACCCCTGGTCTTTCTGTGACCCTGGGGATCCTGAGACCACACTGTCCCACCTAGGATTCTGCCCGCTTTGCCACCTGAGCACCTTTCAGGCAGGGATGTTCCTCACTGGAGCAGACTTCTAAAAGTTGTGATTTCCAGTAGCCGGCTTACCTGCTGTTTACCCTGCAGTTTATCTTACCATATACTGCCTCATTCTCACTTCTCCGTAACTTCTACCATAAAGTGGTTGCTTTTCTATTTGTAGAGTTGCAGCTATTATTTTCTTAGCTCTCTGGTTGAGTTCATGGGTGTTCAGAATGATTCCTGAGACCAGATGTTCCTACTGTTCTGCCATTTTGGACTCTTCCTCTCTGGCTTCTTTGACTTAGCACGATGTTTTCATTGATGTTGTACCATTAGTCAGTACTTCATTTCTTTTTATTGCTTAATATTACTCTGTCGTATGGGTATATTATATTTTATTTATCCACCATTTCATAGACTTTTGAGTTGTTTTCACATTTGGCCTCTTATGCGTAATGCTGCTTTGAATAATCCTAATATCAGAATACATATTCTTTGGGGGTTTTTGTTCGTTTTTTGGTGGGGAGGGGCAGAGAGAGAAGGAGAGAGAGAACCTTAAGCAGGCTCCTTGCCAGCACAGAGCCCCACACAGAGGTCAATCTCACAACCCTGATACCAAGACCTAAGCCAAAATCAAGAGTCAGATACTTAACTGACTGAGCCACCCAGGTGCCCTAGCAAGTAGTGTTTTTTTTGTTTTTTTTTTTAAGCTTATTTGACCACTTAGATACCAAGGAGTAGTTTGGAAAACATCAGACTACATATCTAAAAATGACGTTAATGCCATACTTACATAGTTAAAAGTCTTAAGTTATTTATCACTTCCCTAATGATTATCATTTCTTAAAGTTTCTCCTTTGTCCTTTTTATGCCTATCCTTTTCTGTTGCTCTGATTTTTGCAATTTCCTCTCGTGTATTTGTCTACGTACTGAAAGTGACCAGATTTTGAAATTGCTGTTTCTCTGTCGGTGTGGGTTTGAAACACTAATAGAAAATATTTTCAGGGGTGCCTGGGTGGCTCAGTGGTCAAGCCTCTGCCTTCGGCTCAGGTCATGATCTCGGGATCGAGCCCCGTATCGGGCTTTCTGCTCAGCAGAGAGCCTGCTTCCCCCTCCCCACTGCCTGCTTCTCTGCCTACTTGTGATCTCTCTGTCAAATAAATAAGTAAAATCTTAAAAAAAAAAAGAAAGAAAGAAAATATTTTCAGTTAATTATGCCTTTAAAATACAATGTTATGACTTATTTTTGTACTTGTTATTTTAATAGCATTTACAAAACTTGAAAAGAGAGCAATGTTTAGAGAATTACAACTATTAGATACATTTTTGTTGTCTTTCTAATTGAATTTTGCTTTATTCCAGAAAATTTAGAAAATATTGCTTAAGGAATAACTAGTGAACTTTAAAATTATTCAAAATTGAAAAGACTGGTAGACTTTGATCCAAATTAGGAAAGATGGCACCATTACAATGGAGAAGCATATGAGGATGATGAACATCATCATAGAGGTGGTATTCATTGTCAGACCTCGTAATGAGGCCAGTGAATAACACTGACTATTATCATTTTATATGTGGTAGTGAATTGGTGAAGGGCTGTAATCATAATTCACTACTTGGCTATTGGGGTTTTTTGTATTATTTAGCTATAGGAATGTTTTAAAAGTCAAATGAAGAATAAACTCAAATGTAAAAGCTCGAAGAAAAATTTAACTCTCAACTGACCCCTGTACCACAGATCATTAGGGCTCTTCTTCTCAGATAACCAGAAATAGTACTTTCCCAAGTACTGTTATTTCCCTTATTGTTTCTTGAGTATCCTCTGTTATTTGTTTATATTCATTGCCCTGCATGGAGCTTGAGATTCTTTACCCCTTTGTTCCTCCCTTGGCACGCACATACTCTTTCTCTATCTAAAATAAATAAAAGTCTTTTTTTTTAATGTTTTGAAATAAACTTAAAAATCTTCATTGTAAATGATTAGACAGAGGCCATTCTCTAATAATGATTTTTAAATGCTAGCTCAGCAACACAGTTCTAGAAATTAGTAAGTAAGCCAGATGGAGAAAGCTTCTTTTAATACATATGGACTCTGAAAGCTTTTTATTCTGCTGTTTAGATGTTGTTTATATCAGAGTGTTAGTGTTTTCTTGAACTACATTTTTATTTTATATTAAAACTTTGATAAACCAGGATTAGAGGGGATTGAGTTATTATGATCGATTGCACTTTGGTTATATGAGGAATAATCAGTAGAACTTTGTATTTCTCTCTTTCAGTTTATTGTTGATCTTTATCAACACCTTTTCTTGTTTTAGTAAATAAATATGTGTTTCCACTGTTTGTCCCTAGGAGAATCATGTCTAAATGATGTACCCCAGTCCCTCACACGAGGAAGGTCAGGCATAAAATTAATTGAATAGTAAATACTTGTTAAATAGTTTTGCTTTTGAAAATAATGTTATCCTTCCTTATTTTGGATTTGGCATGCAATGTACTGATTTTTTTTTTCCAGTGAGCTGAGCTTTTCCCCATTATGTTCCAAATACACGTATAAAAGTTTGGAAAATACATACTAATTAAAAGGCAAGACAAATGTTAGTACATAATAATTTTGAGTGTTTTTACATTGTAAATACAAATATTATCGCAGAACACGTTTTTATTTAAAAACTTAAGAATTTTGTGCTTTGAAGATTGTACTTGATCTAGACAGGTAGAGGACTTAAGGGCCTAAGGATCAGACTTCTATCTGTGGCTATTTTTCTTTCCTCCTCTCCTCCTCCCCTGCCAGCACACATACTTTGGTATCTTAAGTATGTTTTATATTTACATTTTCTTTGTTTCCCATGTTCTTTTTGCTAGAGAAAAAGTTAATTCTTGGAACCATTTTTGGTTTATTTATAGATTGGTCAAAGAAAAAATGATGTATGAAAAAGAAGCAAAACAGCAAGAAGAAAAAATTGAAAAAATGAAAGCTGAAGATGGTGAAAATTATGCCATTAAAAAGCAGGTAAATTGTATCTTTAATAATAATAGCTAACATTTACAGAATACCATGTTAACTAATACATTAACAGCCCTTTGAGAAGGTGCTGTTATTTTCTTCTTTACTATTAATTTAAAAATATGGAAATACGGGTTACATAGTTTGCCTAAGTCACATAACCACCAAGCAGTATAGCTAGGGTTTGAATGCAGGAGTTCTGGGTCTAAAATTTGTACTCTTATCCATTAAGCTATCCTGCCTCTCCATTTTAAGTATTAAATATAAAAAATGAGGGCACCTGTCTGGCTTAGTCAGAAGAATATGAGATTTTGATCTCAGGGTTCTGAGTTTTAGCCCCACATAGTTCGTAGAGATTACTACAAAAAATAAACTCAGAGGCGCCTGGGTGGCTCAGTGGGTTAAGCCGCTGCCTTCGGCTCAGGTCATGATCTCAGGGTCCTGGGATCGAGTCCTGCATCGGGCTCTCTGCTCAGCAGGGAGCCTGCTTCCCTCTCTCTCTGCCTGCCTCTCCATCTACTTGTGATTTCTCTCTGTCAAATAAATAAATAAAATCTTTAAAAAAAAATAAGCTCAAAAATACTTAATATATAAATGGCCTAATCTTATATTAAATGTGCTTGTATGTTAAATTTACAAATACTTTCCCCAAACTGATGAGAAGACCACCAAAATAAGTATATATATTATACTTTCAGTGGCTTCTTCTAATTATCCTCATGACAAATTTCGGTCTCCTTTTTGATACCTGCTTATCCAACCTTCTCTCTTGCTGTTCCCTCCCTGGACCTCTTAGGTCCAGCCTTTTTGTTGCCTGCACATGCTCTTTCCTTTGCCTCTGACATACTACATGTGTATGAAATGCTCTCCTGCTTCTCCTACCTACCCTTTCTTTATAAATTTCTCTTTATCTTTTAAACATCCCGTACCTTCTGCCTCAGCACTGAGATAGATATCCCTCCTCTGTTCTCCCTTAACATCTTATTTATTCCCATCAGAGCATTTATTGAATAGTCACTCTTGGCTGACACTTGTTCATAATTCCTTCAGAAAATAGAAGCTATTGGGAGCTTTGTCTTTTCCTACCACAAAATCTTTCAACCTATCTGCATCTGTACCTGTACTATTTTCCTTCCTGTTAGAATGGATTATGTTCCCTAACCCTTGTTAAAACCGTCAGTGACATTATTTTCACATTTTTGTCCTCATCTAACATAGCTTCAACAGCATTTGACACAAGTAACCACTCTCCTTGAAGCATTTTTTTAATATTATTTTCTTTGCTAGAATAATAGCCTCCTAGTTTTCCTTCTGTTTTGCTACCATTCCTCAGTCTCCTTTGCTGAAACTCTCCCTCCCCCTCTGTGTGTGTGTGTGTGTGTGTGTGTGTGTGTGTGTGTGTGTGTTAACCTTTAAGCGTTCTTTCTGCAACCTCTGGGTCTTAAGTTCATACCATCATAAAACTTCATTTTTATGTTCACTCATTTATTCACTCAACAGATATCTATTGAATCCCCTGCTACTTGCCAAATACTGTTCTAGA
This sequence comes from Mustela erminea, assembly GCF_009829155.1. Classification (NCBI taxonomy): domain Eukaryota; kingdom Metazoa; phylum Chordata; class Mammalia; order Carnivora; family Mustelidae; genus Mustela; species Mustela erminea. The sequence continues at coordinate 61,677,610 of NC_045616.1, forward strand.
CATTCTTTTAGGCATGACATTAAAAAGAACAAAACAGAAACAAAAAAACTAGTCCCTACTTACTTGGTGTTCATTCTAGTGCCAGTATCCCCCCAATCTATATCTCTGGGCTTGACCATTCCAGACATGTATATATTCAACTAATCACCTGTTTGGCATATTCTCTTGAGTGTCCAAAATAAAAATCATGGTCTTACCTCAAGTTAACCCACCTTCCTAAAACAAAATCTGTTCCTTCTCTTGTTACCCATCTTCAGTAAATGGTATCTCCAGTCACTGAGATACCTAAAAGCAAAAATTTAGTGGCTCTCTTCTTGATGCTTCTCTCTCTTTCCTAATAACCACATCTGATATCCACAAGTCCTATTTCTTATTTCTTCCTTTTCTTTCCTTTCTACCATTGCCCCTAATCCATTCCACTCTCATCTTTCGCCTGTACTATTGCAAAAGCCTCCTACTCAGCACACCTCTGTCTCTTGAAACCTCCTTTCCCTCCCATCACAACAGCCAGATTGATGTCTAAAATGGTATGTCAGAACATTTACTTTTTTACTTAACATCCAGTGTATAATGCATGTAGAATAAAATCCAGATGACACTTAGAAAAAGGCTTATACAGATTATATCTCAAGACTTCTTTAAATCAGGACTTGGTGAACTCAACAGTGGTTTTAATCATATAAATTACGTTACAAATAATAGTAAACACTCAATGCACACTTCATTCAACAATGTTAATAATTTAAAATGGATTTTTCTGTAGGCATTTGCTGTGTTTCAAAAGCAACATAGTGTCATCTGAAAAATCCAGGAAGAAAACCTTAATTTTGAGCTTCTAGAAGAGCCTGCTTCCACTAGGTGTGGTATAGCAGAGGACATTTGTATTTAAGATTTTCATAAATTGAGGAAGGATTTGTAAACAGATTTATAGATACATTATGTTTGCTGATATATTGACCACTGTGGACTAACTGCTCTTCATAAGGATTTACATATGGAGCACAGTTTTTTTTATTCTTTTTTTTTTCTTTTAATTTTTTTTTTTTTAATCTATTTGACAGGCAGAGATCACAAGCAGGCAGAGAGGCAGGCAGAGAGAGAGGGGGAGGCAGGCTCCCTGCCAAGCAGAGAGCCCAACATGGGGCTCGATCCCAGGACCCTGGGATCACGACCCGAGCGAAAGGCAGAGGCTTTAACCCACTGAGCCACCCAGGTGCCCCCAGTTTTTTGATTCTTAAAATAATGATGGTTAAATGCTTTTTTAAATAGGTACTTGTATGACTATTTATATCACTCTTGCCCCTCTCTCACTTTTATGTCCTCTGTTGTTTTCCAACATCTAGTAAGAAATAGTATGACACAGTATTTGAGTTTATTTCTTCCAGGTCCTTCTCAATCAGGCTTATTTTCCCAGATATGTAACTCCTGACTTCAGTTATTTTTTTCTTTGCCCTGTTCTTTTAATCACCAGTAATGTATTAAAAAAATAGCCATATAGCTAGAATAAAAGCTGTAAGTTACCAGAATGGAGAATAAATGTGTTCTCTTTCTAAATAAAATTCTGCAGAGAATGTCACAGATTATCAGAGAATCTGTTTTATTTTAATATTTATATATTGATCATCTTTCAGTAAAGTCACTATTTTATAGGTAGGGATTAACTCTTCATTGAATCTTCTGTTTTCATTGTTGTTTAAAAGTACTAGCCACTTAACTACATTATCATTGACTATATACGCAGATGTAAAAAGGGGAAATTTTTTGTTTAAAAATCCTTTCCAGGGTGCTTAGGTGGCTCTGTCAGTTAAGCATCTAACATCTGGTTTCAGTGAAGGTCATGATCTCAAGAGTCCTGGGATTGAGCCCCACCTCCAGCCCCATGCTCAGTGACGGCTATCTGCTTGAGTATTCTTTCCCTCTGCCCCTCGGCCTGCTCTTGCGCACATGCACTCTCTTTTTTTTTCTCTCTCTCTCTCTAATAAATAAAATAAATCTTTAAAAAATCCTTTCTACTCTCAGCTATGTTAAAATTCTCGCTTGTCACATGGTTGTGGTTTATAAGGTGATTTCTTAAATTCCTAGTCACCCTAGCACTTACATTCAAAAATACTATCCCGTATCTAATTACAGAACAATAAATATTTCTGTTAACTGCTATTGTTAACCTATAATTTATATAGTTGTCAGTTGCAGTTTTGTCTGTCTCATGAGACCTTTTCTTTAACCCAACCTATATGCTTTTCTCAGTTTACTTTCCCTAGCTTAGCTATACTGTGGCCAGCCATTCATGTTTTTTTATTACATGTAATAAGAATTGCTTTGCCCAAAGCACTGCTTTATTCCTATTTGCCTGGAACGTTAATGTGGGTATTAGTTTCTTTACGTATGTTGTTCTCCTAGTAGAGAATATCAAGAAAGCGAAGTGCTGCAGTTTGTGGGTTCTTGACTTGTCTTCCTGTATTTCCTCCTCTTCTGAGCTAAATCCCCTCCTTAACCACTTCTTACTAACGTGGCTCTTTTCTCACGTGGATCCATTTTGCTCTGGCTTTAATGGATCTTTTGAACACATTTCTTGGATGCTTGGGTGTCATAGTTAGTTGAGTGTCCAGCTCTTGGTTTTGGCTGAGGTTACAATCTCAGGGTTGTAATCCCAGAGTTACGAGATTGAGCCCCGCCTTGGGCTCTGAGCTCTGTGGGGAGTCTGCTTGGGATTCTCTCTTGCCCTGTGCCCCCTTCCCCTGTGCTCTGGCACTCTCAAATAGATAAATACATCTTTTTTAAAAAAGTAATAACACATTCATACTGTCAGTCCCTACCAGACTTCTTACCTATTTGGTTGTCAAAATTGGCCTTTTCTAGATTAGGTCTAATTTTGGTTCTTGTAAACTAAGTAACTAGGTAGAAGACCCTAAGAGGCCAAAATAGCAGTCCGTCAAAGAGTTATTCTGTGCTGTCCTTTTCTTTTTTTTTTTTTTTTTTTTTTGTGCTGTCCTTTTCTTTTTGCGCTAGACAATATATTGCAACCTTCAAATTGCCCAAATTAATTTTAGTCCTCTGCTCATGACATCGCTCTTCTTTCCTACTCTCCTTATCCTAGTTAGAGATACAGAGGATTTTGCCCTCAACCAGTGAAAGTATTCTGGTTTTTTGTTCTTTTTAAAGCTAATCTGCCACAGAAACAATAAACAATGATAATCAAACATATCCCTCTTATTTCATCTGAGGCATGACTCCTCTCTTATCTTCCAGAAGTAATGTTAAAAGGACAAATTGGTACAATTTTCCCAATAAAGATTTACAATTATTACATATAATTGCAGTATTGTAAAAATTTTGTCTTTTTGAGAAGGATGCACATACATTTCTTGTGTGTGATTTACTTGAAACATGAGTTAACATTCACAATTGGATATTTCTTTTTCCTAAAAATGAAGGGGAAATTTTTTCTTAAGTATGTGGAAAATAATAGGAAGCCTCAGTTTAAAAGAGGAATTTTATCAAGTCTCTTTCACAAGACTGATTCTGCAAGGAACACCATATTTCTTTTATTGGTGATAAAAGTATTATTTAAAATAACTTCCAGTGGTACAAGAAAATATTATTGTCTGAGGTTTATCAGTGGTGCTCCGTTTTTATGCTTGTTTTGTATTTTGTTGTAAATTTACAGGAAGTTGCAGTAAATATTAAGGGAGGTCACATACATCCCTCACTAGTCCTCCTACAATTTTAATATCTTATATAATTATAATTATAATGTCCAGACCATGAAATTGACTTGGTACACCACAGAGCTTATTTATATTTCTCTAGTTAAACATATACTCATTTGTGAGTATCTGTATATACATTTGTGTGTTTATGAATATAGTCCCATATACAATTCTGTCACATGTAGAATGTGTAAATACGACAGTTAAGATGGAAAATCTTTCCACACAAAACTGTCTTGTGCTTCCTCTTTGTAGCCCCTGTCTTCTCCATCCCTGAGTTCTAAGTAATTAATATTCTTTGAAGAATTATACAGTATGTAACCTTTTGAAATTGGCTTTTCCACTTAGCATAATTCCCTTGAGCTCCACTTAAGTCACTGAGTGGATTATCCTTGTTCCTTATTATTGCTGAGTAGTGTTCCATGGTATGGATGTATCCACTGAAGAACATTTGGATTATTTCTGGTTTGGGGCTCTTAAAAAAAAGCTTCTGTGAACATTCATAGACAATTTTTGCATGAACATAAGATTTCATTCTACTGGGATAAAATCCCAAGAAATTGCTCTGTTTTATTAGTAAATTTTTTTGTCTTAAGAGAAACTACCAAACTCTTTTCCAGAGTGACTATTATTTCACATTCCCATCAGTGATGTGTGAGTGTTTTGATTTCTCCACATCCTCACTGGCCTTTGATGTTACCGCTATTTTTTATTTTAGCATTTGATCATCACCTGCATGATAGATGTATAGTGATACCTCATTGTGCTTTTAATTTTGATTTTCCTAATGGCAGTAATGTTGAGTATCTTCTCATTTGCTTATTTATGTCTGTATATCCTCTTCAGTGAAATGTCTGTTCATGTCTTCTGCTCCCTTTTTATTTTTTTATTTATTTTATTTTTTTAAAGATTTTATTTATTTATTTGACAGAGAGAGATCACAAGTAGACAGAGAGGCAGGCAGAGAGAGAGGGAGGGAAGCAGGCTCCCTGCTGAGCAGAGAGCCCGATGCGGGCCTCGATCCCAGGACCCTGAGATCATGACCTGAGCCGAAGGCAGCGGCTTAACCCATTGAGCCACCCAGGCGCCCTTCTGCTCCCTTTTTAAAAGTTTTTTATTTATGTAAGTAATTTCCACACCCAGAGTGGGGCTTTAACTCATGGCCCCCAAATCAAGAGCCACACGCTTTCTACTGAGCCAGCCGGGCACCCCTAAGATTTTATTTTTTTAAGTAATCTCTGCACCCAAAATGGGGTTTGAAATCACAATGCTGAGATCAAGAGGTGGCATGCAATACTGATTGAGCCGTCTTCTGCCCACTTTTTAATGGGATCCTTTGTTTCTCTACTTCTGAGTTTTGAGAGTTTTTTGTATAGTCCGGATAAATGCCTTTTGCTGGATATGTGGTTTGCAAATATTTTCGCTTAGTCACTGCCTCTTAACAGTGTCTTTCACTGAGCAATAGTTTTTAATTTTGAGAACATCTCATTTATGGCTAATATTTCCTTTTGTGAATTATACTTTTGATCTCAAGTCTAAGGCCTCTGCCTAATCCTCGGTCCCAAAGATTTTCTGTTTTTTGTTGTTGTTGTTGTTTGTTTGTTTGTTTGTTTTGTTTTGTTTTTCTAAAATATCTGTGGTTTTATGTTTTACATTTAAGGCTTTGATCAGTCTTGAGTTAATTTTTGTTTAAGGGGTGGGGTTTAGTTTGAAATTAATCAATTTATCTTTTTGCCTATAGAAGCCTAGTTCCTTCAGCAGTGTTTGTTGAAAAGGTCAAAAACCCTTTGGACATCTTTGTGGGTCTAATTTTTGTTTCTCCCTTTTGATCCATTAACCTGTATGTATTCATTTACCAGTACCACACTGTATTGATTACTGTAGCTATAGAGAAAGATTTAATTGTGAAAGTGAGTTCTCTCATTTTCTTTTTTTTCTTTTATTGTTTTAGATGTTCTACTTCCTTTGCCTTTCCATAAAACATTTTAAAATTAAGCTTGTCTATGTCTATAAAACACCTTGCTAAGATTTTGATAGGAATTGCATTAAACCTGTACAACCGGGGTTGTCTGGGTGACTGACTCAGTGGGTTAAGCCTCTGCCTTTAGCTCAGATCATGATCTCAGGGTCCTGGGATCAAGCTCAGCATCAGGCTCTCTGCTCAGCAGGGAACCTGCTTCTCCCTCTCTTTCTGCCTGCCTCTCTGCCTACTTGTGATCACTCTCTGTCAAATAATTGAATAAAATCTTAAAAAAAAAAAATACACCTATATAACTGTTTGGGGGCACCTGCGTGGCTCAGTTGGTTAAGCATCTGAATCTTTTTTTTTTTTTTTTAATATTTTATTTATTTATTTGACAGAGATCACAAGGAGGCAGAGAGGCAGGCAGAGAGAGAAGAGGAAGCAGGCTCCCTACAGAGCAGAGAGCCCGATGTGGGGCTCGATGCCAGGACCCTGGAATCATAACCTGAGCCGAAGGCAGAGGCTTTAAACCACTGAGCCACCCAGGCGCCCCGTAAGCATCTGAATCTTGATCTCAGCTCAGGTCTTGATTTCAGAGTCATGAGTTCAAGCCCCATGTTGGGCTCCACAACTGGGCATGGAGCATACTTTAAAAAAAAACATTGATGTCATTACTATGTGAGGTCTTCCAGTCAATGAACATGTTAATTAACTCTTTCCAATTTATTTAGGTCTGACTTCTTTCATCAACATTTTGTAATTTTCAACATACTAATCCTGTATGTTTTGTTAGTTTTATACCTGAGTATTTCATTTTCTTTGAAAATGTTGTAAATGGTATTGTTTTTAGTTTTGGTTTCCACATACATATTTTGCTGTTAGATATGGAAGTGCATTTAGTTTTTTCTGTGTTGACCTTGTAACCTTGACTTGTTGAACTCTCTAATTCTAAAAGTTTTTTTGTAGATTCCTTCTGGTCTTCTACATAGATAAGCATATCATTTGTTAAACAGAGATAGATTCTTTCTTTTCAACCTGCATGTCTTCTTTTTCTTACCTGATTGTTCTGGCTAAGGCTTACAGTACTCTCTTGAATAGGAGTGGTGAGAGTGGACATCTCACCTATTTCTTTTTTTTTTTTTTTTTTTTTTTTCCTTTCATCTCACCTATTTCTAATCTTAAGGAGATAGCATTCAGTCATCTACCATTAAGTATAATGTTAGCTGTACATTTTGGTAAATAGTGTTTCTCAAGTTGAGGAAGTTCTTTATTCCTCGGTTGCTGAGTGTTTTTGTCATGAATGGGTATTTTGGGTTTTGTTACATGCTTTTTTTCCTGTCTCATTTGATAAGACCATATAAATTTTCTTCTTTGGCCTACTAATATTGTGGGATTATACGAACTGATTTTTAAATGTTGAACCAGTCTTATATTATACCTGCTTAATCTTGATTGTGGTGTGTAATTCTTTTCGTATGTTGCTGGAGTCAATTTACTAATACCTTGCTGAGGATTTTTGCATCTAATTTTATGGTCTGCAGTTTTCTTTTTTTATACTGTCTTTGTCTGGTTCTGGTATCAGGTTAATGCTCCTCTCATAAAATTAATTGGAAAATGTTCCCTCTTCTCTTTCTTAAAGGATTTGTGTGAAATTAGTTTCCATTCCTTAAATATTTGATAAAATTGTCCAGTGGAACTATTGAGGCTTGGAGAGTTCTGTTTTATGATCTTTTTAATTATAATTCAATTCCTTTCATGATTGTAGAACTACCCAGGTTATCATTTGAGTTTTGGTGCTTTGTAGTTTTGAAGGAATTGGTTCATTTCTTCTAAGTGGCAAATCCATGAGCATTATGAACAGTATTATAGACTTTTTAGTGGGTTTTTTTTTTCCTTACAATTTGCTAGTATTTTGTTGGAAATTTTTGAATCCATGTTCATCAAGGATATTGGTGTGTAACTTTTCTTTTTGGTGGGGACTCTGCTTTTGGAATCAAGGTGATACTGCCTTTATAGAATGAGTTTTGAAGTATTCCTTCCATTTCTATTTTTTGGAATAGTTTCAGAAGACTAGATATTAATTCTAATTTAAATGTTTGGTAGAATTCCACTGGGAAGCCATCTGACCCTGGACTCTTGTTTGTAGGGAGAGTTTTGATTACTGCTTCAATATCCTTGCTGGTTATGGGTCTGCTCAGGTTTTCTCTTTCTTCCTGCTTCTTTTTTGGTAGTTCATGCATCTCTAGGAATGCATCCATTTTTTCTAGATTGCCCGATTTTTTGGCATATAGTTACTCATAATATGTTCTCTTAATTCCTTGTATTCCTTCAGTGTTGGTTTTGATCTCTCCTCTTTCATTCATGATTTTTTTTTATTTGGGTCCTTTTTTCTTTTTGATAAGTCTGGCCAGGGGTTTATCATTCTTACTAATTCTTTCAAAGATCAGCTCCTAGTTTTGTTGGTCAGTTCTACTGTTCTTCTGGTTTCTGTTTCATTTATTTCTTTAGGCTTTATTTGCTGATCTTTCTCCAGCTGCTCTAGGTGTAAGGTTAGGTCATGTATTTGAAACTATTCTTCTTGAGGAAGGCCTGTGTTTGGCTGTATACTTCCCTCTTAATGTCTGCCTTTGCTGCGTTCCAAAGGTTTTAGACTTTCAATTTATTTTCATTTTTATTTGCTTCTCTGTATTTTTTTTTAATTTCTTCTTTAATTTCCTGGTTAGCCCATTCATTCTTTAGTAGGATGTTCTTTAACCTACGTGCAGTCTTCCCTTATTTTTTCTTGTGGTTGACTTCATTTTAATAGCATTATGGTCTGAAAATATACATAATATACATAGTATGCTTCTCTTTCTCTATTCGTTGAGGGCCTTATTGTGATCCAATATGTGACCTATCCTGGAGAGTGTGCCATGTGCACTAAAAACGAATGTGTTTTCTGCTGCCTTAGGATGAAATGTTCTGAATATATCTGTTAAGTCCCATCTGGTTCAGTGTATGATTCAGAGCCATTGTTTCCTTGTTGATCTTCTGCTAGATAATCAGTCCCTTACTGTGAGTGGGGTTAAAGTCCCCTACTCTTAATGTGTTATTATCAGTGAGCTTCTTTAAGTTTGTTTATTAACTGATTTATGTATTTGGCTGCTCCCAGGTTGGGGCATAAATATTTAGAATTTTTAGATCTTATTGAATAGACCCCTTTATTATGATATAGTGCCCTTCTTCATCTCTTAGTACACTTTTTCATTTAAAATCTAGTTAGTCTGATATAAATATGACTACTCCTGCTTTCTTTTGACATCCAATAGCATGATAGATGGTCCTCCTCCCCCTCACGTTCAATTTGGAGGTGTCTTTAGGTCTACAGTGAGTCTCTTGTAAACAGCATATTGATGGGTCTTGGTTTTTTTATCCATTCTGATACCCTGTGTGTTTTGATTAGAGCATTTAGGCCATTTACATTCAAAGTAATTAGTGAGAGATACAAATTTAGTGCCATTGTATTACCTGTAAAGTTGCTATTCCTGTAGATTGTCTCTTTTCCTTTCCAGTCTTTGTTGATTGTGGGCCCTCTTTCCTGCTCAAAGGTCTGCTTTAATATTTCTTGTGGTGCTAGTTTAGTGTTCATAAACTCCTTTAGTTTTTGCTTGTTTTGGAAACCCTTTAACTCTCTTATTCTGAATGACAGCCTTGCTGGATAAAGTATGTTTGGCTGCATATGTTTCCCATTCAGCACATTGACTGTATCATGCCACTGTCTTCTGGCCTGCCAAATTCTGTGGACAGATCTGCTGCTACCCTTATGTCTACTCTTGTAGCTTAAAGACCTTTTATCCCTAGCTGCTGTCGAATTCTCTCTTTGTATTTTGCAGGTTTCACTATGATATGTCTTGGTGTTGACTTGTTTTTATTGATTGTGAGGGGAGTTCTTTGTGCCTTTGGACTTGAATATCCATTTCCTTCCACTTATTAGGGAAATTTTCAGCTATAATTTTTTCAAATAAATCTGCTCTTTTTTTTCCCACTCTTCCTCTTCTGGGATTCTTATGATATGGATATTATTGTGCTTTGTGGAATCACTGGGCTCCCTAAGTCTCTTTGTGATCTACTAGTTTTCTGTCTTCTTTTCAGCTTCTTTGTTTTCCAAAATTTTGTCTTCTGTATCACCTTTTTGTTCCTCTGATTCTTCCATCCTCTTTGTGATTGCATCCAGTCTATTTTGCATCTCAGGAAAGCATTTTTTATTTTGGCCTAACCGTTTTTTGGCTCTTTTATCTCTGCAGCAACGGTTTCTGTGGTGTTTCCTATGCTTTTTTCAACCCCATAATATTCTTGTGATTCTTTTTTTTTTTTAAATATTTATTTATTTATTTGACAGACAGATCACAAATAGGCAGAGAGGCAGGAAGAGAGAGAGAGAGAGGAGGAAGCCGGCTCCCTGCTAAGCAGAGAGCTTGATGTGGGGCTCGATCCCAGAACCTTGGGATCATGACCTGAGCCGAAGGCAGAGGCTTTAACCCACTGAGCCACCCAGGTGCCCCTATTCTTATGATTCTTGTTCTGAATTCTTGTTCGTATATATTGCTTATATCTGTTTGGAGTAAATCCCCGGCCATGGTTTCTTCTTGATCTTTCTTTTCCAGAAATTTCCTCCATCTTGTCATTTTGTCTAGGTTTCTGCTTTTGCATGTTATGAAAGCTTGTTATTTTCCTGCTTTTGAGAGTAGTAGTATATTAAGAAGGAGTCCTACACTGTCTAGGGCCTGGTGCTTCAGGGAGTGTCTCTGGTGTATGCTCTGTGCAGTCTGCTGTGGTGTTTTGGCTGCTTTTCCCAAGGTCAGTCCTTTGCAGGGTTCCTCCTTGTTTGTGGTGGGGAGTGCTTGGACCTTTAACTAAGTGTGCTTTGATTTGTTTGTTTAAAATAAGCCTGCCACGTTCTCTCCCTCTAATTATGCACATTGCTCTTTTAATCATCAGATCGAATTCCTAGGTATTCAAAATTATTTGATGTTGATCTAGCTGTGATCGGGGGTGAAGCTGTGTTCAAGCCCAGACTCCCCCTACTGCTTCACCATCTTAACTCAAGTTTCTGTTGTTTTCCTTTAATGCTTGCAAGATCTGTAAAGATAAGATCTTTTTTTGTTACTGATTTAGTGATTTGTGCCTTCTGACTTCAGTGTTACTAGTAATTTATTAGTTTTTTAAAAACTCATCTCTTTGTTTCATGGATATTTTTATTCTAAAATTTTTTATTCATTTCTAATCTTATTTTTATTATTCCCTTCTGCTTGTTTTGGGTTTATTTGCTCTTCTTTTTCTCAGTTTCTGAAATAAGAACCTTAGTTTTTTGGTTTTTGGGTTTTTAAGGGATTTTATTTATTTGGACAGAGAACAGTGAGAGAGGGAACACAAGCAGGGGGCAGTAGGAAAGGGAGAAACAGGCTTCCCACTGAGCAGAGAGCCGGATGCAGGCTTGATCCCAGGACTCTAGGATCATCACTTGAGCTGAAGACAAGACCACTTAACGACTGAGCCACCCAGTGCCCCAGAACTTAGATGTTTAAATTGAGGTCTTTGCTCTTTCCTAACATAAACATTTACTGCTATAAATTTCCCTCTCAGCACTGCTTTAACTGAATCCTTTAACATTTGACATGCTATACTTTAATTCTCATTTATCTCTGTATTTCTCTTCTTGTTTTGAGACTTCCTTGTTGATTCATGGGTTATTTACAAGTATGTTTAATTTTCTAAGTGATTTGAAGATTTTCCTGCCATATTTTTGTTACGATTTCTAACTTTTTTTAATTAGTCGTACATGCACTAGGTATTACTTCAGTTCTTTTATTTAATATTTAAATTTGCTGAGATTTTTGTTCTGTTGTTGTTATTTGACCCAGACTATGGTATACTGTAATCAATGTTTTTTTTTTTTTTTAAGATTTATTTATTTGAGAGAGTATGCATGTAAGATGGGGGAGGGGCAGAGAGAGAATCTTTCAAGCAGACTCTGCACTGAGCATGGAGCCTAACACAGGGCTCAGTCCCACAGCCCATGAGGTCATGACCTGAGCTGAAACCAAGAGTCAGAAGCTTAACTAACTGACCCACCCAGGTGCCTCTGTAAGGAAGGTTTCATAGGTGCTTAAAAAGTATTTCTTTTCCTTTCTTAGGCAGAGTGTCCTATAAATGTCAATTAGATCTTATTGGTTGATGGCATTATTCAGTCCTTTTATAACTTTGCTGACTTTTTTGGTCTAATACTTCTACCACTTGTACTAAGTAAAGTATTGAAATCCCCAGCTATATGTGTAGTTTTATCTCTCTCCTTTCCAGTTTTATCTGTTTTTATGTTATATATTTTGAAGTTCCTCTTATGTAGTACATCCACATTTAGGGGATCACCATGTTTTTTTCTTGGTGAATTGATCATTGTATTATTATGTAACATTCCTCTTGGTCTCTAATTTATTTATTTTTTTGCTCTGAAGTCTGTCCAGTATTAATATAGTCACTCTTTCGTTTAAATGTTTGCATGATACATCTTTTTTCATCCTTTATTTTCACCTGTTTCATTTTGTTCAAAGTGGTTTTCTTGTAAGCAGCATATAGTTGAGTCCAGTCTATGAATCTCTTAGAAGTGGATTTAAACAACAACAACAACAAAAAAAGTGGATTTAAACCATTTATACTTAAAGTTAATTATGACATCTTAGGGTTTAGGGGGCCCAGACTACTTTTTAATCATTGAGCAATAACCTTAGTCATTCAGCAATAACCACAAAAACACAAGTCAAATTCCTTCCTTCCTTTCTCTTTTCTTCCTTCCTTCCTTCTTATCTTTCTATATTCCTTCTTTCCATCCTTCAGAGGTTCTCACAGCATGACAACCAGGTCCTGAGAGAAACATACCCATAACCTAAGCATTTCAAAAGGCCCATGTGGAAACAAAAAGCCTTCTAAAGACTTAGCCTCAGGTCTTAAGTTCTAGAAAGCCACTTCAGCCACATTCTGTTGGTCACAGGTGCAACCCAAATGTAGTGTGGGAGGTGACTATGCAAGAACGGGATCATTGGAAGCCTTCTTAGAGTCTGGCTACACTATCACTGATATGCTAGAGTTGAAATCAGAGTCATGGGTTATAACTCAGACCCTATCAACTAGCTAGTCACTCCGAGACTCAGCTTTCTTGTTTATAAATTGAGGAGCCTGTAGTAGATGACCACTTAGGTCCCTTCTGACTCTATGATTCTTCATTTCTTTCTCAGTCAGAGTATCTTCATATCTTTTTTCCCTTGCTTTACTGAGATTCAGTTGACAGTCTAAAATTGTATATATTTAAGTTATCAAATTGTATGATTTGATGAATGTGTACTTTGTGAATATTGACTATAACCAAGCTACTTGACATATCCATTGCCTTACACAGTTACCATTTTCCCTCTGTCTCTCCCTTTCTTCAGTTGGATTTTTAACCTGTTTATTAGTATATTAACCATTTGACCTTTGTATGAAAGTAGACTTAACCATTATTACAGTAATCTCTGAACAACTCTAAAGCTCAGTTTGTCAAGCTAATGCAGTTACCATTGGTTCCAGAGGTAGCCGATATCCAATATTAGAGTGCCTATGGATTTATAGCCAGCCCTGGGTGAATGGATCATTAAAGAAGTTAGAAATCATATCTCAATTGAGCAATAGCAGAACAACTTAACATTGCCCAGATTATTTCACAGAGCTCTTCTTTCTGAAAAAAATGAAAATCTGCCAATTAGGGCTTTTCCCTTCCAACTTATATACATTTGATTATAAAGATAATTGATCAGATTTTAGTTTAGTAATTTATTTATTGTTCTAGTTTGAGCTTGCTAATAAGCCTTCCCAGACTTCCATTTTACCTGAATAACTTTCCCCCCAAAATATCCTAACTTGTTTTAAGAACAGTAACACGTGAGTAGAACCACATCCTGCTGTGTTACCTAAGGTTCCTTGTACCTCCCAATCTGTGCCAAGATCCTGACTTAAACTCAGTCTTGTCATAGTCAGCATTATAATAAACTGAGAGTTTATTGAGATATTTTCTTTTATTTAAGAATTTATTTGTTTGATGAGAGAGAGATAGCGAGAGAGAGAACACAAGCAGGGGGAGTGGGAGAAGGGGAAGCAGGCTTTCTGCTGAGCAGGGAGCAGGATGTGGGGCTTGTTTCCAGGACCCTGACCTAAGGCAGATGCCTAACGACTGAACCACCCTATTCAGATATTTTAAAGAGAGGCTCCATTCATCTGAGTGACTCCTTCCCAAGGAGAACACTTTGAAAGATAATACTCATTTACTTTAGTTCAGTTATTTTGAGGGGTTTCTTTACTATATAATCACACCTTATATATGGTTTTTTAAAATTATTTCTAGCACTTGTAATTCATTGTTATGAGGTAAAGTATACGGTTTATGGCCTTGATAGAGATGTGGTTTATGGATTCCACATCATAGCCAAGATTATACTATATGCCTTTGGCTTCCAGTGGCATAGACTTCTTGAAGCTATCAAGTGTTTATTTTCATATTCATGCTCCTATACTGGAGGACAAAAACTGCCCTTTTACTCATCTTTGCATCCCCTGTACCGGGCATCCTGTAGATCTATAGTAAGCTTATTGAATGAATTGGGGATGGTACGTGGGAGAGACTGATCTTTGACCCTATTTACATCATAGTCCTGTTTTGATAGATTAAATGAGGATTCTTGCTCCATAATAATAGAATAATAATGAAAGAATTATAAAGTTCATTTCATTGACAGTACTAAAACTTTTCAAAAAACTTTCTCGAAGTATCCATTTTGACTTAGCTTTTGATCTTACTCTCTATTCATTTCATCTTATTTAATCCCTTTAAGTTACTCTCAAGGGTGGTCCAAATGGACCACATTTCACTGGATATGAATCAGGTATCCAGTGAAATGTCTATCAGTGATTTTTTCACACATATTCATACTAACCAGATAGATAAAAATAATTTAGTCACAGTGATTAAATATCTAGGTATAGTATTGATTAGCAGTGAAGTAAAGTCATGATCCTATGTCTTGAGTTTTCAGCCAGCGTCTTGTTAGTAAAAGAAGTTAAACAGTAGGTTTTCACCTGAGAAAACAGATGTGGATAGAGAGCATCCTTGTTTATTATGATTCTGATTTTTGTTTATAGTGCGTGTTATGACAAAACTATTAGGGAAAGGGAGAAGATACTGGGACTTACTAAAGTTTCTATTAAAATGTAGTATGATTGGGGTGCCTGGGTGGCTCAGTGGGTTAAAGCCTCTGCCTTCGGCTCTGGTCATGATTCTAGGGTCCTGGGATCGAGCCCCACATCGGGCTCTCTGCTCAGCAGGGAGCCTGCTTTCTCCTCTCTCTCTGCCTGCCTTTCTGCCTACTTGTGATTTCTGTCAAATAAATAACTAAAATCTTTAAAAATAACAATAATAATAATAATAATAATAAAATGTAGTATGATTACCACTGTTATGTCTTTCCTTTTTATTTTTATATGAGCTAGCTAATAAAGCTTATTAGTAAAATTAGTAAAAGTTTGGAATTTGTACCCTTTTAACCAAAGGTAGCTGCCCAAACATCATTTTTTGTAGATAAATGTTTAAATGATTTTTATGTCTCTGAGAATAGTTTAAGGAGATAAAGCTTCTTGCCATCTTAGGAAAAAGACGTATTTGAGGAACATCTGACACTAATTTATTTACCCTCCTACTGATTGGTTTCTCAGTGATTGCTTTGATTTTTTTCTTTATAGTTCAGCTTTGAATGATACATGTTATATCCAGAAATACCCTCCAGAATAAATATTCTTGGGTTTAATTCTGTTGTGTCTGTCTTCAGGAGGAATAGGCAGAAGTTAGATTCAGAGGGGTGCCAGGTTGGTAATTTGGCTCAAAGTGCATGGGGAGAATAATCTCTCTCCTAAAATGAAGCACAAGGATAAGTAATAACTTTTTATGCATGATAAGCATCAAAAATATGAACCTGCTGGTCTTTGCTTTTCCTTTTTCTTTACCTCTGTCTTTCAGTAAGAACCTCCTGCAGTGTGCACACGATGTGATCAATAACTCAATAACTTTTTTCATGCAGTAATTATCTCCATGTGATATTATCTGAACACTGTTTTTCTTTATTACTCAGAAGATGCAGGAGATATTTATATAACCAGCTGATCCCATTTTAAATAAAGGTGCTTTGTGACAGCAGGAAAAATAGTTTATTTTAAATAGCCTTTTTAAATAAATGCTCTATGAAAAGCTTTTCCAGTTAATTTTCACTTAGCATGAAAAGGTGATTACCAAATGATTTAAAACTTGTACTTTGAATATTTTACAGTATGATAGTCATTCTTTCTAACTTCTAATCATAATTTAAGTTAAAATATTGAGCTATTTTTTAAAAAATATAAAACTATTTAACATACCTATAATTTTTTCCTGATTCTTCTGACCTGTTTTAGATAGCTACAGAACTGTGAGCTAAACACGTAAGTTCTACTATCTCTGCTTGTCTCACAGAGATTTTCATTATAGGCAGAGATCCTGCAAGAGTCCCGGATGATGATCCCAGATTGCCAGCGCAGGTTGGAAGCAGCATATACCGATCTTCTGCAGTTATTAGTAAGTAAATTCTTCTCAGTGTTCTGTTTAAACATTCTTTCAGTGTAATACATGGAAGGCCAAAATCTTAAGTATTCAATGCTGTAAACTAGTTTGGGACATATTTTGTTCACTTGACCTGTGTGCCAGTATATTTTAAAATAATTAGTAGAGATTAAATTGTATTTTAATTAGCCTCCAGTAGAAGTACTATAACCAACATGTTTATTCTGTTTATTCTGTTTATTTAAATATATTTGAGTTATTATGGTAGATATTTAGAGCACTAACATTGTCCAGCAGTATCTTGAAATATTTAGTATTCATACATAAAGATCTTTTTTTTGGCACATTAAAGATAAGTAGACTATTTAAAATTTCAGAAGATCCAGATGCTTCAAATGGATCTGGGCCCTTACGAAAAGGATCTGGAATCCTTTTAGAGTCAAACCTTATTCAGTTTGAGAGGAAAAAACACCTTGTAATATAATATAGACAGTGCTTTCCTTTTAACTTGGAGCAGGATAACACTGTTACCATCCTTGCTAGTGTTAAGTGCCTTGTGATACAGTGGCAGAATCATTTTATAAAAGATTCTAAAAACAATTAAAAGTTCTCCTATTTCTTAACTGAGATAACTGCATGATACTATATTCAAGGCAGTTGTTTTCACTGTTTGGTGATAAATTTGATGAATTCTGATATTTCCTTTACTAATCTCATTTTGTGTTTCTGTTTCTTGAGCTAATATTAACTAGCTACTAGCTGTCTCGTGATTCATAGTTATGCCTTCTACAACAAAAATCTTGTGAGGCTTTCTCAGGATGATTATATGTATTTTTTGAAAAAGAATGACATTTGTTTTCCCACCAAAATTATATTAGGACTAAATCTGTAAGAAAAAAACAGAGATACGTTCACATTTTACTTCAATTTTGACACAGAACTCCGTTTTTATCTATAGGAACCTTTCAAAGTCAGGGTAACTTTCCTTAACAGCCAAAAATAAAACTGTGGTTTTGAAATAAAAGGTAGATGAAAGCAGGAAATAATTACTATATTAAAATACTGAGACAGAAGCACCATTTTTATTTCCTGACAACTTAAATGCTTTTTTCTTTCATGAATCTAGTAGCTGAAAAAGTAATAGAAATTGCTTGAAAAGAATAATTCTGTCTTTGAATGATATACTTGTGTGTATGGATGTAGTCAACACTATTTCTACCCTCAAAGAGCTTTAGTTAGTAACAGAGAACAGAGACATGTTTAGGTGTAATATAGAGGTTTTAAGAAATTTTTGCCTGTAGTCTGAGTTAAGCAAATTCTCCTTTTGCTTTAAATTTTCCTATTAAAGGATCACACAGGGGCACCTAGGTGGCTCAGTCCATTAAGCGTTTGCCTTCGGCTCGGGTAATGGTCCCAGGGTTCTGGGATCAAGCCCTGCATCGGGCTTCCTGCTCTGCGGGAAGCCTTTTCCTCTCTCTTCTACTTCCCTAGCTTGTGTTCCCTCTCTCACTGTCTCTCTCTCTCTGTCAAATAAATAAATAAATAAATCTTTGAAAAAAAAGAAGAAGAAGAAGAAGAAACACACATACTTTATTCTCTCTGCTCTGTAACTGTACATCTTCAGCTTTTATTGACCCAACACAAATAACTGGTCATAGCTTTACTTATTTAAGTAAAAATCAAACAAAAGTTCATATGCAGAATAACTTAGATGATACTGTTTCATTTATCTCTTCACATAATATTTTAGTAGGAGTTTTATGTATAAAGTATCAAGGAAAAACTCAGTCTTTGGATATCAAAAAATAAAAGATGTTAGCATTTTGTTTCCTTGTAGTAAAATGCATAATACTCATTAATAAGCAGACAGTTTGGTTTTCTAATTCAAAGATTATACTTATCTCTGGTGTGACACCACTACCCTTCTTTGTCGTTGTGAGTAGTTCAAGGATTATTGTCATCTGAATATTATCATATATGTGACACTTTAGAAAAGCATCATTTTTTAATTTTTAGTCCATTGATATTAATCCTTTTTGTATGATGACATGTTGACAAAATGAGAATACTTTTTTTTCATTTTTCTGAGGTTTTCATGTATGTATTTAATGCTAATAGCAAATTAAATACCTGTTTATCACTGACCCTGTTTATCACTTACTCTGTGAGGATGCTGTACAGTGAAACAACAAAACCTGTTACTTCTCTTACCAATAAAAAACAAAACTATGGGAAATCTGTGAAATTATACAATATTTAGATGAGGTTTGGAATCCTTTTTGTGTTAATTTTTGAGCCTTTATGTTGATGGTTTGTAATATTAAGTAAATAATAGCACTGAAGTTTGAGAAGGATAAATCTCATTTTATTATATTTCATTTCAGGAGGGTGAAAAAGACTTGGAAGAAACTGAGGAATATAAGGAAGCACGTTTAGTATTGGATTCAGTGAAGTTAGAAGCCTGAAGTTTTTCTGTACAGGATGTTTTTTGCATTAAATCCTGGGATCCATTCCACAATTCATTATTTTTGACCACTGCTGTATGTTCAAATAGTATGAGAATGTGATTCTTTTTATGCAGTTGCATATATTTTTCTTTGCCTAATTTAACGTGTCAAATAAATGAGTTCGTCTAAAATTGTTTATTTCATACTTTACAAAATATTTTTAATTAACCTTTTATCATGAAATCATAGACATTTTTGACAGAGAATTAAAATCTGTTAGGTTCTCTTTGAAGTCTAGGTATTTTGCTTCATAAGTGTGGATTGAGTTAAAAATAGGATACCTTTATTTTTAGATAAAAAGCCAAATTTTGAACAGTTTATTCTGAATAGGGTACAACTCCCTCAAAAGAAAGGAAGAACATGTCTGTGCATAAAGCCTCACATACTTATCCCTTTACAGTGAAAGTCTAACATTTCCATCACTGTTAACTAATGGAAACATTTAAATCTCTTTCCAGAAAGATAGATTTATACAAAAAACATCAATTATTTAGATCTCCATGTAAGATTCTTATGAACAAAGAATTGAATTGTATTTTAAAGGAATAATAATGGTATATTGGCAAATGTTTAACAGACATTCAGAATGGAAAGGGAGTCTCTTACCTCTGTGGTATAGGTACTCCTGCTGTGACTAATTTCAGGCTACCGACATGACATCATTGAACACAAGGTTGGGAAGATTTGAGCCAGCTCCAGCATCCACTGTCATAGCCAAACCTGGATAATCCTGACTGACTGGAAAAGATTATCATTTTATCACGAAGTATTTTTCCAGTACAGTTGTAAACCAATTAATTACCTAATCATTTGAGTTTATTTTCTTAAAAATACATGACAACTCATTTAGTTTTCTCCTGTTTCTTGAAAATGTGTATAAACCTTTATATCATCAGCCTACCCTGAGCAGTGATGTAATGAACTAAAATACTAATAATAGCATTTAAACTTTAAAAGCCATAATTGAAAAAATAACAAAATCTGAATTTTTGCTGCTATAAGATACATACTTGTAGGGTAATTGGTTTGATTTTGAAAGTCACCAATGATTACCAGAAACCATAACATCTATTGAATCTGTCAGAAAGATCAGAGAAGAGAAAAATAATACTATTCTTTCCTGCTGTTATTTCTAAAGGGTATGCTGTTGTAAAGCACAGAATCCATCATTTTTTAAATCTTTATACATGTAGAAAATTACTTAATAACATAAATCAGAAGCATTTCTAAATTGAAATGTCATCATCTTAAAATATTACATGCCATTTTTAAAGTACATGAGGTGGGGAGAGGAAGAGTAAGGAAATAAAAACACAATTACAATGTAAAACTTTCTACTAAGGCTTTCTCTTAATATTAGAGATTTGAGCAGGAGAATTAAACCTCTAGATTATTTTGTGGTTGGTGTTAAGTCCCAAGAATAGTTTGGCTTCTTGGTGGTGGGTGAGATGGCATATTTAGTTTTCCAAGTAAGATAGCATTTAAAGAAAGTATTTTACCATTTTTTTAAGTGTAAAAAATTTCATTTCAACCTTCTGCCAAATACATAAATAACATATATTCAAAGCAAAAAATATTGGTCCCTCCAGAAAAAAGTAATTCTGAAAGGGAAGTTTTATAGCTACAACCCAAGTCTTGGTTGCTGAAAAAAAATTATTTTCTTGCCACAAAGCCTAGGAAGTAGAAATTAACAAGGTAGATGAAAATAATACACCTTTAGAGAATTGCTGTCTCAATTACAGATTTCATACTAGATCTCTCTCCAGACATTGATGAGACGCAGCAAGAAGCTTCATATTCTGTGAAGGCTTATTCCTGGAAGTTTTTGACACATTCCACTTACGTGTTCATGGCCATCAAGAGGCACAGTAAGTTAAGAACAGTTGTAATTCATGCAGTATTAGCTTGTTTTTAAGCTTTCGGTTAAAAACTTACATCTGTAAGATAATAGGTAGAAATTTCCAAAAGTAAGGTATCCTTTTTCTCTGTCCAGTACCTGATCCCCAACCAACATATAGCAGTTGCTCAGTAAACATTTGTAGAGTAAGTGAAAAGCAAGAGGTGAAAACCTCTGGAGTGCGGGAAAGAACGCCATGAAGGGTACCGTCACCCCATAAACACACTTAATCATACAGCGCTTTTCAAACTATTTTTACCGCAGACCTCAATAAGAAACATGTTTTTCATTGTGACCCAGTACATACTTATGGAGGTCTATATATACATAAAACAATAAGTATCTTTAATATGTACAATTTCTCAGTTGTTTTTTATTCTGTTTCATTTTTTTAACAATGATTATGACCACCTGCTATTGAATTGTGAATAACACTACTCTAATACAATTATATAAAATGCTTCTACTTAAGAATTGTCTCTTTGTCTTCCTTTCTCTTCATTTATGATAAACAGTAACTGTTTATCCTATATATAAATAAATAATAGCTTATAACATATATAAACTTAGGTCTCAGAGTAGTTGTGTCTGAAAATGTGCAGTTACACACATTGCAGGTATAAAGTGTCATTGTAACTTGTAATCATTTAATATTTGTTAGGTGCCCTTAATCCTTGCACATACTAATTAATGGCTTTCATCAAGTAAATAGGCAAAACAAAGACAAGTGACAGAATCGAGTTGTAAACCTAACTTTTCTGTATTTTTCTGCATAGCAAAGGGCACATAATTTCTAAGGAGGTAAGAATGTGCATAGGGTAAGGAAATAGAAATACAACATGTGAATGAGTTAAAAGTAACCAAATCCAGTGAATGCCAGAGAGCATTTCCAAGTTCTAGCATTTTCATCTGGACATTCTTGGCTAATGAAGATTCAATCCTAGTAAATGAAAATATTCCCCCAAAGTCCTGGACAGGAGCTTTGTGGCTGTGCTTTTGGGACATTCACATTTCAGGTGAGTGTTAGCATTTCAAGAATTAAGCTGCCCTGTATCATATTTTGTACCATATCATACTTTGTACTATATTTTGTACCATAAGTTATGTAAATATTGCCTTGGGAAGGAATGGAACTTGTGGCAAGTTTAAAAAAAAAAAAAACCTGCTAAAATTAGCGTGTATTTATATTATGAGTAATGAAAATTGGTTAAAACAATATATTTTAATGTTCATTCAACATTTTTTGATTTTCTGGTCAGGAACATTCAAGCCCAATATTTAAAAATCGTCTCTATGCCTCTACCTGTGCACTGAATCACTTCCAAATTGAGCAGTCAAACCTGGTTAATCTAAATTACTTTGCAAACTTCATTACATTACTTGGCTTTTTAAAAATCCTATCAAATTTAATAAGGACATATCCTACAGCTGGTTATCACTTAAATCTTATTATTTGGTCATTTAGATAAACCAACGACAGATTAATCCTTTCTTTGACTAGAAGTTAGGGCCTTTAAATGTCAGTGTAAACTTGACATGTATATGAGCAAGAGCTGTGCAGCATTTGACATTAAAGGGTTAATCAGATAATTTAGTCCTTGAGACTCTTTTGAGTGCTTTTAGCTGGAAAGAAATTGAATGGTTGAGAAATGGTGCACTATGAAACAAGTTATAAGTATTAGTGTACTTGAAATTTTCAAGAGTGCTTCATAAAAATCTATATTGCACTCCACTATTCGTCTTATTGCTCTTATAATATGAGAGGCATTTGTTCATGTATTGGACTGTTGCACTGAAGGTATAATTAATTTATGAGACAGTAGATCAAACCTTATATTTTGTTTCTTGCTTTTTGTTGACTGCTAGATAGTTGACAAGTTTCTTTTAGTGTCTTGGGAATATATGTCACAAGACAGTATTACTTTTAATGCACAAAGAGCCCTTTCAAATTAATAAAGAGTCCCCAGTATAAAAAATTGATAAAGGATAGAAACACACAATTCATAAAAAGAGAAATACAAACAGCTAGGTTTTTCAAAAATATTTCACTTCAGTAATAATCAAATTCAAATCTCAAAAATAATGAAGCATATTTTTAAAACATGAATACCTGTTGGCTCAGTGTGATAAAGTATTGGCCAGTGAGACTAGAAAGAGGATGAAATGAGAAAGAGTGAAAAAGATGCATCCTTTTCACTATATGCAGTTGATAAGATATGTACAAGGTAGATGCAAGAGTCACCTGTAAGATAATTAGGAGGAGTGAGGTTCTTAAAGTGGAGAGCTTCAAAAGTAATATATAGGATTTTTATGGATTGAATTTTGTCTCCCCAAAAGATATATTGAAATCTTAACCCCCAGTACTAAGACTATGACCTCATTTAGCAAGAGGGTCCTCGGGGTGCCTGGGTGGCTCAGTCCTTAAGCGTCTGCCTTCAGCTCAGGTCATGACCCCAGGACCTGGGATTGAGCCCCGAGTCAGGCTCCTTGCTCAGCAGGGAGCCTGTTTCTCCATCTTCCACTCCTCCTGCTAGTGTTCACTCTCTCGCTGTGTCTATCAAATAAATAAAATCTTTTTTTTTTAAGTTTTTTTTTTTTAAGATTTTATTTATTTATTTGATAGAGAGAAATCACAAGTAGATGGAGAGGCAGGCAGAGAGAGAGAGAGGGAAGCAGGCTCCCTGCTAAGCAGAGAGCCCGATGCGGGACTCGATCCCAGGACCCTGAGATCATGACCTGAGCCGAAGGCAGCGGCTTAACCCACCGAGCCACCCAGGCGCCCCTAAATAAAATCTTTTAAAAAAAGAGAAAAAGGGTCCTCACTGATTGTAATTAGTTAAGGTGAGGTCATACTAGAATAAGGTAGGCCCTTAATCTACGACTGGTGTCCTAAAACAATGTGAAGACACAGAAGGCCATATTACTACATAGGTAGAGATTAGAATTATGCAAGCCAAGAAACCCAATGTGACACTAGAAGCTACAAGAAAGGCATGGAGCAGATTCTGCCTTTGATCTGATTTCAGACTTTGAGCCTCCAAAACTGAGAAAATGGATTTTTTTTTGTTATAAGCCATCAAGTTTGTGATACTTTGTTACACTACATTGCTAAAAGACTAATACGTAGAACCCCAGCTTTTCTACATGCCAGCAATAACCAAATTTAATGGGAAAATAAATCCCTACTGAGTCACAGAAGACAACATTTTAAAAAAACGGCTTGTACTATATATGGAAAATTAATGGCAAAACATGGTTTCCTTTTATGTCAACTTGTAAATTTAGTAAAGTAAAATACAACAGGGCTGGGA
The DNA here is from genome assembly GCF_009829155.1 of Mustela erminea. Taxonomy (NCBI): domain Eukaryota; kingdom Metazoa; phylum Chordata; class Mammalia; order Carnivora; family Mustelidae; genus Mustela; species Mustela erminea. The sequence continues at coordinate 61,701,649 of NC_045616.1, forward strand.
CGCCTGGGTGGCTCAGTGGGTTAAAGCCTCTGCCTTTGGCTCAGGTCATGATCTCAGGGTCCGGGATCGAGCCCCACATCGGGCTCTCTGCTCAGCAGGGAGCCTGCTTCTCTCTCTCCCTCTGCCTTTCTGCCTGCTTGTGATCTCTCTCTCTGCCAAATAAATAAACAAAATCTTAAAAAAAAAAAACACAACAGGGCTGGGTGGAGGAGAATTTTAAGAAATGATTATAAAATCCAATTAGACTGGGATGGGGATATGAAGAATAACAATGAGGGAAAACTAATTTTGCTCACTATTAAAACTTTGTCAAGTTGCAGTGATTAAATGTATGGTAAAAGAATAGAAGATCAGAGGCACCTGGGTGGCTCAGAGGGTTAAAGCCTCTGCCTTTTGCTCGGGTCATAATCCAAGGGTCCTGGGATTGAACCCCACATCGGGCTCTCTGCTCAGCAGGGAACCTGCTTTCCTCTCTGTCTCTCTGCCTGCCTCTCTGCCTACTTGTGATCTCTGTCTATCAAATAAATAAATAAAATCTTTAAAAAAAAGAATAGAAGATCAAAGAGAATAGAACTCAGGAGTGAACCCAAATATATACTTATGGGAATTCAGTATATGATGAAGGACATTTCAGACCCTTGGGAGAAAGAGATTATTCAATAAATCATACTGGGATAACTGGGTAATCGGGGAGGTGGATAAAGCTGGATCTCTGTTTCATCTCTCACACCAAAATAAGTGAAAAAAAAGATTGAAAGGTAGAAGAAAAGAAAACATTGGTGAAACTAACAGATTAATGAATTTTCAATTGATAATATGCAGTGAGTGTATAGGGAAATAGAAAATGTAATGCACTTAGTGAAAATATTTTAAAGATGGAAATTCTCCACAAATTAATACTAAGTCCAATACCACAATTATCGAAATTGTATATTTAGGGGAAAACATCAAGTATCCAAGAAAATCTTGAAAACAGGGAATTAGGAAGAGGATAAATGTAGGAGATAATGTAGAAATGTAGGATAAATGCAGTTGGATATTGAAACAGGATCCCTGGACACTGTACACAGCCAGTTCCCTCTTTGCCATGGTTGTCCTAGGAGCTCTGGCGACCACCACCACCATTACCACCGAGAAAGTGCAACATCATCATCCTTGCTCTACAACACCAGTTCTGATTGCAATGTCTAGGATGAGTTGTTTCTGATTGGTGAAGCCAAGGCTTAGGCTTGTACCCTCCCTTTGGCAAGTGGGGCAAAGAAAACAAGCATTTGATGTTTTTCAGCATCTATCATGCAAGACTCTTCCCTTACAACCCTTGTGGGTAGATGGAGATGGTATTCAGATCTTAAGAATCAATAAAAGACATGGATGGTAAGAGTTTTAAGACCAGCATAGAGTTACCTGGGACACTTCATGGACGAGATGGAGGGTGAGACTTGAAGGATGGTGGGATAGAAGGAAGGAAGGTGAGCAGTGGCGACAGTACCTCTTACTGCTGTATATCTAAGAAGTTACTGGTCCATGTGGAGTGGTGGGCTTCCTGGGCTGAAGAGTCATGGAGAAAGCTAAAGTAAACAGGTGGTCAGGCTAGGTTTTGAATGCTCTTGGAAGCCAAGCAGGATGCTTGGACTTTACTGACCCAGGCCCTGTGGAGACTCATAGGTTCTAGACCAGCAGAGTGAGACCTTGTCCCTCATGTCTAAGGGTATTTCATTCATTTATTAAAACTTTGTTGTGCAAGATAATAGGAATAGAATGGTGAACAAGAAGAGGCATACTCCCTAACCTCAGGCGACTTCCAGTGTGGCAAGAAAGGCAAACAGCAGACAAGCAAATACAATATAGCAGGAGAGACAGAGTAAGGAAGGCCTAGGGACTGTAGGTACACAGAGATGGAAGCATTCCGTGTGAACTATGAGTGATGGAGGAGGCTTCCTCAGGAAAATGAGATTTAAATTGAGAAATATTCCAGGCCAAAGAAACAGTAAACCATGTGGGTCCTCACACTGTAAAGCTGCCCTCCCCAGAGTTGCATAAATGAGACAGATTGTTAGTGCTGGGTTTGAGAATATGCGCTATGTAGAGAGAGACTCCATGTGGTTTCTACAAGCCCTACGCTACCCTGTGAGCTACAAGAATACGGACCATCGGCTTAACCTAGGCTGGAACCTCCACAGATGTAGACACAGGGTGATGACAGCACAGCCTCAGATGATGTGTCCTGGCAGCTTATATAGATCTCACACACAGGAAGTGTAACTGTCAGTCAGGACCCTACTAAAACCAAGTAGTTCAAAGGGATTTTAAGAGCAATTCCAAAGAGAATTGAATGTAGGAATTGTTTTGTAAATGATGGAAGAGCTGAACATCAAATAGGAAATGGTAACAGGAAAGGAAGGAAGGAAGGCGGGGGGGGGGGGGGGTAGGGAAAAAAGAAGGAAAGAAAGGAAGGGAGGAAAAAATAGGAAATAGGAAATGGTGAAGCAATCAGAGATCAAAAACTGCAGGAAACTGCTGCCACCCCAGGCCAGAAGAACAAAGGGAAGAGAAAGTGTTGCTGAGCTGCAGGGCCAGGAGTTGCCTGCAGAAGCGAAAAGTGCAGTGCAATGGGGTTGGCTTGTGAGAACTGAAGCGGGCTCCTGCGAGGTGGGCTTGTTCCAGGTGCACTGGGAAAAGGGATGGGGGTCTGTCATGAAAGTGATGGGGCTGAGCTAAAGGATTTGACACTGCAGAAAATTGACATTTGTTAGGTTATCTCAGGGAGAAAGACAGCACTTGACATCCCTTCTGCTCCTTTTAAAGGCAAATGATTTTCTGAGGAGTTACCTGAGTCTGGAAGGTGCAGTGGACACAAGACAAAATTGAGGAAAGTAATCTATCATGGTCTTTGCCTGATTCGAACATTCACTTTGGAGAGCTTTTCCTGCTGCAGGACCTACTCCCCAAATTCCAAAGTGTGTAGATCTCCAAGCAGGTTGCTGACAGCACCCACAGGTGAGCAGATTCCCAAGGAAAAGAGTGAAGCTCATACAAGTGTTTGGCCCCCCTCCCTGAGAAATATAGCTGTCAGCGCCACAGTCTCCCTTCCTGATATAAGGAGACATAAACAGAGCCTTCTCTAAGTACTCTGATGGGCGACCTCCTTTTTAAGCATTTAGAGTATAAGGATCCCAGTCATTGGAACTTAGCCTTTGCTTGGCTCTGGGATGTCTGTGGCCTACTTAGCAGAGACTTTACTCAGCTTTGCAGGACAGCTAGCACCATTGTCCTGATTCTTCTACTCTCCACTCCCTTCAATTAATTCCAGACCCTCCACCCCCTCTAGACCCCTGGCAGAACATAATTTAGTCCTCAGGTTGATTCCGGTTGGGAGTTGTTCTCTTCTGAATATCCACTTTTTACATCGACTTCCGCAAAGAGAGTGATGGTCATCCCACAGGTGGTAAGAAAACTATGATTCAGAGGAAAAACTGTAGTTTTTGTTAGCAGAAAGGCTATATTAAAATGAAATTATTACTTTGTTTATAAATATACAAGGAAGTTAGCAAACCCTTGGGTAAGGAAATAGTTGAGCCTATAGACAAAATAAAAGAGAAGCAGTAGCCATAGTAATTTGTAACAAGAACAGACTTGGAATCCATTCTTCATTCATGACACAGCTATTCATTCAGTACCTACTATATGTCAGGTACTGTGCTAGGCTCTGGGAATACATAGTTGAGAAGTTCATGATCCCATAACTTATGCTTATATTTCAGTGGACCAAGTGCTGTGATAAAGGTCATTGTGATATTGTGATTTATAATAAGAAATAGATATTTGGTCTGTACTGTTTCTGGTACAGAGTTCCTGAAACCCTTGGAATTTCCTAAGTGATAAGCGTGTCAGGGAAATACACATCAAAACCACAATGAGATACCTCCTCACACCAGGCAGAATGGCTAAAATTAACCAGTCAGGAAACAACAGGTGTTGGCAAGTATGTGGAAAAAAGGGAACCCTCTTACACTGTTGATGGGAATGAAAGCTGGTGTAGCCACTCTGGAAAACAGTATGGAGGATTCTCAAAAAGTTAAAAATAGAACTACCCTATGAACCAGCAATTGCACTACTAGGAGTTTATCCAAAGGATACAAACATAGTGATTCAAAGGGGCACATGCACCCCAATGTTCATAGCAGCTATGTCCACCATAGCCAAAATAGGGATAGAACCCAGATGTCCATCGACTGATGAATGGATATAGAAGATGTAGATAAAGAAGATGTGGGGGGGGGGTGTAATGGAATATTACTCAGCCATCCAAAAGAATGAAATCTTGCCATTTGCAATGATGTGGATGGAACTAGAGTGTATTACACTAAGCAAAATAAGTCAGTCAGAGAACAACAAATACCAAATTATTTTACTCGTGGATTTTAAGAAACAAAACAGATGAACATAGTTCCCTGGGAAGGGAAAGAAAAATAAAATAAGATGAAAACACAGAGGGAGATAAACCATAAGAGACTCTTAACTCAAACTGAGGGTTGCCAGAGGGGAGTTAGGTGTGTGTGATGGGCATTAAGGAGGGCACTTGATAAAATGAGTACTGGGTGTTACATGCAACTGATGAATCATTAAATTCTACCCCTGGGGGTGGGGAAGAATTCTTTGGGGGGAAAAAATATGTGATGAAGGTGTCTTAATATTCATAACAAACCACTTTCAACCACATCTGAGCTTATGTCAATTCAGTGGCTCTTTTTGGAAGCACAGAAGAATGGGGGCAGATTGCCAGGAGAATCAACCTTGTGATTGGAGGTTTAGAACTTTTAGTCTTCTCCGTGGCTTCTGGAGAAGGTAGAGAGTCTGGAGGTTGAATCAATCACCAGTGGCCAATGATTTAATCAATCCTGCCAGCGGAATTAAAGCCTCCATTAAAAAACTGAAAAGGAAGGAAAACCTTCTGGGTTGGCGGGTAAACCATGGAGCCTCAGGAGAAGGGCACTCCTGGAGAACCACTGAAGCTATGCATCTCTTCCATCTGGCTGTTCCTGAGTTATACCCTTTTATAATGAACCAGTAATCCAGTAAATTGTTTCTCTGAGTTTTCTGAGCTGCTCTAGCAAATTAATCAAACCCAAGGAAGGGACTATTGGAACCTCCAATTTGTATTTGATCTGTCAGAAGCATAAGTGATAATCTAGGTTTGGTTGTGGTGGAGGGCAGTCTTGTAGGACTTGACTATGGAATCTGATGCAGTCTCTAGGTAGATAGTGTCAGAACTGAGTTAAATTGTAGGACACCCATCTGATATTGGAGAATTGACTGGTGGTGTTGGGGTTGGGGGGAAGATGCAGACATGAAAATTGATATCAGAATGGGAGTCATAGAAGGTCTTATTGGAGCCCAGAGGAAGGGACCAACACAAACTTTCAGTTTGGATGTTGTATAATATGCCTCAGCTGTCTAAGTCATCCCAGGTAAGAGATAAAGTGAAAAACTGCAGAGTTTTCAGAGGACCTCTGGATCACCTAGAATGTGTTCAGCTGTTAGTAATAGAATACCTGACCAAAGCCGATGTAAACAACAGAGATGATCAAGGGTCCCACACAACTGAAATCTGGGAGTAGATGGTTCTGAGTTCAGAAGAGCTGTTCAGTGATGTGATTTAGGGCTCTGGCTGCCTCAGCTTTTTTGGCTTTAGCATTTTCAACTTGTAGACACTGCCTTCCTTACGGTACCAAGATGCTAATGGCACTCTGGTGTGTGAGTCTTAAGTTTTCTGGTTTTCCATTCTTCCTCTATAAAACGAGACATGATTGGATGATGAGCTTTCTATTGCACCAACTGCTACATTCATGTGATAGTTTAACTCATTATAGTTCTTAAATTTGGGTGTACATCAGAGTCACCTAAAAGTTTTATTAAAACAGTTTGAGGGGGTGCCTGGGTGGCTCAGTGGGTTAAGTGGGTTAAGTCCTTCAGCTCAGGTCATGATCTCAGTGTCATGGGATTGAACCCGGAATCCAGCTCTCTGCTCAGCAGGGAGCCGGCTTCCTCCTTTCTCTGCCTGCCTCTCTGCCTACGTGTGATCTCTCTCTCTCTCTGTTAATAAATAAATTAAATATTAAAAAAAAAACAACAGTTTGTGGGGGCGCCTAGGTGGCTCAGTTAGTTCAGTGTCTGTCTTCGACTCAGGTCATGATCCCGGGGTCCTGGTATCAACACCTGCGTCGGGCTCCGTGCTCAGGGGGGACGTTGCTTCTCTCCCTTTCCCTCTGTCCTTCCCCCTTGTTCATGCTCGTGCTCTCTCTCTCTCAAATAAATAAAATATTAAAAACAAATAAAATAGCCTCTATCACTCTCCATGAATACATACATACATACATACATACATACACACGGGTAATTGAGCCTTACCTTTGGAGATTCTGGTGCAGTGGGTGTGAGGCTAGGCCCACAAATAGTTCTTTTACTAACAATCCCTTAGGTAATTATGACATTAGAGAGTTACATAATCTTTAACATCTTTCTAGTTCCATATTTGATAATCAAGATTGCTGGTTACAGCAACTTGAGTAGTTACAAAGAAAGAACAACTACAAAAGAATTAGCATTTTTACCATCTTTCAAATTCGTAGATATCTAGGAATCTATTTTATTTATTTAAAAAACCTCCCTGCCCCTGGGGGACGTAAAAGAAACTAGACATTACTCTACTAGACTCTACTTTCTAGCTCCTCTAAGAAACTTTCCCCACTCTACTCCTTCTGGAGGTTTATAATTTCACTCTTAACTCTTAGCATTTATCTATATTAATGTTATTACATTTTATATATGTATTTGTAATTATTTGGTATTAATAATACATGGGCAAAGTTCTTAAAATCAGGTAGTATAAAAGGTTATAAGATGCAGCAAACTCCCACCGCCCTCCCAGTTTTGACTCTTTCATCTGTTCCTTCTGGTGTTTACCACCGTATTTCTAAGTCATAGGCATATACTGCTCATGTCTTGATTTCCCATTTTCCACCATCATTTATTGACTTCCCACCATGAGAGCTGAGGGTTTAGTTCTCTTAGGCCAATTAATGTACTCTGATTATATGTTTGATTCCCCCCAATTATTTATTTTTCTTGAAATTAATAATAGCTCAATACTTTTGTTTAATTTATATAAAGCCTTAATTTTTCCCAAATGCTTTGACACATCTCTCAAACAGCTGACAAATGAATTTAAACTTTTAAACATCCATTGGTTGTTTTTTACATGGAACCCTCCCTTCCGGAGCCTCCATCCTCCAGCCCCACTAGGAACTGGTAACTCTCTGCCACATACTTGTTGTCCTGGTGGTATCCTTCTGCCTCTGTCTTGTGATGAGACGTCTGTTGCCAGAATCCTATGTCTTCCTCTTTTTTGTTCTTTCTGGAGTTCTCATTATTCGGATATTGGTTCTTCTGTATCTGTGCTTTCCAATATGGTAACTTCTAGCCACTTGTAGCTTTTGAGGATTTGAAGTGTGGACTGTCCAAATTGAGGTATGTCATAAGATTCAGTTTGAAGGAAGATTATAAAATATTTCATTAATAATTTTACATTGATTACATATTGAAATGACAGTATCTTGAATGCATTAGGTTAAATAGGATATTACTGGGGCACCTGGGTGGTTCAGTGGGTTGGGCCTCTGCCTTTGGCTTGGGTCATGATTTCAGGGTCCTGGGATCGAGCCCCAAATGGGGCTCTTTGCTCACGGGGAGCCTGCTTCCCCCCCACCTGCCTACTTGTGATCTCTCTCTGTCAAATAAATAAATAAAATCTTAAAAATAAATAGAATATATTACTAAAATTAATTTGGCTATTTTTATGTGACTTCTAAAACAATCAAAATTAAAAATGTGACTTGTAATATATTCCTATTGGACAGTACTACTTAGTATGTATTATCTGCTCTGTTACATTTTCCATCTTTTTATTCCATCTGTTTTCTGGGTAATGTCATCAATTTCACCTTCTAATTCTACCCAAATTTTTTTTTAAAGATTTTATTTATATATTCATAAGACACAGAGAGAAAGAGGTAGAGGCAGTCTCCCTGCACAACAGGGAGCCCAGTGCAGGACTTGATCCCAGGACACTGGGATCACAACCCAAGCAAAAGGCAGACACTCAACTGACTGAGCTACCCAGTCATCCCTGAATTTTTTATTCCAAGTGTCGTCTTTTTAAATTTCCGAAAGAATTTTGTTGATCTCTTGGGCTTTCTTTTGCATAGAATATTTCATTTGTTTTGTGAATGCAATTGTTTCTTATCTCTGATTTTGTAATTCGGCTCTCTTAACATCTTATTCTGCTATCTTCACAGTTCCATTTTCCTACAAGCTTCTTCATTCTCTTTGGTCTCCATTAATATTCAAGAGCTACCAAGAAAGCTGCCTAGTTATGCTGTGTGAGTTGGCATGTTGGCTTGTGTTCTTTACTGTGGATTGATGATGGGGAAAACCGAACTTTCATTGAGAGACACCCCGCACCACCCCCACCACCAAGTATTAGTTTGTAGAGGCTTTTCCTCTGGTACTTTTTTATTTCTCCAGAGAAGAATCTTCCAGGCTACTGTCTTGGTCAGTAGTTGGGGGAAGGGAGAAAGATGTCGGAAGTTAAGTGTTCACTTCTCAGCTAATTCCACCATTTTCAGTGCTTACTCAATCCTGACCTCTTGGATAGGTTTCCAAATTCAGATCTTCTCATGTTCAATATCTCTAGAGAATAAACCTTCTGTTGCTTAAGAAAGTAGAGGTAGTCACCTGACCAGAGGTTGGAAAGGGAAAGACCAGAGGTTGGAATGTCATTCATCCAACCTTCAGTTCCTCCATTACACTGTAGGGCCAAGGGCCCCACTTATTTTCGGTGTCCTTTGTGAGTAATTCTGTGGTTTAACTTTCTCTCTTCTGTTAAGTCAGCCACCATTGCTCTTGCTGCTTTTCATTTTTAGAAGCTATGTGTAGGGGCTCCTGGCTGGGTCATTTGGTAGAGCCATGACTCTAAATCTCAGGGTTGTAAGTTCAAGCCCCATGGAGCCTGCTTTAAAAAAAAAAAAAAAGGAACAAAGAAAGAAAGCTGTTTTTAAACCTTTTACCTGGTGTTATCTCCTGTCCTGTTCTGGTTGTCTTTGTGGGCTAATTTGTATTTAATTATGTAGTATTTTCTTAGAAGGGTTTTAGTAAATAGAAGGGATTCACACATTTCTTCATCTCTACCTGAAATGCTATTTCTACCCTAAGCTTTAGTTATTTACTGCTTTTTATTTTCTCCTTTCATAGAGGGCAGGATCGGGGCACCTGGGTAGCTCAGTGGGTTAATGATCCCAGGGTCCTAGGATCCAGCCCCACCTCCAGCTCTCTGCTCAACAGGGAGCCTGCTTTCTCCTCTCTCTCTCTGCCTGTTTCTCTGCCTACCTGTGATCTCCATCTGTCAAATAAATAAATAAAATCTTAAAAAAAAAAATAGACGGCAAGATCAAAGTCTACCTTATCTTTGAGTCCACCCCCCCCCACCTTCTTCCTAGGGCCTACATGAGATTTTATATATACTAAGTGCTCGACAGAGAAGAATGTCCCTCATGTAAATTGTCCATACTTTGGAATATTATTGTCTCCATGTGTGCCTAGGTAGTCATTTTACCTGTCTGGGCTACAGAAGATTTGATGTAGAGTCTGGTCTCTAGATGATTTCTAAAGACCCTATTTAGGGGCACCTGGGTGGCTCAGTGGGTTAATTCTCTACCTTCAGCTCAGGTCATGATCTCAGGGTCCTGGGATAGAGCCCTGCATCAGGCTCTCTGCTCAGCAGGGAGCCTACTTCTGCCTCTCCCTCTGCCTGCCTTTCTGCCTGCTTGTGATCTCTGTCTGTCAAATAAATAGATAAAATCTTAAAAAAAAAAACCAAAAAGACCCTATTTACCTTTAACTTTCTAAGAACCCATGTGCCCAGCTTCTCCAGTAGTTTTCATTGTTTGCTAATGTATATCATATCATCACTAGGCATCTAATATTGTAGATGCCTAGTTTTTACAAAGGAAATATTTAAATCCATCAAGAGAGGCAGTAATTATTCCTAATTGAAGAGCTTATAACCCATGATCAACAACAGTGACCAAGTGTACTGAAGATAGAATGAGACTAGCAAATGCAATAAAACCAGTACCTTCTTCCTGTCCTACCTGCGTAAGTCTTGGATATGGTGTGGAAGGATGAAAAAGGAAGGTAGGGTAAAGCTACTGAAAGTTACTACTTTTATTTCATTTTAAAGATCTTATTTTTAACTAATCTCACACCCAATATGGGCTTGAACTTACAACCCCAAGATCAAAAGCTGTATGTTCTACCAACTGAGCCTGCCAGGCTCCCCAGGAAGTTGTTTGAAATGTACCTGGGAGGGGGGCTTATGTGACTCAGTGGGTTAAGTGTCTGTCTTTGGCTCAGGTCATGATCCCAGGGTCCTGGGATTGAGCTCCATGGGCTCCCTGCTCAGTGGGGGGGGGGGTCTGCTTATCCCTGCCCCTCTGCCCCTTCCCTTCACTCATGCTCTCTCTTTCTCTCTCTCTCTCTCTCAAATAAATAAAATCTTCAGGTCTGGCGAGGTCAACAGATCAGGAGACAATGGTCACTTTAGAAAAGAGAGCTTCTTACTTAAAATTCCCCAGAAGGGACATGGTGTCCCTGCCTGGTGTAATGTAGGGCAATATGGGGAAGCACCAGGGTGAGTCAAGAGGCAGAAGGAGTATGAGGAAAGCATGGGCAAAAGACTTTATTGCAGTTTTTTCAGGAGAGAATGGGCAAAGTAATAAGCAGCTGAGCAGACTTAGGTTTGGACAGTTTGATAGTTTGAATAACTGATAACCGACTCAGCTGAATAACTGGCAACTGTATCCTCTAGGGACCACAGGGGTAGTCCTTAGTTGTCCATTACCTGGCCCTGGGATGATTCGGGCAGGGGAATATTGCCTCCTGGAGTGTAAAAGCCAGATACAGGAGGTGGTGCAGAGTAAGGGCTCTGGATTGCTTGGTTTGCTGAAAGGTACTCTTGGTGGTAAGTTGTTTGCTGTGTCTAAGAATTGACTAGCTGCTTGGAAGGTCAGACTCTCCCTAGTCAGGGAGGCCCCAGATACCAGAAGATCAGAAATAGAGAAAATGAGAAAATACAGTTAATACAGAAGTGGTCAAACAAAGGCTGAGCTACAAAGGTTAAAAGTCATGAAGAAGCAGGCAATGAGTCAGGAGTATGAGTTGGAGTATGACTTTTGGTAGAAGGCTTGGGGTGCCTGGGGGGCTCAGTCTGCCTTTGGCTTAGGTCATGATCCCAGGGTCTAGGATTTCCTGGGATAGAGCCCAATCCCGGGCTTCAGCCCAGCACTGGACTACCTGCTGAGTGGGGAGCCTGCATCTCCCTCTCCCACTCCCCCTGCTTGTGTTCTCTCTCTCTCTCTCTCTCTCTGTCAAATAAATAAATAAAATCTTAAAAAAAAAAAAAAAAAAGGCAGCGTACGAGTAGACCAAAACTACAAAAACAAAGGTCAGGAATGTTCCATGTTTGGGAAAACTAAGTAATGGTAGTATCATCATGGATGTAGACTACCTTAGGAGATTCAGCTTTCTCACCAAACCAGAAGTCTGGAGGTGTGGTATTGGGCTGATGCAGCCACTCAAGGAAGGCACCAAGGATCCAGGCTCCAGAGAACTTTCTGCTCCTCTAACCTTTATACTGTTGCCTTTGTTCACATGTTAACAAAATCTGTCCCAGGCAGGAAGTAAAAGAGCAGGTGGAATGATCAAAGCCAAGTTCCAGCTGATATTTCCCCCTTTATATCTGCAAGATAAGAGCTTTCCTAGAAGTCCTGTCCAGTAGATTTCTTCTTATATCTCACTGGCCAAAACTGAGCTGCATGGCTGGCCCCTGGAAGCAGGAATATCTGTGGAAGGTAACTGTTTCTAACATTAACATTGCAACCTCAAGCACTATTGAGGTTCTCCGGGTAAGGATGAATCCCTTTGTGAATGAATTGTTTTTAGCAGTGTCTGCCACAGAAGAAGAAAGGAAATAGGAGCTATGAGCTTGTCTCCCTCAATTAAATGAGACAAACTATATAAAGTATTTAGCACAATGCCTAGCTTATTGTATGTGCTCAAGAAAAAAAAAAAAAAAAGGTTGCTGTTTCTGCTATGAAAAACACATCCATCATTGCCTTGATGTTTAGTCCCATTAATTCAACAAATGTTTACTGCACTTCTACAACATTCGGTCTGTAGGTGCTGGAGGTCAGAAAAGGGAGTAAAATTCGAGTCCTTCCTTCTGAGAGCTTACCCTTGTGCAGGTAAATACACAATGACTCGAATATGATAAAAACTTCAGCAGAGGCAGCCTTAGAAGTTAGTAGAAGTAGATAGAACTCAAGGACACCTGGTACAAATGAATCCCTCATCTCACAGATGAGATAAGTGAGGGCCACCAGGGAAGTGAAGGGGCTGACTACAGTCACCCAGTTCTCTGAGAATGGGGCCTGGATGTCAAGCCTCCTGATGCCCCCACCTGGTGCCCCTCCTTTTAAATTGCCCTGTTGGAAGTGATTTGAAAATAAAAAGCTGGGGGCGCCTGGGTGGCTCAGTGGGTTAAAGCCTCTGCCTTTGGTTCAGGTCATGATCCCGAGGTCCTAGGATCAAGCCCCGCATCGGGCTCTCTGCTCAGCAGGGAGCTTGCTTCTTCCTCCTCTCTCTCTCTCTCTGCCTACCTGTGATCTCGGTCAAATAAAATAAATAAAATCTTTTAAAAGAAAGAAAGAAAATAGAAAGCTGGAGGAGGAGACCGGAATGACCCCAGAAATATACCTTTGCCCTTTGTGGGAGGTGCACGGGCCATCGCGCAGAAGCATAGCCCTTAGCTCAGGACAAAACAGGATCAGCAGTAGATTAACTGAACTCCCAATATTGGATTGTGTTGTATTGTGCTGTATGTGTGCCGGCATGAAAAGGAGGACTCCTCTGAGTGGCGGATAGGAGAATTTCTCCAAGTCAAGACTTTTATTCATGTTGTGTTTTTTTAATTAGCAATCCTGTTTTCTTTTTCTTTCTTTCTTAGGATTTATTTATGAGAGAGAGAGAAAGAGAGCAAACACCAAGTGGGGAGGTGGGGTCGCAGGTCCCTGGGATCATGACCTGAGCCACCCAGGTGCCCCAGCAATCCTGATTTTTCTAAGGATTGCATTAAATCAGCAAATACTTCTTGTCTAATTTGCCTCCCCCTATTGGACAACATGGGTCACTAAAATGTGGGAAAAGAATGGAAATTTGGGGTCCTGCTGCCTGATGCAAAATTAAATGAGGGAAAGAACCATAAAATGTCATTCAGGAATATTTTAAAGATATTAAATGTACTCTGTTCACTATAGTCACCACCGTATTTCTTAAATTCAAGAGTACTTCGTTTGGCTTGGCATGAAGCATAGCATTAGCTTTTGGGGGCTTTTGTTGTTATCTGTTTAAATGATGGAAGTTAATGAAAATCGAAGACTGGCTGGCTGGCAGAAACAAAATAAAGTCACATCTGGAAACAGCTGCACTTGTAATTAAATGGCATTTAATGTGACTAATATCAAAAGGGTGGTTTTTTTCTCCCCCTAGCATTAGGGATGCAAAATTCAGGCTTCCTAGCTGCTCTATTATTATAGTTTTGAGTCAGTGGGAGTTTAGAAGTCATTCTGATATTTATAAAGGAAAACCCCCAGTGAGCTATAGAGGAGATTCGAGTCAAAAGGAAAAATGAACAAGAGCTGCGCAGTTTGAATTTTGAGAACTGACATAAATTTTACAGTTTTTTTTCCCCAAGCATTAACTGTTCAGTGTTTCAGTTCAATGAAATAAAGGCCTCTTGTTTCCCATACCAATCAAGTGACCTCCTGCCTTGCTGTAATTAGTGGTAAACTTCAATATGCAAGCTAAAAGACCACCTAATTAAAAAGTGTAATTAATTTACATAGATCATCCAAAATGGCTAGATTAGATAGCTTATGGAGATAATGTAAAACTCTTTGAGCTGCTTTTATTGGCTTCTTTCCCTGCTGTTTCTCAGGTTCTGAGTATTTTCATGGGAATGAGTTTATCAAAGTGGGAAGGGCTTTGAGGTGATGGTTTTAGCTAATCACTGCTAAACATTTAAAGCTTTGCAATTATTTTTTTTATCAATTACTCATGTATAAAACAAAAAAAAAAGGGGGCCTTATCTTCCTGCTTGGTGCTGAGTGGCCTAATGTTATTAGTGAATATTTATTAAGTGCCTGTTGAGTGCTAGATGCCACTCACAACACACACTTATTTTAGAGTCGGCCGCGTTGAGCAGTGGTGCTCCTCTCTCTGGGCCAGACCACAATCTGATTCCCCCGGTCACTAGGAGATGGCTGCAGGATTCAAAAGCAAGATAATGGTCAAAGTGTTTCCAGTTCCCTTTACTCTTAATTCACAATGCCAAGCCATGTGTATTACCTACTCTTCAGTATAAACAGTGTTGGGCTGCAGAGCTGGGCCAAGATCCTGGGTGACAAGCAAGAGGCTATTTCAATGATGAGGGAAGAGCAATCTGCCCTGGTGCAGAAATTGTGGCCTCATGGTGACATTCGATTACAAATTTCCTTCCCTTTACCTGAGTTACACACAGAGAAATTTCCCCCCCTATTTGCAGATGGAGAAAATAAATCAGGAGAGAGACCGATCAAGCTGGGGTTCTAAACAAAGAAGCCTCACACAAGAGATTTGTTAATACCAGCTGTCTTTGGGAGAGAATCCCAGGGACCTTGGCAACACCTTGCTGAAGAACAATGGATAAATTTTCACCCTCTTTAGTTTCACCTGCTTCTCTTAAGAAGGAAAAAATGTCACAGCATTAGATGATCTTGGTCTAACTGTACAGAGTTGTCCTGGGAGTATTTCGTAAGAACAGTGAATGCCAATTTCCTCTCATTGTATTTGACAATATATATCATTGTGACATGAACTTTCTGTAAGTCCTTGATAATTTGGAGATCTGAGTCACTTGATAAGGAAAATTTCACATTCTTGTTCTCTGTAAACATAATCCAAGTTCTACTTCATTTCTATATGCCTCAGTTCCCTCATTACTATGCTTCTGGTAATAGCATCATAATCAAGCAACTTGAAACTTTGATACAACCAGTTAGAATAATAGCAAATATCAACTAAAATAAAAGTGCTTGAATATTGATGCCTGTAAGAATCTCCTGGGGAGTTCAGAAAAAAAAAAATCCAGATACCCAGGCTGCATCCCAGACCACAGAAATCATCTTTGTGAGGAAGGATCCAGGTATCAGGATTTGTGTGACTGAGCAATAAAAAGCTTCTTATATGCCTTTGAGTTTTGAGGTGGTTTGTTAGGAAGCCCTGTTGTGATTGTAGCTCTCTGATACACTCACTCATTCATTCCTTTATTTTCTGAATAATGACTGAGTACCTATGTCCCAAGGATTTGCTAGGTATTAGGGATATAGTGAAAAAAGTGGTGACCAAGGTCCTTGCCCTAGTGCAGTTTACAATCTTATTATGAGCAAAAAAGTGAACACATAGCTATATCACATATTTTCAGGCATCATTTAGAGCCATGGAGGCAAATAATTCCATAGTAATGTGAGCTCAATGAAAACAAAGTTGTTTCTATAACCCATATCTTATGATAAGTTCCAAATAGATTGAAGACTTGAATTTTAAAAATGAGGAAAAATGGGAGACCCACAAGCCACAGGCTACCTAATACCATCATCAAAATCAAAAGATAAAGATTAAACCAAGAAAAAAATTATTTATAACTCATACGTCCAAAGGGGACTTTTCCTAATGTATGTCGATTTCAGAAAATTAGTAAGATCCATGATCAAATAGAAGAAATGAGCAAATAGTTCATAGAAAAAGAAATAATAATGGTTCTTATATAAGAGAAAGTCAGTCCACACGTAATAAGAGAAAGGCATGCTGAAACTATGCTCAGGGGCACCTGGATGGCCCAGTCAAGTTAAGGGTCTGACTGGTGGTTTCAGCTCAGGTCATGATCTCAGGTTCTTGGGATCAAGCACTACGTGGGGCTCCCGCTCAGCTTGGAATCTGCTTGAGATTCTTTCCTCTTCCCTACCCCTCCCCTTCGGCTCCTTCCCTTGAGCTCTATCTAAAATAAATAAATAAAATCTTAAAAAAAAAAAAAAAAAAACCAAATAGAACTGCCCTATGACCCAGCAATTGCACTACTGGGTATTTACCCTAAAGATACAAACGTAGTGATCCAAAGGGGCACGTGCACCCGAATGTTTATAGCAGCAATGTCCACAATAGCCAAACTATGGAAAGAACCTAAATGTCCATCAACAGATGAATGGATAAAGAAGATGTGGTATATATACACAATGGAATACTATGCAGCCATCAAAAGAAATGAAATCTTGCCATTTGCGACAACATGGATGGAACTAGAGCGTATCATGCTTAGCGAAATAAGTCAAGCAGAGAAAGACAACTATCATATGATCTCCCTGATATGAGGAAGTGGTGATGCAACATGGGGGCTTAAGTGGGTAGGAGAAGAATCAATGAAACAAGATGGGATTGGGAGGGAGACAAACCATAAGTGACTCTTAATCTCACAAAACAAACTGAGGGTTGCTGGGGGTAGAGGGGGTTGGGAGAAGGGGGGTGGGGTTATGGACATTGGGGAGGGTATGTGCTTTGGTGAGGGCTGTGAAGTGTTAAACCTGGCGATTCACAGACCTGTACCCCTGGGGATAAAAATATATGTTTATAAAAAATAAAAAATTAAAAAAAAAAACTACCCTGAAATACTATCTTTTACTCAATAGGTTGGTAAAGATCCAGGAGCTTGATACTGGGTTGGCCAGAATGCAGGGAAATAGGCATTCTCATATACTCCTGACACAACTATAAACTGGTCCAACTTCTATGGATGGCCATTTGCTATAAATTTTTTCCCAGTGCTTTGTTCCACTTCTCTCTTACTCTAAGGACATATTTACATATGTGTGAAATGATGCAGCATTGTTTTTTTTGTCTTTTTTAAAAGATTTTATTTATTTGACAGAGATCACAAGTAGGCAGAGAGACAGGCAGAGAGAGAGGAGGAAGCAGGCTCCCCGCTGAGCAGAGAGCCTGATGCAGGGCTCCATCCCAGGACCCTGAGATCATGACATAGCATTGTTTTAATGGCAGAATATTGGAAATCACTAAATGTTCATCAACAGGGGGTGAGTTAAATAAATTATGACACATCTATGAATACTATGTAGCTGCAGAAAAGACTGAGAAAATTCTTTATATGCTGAGAAAACTCTTTATATGCTGAGAAAGATACATCAATTATTCTGTTAAATAAAGAACAAAAACAAAGCATGAGATGGTACATGTAAGTATACTACCCTTTGAAGAAAAAGCATA
Organism: Mustela erminea; assembly: GCF_009829155.1. Classification (NCBI taxonomy): domain Eukaryota; kingdom Metazoa; phylum Chordata; class Mammalia; order Carnivora; family Mustelidae; genus Mustela; species Mustela erminea. Next base: position 61,719,133 of record NC_045616.1, read on the forward strand.
TAAAAGCATTACAGACAAATGCACATAGTTGCATAAATATATATGTAGGTAGTGTGAGTGTAAAAAAGTTTTAAAAGAATGCAGAGACAGCTAAGTATTTGTTTATATATGCTTAAGCTGTATCAGGAAGCATACATGGAGACCAGTAATTTTTATCTCCTGTGGGAAGGAGAATTGTGTGGCTTACGGACAGGAGCAAAAGGGAAAGTTTGACCACTTGCCTTTCTCCAATTTTAGAATTCTGAGCCACATCATTATTAATTCACAAAATTTTTAAAAAATTTATATACTGAATATACAATATGAATGTGTTTATATGGAAACGCATTTACAATTAAAAAGAAAATTGTCAAGGGGTGGACTGTGGCGAGGGGGCTGGATTCTGTAAGAGACAGGCTCTTTGGGGGAGGGATTTCTGCTGTGGTGGGTGTTTGATAAAAAGCTGACTGAAGTGAGGGTAGGAGCTATAGGAAACCTTGGGGAAAAGAAAGCATTTCGGCAGGGCGCCTGGGTGGTTCAGTGGGTTAAAGCTTCTGCCTTCGGCTTGGGTCATGATCTCAGGGTCCTGGGATGGAGCCCCGCATCAGGCTCTCTGCTCGGCAGGGAGCCTGCTTCCCCCCCTCTCTCTGCCTGCCTCTCTGCCTGCTTGTGATCTCTGTCTGTCAAATAAATAAAATCTTTAAAAAAAAAAGAAAAAAGAAAGCATTTCTGGTGGAAGGAAAAGCCAATGCAAGGGCCCTGAGAGGCAGCCTGGGATTTGGAGCAGTAGGAGAGTGTTTGGAGATGCGGTCTGAAATTCCTGGTCCCATGGGCCTTGTAAGTCATGGCGAGGGATTTTGAGTTGACTATGCCTGATATGAAGACATTAGAGGTTTTATGCAGAAGAGTTACATAATGGGCCTTGCATTCCAACCTCTGTGCAGAGAGTAGCCTGACAGGAGGTCAGATGGTGGTGCCTTGGACCTGTGGCAGTGAGGGAAGGTGGTGAGAAATGGGCAGGGTTGGGGATATATTTTGAAAGTAGAGCCAAGAAGGTGTGCCACCACCTCAGACATAGGGGTAATAATAAGGGTTGATTCAAGGATGACTTCAGTTCTTTTGGCTTGAGGAAGTGGGAGGATATTTAGTGAACACATATTATATTCTGGACACAAAACAGACAAGGCACTGCCCTCAGGAAGTTCACTGTGTAATGGGAGAGCCAGACAATAAATAAGCATGCACTTGATAAACTCAAGAATATCCCTGGGAGAGGATCAAGGAGGCATCAACAAGTTGCTGGGTTGGACGACAACCCCAGAGAAGAAAGGGCTGTATTTAGAGAGCTAAGAGCTCCTTGCCTCAGAGATGAGATTTAAACTGAGATCTGAAACCGAGAAACCAGATGTGCAAAGAATGGCAGAGGAGCATTCAGGAGAAAGAGAATAGCGTGTGTGAAACCTTCAAATTAGGGGGAAAGATTTGTTTTATGAATGTTCACAAGGCCAAGATGGCTGGTATGGACCACACCAAAGGGAAATCGGTGGATAGACAAATGGTGCTTATAGGCTAGCGAAAGGAAGAATGTTATTGTGTAGGTGTATTTATTTCTGAAAGGCAATGAACAGTTAAAGTTTTTTGACTTTACAACACCTGGCCTCAGAATTCTGGAAACAAAGGGGGGCAGGCTTTGTATTCTGCCAAATTTGGCCCAAACAGGTTTGGTGCTGGTTACTCCATTATTCCACTACCACGCTCCTTTTTTCTTCTAAAGTTGGGCTCCCAATATTTCTTGAGATGAACATTTCTTTCTCCAAATGCTCTGGTTCCCCAGGAAGACAGAGAGTTTGGGTTCTTTGACAGCTCAGACCAAGTAGTGTTAGTGGGACCCCTTTTCGTGGCAACCTGTTCTGTTGCAGGTTGGCCCACTTTGCACCATTCCCTCATGAGAAGGAGCAAAATTCAGTGGCCAGGAACAGGTGAAAAAGGACAAGGACAAGAAAATATTAGAATCAAGAGTTCCCAACATCAAGTGACAGCAGAGTAACCTGGGAGTGGCGTGGGAGCCTGTGTGCTGTCACTACGAGAGGCAGTCTTTCCTCCATCTACTACAAGCACTACACCAAATTTCAGAAGGGGAAAAAGAACAACCTAATGGTGAGCTGATGAGCTGATCAATATTCTTAATTTACCTCTTCAGCTACAGGTCCCAGATTGAAAAGAGGACTGTGAGAATCTCAAAGGGCTGCCACCGTGGCACGTCCCTGCCCCCTGGAGAGCAGTGGCTTCTTGCCAAGTACTGCTGCAGAGGTTTGGGGGCCCCCATCTGGGAGAGCAAGGTGTACCTGCTGCTAGGACCCTTACAGATCTATGGGGAATGCTTCCCTGGTTAGAACTTTAACCTTCATGGTCTTCCCCCACCTTTGCCCTGGATTAGAACAAGGTTCCAGGGGCCAATCCTGTTGTTTCCAGAATCACTGTGGTCTATAATATAGTTATTATATTATCCATAATATAATATATATAATATATGTGGTTAATAATATAATTATTATATTATATATTAGTTATAATATTATATTTATAATTATTATATATTATATATTAATTATAATAGTATATTATTTATATATAAATAATATAAATAAAATATATAATTAATATATATTTATATATAAATAACATGATAATTATTTTATTGACCATATATAATATATATTATATAATATATAATATAAAATAATAATTATTATTATAAATAAACAAAATAATATAATAATAATTAATATAATTTCTCAGCCAGAATATAGGAGTTTTGTAGTTTAATGGATGGGAATTAAAAGGATAAATCACAAACAGAGTAATTGTCAAAACTGAACTAATGCTTACTATGTATACATGTTCTATACCAAGCCCTTTAAGTTCATGAAGTACATAATCATTATCCCCATTCTACAGATCATCAGTAGGGGTTCTTTTAATAAGTGTTTTAAGTCTTTTAATAAGTGTTTTAAGTATTTTAATAAGTGTTTTAATAAGTATTGCTACTCTTAATTAACGTGTGATGGAAATTTCATCCAAATCCTGGAGTTTTCTATGAAACCAATCAGGGTTAATCCGGGAGCGGGGAAAGAGACCTGGGGGTTGGGAGACCTGAACCCCAACCCTAATTCTCCAAAGCTGTTATGCGCCCTCGGCTTGTCTGGGCCCGAGTTTGTCATCATTAAAAAGAGACACGTTAGACATTAATCCCTAAGGATTCCTGGTTCTGATGGTGGACCCTTCATGTTGGCATCCTCTCTTTTTGTCTACCTCAAATTTCAGTCCGGTCCTCTGTTCAAACACTAAGTCTCTCACCAGTAATGAATCACAGGGAAGTCTCTGCACTGCGCTCACTTTTCAAGGCTCAAAGCTGAGCACAGAGCTGGAGAGGGAGAGCACAACTTCCTTTATAAAGCCACACTGGACTTCTTGGCAATAAGGCCATCTTGACACTTCACCGTCAGTCTCCTTCTGAATCGCTCTGCACAAAGCTGACCTGGTTAGCCTCATCCTGCATAGGATGCATAAGTCCAATAGTAATGACCTTTCCTTCATAATTCAGATTGCTTAATAAGCATAATTTGAATTGCAGTATCTGATTCCCAACTGCTATTGAACAACTACGACATTCATTCATTCTTCCTTTCATTAATTTACTCAACAAAAACTTTTTAAAAAAGATTTTATTTATTTATTTGACAGAGAGAGAGAGATCACAAGTAGGCAGAGCAGCAGGCAGAGAGAGAGAGGGAAGTAGGCTTCCCGCTAAACAGAGAGCCTGATGGGGGCTCGAGCCCAGGATGCTGAGATCATGACCTGAACTGAAGACAGAGGCTTAACTCACTGAGCCACCCAGGTGCCCCTCAACAAAAACTTTTTTTTAAAAAGATTTTATTTATTTATATGACAGAGAGAGAGCGCAAGCAGAGGGAGCAGCAGAGGGAGAGGGAGAAGCAGACTCCCCACTAAGCAGGGAGCCTGATGTGGGGCTCAACCCCAGGACCCTGGGATCGTGAACTGAGCTGATGGCAGATGCTTATTTGAGCCACCCAGGCACCCCAAAACTTTTTGAACATTATTATGTATCAGGCACTGTCAGGGCTCTAGGGAAACTAAGGTGGGGAAGACAACATCTCAGACCTCACAGTGCTGGTTTTCTCAGATAAAGAGGCAGTAAACAAGCATGTAGCACCCTTTCAAGTGGTGGTTAGTGCTATGCTGAAAAAATAAAGCAAGGTAAGGGATAAAGGATAAAGAATGATGGATATATTTGACTCCTTGGGGGGACTTTTTTTAGATTTGGGAAGAGGATGCAGGAGAGTCCTCTGTATAGAGACTTGAGACCTGCTCAAGTTCTAAAACTCAGGTTCTATTCAATGGGATTGGGTGGAAGTGACCTGTACAACTTCTGACTTGTTCTTTCAAAGCAAGAAGGATCTGATCCTCTTCCCCCTTCTTCCTTCCTGCTGGCCAGAATGTGAGCCATCCTGAACAACATGGACAAGAGGGACACTCTAGTAGCTGCCTAATTCTCATCCCAAGAAATACAGTACTTTTTTATCTTCTTGGAGGGGATGATTTTCACAAGTTTAATTTCCCCCTGTATATAGAACTTTTTTTTTTTTTTTGCCTTAATGATTGTGGGTTGTCTCCTAATCCAGCATTTACTTTCTTGTAATTGTCCCGAACTGTGGAGATTTTGATCACATTACGTCTCAGCACATGTCTTTCTAGGTTGATATCCTCTGAGTTCCATTCTGACCTCAAGGAGAATGCCTCCCCATTTCCTCAAATTCAATGACATCAGTTTTATTCTCTGCTTTCAGTTAAATGGTACCAGAGGCAATTGTCCTCAGGCTGGCAATCCAGCCTGGAACCTACAAATGTTTATTGAATTAAATTCACTTGAATTGAACTTCAAACAGCAGTTTCTCTTTAAAGAGAGCATGAACTAAGTTCAAGTTGCCAGACTTCATAGCCTGGCTTTCAGGTTCTTCCCTAAGCAGACAGCATGAAGCTATGGAAGAAATGAAGACTTGGAGAGGATTCCTTTGCAGGAACACTCTTTCTCTTCTGTCCCCGTCTCAGCTCGATTTCCTGGCCAGTACCTATGTACCCCTTACATCTCAACTTACACATTATTTCCCAGACCCCCAAGACCAAGTTGGTTTCTCCTCTGATATTATCTCATGGCTTATGGTACTTGTTTTTGTTATTTGTTTGTTTGTTTGTTTATACACACATGTTTGTATTCATGTCTCTGCTCTTTCTTCATCAACTCTGAAGGCATGATATACCCATTATACTCACAGGCCTCAGCCCAATGCTTGGATCATAGCCAATGCTCAATAATAATTTGGTAAATGAATGAATGAATGAATTGTCAATGAGTAGATGGGCAATGGATATCATTTTCTTGGACTCTTCTCTCTCATCCCTATGTCTAGAAGCAAATTCTAGGCTCTCCCTAAGAAATAGTTCTAGATTCTAAATCACTTATCAGGGCGCCTGGGTGGCTCAGTGGGTTAAGCCGCTGCCTTCGGCTCAGGTCATGATCTCAGGGTCCTGGGATCAAGTCCCGCATCGGGCTCTCTGCTCAGCAGGGAGCCTGCTTCCTCCTCTCTCTCTCTCTCTGCCTGCCTCTCTGCCTACTTGTGATGTCTCTCTGTCAAATAAATAAATAAAATCTTAAAAAAAAAATAAATCACTTATCACTTCTAACACTGCTCTCATTCTGGATTATTGCATTAGGCTCCTAACTGGCCTCCGGGTTCCCACTTCCCTTCTCCTCTCCCCCAACACACACCAATCTTGCAGTACAAATGTGAGGAAATAAATAAATACAACTCATTTATTTGAAATAAATTTAATTTCCTGACACAGGGCTCTATCCCAGGACTCCAGGATCATCACCTGAGCTGAAGGCTGATGCTTAACTCCTTTCTTATCTTCCAGCTAGTACAGATAAACACTACAGTTTTTAGTCTCCACTGAAGCAGGTGTGGCCATAAGGCAAATTTTGGTCACTGCCCTGTGAGAAAAAGAGATGGATGCATTTTTGAGCCATCTCAGACCACAGGACAGAAGGCAAATGTTGAGGAAGGCAGAACAACAATAAAGAAGCCTGGATTCCTAAACTCTTGGAGCTGCTATATCAGCCTTGGAATGTGAGCCTTACAATGTCAGAATAAAATTCCATGTTTTCAAAGCTACTTTAACTTGGGGGTCTCTATTACAGCAGCCTAATATGTACTGTAACTAATACATACTCCCCTCCCTACTGCAGTCCCTTCGTGGGAAGTAAAAAAAAAAAAAAAAAAAAAAAAAATTATGCCAGGAAAATGTTTATGGAAAAGTCAATATCCCTCCTGATGGGTGATTGAAAATTAAGGGAGAGGAGAATACACCCTTGCTCTAAAGCAGCCAGAATAGAACTATCTCCTGCCTCAAAAGACTCTCTGGTTCCATATGTTAGCATCTTGGGAAAGCTTGGGAGGGTGGAGAAGGAAGCTCTACCGCTTGCTTTCAGTCTCTAATTGGAAGAATTCCTTTGGGGAGTGAAAAGGAGAATTAGCTTAAGCTCTGGATTTTGGGGCTTTAATGGGCTTAAACCGACTTTTAATCAACCTTCACTCCCTGTCGTCCCAGTGTGTGAATTTTAATCACAGTCACTTGCATCTCCATCCAGGGCAAGGTTTGAGTATTTATGGTGCTCCGTGGTTTGAGGCTGCTGCCCTCCCCTGCCAGAGCCCCAGCTGCCCAGGGCTGCATCTGGACATAAGCTACACACCAACGAAGTAGTTTTTTCTGAAAAGTCTCTGCAATATGGAAAGATTTTATATAGATTTGGATTAATAAACTCTATTTGGGTCAGTTGGAAGACCCGTAATTGTTACAAATTTGTTAGACTGGGGGCGCCTGGGTAGCTCCGTTGGTTAAGTGTTTGCCTTCAGCCCAGGTCCCGGGGCCTGGGATTGAGCCCCAGGTTGGGCTCCCTGCTTAGTGAGGAGTCTGCTTCTGCCCCTTCCCTCCCCTCCCCTGTGCTCTCTCTCTCTCTCTGGCTCTCTCTCAAATAAACAAATAAAATCTTTTTTTTTTTTTTTAAGAAACCTTTAAAACAAAACAAAACCAAAACAAACAAACAAAAATTTGTTGGACTGCATGCATCTTCTCACCAGTTGTTTTCTTGGAACTTACTGGTTGACAATTTATTTTTGATTTTTGACTTACCTCTTCCCTAGATGCAGATTTATTGATAGAACTCCTCTGGAGATTTACATTATTTCTTCTCTGAAAGTCTTAATCACAAATATTAAAGGCTCATCTAGATACAACTCTTTCATAAGCTAAGGCTTGTGGGGGGCCCTGAGCCCCCTGAAGTTGTTTGCAAATACATGCGTTTTCAGGGGAGGAGGACCACAGCTTTCAACAGATTCTCAAAGGGATCTGTGACTCCACAAGGAAAAAAAATACTCTTTTAAGTGCAGGAGTTTCCACCAGAGCTAGCTATGTTGATTAGGGAAGCAGTAATTTGGGATAGTAATGATTTACCTCCAAACCATCCTCTCCCAAGCCTCCTACTGACATCAGAAAGATAGGGAAATCACTCATCTGGGCAACTTGCCTCTCCTTGAATTCCTCTTTTAAAATGGGAACATTCTATAAAGGATATTACATTAGCTTGTAACACTAAAGAAAGCTGATTTATCAAATTACTTTCTTCCTTGGGATCCCAGCTTTGTGGGTTGGGAAGGCGGGAGGCTCAGAGGACATATGCAAGACTGACCTACTTCCCAGCTTCTTCTCCACTTCCCAAAGGGTGCAATGCCCAGCCAGTGGCCACAGGCCACCAATGACTGATGGGCATGCTGAACTGTAAGGTCCCCTAGGCCAAGGATCTGCCCCTGTGTTCACCTCGCTCTCACCTGGGCCCAACTCAATGCCTAGCGCATAATAGATGCTCAGTAAGTACTGGTTGGGTGAAAAAGGGAAAGTGGGTCTGCTACCTCATTGTCACCTTGTATGGATGATGCGTGTTTCCTTGTCTAATTCAGAATGGTTCCAGATGATAAAACTGAATCAAGGAGAGGGTTAACAATCTAATTAGAAATAAAGACTGAGCTACCACCGCAAGTGGATGTCGGGAACGTGCATGTGTACACACCTCGAAGTAAAGAAGGAATTCATTCATGGGCTGTCCACAACCTGATAAAACCTGAAAGATCAGAGCTACCCATTTAGGAAATCTTTGGAATAATTTATTTAAGACTTTTTCCCTCTGAGGTGGTTAAAACAGAGTTGTTGCCTTGTCAGAACTTTAATAAAGTTTGGGAAATGACGTGGAGAGAATGCGAACGTCCACGGCCCTTCCATGCCAGGTGTCTAAGCCGGTTGAAGCCGTGTCGTTTGCCGCCCGCTGATGCCTCCCGCCGCGCTGTACTCCTGCGTCTGAGCACCGGTTTGTTGTGACTCGCTCTTTCCCGGTCGAACGGACATCCCCCCACCCCTGCCGAGGGCTTCCACCTGCGCCCAGAGCTTCCCTGGCCTGCCCCCTCAGCACCCGCCCGGGTCAGGGTCTCCGCGTCCCGACCTGCTCCTCCGTCGGCCAGTGTTCTCGAAGTTGTTTGTGCAAACCCGGCTCCGGACGCGGAGCGGACGGGCGCGACCCGGGAGCAGCCCGGTAGCCCCAGCACCCCGCGCGGCCGCCCCGCTCCGCCCTCCCCAGCGCGCCGGGTTCCGGCCGCGCCACCCGCCGGAGGGAGGAGGCCGCGCGGCAGGCGCTGCGCCCCCTGGGGGCCGGGCGGGACAGGCCTGGGTGCCCCTCGGGGACCGGCGGGACCGCGCGACGGCGTGAAGGCTCGGCGGCGGCCACTTCGGGCGGGCGGGCCGGGCTTGCAGAGGAGTTGGGCTATTTTGTAACTGCACCATCCACCCAAGCCTCATTACCACCTCTTAATGAGACCCCTTTACTCCGTGACGTGCAACCGCTCCATCTCATTAAGGAAATCGCTCTTCAATGCTGATTATTTTATTTGCAGCCATAATTATATTTCTTTCGGCTAAATCACGGTTTAATCGAGCCCACATGGAGGGCAGCAGCACTAATTACGGCGGGGGATGCGGCGGCGGCGGCGGCGGGCGCGGGCCGGCTGGGGGTGGGGGCGGTAGGGGGTGCCCGGGCGGCGGGCGCGGCCGGGGGGCCCGCGGGCGGGGAGGGGCGCGGGCGGGGGGCGGGGGCCTGGGCTCAAACACAACAACTTATTACTTCTAATTCCCCAACTGTCACCAAATCACCTGCACGAAACAAGAATCTAATTTGTTAAGCTGGCATGTCTGCAGATGGAAGATCGATCTTCTCTGTAGATTTCTCTAATTGAGTGAATATAGACGCCCGGAATTAGCCGCACTCGGGCTGCGGGGAGGGGGCAAGGGAAGGGGTGTAGAGAGAAAAGAAGGGGAGGGAGGGAGGGAGAAGAAAGCCGAGAGGAAGGGGAATAGAGAGAAGGGGAGAAAGAAAGAGAAATGAGGAGAAAAAAGAAATAAAGCAGACGCAAAGAACGGAGAAGAGGGAGAGCGGAAAGAGAATGAAAGAGTGGGAAGATGAAAAAGTAGAAAAGAGAAAGAAGAAAGGAGGAAGAGAGAATACAGGGAAGAGGAAAAAAGGAGTGAGGAAAGAGGAAACAGGAAAAGCAAAGGCAGATGGGTAACGAAAGAAGGAAAAGACAGGCGAAGAGGAAATTCTATCTGAGGAAGGCTCATTACCTGTAGAATTATATCCCCCTCCCCTATCCTACCCCCCAAAGTCTAAAATAGCCAGAGAAACCTAGCCCCAGTGTCAGTCGTAAGCTGGGACTAACTGCTTAGGAAAAGGAAAAGCTTGGGACGGGGGAGCCCGGCTGGGAGCGAGGGGTGGGGGGAGGGGCGGGCGCCGGCGGCTCCAAGAAATGGCTTACAGAATTACATTTGTTTTTCTTGTGATTTTATTAAAAGTCACTCCTCATCTCCAGAATGCGTGAAAATATCTACTTTCCACTCAGATACACCGCATTAACTTGTTGGAGGGGAATTTGTTTGTTTGTCTATTTTATTTATTTGCTAGCTAAGATTGATGCAGTCTTATTAGCGCTATATCTAGTTATAGAAAGAGATAAGGATGAGATGTTTTTCTTTTTATTCCAATTACTAGCCTTGTCACCTAACTGAATAACTGATATATGATTATTTATCCTGAGTAAATAGAAATCAGAAAAGCAGCGAACTTAACACATATAAATAAAATCTCTGTGTGGCTTATTATATTTCGTGTGGCTAATTGGGGCCATTAAAATTACAGGGCTAAAGGCAAAAAAAAAAAAAAAAAAAAAAGAGGAGATACGGAATCAGGGGGCGTGTTCTGATCTGTCATTGTTTTGTGTAGAGCTTTCCGCGTTGAAGGCCGCCGATTCGAATTGTTAGAAGGTAATGATAGAAAAAAAAAATAAATAAGCGAGGGACAGGCCCCAGCGCCCAGAAGAGTCACACAGGTGGACTGCATGGTTATAGTTTGCAAATTCGAATGTATGGGAAACTGTTTATTGCAGGGGGAGGAAATTACGTGGAGCTCCTGTATCGCCACAGGCTTCCAGGAAGGGTAGGAAATCAGACAGCCTCTTTCCGGGCGAGTTTTCCGCTGCTCTGTCGCTCCCGGCACAGCCCCGCGATTCGGGTGAGCAGGCAGTGGATACACACTGCTCACACAAGCGCTCACAGAAGTACACGCGTCACGAACACGCAGCCCCTGCTCCCAGAGCTTAAAAAGAAACAGCCTGGAGTATGGGTCCTTGGCTTTTAGTTCATAGGCTGGGGAGCCCGGGTCATGTAAAGAGTTTTTGCGGCCCTGGGCTCCCGCAGCGACATTAAAGGGACAACCCTGGCTGATTGCTGCCCAGAGTCTCTGAGCTCGGGAGCATGCAAGTTTGGGCTTGCCCCAAGCCAGGTGGGCTAGGGGATAGAGGCCCTCAGTTTGCCCTGGTGAGTCGCTGCCCGCTGGAGAGCCCTGGAAGCTTTCTCAGTGGCCAGGCAGGAGTATTCAGCCAAAGCCTCTTTGGCTGTGGTCTCTTTTGCCGGGAACCCCAAGAGAGTTCTTTAATGCACAGAAGTGTAGAAGTGCCTATCACCCTTTCCCAGAGACTTGGCTGCCCTCCCAGATCTCCTTCCTTCCACGCACCCCATCCTCAAAATGAGTCCCTTCAAATGAGCCATACATCAAGCAGTCCCAAACTCTAGCCTGGCGAGATGTGGACCACTGACCCCTGTCCCCCGCGATGAGGTTTGGGGCTGGGGGAGCTTCCATTCTGGCAACTGGGGTAAGAGATAGGAGAAAATGGTCACCATTGTTTCAGACACGGTGGCCTTGAGAGCTTCTTGTTTCTTTCTTTTTTTTTCTCGAATATTTGCCCCCCACCCTTTATTCTTTTTGAGGTTCTAAGATAGGCCTGAGGAACGGGATCTGATTTGTCATTGCGTTTGGGTTATTGCATATCTGGAAAAGTAAACAGGATTGTTCAAGTCACTTGATTTGTTTTCTGTAAGCAAATAATACCCAAAAGCATGGCTGTAATTTACCACGAATTAAAATTGATTCTTTTCATCAGGCAAGAAAATAGGAAAATGTGAGATCGTTAATTATTGAGGGAGGCGCTCCTCATTAAAGGGAACAATGTTACAATTCAGCATTTAATAGCAGGAATGTGAATAATAACGCGCCATATTTCAGCCCACTGTCTGCAAAGAAAAGAGAGCAGTTTACAAACAACCCAAGCAGCCGAAAGTTACATTTAATAAACACCCGAGATTTCTGTAAGTGGAATAAACAATCAGGGAGCTGGGCACACTACCCAATTCTTCAGGAGCACCTAGTATAAATTTTTATTCTTTCTGTCTGTCTCTGTCTCTACAAAAGATTCACAATGAGCACAGAAATACAATTAGAGATAAAATCAGAATTACAAACCTAATTAGCATAAATCCATCATTAGGTCACTTGCTGCCAGGATTTCCCACCCCATTCACCTCCCCATCCAACTATACTGTATTTCTAAATCTTTCTCTGGACCAGGATGGCAAAGCAGAAGAGACACCCATTTGGTAGTCGCTGTGCTTGTAGTTTACATAATCAGCCATCAAGGTTTTGATTTAATATATATATACATATTCCAGAAAGCCCATTCTCTCAAAACTACAAAGTTCTCGGGCTGGGTCTGGGCGCTCAGCCGGTCGGGAGACAGAGCGGTTCCCCTGGCCTTTAAATGGTCTTTGTGCTTCGTTAAAAAGGAGAAGCGGAAAAGAGGAGAAAGCAAAAAAAATGATTTCCCTGTGCATCGCCCCTTGGCAGGCTCTTGTACAAAATTCAATCTCTATTTTTTATGAGAAGTAAACTGTCTAAATAAATTTTATTAGGGGCAACCAATATATTTTCTGGTAGTTCCCTTTGTTCCACTTCTACGTGTGTGTAACAATCTAAAACCTATTTATTGAGGAAAAATCACTGGATCCGTCATAGAAAATCCTTTTACTTTGCTTTGAAGTGATTTCTGAAGACATTCTTGTCATTCCGAAGATTTGGGGGCCATTGCGCTAAAGCCTCGCCTTGTTAGGGACTTCAGTTCCCATGATCATGTGGGAAATGCCTTAAATTATCAATAGCAATGGGCCTGACCGGCACTTTCCCGGCTGCCCCAGGAACGTGGGAAGATGACGGGGAATAAAACTCTGGTAAATACATCTCAGGCGCTGCCCAGGTGGATTCAGACTTTGGCCAGAAGGAGCTGCTGAGAGGAAACCGGGAGCGGGGACGAGCATTTTACATCCAGACTATTGTCGTTTTCCTCGCCACGCCTGCTGGCAACCGGCTCCCGACATCCGGCTCCAGCTCCAGCTTGCACCCTCCCCACCTCGACGCCCCCACACCACCCCTGTCACCCCCTCCCACTCTCAGATTTCCCTTTCTTTTTTTCCCCCTTTCCTTTATCCCTACCCCCCCCCCCCACCAAGATGCTTATGCTCTGAAGTCTTGGAAGAAATGATTTAGTTTGTTTATACTGCTATAAAAATCAAGACCAATAGAAAAGTCATAAAATGAAGCGGGCTATCAATCACGCCGCAACATTGTTATTCAGTGGTTACTAACAGAGATGGATAATCCTTTGATTTCGTCCCATTGTTATTACTCTGATGTGTCTTCACATTAACTATTACACATTTATTTATCGACCTGAAAGATACAACAAAACAGAATATACGAGCGAGTGCGTGTGGGAGGACGCTGCACGGCCCGCGGCTGTTCTGGGAGTGGCTGTGGGAGGAGGACAAGAGCGTCTGTGTACACCTGAGAGCGGACTCGGGGCCCCGCGCCCTTCTTCTCTCCCCACGTCGCGGCCTCTCCTCCCTCCCTCCTGACACGGTGCACCGCCAAGGCAAAACGGGCCTCCACGGACTTGCCTGTTTGGAGGAGCAAGGGTCAGCTCCCAGGCACCCCTCTCTCTTGCTCTGACACTTCTGCCCACCTCTGCCCCAGCGCTCGGGGTTGGGAGCCCCTGCAAGTCCCTCCAAGGTGGACACAACCCCCTGCGAATCCCAGCAACGTGCCGCCAGGTGCGCACTTGGGAGCCGCGTCCAGGACGCACGCCGCCCCGCCCCAGGCCGCCGTCTGGCCTCTCGCCTCCAACGCCTGGCGCCGTCCCTTCTGGATTTGGGGTTTTGTTTGGGGAAGGGGAAGGTTTTACTGGAGGGACTTTATTTGCCTTAGGTTTAGGCATTCTCCTTCCAATCAAGGCTTTCTCGAAAGGACGCTAGGTGTTTGCGGAGCACCCTGGGGGCTTCCAAGCTTGCCGCTGCCACCCGGGCTCCGCCAGGCTGCTATCCTCGTTCCCGTCGCCCCGGCCCCACACAGGCCGTGTTGGCATCAGTTGCGGCGGCCGCTGAAGCTCGGCCAGGCCCAGAGCTTCCGGGGAAGCCGTCTCCGCAGCTTGGAAGGAACCGCCGTGGCTGATGCCCGGCAATCACGCGTGTGTGCATGTGTGCGCGCGCGCACGTGTGTGTGCATGGGAGGAGGGGAGCAGGCTGCAGGAGAGAAGGAGGAGGAAGCACAACTGCCCCAGAGTTCGCCTTGCAGCCTCCTTTGTCTCCTTGCTCGGTCCCTGTCACACATGCAGCTAAGGACACACACACACACACACACACACACACACACCCATTCCTCTCGCATCTGCTCTCAGGCAGCATTTCCAATGTTTTGTGTAAGTCAATTGGACGGCGAACAAAAAAAGCCATTTGCTCGGTATTATTTAAAACAGACTTCATAGGACCACCCTTTTGTGGAAGCTTTATTTGCACTAAATGAATAATCTTAATTGCATCACTCTCGAATTAAAAATCAATGTTAATCAAGTTGAGAGTAGTAAATATCAGTTTTCATTGTGCCTGGGTAGAGGGCATTTTTCTTGTGTTGCAAATAAAAATACAAGTCAAATAACTTTAAAAGGGCATTATGTTCTGCTACAAATACAATTGAAACGGATTGTTTAGGAGCAGATCAGAAATGGTACAGAATTTTGCACTTAATTTCCTCAGTTATCATTTACAATAAGAACCTCTGGGCTTGACAGCCAAGTCTAAACAGTAGTAAATTAGTACAAATTTATACTGATTTTACTCTAATAATCGTAATAAAAGCTTATAGATTTGGCACTAATTACATAAATGCCTAATGATCTTGAAAATTACTCTGGTTAGAAATATATTACTAATCTAAACTTTGTTGTTGGCTGGCTCTGAAAAATCAGAACATTAGAGATGGTTCGCTTCACTTGTGCAAAGCACTTTAAATTGTTCAAGTAGTTTAACATATTCAAGAAGAAAATAAAGAGCATTTAACTTTATTTACAGCCATAAGTGGAATTGGGAACCGAGCTGAACTTAGAAACTTTGACCGAAAGAGCAGGATGTGGGGCCAGGATGCAGGCGTGGGCCGGGCAGAGGAGCGGGCTCCCAGCGGGAAGGGTGCAGAGTGTACGAATCGGCACTCTGCTCGGGGCCCTGAAACCGACTGCGGGCCCAGGAAGCGCCGCGGGGGGAGTCTACTCCTTTTTTCCTCTCTAGGCCTGCTGAGGGGGTGGTACTCTTTAGAGACGGGGTCCCAGCCAGGGGCATCTGTACCCTAGGCTCAGGCCTGCTAGGCGGCCGCGAAGTCTAGGCGCGTTCTAGAGGCCGCGCAGGGCGCGGGTTGTGCTGCGTGTTGGCAGGCCCCAGCCAGCAGCAGGCCAGGGTGGCCCACAGCGCGCGGGCGGGAGTGACTCTCGGGTCACGCGGGGGTCAGGCAGTGCTCTGTCCCTTGGGCCCGGGAAGATCCTAGTCGTCAGAGACAGAGCTGCACCTTGGAGGGAACAGGGACAAGGAAAAGGAAAGGTGTGCCTGGAGAAAATCGCGAGAAGAACCAGCGGAGTCCGGGCCGCTGAGCCCCGGGCGAGGCCGAGGCGGCCACCGCTGCTGTAACTGCTGCTGTCGGCTGGAGCTGCCAGGGCAGCCGCCACCGCCTCCTCCGGGCGGGCGCGGGCGGGCGGGCGGGCGGAGTGGGGGACTCTCCCGGCGCTGACATTTGCAGGCTGCCCTCCTGATTGGTCCCCTCGCCGAGCTGCTCACGGGTTCATTCAACTGTTAAGCACCTCCCCGTCTCTCTAAAGGACATTATAATGCAAGAAGCCCCCTTTTTAACCACAAACCGAATTTTCTTTCATTTAGGTGATCTATATATATCTATATCGTATAGCTTATAGCTTATATCTATTTTAAATAACTTAAAGCCGCTAAAATTTGGGGGGGAACAGCTTTCGCCCTGGAGCGGTGCGCGATGCTGTCTCACGCCGACCTCCTGGACGCCAGGCTAGGTGAGTGCGCGCCTCTCGCCCGGGCAGCCAGGAGAAGCCCGGGCAGGAAATTGTCAATTTGTTCCTTATTTTACCTTAATGCGCCCTAAATGGACTAATTTCTTTAAAAGTAATTGTGCTGCATTAAAGTTTAATTTGATTTAAAATCGTCTTTAAAAAAAAAATCTATGGAATATGTAGATCCAAAAAGGACTAGGGAAATGTTGTTACTTTTTGTTTTTCCTCCCCCCCCTTCTTCCCTCTCCCTTATTATTATTAAATTTTTTTTTTTTGAACGGCGATCTACCCTGAGATAATTTGTTCGGAGGTGTTTTTCTTTCTCTCTCTTCCCCGCCTGTTTGCTTTGATTTGGGATTTTTTTTCTCCTCCTTTTTCTTTTCTCTCTTCCACTACCTCCTTCTCTACCCCTCATCTAAGTATGGTTGAATTTGTAAAAATCTGGCATAAAAGAGAAGTCGCTGCAATCGAGGCGGATTTTCTATGTGTGTTCACTGAGAAAGGAGAAAAGCCAAATTCATCCCTACAGGCATCCCCGCCTGCAAGGGACTCGGCGTTGACAATATCTGAGGGGAACGCGCCTTTTATTTCTCCGGAAAGAAAAGTTGAATTCTCTGAAGTTTGATTCACTATTCTGTCTATAGAGTTTACTTGTGTTTCCTTAATGCGGTCTGGGTTGCTGAGCTCTGGGTTTCCGGTTTGGGAATCTTTGGTGATGGATGTGACTCCATTTTCCAAACACTTTCTCTGATTTGAGGGAGAGGCGGAGCTGATTTGGGTTGATTTCAGAGGGTGGAAAGCTTGGAGAATTATTCATCTTCCAAAAGTGAGAGGGAATCGGCTGAGGGCCGGCGGTAGAGTTCGCTAAGCTGCCTAAGCGCAGGTGAGGCAGCAACCAAGAAGTCGTTTAATTTTCTTTCTTTCTTTTCTACCCCCTCACCCCCACCCCGCCTACCCCAACCTGGTCCAAGGTCCAAGGGGCTTCGGGAGTACTGTTCATGAAAGGGACTCGGAGGCACGTTTCTTTGCCGGGACTGGGCATGTGCTGTATACTACGGGAGCTGGCTGCCAGGAGAGGGGAAAGGGTCGGGAGATGGTATTCCAACCTGGCTGTCCAAATTCTGGGGGACCTAGCTGAGCATCCCGGGAGTTTCCTCTGTAGGGCGAACGTGGGCGCGGAGGGAGCCGAGGATGGGGCTGAAGGAGGACCGCGAAGTGAAGACGGTCTCTCTTGGCATCGCCAGGAAAGTAGTGACCGCGATCCCCTTGCCTCCTCAGGTATGAAAGATGCCGCTGAGCTTCTGGGCCACCGGGAGGCGGTGAAGTGTAGGCTGGGCGTGGGGGGCTCCGACCCTGGGGGCCATCCGGGGGACCTAGCGCCCAACTCCGACCCAGTCGAGGGAGCGACTCTGCTGCCCGGGGAGGACATCACTACAGTGGGCTCTACGCCGGCCTCGCTGGCGGTGAGCGCAAAGGACCCGGACAAACAGCCGGGGCCCCAAGGCGGCCCGAACCCCAGCCAAGCCGGCCAGCAGCAGGGCCAACAGAAGCAGAAGCGCCACCGGACGCGCTTCACGCCCGCGCAGCTCAACGAGTTGGAGAGGAGCTTCGCGAAGACTCACTACCCCGACATCTTTATGCGCGAGGAACTGGCGCTGCGTATCGGGCTGACCGAGTCCCGAGTGCAGGTACGCCGGGCTTGGGCGCGGGGGCTGCAGACAAGGAAGGGCGGGAGGATATGGGCAATAGAAGTGGGTTCTTTTCCTTGACGGGGTCCTGGGCTTGCGCTTCGGCTGCCTGTGAGTTCTGTGGACAAGCAGGGCCCCCTTCTCCCACCAGTAGAGTCACATTCCCACAGAAATGCCTCAAAAGCGAAGCCGGCGTTGTTCGACTGTTAGGTCGTCTCATTCGTCTTGACTGAGAAGGGAAGCTCCGAATCTCCCAGCCTCCGCACCTCCCAGCCTCTGCGTCTCCCTGGCGGCTAAGCCGAGCGCGCACCTCCACTCCAGCTCGAGTTATTGACAAGTATTTCATTACCCCCTAATGAGTCTGTGTAAGGCGTCTAGATAAATGCGGGAATGCAACAGTTATCCAGAAAACTTGAAAAGGGAGAAAATAAGACATAATGGCACCAAAAAAAAAAAAAAAACCCCAAAACAACAAACAAACAAACCAAAACCAAAAAAAAAAAAAAAAAAAAAAAACAGAAAAAAAAAAACACAAATTAGGTTCACCGTGTAGCTTTATTTTCCTGAACATCTCCCTCCCGCCGCTCTACGACAAAATACCCCGAGCTTTGAGGTTTGCAAAGGTTTTAAACTTTGATGATCTACCAGTGCGCTGAGGGAGGCTGAAGAGATCCCCTACAGTCTCTGAGCCCGGGTTTCCCCTAAGGAAACTGGGAGGAGGGGGATGAAGGCTTTCTGTTGTAGATATCCGATCTGAAGAAAGGACATTTAGGACAGGAAAGATTGACAGGTAGTAGATGAAATCATTACTGATCCCTTGTTCTCGTCCAACCACCCTCCAAGTTGTAAATTATATATAACTTATAAAATCACACCTATAACTTTTCTGAAAATTAGGGGAAAAAAGTATAAGCCCAGTGAATCTCAGATTTTTTTTTTGGCTTCTTAGAAGAATGAAAACAATATATCAGATATTTTATGGACAAGTGTGGAGGTGAAATTCCAAGTCGCTAAGTTGGTCTTGAGCTATCCAGGGTTCTGAAAACCCTCCTTTCCGGCCTCCGATGTGATATTTCTGTCATGTTGAGTATCAACTATAGCTGTAGGTGCTTTAACAAATTAAGTTTAAAGATATCAGTTCCTTTATATTTGATCTAAGAAGTAAGAGGCAAGGCTGTCCATAATCACAGGGTTGAATATTTCTGTCTTTGTGTGACATTTTAAAGATAGTCTAACCTGGAAAAATAGCATATGCTTCTGTTCTAAATAGTCAGCAAATGGATATTATCATTGGGGACTTAAAGTGGTCAGATTAATACAGAAATAATCAAGGTATAATATAGATTAACATTTTTACTCAGTATAAGTCTGGATGGTTTCATTAGTGAACTTTGGAAGCCCGGAACCATGGGCTGTTGAAATTAAACACCCAAAGAGTGTTAATTGCATTGTGCAGATATATCCTATTGTGTAGATATATACTATTTGTTTTTTAAAAATTTTACTTACCTTTTCTTTTGAAATCTGAAGTCGAGTCCAAACCTGAACAGAGATACACAATTTCAATACTTCCACTAAGGCTAATGATAATACTGGCTTGTTAAAATCTCATAAGTTCAAAATTCATAAATTTGCTTTTTGTCCCTCAAGAGAAATACTACCTGATGATTTTTGTTTTAAAGAGTAAAATGCTGTTGCTTAACCTAGACATAGTGGTAATTAGTTTAAATTAAAATAGAACTTAGAATCACAAATAAAATATAATTGGACAACTGACTTTATGAAAAAAGAAAATGAGGTCTATTAAACTTTATTAGGTCTTCCAAAGGTTAATGGCAGTGATTCTTTTAATATAAAAAGTTGTAAATGAAATAAAATACAAACTATGTTATAGAAAGTTATTTTCAAAAAGTACACAAAAGAATAATCAAGAAGAAAAAGACAAAGTACTTTAATTGTTCTAGCATAATGTTCAACAAAAGATAATAGCTTGAGGCTGCTGATAGGAACAATTTAATAGAATGGCAATTTCAATATTTTTAAAAATAATGTTTCATAGTTTAAAAAGTAATCAGATCAACATAACCTTCTTAATTAACATTTCAGAATGATTAACATTATGTAATGTAATGCAAAAATAATTTATGGAAAATGTATTTACTTCACAATTCACTGTACCATTGCTCCTTGACCAAATTCAAATTAAATAGTAATTGGTTTATGTTCTTATATGATGAGTCCTTCATAGTTTTCTTTATAGTTAACAGATTGCCACACATTCTTTTCAGTATGTGGGCCACTGCACTGATTAAAAATGATCTAAATATTTAATTTATTACAATTGTATGTTTTTAAAGATACTTTTTAATTCTAGACTAACTGATCCAACACACTTATTTTTAATCTATATCTGGTATATATCATACTTTTTAAGCATTTATAAAAGCACCTCTACTTACATGGAGGCCAATTCCATGTCTGATATCGCTCCCTTTTTCTGGCTAGTGTAATAAAACCATTCCTTTTATAGCATGCCATTATTAGAAACCAATTTCAGAATTATTTATAACCTGGAATGGCTTATTAAGCAGCAATGCGAGAATCATGCAAATTACGCGATCAAATGCAATATAATAAGCATAATCATTAGTCTCTAGCACGGATTAATTAACTTTCAATATTTTATTTACATAAAAACCAAATCAGTGAAATAACTTCTGCACAGTCAGGCTTGCCTTTCAATATTTTATACGAACAAAAATAATGTGCTGTAATTCCATTGACCGTGTCCCCCAGAATGGCCCTGTCACCTGCCACATCTTAATAGGGGGACAAGCTGAGAGTATTTTCTAGTTTTCTAATGGAATGAGAAATTGCATTTTCTTCCTCTCCCAGCACTATTAAAGTGTAATGAATTCGGCCCAGAGTTCACGGCTGGCTGATCGAAATGAACCTGAGATCTCGGCTTTAATACAGCTCCCCAGATTTCCTCCCAAATCTTCACATTAATCATTTGCTGGATTCCAATGAGATCTTCATAAAGCGTTTGCTTTGAGGGGGAAAAAAGTAATATTCTCTCTTTCTTCCTCTCTTTCTCTATTTCTGAGCCATTTATAGTTGGGGAATTAAACGGGCTATATATTTTAAAATACATTTACAGTATGTCTATATTACTGTAACAGCAGATATCATGAAAGTGGATTTTTAAATTCCAACCTCCATTAGATTCTCACTGTTGTATTAAGCATTTTCTGAGAAGAGCTGCATTTCAAACTGAGTACAAAGTTGGCTCGTGGCTGCGGTTAATATATTTTCTGCAGTTGTCATCTGTGCATTCTCAAAATCTCCCTTAGGTTTTGCCTGCATTTTAATCCGTCATGCTCTAGTTTTCAAGTGGAAACATTCACATTTTAAAAACATATGCATCATAGCTTGGAACGGAGGTGCTCAGACCCCATGCAGATTTTTTTCCCAACCCCAGTAAGCCATGAAACATAAAAAATTTTGTAGCCATCATTTGACTACTAACCCTCAAACATAATTGAGCACGATTTTTCGATTATCCCTATAATATTTAGTTCTTTAACAGCTGTTCTTTTCCACCTGTGTCTGAGGTTCAGAAACCCTTCTAGTGGGTGTGTTTTACACTGAAATCCTATGGGGCAAACCTGCCCCCTTCTTTCTGCTGCTTCTCTTCCCACTCCCCCACAGATGTCCGCCACCTTCCTCCTTCACGTTCCAAACATTCAAACATTCTCAGGACTCATTGACACTTTGTAGGATGTTAGGAACCAGCCTTTATAGATACCTTTCAAAATATATCTGGGTGTGGAATGTGAGATGGGACTCTCACCTAGACACCATCCCTGTCTAGGGTTTCAGTCAGTTTACCTCTCCCCATTCCAGCCGTGGATGGGGAATGCAAAGTGACCTGTGGCCGCAGGTCTCCTTGCCGTGTTTTCCTTGGCTTCTGTGGGTTACTCTCCGCTCCAGGCCACTAACAGCTCAATTCGCTGCCGGCAGCATTGATCCCGGTTACTATCAAGGGCCCCGCAGTCTCATTAATCCGTTCTGCCACCAACTCAAAGGGCTTTAGCAAGTCAGGGACCCTGCATCTTTATACAGTCTGGAACTTGGGGTAGGCAGAAACATGGCAAATGGGGTAGAAATCAGAGAAAGATAATATGGTGGGCAATGGTGAGAATGTTGTGGCAGGGCCAGGCCCGACCCAAAGATAGGAGATAATTCTAGATTGCAAAGCCGTTCACACTGTTAAGCGTACAGTGTCTCCACTTGCATGGGTGTAACACATCTCTGTGAATAGCTGGCTCGCCAACAACAGGTCAGTTACGTTCATACTCATGACCCTTTATCTTGCAGAATAAACGCTGAACATTAGCTTGGATTAACAGATGAATGGCCTTTTGGTCACGAATACGGTCAAATTGCGTTTGCCAAATTCTAAGAGGAAACTCATCAGTACCTGAGCTGTGTCTCACATCATTTGTATTTATGCAC
Source organism: Mustela erminea (assembly GCF_009829155.1). NCBI lineage: Eukaryota > Metazoa > Chordata > Mammalia > Carnivora > Mustelidae > Mustela > Mustela erminea. The sequence continues at coordinate 61,741,280 of NC_045616.1, forward strand.
AGTAAACCTCCACCTAACTAGATGTTAAACTGACAGCCTGCCATGTCGGTATGCTGCGAATTATTATGATGATTTTTTAAAATATCGAATAAAAAAAATAAATATCAAATTCAAATATAAGGAGACAGGGGGCTACCTTGGTCAGGCAGGTCTGACATCTTTAAGAAGAAACTTTCCTTCCCGTGGTAGCGAATATGACATTAATAGGCAAATTTGTTTGGTAAGTTCAGAAATTCAGGGTTATTGTGAATAAAGAATGAGTAGAAGGTTTATTTTTATTTGGAGTATATTTTATCAAACACATCTCCTTTAAAAAGATATGTGGCTATTGGATCTACGCAATATTAAATTTGATTCATTACTAGTGTGAGCTTTAAACCTGACCTTTAATTTGTAGTCAGAAAATTTGCTTTCAGTTACAGATGAAACAGGAAACAGAGAGGGGGGACTTGCGGAACTGGAGGCCCTATAGCCTCGTGTCCTCAGTAAGTTTCTTAAAATAGACTGGCAAGCACCAGGCTCTGGCAGCAGATTCCAGTGTATCTGCATAGCTCAGATAAAAGGTGCCGTTAGAGGGGTTTGAGAATGAGGCAAGGAGACTTGTGGCCGAAGCACCAGTCGCTGGGAATCACAAGTCACGGTGGCGACCCAAACAACACCGCAGCTCAGTGCCGCTCACTTTCCCACATGGATCACTATATTAACCTCTCCGCTCTGTCATCCGTGGCGTTAGGGGTTTTCCTTTGTCTTTCGATTTTGAGACCGGCTATGTCATGCACAGCCTTTCATCAATTTCCAAATTTCCAGCGTTTCTGAAAATTCTATACCCCATCAGTGTTATAAGGCACGCTATTAAGCCACATGGGTACACATGTTTATCTTCATTTGTACACCTGTGGGTCCAATTTTGACACATGCCTGCCTGCAGACTTGTGCATCTAAGCAGTGCACAGAATGTGCCAGCATGCTGGGGCGTGTTGAACGCCGCGCGCGGTGGTGTGTTCGCACCGAGTGTAGGAGCGCGGGGGTCACGACTACTCAGGACCCCGGTAGTGAGCGCTTGCTGAGTGCCCCGGGCACCGGTTTTCTCCAGCTGACCAAGAACCGCGGTCTCTGGCTGGCCTTGGGGGCGCGTTGGGTCGAAGGCGCTTGTTCCACCTGGGGCAGGGTCTGACGCAGGTTTCTCAGGCTCAAGCCCCCGCCCCTCCGGGCCGGTCGGCTTGCTGATAGCGCTCTGTCTGTCTCCCGCCCCGCCCGCTCCAGGTCTGGTTCCAGAACCGGCGCGCTAAGTGGAAGAAGCGCAAGAAGACCACCAACGTGTTCCGCGCGCCGGGGACGCTGCTGCCCACGCCAGGCCTGCCTCAGTTTCCGTCAGCCGCCGCCGCGGCCGCCGCCGCCATGGGCGACAGCCTGTGCTCCTTCCACGCCAACGACACCCGCTGGGCGGCGGCCGCCATGCCGGGCGTGTCACAGCTCCCGCTGCCGCCGGCGCTGGGCAGGCAGCAAGCCATGGCGCAGTCGCTGTCCCAGTGCAGCCTGGCGGCCGGGCCGCCGCCCAACTCCATGGGCCTATCCAACAGCCTGGCGGGCTCCAACGGCGCGGGGCTGCAGTCGCATCTTTACCAGCCCGCCTTCCCCGGCATGGTGCCCGCCTCCCTCCCCGGCCCCAGCAACGTCTCCGGCTCGCCCCAGCTCTGCAGCTCCCCGGACAGCAGCGACGTGTGGCGGGGCACGAGCATCGCCTCCCTCCGCCGCAAGGCGCTAGAGCACACAGTCTCCATGAGCTTCACTTAATGCAGCCGCGCCCAGCCTGCTCCGCCCCCGGCGCCGCCCCCAGGGCCGCCCCGAGGTCCTTCGGCGCGCGCCCGGGCCCCAGCTCCCTGCCCGGGCCCCGGCCCCGGCGCCCTGCCCCATCCCCGCCTGGCCTCCGCCACTTCTCGTTTCGTTCTCTCCTCTCTCGTTCGCTCTCTCGGGCTCACCCCAAGCCCCAGCCCGCGAGGCCTCCCCTCCGCCTGATTTCGCTCGCCCCGGTCCCCTCTCCCCCGCCCCACCCCCAGCTCCTCTTCCCGTCTCGCTTAATCTTCCCTGGCCCCCTTCTCCCGCGCCTCACCCTACCCTTCGCAGCTACCCACCGCCACCCGGCTCGCACGTAGCGTGCTCGCGCCCTCCTCCCAGCCTTCCGACTGGCGGCATTCTCACCTACACCTTCAACACGACGCCTACGACCCCTCGCCCGCCGCCTCCCCTCGGGTCCCTTCTTAACCCGCACCTCACACCCCTCCTCCCGAGCCCTGCAAAAAAGCATCTTTCCCGCCATTTTACTTACCAGGGAGTCGACTCAGGATCTGAAATCAGACACCAATGGACTGGTTTGTGGGCAGAAACACACACACTCGCACTCTCGCTCACTCTCAGACACTACATACACTCGCGCACACACACATACACATACACAGTGCACCTAGGTCACACACGGACGTGTTCAAGGGACAGCACAATGTTAGGGATTTTCGTCTTAAAGGAGGACAAGCATCTGCTACAACCGCCTCATCTGAGGGCCCAACGGACATAATTTGATTTATCCCTGTATTCTTTCTCCGAACTCCTGTTTTGTTTTGTTTTGTTTTCCTCTCCCACCACCCGACCCTTGCCCCATCCACCCAGTCACATCCATGCAGCCCTCTTTTGGCTTGCAAAAGAACACTTTTATTTTATCTTACTTTTATTTTCTTAAGCACAACTGTGTGAGGTTATTGAAGGGAAGGCTTCTCAGGAGGAACATGCCAGTGGATTGGGTGGCTGGAGTAGACTAAAGCAGTCATGTGATGAAGAAGAGGTGATCCTACCCATTTTGATAAGTCTTTATAAGGAAGAATAAAGTAAACGTAAGAAAATTTTCCTTTTGTAAAAGTAAAAGCCACATCTCTTTTCTGGATCCTTCAGGACTGGGGTTTGTTTGCTTCCTTTTCCGTTTCTCTCTCCTCGCTGCTCTGTGCCCTAGGTTGTTTTGTGGTCGTCCTGTCGTCCCTCGTGCCCCTCGGCCACCGCCCTGGCCCTTGCCGGCTGCCGATGGGTGCACTTGGACATCTACAACCCTGCAACTTTGTACAGAGAAACACAATCAGCTCTTTCTGCATGTGCTGGTCAAATCCAAACCCAGAGAACAGAAGCGCTTTCGAAGAATGAACAAACATGTGAAATAGGATGTTTTGTGTAGATAAAGCATTCTTGTTACATACTGGTCAATTTGTGATATGTTTTAACTTATTGTCTGTGCTTATTTATGGAATTTGGTTTTCTTAATAAATGTTTGAGCTAATATAAAGCATATTATTTGACTTTTCCGGACAAGTTTATATCAAGTTAAATGTAAATGGTTAAAATAAAATCATTTTCAGTATGTGATATGGAGAATGATGGGTTTTGTTGTGGCTGAATTTCAGGAGAGGGTCTCATGGGGGAGGGGGAGAAAGCTCGTCCTGTGGGCTCTCAATTCGCGCTCAACCCGGAGGCGGGATCCCAGAGTTGGGGATCCCCAGCTCTCCACGGTTTCCGGGTTGCACTGCAGCCCAGGCAGCGCTGTCCCACGCAGCTTCTGGACTAGTAGGCCGCGCCTCAAATCGCAGGCCGGAAGTTAGGAGGCCGGGCGCGGAGGGCCTCACGTGAGCGCGAGGCCTCGCGAGGCTTTGAGCCGCCCCGGCCTAGGAAGCCTGAGATAGGAGGCTTTGAGCCGCCCCGGGCCTAGGAAGCCTGAGATAGGAGGCTTTGAGCCGCCCCGGGCCTAGGAAGCCTCAGGGCCCAGCTGCCGGCACTAAAAGCAGGGCGTAGAATTGATAAGCCTTGCGTGTGGACGGTTTCCCGTGGGCAAAGAAGTGGAGGGCGAGCGTGGTCCGGCTGCGTGCGTTTGTGAGGGGCAGGCTGTAGGCGAGAGGAAGGATCATAGTGAAGGAAGCCTGGGAAGCTTCCGGCGTCACCCAAAGTCTCAACTGACCCCAGGTACACAGTGGCTGTGAAAGGACCGGGGTGGAGGGAGGTGGGGTGCGCCAGAGTGTGTGGGAGGCTCGTGATTTCCTTTCCTAGGCCCTAGACCTCTCGGCCTTCTGAGAGAGGCGACCGACCAGGTCCCTTTGGGTCCTCAGGATGTAGGCTGGGCTTCCGGTGCTGGGACTTGGGACCTCCCAAGCGGAGGGAAACTGCACACCTGAAAAAGTTCCTCAGGACTACCTGGCTTTGGGCTGTGCCTCTCAGGTTTTGCCTCATCTGGCCACTCTCATTTTCTCGGGGTCCTTACTTGGTGCAAGTTAAATTCGAATATACCCACGTGCTCGGGGGACAGCCCCACACTAACTAGTAGCGAAAATTGCTGTTTCTTTAGTAGTCTGGGAGGGAGGGCTGTGGGTGTGTTTTAAACTTGGAAGCAAATCAATATCGCCGGCATTCTTTGGAAGACTAATCAAAATCGATCTTGTAGTTTAAAATTTAAGGGTCATTATAGGCATTGAGAGTGCACCTTTTCCCATGGGAAGATTTCTCATTTGGTTGCCACTGAGTAAATCCTAAAAAGACCCTCGCCCTAGAATATAGTTTTGAATTGCTGGGCTACATGTGAATTCTAGGAACTATTAATTGTTACTCAGCTAAGAGCAGGGAAATCTCCTCGAAGGCAAGACAAAAAGCCATGATTTTCTATGATACAGAAAAATTATATCTTCGTGTTGTCTTAGGAATTAGAGGTAAAATTGGTGGGTAGGGTTTACCGAATATTTCAATTCTACTTTTTCTAAAGCTTATTTTTAGTATAAAGTTAAAATATTAAAGAAGATAAAAAAACATGCTCATTTGGGATTTAAGATAAAAATGGAGCATTTCTATATTTTAGAATTCCAGAATTTAGTGACATAATCACATTTCTGAAATGTCTGCAGATGAAAAATTATGTTTTCTTGTTTTTACATTTCATCATATTCTCTTAGTGCTTTGTTTTAAAAAAATTGAAATCGTAGCTACTGTAATCTCAAGTCACATTTAAGAGATCAGTACAAATTATAGATTGCTTTACCAGTGAGCATGGAAGGTTGTTTACAAGGATGCTAATTTTACAGCTTTTTTATGCTGCTATAAAGCATAACTTTATGATGTAGGAATGCAATAAAGGATGCTAAATGGAATCTTTAAAAACTGTATTTTTCAAAGGCAAGGGAAATCTTTCATTTGAAAAAAAAATGGGCCAACTCAGAACACTGATGAGAAGTTACAAATCAACTGAAGTGATAGATGCTTTCAAAGATACTTATATTTCATAATATAGTGGTTATTTATCAATATTATAATGAAAGTGTACATTTTTTCACTCGACCTGACTTTAGAATAATATTTGTTTCTATAGCAGTAGATTTTTGTATTAAGAATTCTGAGTATTTTTAATGTTATATATGCTATTAGCATAAGGGAAGGCAATCTGGTCTAAATTGTTAAAGTTGACAGTTTAGCAAAGATAAAAATGAGAGAATGAAAACCTTAATCATAAATCTGAAAGATTTCTGCATTTTTGAAGGAGGGCAAAAAATCTAAAAACAAAATAAAACTTCTTGGTATTTTTTGCTTTTTATCAGCAGCAATAGTGTCTCAAACTGTTGAAGTTATATTAACAATTACATTAAAAAATAAAGACAATAATGATAACTGATATTAGAACACAAGGTAGATAAGTACAACATGCTGGACGTTCTGCCTCTAATGAATTGTACTTTTTGCTGAGTTTCCTGTTTGGCATTGAATACTATCACCACATGCTAGCTAGAAAAACTCCCAAGTTTATCATGATGTTACTATGTGATTGATTTATTTGAATATACATATTCATCCTTGTGTATTTTTTCCCCTCAAGATTGGTACTAAATATATGTGGCATAACATGATGGCCTGTTAATGATGTGCACTTAGTTTACTTTTTGTTGATGGTGGAAGAAATATGGTATAGGAATTCAACCTACCAAAGATGGTGTTAAGTATTAAATACAAAATAGGATGTGGAGTAATTTGGGTAAGTCAAGGTAGATGTAAGTGGAGAATACGGATGAAATCCTAACATTGGAGCCATTTATGTTTGATGACCTCAATGACTGCTTCCTGTAAAAATGAAAATGTTTTTAATTTGGGTTGTGGACTGTGTATTTTAATTTTTAGGATAAAGAAAAAACTGAACCCTCAGAGATGTGTCTTCTAGTAATGGCAATAGTTAACCTGTCAGTTGAAAGAATGTAACCTTCCTTTTCTCCTTTTCCTGACATAAAGGTAATCTCATCTGAGGGCATTTATGTGAAGAAGTAACAGCATGGCATGGTGAAACTACTGGCTCATTAATCCTGGCATCTACTTCCTACAGGGTTCCTTGATTAGTTAGATTCATTCGGTGGGCATTTCGGAGTTTTTGATTTGTCACCATTGACTAGGTTCACTGAGTTCAGGCTAAATTGAGCCAGAAGCAATGTTTATTAGTAATTTTGTAGTACAGGCTACCCTAATAATTCAGCCCAAATATCTCATCTGAAAAATATCCATTCACCCTCGCTTCTAATGTGGGTTGCAGCTGTGTTCATAGGGAATTGAAAGAACACAAGTGATTGGGCATGTATTTTCTAAATTATTAATATGATGGCTAATAGCTGTAAGCCCATCCTCGTATCCAATGCAGAAATTAAGATTAATTTTAAAAATGAAAGCAGCAACAAAGGGGGGCACCCCCTGCCTGGCTCTTTGCTCTCATCAGTACAGAGCTTTTGGTATAGGAACCATGGCCTGTTTAGCATGTGGTCATTATAGAGAGAAACAGAACAATGCCTTTTGCTTTTCTTTTTGCGTGCTCCACCAAAATAAGATGTGCATTTATAAGATTTACTAGAAAGTGCTTTTAAGGAATTTTAGGCACAGGCTACAAAGAGGCCCTCTCTTGATTTTGACAGAGTCATAATCAGTCTCTAAGCAGGTGTAATTAGTTGTTTGTGTGATTAAACTCATCTTCTTTCCACATGATCAAATAGCATATATATCCAAGTTTCCATCTTTAAAGCTGAGTTGAATTTGAGAGAGACTTGTTGCAGTTGCTCATGCTGCCACAATCCCCTTTAGGTCTGAGTTGAAGTAATTCACAAGTAGCAGGTTAATTAACTCACGTGACATATATAGTATATGTTCTTTATATCTTTCACTGAAATGTCACAGGGCTTTATATGCTTTTGCTCACAGTCATTACTGAATCTGTTTAAGATAAACTCAAACAAGGTCGGATTAAGAACTCTAGAAACCCTTAATGAAAAGATGATACATGATTCTTAAGAAATTAAAAAATAAAAGTACTAGTAAAACACAAAACATAGGTATACTTACAGTAAAATAAGTTCTTTCTAGATTTTATAATTGCAAAATTCTGAATGAGTTCAATAAGGCTGAGCTGGTTTCTCTTCTTGCTGCCCTTGTGTTATTAATCATCACATGCTTAGTCTGCCATTGGTACTCCAACAGTAATTTCAGAAAGAATATTTTCAGATGGTGTTTATTACTTTGCCTCTAGTATCTTACATTTGAACCCTGTTTTTCAGCTTACAGAGCACACTATCTCTTTTTAATCATCATGTCACCTTTATGAAGTAGATACTATAATCCTTATTTTACAGATGAAGATATTGAAACTCACAGAGACTAAATGACTTGTCCAAAGTCACATACCTAATAAGTGGCAGAGATAATTTTTTAGGTTAGGTCTTCAGATCTTTCAGCAAAACCATTGTATATGTTTTGTATATTGTTTCTATTCTTAAAATATTTTCAAGGAAGAAACTAAATCACTTCCTTTATTTAGAAGTTTAACAATCCAGCCCTCTTATTTAAACAGGACAGATGATTTTTGACAGGACATGATAGCTACATTAAAATTAAATATGATTTCAAGAGTCTAAAAAACACCTTTCCTCTTGAACTTTACCCTCTCTCTAGAAATGAATTCAAGATGGTTCTACCACGCCAATGAGAAGACTCTTTATTGTGTGAAGAATCTTTATCAATGGAGTTGTTTTCTTGTGATTTGCGCTTTGGGCTGATGGTTTAACAAGCAACCTGGGAATGGGCTCTGAGAGTACTTTGAGGGAGGGTGTGCTGCCACTGTAAGGGGGAGGGGATGGTTTGACTATCCCCAAGGGAAAGCATTCTTGAATCCCTTGGTGCTACAGATATGTTTCTTTTTTTTCCCTGTAAGACTTTATAGAGAGATCTTTTGATGTTGCTTAATATATTAAATAGTCACAACTCAGGATAATCTGTTTCTCATTTAAAAAAAAAAAATTATTTATTTGACAGAGAGATCACAAGTAGGCAGAGAGGCAGACAGAGAGTGAGAGAGGTGGAAGCAGGCTCCCTGCTGAGCAGAGATTCCCAATGCGGGACTTGATCCCAGGACCCTGAGATCATGACCTGAGCTGAAGGTAGTGGCTTAACCCACTGAGCCACCCAGGCACCCACAGTTGTTCTTTTTCATTTATTGCCAAGTGGACTTGCAGATTCTGGTTGATCACAAGGAGATCTCCAATATTGGCCCAACTGCCAGGGAATCCTTTATTTTATTGACCTAGTCTGCTTCCTATTCTTGCAGTTACAGTTTTGCCTCATTATGACTTTACATCTCATTTCTCAGTACTGAGCTGATTTTCATTTTTAGCCTTCTGTTAATATTTCTATCAGTATAAGACTAGGTTATGGTATGGTACTACATAATCCTTTCTCTGACTTTACACAACCCATGTTTATTTCTTGCTCACAAAAATTCCACTGTAAATTCAGTGATTCTCAAGGACAGCTCCACTTCATGTAGTGACTCAGAGATCCAGACTGTTTTCATTTTGTGGTTTGACCACCTCATTATGGGGTTTCCACAGCCTTTTGGGAAGGAGAAGAGAGAGCTTCAAGGCTCTAATGGCTCTAGTGCTTTGGCTTGGAAACTTCTGCTCATGGTCCAGTAAGCAGGAACTGGTTACATGGCTTCCTCTAACTGTAAGAGGGCTGGCCAGTGTAGGGGAGCACATGGATATTCAGTGAGTAGAAAATATCTTCGCAGTCTTACTTTCTCTGTCATAAGCACCTTTAGTTCCTTTAACTAAACACGTTTTTCCTGTAACATGTTTTTCATACTTAGAAGTCAACAACTACTTTTTTTTGCTTATTTTCAAGACAGCAGAGATGGGATGCCAGAGAAATAGATGATGTACAATCTTTTCTCTCTCTCTCCTTTTTTTTTTTAAGATTTATTTATTTATTTTAGAGAGATAGAGCTCGGGGGAAGATGTAGAGGGAGAGGAAGAGAGAGAATCCTAAGCAGACTCCCTGCTTAGTGCAGAGCCTAATGCGGGGCTCCATTTCAATGATCCTGAGATCATGACTTGTGCTGAAACCAAGAGTCAGATGTTTAACTGACTGAGGTACCCAGACGCTCCAATGTCCAAGCTCTTGAGGATCCTACATATAGATGGTGAGATAAGACAAGTATGTTTTTAGAAGAAAACTACACAAGGCCATTTTTAATGGTTTGATCAAGTGCCAAGTACTCTGACCTATATAATAAATACAGTGCAAATTCAAAGAAGTAGGATATCATTGGGGCTAGAATTCCTGGGCAAGGCTTCCTGAAGGAACTGGGACTTATAGGATAGCAATATCTCCCTTTAGGATTTTCTTCTCCACTTTACCGAAATTCTTTGACTTCTCTTTGTGGGCTTTATATTCAGATCAATAAATTAGGTGTTGTGGTATATTTATCTCTATTATTACACAGTTCTCTATTATTGTCCTAAATTTGGAGCCATTGATCAGATTTAGGTCTCTAATGACTAGGACAAGCTATGGTGGACCATCTGCCATACTCACATTACTAGCCATTTATAATCTCATATAGTGTGATAGTATCACTGATGGATAGTATGTAGTGTTGATACAGTATCACCACATGGATAAATCATAGCAATGTAATTCCCCAATATGTAGCATTGACTCTGGCACGTAGTAGGAGCTCAATAGATGTTTATTAAGTTGAATTTAGGTCAGATGTATTAGTGTTAATGCTCCCAGCTTTTTACACTTGCTACTTGTCTGTTATATCTAGGGGAGAAGTTACCAATTAAAAAATATCTGCATTAAAGGGCATATATGATTATTAAGATGAAAAATAAATCATTCCTGACTATAAGCAAAATTATATTTCATTCCCATAAAAAGAGACCATTCTCATCCTATGGTGAGCTCAGTGCTCACTTGGAGTAAACTAGTCACCCATGGGAGGCTAATTACCTTTCCCAAAGAGCTGGGCTACCATATAGTGTCTTTACAAAGATAATTCAGTAAATGATGCCCTGGTATCTTGGAAGAGTTAATATGCCACTCTTAGAAACTCCAGTGACAGGATTGTTTCCCACAATAGAGGGAGGAGCACACGCTTGCCAGGAAACCTGCTATCTTAGATTTCCCTGTTGGAAGACTTAAGAGCTTCATTTTCATTTTAAGCCTAGTGGCTTCTCAGAGAACTGGTTGTACGCTATGAGACATTTCAGATTTGAAGAGCTATGATGAGAATTTTCTCTTTAGGCATGCTAACTCCATAGCAGGACCTAGAGGTTCTGCTAGGGGTTGCTTTGGACACCCTGGATTAGGAGATTGCGGCTCCTCAAGGACATTATTTTTTTTTTCCCTTTTCACTGTAGAAGAACAGTCCTTGCCCCTGTTGTACTGTAGTGGAGGACCATGAAGACAGGCAGCATGGTTTGGAAATGATCGTTGTGATCCTTGATCAGCTGTTACCGAACTCTGATCTCAGTTGTTTCTTAGCAGCTATGAGCTTCTATTTCCTCATCTCTCACCTGAGGTTCTTTCCCATTGCTGAGCATCTCTAAGAGTGCTGTAAGTCTGTATGGGCGACCAGTGTGGGGGTGTCAGTTTAAAAATACTTGTTAACCAGAGGCCTGGGCAGGTCTTTGTCTAATCTTCCTTTTAAAGGTATTGTTCTTTTATTTGGGAGGAGAGGATCTGCTTGTGAGTCAAGTCGGCCTTTTAAGGGGGTGAACATGTGAGCACATAACATCAGTGCCGTGCTGAAGAGTTGCTGCCACTGACAACATCCCTCACCTCCTCGTAATAGGACCCAGGCAAGGGGTTGGGACTGTATTGGGGTTATTTTCCAGAATAGGAAAGGAAGATTGGAATATGCAAGAATTTAACTGTCCATAGAAAACATGGCTGTGCTAAGAAATCCTCATCCCTACCCTTAAATCATTAGTGCAACTGGGTTTTTATGTCATCCGGTAAAGTATGGTTAGTCCATGGATTCAACTGAAAAGGAGAAATTAGAAAGAAAATAGACAGTCTAGACATGTTCTCCTATCAGAAGCATTCAGTAAATTTTGGTTGGATTGACTGGATTTGTATAGTACTAGTTCTTTGTATAAAGTTAGCAAGGCAACTGGACAACCACTTAGAAGTTGGTACGTGGTCCTGTCCGTGTATTTATTTAGTTGCTAAGGCAGTGCTAGGTGTTTATGGCCACATGGGAGAATGAAAAGAGTGGGCAGCTTAGTGGCTGTTCAGGTGAGTGCATGGACATAGGCCAGGAAGTATCTCTGCTCATACCTCTTTTTATGTATGGATGAAGGCAGAGAGTTCAGTCCAGGGGGAAGTACGTGGAGTTTTTAGGAGGCTTGGGCTTTCTCTCTCCCTCGACATTTTTAGTCAGGACCTTCTGCTTCAAATCCTTTTCCCCATTCAAAATAGGAAATTAGCTGTTATCATTTACATTTTGACTGAATAAATTTAAAGCACTATGCTAACTCATCCATTTCATACCCTTTACGTTTAGTGAGGAAGGAATATCTTTATTTTAATTTAAAAATTAACCGTTAGGAAGCAAATAAGAATGATGTTGGAGATAGAGTGTTTGCACAGGGGCATTCTTCAGTTTAAGGAAATTACACCACACCTGAGACTGGCTCCCCAGATAAATTTACTTTAGTTGTACAGGGATCCTCCAGAAGTTGGAGAACAAGGAGTGAAGAAAAATATTCTTGGTGTGGAAGGCAGAACATGAATATACTTTGTTATTCTTCAAATGGTATATATAGTCTTTTGTTTGTTGGACATATTTCACCATAAGAAAAAACAACAAAATTATCATCTGTCATTTCCTCCCTGTCACAGTGTCCTGTCTTCAGATGTCAGCTTTTCTAGAGTAATGAAGATTTTACAGATTTCCTTAGAGATTGATTGTCTAAAAATTTCTAAGGCTACAGAGGCACCTTCTACATTGTTTGCTTCTCCTAGGTGACATCCTGGGCTCCACAGTCACTTGGGCCATTTATCTCTCCTAGCTTTAAAGTAGTCTTCCCCACACACTGCTCCCCTACAAAAACAAAAACAAAAAAACCCAAACCACCTCTTTTTGTTCCCTATCTTTATTCCTCTGCTTTGAAATCCTCAGACTCTATTTTTATTATGTAATAAACTGCTTTGAGCTTCCTTCTTCTTTCCCTGTGGTAATCTTGTTGTTCCCTCTAGACAGGCAGTCCTCATCCTCCTGGCCCCAGATTTCTGCTGCCTCAGGGGCACCTGGAGCTGGGGTCAGGGCTGAGGAGAACAAACAGCTGGGCATGTTGCCCATGCATCCCTCAGGTAGCTGTCATGAGGGGGAGAGGGAAAATGGAGGCTTAACTGGGTATAATACAGGAAAGTCTGAGCATTGGGATAGGTTGAGACAATGAAATCTGAATTTTGGGAGAATGATATCTGGGACTTTGTCTCTTGTGTGTATTGATGATTAGTTTAAGTATTTCCTGGCCTGAATGCATGGCACCTGATGCTTCTTAGATGGTAAAAAAAAATATTCATTGAATAAATGATACTGAGGTGGTAATAAGATGAAAATACAACATTGACTTTGAATTTAGGTACTGAGAAAGCAAAAGAGGAGTCAAATGATTTGCAGTGTAAAAGTAAAAAAATTATTTTGATGTGAGTTGCTTATCTAATTATCATGAACTACTGAGCAATTATATATAAAATCAATTACTTTAAAATGAAATTTGAGGGTTTTTTTTTGGTAATAGTGGTAGGTTCTACTAGATGTTGTATCAGGTAAATGGCTAGTATACAAAATCTATAAAGAACTTACCGGGGCAACTGGGTGGCTCAGATGGTTAAACGTCTGCCTTCGACTCAGGTCATGATCCCAGGGTCCTGGAATGGAGCCCCACATCTGGCTCTGGCAGGGAGACTGCTTCTCCCTCTCGTTCAACTGCTCCCCCTGCTTTTGGTCTCTGGTTCTTTCTGTCAAATAAATGAATAAAATCTTAAAAAATATTTTAAAAAAGTACTTACCAGACTCAACACCCGGAAAACAAAAAATCCAGTAAAGAAATGGTCAGAAGACATGAACAGACATTTCTCTGAAGAGGACATACAGATGGCCAACATCACTCATTGTCAGGGAAATACAAATGAAAACCAAAATGAGATACACCAGTTGGCATGGCTAAAATTAACAACTTAGGAAACAACAGATGTTGACAAGGATGCGCAGAAATGGGAATGTTGGTGGGAATGCAAACTGTGTAGCCACTCTGGAAAACAGTATGGAGTTTCCTCAAAAAGTTAAAAATAGAACTACTCTATGAGCCAATTACACTACTAGGTATTTATCCAAAGGATACAAACATAATGATCAGAAGGGGCATGTGTACCCCAATGTTTATAGAAACAATGTCCACAATAGCTAAACTGTGGAAAGAGCCCAGATATCCATCGAGTGATGAATGGATAAAGAAGATGTGGCATATAGATATACACTGGAATATTAGCCCTCAGAAAGAATGAAAACTTCCCATTTGCAGTGGCATGGATGGAACTAGAGTGTATTATGCTAAGCAAGCTAAGTCTGTCAGAGAAAGTAAATACCCTATGATTTCACTCATATGTGGAATTTAAGAAACAAAACAGATGAATATAGGGGAAGGGAAAGAAGAATAAGGTGAAAAAGAGAGGGAGGCAAACCATCAGAGACTCTTAACTCTAGGGAGCAAACTGTTACTGGAGGGAAGATGGGTGGGGGATGGGATAATTGGGTGATAGGTATTAAGAAGGGCAATTTATGTAATGAGCACTGGGCGTTATAGGCAACTGATGAATCACGAAGTCCTTCCTCTGAAACTAATACTCCAGTATGTGTTAACTAACTTGAATTTTTTTTTAAAGATTTTATTTATTTATTTGACAGATGGAGATTACAAGTAGGCAGAGAGGCAGGCAGAGAGAGGAGGAAGCAGGCTCCCTGTTGAGCAGAGAGCCCAATGTGGGGCTCGATCCCAGGACCCTGGGATCATGACCTGAGCCAAAGACAGAGGCTTTAATCCACTGAGCCATCCAGGTGCCCCACTAACTTGAATTTAAATTAAAAAAAAAACTTACTGAAACAAAATTCTGCTAGATGTTTGGTAGGCAGTATTAAGGTAGGAAGGAAGGAAGGTCACTGGTCATCTAATCTTATTATTGCTGGTCAAATCATTCACACAAACTCTAGACCAGATGGTTATTTAGCAACAGCTTAGACATCTTCAAGAGACAGGAAACTCAGTACCTGATAAGGTATTTCATTTCTTCAAATATATTTTTACATTACACTGAAACTATCCCTCCTCTGTCTTATCCTTGATGTCTCAGAAAACAAGTCTGTAACCTTTATTATTACTTGACAGTTCTTCCCATGAGTAAAGACAGCTTTCTTATTCTCCCTCCTTTCCTAAAATCTTTGAAAAGATAAGGGGCTAGGGTCAGAGGTGCTGGGGTTTCCCAAGTTATCAAAAAATATGTTTATTTTTTAATTAAGTTTTTAAAAATTTAATTTAATTTAATTTAATTTTTTTTTCAGTGTTCCAAGATTCATTGTTTATGCACCACACCCAGTGCTCCATGTAATACGTGCCCTCCTTAATACCCACCACCAGGCTCACCCATCCCCCCACCCCCTCCCCTCCAAAACCCTCAGTTTGTTTCTCAGAGTCCACAGTCTCTCATAGTTTGTCTCCCCCTCCGATTTCCCCCGACTCACTTCTCCTCTCCAACTCCCAGTGTCCTCCGTGTTATTCCTTATGCTCCACGAGTAAGTGAAGCCATATGATAATTGATATTTCTGCTTGACTTCTTTCACTCAGCATAATCTCCTCCAGTCCTGTCCATGTTGATAAAAAGTTGGGTATTCATCCTTTCTGATGGAGGTATAATACTCCATTGTATATATGTTTAGTGGGGTACCTGGGTGGTGTAGTTAGTTGAGATTCCACCTGTTGGTTTTAGCTCAGGTCATGATTTTGGGATCATAAGATTGAGCCCTGGGTCAGCCTCCAAGTTCAGTGCAGAGTCTGCTTAAGATTTTCTCTCTCCCTTTGCCCCTACTTCTCGTACTTTCTC
Source organism: Mustela erminea (assembly GCF_009829155.1). NCBI lineage: Eukaryota > Metazoa > Chordata > Mammalia > Carnivora > Mustelidae > Mustela > Mustela erminea. Next base: position 61,756,769 of record NC_045616.1, read on the forward strand.
AAATAAGTCTTAAAACAAAACAAAAAACAAAACAACCCCCCCCCCCCATGTTTAGGGTTTAAGGGCACCTGGATGGCTCAGTAGGTTGAGGATCTGCCTTTGGCTCAGGTCACGATCCCGGGGTCCTGGGATCAAGTCCCACATTGGGCTCCTTGCTGGGTGGGGAGCCTGCTTCTCCCTCTCCCTCTGCCTCCTGCTCCCCCCAATTGTGCTCTCTCTCTTTGTCAAATAAATAAAATAAAATCTTTAAACAAAACAAAACAAAAACATGTTTAGTCATCTTTACTAAATAGAAGACATATTTTATCTGTAAGGAGCATGGGGAGGTCCTTATTTTTTTTCCTATTCCTATTCATTTTTTTAGGTGTTGATTTTTTTTTAAATCAATATTTCTCAGTCTTAAGGGATGGAGTTTAAGAACCTCATTTTGAAGTTTGAGAACCACTATCTCATTCAGTGAAGCTGTCCAGATGAATGAAGTGTAATAGATGCTAATCTCAGGAATGGGTCTCACCTAAAATGGAGTGTTGAACCTTTCTGATCTCTCTGCTAACAGTCTTGGAACAGTCTTAAGTCTTTTACTGACTGAATAGTAACATCAGCTCCCATTAGCTCTCATTTACAAGCTTTCTTTTCCCATTGTCTTAGTCACAGATTTCTCAATTTTAGTACACCTTCCCCCCACAGCACATGAGTTGAGTTCTTTTCAGTCTCCTTATCCTCAGCCCTTTAGGTTACTGCTGATGTAAGATGGCCATCTGCTTTTAGCATTCAAGCTTTCTGAGATTACTTCTATGCTCTTCAGCCTTGTTTTTCTAAAGGTTTGTATACATACAAATATTAATGCAACTCAGCATGAATGAAATCCACTTTTATTTTTATTTTTATTTTAAAATATTTTATTTTTTTATTTGACAGAGAGTTAGAGAGAGAGCACAAGTAAGCAGAGCATCAGGAAGAGGGGGGAGAGAGAGAAGGAGGCTCTCTGCTGAGCAGGGAGCCTGATGTGGGGCTCGATCCCAGGACCCTGGAATCATGACCCGAGCTGAAGGCAGCTGCTTAACCGACTGAGCCACCCTGGCACCCCTGAAATCCACTTTTAATCCCTTTCTCCAGCTGATTATTTTTCTTTGGTTTATGATCCCTTCTAATCCTCATATGATCTCAAAACTCTGAGATCGTTACCTGAGCTGAAATCAAGAGTTGGACACTTAGCCAACTGAGCCACCCTGGCACCTCCCAAAAATAAATGATATTTTGTATTCTGTTTTGTATATTTTCCATATTGAGGTATGTCTTCATATGTATAGTTTTAATGACTATAGCATATATAGTTTATATTCTTTTCTGATAATAGTGTTGTTTATTGTAAATATTGTTAAATATAAGCACATATTTATTAATTCAAAATATATTTTGGGGGCGCCTGGGTGGCTCAGTGGGTTAAGCCGCTGCCTTCGGCTCAGGTCGTGATCTCAGGGTCCTGGGATCGAGTCCCACATCGGGCTCTCTGCTCAGCAGGGAGCCTGCTTCCTCCTCTCTCTCTCTCTCTGCCTGCCTCTCTGCCTACTTGTGATCTCTCTCTGTCAAATAAATAAATAAAATATTTAAAAAATATATATATTTTGATTCCATAGCTCCGTCACTCAGTTAAGTACTAAGATTTGGTGTGTGTGTGTGTGTGTGTGTGTGTGTGTATGTGTTGTGTATGAGAGAGAGACCGAGAGAATGAGATCTGTGTGAAAACAAAACAAAGTCAGTTGCAGCTGTACCATCCAGTATGGTAACCATTAGCTACATGTGGCTATTTAAGTTACATAAAATTAAAAGGACAGTACCTCAGTCCCAGTGGCCACATTTTAAGTGCTCAAAAACCACATGTGATTAGTGGCTACGATGTTGGTTGTTAATATAGGAAGTTTTATGGGGGCAGTGCTAACTTGTAGCACTCTAGGCTGAGGAGATATCTGGTTGTTAGCTTCTTGCGAATTCTGTGGGACTTTGCTCTGTGCTGTAGCTGTGGAATTAAAAAATATAAGCGGACAATGAATTGTCCCCCACCCCAGAGGGTATTTAAAGAAATGCATGTAAGTAAGAACTTACCTAGCCATGGGGTTTCAGTCTGGGTTTCAAAGTAAAATTTAAAAAAATGAGTTTAAGGGGAAATGAGGAAGGTGATTTTAACTACCGGGGGAATGGAATGGGAGGGATGAGCAGTTTGGGTCTACTGCTTCTGTGCTTGCTGTATATCAGTACTTGAATCCCCATTTCAGTGATTATCTCTGTCAGTGGTAACCAAAGATTGTTTTTTTTTTTTAATATTTTATTTATTTATTTGACAGATCACAAGTAGGCAGAGAGGCAGGCAGAGAGAGAGAGGGGGTAGCAGGCTCCAGGCTAAGCAGAGAGCCCGATGCGGGGCTCCATCCCAGGACCCTGAGATCATGACCCGAGCTGAAGGCAGAGGCTTTAACTCACTGAGCCACCCAGGTGCCCCAAAGATGATTTTTATATAAGGTTTTAAATTGGATCTATAGGTAAATTCGGGGCTGTATCTTGGCCAGTTAGAGTGGGTATTTGAGAGATGTGGTAAGGAGAGAAGGAGGAGAGCAACTGTGATTTGAGACAGATAGATGCATGTGTGTGTACACACACACACACACACACACACACACACACATTAAGCTGCTTCTCCAGCTATTGTCATTGCTGTTTCAGGAAAACAATGGTCTTACCACTTATAGCTTGTCTGGTCCCTGATCTGAAATTAGCCATACTTTCTCCCCAGAGTGTCCTCAGTTCCCTGAAGATCTCAAAAATGGTTACACACCAAAGCCCTGTGGACCTGGTCAGATGTGCTGTTACATTAATTATAATGCAGATCTGGGTTGTGAATTCTGTATGTAGATGTGCATAGAAAGCCTGTAGATGTGCACAAAGGAAAAGCTGTTGAAAAGGCTTGAATACATTGCACTGGTGCCAGGCATATTCATCACAGGCTAGTTACTGAGAATGCTGATGGATTTATTTAATGACGTAGGCAGTGTCAAGTATATAATGAGAGAGATTCGATTGAGCTCATAGGGTTGAGAAATGTGTATATATTTACTTCATTCTGATACCTCTCCCGCTCCAAATCCCCCATACAAATACAGTGGGCTTATAAAAATTTTGGAGTTTCAAATGGTGACTTAAAGGTAACCAGTGAGTGTTTTTATGGGGACTTAAAATAATTCTAAAAATGGAAACTTACTTAAAAATGGTAACCTGGTATCTTCATTGTTGGCAATATTGGGGAATCACAAACTCATCATAGACTTGGTTTCTAACAGTGACTGTAAGAGGGTATTAATGGAGTCATTAATTTTTAAGATTATAAAAAATTCCACACATATTCAAATAAGAGAGAAGAGTACAATGAACTCTCATGTATAAATTACCCATATTTAATAGTTTTTAAGATTTTCATTCTCTTTGCTTTGTTTGTTCTTTTTTCCCTGTTTTAGTCTATTAAAGCATATCTCAGACATTGTACATTTTTCAATATGCATCTCTAAAAGTATGAATAAATATTCTTTTCATACCCCCAACAATTATATATTTTTTCTTGGTATCATGCAGTTCATGATCAAATTTCTTTGACTATTTCAAAATGTCCTTTTAGAGTTAGAATCAGGTCCAAACAAGGTCCATACATTATATTTATGTCCTAAGACTTTTTAAGAGCAATTCAGTAATATTTAGTAAACTTAAAGAGTTGTGTAATCATCATCATCATCATCATCATCCAGTTTTATAGTGTTTCCACACTCCCTAGAGTTTTTTCAAGCCCATTTTCAGGCAGTCCTTGCTCCCACCTTTGGCCACTGGAAACCACTGATCTTTCTTTTTCTGTAAGTTTTCCTTTTCTGGACATTTCATATCTTAAGTCTTCCTAAAATCTGAGGTAGTGTCCTCCTCCCTTCCTTTTCCCTTCTGCCATCCACTTACTGTTTTGTAGAATGCCCTGCATTCTGGATTTGTCTGCTTGCTTCTTTCTAGAGTCACCTTCTTTGTTCCTTTATTCCTCTTGTTTTTCTATATTTCTTTAGGTAGAATTTAGCTCCAGAGCAGCATTATCTGGTAGGACTTCTGCAAGTGATGGAAATGTTCTGTATCTGCACTATTGTTCTGTATCTGCACTAATGGTTACATATGGCTTTTGAGTACTTGTGATTAAGAAACAGAATTTTGAGGTTTTAATTTTACCTTTTATTTTATTTTATTTTTAAAGATTTTATTTATTTGACAGAGAGAGAAACCACAAGTAGGCAGAGAGGCAGGCAGAGAGAGAGAGTGGAGGAAGCAGGCTCCCTGCGGAGCAGAGAGCCCGACATGGGGCTCGATCCCAGGATCCTGGGATCATGACCTGAGCCGAAAGGCAGAGGCTTTAACCCACTGAGCCACCCAGGTGCCCCTAATTTTACCTTTTAAATTTAAGTAGCTAGCTACATGTGGCTAGTGGTTATCATATTAGTGCAGCTTGTGGAGGCTTAATCAGATTTAGGCCCAACATTTTGAGTCATGAATATTTTATATATTGTGCTATATGCTTCATATTGGATTATATCAGGAGGCACACAATGTTTGGTTGTCTAAATTTCAGTGATGCTGTGATTGGTCACAGGTTTCACGTTGTGACAGCCTTAGCTCCATTGTATAGTTTCTTATCACCATATTAGTTAATGGTTTCATACATTTATGGATATTGTATAAAGCATTTGTTTCACTAGGGTTTGCAAAATGGTGGTTTTCTCCTTCTGACATTCCTTCCACATTTATTAGCTAGAATTCTTTAGTTAAGAACTTTGCTTCACCGGCCAGAGCTATTTGATTAACCTAAAATACATCTTTACATAAAAGGCAGGATAAATGCTAAATTTTTTCCATTTTAACTGCCAATCTCCAGAATAAGTAATGTGTGCCCTAGTTATTTCCAGTAGTGATTTTTTTGAGTATCATTATGAAGTTGGTTTTATATATTTGGTATACTTTAATCAGTTATATTTGTGTATTTTTCGATGCTCAGAGTATCCCATCTTTGGCCATTTGGAACTCTTTCTGTTGGCTCATATGTTCTTTTGATTAAAACTATAGAGAACACTAATCACAAGGGAAATACAAATCATAACCAGCTCATACCCATACTATCAAAACCCAAAACAAAAAAGAAAATAGCAAGTATTGGCAAGGATGTGGAAAAACTGGAATTCTTGTGCACTCTTGGTGGTACAGTAAAATGTTATAGTTGTTTTGGAAGACAGTAGAGTGGTTATTAAAAAAATTAAAAATGGTATTATGGTATGATCCAGCAATTCCACTTCTGAATATATACCCAAAGGAAATGAATGCAGGAACTTGAAGAGGTATTTGTATACCTATGTTCATAGTAGTTTTAGTTGTAATAGCCAAAATGTGGACATAATCTAAATGTTCATAGATGGTTGAATGGATAAAATGCTTTAAAAAGGAAGGAAATTCTGACACATACCATAACCTGGATGAACCTTAAAGATGTTATGTTAAGTAAAATAAGCCAGTCATAAAAGGTTGAGTACTGTATGATTTCACTTACATGAGGTACCTAAAGTAGTCAGTTTCATAGAGACAGAAGGTAGAAGGGTGGTGCTTTGGGGACAATGGGAGTTATTGTTCAGTAGGTACTAAGTTTCAGTTTTACAAGATGAAAAGAGTTCTGTGGAGGGACAGTCATAGTGGTTGTAGAACAGTGTGAATGTACTTACAATCTCTGAATTGTACACTTAAAAATGCTTAAGATGGTAAATTTACTATGTGAATTTTACCACAGTTTTCTTCAAAAGCAGTTTCTTAAAGTTCCATGTGGCTGAAAACCCAATTGGATGTACATTTAAGTGAGAATAAAAGGAGTGGAATTGGAGAATGTAGATATAGGCAGTTATTTGAAAACTTAAAACTTAAACAACAAAATGTGTTTATTTTTATTTATCTACTTGTTTATTTTTTAGTAAGCTCTACACCCAACTCGGGGCTTGAATTCATGACCTCAAGATCAAGAGTCACATACTTCACCAGCTGAGCTAGCCAGATAACCCCCTCCCCCATTTTTAGTGAGAACAAAAAGTATTTAAAAACCCATTTATATGCCACTTAAAAACCAGCCATTGTTATTTTTGTATATGGTCTTCATACATGTGTATATTATTAAAGAAAAAAAATTTTTTTAAGATTTTATTTATTCACCTGACAGACAGAGATCACAAGTAGGCAGAGAGGCAGGCAGAGAGAGAGGAAGGGAAGCAGGCTCCCTGCAGAGCAGAGAGCCCAATGGGGGCTCCATTCCAGGACCCTGAGATCATGACCCGAGCTGAAGGCAGAGGCTTTAACCCACTGAGCCACCCAGGCACCCTTATTAAAGAAATTTATCAAATCTATAGGGCAACATTCCACGCCTCCCCATCCTGTGACGCTTCAAACATTTATTTATTTATTTTATATGTAATCTTTTTTTTTCCCAAGGATTTTATTTATTTATTTGACAGACATAGATCACAAGCAGGCAGAGAGGCAGGCAGAGAGAGAGGAGGAAGCAGGCCCCCCCGCTGAGCAGACAACCTGATTCGATTCAGGGCTTGATCCCAGGACCCTAGGATCATGACCTGAGCTGAAGGCAGAGGCTTTAATCCACTGAGCCATCCAGGTGTCCCCGCAATCCTTTTTTTTTTTTTTTTTTTTTTAAGATTATATTCCCTTATTTGACAGTGAGAGAACACAAGCAGGGAGAGTGGCAGAGAGGCAGAGGGAGAAGCAGACCCTCCTGCTGAGGAGGAAGCCCCCTAGGGGGCTCGATCCCAGGACCCTGTGACTATGACCCTAACTGAAGGCAGATGCTCAACTGACCAAGGCACCCATGTGCCCCCTTTAAACACATTTAAACCAAACTTATCTCAGGATATCAGATCTGGAAGAGTCATACAGAGCATCTAGTTTAATCTCTTTTCTAAGAAAAGGTCATGGGGCCAAAAGTTGTATTTGTCCAACATTGTGTGGCTGAGTGATGGTATAGCTGGCAGAATACCTGTTCTGTCTGATATTAACACTGTACCATATCTGCTTTTATTATCCCCTTTGAGTACTGGTTTTACCTCTTGGTTTCTTATCTGTCAGTGTCATCATCATTGCTCCAGCTACCGGGGGGGTATATGGAGGTAATAATCATTAATTCCTATTTTCTTCTTTTCTTTTGTTTCATATCTAATAAATAAAGTACCATGGAAATTTTCTTTGTAGCATTTATCACACTCCCATTTTCTCACTTTTAGTGACCCTGTAATCAGTGGGATTTAGTGGTGACAGCCTTACCATCACTGTTTAGTTCACTGTTAACTTTACAAAACATCCATCCCTTGATGAATATTGCTCTGCTCCTAATTCAGAGCCTTATTTCTTCTTGTCTTCTTGAGCTTTTTGGTTTTCTCTCCATGCGTCTACTGCTTGGTTTTTCTTTTTATTTATCTTTCTGATCCTCCTCCTGTTTTACTCAAAACCTTTTTCATAGCCTAGCAGATGTCTGTGGCCTATGCACTTACATCAGCAAAGTATTTTTTTCTTTAATTTGAGTGCTTTTATTTTTTTAACTTAAAGATATATTTATTTATTTGAGAGAGAGAGTGCACACATGCATGTGCAGAGGGGAAGAGGAGAGGGAGAGAGGGTCTTAAGCAGACTCCATGCTGAGTGTGGAGTGCCCTTGGGGTTCCATTTCACAACCCTGAGATCACGAGCTGAGCCAACACCAAGACTTGGATCCTTAAGCGACTGCACCACCCAGGTGCCCCAGTTCGAATGCTTTTAGATATGGCATGGCTTCACCCCAACCTGCATGACTTTCTTTTGCTTTTATTTAGCTCACTTCACTCATTTATACTTCCTATGTGTTCCTATAGCCATTTTGAGTTTGCCATGCTTCTTGACATTTAGCATGTTCTTCAATGCCCTGAATAATGTCAGCACTCTATTTTCCCAACATTATTTCTTACTATTTCTCTATAGGAAGCCTTTATCCATTTTCTTACCTTTTTGCTCCTTTTCTTGTCCCTTACCCTTAACCAAATGCTTTAAAAATGTACTTATCTCATACTTAACACCTGTTTCTAGCATTGTGTGTGAAATAAATGGTTGAATGACTTTTTCTGGCAGTCGTTGGGCTCATAAAGTCTTTGTCTTCAAAGAACTCAGACTGTGGGAGACTGGGAGAGACTGGTATATAACAAGCTAATTTTAGTAGTAAATTTAAGGGATGCCTGGGTGCCTCAGTTGGTTAAGCGTCTGCCTTTGGCTCAGGTCATGATCCCAGGGTCCTAGGATAAAGCTTCCTGTCAGGGTCTCTGCTCGGCGCGGAGTCTGCTTCTCCCTCTCACTCTCCCTCTGTGCCCCCTGACTCTCTTGCTCTGTCTCAAATAAATAAATAAAATCTTAAAAAATTAATAAATTTAAAAAGGCACTTTTGGCTTGGGAGGGTAGGAATGGTAAATTTTGTCTGGGAGAGCCATATCTTTTAGATTTCCCTGACTACTACAAATCATTGACTTGTATTCTTATCCTCTGACCATACCGTTTCTTAACATGTAGTTTTTAGTTATCGTTGTCTCTGAAACTAGATTATGATCTCCTTGAGAACAGTGATTGTATTTGAATTTTATACTTTCGTATCTTCCACTTCCCATAATTGGTACTCCGATTTTTTTTTTTTTTTGAAATTATATCAGGCAAGGTTTTGATGACAAGAGAACTGTCTTGGTGTTATAAGAAAAAAGGGTGTATTGTAAAAATAACAGATGATCACAGAAATGTTAGGAAGCCAGAGGAGCAGGCTTAGAAAGTAGACAGGAACCAGAAGGGCCCCAGGGTGTAGGCAGCGGTAAAAGTCTGGGCAACAAGTTGCTTTCCTCTCTGGATACTGCCATCCTTACTGCAGTCCTCCATACATTGTTTTTATTCGTTTATTTGACAGAGAGTGAGAGACCACAAGCAGGGGGAGCCAAGGGGGAGTGAGAAGCAGACTCCCTGCTGAGCACGGAGCCGGATGCAGGACTCGATCCCAGGATCCTGGGATCATGGAATCATGACTTGAGCCAAAGGCAGTCACTTAACCATCTGAACCACCCAGGCGCCCCCTTCTGTACATCAATCTTAATTGCACCTTTGACTTTTAGGTCATTCTTCTAAACTTCAGAGTTCTAAGCAGCTCTGCCTTTAGAGAGTAGAGAAAGGAAGCATCTGTCACTTTTGGCCTCTCGGAACAGAGCATCTCACAAGATTATACACAAAATAGATTCCCCCAAATAGGAGAAAGATTTGATGCTGGATAACTCCCCATCCCAACATGTTCCTGGTCCCAGGGAAGTGAAAAACTAACAACAAATATCCATTACTAATAGATGAAAAATGTATGTAATCTTTGCAATGGGCAATGTGGAGAGAGAGTGTGGTAGAGAAAGTTATGCTGAGGATCCTTGGGCATATACGGTAGGAAAAAAGGGTCAGAGATGAAGGCTTTGAGGATGGACAATGATAGGGAACAGAGAGTGTGTGTGCTAACATAGGGAGAGCAGAAAGGCAGGATGAGGATCCCAAGGACAGTCTTCACCATTTTACTTAGGGGTGATTCTAGTTAGTGTATCTTTGGTGGCTCATCCAGGAACTATGAAAGTTGGCTCGTCCAGTTGGAAAGACTAGATTTTCAGTACATAATATATGCAGATGCTTAAGAATGAAAACATAAAACGGTCTATCGTAAAAAGACTTCCTGCCATCTGCCTCTGCCTCCATACGTCAAAATTCTCCTTCTTAACAGATAGTTATTAGTTTCCTGTCTATGCTGGAGATTTTTAAAGTGCACCATAAACAAATCTGATTATATATCCCCCCGCCCCCAAGTTTTGGAAAAAAATGGTAACATTTTGTTTCACTGTTTGCTTTTTTCATATATTTTGAAGAGCTTTCTACATCAGTACATAAAGAGCTTTCTTATTCTTTTCTTCATAGTATTCATTGTATGGATATAAGTTATTTAAATCCCCTATCAATGGACATTTAGATTCTTTTGGTCTTTTCTTATTGCAATTGATGCTGTAGTGAATAATCTTGAACATTTATCATTTCATGTGTCTGAGTATTTCCTTGGGGTAATTCCTGGAAGTATTCCTGTGTCAAAGAGTTTTGCACTTTTAGTTTTATACATAATGCCAAGTCGTCCCCCACAAGAGTTTAACAACTTTCTTTTGCAACAACCATTTATGAGAATTCTGATCTTCCCATGACTGAGATGATTTTTAAAGATTTAGTCTTGAGGTTTATGACTAGGAAAAGAGGCTGAAGAGGAGTTATGTTTTACTTTATTTCCACTTTTGAGTCTTTGAAGGGGACATCAGAGAACAGATGAGCAATTGCACAGTGAACTTGAGATGTGGGTAACAGAGAAATATCTTCTTATTGAAGCAGCAGGCACTCTCCCTCCTAAGTCGGTAAGTGCCAAACTCTTAGTTACATTGTAATTAAGACTTTATAGGATGTGTCTAAAGGCTACTTCTTTCCTAAATTGGCAAATATAAATGTTTCATTGATGAATATTATGCACATTTTCCCTGCTTTATTGACATCCTTGCTATTTTTTCTGATGCGATTTCAGTAAAATACTGGAACATTAATCCTCTTCTCCCCAGAAATCAGCAATTGGTTGACTTCCAGGAGTTGGAAAATAAAATGATTTCCAACTCTCAGACCCACTTTAGTATTCATCTCGGATGATTTATCTTGGCAAAATTAAAATTCAATGAAGAATCAAGTTTTTACCCTAAAGTTTTCCTTCTGGTAAATTTAAAAAAATTTAAAATTTAATTAAAAAAATAGTAATACTGTCCTACTCTTTGACCAGTTCTGTACGTTCATTTTGTTCTTCATGTTGAATTCTTTTGGTTTCAAAGGGAACATTTCCCCTAGTCAGCCTTAAGAAATAAAAAAAAAAAAAAATAGTAACATTTAAAAAAAAAAAAAAAAAAAGAATTTCCAGAACTACAGTGTTTTAAGTTTTGCTTAAACCCCTTTTCTGACTCTGTCCTTCTTGAATTTACTCTTGCCTTGGATAGTTACTATTCCCACACTAAGTCACCCCTTTTTTCATAGGTAGTTAGCTATATAGCTAGAGGAAAATTTATGTAGTAAAATTCACCCTGTTTAGATGTACAGTTCAGGATTCTGACAAACATATGCAGCCATGTAACTCACACCACAATCAAAATATAGAATATTTACATCACCCAAAGTCCCCTCAAAGCCCCTTTATAGTCATTCCCCTTCCCCTACTCTCAGTTGCTGACCTGTTTTTTATCCTATCAGTTTTGTCTTTTTCAGAATTCCAAATAAATGGAATCATGTAGTACAGAGCCTTTGCATTTGCATTCTTTCACTTAACGTAAAGGTTTTGAGTTTGAGCCATATTGTGGCATGCAGCAGTAATTTTTTTAATTTTTAATTTTTAATTTTTTTGCTAGGTAGTATTCCATTTGTATGGCTCTACCGAGGGCCTTTATTTTTAGTGTATGTCAAGTAGTGATTTGAGTATATTGGTCCGTTTTGAGTACATAGATCAGTGATGTTGGTTCCTTTGTGGTCAAGCCCAGATTACCCTCTGATAGCTTAGTAGTGCACTCTGGCGTAGGGTTGTTAATTTTTTTTAAGGATTAGGCTATGTAGAAGATAGCATTTGAGTTATACTTAGAGGCATGAGGAAGAAGAATGCTGTGAGAGAATCCATGAAAGAGAGTTACAGAGCAATAAGTGAGCATTTACATTAGACTCTGAGTTCCTTGAAGATCTTGTCTTTTTTTTTTTCCTTTAAAAATTTTTAATATGTTTTGTTTTGCTTTTTAATTTTTATTCCTCCTTTCTATACTAGGTTTCACTCTCTGGTGCCCTTATAGTTCCTTGGTTAATATGTTTTGTCCTTTTTTTGTTTTTAAAGATTTTATTTATTTATTTGACAGAGAGATCACAAGTAGGCAGAGAGGCAGGCAGAGAGAGAGAGGAAGGGAAGCAGGCTCCCTGCTGAGCGGAGAGCCCATGTGGGGCTTGATCCCAGGACCCTGGGATCCTGACCTGAGCCGAAGGCAGAGGCTTTAACCCACTGAGCCACCCAGACACCCCACTATATTTTGTCCTTGAAGCATAGTGCTCTTAAAACCACTGTACAATTTGGATTATGCCTTCTCCATCCCCTCTTCAAATGGCTGTAGAGAAAGATCATCAGCCTCTTACATTATCTTATATTAGTGGGCTTAAAAATTTTTTAATTAGGTTTTTAATTTTAATTCCATTATAGTTAACATACAGTGTTATATTAGTTTCAGGCGTATAATAGAGTGATTCAGCAATTCCATACATTACTCAGTGCTCATCGTGTTAAGTGTACTTTTGAATCCTATCACCTATTTCCCCATCTCTCATCCCCCTCCTCTCTGGTTGCCATCAGTTTGTTCTCTACAGTTAAGAGTTTATTTCTTGGTTTGTCTCTCTATTTTTCTTACATTCATTTATTTTGTTTCTTAAATTCTGCCTATGAGTGAAATCACATGATATTTGTCTTCTTCTGACTTATTTTGCTTAGGATTATATTCTCTAGCTTCATTCCATGTTGTTGCAGATGGGAAGTTTCCTTCTTTTTAGGGGTTAATAAGATTCCAGTGTGTGTGTGTGTGTATGTGTGTGTGTGTGAGATATTAACATCAGTGGAAATATATATGTATATTTATAATGTATAATATATATATTATACCCCACATGTTCTTTTTTCTTTTATCATGATGTCTTTTTTTTCTTTTTAAATTTATTTTATTTTTTTAGTGTTCCAAGATTCATTGTTTATGCACCACACCCAGTGCTCCATGCAATACGTGCCCTCCTCAATAGCCACCACCAGGCTTATCTAACCCTCCACCCCCCTTCCCTCCAAAACCCTCAGTTTGTTTCTCAAGAGTCCACATTCTCTCATGGTTTGTCTCCCCCTCCAATGTCCCCCAATTCTTTTCCTTCTCCTAATGTCCCCACGTTATTCCTTATGCTCCACAAGTAAGTGAAACCATATGATAATTGACTCTCTCTGCTTGGCTTATTTCACTCAGCATAATCTCCCTCAGTCCCATCCATGTTGATACAAAAGTTGGGTATTCATCCCTTCTGATGGAAGCATAATATTCTGTTGTATAGATGGACCATATCTTCTTTATCTATTCATCTGTTGAAGGGCATCTTGATTCTTTCCACAGATTGGTGATTGTGACCATTGCTACTATGAACATTGGACACCCCACGTGTTCTTTATCCATTCATTTATTGATGGACATTTAGGCTGCTCCTGTAATTTGGCTATTGTAAATAATGTTAAGGATGCATATATCCCTTTGAATTAGTATGTTGGTTTTTGGGGGTAAGTAGTCAATAGTGCGATTATTGGATGGTAGGGTAGTTCTGTTTTAACTTTTTGACGTATCTCCATACTGTTTTCCACAGTGGTTGGGCCATTTGCATTCCCACCAGCAATGCATGGGAGTTCTTTTTTCTCACATCCTTGTCAGCACTTGTTTCTTGTGGTTTTGATTTTAGCCATTTTGACTGGTGTGAGGTAATAGTGCATTGTCGTTTTGGTTCACATGGCCCTGATGTGAGAGAAATGTCTGTTCCAGTTTTCTGCCCATTTTTAAGTTGGATTATTTGGGAATTTTTGTGTTGAGTTGTGTAAGTCCCATATATAATTCGGATACTAACCCTTTATCAGATATGTCATTTGCAGGTATCTTTTCCAATTCAGTAGATTAGATTGTGTTTTAGTTTTGTTCATTGTTTGCTTTGCTGTGCAGAAGTTTTTTATTTTGATGTAGTCCCAGTAGTTTGTTTTCATTCCATTGCCTTGGGAGATATATCTAGAAAAATGTTCCTGTAGCATTACATTAGTACTTTTCGTTTTTTTCATCACCAAGTGCCACAGACCTCCCCCCTTTTTTTTTAATCCTTCGTCTCCCCTCCTGTGATGGGATCCCAATGTTTTGGAAGATTTTCACTATCAAATAACATTTGTTAAGTAAATAATTTTCTCATTTGGAAAATCAGTCAAGGTTATCTATCTAGCTATGTATATAACAATAGTCTGAGCTTCTGATTGGCAAGGGATAACCACTGTTAACTGCAGAGAGTAGATACAATTTCTACCAAGAACTAATATATTTATGTTTTAGTTAGCCTTATTAAAGAAACATATGTAAACTGCTTTATTCTTTTTAGAAATAATAGTAATAGTTTGATGTTCCTCATTTTTGCATTTATATATCTCTAAATGTTTAGATATACTAGGTTTGAAATTGCTATAAGATTTCTTTTTCAACGGATGCCTGGGTGGCTCAGTTGGTTGGACGACTGCCTTCAGCTCAGGTCATGATCCTGGAGTCCCGGGATCGAGTCCTGCATCAGGCTCCCAGCTCCACAGGGAGTCTGCTTCTCTCTCTAACCTTCTCCTTGCTCATGCTCTCTCTCACTGTCTCTCTCTCAAATAAATAAGTAAAATCTTTAAAAAAAAAAAAGATTTCTTTTTCAAGAATGTCTCATCGAAATAGTAACCAAATGTTTTGAGAACCTGGACTTGTGGCTTCCTTAAAACCAGAAAAATTCCAAAGTCCTAAAGACAGGCATTGGCATTATGCTTCAACCCTCATCAGCAGCATTAGCGTTGAACCATAGTTGTCTGTGCAAATTTGGGTTGGGCCTTATGAAAAAGAAAAAAAAAATACATCAGACTGGACACTTCCTACTGTTAATGCCAGGAAATGCAACCCAAACTAATGTAGGTAAGAGGAAATTCATTGACTAACAGCACAGACCAGGTTGGCTTCAGGAATTACTTGAATGGAGCTCAAGCATTGTTCACAAAAACCTAGTTCTTCCTGTGTATCTCTCAGCTCTTACATTGCAGTGTCAGAATGAACACATTACATTCTTAGATTCTTCCCTGTGGTTCTGGGTTGGCTAAAGCAGCTCCTGTCTGCATCTTTCTATGTTCAAGTCCAATGGGAAAGAGAAAGGCCCTTCTTCCCAGGGTTCCTAGCAGGAATTTGAGTCTCAGTGGCTTTGACAGAAGTATGTGGTCATCTTACACAAGGGACTATGCTCAGGGAAATGATGCACTGACTGTTTAGGCCAAGGCCAGTAAATCTATGTGTGAGGCTCCATCCATGGGCTGAGAACTGAGGTGGGGCATTCTGCAGAGGCAACTTGGGATAAAGTTATGAAAGGAAGAGGTAGGTGTATGGTATCCTAATACCAAATGCTACGCACTAGCATTTAACATATACTTTGTCATTTCCTGTTTGCTAGGGACTGATCTAGATACTTTAACAAGTGTAGCTTCGTTTAATTTCATTCTTACAGTGTCTCTGTGAGATAGTTTTTTCTCTCTCTGCTTTATGGTTAAGGAGATTATCTCAGAGTGATTAAGTCATTGCCCAGTTTATTATTAGTGATAATTTCTAGAACTAGGATTCTAACCACCAGTTGTAGTGCCTTTCCCACCATTCTCTCTTTGGTGTTCAAAAAATACTCTCAGCAGGAGCAGCAGCATCCCTGGAAAATGACTGTAATCTCTCAAAGTAATTATTTTGAAGATTGAAACCCTCATTTGGATGTGTTTATAAAATGATGGATTATATTATTTTTAGTTTTTCCTTGTGTAGGCCCATATGGGCTGCGTTCATTCATCTAATAAATATTTGTTGAGTGCCTATTTTGAGCCAGGTAGTGTTCTAGGAACTGAGGATAAAGTAGTGAACAAAACAAGTATCCCATCTCAAGGGGCTTCTATTCTAGTGTAGATGGAACACATAAAGAGCTATATAATATGAGATCAGGTCATCTTGAGTCTTCCCTTTTAATTTAGATTATTGAAGGAGCTTCAGCCCTCACAGACATTTGCTGGGTCAGGCAGAACCATGAAATTTCATTCATAGTTTGTCTAGTATTGACTCATAAAACTACTCATTGAGACCAAACTCAGATGAGGGCCAGAAGCAAGGTAGAGAAATAAGCTAAGTATCTAAAATCAGTCAAGCTATAAGGAAAGCTGAATGAATTAAACATTCATTTATATTCAAAATGTCTTTTCCTCAGTGTTCTCCTTTTTTAGAATTTTTCTTTCCTTCCAACCACTGTCCTCCCTCCATACACACAAAATTGTAAGTTGTTTAAAGCAATGATTCTCAAAAGATAGCCTTCAGATATCTAGGGCTCCTTTTTAGGAGGTTTGGGAGATTGAAACCATTTTTATTATAAGACTAAGATGTGATTTGCCTTTTTCACTGTGTTGACATTTGGTCTGATGGTGCAAAAGCAATGGTGGATATAACTGCTCATGTTTTAGAGTGAATCAATACACGACACCAAACTGTATTAGTAGTCATGTATTCTTACAGTAAAAGAAGAAAAGAAAAGAAAAAAGATGCTCTTAACATTAAGAGCATTTTGAACAATAAAAAATTAATTTTATTAAGTCTCAACTCTTAAGTCTATTTTTAAAAATATTTTGGTTAAGGAAATGGGAATCATGCATAAAGAAAGCAGTTTGGCTGCATTTCTTTCTTTTTCTTTTTCTTTTCTTTTTTTTTTTTTAAGATTTTATTTATTCATTTGATAGAGAGAGAGAGAGAATGTGCTAGAGAGCACGGACTGGGGGAAATGGCAGAGGGAGAAGTAGGTTCCCCACTGAGCAGGGACCCCCGAGTGGGCTCGATTCTAGGACCCTGAGATCATGACCTGAACCAAAGGTAGACATAACTGATTGAGCCATCCAGGTGCCTCATTCTGCCTGCATTTCAAAGTATGGTGGTTCTTGAGGAAAAGCACTTGTGTGATTGAATTGTGAGCTGACCTAGCTGCTTTTTTCACAGAATACTATTTTTACTTGGGAGAACGAATGACAAAGTATAGCTATTCAGAGTTGAGTATTCGGCAGATATTTTCTCAGAAATGAATAGTGATCTTTCAAGGGAAACAGCTGGTAGTATTTGTTGCCAGTGATAAACATTCGATCTCTCAGGTGAAAACTAGAAATTTGGAAAACTTGTATTAGCCACTGTGAACTTGATAGTGTCCCAATATTTAAAGCCTTTTCAAATGAGATTCATGGTTAATTGATGAATGTGATTTTGAAATACTGTCTAATGAAATGTGTCAACATTGGAAAGATCTATATAAGTAAGTAAATTAATATTTTCCAGATGCCAGTGCATGATGGTGCAAAATTATGTGACTTAGAAAATCCAAAGATAAACCAATATATTTTTCATGCAAGATAAACCAATATATTTTTAATGTAACAAAGCATGAAAATTTCACTGTTATGGTTGAAGATCCTATATTGCAACTAACATTTTGTTTTTTTTTTTTAATCAAGTTAGAATATCCCCAAGTATCTAAAACAAATGTTAAAATAACTTCTTTTCCAACTACATGCCTGTCTGGGGCTGGATTTTCTTTATATACTTCAGTCAAAATAATATGTCATGACAATCGAAGGCAGGCTTGAAGTATGAAAATTCAGTGTCTTCTGTTAAGACAGTCTTATTAAGTTTTTTTGGGGGGGAATACATTTATTTTTAGTAAACTATGTTATTTATATTAACATGTAACATGTTTATTTTTATTTTAAAATTAACACTCAGGTTTTTCGAGTTTTAGTTTCTCATAGTACAGCAATTTAAATAATCTATAGGGGCGCCTGGGTGGCTCAGTGGGTTAAAGCCTCTGCCTTCGGCTCAGGTCATGATCTCAGGGTCCTGGGATCGAGCCCCACATCGGGCTCTCTGCTCGGTGGGGAGCTTGCTTCCTCCTCTCTCTGACTGCCTCTCTGCTTGCCTGCAATCTCTTTCTGTCAAATAAATAAATAAAATCTTTAAAAAAAAAAAAGAAATAATCTATAAAAAAGCTCTTTGAGGTCCTCAGTAATTTTTAAGGGATCAAGAAAGTTTGAGAAGTCACATGTTGAGAACTGCTCCCTTAAGAGGCTGTGTTTTCCTTCCAAGGATAAAAAGATTGTGTTTCAGTTCTTTACTTATTCTGCATAGTGAACCTACCTGAAGAGTTCCCCACAAAAGTGAGAATTTATCAGGGGACTCTACAATTAGGTGGTAGAATTTACAGACCACTCTCTGATTATCAGAGTCTAATTTCTAATAATTAAAATCTTGCAATATAGATCTCTGAAGCTTTTTATTAAAATGAGAAGATTTCATTTCAGAATGAGGCTGAAGTCTTTCTGGGTAGGGAGAATGTGTACCAAGGAATATCCGTGGTGTGTAGTCTGGCCAATGACTCCTGCCTCTAGAGCTCCTTAGTACCTTGCCATAGTTAAAAAAAAAAAAAAAAAAAAAAAATCTTTTTACCTCTAGCTCATACCAGTAGGTCCCTTCCCCAAGCTCTTGGTGTCAGAGTCAGTACCTTAAAGTAGGAGACTCTTCCAAACTGTGGCAGGTAGCAGAAGAGTGGGAAATCATAGCTGAAAGACACATGTTCTTGGTTTAAACTGGATGCTCTTTCCCACTGAAATAGGAGAAATAATATTTGTGACTTGCTTCTATAACAAAGTTACATGTGGATGGAATAGGTATCTGTGAGCTTGCCTGGAAGCCTTAAATTTATGAAATGCTTAGAATTTAACTTTTTCATACTTGGGAACTGCTTCTACTTTTTAAAATATTTTACATTTTAAATCAGGGTAAATATTGTTATAAGGACGGGTAGAATTAAGAATGGTCTTAGAGTAGTGAAATGGGATAATTTTGCTCTTTATAAGACTGAATGTTAGAATTTGAACCATAAGTTATGAAATTAAGCCTACAGGCAATATGTAGAAGCAAGATAGGGGAATTGATCAAGAAGTGCCTAAATCCCCAAATTTTATAAAATGGCATCCTATGTCTCTGAACTGTTGGCATTCAAAGAAAAAATAAACATTCCACAAAATTGTCTATTTTCTAGTTAAACTGATGTTCTATAACTGTATCTGAAAAGCTAAGTTGTAATTTTGAGGACACCATGGATGAAAGAGAAAAAAAAAATTACTACCACTAGTAACAGATGTGAAATTACATTAGATAAATATAATCATTAGTTTCAGTCTCACCCTGGTTAATTTGTTTGTGGAAATGTGCAACCCATTATTCATTAGATAATTTTTCACACATTGATTAGAAAGCCATGTCGAATTGTGACCCTGCACATTTGGGCTTACCTATCTTGCAATGAAGTATACCGCTTACAATAGTGGAAATGGGGGACAAAATGTTTATCTCAAGCTGATTTTGTGCCAATAAATAAAGTAAATCAATAGCCAGTGAAGTGTGAACAACATTTCTCTGCTGTATAATATGGTTTTGGGGGCAATTTGACATGCTACAAGGGGAAACAAGGGTCTTGAACAGAAAGGTAATAAAAGCAAATCATGCTGGTAACTGTTATTGAAGTCCTGTATTTTTCTATACTTGGGCAGCTTTAAGATGTGAAAAATAATGCACATAAAATTATAAAAATATTGAGGCAACTTTCCCCCATATTTATAAACATTCTTTCTTATAGCTGAACTTGATTTTATTGGTCATGCATTCTATACCTGTGACAAATCTTTTCTATTTTCTATTTGATCTTATTTAGTGCACAAATTCAGATAACTTTAATATATTTATAGCAAATACAACACAAAGACCTTAAATTTCAAATAGACTTTATTAGCACCCAGTAAGACTTCACATGAATTTTACTTTCCAATTTTCAGATAACTACATACGGTAATCAAAAACCTCTCAAATTAAAAAATTTGCTTTCTGCCCTGCAAAAAGCTTCAAAGAGAAACCCCCATTTTATCAACTTGCACCTTTCTTACCATTCCAAGCACCACAGAACTGTAGGAAAATGAAGCTCTTTTCTAATTCTCTGAAGAATAATGATATAAATGCATTTGTAAAGTGTATCTTCTTGCCAGTTTAAACCTCTGATGTTGTCTTTTAAATTAAGATGAAAGTAACACATTTTTCCACATAATGCAGGCTGCATTCAAGTAATTAATGGTTAATTAAGAGCACTTTTTTTCCCCCAAAGGTCAGACAGTGGAGGGCTACACACGCTATATTATCATAGAAAGGAGGAGATTAGGGTGTGTGGTTTCTAGAAGAAACATTTTGGCCTTCTTGGTCTAAAATAAAATCCTAACTAGGGAAGCCTGCTATTTCAAAGGAGAAATGGTACTGGTGTCACAGAAATTGTGTTTTGCTGTCCAGGAATATTACTTCCTTGACAAATTCTTCGTACTATTAGAATTTCAAGAAACCATTGGCATTTTAATAATGGGTACTAATAGGGGCACCTGGGTGGCTCAGTTGGTTAAGTGTCTTCTGACTCTTGATTTTGGCTCAGGTCATGATCTTGGGGTTGTGGGATCAAGCTCTGCATCGGACTCTGTCCTGGGCATAGAGATTGCTTGAGATTCTCTCTTCCTCTCCCTCCACTTTTTATTCACTTGCTCTGCCAAAAAAAAAAAAAAAAAAAAAAAAAAAAGTGCTACCAGGTTGTATGGTTATTTATTGTCAATGACTTGATTCATATGGAGTCCTACAAATATATGTGTGTGTGTGTGTGTGTGTGTGTATGTGTGTGTGTATACATGGCTTATTTTGTCATTATCCCTTCTCTTTTACTTTTTTTATTTGAACAGGACTTCAGTCTATTAGAGATAAAATTTAAAAATCTAGATTTAAAAACAACTGATGTTGGTGAAGATGTGGAGAAAGGGAACCCTTTTCCACTGTTGGTGGGAATGCAAACTGGTGTAGCCACTCTGGAAAACAGTACAGAGCTTCCTCAGAAAGTTAAAAATAGAACTACTCTAAAAGCCAGCAATTGCACTACTAGTTATTTACCCAAAGGATACAAACATAGTGATTCAAAGGGACATATGCACCCCAGTATTTATAGCAGCAATGTCCACAATAGCCAAAATATGGAGAGAGCCCAGAGATCCATCACCAGATGAGTGGATAAAGAAGATATGGTATATAGATATATAATGGAATATTACTCAACCATCAAAAAGAATGAAATCTTGCCATTTACAATGATGTGGATGAAACCAGAGGGTATTATGCTAAGTGAAATAAGTCAGAGAAAGACAAATACCATATGATTTTACTCATATGAGGAATTTAAGAAAACAGATGAACATAGGGGAAGGGAGGAAAAATAAGATGAAAATAACAAGGGAAGTAAACCGTAAGAGACTCTTAACTCTAGGAATAAACTGAGGGTTGCTGAAGGGGGGAAGGGTGGGGGGATGGGGTAATTGGGTGATGGGCATTAAGGAGGGCAATTGACATAATGAGCACTGGTATTATATGCAATTGTTGAATCACTGAATTGTACCCTTGAAACCAATAATATGGTATATGCTAATTGAATTTGAATTGAAAAAATCTAGATTTAAGCATATTAATAATAGTAATGGATCCAGAGGGTATACTGCTAAGTGAAATAAGTCAGAGGAAAACAAATACCTTATGGTTTCTCTCATATGTGAAATTTAGGAAACAAAACAAATGAAAAAGTCAAAAAAGATACAAAACAAAAAGACTCTTAAATACAGAGAACAAATTGATGGTTGCAAGAGGGAGGGTATATGGGGAGATGGGTGAAAGAGGTGAAGGGCCTTAAGAGTACACTTAGCATGATGAGCACTGAGTAATGTATAGAACTGTTTAATCACTCTACTGTACACCTGCAACTAATACAACACTATGCATTAATTACACTGGAATTTTAAAATAGTATGTTAGTAATAAAAAGATTCTGTTTTGACTTCTCATTTGAATGTCAAACTAGCAGAAGTATAAATATTGTAAGGCCATGGGTGAGATAGAATGAATGTTAGGTTGAAAATCAGATCTATAGTCTAGGTTATTGCTGTTAGTTAAGACCTGTAACTTTTCTGGTTTTGGTAAACGAGGTGAGGTCTAAGTCTTTTCTAGCTTTAATATTCAGTGCATGGGGGGCACCTGGGTGGCTCAGTGGGTTAAGCCTCTGCCTTTGGCTCAGGTCATGATCCCAGGGTCCTGGGATCGAGCCCCGCATCGGGCTCTCTACTCAGCAGGGAGCCTGCTTCCCCCTGTTTCTCTGCCTGCCTCTCTGCCTACTTGTGATCTCTGACTGTCAAATAAATAAATAAATAAAATCTTTAAAAAAAATATTCAGTGCCTGGAATACATTTATAAAATACCATCATACTATACACTGGTGAAAAAACCATGATTCAGATAATAGTCTACATTTAATATAAACATTTTTCTATGTCCTTAGGTATTTTTTTTTTACATCACTTAGAGTTGATATCACTTATAATGGCTGTATCATATTCCATTATATAGATTTATTGTAAATCATGTAATCATCTCCCCGTTTCTGGACACAGTCAAAGCTATCATGATATCTTTCCTATAATGCTGCCATGGTTTATTAATTGATCTCGCTTTTTCTGTTCTTGCCCCCACATCATCTATAATCCTCACAAGATAATTTATTTTCCTTTTTTTTTTTAAAGATTTTATTTATTGGACAGGGAGAGAGATCACAAGTAGGCAGAGAGGCAGGCAGAGAGAGAGGGGGGACGCAGGCTCCCCGCTGAGCAGAGAGCCCAATGCGGGGCTTGATCCCAGGACCCTGGGATCATGACCCGAGCCAAAGGCAGAGGCTTTAACCCACTGAGCCACCCAGGTGCCCCTCCTTTTAATGGCAATCAGATACAATATTGCCCTGATCAAAACTCTCCAACCATCTTTAGAATAAAATCCTAAATCAGTACGTGGCCTATAGGTACTGTGTAATCTAGTACCTGCCTACCTCTGGGACCTTATTTCCATAGTCTACTTCACTCTCTGAACTCCACCTACTGTTCTCTTAGCTGTTTTCCAATTCTCTAAACATGTCCCAAGCACAGGTCACAGGGCCTTTGTTCCTCTACCCGGAAAACTCTTTCTGATAGTTAAATAATTTTTTTAAAAGATTTTACTTATTTATTTGACAGAAAGAGAGAGAGAGAGAACAAGCAGAGGGAGCAGCAGGCAGAGAGATCAATTAATAAACCATGGCAGCATGACTCAAGCTGAAGGCAGTCACTTAACCAACTGAGCCACCCAGGCATCCCTGGTAATTTGTTCTTGTATTCCTTTAGATCTCTGCTTAAATGACACATCCTTATATAGTTCTCTGGGCATTCTTTCTAAAATAACATTCCTCCACCACTCTCGAATCTTTTGCTATTTTTTCCGCCCTCCCTCCTAACACTCATTACTACTTGACATGATGTTATGTATATCTTTTGAAATTTTCTGTCATCAGTGTATAAACTCCCTGAGGGTAGGACTGCATCTGTTTGTTTGTTTGTTTTTTTCCATTGTTACATCTCTAGCACAAAGAATTATGCTTACCTTATATAAGGCACTTGAAAAATACTTGTTGGGGGACTTGACGCTTTGTTCCATATTCTTCTGTTACAGATGTAGTAGGATGAGGAAAGTTATTTTGCCAGTTATCTTTGTTGGGAAAAACATCTTGATGAGCATCTATTCATGCAATGTGTGGCTCTGCAAAAATGGGTTGAAAGAAAAAGACAAAGACAAAGTTATAGTACCTTCAAATGAATAGTAATTACAGGTTTAAGAGAGGAAAACGAAGAGGATGGAGGATGAGTGTAGCGAGAGAGGGTCAGATGATAAGGCAGAAAAAGTCTAAATCATGAGTAGATAGAAATGACTGGTATTTTTAATAGAATAGGAGTATTTCATATTTATATTGTAATAATTTGGCAATATAAGCATTCTCCCATTAACCCCTGAATCTCTGGCACACAGCTCTGTGGTGTCAGTGGCAGTATTTTATTGGGGGAAATCAAGAAAAGCCAGGTCTCATGTTTGAGTCAAAACCAAGATGGTGATAAAGGAAGAGTTTGTACATGGAGAATGAGTATTCAACAGAAATCAAAATGAAACCAGTAGTTAGAAGGAGCCACTGGATTGCTCGCTGGAAGTAGGAAGAGGAGTTAAGTAGACCGTATCTAGCTTTCTACCCTGAGTTACAGAAACAACTCAGTGCTAAATCTTTGTAGCTAATTCCTTTATATGATGTCCATGATTTACTTAGGGTAAATTTTTAAGAATTTTTTTTTTTAAAGATTTTATTTATTTATCAGAGAGAGAGAGGGGGAGAGAGCGAGCACAGGCAGACAGAATGACAGGCAGAGGCAGAGGGAGACGCAGGCTCCCCGCCGAGCAAGGAGCCTGATGTGGGACTCGATCCCAGCACGCTGGGATCATGACCTGAGCCGAAGGCAGCTGCCCAACCAACTGAGCCACCCAGGCGTCCCGACTTAGGGTAAATTTTTAAAACTGGCATTGTTAGATCAAAGTGTGTTGGCATTTTTAAGGCTTTTGGTATCCTGATCACAGCGCTTTCCATAAAAATGGAACCAATTTAAAATCTGAAATGTTTTATAAAAGCAAGAGTTATTAAAAGAAACCTCAAGGGCATCTGGGTGGTACAGTTGGTTGAGTGTCTGAGTCTTGATTTCAGCTGAGGTCATGATGTCAGGGTTATTAGATCCAGCCCTGTGCTCAATAGGGAGTCAGCTTGAAATTCTCTCTCTCCCTGTGCCCCTGTCATCCATGCTCTCTCTCTCTCTCTCTAAAATCGTAAATCTTTTTTTAAAAAAAGATTGAAATCCCAATATTATAGATCTACTAGGCTGGCTGTAATAAAAAAGATGAAAAATAAGTGTTGATGAGGGCGTGGAATAATCAGAATGCTCATCTGTTGTGGATGAGAATGTAAAATGGTATAGCTGCTTTGGAAGATAGTTTGGCAGTTCCTCAAAAAGCTAAACATAGATGTCCATCAACAGATGAATGGATCAAGAAGATGTGGTATATATACACAATGGAATACTATGCAGCCATCAAAAGAAATGAAATCTTGCCATTTGCGACAACATGGATGGAACTAGAGCGTATCATGCTTAGCGAAATAAGTCAAGCAGAGAAAGACAACTATCATATGATCTCCCTGATATGAGGAAGTGGTGATGCAACATGGGGGCTTAAGTGGGTAGGAGAAAAATAAATGAAACAAGATGGGATTGGGAGGGAGACAAACCATAAGTGACTCTTAATCTCACAAAACAAACTGAGGGTTGCTGGGGGGAGGGGGTTTGGGAGAAGGGGGTGGGATTATGGACATTGGGGAGGATATGTGCTTTGGTGAGTGCTGTGAAGTGTGTAAACCTGGTGATTCACAGACCTGTACCCCTGGGGATAAAAACATATGTTTATAAAAAAAAAAAAAAAAAGCTAAACATAGAGTTACCATATGACCCCAGCAATCCCACTCTAAATTATATACCCAAGAGGGATAAAAACATATATCCACATACTGATACATAAATGTTCATAACAGCATTATTTATAGTAGTTAAAATGTAGAAACAAAACAAATGTGCCCAATAACTGATGAATGAACAAATAAAATGTGGTATATCTATACAGTGGATTATTATTTGGCAGTGAAAGTACTGGTACATATTATAACATGAATGAACCTTGAAAACATTACCCAAGTAAAAGAGACCAGTTACAAAGCCTTCATATTGTGTGATTACATCTGAGATTCAAAACAAGCTTGATGTGATGAACACAGGCTGGAAGAAGTATAGGAAGGAATAACTCTATTTTATAATAGAAGATAAAATAATGGAAAATAATAAACCTGAATGAGAGAATTATGGAACATGAAAATAGACTTAGGGAACCCAGTGACTCCATCAAATGTCATAACATTCTCATTATAGGAATCCCAGAAGACAAAAGAGGGAGAAAAGGGGGCAGAAAATTTATTTGGGGAAATAATGGCTGGAAACTTACCTAACTTGGGGAAGGAGAAACACATATCCAGATCCAGTAGGCACAGAGAACTCCCATCAAAACCAATAAAAGCAGGACGACACCTAGCCATGTTGTAATTAAATTTTCAAAATACAGCAATAAAGAGAAAAATTTTAAAAGCAACAAGACAAAAGAAGAAGTCCCTAACATACAAGAGAAGACCTGTAAGTCTAGCTACAGTTATCGCAACAGAAACGTGGCAAGCTAGATGCCAAGTGGCATGATATATTTAAACTGCTGAATTGGAAACATCTGCAGCCAGGAATACTCTATCCAGCAACATTATTATTCAGAATAGAAGGAGAGAAGGAATTTTCCAAACAAAAACTAAAGGAGTTCATGACCACTAAACCAGTCCTGCATGAAATATCAAAGGGGACTCTGAGTGGAAAGGAGAGACCAAAATTGTAAAGACAAGAAAGGAGCAGAGAAAATGTCCAAAAACAATGACAAAGCAGGTAATAAAATGGCACTATATACATACCTATCAGTAATTACTCTGAATGTAAATGGACTAAACACTCTGATCAACAGACCTAGATGTCAGAATAGATTAAAAAAACCAAGACCCATCTATATGCTGCCTACAAGAGACTCATTTTAGATCTAAAGATACCTGCAGAGTGAAATGATAGAGAAACATTTATCGTGCAAATGGACTTAAAGCTGGAGTAGCAATACTTATACAGGACAAACTAGACTTTATTTATTATATTTTTTTAAAGATTTTATTTATTTATTTGACAGAGAGAAATCACAAGTAGATGGAGAGGCAGGCAGAGAGAGAGAGAGGGAAGCAGGCTCCCTGCCGAGCAGAGAGCCCGATGCGGGACTCGATCCCAGGACCCTGAGATCATGACCTGAGCCGGAGGCAGCGGCTTAACCCACTGAGCCACCCAGGCGCCCCAAACTAGACTTTAAACCAAAGAGTGTAATAGATGAAGAAGGGCACTATATCATATTAAAGAGGTCAATCTAAATATATAAATAAATATAAAAAATACATAAATATATATGCACCCAAGATGGGTGCTTCCAAATATATGAAACAATTACAAACATAAAGGAACTCATTAATAATAATATAACAATAGGGGACTTTATTTACTACCCCAGTTACGTCATTGTACACATCATCATCTAAGCAATCAATAAGGAAACAGTGGCATTGTATGACATGCTGGACCAGATGGTGATGAACATAGATGCAATAACCCTTAGGAAAATAGGGTTAGAGGGGAACATACCTCAATATAATAAAGGCCACATATGAAAATGCCATTAGGTAATATTATCTTCACTGGGGAAAAACAAAGCTTTTCCTTTCTGGTGAGGAAAAAAACAGGGGTGTCCACTGTGACCACTGTTACAGAGTACCGGAAGTCCTAGCTGCAGCAGTCAGACAGCAAAGAGAAATAAAAGGCATCCATACTGGCAAGGAGGAAGTCAAAATTCCACTATTTATAGATGACATGATACTTTATATAGAAAGCCCAAAAGACGCCACCCAAATTGCTAGAACCGATACATGAATTCAGTAAAGTTGCGGGATACAAAACCAATGTACAGAAATCTGTGGCATTTCTATGCATCAGTAATGAAGCAGCAGAAAGAGAAATCAAGAACTTGATCCCATTTACAATCGCACCAAAAACTGTAAGATACCTAGTAATAAACCTAACCAAAGAGGTAAAAGAAACTGTATTCTGAAAACTATAGAACACTTAATTATGAGATTAAAGAAGACACAAAGAAATAAAAAGGCATTCCATTCTTACGGATTAGAAGAACAAACATTGTTAAAATGTCTATATTACCCAAAGCAGTTTACACATTTGATGGATTCCCTATCAAAATAACACCAGCATTTTTCACAGAGCCAGAAGGAACAGTCTTGAAATTTGTATGGAACCCATAAAAGACCCTAAAAAGACAAAGCAACTTTGAAAAAGAAAAGCAAGATTTATTTTAAGTAATCTCTACATGTACCATAGGGCTTGAATTTATAACCCCCATGTCAAGAGTCTCATGCTCTACTGACTGAGCTAGCCAGGTCCCTTGGTATTAAGTTTTTTGAAATGTTCAGTGGGATTCACCTGTGAATCCATCTGGTCCTGGACTTCTATTCTTTTTTTTTTTTTTTTTTTTAAGATTTTATTTATTTGACAGAGATCACAAGCAGGCAGAGAGGCAGGCAGAGGTGGAGGGGGGAAGCAGGCTCCCTGCTGAGCAGAGAGCCCAGTGTGGGGCTCCATCCCAGGACCCTGGGATCATGACCTGAGCTGAAGGCAGAGGCTTAACCCTCTGAGCCACCCAGGTACCCCAGTTTTTTTTTTTTTAATTACTGATTCAATTTCATGACTTGGAGTCTGTTCACATTTTTTATCTTCTGGATTTGGTTTTGGAAGATTGTGTGTTTCTAGGAATTTATTCATTTCTTCTGGGTTGTCCAATTTGTTGGCATATACCTTTTTGTAGTAGTCTCTTACACTTTGTATTTTTGTGGTGTCCCTTGTTATTTCTCCTCTCCATGATCTTATTTATTTGGATGCTTTCTCCTTCTTTCTTGATGAGTCTGGCTAAGGGTTTATCCATTTTGTTTATCTTTTCAAAGAACCACCTCTTGGTTTTATTGATTTTTCTCTATTGTTTTTTAGTCTCCATGTCATTTATTTCAGCTCTGGTTTTTATTATTCCTTCCTTCTACTTACCTTGGGTTTTGTTCTTCTTTTTGTAGTTCTTTTCGTTATAAGGTTAGATTATTTGAACTTTTTCTTATTTCTTGAGGTAGGCCTGCATTGTTACACATTTCCCCTCAGAAATGTTGTCACCATGTCCCAGAGGTTTTGGGCCATTTTGTTTTAATTTTCATTTGTCTCCATTATTTTTTTTATTTCTTCTTTGATTGCTTCATTGACCCATTGTTATTTAGTATTACATTGTTTTAGTCTCCACATGTTCATACTTTTTCTGAGTTTTTCCTTATGATTTATTTTTAGTTTCATACTGCTATGATAGCAAAAGATATATGGTATAATTTCAGTCTTCTTAAATTTATTGAAGTTTGTTTTATGGCCTGATATGTGTTATCTTTTGGAGAATGTTCTATGTTCACTTGAAAAGAATGTGTATTCTATCGTTTTGGGATGGAATGTTCTGTATATGTCTGTATGTCCACTGGTCTACTGTGTCATTGACAGACAGGTTTCCTTTTTGATTTTCTGCCTGGATAATCTATCCATTGATGTAAGTGGATGTTAAAATCCTTTACTATTACCATATTGTCATCATTTTCACTCTTTATGTCTATTAATATTTGAATTATGGAATTATGAATTATGTGCTCCAGTGTTGAGTGCATTGATATTTAAAATTGTTATGTCTTCTTATAAAGTTGATCACTCCATCATTATGTAATGCCCATATCTCTTGTTACAGTGTTTGTTTTAAAGTTTGTTTTGTCTGATTAAGTATTGCTACTCTGGCTTTTTTAAAATTTTCAGTTCCACTTGCATTTTTTTTTTTTTTTAAAGATTTTGTTTATTTATTTGACAGACAGAGATCACAAGTAGGCAGAGAGGCAGGCAGACAGAGAGGAGGAAGCAGGCTCCCTGCTGAGCAGAGAGCCCGATGTGGGGCTCAACCCCAGGACTCTGAGACCATGACCTGAGCTGAAGGCAGAGGCTTTAACCCAGTGAGCCACCTAGGCACCCCAGTTCCACTTGCATGTTAAATATTTTCCTATCCCTTCACTTTCAGTCTCTTTGTATCTTTAGGTCTGAGATGAATCTTTTACAGGTAATGTAGAGATGGGTCTTGTTTTTTTAATGCATTCTGCCGTTCCGTGTCTTTTGATTAGAACAGTTAGGCCATTTATTTTTATTTATTTTTTATTTTTATTTCTTTTTAAAGATTTTTATTTATTTATTTGACAGACAGAGATCATAAGTAGGCAGAGAGGCAGGCACAGAGAGAGAGAGGGAAGCAGGCTCCCCCGCTGAGCAGAGAGCCCGATGTGGGGCTCGATCCCAGGACCCTGGGATCATGACCTGAGCTGAAGGCAGAGACTTAACCCACTGAACCACCCAGGCACCCCTAGGCCATTTATTTTTTAAAAAATATTTTATTTATTTATTTGAAAGAGTTCACAAGTAGGCAGAGAGGCAGGCAGAGAGAGAGGGGGAAGCAGGCTCCCCGCTGAGCAGAGAGCCCGATGTGGGGCTCGATCCCAGGACCCTGAGACCATGATCTTAGCTGAAGGCAGAGGCTTAACCTACTGAGCCACCCAGGTGCCCCTAGGCCATTTATGTTTAAAGTAATTATTGATAGGTGCATACTTATTGCCATTTTAAAATTTGTTTTCTGGTTGTTTTTGTTTCTGGTTCTAGTTCTTTTTTGTTCCTTTCTTCTCTTGATCTCTTGTGTCTTTTTTTTCTTTCTCTTTATTTCTATGTATCTATCATAGGTTTTGGTCTTTTGGTTACTATGAAGTTCGTATATAGCATACTGAATAAATAGCAGTCTATATTAATTTGATGGCCTTTTAAGTTCAAACATATTTTACAAAAAGAAATATAGAGAAAAAAATCCTTTGTTTTCCTTCTTTTGTTCTTTTCCCTTTTAAAATTTTAGCCTCTCTTCCACGTTTTATGTATATTTTGTCATATTTTACAAATTTCATTTATAATTTTTTACAAGATTTTATTTATTTATTTGACAGAGAGACAGTGAGAGAGGCAACACAAGCAGGCAGAGTGGGAGAAGGAGAAACAGGCTTACCACTGAGCAGGGAGCCTAATGCAGGGCTTGATCCCGGGACCCTGGGATCATGACCTGAAGCCGAAGGCAGATGCGTAATGACTGAGGCACCCAGGCACTGCTCATTCATAATTTTCTTATGTCTAAGTATGGGTATTTGTTTTCCACTTAAAGAAGTCCCTGTAACTTTTCTTGTAAGGCTGGTTTAGTGGTGATAAACTCCTCTATACTTTGTTTGTCTGGGAAAATCTTTATCTCTCTTTCAAATTTGAATGTGAATCTTGATGGCTGGAGTATTCTTGGTTGTAGGGTTTGTTTTTTTTCTTTCATCACTTCAATATATCATGCCACTTTCTTCTGACTGCAAAGTGTTTGCTGAAAAATTCTCTTGATAGCCTTATAGGTTTTCCCTGGCAACTTTTTGTTTCTCTGGCTGCTTATAAGATTCTCACTCTGTCTTTAACCTAATTATTACATGTCATGGTATGGACCTTCTTTGATTAATCTTATTTAGAATTCTGTGTGCTTCTTGGACTTGGATGTCTGTTTCCTTCCCTACGTTGGGACATTTTCAGCTATTATTTCTTCAGATAAGTTTTTTACCCCTTTCTGTCTTCTCCCTCTGGGACCCATATAAAGCAAGTGTTCGCTTGATGTTGTCCCAGAGATCCCTTAGCCTATTCTCATTTTTAAAATTCTTCTTTCCTCTTCCTCTGCTTTCCATTACTCTCTCTTTCAGATTGAGATCTGTTTTTCTGCATCTACTAATCTACTATTGATTCCCTGTAGTGTTTTTTTTTTTTTGAAGATTTATTTATTTGACAGACAGAGGTTACAAGTAGGCAGAGAGACAGACAGAGAGAGAGGAGGAAGTAGGCTCCCTGCTGAGCAGAGAGCCCGATGTGGGGCTCGATCCCAGGACCCTGGGATCATGACCTGAGCCGAAGGCAGAGGCTTTAACCCACTGAGCCACCCAGGCGCCCCGACCGTAGTGTGTTTTTAAAAAATTTCAGTTACTGTATTCTTCAAATTTGATTGGCTCTTTTCTATATTTTCAATCTCTTTATTGAAGGTCTCACTGTGTATTTCCACTCTTCTCTCCAGCCCAGTGAGTATCTTTACAGTCACTACTTTATATTCTTTATCAGGCATATTGTTTATCTCCTTTTTCATTTAGTTCTCTTTCTGAGTTGTTTTCCCCCTTTCTTCCTTCTTCTTCTCCTTCTCCTTCTTGTTCTTCTTCGCATGTTCTTCTCTCTCCCCATTTTGCTTGATTTTCTGTGTTTGGTTCTGTGGATTAGGCAGAGCAGTTACTTCTAAATGTCCAAGGAAGGGTCTTGTGTTTGATTGTGTCCTGTGTGGACCGTGTGTGCTTGGTGACTTTGGCTGGCTGGCTAGGGCAGTGGCTGGCATGAGGTGGGGGTCTGTGGGCTTTCGACATAGTGAGCATCTGCCAGAATAGCTAAAGCTGAAGGGGTGCAAGCCAGGGTGTCCCAGGGAGCTTTCTACAGGGGTTGATTTGGCAGAGTGACTGGAGTTGATGCAGTGTGTGGGCAAGGAGTCCCGTGAACTCTCTGTGTAGAGGATGCCTTGGCAGGATAGCTGACCCTAGAGTGGTGCAAGCCAGGGTGGCCTGGGGCTCTCCACACAGAGGGCAACTTGGTAGGTAGGATTGAAGTTGAAGTGGATATAAACCAGGGTGTTTCTGGACTCTCTGTGCAGAGGATACCCTGATAGGCATCTTGAGTGAAGTGCATTATAGGCCAGGAGGTTATGGGGTGCTTTATGTAGGAGGGAA
Source organism: Mustela erminea (assembly GCF_009829155.1). Taxonomy (NCBI): domain Eukaryota; kingdom Metazoa; phylum Chordata; class Mammalia; order Carnivora; family Mustelidae; genus Mustela; species Mustela erminea. The sequence continues at coordinate 61,789,412 of NC_045616.1, forward strand.
CCTTCTGTGACAGGTAAAACTAGAATGCGCAAGGACTGGTTTGGTTCTTGGGTTCTACACACAAAATGTGCCCTGGTAGGATAGCTGTAGCTGAACTGGGTACAAGCTGGGTTTCCCCACCGTGTTCACAGTGGGTATTGGCCAGGTGACTAGAGCCTAGGCCGGCATGGGCATGAATGTTCCAGGTGCTTCACACGGGGGTACCCTGGTGAAGTAGCTGAAACTGATGCAGGCATGGGCCTGGAGTTCTCAGGATACTGTGCACGGGGGTTACGCTCACAGGATGGCCAGATTTTGAAGACGGCAGCTGAGAGGTTCCAGTACATTCTGCACTGAGGTGACCTAGCAAGCCTTCTGAAGCTGAAGTGTTGTGAGCCTGGAGTGTTTGGGGGAAGCTTTGCACCTGTGTCAACTTGGTGTCAATCTTGTGGCTGCAGTGAACACTAACCAAGGGTGTTATAGTGTGCACTGCCCTGTGGGTGCCCTTGTGGGATGGCTGGTGCTGGTGTGGGTTAGGGGTTGGGGCTCACTCAGGCTGGTTAGGGTATCCAGACTGGTCTGTGCTTTGAAGGTGAAGGGAGAGTGCAGACCATGTCTGTTAGAACCTCCCATTGGGTGACGATTCCAGCAGCTCCCCCACTGTCTTGCAGAATTCTAAGGCTTATTCTTCTATATTCTTCTAAGGCATATACTCTTCTATATGCTAGTTGATCTTTTAAACCATAGCTTTTTAAAGTTTTCTTTCTTTCTTTTTTTTTTTTTTTTTTTAAAGAATGTATTTATTTGTTTGACAGAGAGAGAGAGACCCAGTGAGAGAGGGAATGCAAGCAGGGGGAGTGAGAGAGGGAGAAGCAGGATCCCTGCAGAGCAGGGAGCCTGAGGTGGGGCTCGATCCCAAGACCCTGGGATCATGAAGGCAGATGCTCAACTGACTGAGCCACCCAGGCGCCCCTAAAATGTTCAATATTTAATTAATTTATTTTAATTCCAGGGTAATTAGCATACAGTGTTATATTAGTTTTAGGTATACAGCATTAGTTTTGGGTGTACAGATTCAGCATTTCTATAAATTACTCGGTGGTCATCAAAAGAAATGTAATCCTTCAGAATCCTAGAGGAGAACATAGGCAGTAATCTCTTCGATATTAGCCGCAGCAACTTCTTTCAAGATATGTCTCCAAAGGCAAAGGAAACAAAAGTGAAAATAAACTTTTGGGACTTCATCAAAATCATCCTGCACAGTAAAGGAAACATTCAAAAAAAACAAAGAGGCAACCCACGGAATGGGAGAAGATATTTGCAAATGACAGTACAGACAAAGGGTTGATATCCAGGATCTATAATGAACTCCTCAAACTCAACACACACGAAACAGGCAAACATATCAAAAAATGGGCAGAAGATATGAACAGACACTTCTCCAATCAAGAGATACAAATGGCTATCAGATACATGAAAAAATGTTCATCATCATTAGCCCTCAGGGAGATTCAAATTAAAACCACATTGAGATATCACCTTATATCAGTTAGAATGGCCAAAATTAACAAAACAGGAAACAACATGTGTTGGAGAGGATGTGGAGAAAGGGGAACCCTCTTCCACTGTTGGTGGGAATGCAAGTTGGTGCAGCCTCTTGGAGAACAGTGTGGAGATTCCTCAAAAAATTAAAAATAGAGCTTCCCTATCACCCTGCAATTGCACTCCTGGGTATTTACCCCAAGGATACAGATGTCGTGAAAAGAAGGGCCATCTGTACCCCAATGTTTATAGCAGCAATGGCCCCAGTCGCCAAACTATGGAAAGAACCAAGATGCCCTTCAACGGACGAATGGATAAGGAAGATATGGTCCATATACACTATGGAGTATTATGCCTCCATCAGAAAGGATGAATACCCAACTTTTGTAGCAACATGGACGGGACTGGAAGAGATTATGCTGAGTGAAATAAGTCAAGCAGAGAGAGTCAATTATCATATGGTTTCACTTATTTGTGGAGCATAACAAATATCATGGAGGACAAGGGGTGTTAGAGAGGAGAAGGGAGTTGGGGTAAATTGGAAGGGGAGGTGAATCACGAGAGACTATGGACTCTGAAAAATAATCTGAGGGGTTTGAAGTGGCGGGGGGGTGGGAGGTTGGGGTACCAGGTGGTGGGTATTATAGAGGGCACAGATTGCATGGAGCACTGGGTGTGGTGAAAAAATAATGAATACTGTTTTTCTGAAAATAAATAAATTGAAAAAATTAAAAAAAAAGAAAAGAAAAAGAAATGTAATCTTGGGGCACCTGGGTGGCTCGTGGGTTAATCTCTGCCTTTGGCTCAGGTCATGATCCTGGGGTCCTGGGATCGAGCTCCGCATCAGGCTCTCTGCTCCATGGGGAGCCTGCTTCCTCCTCTCTCTCTCTCTGCTTGCCTCTCCGCTTACTTGTGAACTCTGTCTGTCAAATAAATAAAAATCTTTTTAAAAAATTAAAAAAAAAGAAAAGAAATGTAATCTTAATCCCCTTCATCTGTCTCCCTACCTGCCTCTTCTCTGGTAACCAACTATTTGGTCTCAACTAACAGTTGTCTGGGTTTTTGTTCATTTGTTTTGATTTGTCTCTTTTTTCCCCCTTTGTTCTATGTTTCCTGTATTTTGAAACATATATGAAACTGTATTTTTCTTTCTGTGACTGGCTTATTTCTCTTACCTTTATACTGTAGCTCTGTCCATGTTATTAAAAATGGAAAGATTACAATTTTTTAAAGTTTTTTATTTAAATTACAGTTAGTTAACATATGGTGTAATATTATTTTCAGGTGTACATTTTAGTGATCTGGCAGATGAAACACCTTGTGCTCATCACAAGTGCCCGTAATCCCCATTACCTATTTAACCAATCCCCCACACTTCTCCTCTCTGATAACCATTAGTTTTCTATAGTTAAGAGTCTGTTTCTTGGTTTGCCTCTCTCTTTCTCCCTCCTATGCTATGACCACTCTTTTTCACAGCTGAATAGTATTTCATTATATACACACATAATACATACATACATACTGCATACAGAAAACATACATAGCACACACATACACACACACAGACACATACCTCATCTTCTTTATCCATTCATCTATCATTGGGCATTTGGACTGCTTCCATAACTTGGCTATTGTTAATGATGTTGCAGTAAACATAGGGGTGCATATGTCCCTTTGAATTTGAATTTGAATTTTCCTATTCTTTGGGTAGATGCCCAATAATGTGATTAAAGGAATGTAGGGTAGTTCTATTTTTAATTTTTTGAGGGAATTCCATACTGTCTTCCACAGTGGCTGCAGCAGTTAGTATTCCCACTAACAGTCCATGAGGGTCCTTTTTCTCCACATCCTCATCAACACTTGTTGTTTCTTGAGTTTTTGATTTCAGCTATTCTTTTTTTTTTTTTAAGATTTTATTTATTTATTTGAGAGAGAGAGACAGTGAAAGAGAGCATGAGACAGGGAAAAGGTCAGAGGGAGAAGCAGACTCCCCAAGGAGCTGGGAGCCTGATATGGGACTCGATTCTGAGACTCTGGATTCATGACCTAAGCCAAAGGCAGTTGCTTCACCAGCTGAGCCACCCAGGCACCATGATTTCAGCTATTCTGACAGGTGTGAGGTGCTACCTCATTTTGGGTTTGATTTGTATTTCTCTGGTGATGAGTGATGTGGAGCATCTTTTCATGTATCTCTTGGATACATGAAAAGACAAAGATATCTGGATCTCTTTTTTGCAGACATGGCAGCTCATGTCTTCTGCCTGTTTTTAATCTGATTATTTGTTTTTTGGTGTTGAGTTATGTAAGTTCTTTATATATTTTGTATACTATCCCTTTGTTGGATACATTATTTACAGATATCTTCTCCCATTCCATGGGCTGAAGTTTTGTTTTGTTGATTGTCTTAGTTTTAGTTTTGTTGTTTCTTTTGCTGTGCAGAAGCTTTTTATTTTGATGTAGTTTATTTTATTTTTGCCTTTGTTTCCCAATAGTTTATTTTTGCCTTTGTTTTCCTTGTCTTAGGAGACCTGTCTAGAAGATTTTGTTACAGCTGATGGCAGAGAAATTATTACATATGCTCTCTTCTAGGATTTTTATAGTTTCACATGTCATATATAGATCCTTAATCCATTTTGAGTTTGTGTTTATGGTATAAGAAAGTGGTTTAGTTTTGTTCTTTTGCACATAGCCATCCAGTTTTCCCAACACTATTTTTAAGAGACTTTTTCCCATTGCATGTTTTTGCTTTCTTTGTTGAAAATAATTGACCATGTATTTGTGTGTTTAGGTCTCTATTCTGTTTCACTTACATATGTTTCTATATTTGTGCCAATAGCATACTGTTTTGATTACTACAGCTTTGTAGTGTAACTTGAAATCTGTAATACCTCCCGTTTTGTCTTTTTCCAAGACTACTTTGGCTATTTGGGGTCTTGTGGTTCCGTACAAATTTTATGATTATTAATTCTAGTTCCATGAATAATCCTATAGTTATTTTGATAGGGTTGCCTTAAATCCGTACATTGCTTTTGGTGGTATAGACATTTTAGCAATAATTTTTCATCCAGTCCATGAACATGGAATGTCTTTTAATTTCTTTGTGTTGTCTTCATTTTCTTTCATGAATGTTTTATAGTTTTAGAGTACAGGCCTTTCACCTCTTTGGTTAAGTTTATTCCTAGGTATTTTATTATTTTTGGTGCACATTGCAAATGTGATTGTTTTCTTAATTTCTCTTTCTGCTACTGCATTATCAGTGTTTAGAAATGCAGTGGATTTCTGTACATTTTTTTTTATCCTGTGAGCTTATTGAATTAATTTATTCTAGTTTTTTGGTGAATTCTTTCATGTGCTTTATATTTATTATCATGTTCTCTACAAATAGTGAAAATTTTACTTCTTCCTTACCCATTTGGATGTCTTCTACATTTTTTTTTTGTTGACTTATTGCTGTGGCTATGACTTCCAGTACATGTTGAATAAAAATAGTGAGAGTGGACATCCTTGTCTTGTTCGTGAACCTAGGGGAAAAGCTCTCAGTTTTCCCCAATGAGCTTGGTATTTGCTGTGGGTTTTTCATATAAGGCCATTGTTAACGTTGAAGTGTGTTCCCTCTAAATCTACTTTGTCGAGGGTTTTTTTTTCTGTTAATCATGTATGGATGTTGTACTTAGTCAAACACCTTTTTTGCATCATCTGTCAGAATGATCATATGGTTCTTATCCTTCTCTTATTTTTTTTTTAAAGATTTTATTTATTTATTTGACAGACTGAGATCTCAAGTAGGCAGAGAGGCAGGCAGAGGGGAGGGGGAGGTAGGCTCCCTGCTGAGCAGAGAGTCCGATGCGGGGCTCTATCCCAGGACCCTGGGATCATGACCTGAGCCGAAGGCAGAGGCTTTAACCTACTGAGCCACCCAGGCACCCCATGTCATTGATTTTGACTTGTGGTTACCATTGTTTTTATATAAAATCTTCTGCGTACAGCAGTCTGTGTTAAGTTGGTGGTCAATTAAATTTCAACCCATTCTTTACTCCTCTCATCCCCTGCCTCCCACTTTGGGTATATGATTTCATACTTTATATCCTTTTATTTTTGTGAGTCCTTTGACTGACTTTACCGATACATTTATTTTTACTGCTTTTGTGTTACCTAGTTTTTATACCCTTACTTATGGTCTTTCCTTTCCACTCCAAGAGTCCCCTTTAATATTTCTTGTAGGGTTGTTTTAGTGGTCATGCACTCCTTTAGCTTTTGTTTATGTGGAAAAACTCTTATTTCTCCTCTTCTGAATGACAGCCTTGCTGGAAAGAGTATTTCTGTCTATTCTTTGAATGTATCATACATCATGATATAACATGCAGTCCCTTCTGGCCTGCAAAATTTCTGATTAAAAATTTTCTAATAGCCTCATGGACTTTCCTTTGTATAGAACTGTCTTTTTTTTCTCTTGCTGCTTTTAAAATTTTTTCTTCATCACTGCTTTTTGCCATTTGAATTACTGTGCATCTTGGCGTGGATATCCTTCAGTTGATTTTGTTGTGGGATCTCTGTGCCTTCTGGATCTGGATACGTTTCTTTCCCAGATTAGGCAAGTGTTCAGATATTATTTCTTCACAGAAATTTTCTGTTCCTTTTCCCCTTCTTCTTTTGGGATCCTTATAATGTGGATATTATCCCAACTGATGGAGTCACTGATTTCCCTAAGTCTTATTTTACATAATTCCTTTTCTCTCACCTGCTCAGCTTGATTACTTTCAGTTACTCTGTATTCCACATCATCAATTCGTTCTTCTGCTTCCTCTCACCTACTATTCTATGTAGTGCATTTTTAATTACTTGTATTGTTTTCTTCATCTCTGATTGATTCTTTTTTCTCTCTTTTTTAAAGGTCTCACTGATGTCCGATGGTCTTTTCTCAAGTCCAGAGAGTATCTTTATGGTTATTACTTTAAATTCTCTATCAGGCATATTACTTTTATTTGTTTTTCTTAGGACTTTTGCTGTATTTTTGTCCTGTTCTTTCACCTATGACATATTCCTCTGTCTCACTTTGTTTGACTCTGTTTCTCTGTTAGGAAAGTCAGCTTTGTCTCCTGCTCTTGAAAGTAATGGCCTTATGAATATGTCATCCTGTAGTGTCCTGCAGTGCAGTGTACCTTGTTCACTAGAACCTGGCACTTCCGGGGTTCTCCTGTGGGTGTTGCATGCACCCTGCTGTTCTTTTTAGCAGCTTTTTCATTCAGTCCAGTCATTTGCATTGGTTCTTTCTGCCTACGTGTGGGCAGTGTTTGGATCCTGTGGTGTTAGTGGACTACTGTAGGGCCATTTTGGCCTTGAGTTTAGTTAGACAATGTGTTTGCCAGAGATGCAGTAGCCACCAGACTGCCAGACTCCTGTGTTGTAGGAGCAACAAATGAAGCTGTTGATCTTAAAAACAGCAAAGAAAAACTGTGTTGTCCCTGACTAGCTTTTGTTGGTAGGCAGTGCCTGCAGTGAGGTCAGGTCAACTATCTGCCCCCATCCCTCTCCTGGGACCACCTTCTGACTAGTGTGTTAGGTTATCTTCACCCCACCCCAGGGCAGGAATCACTTGGGAGTGGTGCTGGCCCCTGTCTGGTCTCTCGTACACTGTCAGGCTTGTGACCTTTGTTCAAATGGGCTCCAGCCCAGAGCTTATTAGAGGGGGCAGGGCATGGGATGCCATTAAAGTTTGCCTTGAGACCAGGCCTACCTGGCTGAGGCCACACTTTTAACAAGGTTTGGGCAGATTTTCCATGGGAGACCTGTAGGGCTGGCAGTGAAGCAAGTATGCCTGGAAAGGGTAGAGCCCCAGAATTTGTGGTGGGGCAATGCGGGGGAGGGTGTTGGGGCAAGGCTTGGTGTAAGCAAGTTAGGTAGTGAATATAGATGCTGTGCTTATTGCTGAAGGTGGCCTTGTGTTTTATGCTGTGCCGTGGGGAAGAGAAGTGGTGCCTGCTGGTTCCTTTGTTCCTTGAGAACTCCCTTAGCCATCCCAAGACCAGCTCTGTGATTAGTAAATAATTCTCCCTTCCATGTGCCCCAGGTGTTTTTCAAACTGCTGTTCCTACTCTGTATCTCTGGGGGGTTGTTTATCCTACCATCTCTTTAAGGGAATGGACTCAAGTTCCTGTCATCCTATGGGCTGTCTTAGAACCCAGCCCACTGATTTTTAAAATTCCATTCTTTAGGTCCTGCTGGTTGTAAGAACACACATTTTGGTCCCTTTAGTTTTCACAGCCAAATATTAGGGTGATTTGTCATCCCCATGTGGTCTTCCCTGTGCGATAGTCTGTTTCTCTCTGTTCTCTGCACTTTCAGGTTCCTCTCTCCTGCAGATGGCCCCCAAGGTCAGTTTAGCTTTCTATTCTGTGTCTTCCTTGCCTACCCTCTTCAGTGTATCCTCTTCTCTTCCTTTAGTTTTGGAGTTTGTTCTGCCAGTCTTTGGGTCATTTTCTGCATTATTTACACTGATCTGCATGTTACGTAGTTTTATCCACAGGACACGGTGAGCTTAGGGTCCTCCTACTCTGACATTGATCCAGTTTCTCCAAACAAGAGCTTTAAAAAAAAAGAAAGAAAGAAAGAAAGAAAGAGAATGGAGCAAGAAAAAGGAGAAAATAAGAAAGAAAGAAAAAAAGAAACCCAAAACAATAAAAGCAAAAGCAACAACAGCAAATAGAAAAAGAACAACCAACTGACCAACCAACCAACCAAACAAAACCTTTTGGTTTATTTTCTCTGCGTCTGGTGTGGGCTTGTGAACCTGAGCTCACTGAGGCTGCAAGCTGGCTATGGACTGAACCCCGTTCTCATTTGGGCTTTTAAGGTAGAAGTGAGAGAGTATTTCCAAAGATTCTTAGCCCCTTCAAACTGTGGGGTGTGTGTGTGTGTGCGCGCGCATGTGTCCTGGTACGGGCTTGCGGACCTTGGGTTAACTGAGGCCAGTAACTCACTGTGTCTGTTGGACTTGCCAGTTATGACATTTGGACTCTGTTCTATTCCAGGCTTCTCAGGGGGAGTAGGAACATAAACTGTGTCATTTTCTAATGCCTCTGTCCTGGAGAGCATTCCTGTAGCTCCTCTGCCATTTGGCTTTCTAATGCTATCTCTTTTATATGCTAGTTGCTCTTTTAAAACTGTTTTTTTGTGTGCCCAAGGACAGAGGAATCTCTTGCCTGTCAGTCAGTCCTATCCCTTTCCACTGCTGTTTGCTATTCCCTTTGTTGCTGTGTCTCACTCTCTCTTGCTGTTCTCTTTGGCCTTTCTCTCTATTTTTGGTTGTGCAGAAGCTGTTCAGTTGGCTCTCAGTCCTTCAGGAGAAATTGTTCTATAAATAGGTGTAATTTGTTGTGTTCCATGGAAGAGGGGAGTTCAGGGTCTTCCTACATCCCATCTTGGACCAGCACCTCTGTTGACAGTTTAAATCAGTGAATTGTATGGCGTGTGAATTATATCTCAAAGCTAGTTGAAAATATTATAAAATAATTACTAAGAATAAGATTAAAGAAAACTGAACTGTTTTCATTACATGATAACTTTGACTTTTAAAAATGGATGCGGGGTGGTGGTACGCCTGGGGTCTCAGTGGGTTAGGCTACTGCCTTCAGCTCAGGTCATGATCTCAGGGTCTTGGGATCTAGCCCCGCATCAGGCTCTCTGCTCAGCAGGGAGCCTGCTTCCCTTCCCCCCTTTCTGCCTGCCTCTCTGCCTACTTGTGATCTCTGTCTGTCAAATAAGTAAATAAAATCTTAAAAAAAAAAAATGAATGCAGTAGCACCTGGATGGCACAGTTGGTTAAGCATCTGACTTGTAGTGTTAGCTCAGGTCATGATCTCAAGTGCCCTGAAATGGAGCCCATGACTGTCTCTGCACTCAGGGCAGGGTCTGCTTACCCCACTCTCTCCTTTTTTGCCCATCTCCCTGCTTGCTTGGTTTCTCTCTCTCTTTCTCAAGTAATAAATATACAAAATCTTTAAAGTGCATTCAGAGGCAGCTGGCTGTAGAAGCTACCAACTCTGAGACATAAGGCTGGATGCTGGAGGCCAGAAGATAATGGAATAACATCTGTAAAGTGTGGAAAGAAAGCACTGGTGTGGCTCAGTTGGCTCAGGTCCTGATATCAGGGTTGTGAGATTGACCCTTGCCTCTGGCTCGGTGCTGGGAGCATGGAGCCTGCTTAAGATTCTCTCTCTCTGTTTTTCTCTCTCTGTGCCCCTCCTCCTCGAAAAAGAAAAGATGCTGAAAGAAAACAGTAACCTTAGATTCCATATACAATGAAAATTCTTCAGAAATGAAAGTGAAATAGAGACATTTTCTGATAAAAATAATTGAATTTATTATCAGCAGACATGGATTAAAAGGGAGTTCTGTGTAAGTTCCACACAATGACTGTGCCCCTTGGGCACTTTAAAAGGGAATTCTTCAGCCAGAAGGCAGATGATCACTGGAAAGAAACAAATGCAGAAAGAAATGAAGAGCACTAGGAAAGATAAATATGTGAATAAAATTAGGTGGCTTTGGATTATCGAAAATAACAATATAGAGTTTAAAATGTATGTAGAATTGAATGACATATAAATATATATTGTATTATAACATATCATATATTTCATAGGCTGGGTAAAATATATTTTAAAAATAGCACAAAATGTGGGTGGGGATACATAGTGTTGAAGTGTTGTAAAATCCTTGCATGGTCTGGGTTAATGGTAAAAATACTGATTTGTAGTTGATTATTGAGGGTGCAAGTTCTCATTTCTAGGGAAACCGATAAAAGAATAATAGGTGAGTGTATAACTAATGTGCAGTAGAAAATTAACCCATCAGGGCTGAGTTGATCATACCCTGCACATACCACGGTCTTCAAGACTGGCCCTTGAACAGCTCCTGAGAAATAACCTCTAAGCCCCTGGATATCCTGTTTTTGCATACCTGGTACTGTGGGCCATGCCTGCTATTTTTTTTTTTTGCTAACAGTGTGAATTTTGGTAAAAACCTACTTTTGTTCATCTGTGACCCTCAGCCATGCTTTATCAGTTTGGGAGTGGTGGTGGGAGGGGCTGGAGACCGACTGGCTGAAGTCAGTTACCCAGGTGCTCTTGTTTGTTTGTGATGACCGACCCCCCAACACCCCTCTCCTGCAAAAAAACCTCCTTATATGTTGATAATACCTCAGTAGAGCTGGGGTGGACCCCTGGACACTAAAACCTGTGTGAATTTCCCTTGGCCCTACCTCTCTTGGCAATTGTTTGCATGTTGTTATACATCACTGGTGGGAAAATTAAGTGCTGTTACTTTGACTCCATTGAGGAAGGTCACCTGGAAAGCTGAGCTTGGTTTCTTCTGAATTCCACTATGCACCGCTTTCCTTTGCTGACTTTTTAAAAATTTTTTTAAATTAAATTAAATTAAATTTATTTTATTTTATTTTTATAAATATATAATGTATTTTTAAAAAAGATTTTATTTATTTATTTGAGAGAGAAACAGTGAGAGAGAGCATGAGCAAGGAGAAGGTCAGAGAGCGAAGCAGACTCCCCATGGAGCTGGGAGCCTGATGCGGGACTCGATCCCGGGACTCCGGGATCATGACCTGAGCCGAAGGCAGTCGTCCAACCAACTGAGCCACCCAGGCGTCCCAATATATAATGTATTTTTAGCCCCAGGGGTACAGGTCTGTGAATCGCCAGGTTTACACACTTCACAGCACTCATCACAGCACACACCCCCCTTCCCGCAGTGTCCATAACCCGACCTCTCCTGACCTCCCTCCCCCCAGCAACCCTTAGTTTGTTCTGCGAGATTAGGAGTTCCTTTGCTGCTTTTAGCCTATGTATTTTCTTTGTATTAAATCATAATGGTGAGTATATTGTTTTTCTAGATTTTATGTTATTCTAGGAAATCATTGAACTTGAGAGTGGTCTTGGGATCTGTTGATACAACAAACAAATTGTTGATTAACAACTAATAAATTAACACTAACAAGTCAATAGAGGGGAAAATAGAATAATAATAAATCTTGATTGAGAGAGGAAAAAGAGGAAAAACAGATGAGGTAAGTGGAAAACATGAATTAAGCTGAGAGAATTTGATTCACATATTATAATTCTACTAAGTCTAAGTGGGCTAAAGAATTAAAAGACAAACTGCCAGACTCATTTTTTTAAAAACTATTTTATTTATTGGACAGAGAGAGAGAGATCGTAAGTAGGCAGAGAGGCAGGCAGAGAGAGAGAAGGGAAGCAGGCTCCCTGCTGAGCAGAGAGCCTGATGCGGGGCTAGATCCCAGGACTATGAGATCATGACCTGAGCTGAAGGTGGAGGCTTAACCCACTGAGCCAACCAGGTGCCCCTCAATTTTTTAATCCAACTCTATGCTGTTTATAGTGCCTTATATCTGAAATATAAGGATATAAAAGATTTAAAATAAAAGGATGAGGGTAGATATTCCAGGCAAACACAATCCACAGGAATGCTATTGTAGCCATACTAGTATAAGATGAAGTAGATTTTACTGACGTAGAGATGTTTAATGTTAAAAAGGTTAATTCCAGGGGCACCTGGGTGGCTCAGATGGTTAAGCATCTGCTTTCAGTTTGGGTCATGATTTCCAGGTCCTGGGATTAAGCCCCACATAGGACTCCTGGCTCAGTGGGGAGCCTGCTTCTCACTTCCCCTCTGCCTCTCCCCCAATGTTATTCTTTCTGTCTCTCTGTCTTAAATGGATAAATAAAATTAAAAAAAAAAGAAAATTAAAAAAAAAGTTAATTCCACAGACAGGTAACAGTCCTATATTTGTATGCCTTTAATAACATGTCAAATAAAATTTAGGAAAAGAAAACTTACCATTCCACAATCATAGTTGGCTATTAATTTATGTCTCAATCACCAATAGAAGCAGGAAAAAAACTAAGAAAAATATAAAAGAACTCTTAATCCAGTGGACATAGTTAGAACCCAGGACTCAATAACTGAAGAACGCACATTTTTTTAAGTGCGCGTAGAATATTCACTAAAATTGACTCTCTGCTGAGACATAAGGCAAATTTCCATAAATGTCGAGGGATTGAAATCATGCAGAGCCTGTTTCCTGGTCACTGTGAAAATAAGGTAGAAATCAATAACTGAAAAATAACTAATAAATGCCAAAATATTTGGAAATTAAGCTACAGTTTGTGTGTACCTCATGAGTAAAAGGAGCAGTCACATGGGAATCTAGGAAATACTGAGCTATATGGTAATGAAAACACAATATATCAAAACATGATATACCTCTAAGACTATTTCTAGTGGAATGCTTGTATCTCTAAAAGCATTATACTGGAATGAAAGAAAGGCTATCAGTGAACTAAATATACAATTTACAAGATTAGTAAAATAACAGTTAATTAAACCCAAAGAATGTAGAATAAGGAAAATAATAAAAGAATAGAAAGCAATTGAATAGGAAAAAAAGGACAGTAGAGAAAACACACCAAAAGCAGTTCTTTGAAAGGATTAATAAATTTGATTATCTAATACTGATGAAGAAATCAGAGAAGGCACAAATGACTAATAACAGTAAAAATGAGACATTGGGGTGCCTGGGTGGCTCAGTGGGTTAAGACTCTGCCTTCAGCTCAGGTCATGATCTCAGGGTCCTGGGATTGAGCCCTGAATCAGACTCTCTGCTCAGCAGGGAGCCTGCTTCCTCCTCTCTCTCTGTCTGCCTCTCTGCCTACTTGTGATCTCTGTCAAATAAATAAATAAAAGCTTTAAAAAAATAAAATAAAGGGGCGCCTGGGTGGCTCAGTGGGTTAAGCCGCTGCCTTCGGCTCAGGTCATGATCTCAGGGTCCTGGGATCGAGTCCCGCATCGGGCTCTCTGCTCAGCAGGGAGCCTGCTTCCCTCTCTCTCTCTCTGCCTGCCTCTCCGTCTACTTGTGATTTCTCTCTGTCAAATAAATAAATAAAATCTTTAAAAAAAATAAAATAAAATAAAAATGAGACATTGCCACAAATCCTAGTTATTAAAGAGACAACAAAGAGAATGTTATTTACTCCTTTTTTACATATAAATTTGAAATTTTCAACAACAAATTGAAAAAATAACAAAATGGAATCAAGGAGGAATAAAAAATTAAATTTTCTGTTGAAGAAATTGAGTCTAATTAGAACAACCACTCAAAAAGAAAACTAAAGTGTCAGATGATTCACTAGTGAATTCTTTCAAACATTTAAGTAAGCAAAAACTCCAATACATAGACTTTTCCAGAAAACAAAAAAAAGAGAATGCATTTTCCAACTCTGTGAGACTGGAGTAACTTTTATACCAAAACCCAGCAAAGACAAGAGAACACAGGAAAAGAAAATAAAGGCCGATCTCTCTCTTGTGTACATTGTAGTGAGAAAATATTTTCTTGACACGATTACTACAATGACATCTGTCACGGGTCAAAAGGGAAAAATGGACTTAACCTAGGGGAGACTCTTCTCTTTTGTCACAGAGACTACCAACCCAAACTAGTAGCTCCTTGCCTTTGCTAACCTACTAAATAGAATTCCTTATTGTCTGCTTTTTTATCTAAAACAACCCACTGTCAGTTCCTCTCTGGACTTCTTAGTCTGTTTTTTATTTTTATTTTTTTTTAATATTTGTTTATCTTGAGAGAGACAGCATGCGCGCGCGCGCGCACACACACACACACACACACACACGCAGAGTAGGGGGAGGAGGCAGAGAGAGAGAATCCAAGCAGACTTCATGCTGACCATGGAGACTGATGCGGGCCTCGATTTCATGACCCTGAAATCACAACCTGAGCTAAAACCAAAAGTTAGTTGCTTAACTGCATCACCTACGTAACCCTACTTCCTTTTAGTCTTGACCTAGTTTTCCAGCTGCTTTTATTCAAACCATCCAGTTTAAGTGTGTTGATGGGGAAGCCTTGTGCTGAAGGTCCTATGAGGCCTCAACCTATTCCCAGCTCTGCTTTTGTTTTCTACTCTTTCACCCCTATGTGCCACTTGTGAGGTCCCTCAAGGTGTGCTGTATTCTTCCTCCATGGAGTTGTATGTCTTAATAAATCTGACTTGTTTCTTCTACATCCAGTCTGGATGTTGTGTGCTCAGTCATCTAAACCTATTGAAAAAGGAGATCCTTGCCAATCCACTGTAGGCATTCATTGGTAAGCTAATGAAAACAAACATGCACATGTAGACCTACAAATTCAAAATAAAATATCAGTGAATTGAATCCAGCTATGTATAAAACTAATAGCATCATAGTCAAATTAGGTTTATTCCAGAAATGCAAGATTAGTTCAACATCTAAAAAAAAATCATTGGAATTCACATTAACAAAATAAAAGACAAAAATTCCCCAAATGTTCCTCTCCATAGATAAAGAAAAAAATTTGATAAAAATCTTATGCTTTTTTATAAAAGCTTTTAGCCAACTATGAATAAAAGCCTACATTTTTAGACTAATACAGAATATTTACACAAATAGTAAACATTAAATTTGATATTGAAATATCAAAAACTTTCTTTCCTTAGGTAGGAACTTTTTAAAAAGATTTTATTTATTTATTTGACAGAGAGAGATCAAAATAGGCAGAGAGGCAGGCAGAGAGAGAAGGGGAAGCAGGCTCCCTGCTGAGCAGGGAGCCCGACATGGGACTCGATCCCAGGACCCTGAGATCATGACCTGAGCTGAAGGCAGAGGCTTAACCGACTGAGCCATCCAGGTGCCCCAAGTTTTACAATTTCTATTCAAAATTATACAGTGCTATATGGCAAGAAAGATAAAAATTGTAAGAATTCGAATGGAACAAATGAAATTGTCATTATCCATAGATGACATGATTGTGTATGTACAAATTTTAAAAGTAGAGATAAACTGTTACAAAACTAATAAGAAATCCATTATATTTCTATACAAAGATCAATTACATTTCTATGTATTATCACTGAACAATTATAAAATGAAATTTTGATATGATAGCTTTGCATACCACTGAAAACATCAATACTTAGGAATAAATCTTAAGAAAAAATGTAAAAAATTTCTATAGAACTGTAAAACATGGCTGAGAGAAAGACATAAATAAATAGAAAGATACACATGTGTGGTTGGAAGATGATGTAATTTCCCTCAAACTGATCTGAAGATTCAATGCAATACCAATAAAAATCCCAGCAGTTTTTTCCTTTTTAATATAATGCAATTTCAGTCAAATGCTGGAAGGCTTTTTTTAAAACTTGGTAAGCTGATTCTAAAATGAATACCTCTGAAAATCCTGAAAAACAAAATTAAAGCTTTTATGCTACTAGATATTAGATGATAAAGCTACAATAAATAGAATGGAATTGGCATTGTGGAATAATATGGCCATGAACATTTGTATACAGGTAATTGTTCAAGTATCTGTTTTTAGTTCTTTTGGACGTATACCTAGGATTGGAGTTGTCTTTCTCTGACTTATTTTATTCATCATAATGCCCTCAAGGTCCATCCAATTTGCAAATGGCAGAGTTTCCTTCTTTCTCATGGCTGAAAAATATATTGCTTTGTGTGTGCCACATCTTCTTTATCCATTCATCTGTTAATGGACCCTTAGGTTTTTTCCATATCTTGGCTGTAATGAAAATACTGCAGTGAACATGAGCAGGTATTTCTTTGATATCCTGTTTTCATTTCCTTTGGATATATACCTCTTAATGGGATTACTGGATCACATGGTAGTTCTGGTTTTAACTTTTTGAGGAACCCCCATACTTTTTCCATGGAGTCTGAACCCATTTATATTCTAATTCTTTAGATATTTGGTGAAATTCAGTGGTGAAGTCATCTGGGCCTGGGCTTTTCTTTCTAGTTTTTGAGTACTCATTCAATTTCTGTATTTTTTATTATCCATTCAGATTATTTACTTTTTCTTGACTCAGTGTTTGTTGTTTGTGTCTTTTGGGTGAATTCATCCATTTTATCTAAGTTATCTAATTCACTGAGGTACAGTTGTTCTTAGTATTCTTTTGTAATCCTTTTTACTTCTGTAAGGTTGGTATTAATGTCTCCTCTATCATTTCTGATTCTACTAATTTGAGTCCTCTCTCTGGTTAATCTAACTAAAGGTTTGTGAATTTTGTTGATCTCTTCAGATAACTGGTTTTGGTTTTAGTGATTTTTCTCTATTGCTTTTCTATTTCATTTATCTCTAACATTTATTATTTATTTCTTCTATTTGTTTTTAGTTTCTTTTAGGTTAATGAGTTATAGTAGGAGATTTTGGTTATTTGAGATCTTTCTTAATAGACACTTTTGCCACTACGAATCTCCTTCTGAGCACTGCTTTAGCTGTATCTCATAAGTTTTGGTATGTTGAATATTTTCAATCATCTGTAAGTATTTTATGATTGCCCTTTTGATTTTTTTGACTCATTGGTTATTTAAGAGTGTGTTGTTTAATTTCCATGTGTTTGTGATTTTTCAAGTTTCTTTTCTGCTATTGATCTCAAATTTCATTCCGCTGTGGACAGAGAATCTACTTTGTATTCTTTCTTTTTTTAAAAAGATTTTATTTATTTATTTATTTATTTATTTATTTGAAAGAGGTCACAAGTAGGCAGAGACGCAGGCAGAGAGAGTGAGGGAAGCAGGCTTCCTGCTGAGCAGAGAGCCTGATGTGGGGCTCAATTCCAGGACCAGTGCTCCAACTTTGTGTTATTCCTAACCTTTTAAATTTATTGAAGTTTGTTTTACGGCTTCGTATATGATCTATTCTGAAGAGTGTTTCACATGTATTTGAGAGGAATGTATGTTCTGTGGTTGTTGGGTGGAGTATTCTCAAGACATCTATTAGGTCTAACTGGTTTATAGTGTTGTTTGTGTCTTCTCTTTTCTTATTGATTTTCTGTTTTATCCATTATTGAAAACACAGTGTTGAAGCCATGAACTATAATTGTCGAGTTTTCTATTTTTCCCTTCATTTTGTCAGTTTTTGCTTTATATATTTGGAGCTCTGTTATTGGAGGCATGTAGTTTTATAACTATGTTTTCCTGGTGGGTCAACCCTTTTGTGATGATAAAAGTCCCTCTTTATTGAATTACATGGTTTTGTTTTAAAGTGTTCTGTTTTGGTTTTATTATAGTTACTCCTAACTTTTAAGTGGTTTCTATTTCCATAACATATATTTTTTATCCATTTATTTTTTGTGTGTTTGTATCTTTGAATCTAAAGTGTGTTTTCTATAGATCATTTTTTTAAAACTAGGCAATCTCTGTCTTTTGACTGGATTACTTAATCCCTTACATTTAGTGTTATTATAAATACAGTTGGATTTACATCTGCTATTTACTTTTTGCTTTCTGTATGTCTCATGTATTATATGTTCTTCTATTTCTGCTTTACTACTTTATTTTACATTATGTAGATATTTTCTAAAGTAGTATTTTAATTTCTTTAATGATTTTTTTACTTTATTGTGGTTGCTCTAGGGTTCACTATATATACCTTATTGGAATAAACTTCACTTATATACTATTTTAATTTCAGTGACATCTGAAGATGTTATTCCTACACTGCTTTATTCCTTTCCTACCATTTTGTGGTAATATTATACATACTATACCTATTAATGTAATCTATTAATATAATAGGGATAATAAATATGTTAATATAATTAATATAATAATACTCATATATTATACTATTATTATAACATGACATTATTTCATTACTTTACCATTGTAGTGATTTTTTTAGTCCAGTACAGCTTTGCTTCCACCCACCTCCTTTTTGCTGTTACTAACAAATACATTACACATATATTGAATTTGTATGTTACAGGCCCAACAATACACTATATACAGATTATTTTTATGATTGTTTTTTATTTTATTTATTTATTTATTTTAAAAGATTTTTGTTTATTTTTTTGACAGAGAGAGACACAGCAAGAGAGGGCACACAAGCAGGGCCAGTGGGAGAGGGAGAAGCAGGCTTCCTGCTGAGAAGGGAGCCTGATGTGGGGCTCAATCCCAGGACCCTAGGATCATGACCTGAGCTGAAGGCAGACGCCTAACAACTGAGCCACCTAGGCACCCCATGATTGTTTTTTAAATCATTTAAAAGAAGAAAAGAGAAAATTGTTTTGTAATTATATTATAACTTGTTTTATTGTTTTATTTTTATTTGTTTTATTTATTTATTGTAATTAATTATAACTTGTTTTATAATTATATTATTACCTTTACCTTGTGTATGTATGTGAGTTACTATCCAGGGTCACTTGCTGTCAGGCTGAAGAACTTTCTTTGGTATTCCTTGTAAGGTGGGTCTGCCAGCAACAAATTCTCTGTTCTCTGTTTTAATCCAGAAAAATCTTTATTACACCTTCTTTTTTGAAAGATAGTTTTGCTGGATGTAGGATTCTTATTTGACAGGCTTTTAGAGAGCACTTTGAATACGTTATTCCACTGCCTTATGGTTGCCATTGTTTCTGCTGTACAGTTGGCTGAGAGTCTTACTGGAGTTTTCTAGTAAGTGATGAGCCATTTTCTTCTTGCTGCTTTCAATATTTTCTCCTTGTCTTTGACTTAAGCATTTATAATATGATGTGTTTGTGGATCTTTGCATTTATTCCTCTTGGAGTTTGTTGTGCTTCTTGGGTGTGAAGATCTATGTTTTTCAATAAATTTGGGAAGTTTTTAGACATTATTTCTTCAAATATTTTTTCTTTTTCTTTTCCTTTCTCCTCTTCTTCTGCTGTTCCCATTATATGCAAGTTGGTGGTAGTGTAGTTATGCCCCACATTTCTCTGAGGCTCTTTTACTTCATTCTTTTTCCTCTGTGCTCTTTCGTTTGCATGATTTCTATTGATTTATCTTCAAGTTCACAAATTCCTTTTTTTCTGCTAGTTCAAATCTATTGAAGTCCTATAGTAATTTTTTAGAACTGGGTTATTGTACTTTTTAACTTCAGAATTTTTTTCTTATTTTAAAGATTTTATTTATTTGACAGAGATCACAAGTAGGCAGAGAGGCAGGCAGAGAGAGAGAGAGAGAGGAGGAAGCAGGCTCCCTGCTGAGCAGAGAACCCGATGCGGGGCTCGATCCCAGGACCCTGTGATCAGGACCTGAGCCAAAGGCAGAGGCTTTAACCCACTGAGCCACCCAGGTGCCCCAGAATTTTTTTGTTATTTTATAATTTCTGTCTCTTTTTGATATTCTCTATTTGATGAGAACTTGTAATCATACCTTCCTTCTTTAATCATGCTTTCTTTTTGTTCTGTGACTATGTTTATAATGGCTACTTTGAAGTCTTTTACTGTTAAATGCAACATCTGATGGCTTCTACCAGCAGTTTCTGTGTCCTGCTTTCTTTCTTTATATTAGTCATACTTTCCTGTTTCATTGATATCCTTATAATTTTTTGGAAAATGGACCTATTAGATAATATAATGTGGTACCCTGAGGACTGGGTCCTCTCTTTCCTGGACTTTATTATATTTTGTTTGTATTTTTAGTTGCCAGCTGGATTATCTTAGTGAATTCTACTTCTAATCTCCCTACAGCTTTAAGCCTCTGATGTTGCTTCTCAGAGTTGCAGCTCTGGGTGTGCTCACAGTGATTCTGAGATGATAGTGGTATCGGTATGGTTCTTTTCTCTTTCCCTGAACACATCCAACTGTTAACCTCTCCTAATTGCTGGCTGATTTCTCTATCGTTTTCAGCATTGCCCTGGAGAAGTGAATTACTTTACAAATGTATCAAAAAATTTTGTCTCCTTTGAAGGAATAGTTTCTGAAATTAGTGTTTGATATTTGTTCTGATACCAAGAGGGCTCTGTCTAGCTGTTTTATTCCCATTCTCACTTGCACACTAGTTACCTATAGTCTAGTCTGTATTTTTGTTAAAACTATTAGTCTCCTCCCAACTGCACTTCACCACAACTTCTGCTGTTCGTGAGAATATCCTAAAGTTGAACCTCTCATACTCTGTTGCAGATGTGAGTTCATTTGGAAGGAGATTAGGCTTGCTTCCCCTCACAGACAAAATCTCTGAGGAAGCATTCTGCAGCTGGAGGTAAGGGCAATAGAAATCTCCCTGAGTGTTATTTCTGCTCTTAGAGTTGAGTGCTTATTGGAGGGGGACCATTAGCCTGAGATCGTCTTGGCTTTCCTTTTCTGTAATGGTACCATCACCTTTTGAGTTGAGGCAAGGGTACTCATGTCCCCATTATTCTCAGCATACCGTACCAAGATGGAGTCTCATTTCCATGAATGAAGGCTGGGTGGAAGAAGGGAGCTTTCACCTCTTGACCACATTTGCCCCTATGTAACCTCAGCAGTAGGTTTCTGTGGGCAAGATGAAAAATGGCTAAGTTATTCTCCAGGAATGCAAGCTATCCAACTGGTAGGTGGCAGCAGAGGGAGCCCTGTGTTCTTAGCTGCAGCAGGCTTGAGTCTCTGCCTCATTAAGCTGGGAGTGGGAGGGAGGGAGCAGTCTTAGTTTAAATACCATAGACTCTGGCCTTTCTTAATGGATTTTCATAGGTTTTTTTGAATAGATGTTTCTTCATTTGCTGTTTTCCCTTGGGGCCATTTCTAGAGGAACTAGAGGTTGCTTTTTAATAATTTTCACCAGATTCACTGGAGAGTGAGTTAGTAGAGCTCCTCATGCTGCCATTCCAGAAGTCATTATTTGAGTACTCTTTGTCTCTCTCAACATTATTTTAAAAATATTTATCCTTATTGACAACATACTTCTATTTAGTTCATTTTCACTGTACTATTTTACTGCTACTGCATACCATTCTATTTCATGAATAGAGTACAGTTTACTTAGCTGTTTCTCTAGTCAGGGATAATTAAGTTGCTTTCTCCTTTTCATTAGAAACAGTGCTGCGGGGCGCCTGGGTGGCTCAGTGGGTTAAGCCGCTGCCTTCGGCTCAGGTCATGATCTCAGGGTCCTGGGATCGAGTCCCGCATCGAGCTCTCTGCTCAGCAGGGAGCCTGCTTCCCTCTCTCTCTCTCTGCCTGCCTCTCCATCTACTTGTGATTTCTCTCTGTCAAATAAATAAATAAAATCTTTAAAAAAAAAAAAAAGAAACAGTGCTGCAATGTGCCTTCTTATAGGTATCTCCTTGTGCACTTGTGCAAATCCTCTCTCTGGTAAACCCCTGAAGTGAAATTTCTAGGTTATTGTGTAATGTTATGGCCAACTTTATTTAGTATTGCCAAAGTATCTTCTGGAATATTTAGATGAATTAATACTTTCTCCATCCTTAGCAACATCTAGTGTTACCACACACATTAGCTGTAATTCTAATTAATGTGAAATGATTCTCTTTGTTTTATTAATTTGTGTCTCTTGATTACTACTGAGATTGGGCAACTTCTTATATTTTATTGGTGATACTTCTTTTGTGCTTTGAAAATTATCTGTGTATACCCTTCATCCATTTTTCAGGTTTTGTTTTGTTCTATTTGATGGGGCATACTGGGTAGAATGGGGTTATTGATTTGTAGGGGAGATTTTTATACTGTGGTACCAATTCCTTTTTGGCTTTATGGCTTGCAAATTAATTATTCTGATTTGGGAGCCATAGCGATTGATTTACAAGTGACACATGACTCAGGCTGGGCCAGTATAGCTCTTTGCTTAATAAAATGAAAGAAACTTAGAACATGGAAAGACAGAGACCAGGAATTCTGTTTTTGTTTTTGTTTTTGTTTTTTTTAAATCAACATATGTATTTGTTTCAGGGGTACAGGTCTGTGATTCATCAGTCTTATACAATTCATAGCCCTCACCATAGCACATACCTTCCCCAGTGTCTATCCCCCAGCACCTCCCACCCCCTCTAAGCAACTCTCAGTCTGTTTCCTGAGATTAAGAGTCTCTTATGGTTTGTCTCCCTCTCTGGTTTTGTTTTGTTTTATTTTTCTCTCTCTTCCCCATGATCTTCTGTCTTATTTTTCAAATTCCTCATATCTGTGAGATCATATGATACTTGTCTTTCTCTGATTGACTTATTTCGCTCAGCATAATACCCTCTAGTTCCATCCAGGTCGTTTCAAATGGCAAGACTTTTTTTTTTTTGATGGCTGTATAATAAAGAATTCTGTTTTTAATTAGGCTCTGGAAAAAGGATCATCTCCTGTAGTCCCCTGTGATGTCCTCTTTCCATCATTTCCACTGTCATCTCTTCTTTGGGTGAAATATCCCAGCCTCCTTTCAATACCTACCTACTGTGCAATCTTGGGTTGATTTCTTGTTGCTTCTAACTACAAAAGCAAATTTTAAAAATTAACTTTAAGGCATACAACAGATTTCTGGCTTGAGTAATTTGTTAGTGGTTCCATTAACCAAAGTAGGGATTATAGGAGAGGAGGAGGGAGTAACATTTGAAGAAAGGTAATTGGTGCAGTTTAGGATACACTGAGTTGTGGTACATGTAGAGTACCCACATAGAACTGCCCAGGAAGAATGTAAGGTATAAAAAAGAAAAAAAAAAACTAAGAACAGATATCTAGCCAACACTTACTCTTAAAGGATAGGAAAAGGAAGAGGATAAAGTCAAGAGGGGTATCCAGAGCTCTAGGAGAACACTTAGCACCTAGGAGTGAAAGAGATTCAAGAAGGAGTGGATAGTTAACAGAATGAATAAGATGCTGGAGTTTCAAGGAGGAAATAGTAATGATAGGTCGAGTAAGAATTGACAGTGAGGGATCATAAGTGACCCTGGCCTGTCAGAGGCTAGAAACTATACTGGAGAAAGTCAAGGAGTAAACGTGATGTTGGAATGTTAAGCCTGAGGGTAGAGGATTCTTTTGAGGTACTTGATATAAAAGGAAGCAGATAGATAAGATGATGTCTAAAAGGAAATGTGAAGTTGGGGAGGGGGGATTAAAGATATGAAAAAATGTACACATTTACATGTAAAGGAAAGGGGCTAGCTAGGAAGGAGAAGCTAGAAAGACAAAAGAGAACATTATTTCCAGGAGACAGGAGGGAATGGGGCAGAACACAGACAAAGGGGTTCTTTTAAGAAGGAAAGAGAGTAAGGATGTGTTTTGTCACATGGCAAATAATTATATACTGTTTAAGATATGCTATGAAGTATGTACAAAGTGATTAGAGGTTATAAGGGAGAGAGCTACTAAATCTCTGTCTGCAGTGGTAGGAAGTCTTCATCCATTTGATGAAGCTCGTTTTGATCTGATACAACTGACTGCCTGCCTGTCTGTGCAGCCTGAATATCCAGGGAACCACAGACATGAGCTTTGTCACTTCATGGTCCTTGGGATCAAAGATTCTATAGACCTGATGCATTTTGGGGGCTCTTCTCTAACTATATTAAAATATGGCAGGTGATACAGAAAATAAATCTTGCTAACCTTGTGCTTTTTCTGTATCCCTGTATACACATTCTATGAGGAGACTTTTTCAGCCAAGTTATTGAGTTCAGAAGATTTTCTTGCAGCACTTCCCTACTTTTTCTATGTTGTAACATAAAGAAAAACAAACAAACAAACAAATGACTGAATACTAATCCTGCATACTGTGATGAACATACTTCTCACAATTGGTACCAGGAACTCCTGCCTGTCTGCCCTAAGGGCTTTAGTATCTTGAGCACACTTGAACACACCTGTAACTCTTTTGGTGTATGAAGACATACTAGTTGAGATCTCTGCTTTAAGATGCATTCTTCCACACCCATACATTTTGTTAGTTCGTTTGTTTCTTCTATGAGGTGAAGGATTTTTCCCTCCTGCCATTAAAATCCTAACCAAAACGATTCAACATGTAATTTGGAAGGCTCCTTAAATGCTAAAAGTAGTTTGCTGTTCTCTTATATATCTCCTTCATAAATGCATAAATGAAAGAACCATATACATTCAAATATATTTCATAGGTCTTTAAGTTATCTTTCCTGTTTCTCACTGTATCAAATTTAGTGTAAGTGTCAAAGCTTATTCTTTGACTCTTTTTTTTTTTTTTTTTTCAGAAATTACCGATTTTTTCCCCCCACAAATTAGAGTGGTATAATGCTGGGAGAAACTATGTTCATCACACTAGACATTAAACCACAATACATGCTTAATGCATTGATAAAAAAGGTTCAGTATAGTAAAATCATTCAGGTATCCTAGTAGGAAATAAGTTATCTTTGTTTTTTAATTTCTTAAATGCATTTGAGGCTGTTCTGCCATGGACAGAGGCTTTTATGGAGTGTGATTTTTGTAATTAAAAAAATTCTTCATTTTCAGTTATGCATAATGTTATCTTTGGTCTCTGGAGGTTAAGAAGTATCATTAATTGTATATGCCCTTTGTATTTAAGGGAGGTTGTGGGAAAAGAAGAACTTGGCCTTTTTCATTTAAATTGCAACAAGAAGAAAAATATAGGAATTTGTTATGCAAGGAAGTGTTGAGTTGTATGGGAAATTGTGTTTTAAGACCTACTGTAGATCTATGTCAGTGTCTGTGAAAGAGGATAATTAGTGCCTGCACTCTCAGTCATATCAGACTAAAGGTAATGGGGTGTAAGAAATGGTTCATTAGGCTCTCTGAAGTACTTTTACTGTGTCCATACTATTTATACCAGCAGAAAAAATTCAGTTTTTAAAATCAAGTCAAAGCATTAGCCTTAGATTCTTCGGTATAAGAAATAACATTGAGTAATGTTACCTTAAAGTCATATAAAAAATGTACATAAAAAACCTACATGATGTTTATTGACTTATATGTCACCCACACTGACTAGTTACAATGTTTGACCTCCTCTCTTTTTGACCGTTGGCTCCACACCTTTTGTGTCTCTAGGAGTTTGGGGTGAAGGAAGAGGTGAAGTCAGAAACCATGTAGCTAATAAACACAATCAGTGTGTGGGAATTTTAATGAAAAAGGAACTTTATTATAAAATGTCTCCTTGTCTGAGGTGGGATGAAGACTACAGATGAGGGAAGCAAGCAATAACAAGACCTTGATTCTCAGTCCTAAAAAATTGCATGTGGTGTAGATAGGCAAATTGAGTTAATTAACAGAGAATATAAGTATATTTCTACAGATTCATTCCAGCGTTGCTCAGAGAGGTGTTGAGACAGAGGTATAGTAAAGGGGAAGGGTAGTGTGTTTGATGTTGGTTGAACCATGTCTAGTTCTAATGGAAATTTCTCAAATCAGTCTCTTTCAATCCATCTTGCCCCCCACCCTCAACCAGCCATCTTTCCTACTTCCTAAAATACTGCTGAGATGCATTTCTGAGTTTTGGAGTCCATGTGGGGCAGGCATTAGTTGAAAATTAGTTGAAATTGTGCCTGCATGCAGAACAGTTTCTCAGCCTATAGGGAGAAGGAGGAGGTCCTAGGAGGAGTTAGTAGGGGGGAAGATCTGTCACAGTTAGCAACTTGGGATAAGGTGTATATTTAATTCTTCTATGAGTCTCTTTTGTAAGTTTAGAGAATAGAGTTAAAGTTGAATAACCTGAAATTTCTGTGCTGGGTGGGCTCTATGAGTGTTCTGGTAATACTCTGGAAAACGCATCAGTTGGGGAGAATCTTGCAGTAGATGACTACCAGCACTTGACTTCTACCTGATTTAGTCTTTTAAGATCTCAGGAGTTTCTGGAGCCCCTAAGCCTTGCAGGTAACTAAGCAAAAGTCATGGAAACAGCTCTTTCCCAAATAGGAAGGGAGCTTTTACTGTAAATTCTTCGAGGGCATTGACATCTGAGCAGTGGCTCTGTGGCACCAAGTGCAATTTTTAGTAAATGCTTTTTAGGTTTGATTGGTATGATAGGAGAGGAAGATTAGTAGAGAGGAAGAAAAAAAAAGCACAAGAAATACACAGGAACTGCTTATTTCTTTGCTCACACAGAGATCCTGTTTTATATATCACTTTTGGAGCTGGATTAATCTAATCAAAGAGATATGCAGTGAAAATCAAATACCTACTATTACTGAAAAACTAAAATTGCTAGCAGATACTTTGGTTAAATAAATGTCAAGAAACTAACCTGAGGGATTTTTAAAAAATGAAACTGGTTGCCTTGAGAAACTTTCCCTTACTTCAAGTAAATGTTTCTTTTTTACCATTTCAGGTAAAATTTCAGCAAAACAGGAAATGTTTTTTGATAGGCAAAATTTTCAGTACTTTTGACGACTGACTTCTTATTACTTTACTCAAGACTGGTCTTGTCTTCATCTGCTCTCAAACTATGTCAGGAAATTGGGAAATGGTTACGTAAAAATTTTCACTGGGAAATGTGTCTAATTCGATGCTCCTTATCAGATATGAGAAATTTCAAATTGGATTGAAAGTCCAGAATATGAAACAAGAAAATAAAACCATCTTGAACTAAAATTTTTAATGGTTATAGCTATTATGAAGCAGCAAGGTCTACTGATAATCTTTTTAAGATACATTTTCCCAGTTTTATTGAACATTATAGAACACTGTGTAAATTTAAGCTGTATACTATGTTGATTTGATACATGTACATATTGAGAAATGATTACCCCTATAAGGTTAGTTAACACATCCATCACCTCACATAATCGTTTTTTTTTTTTTTTTGTGGTAAGAAATATTTTTTTTTTTTTTTTTTTTTTTTTAAAGATTTTATTTATTTATTTGACAAAGAAATCACAAGTAGATGGAGAGGCAGGCAGAGAGAGAGAGAGAAGGAAGCAGGCTCCCTGCCGAGCAGAGAGCCCGATGCGGGACTCGATCCCAGGACCCTGAGATCATGACCTGAGCCGAAGGCAGCGGCTTAACCCACTGAGCCACCCAGGCGCCCTGTGGTAAGAAATATTAAGATTTTGTTCTTGCAGCAACTTTCAAGTATACATTACAGTATCATTAACTATAGGCACCATGCTGCACATTAGATCCTCAGAACTTACCATTCTTATAATGGGAAGTTGTACTCTTTGATAACCATCACCCTTTTCCCCCTTCTTCCCTGGACCTTGAAATTACCGATCTACTCTGTTTTTTAGTTCAATTTGTTGCTGTTGTTCTTGTTAGAGAGAGAGAGTGGGGAGGGACAGAGGGAGAGAGAGAGAGAGAATCCTAATCAAGCTTCATGCCCAATGCAGAGCTGGACCAGGGCTCAGTCTCATGACCCTGAAATCATGACCTGAGTTGGATACTCAACCTACTGAGCCACTCATGCACCCCGAGTTCAATTTTTTAGAGTCCACATATAAATGAGATAAAATGGTATTTGTCTTTCTCTGATTTATTTCACTTAACCCTCAAGTTTCATCTATGTCCTCATAAATGGCAGGATTTCCTTCTTTTTTTATGGCTGGGTAATAGTCCACTGTATGTATGTACAGTCCACTGTACCACATATCCTTTATCCATTCCTCCATTGACAGATACTGAAGTTGTTTCCATGTCTTGGTCATTGTGAATAATGCTGCAACAAGTATGACATGTAGCTATCTCTTCAACATAGTGATTTTATTTCCTTTGAATGTATATCCTGAAGTGAATTGTTGGACCATATGATAGTTCTATTTTTAATTTTTTGAGGACCTACTATACTGTTTTCCATAGTGTCTGCACCAATATACATTCCCAACAACAATGGACAAGGGTTCCCTTTTCTCCGCATTCTTGTTCACACTTGTTATCTCTTGTTTTTTTTAATGACCATTATTCTAAGAGTGGTGGGTGAGATAATGGTTTTATTTTGCATTTCCCTGACTATTAGTGATGTTGATTGCTTTTTGGTGTGTTTCTTGGTCATTTGACTACTTGAATGCTCTTGAGAGTTTTTGAAGTTGCTATTAAATAGCATACCTAGAGGAGATACATGTAAAAAAAATTTGAACACAAGATATGAAGTCAGAAAAGCTGATTTCACATTTTAGCATTGCTGCTTCCTAGTTATCTCTGTCTCTTAATTTCTGAGTATTCCACTCATCTGTGAAATGGGTAGAATAACATTAAAAAATAGTGTGTCTCACAGTGGAAGTACACTGTTAGTTCAAAAGTGCTATACAAATAAGAATAGTGGCTGCTGTTATTATTACTATGGTTTTATAAAGTGAACCTTGTCATCTTTTTAGCTTGTCTCACTTGACAAAATTTTCCATATTCTTTCAAGTTTCAATATCCATTTAATCTCAAGCACACTAATCCAGTGAATTTAAAGAGATTTGGTTTTTAAGCCTTCTGTGGTTGCTTGCAAAATTGTGTGACTGAGAAGCCTAGCATTTTTCTTGCTTACTCAGGCACTAAGAATGCAAATATTAACCCAGTTTTTTCCATTGGTAAAGCAGTATTCCCGCTTTCGCTGGGAATTGGGATTTAAACACATTAACGGCAATTAGTACTTGAGCCAAGAATTCAGATTTTGATAAAAACTATGGTTGACATTTGCTCCTGGAAGAGAGAGTGAAAAATGGTCCATAAAGTTTCTATTAACTTCAAAAGCAGCAACATCTGCTCCAATCCACAAAGCTTTGGGGTCCACCATGGAGGAAGAGAGTGCTCTTTGCAAGCTGAGAATCAAGCCAGCAGTCCAGTCCACAGTCTAACTTGCTTTAAAATGTTGAAGGGGGAGAGTGTCATTTCCAGCAAAAACTTGAAGACTTATAAACCAAGATGTGAATCCAGTATTCTTCTATAGATTGACTGAGGAAACACAGCTGTGCCGCCGTTTGAAGCAAGTGCTGCCAAATGCATTTAGTTCTCAAAAGTTACTCCAGTTTCTCCTATTCCTCCTCTTTTTTTTTTTTTTTTTTTTTCTTTTTGCCTCCTACTACAAGAGTTTGCATGATTCAGTTTAGAAGTGGGGAACCTGGGTGGCTCAGTTGTCTAAGTGGCTGCCTTTGGCTCAGGTCATGATCACAGGGTTCTGGGATGGAGCCCTGTGTCCAGCTCGAGTCTGTTTCTCCTTCTGACTCTCGGGCTTAGGCTTGCTTGCATGTGTACTCTCTCTCTCTTTCTTCTCCTCTCTCTCAAATAAATAAATCTTTAAAAAAATTCAGTTTAGAAGTTTATATCCTATAACTTTTCTGTGCTGCTTGCTGATACAGGCACTAACTACTTAAAAAAAAAAATCTTTTCCAAATAAACTGGTTTTTCTCAGTTACGTAAGTTTTTCCCCCCAAATTCAGGGGAATTCCAGACCATTTTGCAATTAGTTAAGGATTATATTTCCTTATTTTTATTAATTTTATGTAAAGTGGGATTTATCAGCAGAGCATTCATTGACACTGACTTCAATTTATTCTGATGAAACTGACTGACATCTGTGTGTGCTGTTCATCAGTCATAATTTAAACCATTCTTAATTGCATTAAATGTAAATTAAGACATTCAATTTCAGCCATTATTTTTCATAAACCACTGTGAACTGAGTTTTAGTGGGTCATGAGATCTTACATTCAAGATAAATAGGGTAAATTCAAAACCTACCGTTGATGTTCATATTTCACCCTTTGTCGACTATTTCTTTTGTTGCTTACTAGATTGGAACAATTAATTTACTCTCTGAAGAGACGGATGGCTAAGGAAGATATAAGCTGAAGTTTTTAACAAATGATATTATTATTTTTAGAGTTTGCTTATGTTTTAAATAATGTGATTTTTTAAAATCCTTAACTACTTATCTCAGCCAAATGATACTTTGAATTAAAAGTGCCAAACTAAGTTCTCTGATTTGGAAGTCATGCCTTTAAATCCTTAGATTTAAAGAATTTAGGATTATATACTTTTTTAAGAGTGGTTCTGTTATGCTTATATAAAATTTCAGCACTGTGGATTAGACATATTAATGTAAAACTAGCAACATCTATGATATGTTACAGAATATATGACATAATACAGTCAAGTATGGCCTTTCCCCTCCTACCTTCTCAATAAGTGTTGCTTTTTCCAGATAATATATTTTGGTTTCATTTGTAAGCAACTGTCCTCAATGCCTGTACTTCTCCCCATTGAATGAAAATAATCATCTTTAATCATACAATGATTAGAGTGACAATTATAATAATAATATTAAATAATAATAGGCATTTGTGTTATATATGTTTATGAGAAAATATATAAATCTGTGGTTAATATTCGCCCTTAAACACTGAAACAGCACAGCTCATGATGAAGAGCCTGAGAGAAATCAGGTCCAAGTAAAAATCGTGTTAGCAAGTATTAATTTTCAATAGAATTAAATATCAAATAGTTGTGCCTGAGAGATTAGGTTTGGTTAGGTTCTTGTTGCTTTTTTTAATCTGCTGCTTAGCCCAATTGAAAGTAAAAGATTTCCTTCAATAACAAACTAGCTAGAACTCTGTGATATCATTAAACCTTTTTGCTTTCCAAATAAAAGTTGGTCAACAAAGAGAAGGAAACTGTCACACTTGCCTTAGTTACTCATGTAGTAAAATTTTATATGACTATTATATACGACATTTACATTCCCATGTCAGTTCAACTGATGGAGAATGAAGTGTTGCAATAAGTCTGGAGATGGGTAGTGATGCAATCATCCTACCAGTTTCTTGCTATTAATATATGTCTCTTATTCATTTTTAAAGATAGCATAAATGAGAGTACTGAATATAAATGGCTTTTGTAAGTCATTCAGGTCAGTGAAGCATGTCATTGTTTGCAACCTGAGTTCCATGAGAGCCTTTGCTGTTGATAGGCACACCATATATTTTTCTCCTAAATGAAAAACACAAACAATATTCACAGTGTTTAATGAATAATATAAGATAATACAATATGAGTTTCCATAGGAAAAACTAGTTGCATGTACTTAATAGTATGACCTTAGTGTGTCATCTTTGGAATATATAAAGCCTATATAGAAAGGCATTGTGTAATTTATTTCTCCAGATGTAACATTAACAAACATTTTATTATGATTTATTTTTGGCTCCTTGAAAGATGAAGTAAGTTCTTTAGTATTAGCATTGCTAATGATTTTAATGAGGCATTAAAATGTTGCAGTATTGTAGGAACATTTTTCTTTTTTAAAACATTATTTCATTAATATTTCACAGGAGTTTTAATGTTAAATTGATGAAAGAACCTGAGACCATAATCCACAACATGTCAAAGTGCTTGAATAGTGGGAAAGAACCAGAGAAAGGCAGGGCACAGTGATGTGGCGAGGTCTGATGAGACGCCCCCACACTGGAAACACTCCATGACATTCCAGTCTATTATTGCTGAAATGAAAAAAAAACCAATTTTATTTTCTTCTTCAGGGTTTTTCTGCTATAATGCTCAGAAATCTAGCACACATAACACATACTGTTATATTCCCAGAATAGGTGTGGGGAAGCCAAGCCCACAAAGAGGAGTTTTTCTTGTAGAGGACAGTCTTCTGATCGACTTATGAATTAGGGTAATCTTCCTCTTTGGACCTTGACAGTTTAAATCCTTTCTGCTACTGTTTAATAATTTCTAGTGCTTTCATGGCATCTGGGAGTATGCAGAATGCTTACGGGCATTACATTATTTAATCCTCATGAAGACCCATGTGAACTATGGAAATGTTAAAGGCAATCATGTTTTACCCCAAATCATAGTACTTGTGACTATTTCGATAACTTACAGTTACTACAGAGTGACTGTTCATAAAATACATGGACCAAAGGAAATGTGGACACAAGATTTTGTTCCTAGGTAGCAGAGTTCTCATTACAAGTCCATACTGGGAAGAATGACCGGCTTTAATTTATGTATTTGAGAAAGTTTCAACAGCAGGTGAACCAAGGACTAAGCAACCTTTGCAACTGTACAGTGGAAATCCTGGCACAAAGGGGAACTGTTCTTGAATAAATTCTCCAATGTCACAGGCAAAAATAGCCCTTGTCATGGTTTGGCCTCAGCAGCTGCTTGTTCTGCCTAAATCAGAGCATGGCAGAATCATATTCTGGCTAGACAGTATCTCTATCTTGTACATTTCATTATCTATAAGCCTGATCCTGCCCTTAAGAAACCCTCAAGGCTATACCTTAAACCTCCATACACCCAGTGAGTGAACAGTTTTTATCACCGCTTGCATTACAGGAAGTGTATATTGTGCCCTGCCTTTCTCTGGTTCTTTCCCACTATTCACATGGTGTCTGTGTCAGCGTAGCTGATTTAGACTCAGCTCACCTAGGGGACGTGGAACTTGAAAAACAAAACATAAAAAGATCTCTTGGTTCTAGAACCAGATGCAGGGATATCATACTCCAATTGCATGCCCTAGCCAGTGACTTTCAAACTGTGGCCCTTGGGTCTTTTATATCTGAGTAACCAGGGTAGGGGTAAGGTAGAGTAGGGTGGAGTCATGGGTGAATGAAGGAAGAGGGAGAGGGTACTTCTTAAAATGCAGATTTTTGGGCCCAACCCTATGGAGTCAGACTCTCCTTAGGGAAATTTTGGGAGTCTTTATTTTAAACAAGAGTCTTAGGTGATTCAGATAGCAGTAGTTCCTAGTCTTGAATTAAAACTATTAAAAAAACTATTAAAAAAGCTATTGTTTTTTGATAGCTGGTTTATGGTAAATGTATCATATTTATTTCAGTACATAGTTAGTCTGTAAAGATGCCACTTACAAGTGATTAAAAGTAGTTCCATTCACAGAATATTTGCACTACTGCTTGGAATGAGAGGTTTGCACTAACTGTAATATTGGCATGTGTTACGGGTCAAGTAGCTTTGTGAAGATGAGAAGTGGTGGTCCTGTTTCAACTCCAGCATCAACCACCTGTCTTGCAAGTGCATGAATAGTAGCTTGTCATGGTGGACAAGCTGGAGGTGCATCTCTTTTTTTTTTTTCCTATTGGCTATCTTTAACACCTACCCAAGGACTCTAGAAGCTATACAGAAAAAACTAAAAGCTGAAGTGCACGCCAGTCAGTGATGCTGTTTGTTAGCTAATATGAAAGCTTCATTGAGGAGGAGATGACTTAATACTTTGACTAAAATTAAATTTTTGTATTATCTATGGATTTCAATTATTCGTGCTATTCCAAAACTCCAAACCATGAAAAATCTAGAGCTGCTTATTACCTTTTCTGTAGAGCCACCAGTGGAAGCCATTATCGGTATAAATAGAGCAATGGACTCTGTCTCTCTACCTCATTTGTTTTTAGCATCTTAATAGGGCTCAAATTTTCAACTGTCTGGCCCAAGATATGAAATTTGGTTCAGTACTACCATTTTGGACTCTCTTATAAATGTTAGAACTTTTTTTTCCCCATTGACATGAGCTGATAGAAATGTCTCATTCCATCACATGGAGTGCTATTTAACTCTGGTGACTTATGGTGCCCCTCAGATCATGCTGACTTTCAGGAAGACCAAACCCCTTGGCCTAAGCACATCATGCACAAACTTTGATTGCATCCAGTTCATACACCCTAAGCTATAGCGGGATTATGTGTTAGAAGTACGTCATACGTATACAACGTATAAAGAAGATAGAAAATAAGTCACTACCCTGACACAAATTTTTATATCTATTCTACTTTCTTTCCTTTTTTTTTTTTTTTGGAAGATTTTTTTTATTTGACAGATCACAAATAGGCAGAGAGGCAGGCAGAGAGAGAAAGAGAGGAGGAAGCAGTCTCCCTGCTGAGCAGAGAGCCCGATGCAGGGCTCGATCATAGGACCCTGAGATCATGACCTGAGCCAGAGGCAGAGGCTTAACTTAACCCACTGAGCCACCCAGGCGTCCCAATGTCTACTCTACTTTCAAAAGCGTATTCTTTAAGCCCCTACGTTCTCCCTGTCTGCTGCCAGCTAACTGCATGGTGCGCATACCCAGTCATACCCACCCACCCACCCACCTACACACACACACACACACACACACACACACGCGCACGCACGGACACACGCACGCGCACACACACACATACACACACCCCTCACTGAATTAACAAATCCCATTCTTCAAAAAAGGCAACAAAGACCCAGAAATTCTGAAAAGGATAACCTCAAATGAAATGTATCTTGGCCTGCTTTAATGCTCTTCAAAATGGACAGTTTGGTTCAGAGGGTGTTTTTATTTGCATCCTTTTCATCTTAGTATTTTGTTTGGTACTTGTCGCTGCAACTAATATGTATACCTCTAGAGTCATCTAAAGAGTTTTATAGTATCTACAGAAGTAGAACTCCAAAGAGACCGAAAAGACATATAGGAAAGTGAATAGAGGATAGGTACCTTTAAATAAACAAACATATGAAGACTAATAAATAGAAAAATACCTTCTTAATAGTAGGTGGATAAGCTAGATGGCCACTAAAGCCCCTTCTGTTGCTAACTTCTGTGGTTCTGTGGTGCATTGGTTAAGAGAATGAGCTTTGAAAAGACTGTCAAGGTGGGAATTTCAATTCTTCCACCTGTGAACTGTCTAAGGCTGGTAAGTTATTTAACCTTTCTGTGTGTATTTTGTCATCTAAAACTGCATTTAGGGTTGTGAGAATTAAGGGAATTAATACATTTATCTGCTATGTGATAAGCATTGAGTGAAGTTTTATTAATTATAATAATCTATTGAGCATCTATACTGTACCTTGAAATACTATGAAGAGAAACGTGGAAAAAATATTTGACATAGTTTTTTCTTTTCTTTTTTTTTTTAAAGATTTAATTTATTTATTTGAGAGATATTTATTGAGAGAGATCACAAGCAGGCAGAGAGGCAGGCAGAGAGAGAGAGGAGGAAGCAGGCTCCCTGCTGAGCGGAGAGCCCGATGCGGGGCATGACCCCAGGACTCCGAGTTCATGACCTGAGCCGAAGGCAGCGGCTTAACCCGCTGAGCCACCCAGGTGCCCCCTGACATAGTTTTTTCTTAATGAATTTTCAATATATACCTATGAACAGAAGATTTATAAAAAATGTGATTGAAGAAAAATTATGAAACAGCAAGGTGCTTTCATACATCACAATAGGAGACAGAGAAGGGAAAATTATAGGGGTGTAGTATGACCAGAGGACACATGGTGGGAAGGTTGGATAGAGCTCATCTTTGAAGGATGGGTAGTATTTCGGTTGGTAGAATAATTAAGAAGGAATGGTTTTAAGCAGTGAACTAAGGAATTGAAATGGGAATAAGATGGAGGACATTGTAGTTGTCAAGAATTTAGCCCCAAAGTAGGTTGGGGCTAGATCATGGAGACTTGGACATTGGCAAAGGAATTTCAGGCAGTAGAAAATTATTAGAGTAAATACACTCATTGGAGGGAGTAAGTATAGAGATGAGAGACCAGTGTTAGGAGTAGAACTGGGTTGTGATACCATCCACTGGAGAAAGAGGCAGTAAAGGGATTTCAGTCAGCAAAGGAGACAAAGAAGTTAGGTCATTCAGAATGTGAGATGATTGAACTGGAGGCACATGAAAGTTTCAAAAGTATTAAAACTATGTAGATCATCTGAATGGTGTCTGTGAGGTTTTAATGGGCTGTTCTACATGGAGAATATAACTATTGTGAAAGAATGCAATTTGATGATTAACCTATTGTATCCGTTGTTCATTGGTTCAGGTGTAAGGATTTGAAGTGGCAACCTTGCAACATAATATTAGGATCTGGTATGTATCTTTTAGGGAATG
Source organism: Mustela erminea (assembly GCF_009829155.1). NCBI lineage: Eukaryota > Metazoa > Chordata > Mammalia > Carnivora > Mustelidae > Mustela > Mustela erminea. The sequence continues at coordinate 61,825,522 of NC_045616.1, forward strand.
AATAAAGTTCCCATAGGGAGAAAGTGGAAAGGAGAAAAGATCACTTACTATGTAGTAGGTGCTATCTTTGCACTTTACACATGTTAATCTATTTAATCTTTACAGTTGCCCTAAAAGACAGGTATATTATGAATATTTTTTAGGTAAGAAAAGTTTGACACATAATAATTAAGTGACTCACCCGATGAAACAGGATTAAAAAGAGGAGTATTTGAGATTCTAATCAAGATTTTCTTATTCCAAAATATATGTTTTTTGATAAAGTTTATCAGAATTTTTCAACTGGGTTGTCTTGAATGACAGAAGAGAATGAATTTATATTTAGGGGGATCAGAAGCAATCTACTGAGAGTGGGAGTTTTTAAAAATTCTAATGTTTTACAAATTCATGTATATTTTGCTTTCTATTTCTTACTTTATTTGTGTTCATTTTAGTGTAAAAATAGTGTTTTGGATCTGGTAATATGTACCAGTTTTTCCAGTAGCTTCTGATATTCCCTGAAATACTACTTGGCACCTCCTGAAAGTACACATCACTATATCTTAATTAACTTTTTGTGCCTGGTGCATAGTAGGCACTCAGAGTCAGAAAATTAGTGTATCAAAGGGGCATAAAAGGTAACTGAAACATGGGATGGTTTTAAAGCCTTGTCAGAAATGGATAAAATTTATACTTTGTGAGTTGCTTTGTGATCCAGTGAGGGAATTTAAGGATATTACACATAGAAGGGATCAGAACAGCATGCATAGGAAACTGTTGGTTTGTTGAGCTTGAATGTAGAGTTGTCCTAGATGAGGATTGGGTCTGGCATGGTTTTGCTGATGGGAGGCAAAGTCAGAAATCAGAAACTCTGAAGTGAGATTTGTTTTTTTTTAAAGATTTTATTTATTTATTTGAGAGAGAGAGAGATCACAAGTAGTCAGAGAGGACAGAGAGAGAGAGGGAAGCAGGCTCCCTGCTGAGCAGAGAGCCTGATGCGGGACTCGATCCCAGGACCCTGAGATCATGACCTGAGCCGAAGGCAGCAGCTTAACCCACTGAGCCACCCAGGTTCCCCAAAGTGAGATCTTTGAATATTAGAGCGGCCATTGGCCTATATGTGGTGATTGAAGAGATAGATGAAGGTTTACGAAGTCATCAGGCATTTATGTTAATGATAAATCCAACAGTTTGGAAATTTTATCAGAGAGGAGACACCTACCATGTTGTAGTCATGTATTTGTCATTCAGTAATTCATTCAGTAAACATGTATCAGGCACTTACAGTGCGTCAGGCACATGGCTAGGTAAGGTGCTGATTTTAAAGATAAAATGGGGCATGTGGCTGGCTTTGTCGGTGGAGCATGCAACTTTTGGTCTTAGGGTCATGAGTTCTAGCCCCATGGTGGAGGTAGAGAGTACTTAAAAAAATAAATAATAAAAAATTTAAAAATTTTGAAGTTGAAATGTATGGTACTTGCCCTTAAAGAGCTTAGAGTCTGTTTCAGGAACTGAGAGAGTATCTGTCATACAAGGTAAAGAGCAATAATAGCAGTAAGAAGAGCACATAAATCAAATATCAGTAAGAAGCTCAAAGAAAGATTTCTTCTTGGGAGAACTGGGAATTTTTTTGGAGGAGACCGCATTTGAGCTAAGTCTTGAAGGATGAATAGGATTTGGTCACTTACAGATGAACTGCTCATATGTTTACTAGCCTCTTGGCATGAATTACTCTCACCTAAGTGAGTGCAGGTAACATGTAGCTTTAGAAGGCAAAATTCACCTGATTTTTTTTTCTGCATATGTGCAACATGTTTCAGTAGTCAAAATACCTAAGCAGAATGATACATAAGCCAAGATGTTATCATTTGTCTGCAAATTTATCTCTTTCTATAACAATTATCATACCATTTTGTGTTTTCTTAGAAGGAAAAATTTAGACATATGCAATTTTCTGTTGAAGACATCATTAAGTAGCAAAATTTAGTAACAACTATAGTTGAACCAAAGGACACATCAACTGATTGTTAGTTCCCTGGCACCAAATGAAGATATATTATCAGTATTTGTGTTAAACATTCCATTTTAACAGTGCAAATACATATTCATTAGCAGGCAGAATAACCTTAGAGTTTGCACTTTGCATATGCTTGTTATTTTCATGAAGTCTGAGCAGGTTTTAAAACTTTGCATGACCTCCTGCATGTAATCTCAGAGTCTGTCATTCACATGTAGAAAACTCACCTCTCTATTTAGCCCGTGGTTGGTAAGAGATAGACATTTACAGGGCCCCTCTGCCCTTGAGCTGTTCCATTAGTGCATGGAAAGCACCTTGCAGCCTGTGACAAGCGCAGCAGATCGGCACTAAATCAAAAATCAGTGCCAGCCAGGGATCTAAGCCACCATGAAGGTCACAGCCATCAACTGCATGCCATCTCAATCCAAACAAAACACATTGGATACAGGGGGGATTTTCACAACTCACAATAGGTGACAAACACTTCATGTTATAGTAATCCATACTGGAAAACTGAGAACTGACCTCTTAAGTACTTTTGAGTATTTAATCAAACTTTGAAGAAGCTGGAGGTAATTTTTGGTAATATTTTACATTTAAAAACAACAAAAGCAAAATAAAACCTTCACAGCATGGTGTTACTGTGATCAAGATTTTGATGAAAAATATTTTTTGTTTTTGGTATTCATGTGTGCTTTTAAGAAACAAAATAATCGGAAACTGTATATAAAAATTTTCATTTGGTTTCTTGAAATATGTGTAACCGATCCATTATGAAATGAACGATTTATGCTTTAAGCCGCTCAGTTTTGCTTATTCTGAGAGTTTATAATTAGCATTTATATTAAATAGGAAATATTAAGACTAACTTGACTTGAGAGCAGTGTAGTTCAACTGAATTTGGTGAATTTGAATCTATATATTATAGAATTTCTGTACTATCTAGTGAAGGTTTTAAATAATATACATTACTTAAATGTTATGGACCAAATTCCCTTTTCACCTGTAACACACACACAAATACAGAAGATAAAAAAAAGTATGAAAAATAATTTATAAATCTTCTACCTACTTAGTGGGTTTTCCTTTATAATCAGAATTAATTGCCTAGGTTAATAAGAAGAATTGGATAGTCAAATGAAATAAGCCAAATTTTGGTAAATTAACTTGGAAAATGCCAATGCTTTACAAAATGAAAAGCTTATATGCAAAAGTTATTTTCAAAATGGAGCTAACATGTTAATGTGACATGATTGAATTATATCACAGTGCTATGGGGGTGGGATGTGGCAAAGGTTAGTTCTTCTACCTTGATGTGATAACTGACAAGGGATTAACATAAAAGATATATACATTATTCTTACCAGCATTAACTTTTATGAATGATAAACAACAAAGCAGTGGATGCAGAGTAAAAATGAAATTCTCTTTACAATCTAATCAGGTTTACAGAGACCAAGACTATTTTGAGAATATGCCATTTCAGTAATCCAACTATCTCTACCATTGAGGGAGTTCATGGTTAATTTACACTAGCTGGTGAAGTTTCATGAAAACTGTAAAATCAAAGCAGTTCAGCAGGAGGGTATGTAATGGAAGAATGCCATCTGCTGGTGAACCCTGTTAAATCTGTATTTAATTAGGAAAACCCGAGGACACATTCTTTGCACACCAGGAAGATTCAAAATTTGTGGAAGCATTTTTTTTTCTTCTGATAAATCTGCTGTCATTAAGCTGATACATACCTTTGATATACGTTATTCATTTTAAATTAACTTGATTACTAATTTCATGGAGTCACTAGTCAGGAAAGCCTTTAAAGGAAATGGGCGCAAAGGGCTTTTTCTTCCCCCCCTTTTTACCAATTTACAAAGTTTTTGTGTTCATCATTCATCAGTAGTCAGCCAGTGAGTCTGTTCTGTTTAAAAGCTCTGGCTTTTCACTTAATGCATCCCATCTGTTTCTGAAATAAATTGCAATAATCCGTGTTTAATTTTAATCAATGTATTACTAAATATGCAAATTATATTAAAAGCGTGGTTTGAAAAAGCTTTCATTTGTAAATATGGTAGCTTAAAACAGGAAGCATATCTAAAAGCCATTTAGCTACAGTAGCCTAACTCTTACACTGTAGCTGATTTATAAAGCAGATCACAAGTTGATCTTTTTCCCACAAGGGGATATGTAAAACTGTTGCATATCAGATTTTGTTAACATCGGATGGGCTAGTGCTAACACTGTAAGAGACTCATCCTTCAGCAAGCATGTCTTTGACATTTAAATTAAGGTAATCTTATTCCATTCTACATCTTTTTATTATTATTTTTTTTAACACAACCTAACATACGAATTTGTGTGATTGGTATATGAATCACAGTTAAAGCAATTTGAGCAAGCCTTTCAATCAATCTTAAATTTTTACTGTCTAATTTACTTGTGATTTGCATAATTAATTGTGGAAGGGATCCTTTGGGAATCTCTCTTTCCCCCTTTTCCTTTCCTAACTTGTATCTTGTTCACTGATTAGACGGAGTGGAAATGATATTGGAGTTCTTTAAGGCCTACTAGATGACTTTGTTAGGAATCTAGAAATTATATGTTACATTGCTGTGTCTGATGGGCTTGGAATAGGGGTAAATTCTGAAAATTATATCTGATATCTGAAGAACGGACTATTAACACAGCTGTCACTGAATTGTACTTGTAATTTACCAAGCAGTTACCTTAAAGGAGAATTTTGGAATTTTTTTCTATATACAGGTCATGAATTTATAGGAATATATATAAGTCATGTTCATATACTGAATTCTGTCTTTTACTAATTGTTGTACTTGTTTGGAACATTACCTAGAGTGTAGTCTTACCAGTCATAGGCTGGAACAGAGTTTCAACTTTGTTCTTAAACACAGTCATTAAAAATAAAATTATATAAGCATATATTAAAATAAATTATATAAAAAACCACAAATGTAATAAATGCTCAAACATCACTTCCTAATTATTGTGCTATATTTTCTTGTTATTTATGCTCTTAAGGCTTTTACATCTGTTTCTTCTATGTGTATTGTGAAAATAGTAATGATGTGCTACTGTGTGTTTTTCCTAATTCCATATTTAGTAACATCGAATTGGTAGCTTGTAATAGGCCTTGGTGTGAGTATTTACACCACCAAAATTGGCAAATGCTACACATCAAGGCCTTTTCTCCTCTGTGCAGCTAGTTGTTAACCAGCATACCCCTATCTTTAATTATAATACATACACAACAACTCAGTATTATGTTCTCTGTTATTTATTCTGAGGCTCTTCTAAGAGAAAAACAATAGTTCTCACAGATCCCTTTACAAAGAGGGACTTCTTATGGAATCTAAACCCTAATCTGTTAAACTTTAAAAATTAAGTTTTTCTTCCTATGATAATAGATAATATGGAAAATACAGAAAAATATGTTTTCAGTGACTGCATTATTTCGAAAGGAGTAAAGTCATTCCATATTCAGAGTTTATTAAAGAGTTGGTGTCTTGTTTATTAGTTTACCAATTTATTGCTGTCAGGCAATCTTGAGATTAGAATGTGTTAGAAAACTAGTTTGTGGAGTAAATTCACTGCAAAAGTATAAATAGTGAAATTATGCCGAAGACCATCTTTGTTAGTAATAAATATATTTCTTTATGCTGAAGATTTATTAATCATACCTCAGGATGCTTAATAATCAGTATAAACAAATTAAAGACCTCAGCTTGTGATCCAAGGTCATTTTCAAATTGGAAGTGACCTCAGCCCATCCTAAGAGGGCTAATGATGTAGAAATCAGTAAGGCCAAGTCCTCTGGGAAACACAGCACAGGTCTGCAAGGCTCTTCTGGTGAATGCACCAATCTGCTCTGCTTCCACAGGCCCTTTGTGTAGCCAGACTCCCCGGGAAAGGTGGGCTGTCTGCTGTTGCCTAGCACTTATACAAGAATTTTCTGTTTTCAATTTCCTTGCCTCTTTTCTGTTCTTGGTTTTATACTCACTGAAAAGAAATAACTCATAATCCACTAAAAATATAACCACAGTTAAGTTTTCCTCTCCTAAACAAAAAGAGAATTCAAGATCTATGATTTTTTTTCTTAATAAAAGTTTTTCAGGTTAAATATTAATTTAAAAATATGTTAAGAGCTGAAGAATGAAATTTTTGTGATTATGCATGTGCTTACTCTTATATGTGTGTAAAAAACATTTGAGATACCTTGTGTGCCCATCCCTTCCCCATCTACTTAAGGTCATCATCATACTGACTTGAAGTTTTCATTACTCACCATTTTGACATATTTTTTCTTCTTAACAATACATTGAATAATTCTGCATGATTTTGATACTTATATAGAGGGAATTAGCCATATTCTTTTGTGACTTAATGGATTCTACCATCTGTAATTAATTTTCACTGTCCTATAGTGCTCCATTGTATGAATATGCTATAATTTATTCATTATATAAACACATCTGGAAGGATTACTTTAGGTAGTGTCAAATTGTTTTCCAAAGTGATTATACTAATTTGTACCACACATAGCAGTGCATGTGTATTAGTGTCACATTAATACTTAACATTGTTAGAATTTTAAATTCTTACAGACTTGGTATATTTGAAATTTCATCTTACTATGAGTATATTTCATGTTTATGCTTTAGCTACTTGTACTTCTTTGTGAAATGCTTGTTCAAGTGTTCTTTTTTTCTATGCGTCATCTTTCTCTTACTGATTAATAGTAGCTCTTCATATCTTTTGGGTTCAACTCTTTTTGGCCATTTGGAGAGTATTACAAACAACTTTTTCCAGTGGTTATCTATTCTTTTCTTTTCTTTTCTTTTCTTTTCTTTCTTTCTTTCTTTCTTTTTCTTTCTTTCTTTCTTTCTTTTTTTTTAAGAGGGGGCATAGAGGGGCAAATGGAGAGAGAATCTTCAGCAGGCTCCATGCTCAGCACAGCCGCTGACATAGGGCTCAATCTCACGACCCTGCAATCATGACTTGAGCCAAAATCCAGTTGGATGTAACTGACTGAGCCACCCAGGTGTCCCTGTCTATTTACCCTTTTTTATAGTAGCTTTTGGTAAACAGAAGATTTTGACTTTTCCCTACTGTATGCAATGCCACTTTAGTCAAAAAGCAAGTCTGTTTCTGGGGTATTTTATTCTGCTGGTTATTTTGTCTATTTCTCTGCCAGTACCAGTCTTAATTGTTCTAGTTTTATAATATACCATATGATATCTGGTAAGGGTAATCTCATTTGTTTTTCTTCCCAAGTGCCTAGACTATTCTTGGCCCTTTATATATAAAATTTAGAACTAGCCTGTGTCTACCAGCAAGAAATCTTGCTAATATTTTGATGGGAATAGCATTAAATCTTTATATATTTATGAACTTATCTTCCAGTTCAAGAGTATAAGAAATATCTCTATTTTTTTAGTAGTTCTCTACTCTCAACAAAATTTTATAATTTCCCTATAAGGATCATATACATTGTTAGAACGATTTCTAGGCAGCTTCCTTTTTTTTTTTTTTTTCAAAATTTTTATTTATTTGTCAGAGAGACCACAAGCAGGGGGAGCAGCAGGCAGAGGCAGAGGGAGAGGGAGAAGCAGGCTCCCCGCTGAGTAGAAAGCGTGATGTGGGACTCTGTCCCACAGGACCTGAGCCAAAGGCAGACGCTTAACCGACTGAGCCACCCGGCTTCTCCAGCTTACTTTTTTTTTATGTTAATTTAATTAATGTTTCTTTTTGATTTTAGATGATTGTGCATTCACATGCAGTTATATGAAATAGTATAGAAAAGTATCTTGAACACTTTTTTTAAAAAAAATTTATTTATTTGACAGACAGAGACCACAAGTAGGCAGAGACACAGGCAGAGAGAGAAAGAGAGGAAGCAGGCTCCTTGCCAAGCAGAGAGCCCGATGTGGGGTTTGAACCCAGGACCCTGAGACCATGACCTGAGCTGAAGGCAGAGGCTTTAACCCACTGAGCCACCCAGGCGCCCCTGTCTTGAACACTTTGCCTAGTTTGTCTCAATGGTAACATTTATGAATCTGTAGCGTAATATTACCGCCAAGAAATTAATGTGTCACTAATTTTATTCAGATTTCCCCAGTTTTAATTACATGTGTGTGTTAAATACATTTTTATCAACTATGTAGAATCATGTATCTTCTACCACTCTGAAGATACTGAACACTTGAAAACACCAGTTTGAGGAGATATATGGGCCTTTACGTCCATTGCATCATTGTTCGCAATGCCCAAGAAAGAAAGCAACCAAAGTGTCCATTGATAGATGAATGGATAGAGAAGAGGAGGTGTTTGTACACACACACATGCACACACATACACACACACACACACACAATGGAATATTATCTATCCATTAAAAAATAATGAAATCTTGCCATTGTTGACAACATAGTTGAACCTAGAGAGTATAATTCTAAGTGAAATAAGTCAGACAGAGAAAGACAAATAAATACCATATAATTTTTGGAATTGGCTTTTTTCACTCAGAGGCTCATCCAAGTTGTATGTATCAATAGTCTGTTCATTTTGGTTGCTTAGTAGTATACCATGATATTTATACCACAGTTTATTTAATCATTCACCTGTTGATTCTAGATTTTTAGCAATTACAAATAAATTTGCTATAAACATTCTTGTTTAGGCTTTTGTGTGAAAATAATGTTTATTTTTCTGGCATAAATGCCTAGGAGTGCAGTTAATGAATTGTGTGATATTTGCATGTTCAGTTTTTACGAAAATTGTCAAACTGTTTTCTAGAGAAGTTGTATCATTTCACATTCTCTTTAGTAATGAAAAGTGAGCCCGTTTCTCTGTTTCTTTGACAGTATTTGCTATTAATATTTTTTATTTTAGTTATTTTGATATGTATGTAGTAATAGTTTATTTTGGTTTTGATTTAAATTTCCTATTGGTTAATGATGTTGAACATGTTTTTATGTGTTCAGTTTTCATCTCTATATCCTCTTAAGTAAAATGTTTGTTCATTTTTCCTCCATTTTCTTACTGTAACTTTTACTTTTTACTGTTGAGTTTTGGGAGTGCTTTATATATTCTGGATACTCGTCCTTTGTTAGATATGTGACCTGTAAATATTTTCTCCTGGTCTCTAGTTTGCTTTTCATCCTCTTCCCCTGTGCTTTCACAGAGCAAAATTTTTAATTTCAGTGTGGCCCATTTTATCAATTTTTCCTTTTATGGATCATTGGTGTCAAGTCTGATAACTATTGGTTTAGCCCCAGATCCTGATAATTTTCTCTTAACTGATTTTCTACAAGTTTTAAAGGTTCATATTTTATATTTAAATCTGTGATTCATTTTAAACTAATTTTTGTATAAGGTAGGTAGTTTAAGTTAAGGTTATCTGTCTCTGTCTCTGCTTATGGATGTACAGCATGATTTCTTGAAAAGTGGTTCTTCTTTCATGGAATTGTTTTTGCACCTTTGTCAAAAGTTAGTATAGCATATTTGTGTGGGTCCATTTCTGGGTCTTCCATTTTGTTCCTTTGATTTGTATGTCTGTTTCTCTGCCCATACCACACTGTCTTGATTACTCTAGCTATATAGTAAGCCTTAATATAGACAATAATTTTTCCCAGTTCTTCTCTGTCAGGATTGTTTTAACTACTCTAGGGTGTGTGCTTTTCCATAGAGATTTTAGAATAATCTTGGCTATGGAAAAAATCTTGCTCGTATTTTGGTAGGAATTGTATTAGACTATAGACCAGTTTGGGGAGAATTGACATTCTAGCTATAATGAGTCTTCCAATTTGTGAATATGATATAACTCTTTATTTATTTTAGTGTTCTTTGACTTCTTAAAATCACCATTTGGTAATTTTTAGCATATAGATTATATACATGTTAAGTGTATAAGCAAGTTTTTAATTTTCCTTGGAGTGATTATAAATTGTCTTTAATTTCAGTTTTGACATGTTTATTAGTATAATTGATTCTTATATGTCCTTTTAATTTATTTACATTATTGACATATTTAGATTGATTTTAACAATTTTATTTTGTGATTTCTATTTGTCCTACCTATTCTGTGTTTCTTTTTCTCCTCTGAATCAGTAGGTTATTTTTCTCATTCAGTTTCTCCCCTATTAGGGAATTTTATGCTCTATTATTTTTATTTTGTTAGTCTTTCTAAAATTAGCTTTTGAATTCTGACTTATGAAAATCTAACTTAATAAATATAATCATGCCTTTTTAAATGTGCAAGTTTCTGTTAACATTTTAACTCTAATTACATCACCCTGGCTTACATGTTTTGACTTATAAGCTGTTGTTATGGATTATAATTTTATTTATCTTTTTTGTTTAGCTCCATTAAACATTACTATTGCTATCTTATAAAAGGCAGTGTTTGTTTAAATCTAATCACAAATCTACCATTTTCTCAAATGGAGATGACTTTCCTTCTATCTGAAGTGTACACTTTTGGAAGAAACTTATTTTTTTGTCATTATGATCATATGCATGTTAGACTGACTTACTTCATGGTCCATGTCTCTTAACCTTTCTTCTGTATTTTCTCTATCCTTGTTTGGTTTGTAGAAATATGATTCTGCTGCATTTTGAATAAATTACTGTAATCTGTCTTCTAGTTCACTAATTTTCTCTTTACCTCTTACTAATCTGCTATAGAATTTATTTATTGAATTTTAAGTTTCTATTATTATACATTTAGTTCATTTTCAAATATTTAGTTATGATTTCATTCTCATTTTTTACTCCTATCTTAATTTTTTCACTAAATGTATTAAAATACTTATATTCTGTTACTAGTATTCTGATATCTAAAGTTTTAATACATTTTATCCTTTTCTTTGTTATTTCTATTGTTTCTTATTCATAGAAGTTTGTGTTCTTGTGTGTTTTGTGAATTTTAATGACTGTGAGTTGATATTTCTTGGAATAGTGTGAATTCTTTGAGGCTCGCTTTGGAGGTGAGTTATACCAGAGAGGATTTATATTTTCTTCTGTTTTATGTCTGGGATTGGTTAATTCTTAGCTTGAGTTTTTTTTAGACTACCCAGGTAGTATGAATTCAGGATACAAACCATAACATATTGCAGTTAATAGTACTTGGGTGGTTTTGTTTTGTTTTGGGGTTTTTGTTATGACACTCCATTTATTCTACATGAAGTTCAGGCAGTTCTTTCTAGGGGCTTGAGGGAAGGAGATTGGGATTATTTTTAGTATAAGTTTACACAGAACGTATAGCACTCTGTGTCTCATCTTTATTAAAGGAATCACTTAGCTATGCTTTATAACTTGAGCAAGCCCTAGTCTTTTTTCCCCTCCCTCTCAACTCCTGGGAGCCTTTGGAGATCTAAGATCAAGTCATATAAGTAGGTATGTGCTCTCAAAAGAAGAGTAGATTGCTGTACTGCATTAACCTCTTAGGGTTCTCATATTCACTTAGTTTTGACTTCTAAATATTCTTTAGTATCTTGCCAGGTCTGTGATGACTTTTTTAAAAAGAGGTTTTAATACTTAATCTGGCATATTAATATTTTCATTAGGAAGTCAGGCAAGTTTCTAACCCACCATACTTCTAGAAATGGATGTTCATTTTCTTTTGAAGGCAATTAAAGTGAAAATTATAGTTATCCTTAATAGTATCACAATGACTTAAAAATAATTTCTGTACCTAAGATAATTTTGGTTCAAAATTAACAAAGGGCATGTAACTAAATAAATCATTTATTGCATATAGATATTCAGTGTAGGGGGGATCTCCTCACTAGATAAATTAACAAAAGTAAGTGTTAGAACAAATGGGAACAATTGTGCTGTTGTGGCTTCTGTTCCACTTTTTTTTACAGTTTTTTTTTTTATCAATATGTATGAGATGTTCTTTACAACAGTCCTGTGAAGAGCTATTTTCATTATGCAATCAAGGTGTTCTAAGAGTTGAAGGTGATAATGAATGAGGATAATAATAACTGCTTATATTTCATTGCCTTGATACATTTTTTGCTTTTAAGTTTTTATTTAAATATCAGTTAGTTAACATACAGTGTAATAATAGTTTCATGTGTACAATTTAGTGATTCAACACTCCATATAACACTTCGTACTTATCACGAGTGTATCCCTTCATCTGCATCCTGTTTCCCCTGTCCCTCTCCCCTCTGGTAACCGTCATTTTGTTCTCTATAGTTAAGAGTCTGTTTCTCAGTTTGCCCCCCTCTCTCTTTTATGTTCCTTTACTCATTTGTTTTCCTTCTTAAATTCCACATATGAGTGAGATTGTATTGTATTGTATTTGTCTTTCTCTAACTGCCTTATTTTACTTAACATTATACTCACTAGCTCCATCCATGTTGTTGCCAATGGCAAAATTTTCATTCTTTTTTATGGCTGAGTAATAATCTGTCATATATATTTACTACCTCTTCTTTATCCATTCATCAGTTGAGGGATATTTGGCCTCTTTCTATAATTTGGCTATTGTTGATAATGCTGTTATAAACATTGGGGTGCATGTATCCCTTTGAGTTAGTATTTTTTATCTTTTGTATAAATTCCTACAAGTGCAATTGCTGGATAAGGTAGTTCTAACTTTTTGAGGAAGTTTGATGGAAAGATACCATAACAATTTGAGGAAGTACCAGTTTGCATTCCCACCAACAGTGTAAGAGGTTTTCCCTTTCTACGCATCCTTGCCAACACCTGTTGATTTTTGTCTTGTTAATTTTAGCCATTCTGAGAGGTGTGAGATGATCCTTCATCATAGTTTTGATTTACATTTCCATGATGATTAGGCTGTTGAGCATTTTATGTGTCTGTTGGCTGTCTGGATGTCTTTGAAAAAATGTCTTTTTATGTCTTCGGTCTACTTTTTAACTGGATTATTCATTTTTTGGAGTATTGAGCTTTATGCTTTTTATGTATTTTTCTTTAGTTATCCCTTGTTAGCATTCAGGTTGGTTTCAATCTTTGGGGGTTTTTTTTTGGTTATAAATACTAAGGTCATACATATTTTTTATTGCATTTTCATCCTCTTTTTTTCCTTATAAGAAGATTTTTAGTAAAAGGATTTTTGGGTAACAGTATGGAAAACTTTAATTATTAAAAGTCTCATTTGGGTATGGTGACTTGAGATATTACATTTCTCAAGTTTAATGTAATAAACCTCAGAGAATCAAGAAAAACTTTATATTGTGGCTGTGGTAACCTCAGGATGTTTACTAGTAGTTTTTTTGTAGGGCTTTGACTACCCTTGCTTCTGCTCATTTGTAAAAAGAATTTTTCCTTTTAGTTGTCAAACTGTCTCCTTTGTTAGTAGAAGCCTGTAGGCTTTAGATGTGAAACTGCTTTATATAAGCTGATTGCAATACAGCAGTTTGAATTTAGACAAAAAGCTGTTCAAAATGGAAGAATGTTGTAAACTCTTAGCACTGTATTTCGAAAAGATTATTGGTGCACCTTGTCAGCATGGCTGTAACCAGGGTACAGATGTACAAGAGCACCTGGCTCCCAGGATCCCAAATAGCCCAGCTGGGCCACTTGCCACTGATAAAATCCAAAGGCAGAGAGATAAATGGTGGTGAAACAGGAAGGGAATTTATTTCAGTGAGGCCAATACTGGGAAGACAGCAGAGTAGTGTCTCAAAGACTGTCTCCACAGTACTGAAAATCCTTCTAAATTTATACAAGGAAAATGTGGGACAAAGACACATTCAGGTGGGCAGTAAAGATCAGGCAAAACATTGTCTTAATCTCTTGGGGTCAGTCACTCATGTCTTGCTGGCTCAGGGTAATCCTTATTACTTAATAGGGTAGTTTGGTTTTCCATCATGGGAGACTTTGCCCTCTGTATCTTACTTTTTCTTTTTAAGTAGACTCCATGCCCAGTGTGGAGCCCAGTGTGGGGCTCGAACTCAAAACACTGAGATCAGGACCTGAACTGACATTGAGAGTCAGGCACTTAACCGACTGAACCACCCAGGCACCTCTGCCCTCTGTGTCTCTTGCCCTAGTAAGAGACAAGCTAGAAAGAAGAACTTAGTTAGAATTGGCCTCTAAATATCTATCCACTCTTGAAAAGTTGTGAGAATTGAGATTTAAAAATTGAGAATCTTTGACCTTAGCTTGTAGCAACAAGACCAGCTGGAGGTTTTGGTGCTGCTGTTATTGTACCTGCTAAGCTATGTCCACAGAATTACCAAAGCAAGATTCATTCCATAGGGTCCTGCTAGCTGCTAGAATGACAGCCAGTCCCTCTCCCACCTCCTTTTACAGAGTATGGAGGGGAGACATCATAACCACTCTGTCTTAGGTGAGTAGCTTTTCTTTTTCCTCCTCTCTGGGTTGAGGGAGGCTAGGAAATAGTCTTAAAGCTTGCTTAGGTTTTACCTTGTGTTTTATCTTATGAATCTGTTCTCCTTGTAAAGGCCTAGTTATGTAGAGGGGAAAAGAACCTATTCTTGGTTCCCCTCCAGGGAAGAAAGAGTAATCTTAATCACATTAATTTAAATTTTCTTTTTGGGGACTGATGTGGTACCATTTTAAAATCTTAACCACTGGGCGCCTGGGTGGCTCGGTGGGTTGAGCCACTGCCTTCGGCTCAGGTCATGATCTCAGGGTTCTGGGATCGAGTCCCGCATCGGGCTCTCTGCTCAGCAGGGAGCCTGCTTCCTTCTCTCTCTCTCTGCCTGCCTCTCAGTGTACTTGTGGTTTCTCTCTGTCAAATAAATAAATAAAATCTTAAAAAAAAAAAAAATCTTAACCACTAAGCTGTCAGGAAGTCTCATTGGACCCATTGTTGGTTTATGAGGACATCCTTCTATCTTGTAGACTATCAGTGTTATTATTGCTGCTATAATTATTAATAGTAATTACTATTATTACCTTCCTTTTTAGATAGCTGTATTTTTTTTTGCTGTTGTACAAAGTAGTGTGCTAATTTTAGACCAACTCTTTGAAACAAGTGCTATTATTATTCTCATTTTACAGGAAAACGAGGCTTAGGTTAAGTATCTTTTCTGATGCAACAGAGCTAGGATTCAAACTCATTCTTGCTGTTAGCCAGTTCTATGTACTATATTTATATTGCCTCTCTATTAATATTAGAAAATAATCCATCTAAAACCTCTGCAAGCTTTCAATTCAAAGTGTAACCCACAGACCAGCATCAAAGGCCTTGCCCTGCTGCTTATATTTAAAGAGGCAGAATCAGCCTTACTCCACACCAAACGTACTGAGTCATACTTTGTACTTTAATAAGATGCTCAGTTGATTCTTAGGCATACATATTGAAGTTTGAGAAACACTGCTCTAAAACAATACTAAAGAGGCAGTTTAGTTTTATCAAGGAAGAACTCATCCATAGAGCAAATATTTGTTGAGCCTCTATATTTACCAGGCATTGCAGAAGCAGTATATATTGACTGTATATATTATCTCATTTTCTATATTCTTGATCCTCTGGCATTTGAGACCTTGATCCTGAAAAATCTGTCCCTCCCAGGGCTATCTAATTCCTAGAGGTAGGAAACACATCCACTGTGAGCATGCTTTTGATATACAAGCCAACCAATGCAGAGCCCACACACAACATGCTCTTTATCAAACTCACACAAACCAAGCATATATTTCCCCTTGACCTAAATCACTCTAGGACAGGTACTAGACAACTAAGGATCATCCCTATAGCCTAGAGTCCTCTGGAATTATTCAAACTCTCCAGTCCTAAATTTATTCAGAGGACCTACCCTGCTATGCCCTTTCCTTTCCAAGTCTGTTCCAGGAAAGACCTTGGGTCCTGCTCTCCCCACTTCCTCATCTGTCAACCTTAGTACTTCTGTGTGGTCCTGTGGGCCATGCCTTCTGTTTTTAGGTATCTGTGAGTATCAACTTCTTCCTTCATCACAATCATTTGTGTGTTTTTGTGTCTCACTGTATCTGATGAAAACAAATCCCTAGTGCATTTCTAGAGCAAAGTGGTTAACAATGGTTATTCTGTTGGAAACTGCATTCTAGGTAGGGGAAGATGGGGGAGGAAAAAGATGTAGGTTTGTTGGTATTTACTTTATATGAACAAAAGTGTCTGTACTCACTATTTCAGCCCACGTTTGTTTTGATTGGTCAGTCACCATACCAATCATTAAAGATTTTGAGTAATGTCTCTGTTAGGTAAACTCTAATCCCATTTTTCTTATCAACTAAGTATCTTTAGAGAGTAAGAAATGAAGGAACTAAAAACTTAGTCTTGGGATTTAAAACCCGATATTTTTCTCTTTTAAAATAGAATTCTGAACTACTCAACCCTTAAGCCCCTTTTGACTTTGTTGGTAATGCCCTTTTTCTTCTCTGAGTTTAGAAATCTTATTTCTAACTTAACTGCTACATCTTCCATAGAGACTTCTCTGGCATCCCCAGGTAAATTTCACTACTTTTTTTTTTTTTTCATTTTGCTTATGCATCTGTTAGAGTTCTTACTTCATTTTGCTTTGTTTTATGTGTCTGTCTCCTCTAGTACACTCTCAGCTCTTTGAGCACAATGGAGATATTTATATTGTTATCTTCAGTACCTACCATAGCACTGAACACATAGAGTAGGATCTCAGTAAAGGCTGAAATGAAATGACAAATCATCAGGAGGCTTGTAGAAGGGCTTGCTCCTTGGAACCTGATTTCTAAATATAACTTTCCTCATCAACTAGCATAAACTTGTATGTATACTTGGTAAAGGAGGATGATTGAGACAGGCCAAAAAAAACCAGTGAGCTATTCTTTAGTGTATTCCAAGGAATGGGAAACTTATTAGATCAGTAACTTTCAACTTTATCTGGCTCAGACATTGATGACCTAGATCCACTGTGTGATAGTGAAATCCTTGGACAAAAATTTTGACTACAGAATTATTCATCCTTATAACGGCAGATGAAATAAAAAAAGAATTCACTGGCCCATTTCTTAGTAGAACCGTGCTGATCTCATATGAACTAGGAAGGCAAATCCTATCAAGTAAGCTTCATTTGTTCTAATTATCGTAATTTAAACTTCAGCTGATGAGCCTATACCATAACACTCTAATCGAGGAGCAGAGACAATTTGGTCTTGTCATCTGGCAGATATTCATTAATATTGGTGACTGATAAAGTCTAGACAAATTAATAAAAATAGTTTTTTGTGAGGCCAACTGTTCCTTTTCCTGTAATTATAGAGTTAAACACCTTAGTATTTTGTGACTCAGGTAACCACTGTGGGAACAACTTAAATGGTGAGATGTGGCAGAAAATAAAATCTTTGTTATTAGCCCTCTGGGCTAGTCATCCTTGCCTCTGAGCTGTGCCTACTTGGAGATGTTTGTGTACAATACAGACATAACTGACATCAAAGCAAACATGATGCAATAGCTTTCCAAGAGAGAAAGCTTTGTTGTTACCTTAGGGTCTGACATTACTTTTGACATTCTAAATTTCAGTGTTTATGAGAAACATCAATAATAATAACCACCTTTTGCATGGGTACAGCACCTTTCTCCCAAGGCTCTGAATGTTTCACAAGCATGAAGTGTTCTGTGCAGAAAGGGAAGATGGAGTGGGAGAATCTGGCCCCAGACAATTAGGAGCTAAAATTTTTCTCCACAGTGAGCATGGAACATAAAGAGGACAATTTAGGATAGGAAATGAAGGACATTGGGTCCAGCTGAGACTGTAAGGGGAATTTAGCAAGACGGTAATGACCTGACTCAGAGTTTGTCCAACTAAAATTCACCATGACTAAAACAAAACAAAACAAAACAAAAACCAGAAACACCTCAGAAATAACTGGATCCGTGAATATCTCTGGTATATGCTCTTAACAGTTGAAGTATCAGATAAAGTTTAATCGTAACTACTGGCTTCACAAACTCATCTAATGTAACTTCAAAACTATTTTGTCTTAATTTGGTCACGTTTTATAAACACAGTCGAAACATTCCTTTTGGTCTGGGGAATTAAGATCTTAAAACACCACCACCACGTAGCATTTGTTGTTTTTAGACATTGGTCTTTGAGGGCGGGATTTACATCTTCACATTGGTATCCCTAGCTTCTAGACTACGCCTTTCCCATACTAAATGCATAATAAATGTTTGCTAAAACTGAAATTTTGCAAGTGTTTTATAAAAAATTTTTAATAGTCTTAAAAAAAATTTTTAGTAGTCTTTTTAATAGTCTTTTTTAGTCTTTTAATAGTCTTTAATAGTCTTTTTTCAGTTACCTTTGGTTTTCAAAATTTTTTTTGTTTATGGAAAAAATTTTTGCACGTAAAATGGTATAGATATAAATTTGTTCTATGATGTTAACTTGAATTTTATTTTTAAACATAATTTCCACATAAGAGCTATAAATTACTAAAAAGCAAAATTATATTTAATTTTAAAAGAGGTAATGAGTTTTTCAAAACTATTTAAACTTCTTTTCTTGGAATAGAACCTTTAGATTCAACTGGGATGGTTGAAATTTTCTCTAGAAATATTACATTTTGTAGACTAATATTTATATAATAGTTGAAATGGTAATATGCCTTTCAAAACTGCACATACATGATATTTGTAGAGTTTATTTCTTTGGTGCAGTTTAACAGCTGCACAAAATGATTCTGTAAGTTTTGCAAAGAAAGATGCAATCCTGGTGAGAAGAGCTCTTTAATATTTTGGAAAGCACAGCATAATATAAGAAGTAGCCACTGCAAAGGGAACCCTAAGAAATAAACCTGGTGGGTTTTAAAGATGTGGTTGGAGTCCCCACACTGTTCTTTTTTTCCCCCACATCTTAGCCAACACTTGTTATTTCTTGTCTTTTTGAATAGCATTCTAACAGGTGTGAGATGATACCTCATTGTGGTTTTGATTTGCATTTCCCGGATGATTAGTGATATTGAGCATTTTTAAAACGTGTTTGTTGGCCATCTGTACATCTTTTTTGGGACAACGTCTTTTCAGATACTCTGTCATTTTTTTAATTGAGTTGTTTGTTTTGCTATTGAATTATAGGAGTTCTTTATATATTTTGGATATTAATCCCTTCTCTGATAAATGATTTGCAAATATTTTCTCCTATTCAGTAGGTTATCTTTTCATTTTTGTTGATTTTCTTTGCTGTGCAGAAGCTTTTTAGTTAGATGTAGTCCCAGTTGTTTATTTTTCTTTTGTTGTCTTTGGTTCTGGTGTCACATCCAAATTACCATCACCAAGGCAGATGACAGAATGCTTGTTGTTTATGTTTTCTTCTAGGAGCTTTATTGTTTCAGGTCCTATGTTCAAATCTTTCATCCTCTTTGAGTTGATTTTTGTGTATAGTGTAAGACAGTGGTCCAGTTTCATTCTTTTGCATGTGGCTGTCCAGTTTTTCCAGCACCTTTTATTGTAGAGACTCTCCTTTCCCTATTGTGTATTTTTGTGGGTTTTTTGGTCATGAAAAAGCATATCATGTCATGACCACATCTATGTTATTTTTTTTTTTGTCATGAAAAAGCATTTCATGTCATGACATAACTATGTCTGTTTTTATTCTAACACCGTACTGTTTCGATTATGATAATTTTGTAAATAGTTTGAAATCAGAGAGCACGAGGTCTCCAGCTTTTTCTTTCTTTCTCAAGATTGTTTTGGATATTCAGGGTCTTTAGTGGTTTTGTACAAATTTTAGGATTGTGTAGTCCTTTGATTTTCCTGGACATAAGCCCTGTTGAGTTTCAAAGCCAGACATTTTGGACTCCACTATCCAATACTGGTCCTACGGCTTTGGATGTCTTCTCAAGGAGAAGCTTTGTGTTTTTGAGATCCTCCCTGATTTGGGGATTGCTACACTGGCAATGAGGTATTTGGTGAGACTATGTGTCCACTTCCCCCATCTATTTTTCTTTTTTAAATTTAAACTTTAGGTAGTTAACATGCAGTGCTATATTGGTTTCTGGAATAGAATTCAGTGACTCATCACTTACATACAACACCCACTGCTCATCATAACAAGTGCCCTCCTTAATGCCCGTTACCCATTTAGTCCATCCCCTACCCACTTCCCACCATCAACCCTCAGTTTGTTCTCTATTGTTAGGAGTCTCTCATGGCTTGATCCCCTCTCTCTCTCTCTTTTTTTTCTTTTCTCCCTTCCATATGTTCCTTTGTTTTGTTTTTTAAATTCCATATATGAGTGAAATCATATGGCATTTGTCTTTCTATGACTTACTGATTTTACTTAGCATAATATATTCTAGTTCCATCCATGTCATCGCAGATGGCAAGATTTATTCTTTTTGATGGCTGAGTGATATTCCATTGTATGTATATATATATATATATATATATATATATATATATATATATATCTCACATATTTTTTATTCATCAGCCGATGGACATTTGATCTCACTCCACAGTCTGGCTATTGTCGATAATGCTGCTATAAACATCAGGGTACATGTATCTTTTTGAATCTGTATTTTTGTATCCTTTGGATAAATACCTAGTAGTGCAATTGCTGGATTTTAGGGTAGTTCTGTTTTTAACTTTTTGAGGAACATCCTTCATACTGTTTTCCAGAGTGGCTGCACCAGCTTGCATTCCCACCAAGTGTAAGAGGGAGGGTTCCCCTTTCTCTGCATCCTTGCCAAGAACTGATGTTTCTTGTGTTGTTAATTTTAGCCATTCTGACTGGTATGAGGTGTTATCTTATCATGGTTTTGATTTGTATTGTCCTGATGGTGAATGATGTGGAGCATCTTTTCATATGTCTGTTAGCCTTCTGGATGTCTTCTTTGGAAATCTGTCTGTTCATGTCTTCTGCCTATTTCTTAACTGGGTTATTTGTTTTATGGGTGTTGAGTTTGATAAGTTCTTTGTCGATTTTGGATACTAACCCTTTGTCAGATACGTTGCTTGTAAATATCTTCTCCCATTTTGTAGGATGCTTTTTAGTTTTGTTTTTTGTTTCCTTTGCTGTGCAGAAGCTATTTTTCTTGATGAAGTCTCAATAGGTCATTTTTGCGTTTGTTTCCCTTGTCTTTGGTGATGTGTCTAGTAAGATGTTGCTTGTCAAAGAGGGTGCTGCCTGTGTTCTTCTCTAGGATTTTGATGGATTCCTGTCTCACATTAAAGTCTTTCATCAATTTTGAATTTATTTTTGTGTATGGTGAAGAAAGTGGTCCAGTTTCATTCTTCTGCATGTTGCTATCCATTTTTCCCAACACCATTTATTATTTATTATTGAAAAGACTGTCTTTTTTCTATTAGATACTCTTTCCTGCTTTGTTGAAGATTAGTTGACCATAGAGTTGTAGTCCATTTCTGGATTTTCTGTTCTTTCCCATTGATCTATGTGTCTGTTTTTTGCCAGTACCCTAATGTTTTTGTGACTACAGCTTTGTAATACAGCTTGAAATCCAGAATTGTGATGACTCTAGTTTGTTTGTTTGTTTGTTTGTTTAAGAATTTTTTGGTTATCCCGGGTCTTTTTGGTTCCATATAAATTTTAGGATGTTTGTTCACAGCTCTGTGATAAATGATGGTGGTATTTTGATAGGAATTTCTTTAAATGTGTAGATTGTTTTGGGTGTAAAGACATTTTAGCAATGTTTGTTCTTCCAATCTATGAGTATGAATGCTCTTCCATTTCTTTGTGTCCTCTTCAGTTTCTTTTTTTAAAATTTAAATTAATTTAGCCAATGTAAAGTACATCATTAGTTTCAGATGTAAAGTTCAATAATTCATCAGTTGCATATAACACCCAGTGCTCATCACATCACGTGCCTTTCTTAATGCCCATTACCCAATTACCCCATCTTCCCTCCTACCACACCTCCAGCATAATCTCAGTTTGTTTCTTATATTTAATAGTCTCTCATAGTTTTTCTTCCTCTCTGGTGACTTCTCATTCACTTTTTCCTCCCTTCTCCCATGATTCTCTGTGCTGTATCTTATGTTCCACATATGAGTGAAACCATATGATAATTGTCTTTCTGTGATTGACTTATTTTGCTCAGCATAATACCTTCCAATTCCATCCTTCTCAGTGTAAATTCTAAGTATTCATCTTTTATAATGGCTGATAATATTCCATTGTATATATATACCACATCTTCTTGATCTGTTCATCTGTTGATGGACAGCTCATCTCTTTCTGCAGTTTGGCTATTGTGAACATTGCTGCTATAAACATCGGGGTTCAGGTGCCCTTTCAGATCATTACCTTTGTATTTTGGGGGTAAATACATACTAGTGCAATTGCTAACTCTATTTTTAACTTCTTGAGGAACCTCCATACTGTCTTTCAGAGAGGCTGTACCAGTTGGCATTCCCACCAGCAGTGTGAGAGGGCTCCTCTTTCACCACATCCTCACCAAAATTTGTTGTTTGCTGACTTGTTAATTTTAGCCATTCTGACTGGTGTGAGTTGGTATCTCATTGTGGTTTTGATTTGTATTTCTGTGATGCCAAGTGATGTGGGACATTTTTTCATATGTCTATTGGCCATTTGTACGTTTTCTTTGGAGAAATGTCTGTTTATGCCTTATACCCATTTCTTGAACAGATTATTTGTTTTTTGGGTGTTGAATTTGATAAGTTCTTTATAGATCTTGGATACTGGCCCTTTGTCTTCTATGTTTTCAGTTTCTTTCATAAGCATTCTATAGTTTTCACAATACAGATCTTTTACTTCTTTGGTTAGATTTGTTCCTAAGTATCTTATTGATTTTGATGCGATTGTAAGTGGGATCAATTCCTTGATTTTTTTCTGCTACTTCATTATTGGTGTATAGAAATGGAACAGATTTCTGCACATTGATTTTATATCCTGTGACTTTGTTGAATTAGTATATGAGTTCTAGCAATTTTTTGGTGGAGTCTTTTGGGTTTTCTACATAGAGTATCCTGTTTTGGTGGAGTCTTTTGGGTTTTCTACATAGAGTATCCTGTTGTCTACAAATAGTGAAAGTTTGACTTCTTCCTTGCAAATTTGAATTCCTCTTATTTCTTTCTGTTGGCTGATTGCTGAGACTAAGATTTACAGTCCTATGTTAAACAGTAATGGTAAGAGTGGACATCCTTGTCTTATTCCTGACCATGGGGGAAAGCTCTCTGTTTTTCCACATTGAGGATGATATTAGCTGTGGGTCTTTTGTATATGGCCTTTATGATGTTGAGGTATGTTCCCTCTATCCCTACTTTGTGAAGGTTTTTATCAGGAAAGGATGCTTTATTTTGCCAAATGCTTTTCCTGCATCTAATGAGAGGATCATATGGTTCTTATCCCTTTTTTTATTAATATGGTGTATCACATTGATTGATTTGAGAATATTGAATCATGCCTGCAGCCCAGGAATAAATCCCACTTGATTGTGGTGAATGATTCTTTTAATATACCATTGAGTTCAATTTCCTAGTATTCTATGGAGAATTTTTGCATTCATGTTCATTATCTAATTCTCCTTTTTAGTGGGGTCTTTGTCTGGTTTTGAAATCAAGGTAATGCTGGCCTTGTAGAATGAGTTTGGAAGTTTTCCTTCCATTGCTATTTTTTGGATCAGTTTCAGAAGACTAGACATTAACTCTTCTTTACATATTTGTTAGATTTCCCTGGGAAGCCATCTGGTCCAAGACTTGTGTTTGTTGGGAGATTTTTGATTACTGCTTCAACTTCCTTGCTGGTTATGGGTCTGTTCAAATTTCCTATTTCTTCCTGTTTCAGCTTTGGTAATTTGTATGTCTCTAGGAATTTATCCTTTCTTCCTGATTGCTCTATTTGTTGGCATATAATTGCTTATAATAGTCTCATAATTGTTTACATTTCTGCAGTGTTATGATGTTTTCTCTCATTCTTTTTTTTTTAACTTTTTTTTAAAAAAGATTTTATTTATCTATTTGACAGAGAGAGAGAGATCACAAGTAGGCAGAGAGGCAGACAGAGAGAGAGGGGGAAGCAGGCTCCCTGCTGAGCAGAGAGCTTGATGCGGGGCTGGATCCCATGACCTTGGGATCATAACCCCAGCCGAAGGCAGAGGCTTTAACCCACTGAGCCACCCAGGTGCCCCTCCTCTCTCATTCTTGATTTTATCTATTTGGGTCCTTTTCTTTTTGATAAGTCTGGCTAGGGTATTAACAATCTTGTTAATTCTGTCAAAGAACCAGCTCCTAACTTTGTTGATCTGTCCTACTGTTTTTATTTTTGTTTTGTTGTTGTTGTTGTTTTAATTTCTATAGCTTTTATTTCTGCTCTGATCTTAATTATTTCTCTTCTGCTGGTTTAGGCTTTATTTGCTGTTCTTCCATCTTTAGTTATAATGTTAGGTTGTGTATTTGAGACTATTCTTGCTTCTTGAATAAGGCCTGCATTGCTATATACTCCTCTCTTAGGACTGACTACCTCTGCTGCATCCCAAAGGTTTTGATCCTGTTTTCATTTTCATTGGCTTCCATGTATTTTTTAATTTCTTCTTTAGTTTCCTGGTTAACCCATTCATTATTTAGTAGGATGTTCTTTAACCTCCATTTATATGCAGTCTTTGCTAATTTTTTCTTGGTTTCACTTCAAGTTTCATAGCATTATGGTCTGAAAATATGCATGCTATGATCTCGGTCTTTGCATTGGTTAAGGCCTTATTTGTGACCTAGTATGTGATCTCTTCCGGAGAAGGTTCCATGTGCACTCGAGAAGAATATGTATTCTGTTGTTTCTTTTGTTTAGGTGTTTATACACTCGTTTTCTTTCCCTCTTCTTTTCTGCTTCTTTATTTTCCATAATTTTGTCGTCTGTATCACCTGTTTGTTCCTCTACTTCTTCCATCCTTGTGATTACGTCCAGTCAGTTTTGCATCTCAGTCAAGCATTTTTTATTTCAGCCCCCTAAATTCTTGTGAATAATGGTTACCTCATTAATTTTCAATTTTATTCTCTTCTAGAATGCATTTAATATTAAAAATTTCTTTTGAAATACTTCTTTAAAATGTATTTTATGAGTTTTGGTACTTTATATTTTTAGTTCAAAATATTTCAAAATATGATTTGTTCTTGGTCCTTGCATCACTTAGATTTCTTTCCTTCCTTCTTTTTTGTAAATGTCAGACTTCCCCATAAATGTAATGTAATTCAAATATAATTCTTAGTAACATTGTACATTGACCCAAACAAACTGAATGTGAAATTTATGTGAAGAATCATGGTTCAAAATAATTCTGAAAAAGTAGAACTGTTGGGCGGGGGTCTTATCTATGCATATCTATGACAACATAAAACTTTAATAATTGGAATGATATGGTATAGATTTAATACCAAGTATCTATGAGAACTAAGGCCTTGATAGAGGAATGATTAGAATTTAGTTGGAAAAATAAGGTGTTAGTAAAGAAATGATGTTAAGAAAAAAGATTTTCTATAGAGGAAAAAATTTTACTTTCATATGAATTAATTTATTAGTTTTCCTTTATATTTATATTTAGTAATATTTTGTAGATAGCATCTAAAGTATTTTTTTCTACTAAGAATTTTCTTTTCTAAAGCAGAAATTTACTTAAACTTGTATTGTCCAATTTTGTTTAACCAAAGTGTTTTTTGTCAGAATTGAATGAGATCTAAATGCTATTTTGGTTACTGCCTGACTTAATGAAAGGGAATAACTGAATTTCTGGCAGAATTAGACTGAACAAACCATATTCAAATTTTCCGTTTTATTATAAAGTTCCAATTTCAATGTTGACCTTTATTTTGATGTTTATATATTTTCTTCAGGCTATCACATATTTTTATAGTTTAAAATATGTTTAATAGTTTAAAACAGAAGGGAAGTATTTTAAAACAACATGGTATTTATTTCAGAATCCAATTCATATGCAAATCCCTTTCTGGTAAATTGACTATGGGATAGAAGAAGGCAAAGAATTATAGTCTGTGATTCATAATGACTTACATAAGACCCATTCATTAGGGCTTTGTAAGCAAATTAAATGCTATTGAAAATGCTTTTGGTCAAATAACTTTAACATTAGTACTTTAATATGTACTGCAGACCTTGGCAGGGAGTAGTAGGCAGTGGTCCTTATACATTAGCATGCAGAGTAACCCCTTGAGAAGGCTGTTAAAAATGAATATCCCCATATACTGCCTGAGAGATCCCAGATACAGATTTTAGAGGCAAGCCTAGAGCTCTTCCTTGGTAACAAGCATCCACATGACTCTGATGCGAGAACCCTTTGACCACATTTTAGGAAAGGTCAGGAAGGAGTATCGGGGGTGGGGGGGTGTCTCCTTTCTGGTTCTTCTTTTGACAAGTAGCATTTCCATCTTCCTCTTCCTCCTTTTTTGCTCCAAAAATTTGAAGAGGGAGGTAGTTGAAATGGATACTGCCTAGGGTGGATAGGAAGAGAAATACGAATTCCCTTTATACTTTTTATCCTAAGGTCTTTTAAAGTATATTTGTCTATTTATTTGAGGTTCTCTGTCATTTTATGCCGTGACTTGATCTAAAAGACCTGGACATTAAGTTTAACTTTTCAAACATTATCTCTGAGTCTTGAATATCAAACTGTAAGTTGGTCTAATTCACAGCAGTGCAATAATGCTGAAATGAAAAAGTATAAATAAATAAGTATGATATGGTTGGAAAAGAATACCTTCCTTCATTATTAGATTTTATTTATTAAATATAATTAAAATATCCTAAAGATAGGGGCGCCTGGGTGGCTCAGTGGGTTAAGCCGCTGCCTTCGGCTCAGGTCATGATCTCGGGGTCCTGGGATCGAGTTCCGCATCGGGCTCTCTGCTCAGCAGGGAGCCTGCTTCCCTCTATCTCCCTCTCTGCCTGCCTCTCCATCTGCTTGTGATCTCTCTCTGTCAAATAAATAAATAAAATCTTAAAAAAAAAAAAAAGAAATGATTCTATTTAAAAAAAAAAATCCTAAAGATAAATGTCTATACTCTTTGAATACAGGTAATTAAAAATTATTGAAAAAGGAACCATATTATTATAAACTCGAAATAAGAATTTGAATTCAAATCTTACACCTGAACAGTGTATTCATGCATCTTTGATTGCTTGATGAACTAGATATAACCAGAAAGACCCACTTCTCCAGTCAGAACAACAAATTGGATATCTTTTCTATTTCTTTAGTTAATCATTTGATCCCTCCTCTATATCCATTAGCCACATAAGGCAGCAATCCAGAATACTCCGTTTAGGATACCTTTTGGCCAGTTGTCCCTTATTGCTGGGGATTATTCAGGTCCAGAGCTGTGGAGCTGCTTCCAAACATGAAATGGTGAGCATTGGGACCTTTTGATCAGTTCATTGTTGGTTGCTGATTTAGGATTGCCATTATGTCTGTTTCCAGAGGTAGATTGCTTGTTTTTCAAAAACTTGGGAATTTTCAAGTTATCTTTTTTTAATATTGTCATTTAACTTAGATATATTGTAGTCAGAGAATATCTCTCTGTGATTTCATTTCTTTGAATTTATTGATACTTGCTTTGCAGCACATGCTCAATTTTTGAAAATGTTCTATATGCATTTGAAGATGCATTTGAGTGGTTGGGAGGATAATCTGATTATGTCAATGAGGTCAAGTGTCTTCTTTTTATTTAAATTTTATATGTATACACATATTTAATTGTGTGTGTATATATATATATACATTTAAATTGTGTATTTTATTTATGTACGTGTGTATATATATATATATATATATATAGTCTTTGTTATTCTATCGGTTTCTCCTCATGATTAGTCTATCAATTTCTAGTCATGATTTGCCTCTAGTTCTATAACTTTTGCTTTATATATTTGAGTCCAACAAATTTAGAGTTGCTTTATCTTTGTATGAATCAAGTTATGAATTTTCCCTATTTCTGATATTGCTTTTTTAACTTAAATACTATGTTGCCTGATATTACTCCAAATACACCAGCTTCTTTCCAAGTGTTTGTATGGTGTGTGTTTTCCCTCCATTTTACTTTTAATACTTTTATATCCTTCTTAACATAGGTCTATTTGGAAGAGCATAGAATTAGGCTTTGCATTTTAATCTAATCTGATAATATTTTTGCTAGAGCATTTATTCCACTAATGTGTATTTCTCCCAGTTATGGGTATCTCTGCTTTGCGGGGGTGATCTAGAGTTAGGCTTTTATTAAACTAAGCCTTATCAAATGGCCTTTCTGAGATATTTATAGCAGACTCAAATTTTCCAATTGGGTCATAGTCATCTTGAGAAAATTTCCTTATTTGTTTAAAATACTCTGTGGAAAAAGAGAGGAGACTGTGGAGGTTAGGAGCAGTGCCGAGAAAGGTGCCATATCAAGTTTACAAATGCAGCCAAATTCAGTCTTCACAGAAGAGAAAGTATCTAGGCTTACTGAATTATGAACAAAGTTGTATGAATCACATACCACTGTATATTTTTACACATATACATAGCAAATGTAGTTTTATCTGTAATATAAAAAGAGTATTTTTAATGGGGCTTTACTGTAATTTTAATAGCCTGGAGAAAGTAATGAGAGAGCCATAACTTATGTGTATTGGGGTGAAAAAGCAGGAAGAACATCTGAAGTTATCATTGAAGTGTTAAAAATGTATCAAGGCTTGGATAAGGATTGGGGAGGTGTGCCTTAAAGTTAATGACTTATGTGTAAGACCCTTGTAACTAAGGTACAAGTTCAGAATAGAAGTTGTAAAAAGCAAGAAAACTAGTATTGCTGAATCCAAACGGTAAATACTTTTTTGTAGTGAAGTAAAAATAAGTATTTTAATTTTTTAAAGATTGTGTATTTGAGAGAATGAGTAGGGGAGGGGCAGAGGGAGAGAATCTTCAAGCAGACTCCTGGCTAAGCCTGGAGCCGAACTTGAGGTGATCCCATGACCCTGAGATCATGACTTGAGCCAAAATTAAGAGTCCAGTGCTCAACTGAGACACCCTAGTGCCCCTAGAAATAAATATTTTAAATGAGTGTTAAACTGAAAAAAGATGCTTTTTGAGGCAAGGAAATTTAAATATTGATTGGATATTAGATGTTAGTAAGAAATCATTGTTGGGGCACCTGGGAGGCTCAGTCTCTTAAGCATGGGACTCTTGATTTCAGCTCCGCTCATGATCTCTCAGGGTTGTGAGATTGAGCCCCCGATTTGTGCTCAGCGGGGAGTCTGCTTGAAGAATTCCCTCTGCCCCTCCCCCTGCTCACACTTGGGCGCGCGCTCTCTCTCTCTAAAGCAAACAAATCTTAAAAAAAAAAAAAAAGAAATCATTGTTAATTGTGTACGTGTGACCATTTTGTGGGATAGAAGAAATTGTCTTTACTTTTCACATATCCACATAGAAGAATTTAGGATTGAAAAGACATAGACACAATGTCAGGAATATACTTTAGGATTTTATCCTAATAGAGAGAAATTTAAAAAGGAAATAAAGCACATGTATCAAATGTTAAAAACTATCGAATCTGATAATACGAGAGTGTGTTATTATATTTTCTGTAGTGTATGTTTGAGAGTTGTAAAAAAAATTTTTTTAAGATTTTATTTATTTATTTGAGAGAGAATGAGCAGTGGGGAGGGGCAGAGGGAGAGAGATAGAGAAACAAACTACGTCCTGAGCAGGAAGCCTGATGCGGGGCTAGATCCCAGGATCCTGGGATCATGACCTGAGCTGAAGGCAGACACTTAACTGACTGAGCCACCCAGGCACCTGTAATAAAATTTTTAAAGGAATTCCCGGAAAGGCACTTATCACCTTAAGGTTCAAAAAAATTTACATGTTTTCATGATGGATAAAATTTTTATGTTTTTGAAAAAATGACTGGAGGCTAGAAAATGAGCTAGAGAATGCTGAGGATGATGCTGGCTGGCATTTGTTGTAGTAGAGTGAGCACTGGCGTGGTTATAGACTTCACACTACCACTCTTGAGTTCTGCCCTATTTGTCAGGACATTAAGCAGTCTGGGCCTCAGGAGTTTTTGTCTCTAAGATGGGGCATTGGGCTAACTGAGCTGGAGGTCCTTTTTAGGGCCTGTTATGTGTGGTTCTGAATGAACTGCATTTATACTGGGCTGGTTGGAACTTTTCATGTACTATAATTGGGAATGTGCATAAGATGTAAGGTTTCCAGATTGAGCCTCTCAGGATTCTGGTGCTTTTAAGGAACTTCTTCAAGTTAAAGGAATAACGCTGAGTGATCAAGCCACAAGTTAGTGGGGGAACAGCTCAGCCTCTATTTTTTAAAATTCTTCTGGGTTTTTTTGCTTGTTTGTTTTGTTTTGTTTTCTGCCAGTTCCCCCTAGGAAGAGTTGGTCTCTCTGTGCCCACTGTATACAATTATTTTTATGACTCTTATTCTCTTGTATTGCTTGTCCCTTTGCACAAGACTGTGGGATCCTTAAGATAGGGATTTTCTATTTCACTTCTGTATCTTGAGTACCTAGCCCATAGCTAGCTTCAAAGGGGCATAATATATATTTGTTGAAGGAATAAATCCATGAGTTAATGAATAAAATAAACTTAAGGAATCTTGTGGCATTTAACTTAATTTCATGGGACATATGAAAATATGAATCCATCCTTACTGTTAAGTTTAGAAAAATTGGGCTCTTCAGTGGAGTTCATTTACATTGTCCCACTTACTCTCCCTGTTGCCTCCTTAATTCCATCCTCAACAGTATGTCTCCTGAAGGATTAATTTGATCAAAAAACCTAAATTTATGCACTGCCTCATTACCTGGGTTCCCATAGCCATGGTTCTAAAACTAAGACTGAGGGAAAGGGAGTTTGGGAAACTCTTGGTGAATTGTGGTACATCTTCCTAGAGGGTTAATTTTACCCAAATATTTAGGAAAATGGAATGTAAATGGTAGAGAGTTTAGGGCACTGTTTTATATTAAAACAAACATGTTTTATGGAGTGGGATGTTCAGTTAACACAAAACTCTAAGATATATCTTAAGATTGAAGGGAATCTTTTGGGCTGTGACTATCTATTCTACCCAAACTCCTGGGTCAGTGATTTATTCTTTGCTGTGATACTTGGGTAGAAAATGCCTGAGTTGGACTAACCTAAGACATATGTAAAAACTCCAGAGTAATAATAAAAGAAAAAACTTTATTTTTAATCTGTCACATTTTCTTTAGGAGTAACTTGATAGTTTTGTCCCTTTGTATGAACACATTTATCCTGCTGTTTTGAACTGTGAATTATAATTTATACAAAGTGTAAGAAAACACATTTAGTAAAATATATAATCTTTAAAAATAATTTGAGGTAACACAATTCCCCCAGATAATTAGATGCCCCATTGTTCTTTAATAAAAGGATTGGATAATTCAAGTTCTTAGCTCATTCAGATCCTCTTTCCCTCCCCCTCTTGTTTACTTAGGCTTCAAAAAAATGGACATTTAAAATCTTCTGTCAGTATAGTAAGTATTCAGTGTTCAGAGTCCTTACTGAGCTGTAATTTGATCTTCACTCTTTATATACTTTTTTTTGGGGGGGGGGAGTGTATATGTGGGTATATCCAAATCTATTTCTCATAATTTCTCATCACTGTTGAACTAAGAAAGTTCCTGTACTCCAGAGGTCTATATTGATTATAGTGACATTAAATTCAAGTATTCCTAATTCAGCTCAGTTAAAAAAATTATTAAGCACTGGATAAAGCATGGCACTAGCGTGGCTTTCTGTAGGTAGTAGGTAATCAATAAAAGCTTACTAACTAGAAATAGTAACAGTAATGAACAAAGTACTTAAACTCTGTGCCTTTGCTTTACCATGTGCAAAATAAAGCTACTTCTTATGAAAGTTAAAAGCAGAATAATGAATGAGATGCTTTCCAACCCCCTGATAAATATAAAATTGATGCTGTTATGGGGAGAAATGTTTAGATTATTCTAAAAATTGTTACTCCATTTTATTTTTCAAAAGCATGATGTGTTTACCATTCTTTTTCTAATTTTCCTTTTCTCAGGTAACTACTACTGTTGTTTGTATTTTTTCTCAAACGAGTGCCCTGCATCTGTCAACTACACTCCTTCACCACACATCACACATTCCCTTGTTGCCTTACTAAAACTACACTTTGGAAATCTCTGGTGACTTCCATCCAGTCAAAATGTTTACCCTTTGCTCAGACACCTCAAAATCCCTAATCTTTTTCCAGCAGTTAATTTTTCTGGTTACTCCCTTTAGGAAGTTATGTCTTATCTTGACTTTGAAAGTGCTGTGGTTTTTGTTTTTCTCTTTTGGATGGTTTTTTGGTTTCTCTTAAAGATTCCTTTTTCTCTGACATTCTGTGGGACTTCATTTCTTGGAATTTTTTTCTCTGGAATTAGCTGCTGTCTCAGAGTTCCAACTTTTACTTCTATTTCCTATGGCTCTTGCTCTTGTACCCACCAGAACTGCAGTCTATCTGTAAATCTGCCAGGAGGGCATCTTCACATATTGTCTCAAATGCAGACAGGTATGAAATTGAGTGCATTTTAGGCACCCTCGTCCTCCTAACTTCACCTCTGATATTTTTAGTCACCTATAGATCATGAAGTTCTATTGATTCTTCTGTAAAAATAACTCTTGTAATTATTCCAAACTTAGTAGGATCAAGTAACTTATTCAAAGTCACTGAGCTAGTAGGTGGGCCTGGGAATAAAGCTGAAGTCCTGGAACCTGAACACCAAAAGCTTATTGCTTATAAGGCTCATGATGCCTTATCTGAAATTCTTGGTACCAGATGTATTTCAGAAAATCACCTTTGGACAACACAGTGGGTGTAATCAACACACAAATACTTCTGCATTAAAATGTGTGAATATTCACATGTAATGTGATAAATCAAGACTATAAAAAGCCTCATGTTAAATTAGGTTAGGTTTTGTTGCAAAATGTGGTTAGGTTGGATAAAATTTTGCCACCAAATGAGTTAAGATATTTTTCAATTTCGAGAGCTTTTTGGATTTTGGAATTATGGATAAGAGATTGTGGGCCCCCAAAATTACTCATTTGGAATTAATGTTTGTAGTTTTGATACAACATTTTTATTGGGGTGACAGGCAGTTTTCCCCATTATTATCTAGGGAACAATGTATTTTCTATCTTAAAGAGAACTTTGGGAGATAATAGGGAGCCTAGGGGCAATACCAGTTTGTGTGGGCTAGACTCATAAGGTAGCCAGTCTCCTGGCATATAAAACTCCTATAAGTTAGGGATTGAGGACTAGAAAGTCAGGTAACATTAACAAGTTCCAGACAGTGAAGTGTTCTGGAGGGCTAGGGGACTTAGAAGGATGAAGCATGTATGTTTTCAGGTAGTTATGAGGACTTAAATGGAAAGTTGCCCAGGCAACATACTAATCTCTTTTCTCCCCTATTCACGTCTCCTCATTTCACTTCACCTCTTCTTAGCATGATTTCATAATAGAGGTCTTTTATGAGTCTATGTAGTGAGGAAGTGAGAAAAATCATCAAGTTATAAAATTGAACAAATAATGGATTACAACTTCTGTTCTCTGGCTCTGGGTTTGGTCATAATTCAGTTTCTTTGTCTGTGGAAAAGGAGATTCAGTGAATGATTACAAAGTCCCATTTTAGGGACGCCTGGGTGGCTCAGTTGGTTGAGCAGCTGCCTTCGGCTCAGGTCATGATCCTAGGGTCCTGGGATCGAGTCCCGCATCGGGCTCCTTGCTCGGCAGGGAGCCTGCTTCTCCCTCTGCCTCTGCCTGCCTCTCTGTCTGCCTGTGCTCGCTCGCGCTCTCTCCCTCTGTCTCTGAAAAATAAATAAAATCTTTAAAAAAAAAAAAAGTCCCTTTTTAGTTCTCAAATGCTATGATTATGTCCTGTCATTTTACCCACAGATTTTTTTTTTTTTTACACTCAGCTCATCTGCCTTAATAGAATCCCTAACTCAGAATCCTGAATTTTTATAGGCTGTGGTTGCACCAGGCTTATAATTTTTGTAAGGGGCAGTGAAATAAGGGCATATAGAAACAGGTAGAATTTGAATTGACTAGGAGAGTACAGCTTTGAGATTTTTTTTTTCCTCAGTGGAGAATGTTTATAACAACTAAACATTTTTCTCCTATATATAGGATAGATGGGCAGAAATAAGTTTATAAGAGTAATAGGCATATAGGCTATATAGTAAAGTCTACACTGAGAACATCAAATAGGAAACTAATTATCTAATTATTTGGGACAGTATAAGATAGTTAAATATCATGACTCCAAGGACTTTAGTCCAAATAATTCCATTTGTTCAATTCTCCTGAGAACTGCTTGGTATTGAAATTAAATTTCAACAAGATCGCAGGTATTCTTTATAATCCTCATGTTTTGAATAATCTTTTATAATTATATTAGCAAACCTAGAAAGAAGTACATTTCCATATTACAGGTGAGGAAGCTGAGATTCAAAGAGGTTAATAAGTAAATTGTTTAAATTTAAACTAAGTGGTAGAAATAGATTAATATCTGTTTGTCAGAATCTAAACTCTGTTCATTATCAAACCAGATTTTCTGCTTTTTTTTTTTTAAATAAAAACTATTGTTAGGTCTGGCTATGTTAAATAATACCAAGTATAATCCCCATAAGTATAATCTGAACCCACTTACCTATGAATGGCTCTCTTTATTTATTCGTTTGCTTTTTATTTATTTATTTATTTATTTATTTATTTATTAAAAGATTTTTATTTATTTATTTGATAGACAGAGAGAGATCACAAGTAGGCAGAGAGGCAGGCAGAGAGAGAGGGGGAAGCAGGCTCCCTGCTGAGCAGAGAGCCCGATGCGGGGCTCGATCCCAGGACCCTGAGATTATGACCTGAGCTGAAGGCAGAGGCTCAAACCACTGAGCCACCCAGGCGCCCCTGTTTGTTTTTATTTTAAAGATTTTATTTATTCATTTGACAGAGAGAGCACAAGCAAAGGAACGGCAGGCAGAGGGAGAAGCAGGCTCCCTATTGAGTAGGGTGCCAACAAGGGCTCGCTCTCAGGACTTTGAAACCATGACCTGAGCGAAAGGCAGATGCTTATCTAACTGAGCCACCCAGGTACCCCACGAGTGCCTCTTTTTTTTTTAAGATTTTTATTTATTTATTTGACAGAGAGATCACAGATAGGCAGAGAGGCAGACAGAGAGAAAGGGGGAAGCAGGCTCCCCACTGAGCAGAAAGCCCGATGCGGGGCTCAATCCCAGGACCCTGAGATCATGACTTGAGCCAAAGGTAGAGGCTTTAATCCACTGAGCCACCCAGGTGCCCCCCACAAGTGGCTCTTTTTAATAGCTATAGTGGTACTCCATAATGTTTGGGAACAGGGAACAAAGTGACCTGCAGTGTATGGGGTTCAGGTTCAGGAAAGGAAGTTCCTTTCCAGGGTGGATCAACAGCAAAGGAGGAGCAGGAGGGGAGAAAGTGAGGAAAGGCTTGATTACATGGCAATAAGGCTAGTAATTTGGTGATGGATATGGTCATTTTGTGTACACCAGTGTGTAAAGCACCTCCTATTTGTTCAGTTGAGTTTCCAGTCTTTAGGATCTGTTTCCTTGCACGTGTGAATTTGAGCAAGTTCATTTGTTGTTGATTTGTTGTTTTCATGTGGAAAATTAAACTAACTATACTTATATCTTACTACCTTACAGAGAAAGTATGAAAATTAATGGGTTAATGCTGGAAATGAGTTTAAAGATCTTTAGACAGTAGTACTGTTACCAATCTTAGGATAGAAGCATTTGGACTCTAGAATAATGTTAAAGCGATTACTAAGATATTATAAGTGCACATTTATTAAAGTAGATATTTTTTCACATTATATCTGTGGTTTCTAATTTAACAAATCTAATTTTAGTTAATCAAACCATTCTAAATGGGCTTGGAATCCAGTCAGAGAGTGATCTCACACCAAAAGGTCAAGATAGATAATTATCCTGACTTTCTCATCTGACTGTTAGTTCTGTAATTAAGCATTTTATTTTTTTCAGTGAGGCTATGCATGGGCTCTCTGAAAATAGCACTCTAAGTGACGTCAAGCAAAGTAATTTTAGAGACCTAAATTTTTTCTTTTTCTTTATTTGAGAGAGAGAGAGAACATGAGAGACTGTGAGAGTACAAGTAGGGAGGAGGGATAGAGGGAGAAGCAGACTTCCTGCTGAGCGGGGAGCCTGATGTGGGACTCTATCCCAGGACCCTGATCATGACCTGAGCCAAAGGCAGACAGTTAAGTGACTGAGCCACCCAGGTGCCCAAGTTATTTTTCCTCTAGCCTACTAAAAAATAAAAAAAACTTTAATGTACTAGAAAAACATATTGAAATATATTGCAAAAGTAATGTCCTTTAGTAATACAGTGAGTAATACAGGGTCTTAGATTAACTAATTTTCTAGAATTTTGAATGTAATAGCTTTCTTGTATGTGTCTGTGTATGATAGGTAACAGAAAAGATTTCATACTTTTTGTTACCATGAGAGTTTTAAGTAAAAACTCATGAAACAGTTAAAGTGCATACCTAGAATTGGAACACTTTTGGCATGGACTACATATTTAATAAAAAATACAAATCTATTTAATAAAGATGAAAAAGAAAAAAACTTTAAAAGCTTGGAATTTACCTAATCTAGATGCAAAGAAGACTGTCTCAATCAATACTGTTAGAGAAAAAATTTTAAATCTGGTGTAAGTTTTCACAAGAAGCTATTTACCAATTGAATATTAAATAATTATGTCTCAGTAAATATTATGTTTGAATATCTTAGTACATTAAGTTGGAGATAATTTGATACAACAATGGGTAGGTTAAATTTGGAAAGACCAAAAGTACTTAGAGTAAGACAATAACCTGAACCTTCAATTTAAAATTATGTTGATTACTTAGTAAATAAAGTGAATACAGAAGTTAATTTGTAATGGTAATAATATAAGACCTATCTATATGCTGCCTACAAGAGACCGATTTTAGACCTAAAGACACCGGCAGATTGAAAATGAGGGGATGGAGAAACATCAGTCATACAAATGGATATCAGAAGAAAGCCAGAGGAGCAATACTTTATATACGACAAAATAGACTATAAAACAAAAAATATAACAAAAGAGAAAGAAGCATGCTATATAATAATAAAGGACACAATCCAATGAGAAGATATAACAATTGTAAATATTTATGCACCAACATGGGAGCACCTAAATACATAAAACAGTTAACAAACATAAAAGAATTAATAGACAATAATACTAGGGGATTTTCACAATCTGCTACCATTAATGGATAGATCATCTAAGCTGATAATCAACAAGGAAATAATGGCTTTAAATGGCATACTAGACCAGATGACTTAAGATATATTGGAACATTCCATCCTAAAACAGCTGAATACATATTCTTTTTAAGTGTGCACAGAACATTCTCCAGAATAGATCACTTATAGCCCATAAAATCAGACTCAATAAACTGAAGAAGATTGAAGTCATACCATACATTTTTTCTGACCACAGTGCTATGAAACTAGAAGTCAGTAAAAAAAAAAAAAAAAAAAAAAAAAAAATCTGGAAAGACCACAGATACATAGAGGTTAAATAACGTGCTACTAAACAGTGAATCAACTAAGAAACTAAAGAGGAAACCAAAAAGGACGTGGAAACAGATGAAAATGAAAACACAATGGTCCAAAACCTTTGGAATGCAGCAAAAGTGGTTCAAAGAAGCAATTTTATAACAGTACAGGCCTATCTCAAGAAGCAAGAGACATCTCAAATAAACAACCTATCTTTACACATAAAGGAGCAAGAGAGAGAACAAACAAAACCTAATGCCACAGAAGAAAGGAAATAGTAAAGACTAGAGCAAAAATAAATGATACAGGAGCTAAAAAACCAATAGAACAGATCAAAGAAACCAGGAACTGGTAACTTGGAAAAATCAACAGTATTGATAAATCTCTAGCCAGACTTATCAAGAAAAAAGAGGAAGGACTCAAATAAATAAAATCGCAAATGAGAGAGAGGAATTAACAAACAACACCACAGAAATATGAACAATTATGAAAGAGGCTATTTAGAAAAACTATATGCCAACAAATTGAACGACCTAGAAGAAATGGGCAAAGTCCTAGACATCTACAACCTCCCACAACTGAAACAGGAAGAAATATAAAATTTGAACAGACCAGCAAAGAAGTTGGATCAGTAATAAAAAAAAACTCCCAAAAAACAAAAGTCCAGCACCAAATGGCTAAATGGTTGAATTGTACCAAACATTTAAGGAAGCATTAATACACATTCTTTTCAACTATTCTAAAAATGGAAGGAAAACTTGTAAATTTATTCCATGAGGCTATTACCCTGATACCAAAAATAGATAATGACCCTATGAAAAAAAGAGAACTACAGGCCAATATTTCTGAAGAACATAGATGCAAAAATCCTCAATAAAATAGTAGTAAGCTGAATTCAACAATACATTAAAAAGATAATTCACCACGGTCAAGTAGGATTTATTCCTGGATTACAAAGGTGATTCATTATTCATAAATCAATCAATGTGATATATTACATCAGCAAGAGAAATGATAAGAATCATATGATCATTTCAGTAGACACAGAAAAAGCATTTATCAACCTACAATATCTTTTCATGATTAAAAAAACCTTCAACAAAGTAGGTTTAGAGGGAACATATCTCAACATAATAAAGGCCTTGGAAAACCCACAGCTGACATTATCCTCAATGGGGAAAAACTGAGAGCTTTCCCCCTAAGTTCAGGAACAAGATAAGGATATCCACTTTCACCACTTTTATTCAATGTAGTACTAGAAGTCCTAGCCATAGCAATCAGACAACAAAAAGAATGAAAAGGCATCCAAATTGTAAGAAAGAAGTCAAACTTTCACTATTGTCAGGTGACATGATATTTTATATAGAACACCTGAAAGACTCTACCAAAAACCTGCTAGAACTGATGAAAGTATTCAGTAAAGCTGCAGGATACAAAATCATTGTGCAGAAATCTGTTGCATTTCAATATAACAGTAGTGAAGCAGCAGAAAGAGAAATAAAGGAAAATCAAATTTACAATTCCACCAAAAAAACAATAATATACCTAAGAATAAACCTAACCAAAGAGGTGGAATACCTGTATTCTGAAACTGTGAAACACTGATGAAAGAAGTTGAAGATGACACAGAGAAATGGAAGGACATTGAATGCTCATGATTTGGAAGAATATTGTTAGAATGTCCATCCTACCCAAAACAATCTACACATTTAAAGCAGTCTCTATCAAAATAATTAACATTTTTTCACAGAACTAGAACAAATAATTTTAAAATTTATATAGAACTACCAAAGATCCCGAATAGCCAAAGCATTCTTGGAAAAGCAAAGCAAAGCAGAATGCATCCCATTCTGTACTTGAAATTACATTACAAAGCTGTAGTAATTGTTCAGCCTTTCCAAGATGGCTGAGGAGTAGGAGACCTTAGTTTTTTGTCTTATCCCA
The DNA here is from genome assembly GCF_009829155.1 of Mustela erminea. Lineage (NCBI taxonomy): Eukaryota > Metazoa > Chordata > Mammalia > Carnivora > Mustelidae > Mustela > Mustela erminea. The sequence continues at coordinate 61,865,032 of NC_045616.1, forward strand.
GGAATTCAGATAAATAGCTATCAAATTATTTTGAACACCTGTGAACTCATCCAGAGATCTAAGAAAAGAATTGCTGCAATTCTACAAATAGGAATGTGACCACTTTTTGCAAGAATGACAAGATGGAAAAACTCCCTTCAAAAAAGAGGATAAGAGGGAGTACCAACTACCAGGGATCTACTCAGAATGGATATAAGTAAGATGTTGGAACTAGAGTTCAGAATAACAATTATGAAGATATTAGTTGGGCTTGGAAAAAGCATAGAAGACACTAGAGAATCCCTTTCTAGAGAAAGAAAAGAGCTAATATCTAAAGATGTTGAAATCAAAAAGGTATTAATGAGGTACAATAAAAAATGGAGGCTTTAACTGCTAGGATAAATGAGACAGAAGAGAGAATTAGTGACTTAGAAGACCAAATGATGGAGAATAAAGAGACTGAGAAAAAGAGAGATAAAGAACTACTGGATCACAAGGGGATAATCTGAGAGATAAGTGATATCATAAAGTGAAACAATATTGGAATAGTTGGGATCTGAGTAGAAGAGGAAAAAGAGAGGGGGACAGAAAGTATATTGGAACAAATTATCGTGGAGAACTTCCCTAATTTGGGGAAGGAAATAGGCATTCAAGTCCAGGAGGCAAAGGGAGCCCCCCTCAAAACCAATAAAAATAAATCAACACTTCAGTGTGTAATAGTGAAGCCTGCAATTCTCAGAGAAAAAGAGAAAATCCTGAAAGCTGCTCTAGACAAGAGGTCCTTAACCTAAAGGGGTAGAAACAATAGATGGCAGCAGACTTATCCACAGAGATCTGGCAGGCCAGAAAGGATTGACATGAGCATGTTAAGTGAGAAAAATATGCAACCAAGAATACTTTTTCCAGCCAGGATATCATTCAAAATAGAAGGAGAGATAAAAGTCAGGATATCATTCAAAATAGAAGGCGAGATAAAAGTCTTCCAGGACAAACAGAAACTGAAAGAATCACTAAGCCAGGCCTGCAAGAAATATTAAAGGGGATCCTTTAAGCTAAGAGAGAGCCCAAAAGTAACAGACCAAAAGGAACAGAGACAATATGCAGAAACACTGATTTTATAGGTAATATAATGGCACTAACTTTCTATCTTTCAAAAGTTACTCTGAATGTAAATGGGCAGAATGCCCCAATTAAAAAAAAACACAGGGTAACAGATTGGATAAAAAAGCAAGACCCATCAAAATACTGTCAGCAAAAGACTCACTTTAGACCCCAAAACACCTCCAGATGGAAAGCGAGGGAGTAGAAAACCATGTAGCATGCTAATGGACATCAAAAGAAAGGAAGCTGGGGTGGCAAACCTTGTATCATAACTAAAGGGTCTATCCAACAAGAAGATCAAACAGTTGTAAATATTTATTCCCCTAACATGGGAGCAGCCAATTACATAAAACAGTTAGTAACAAACTTAATCATCAATAATAATACAATAATAGCAGGGAGCTTTAACACCCTACTCACTACAATGGGCAGATCATGTAAGCGGAAGATCAACAAGGAAACAAAGGCTTTAAATGACACACTGGACTAGATGAACTTCACTAATAAATTCAGAACATTCTATCCTAAAGCAACAGAATACACATTCTTCTTGGGTGCACATGGAACATTCTCCAAAATAGATCACATAATGGGTCACAGATCAAGTCTCAACTGGATTAGGATCATTCCCTGCATATTTTCAGACCACAGTGCTTTGAAACTTGACCTCAATCACAAGAGAAAATTTAGAAAGAACTCATACATGGAGGTTAAAGAATATCCTACTAAAGAATGAATGGATCAACCAGGAAATTAAAGAAGAATTTAAAAAATTAATGGAAACAAATGAAAATTGTTAAAAACCTTTTGGACCTGGTAGTCCTAATAGGATGTATATAATATATAGTATATAGAATGTAGAAAGTTCGCAAATACACAACCTAACCTTACACCTGAAGGAGATGGACAAAAAAATAGCAAATAAAGCCTAAACCCAGCAGAAGAAGAGAATTAATAAAGATTAGAGCAGAGGGTGCCTGGGTGGCTCAGTTGTTGTGCGTCTGACTTTGGCTCAGGTCATGATCCAGTGTCCTGGGATTGAGTCCCACATTGGACTCCCTGCTCGGTGGGAAGCCTGCTTCTCCCTCTTCTACTCTCTGCTTATGTTCCCTCTCTCACTGTCTCTCTCTCTATTAAATAAATAAGTAAAATCTTAAAAAAAAAAGATTAGAGCAGAAATCAATGAAATAGAAATCAAAAGAACAGTAGAACAGATCAACAAACTAGGAGCTGGCTCTTTGAAAGAATTAATAAGATCAATAAACCCCTGCCCAGACTTACCAGAAAGAAAAGAGAAAGGACCCAAATAAATCAAACCATGAATGAAAGAGGAGAGAGCATAACGAACACCAAAGAAATACAGTTGTGAGAATATATTATGAGCAACTATATGCCAACAAATTAGGCAATCTGGAAGAAATGGATGCATTCCTAGAAATCTATAAACTACCAAAACTGAACCATGAAGAAATAGAAAACCTGCACGGACCCATAACTAACAAGGAAATTAAAGCAGTAATTAAAACTCAACAAACAAGAGCCCAGGGCCAGCTGGCTTCCCAGGGGAATTCTAACAAACATTTAAAGAATTAATACCTATTCCTCTGAAGTGGTTTCAAAAAATAGAAATGGAAGGAAATGTCCATGCTCTTTCTGAGGCAAGCATTTCCTTCACCCCACAACCAGAAAAATACCCCACCAAAAAGGAGAATTATAGACCAATATCCTTGATGATTATGGATGCCTAAGTTCTCACCAAGGTGCTAGGCAATAAGATCTGACAATATGTTAAAAGGATTATTCACAATGACCAAGTGGGATTTATTCCTTGGCTTGCAAGAGTTGTTCAACAGCTTCGATGTTCAACACAAATCAATCAGTGTGATACACTATACTAATAAAAGAAAGGACAAGAATTACATGATCCTCTCAATAAATGCAGAAAAAGCGTTTGACAAAGTACAACATTCTTTCTTGCACAGTGTAGGAGTAGAGGGAACATAATTCAATATCATAAAAGCCATATATGAAAAGCCCACAGTGAATATCATTACACTGTGTAAACACTGAGAGTTTTCCTCCTAAGGTCAGGAATGCTACAGGGAGATCCACAATCACCACTGCTATTCAACATATTACTAGAAGTCCTAGCCTCAGAATCAGACAACAAAAGGAAATAAAAGGCATTCAAATGGACAAAGCAGTCAAACCCTCACTCTTTGTAGATGACATGATATTCTATGTGGAAAAACCAAGAGACTCCACCCCAAAATTGCTAGAACTCATACAGAAATTCAGCATTGTGGCAGGATATAAGATCAATGCATAGAAATCAGTTATATTTCTATACATTAACAGTGAGACAGAAGAAAGAGATATTAAGGAGTTGATCCCATTTACAGTTGCACCAAAACTCCGTCAGATACCTAGAAATAAGACTAACCAAAGAAGCAAAGGATCTGTACTCAGAAAACTAAAGAACACTTGTGAAGGAAATTGAGGCAGACACAAAGAAATGGAAAAATGTTCCATGTTCATTTATTGGAAGAACAAATGTTGTCTGTACTACCTAGAGCAGTCTATATATTCAACACAATCAACTTCTTGATTCAGTGCATCAACTTTTTTCACAGAGCTGGAACAAATAATCCTAAAATTTGTATGGAACCAGAGAAGACCCCAAATAGCCAAAAGAATCAAACCATGATAGACTCTGGACTCCAGGGAACAAACGGAGGGTTATAGAAAGGAAGGGGGTGGGGGGATGGTGTAATGGAGTGATGGGTATTGAGGAGTGGGATGAACACTGTGTTATACACAATTAATGAATTGAATACTACAACAAAAACTTATGATGTACTATATGCTGACTAACTGAACAAAATAAAAAAGAAAAAAAAAGAGCTGATAGCATCACAATTTTGGACTTCAAGCTATATACAGAGGTGTGATCGTTAAGATATTATGGTACTGGTACAAAAACAAACATAGATCTATGGAACAGAATAGAAAATCCAGAAATGGACTCCTAACCATATATGTGGTCAACTAATCTTCCACAAAGGAGGAAAGAGTGGAAAAAAGTCTCTTCAACAAATGTTGTTCAGATAATTGGACAGCCACCTTCAGAAGAATGAAACTAGACCATTTCCTTAAACCATACACAAAAATAGACTCAAAATGGATGAAAGACCTAAATGTGAGAGAGGAATCCATCAAAATCCTAGCGGAGAACAGGCAGCAACCTCTGTGGCCTTGGCTGCAGCAACTTCTTGCTAGACACATCTCCAAAGGTAAGGGAAATTTAAAAAATTAACTAATTAATTAATTAATTAATAAACAAACAAACAATTGGGATTTCATAAAGATAAAGTTTTTGCACAGCAGAGGAAACAGTTGACAAAACCAAAAGACAGTCAACAGAATGGGAGAAGATATTTGCAAACGACATATCAGATAAAGGGCTAGTATCCAAAATCTATAAAGAACTTATCAGACTCAACACCCGAAGAACAAATAATCCACTCAAGAAATGAGTGGAAGACATGAACAGATATTTCTCCAAAGAAGACATATAGATGGCCAAGAGGTTCATGAAAAAGTGTTCCTCATCACTTGGCATTAGGGAAATACAAATCAAAAATGCAATATTATACCACCTCACACCATCAGAATGGCTAAATTAACAACCCAGGGAATTATAAGTGTTGGTGAGGATGTGGAGAAAGGGGAACCCTCTTACACTGTTGTTGGGAATGCAAGCTGGTGCAGCCACTCTGGAGAACATATGGAGGTTCCTCAGAAAGTTGAAAGTTAGAGCTACCCTATTACCTAGCAATTGCACTACTAGGTATTTACCCCACAGATAGATATGTAGTGATCTGAAGAGGCACCTGCACCCTGATGTTTATAGCGTCAATATTCACAATAGCCAAACTATGGAAAGAACCCAGATATCCATTGACAGAAGAATAGATCAAGAAGATGTGGTGTATATATGTGTTTACACGTGTGTGTGTGTGTGTGTGTGTACATACATATGCACACAATTGGAATACCACTCAGCCATCAAAAATAATGAAGTCTTGCTATTTGCAATGGTTGGAACTAGAGAGTATTATGCTAGGCGAAATAAATCAATCAGAGATAAACAATTACATGATCTCACTCATGTGCAATTTAAGAAAAAAAAACAGATCATAGGGAAAGGGAGGGAAAAATAAATGAAAATCAGAGAGGGAGACAAACCCTAAGAGACTCCTAATGACAGGAAACAAACTGAGGTTTGCTGGTGGGGAGATGGGTGGGTGCATGGGGTAACTGGGTAATGGACATTAAGCAGGGCTCATGATGTAATGAGTATTGGGTGTTATATATAACTGATGAATCTTTGAACTCTACCTCTGAAACTAATAAAACATTATATGTTAATTAATTGAATTTAAATGAAAAAACAATTGAAAAAAATCTGTAGTAGTCAAAACAGTGTGGTACTGGCACAAATTTAGAAACATACATCAATAGAACAGAATAGAAAACCCAGAAATAAATCCACAACTTCTGGTTGATTAATCTTTGACAAAGCAGGAAAGACTATCCAGTGAAAAAAAGATAGTTTCTTCAACAAATGATAATAGGAAAACTTGGCATCAACATACAAAAGAAATTGGACTGCTTTCCTACACCATACCCAAAAATAAATTCATAATGGATTACAGACCTAAATGTGAAATCTGAAATCATCAAAATCCTAGATGAGAATACATACAGGCAGGAACCTCTTTGACATTGATCATAACCACGTTTTTTTAGGTACATCTACTGACACAGGTAAACAAAAGCAAAAATAAACTATAGGAACCACATCAAAACAAAAAGCTTCTCCAGGGCAAAGGAAACAATCAATGAAACCAAAAGTAACCCACAGAATGGGAGAAGAATTTTGCAAGTGATATAACTGATAAAAGGGTAGTATCCAAAATACATAAAAAACTTCTAAAACTCAACACCAAAAAAACCAGAGTCCAGTTTAAAAATGGGCAGGAGACGCAAACTGACGTTTCTTCAGAGAAGACATCCAGATGGCCAATGGACACATGAAAAGATGTTAATCATCACTTACTACCAGGGAAATGCACTGTAAAACCACACTTGTCAAAATCACTGAAATCATAAGAAACAATGGGTGTCGGTGACTATGTAGAAAAAAAGTAAGCCTCTTGTACTGTTAGTGGGAATGCAAACTGGTGCAGACCCTGTGGAAAACAGTATAGAGTTTTTTCTAAAAGTCAAAAATAGAGCTACCCTACAATCCAGCAATAGCACTACTGGGTATTACCCAAAAATTCAAAAACACTAATTCAAAGAGATGTATGCACCCCTTACATTTATAGCAGCATTATTTACATTACTCAAGATACAGAAGCTGTGTCCTGTGTCCACTGGTTGACAAATGGATAAAGAAGATGTCACACACACACACATCAAAGGAATATTACTAAGCCATAAAACGAATGATATCTTCCATTTGCAACAACATGGGTGGAGCTAGAGTTATATGTATAATGCTAGGCAAAATAAGGGAAAGACAAACATCATATGCTCTTACTCATATAAAGAACTTAAGAAACAAAACAAATGAACCAGTGGGAAAAAGGAGACAAACCAAGAAACAGACTCTTAATTATAGAGAACAAACTGATGTTTACCGGAGGGGAGGGGGTTGGGGGTTAGTGAAACAGGTGAATGGGGATTAAGGAGGGCACTTCTTGTAAAGAGCACTGGGTGATACATAGAATTGTTGAATCACTGTATTATACACCTGAAACTAACATAACACTGTATTTTAACTAAATGGAATTAAAATAAAAACTTAAATTTTGGGGGCGCCTGGGTGGCTCACAGTGGGTTAAAACCTCTGTCTTCGGCTCAGGTCATGATCCCAGGGTCCTGGGATCGAGCCCCGCATCGGGCTCTCTGCTTGGCAGGGAGCGTGTTTCCTCTTCCTTCTCTCTCTGCCTACTTTTGATCTCTATCTGTCAAATAAATAAATAAAATCTTAAAAAAAAAAAACTTAAGTTTTAAAAAAAAAATTTTAAAAAAACCCTTACAAATTTTGTAAGGGGTTAAAATCCTTAGAAACTCAAACAGTAGAATTGATTATGGTGTCTAACTCAAATATGGTTTGATATTATATATTTTCAGAATAATTCATAGAAGATTGATGTGTGAAAACTGAAGTATACAAGTACATAGAACAGTAATTTAAACAGATTTATTTTGGTGAATATAAATAACTGGGTAGGACAATGTAATAAAGATTATTTTCATTTTAGTATTCATTATAGTAATTTTTACAATTTAATTCTGTTGGTCACATGCCTGAAATTAATATACAATTTCCTTTATTTAGTACTAGCTAAAAAGTGTACTCCCTATACCAACTCCTAGCATTTAGGTAACAATATTTTTTTGTTTTGTTTTTAAGATTTTATATATATTTTTTGACAGAGTGAGACATAGCGAGAGAGGAAACAGAAGCAGGGAGAGTGGGAGAGGGAGAAGCAGGCTTCCCACTGAGCAGAGAGCCCAAAGCGGGACTCAATGCAGGGCTTGATGCGAGGCTCATTGCGGGGCTCAATCCCAGGACCCTGGGATCATCTGAGCTGAAGGCAGACACTTAATGACTAAGCCCCCCAGGCGCCCCTTAGGTAACAATTTTACGAGTGTTGTTCAGTTCAATAAATGTGTGTTCTTTGAAATCAGAGAAACTGAGTCTAAGAAAATTAACAATTTTCAGAGGTCACAAAGAAAATTAGTGACAGTTGCAAACGAACCTCTCCTCTGAAAATGTTCATTTGGGATTATCTTTATACTGTGCATATACATTTATTTAAATGTACATTATGGATTCTTAAAGATAGTAACCTTGAAAAAAATTTTCATATTTTGTTCTTTTTCTGGAAATTTTGGTTTATAGACTATCTTATTTAGAAAATGTTTTCTCTTATTTTATTCAAAACACATTTTAATTTCAAAGCTACTTCAGAATTAAGAGAATTTATTTAACTTAGAGAAGTAAACAAATTAAGAAAATAGTATTTTTCGCATTCACATTTATCATTGGAGTAAAGGGAATTTCTTGTTGAAGTAGTTTCTGATTAGTGCCATATGAAAACAAATGACTTGGGAAAAACAAGACTGTAATGCCATCTGGGGGCTTTTCAGGACATCACACTTCACAGAACTAAATCATATAGGGTAAGCTACCTCCATTTGCCCTTCATAACAGTAATTACCATTTATTTTTACCTTTTCATTGATTTTTATAGTAATTACATGGAATAATGGCTCAAAATATCCTGTCTTCTATTGTCTACATTACCAAGATACTTCCTGTAGCCTGGCAATCTTTCTTTCCTCTGGAGAAGCAGGATATGTACATATGTGCATAAAATGTCTAAAACTTTATGTTACATTATGAGATTCAATAGGATTACCAGGTAAAACCAAGTTATAACAAACTTAACAAAAAGGCATAGAGTTATATGCATCTCTGGCAGGGGAATTATGTCCCTTTTTGGTGCGGGGTTAACTTGAAAAACTCATACTAGCAAAGCCACTTTATGAGTAGCATTTGAAAAGTGGTTACAGTGCAATACCAATTTTTGAGGGAGTTCATTTGCATTCATCAGTTACAGTAGTCTTAACTGAATGTGTATTGTTTGCTAAATATTTTTAAGGAAAAAGATCCTTTGTGCTGTCAGAAGGTAGTATATACAATACATACAAGACAGAATCATATAAAAGCTGTTAATGTCCTTATGGTATTTTTATTTGTTTTTGTTTTACAACAAAATATTTGCTTTTAAGAATTCTGAAAATGAGTTTGGTGATCTGGTGCTTTAATTGTATCTTTCCCATTTGATTGATTTCCATTCCTACTTCTGTAAGAAATGTTATTTAATGAGAAGTTCATTATTCTATTTGCCAATTTATACATATCCCTTTTTCTGTTAATTACCAACTAACCTAATATATAGTAGATATTCAATAAATCTAAATAAATAAGTCAGTATTTTGGAGTTTTTATAGTTGTCCCAACAAAAAAAGACATCATAAAGGAAAAGAAAAAAGTGGCTTCTTATGGGATGAAAGTTTTGGTCCACTGTTAGTAGCCTAACTCTATTGCCATTTATGCACATGTTCAGAGGACTCAGGTCTAGCTGTTGCAGGGGTATTTAAAACAAGCAGAATAAATTTGCAATGAAATCTGATCATTTTTTTGTCAATTGGTAACTATTGCTCTTTTAGAAGGTCTGATTGGAGTGGATAAGATTGGTCATCTAAAAATGGACATCTGTAAATTATTTGTAGATTATCTGAACTGTATTACATTACTATGGCAGAGGCCAGTAGTAGTTCTTTAATATGTACATCTTTGTCATCAGCAATAGAGCTTTTATCTGGGCCTTAAAATAGAGACTATGGTCAGTAATCAGACAACAAAAAAGAAACAAAAGACATCCAGATTGGTAAGGAAAAAGTCAAATTTTGACTCTTCACAGATGGCTTGATGTTCTATATAGAAAACTTGAAAGATTCCACCAAAACCTGCCAGAACTGACACATGAATTCAGTGAAGTCACAGAATACAAAATCAATGTACAGAGATCTGTATGATTTCTATACACCAATAATGAAGCAGCAGAAAGAGAAATCAAGGAATTGGTCCCATTTATAATTGCATCAAAACCTGTAAGACTTAATCTAGGAATAAATCTAACCAAAGAGGTAAAATACCTATATTTTGAAAATAATAAAACACAAAAGAAATTGTGGGTGATGCATAGAAGTGGAAAAACATTCCAAAAGAGCAAATATTGTTAAAATATTCATCCTACCCAAAGCCATGTGTATGCTTAATGAAATCCCTGTCAAAATACCACCAGCATTGGGATGCCTGGCTGGTTCAGTTGGTCAAGGATCTGCCTTTGGCTGAGGTCATGATGCCAGGGTCCTGGGATTGAGTTCCATACTAGGCTCCTTGCTTAGCAGGGCACCTGCTTCTCCCTCTGCCTCCCACTCCCTCTGGTTGTGCTTCCTCTCTCTTTGTCTCTGTCTCTGTCTTTCCCTGACAAATAAATAAAACCTTAAAAGAGTATACCACCAGCATTTTTTTTGCAGAGCTACAACAAACAATCTTAAAATTTGTATGGAACCACAAAAGACCTTGAGTAGCCCAAGCAATCTTGAAAAAGAAAAGCAAAGCTGAAGGCATTCCAATTCTGGACTTCAAGCTGTATTACAAAGGTGTAGTGATCAAGACTGTATGGTAGTGGCACAAAAACAGACACATAGATCCATGGAACAGATCAGAAAACCCAGAAATGAACCCATAACTGTATGGCCAACTAATCTTTGACATAGCAGGAAAGAACATCCAATGGAAAAAAGACTAACAAATTGTGCTGGGAAAACTGGACAGCAACATGCAAAATAATGAAACTGGACCATTTTCTTACACCATACATAAAAATAAATTTAAAATGGATTAAAGATCTTAATATGGGATAGGAAACCATCAGAATCCTAGAAGAGAACACAGGTAGCAACCTCTGACCTCAGCCTCAGCAACGTTTTTTTTTTTTTTTTTTTTTTTTTAAAGATTTATTTATTTATTTGACAGAGAGAGAGCACAAGTAGGCAGAGAGGCAGGCAGAGAGAGAGAGAGGAGGGAGCAGGCTCCCTGCCGAGCAGAGAGCCTGATGCGGGACTCGATCCCAGGACCCTGAGATCATGACCTGAGCCGAAGGCAGCGGCTTAACCCACTGAGCCACCCAGGCGCCCTCAGCAACGTTTTTTTAAAGATCTTATTTATTTATTTATTTGAGAGAGAGAGAGAGAGAGAGAAAGATAGCAAGAGAGAGCCAGAGCAAGGAGAAGAGGGAGAAGCAAGCTCCCCACTGAGCAGGGAGCTCAACGCCAGGTTCCATCCCAAGACGCCAAGATCATTAACCTGAGCCAAAGGCAGATGCTTAACCGACTGAACCACTTAGATGCCCAACTGCAGCAACTTCTTGCTAGACATGTCTCCAAAGGCACGGGAAATAAAAGCAAAAATGGACTACTGGGACTTCATCAGGATAAAAAAGCTTCTGTACAGCAAAGGAAGCAATCAACAAAACCAAAAGTCAACTCACAGAATGGGAGAAGATCTTTGCAAATCACATATCTGATAAAGAGTTAGTATCCAAAATACATAAAGTACTTAAAAAACTCAACACCAAAAAAAACAGTAGTTCAGTTTAAAAATGGGCAGAAGACATGAATAGACATTTTTTCAAAGAAGTCATCCAGATTGCAACAGACACATGAAAAGATGGCAATATAAATCTCATCAGGGAAATTCAAATAAAAATTACAATGAGATCACCTCATGGCCATCAGAATGGCTGCACTTAACACAGGAAAGAACAGGTGTTGGCAAGGATGCAGATAACAGGGAACCAACCCTCTTATAGTGTTCGTTGGAATGAAAACTGTGCAGCCACTCTGGAAAACAGTTATGGTGGTTCCTCAAAAAGTTAAAAATAAGGTCCCCTAAAATCCAGCAATTGCATTAGTACGTATTTACCCAAAAGATACAAAAATACATATGTGAGGGAATACCTGCACCTGGATATTTATAGCAACATTATCAGCAACAGCCAAGAGCCCAAATGTCCATCAACCGATGAATAGACAAAGAAGAGGTAGTATGTATCTAGAGTGGAATATTACTCAGCCATCAAAAAGAATGAACTCTTGCTATTGGCAATGATGCCGATGGAGCTAGAGAGTATTATGCTAAGTGAAATAAGTCAGTCATAGAAAGACAGATAACATCTGATTTCACTCATAGATGGAATTTAAGAAACAAAACAGATGAACATAGGTGGGGAAAAAAGAGAGGCAAACCAGAAAATAGACTCTTAATTATAGAGAACAAACTGAGGATTACTGGAGGAAAGGTGGGCAGGGTGTTAAATGGGTGATGGGGATTAAGGAAGGCACCTGTTTGTGATGACCACCGCGTGTTATATCTAAGCAATGAATCATTAAATTGTATACCTGAAACTAATACTACACTGTATGTTAACTGGAATTTTTAAAAAACTTAAAAAAATAAATAGAGGCTATGGCTATATTCCATAGCTTCCCTTGCACTTACCTATGTCAATATGACTAAGTTCTAGCCAGGGTTGTAAATGGAAATATATCATGGCAACTTTTAGAAAACATTCTTAAGAGATTAGGTGGCACATGCCATTTGCCTCCTCTTAATCTCTTCCATCTACTTTGCTGTGTGGAATCAAGATGTTACTCTCTTGGGCCATAATATAGAGGTCATACAGAATAAAGCTATATAGAGGGAGCTAGGATCCTCCGAGTGCTGTAACAACCCTGAGCCACTTGCCAGGGAGAGAAATCAACTTAATGCTACTCATTTTAGGTTGTCTATAACTTGTGGCTATATTTAATATCAACTAATTGCATTGGAAAATAGAGATTCATTTGTTGATGACAGTAACTAAGAATGTATTTGTGTTTTCATATTTTTATGTAATATATAATGTGTTTTTCTACTGCATCAAATTTGTCCACCCTTTCAGCTTAGAAGTATCATGATAGTAGTAGAAATGTTGATTTAAAAGAAATGCAAATAACTATTAAAAATTCAACCTAAAGCAAAAATTATAATTAAAATAATAAATTATCCTTTAACTACTAGTAACTTTTTTTTTAATTTAAAGGTTTTATTTATTTATTTGACAGAGAGTGAGATCACAAGCAGGCAGAGAGGTAGGTAGAGAGAGAGGGAGAAGCAGGCTCCCCGCTGAGCAGACAGCCCAATGCGGGGCTCGATCCCAGGACCCTGAGATCATGACCTGAGCTGAAGGCAGAGGCTTAACCCACTGAGCCACCCAGGCGCCCCGAAAAGAAATGCAAATAACTATTAAAAATTCAACCTTAAACAAAAATTATAATTAAAATAATAAATTATCCTTTAACTACTAGTAACTTTAAAGCACTTTTCTCAAAAGTAAATTGGAATATCAGTTTATTACTTTTGGCTTTTTAAATTAGAAAAAAATTGGAAATAATATGTATCAAGAACCATAAGAGAGGCGACTGGGTGGCTCAGTGGGTTAAATATCTGCCTTCAGCTCAGGTCATGATGCCAGTGTCCTGGGATCCAGTCCTGCATTGGGCTCCCTCCTCAGAGGAGAGTCGTCTTCTCCCTCACTCTCTCTCAAATGAATACTATCTTTTGTTTGTTTGTTTGTTTGTTTGTTTTTTAAAGAACCATATCAATATATTTGCCTTTTGATTGAGCATTTCTGTTTCTGTGAAGCAGTTATAAGGGAATAATTGTAAACATTGAAAATATTGTATACACAAAGATACTCACTGAAGCATTATTAATAATAGTAACAACCTGGAAAAAAATCTAAATGTCCAACAGTAGCGAATGGTTAAATTACAATATAGATCAGACAGATTGTCAAATGGCCATAAAAAATAGTATTACTTATTAAACAAATTTACGTTGTTGGCACCTAGGGGCATGTTAATAGATATTTGTCAAATATGAATGCCTACTATGTTGCAACATTTTTTCAAGTTATATAGTGATGAGGAGAAGTAGATAGACATGGTCTTGGTACTCATGGAGGTTTTATATTTTATAGCCTTGTGAAAAAGACAGATGAAATAATTACATTTATGATTAGTACTATATAGGAAAGGAACTTGGTTCTACAAAAGCAAATAGTAAGATAACCTGACATGGAATCATATGTTAGGAAAAGCATCATTAATTAAAGATGTGACCTTTGGGGGTGCCTGGCTGGCTAAGTCAGAAGAGTACATGACCCTTGATTTGGGGTTCTGAATTTGAGCTTGGGTGAAAAGATTACTAGATTAAAAAACAAACAAACAAAAATTTTAAAAATGCGACCTTTGAATTGAGATCTAAAAAATGGATATAAACATTATGTAATAACATGAAAAGTGCTTAGGTTATAGTAACTGGAAAACATCAGGTACAAAAATGATTCTACAATATTATGTACAGAAACAAATGCACAGAAAGAAAGACTGGAAAGGAAACATGAAAATGCCAAGAGTTATTTAAATGATAGCAAGGTTATAGGTGATCTTCCTCTCGTGTTTTCCATAATTATGTCATAATTTTATGAAAAAAATTTTTTATTGTTATGTCACCATACAGTACATCATTAGTTTTTGATGTAGTGTTCCATGATTCATTGTTTGCATATAACACCCAGTGCTCATCACAACACATGCCCTCCTTAATACCCATCACTGTGCTAACCCACCCCCCCAAACCCTCGTTTTTTTTCTCGGAGTCCACAGTCTTTCATGGTTTGTGTCCCCCCTCATTCCTCCCCCACCTTCATTTTTCCCTTCCTTCTCCTATTGTCCTCCATGTTATTCCTTATGTTCCACAAATAAGTGAAACCATATGATAGTTGACTTCTTCTGCTTGACTTATTTCACTCAGCATAATCTCCTCCTGTCCCAACCATGTTGATGCAAAAGCTGCGTGTTCATCTTTTCTGATGGCTGAGTAATATCCCATTGTATATATGGACCTCATCTTCTTTATCCATTCATCTGTTGAAGGGCATCTCTGCTCTTTCCACAATTTGGTTATTGTGGGCACGGCTGCTATAAACAGGAGCTGTTGGGGAGCATATGGCCTTTCTTTTCACTACATTTGTATCTTTGGGGTAAATACCCAGTAGTGCAATTGCTGGGTCATAGGATAGTTCTGTTTTTAATTTTTTAAGGAACCTCCACACTGTTTTCCGAAGTGGCTGCACCAGCTTGCATTCCCACCAACAGTGTAAGAGGGTTTCCCTTTCTCTACATCCTCTCCCCAACATTTGTTTCTTGCCTTGTCAGTTTTGCCATTCTCACTGGTGTAAGGTGGTATCTCAGTGTGGTTTTGATTTGGATTTCCCTGATGTCTAATGATGATGAATACCAAATTAATAAAATTATGAAAAAATTTTAAGAAATGCTCTTTTTTCCATTATGCTAACATATAAAACTATTAGCATAACTTATGTAGGAAATCTTTGCCTCTTACAGTATAAGAAAGAAAAAAATTAAAGTTTTTGTAAAGCAAGATAAAGAAAATAAAGTATTAAGTAGTCATTGATAAAAGCCATCTGTGGGCATGTGCAAAGGATATACGATTTTGGCTATTCCCAGAGTAAAGGGAGGAAGGTTTTTTACCATTCATAGGGTCTTTTTTAATTGAAGGACCTAGAAAAATAAATTGGGCTCACAAGCATTTAAAAGGCACACTTAAACTCTGGCAGAGACTATGTGGAGATGATTAAGAATTTTTGGAAAGTGTTCTTTCAGTGTATGTTTAAATTTTTATAAAGGAAAAAACTAAGTTCCCTCTTTAAACGACTAGTTTAAGGAAAAACTGGACAGTTTCTTTATGTCATCTCTAATATCATGTGCAAAATAATTTCTATTCCTTCACTCAGTACCAAGAGGAAGAAGACAGATGGATGAATGAGGAATAGTAATTTAGTTCCCAAGGAAACCCTTTGCTAATTGGGGGAAAAAAAAAAGCTGCTTCAGGTTCTGTGACTATGGCAGTGTATCTAGACAGCTGTGGATTTTTCTGCTGCTATTTTCTAATCTTGAAAGGAACGGGGTTGCATTACAGATTTTGAGTTTAAGAGCTAATTTAGTTATATGGTGAACGCTGACCGCTAGCAACATGAGAAAGGCAATGCCAATGAAGAATTCACATTATTACTACTAGCACAGATCTGTAGAGTGCCAAGCAGTAATAAGACACTAGAGTTCATGAATTAGGCTCAGGAATCTTTCATTAAATGGAGGTTAACAGAAGAAACTACATAAAAAAGTACGTATGGCCTGCACTTGACATGTATTCATCCCAAGAATATAGAGGTGGAACAATATATATTATTATTATATATATGTTATAATATGCATATATATTGTTAAACACCAATCACAAATTAAGTATGTTTTAGCCAGCATCTGTAGCCAGCATCTGGGAGCTTGCCACATAGTAAGAATATTATATGTGAGTGTTCAATATGATAATGTATTTATATATTAATTACTAACTTCTGTTTTCAGAATTTTAAAAATAATTCTACTCACAGGAAACGTGAGGTCTCCAGCTCAATTTTATGTCCTAAAGACCTTGTGCTGTTTTTGGTCTCTTCATGACTACTCTCAACACACATATTCATGTACATAGACATACAGGCATACATGTAATAACAGTCCATCGTTTTTCTTAATTTTCAGTGCATATTACAACCACAGGGGGAATTTTAAAAATCTGATGCCCAAGTTGCTCCCTGTACTAGTTAAATATATTGTGGGTGAAATCCACTATCATTTTTTAAATCTCTCCATGTGATTCTAGTGTGTAACAAAGTTAAGAATTACTGTAATTAAAAGGGATTATAAATAATTATTTTTCTAGATAAACAAGTAAACCAGCAAAATTATAAATTCATTTTAGCTTTTCCCTATTTAATCTAGCCAAAGATATAATGCTTTTGTTCTGTATTGACAGTTCCTGGCTATGTATCCCAATGGAATATTGTATTCATTGATTAACTTTTTGAACCCTCAGGATGGTACAAGTGGAATAGGCAGTAAAGTAATTAAAATATTACTTTACCTATTACTGATGTACAAAGTGTTTCAAATGTGCTCATCTGTGGCATTAATAATAAGAGTGGCTTATGGGTAAGAATCCAAACTTAAGTGATTCTTCTTGGTAACCTAAATGAAGATTTAGTATCTCAGAAGTTTTATGTACCAGAATTCTAAACAGGCACAGTGATAGTAACAATAAAGCAATTAAGCTTATGTATTCTAGCAACTTTCTAGCTGCTGACAGTGAACTAACCTAAGCTGACCTTTTCTAATAGAACTGCAGATGGAGATGTGATAGAACTGTGGATGGATGTTTGAACAGATTCATATTGCTAAAGATTACTCCATGGGCTACATGGAGAGCAAATAAAAATTCTTTGCTTGTGTTGTTCAGAGGTTTAATGTGATACACTATTGACTGACTGTGGTTGATTAATAAGTCATTAAATAAGAGTCTGAAGCTAATTTACACAATGGAAAATGTTATGGTGGATTTCTGTCATCACCAATGCACTCATTACAAATACTATAATTATGAATGAAAAGCTATTAGAGATAGAGACCAAGAACTCAATTTAAAATTCTTCATTCTGTTTAATTCCATGAAGTATACAACGATTTCTTTAGTAGGAATGCAAAATTCTTAGCTAAATAATTCCTTGTTTGAGTGAGAGCACAGGATATTGGTGTAGGAGAGTATGTTGAAAAGAGGTCACCTGGAGAGAAAATGAACTGGTTGTATTTGTTAAAGGGGAAAGTAAAAAGCTTTAAATAAGAATTGTGATCTAGAGGATCTTTCAGTGAGAAGTTATAAAAACTACAAATAACACTTGGTTTAATACAAATCCTAATTAGTAAGGGTGTGGTTTTTATAATTCTAATTTAAAATCTTGAGTCAGAAAAACTTGTGTTTGAGTCCTACCTCCATCACTTACCAGACCATACAACTATGATTAAGCTACTTTGCATCTTAGTGACTCAGTTTTATCATCTGTAAAAGTAGGTCTTTCTCTTGCCAACTTCATAAGGTAGTTAGTTATGAGGAAAAATTAGGACAGTTGAAAGGGAGTGAGAGAAACCTGGTAATGTTAAGTAAATGTGTAGCAAACATTGTTAGCCTGTGTAATGGCTATTACCTTCTTCATTCTTTTGGGCAAAACTCTGATTTTGTTTAGATTATTTACCCATTTCCCATGAAGTAAATCATGAACTAATTTAATGTGGTGATCCTGGTTCCATACTGGTGATTGTTTTTAAAAGCAGAAGGAAAACCAGTCCTGGTCAATGAGATGTGAAGGGAAGTTTCTCAAGAGGTTCTGTTCAAAAGTTACTCTCATATGTTGGTAGAATAGCAAGATTCAGTGACAGTTGTAGGTTGCCAATAGAGATCTACATTAGCTTTAATTTTTAAAATGGCTTAATTGAGATATAAATCATGTCCAGTTCACCTATTTAAGGTATACAATTCAGTGCTTTTTAATGTATCTACAAATAAGTGCAAATATTACCGTAGTCAATTTTAGAATGTCTTTATCAACCTCAAGGAAAAAAACCTTGTATCCTTTAGTTACCATTGCTCTGACCCACTCTCCCCCAGCCCCTATACATCTCTCGAAATTTCCTTATTCTGGACTTTCGTATGAATGGATCATACAGTAGATGGTCTTTTCTGACTGGCTTCCTTCACTTAAAAATGTTTTCATCCATGTTGTAGCATGTATCAGCATTTGATTTCTATTAATAGCTGAATAATATTGTATTGTATGGATTTACATTTTATTTATCCAATTGGTGGACATTTGAGTTGTTGCCTCTTTTTAGCTGTTATGAATAAGACAGATGCACACATTTCTGTAGGGACATGTGTTTTCATTTTTCTTGGTTATATACATAGGCATGGAATTGCTGGGACCCCTGAAAAAAAGGGAATTCCAGGAAGATGGCAAAAGATACTCCAGGGTGACAGCTTTGCATCAGGCCTAGAAAACAACCAGCTCAGATGAGAGCAGAAAGTTTGAAGTTTTAAGGAGGGAGGTCTCTAGGAATAAAATGGAACTGGTATCTTAAAGGTTTGATCAACTAGAAATTTATATTGAGAGCAATGATGTAATCATTGGTCACATAGTTCACTAGAAATCATTGGTCACATAGTTCACTAGAAAGACCTAGAGACAGAAAGAAGAGTCTTCCTGGGAACAGAACAAACCTTAAATAATGACCTCAAAAACTGCCCCTGTCTGTATTTTATTGGATCAGACTGGGAAACAAGTTGTATCCCTGGGGTGTTATAAAAAACAATCATCAGCCAACAATTAGTGGAGAATGACTGCTGGTTGGAATATCAAAAGGGGCAGATCCCTAAAAAGAAAAATCAGTGAGGGACACCTGGGTGGCTTATCTGGGAGCCTGCTTCTCCCTCTGCCTGCCCTCCCTCTTCTTGTGCTCTCTTTCTCTGTCAAATAAATAAATAAAATCTTAAAGAACAAAATAAAATTTTAAAAAGTGAGAAAAAGTAAAATCACGGAAAGAGGCAGTTAGAGAGCCCTGCTAAAACCAGTCCTGCCATCGTGACTGTTCCATACCCAAGGCTGTACCCTCTGATGAGCTACAGAAGTTCTCACACTTTGTTTGTGGTAGGGAGAGGGGGAATAGAACACTAGTCTGTTAAATTAGCCACAAGTCTATTACTTCAGTGATTTAGCCAAGCTGCTAAATTAATTCAAAGCAAACAAGGACAAAACAAGCACCAGAGAAAAAGATGCATCCAGTGTTTATATAGTACATTACCTAAAAGTCCATTTTTCAATAAAAAATCATGGCACCTGCAAAGAAACAGGAAAGTGTGACCCATACACAGGAAGAAAAAGCATGTATGAGTAACTCCTTGTGAGGGATGCCAGATACAGGATTCAACAAAGAGTTCAAAGCAGACTTTATAAATATGTTCAAAGAGCTAAAGGAAGCCATCTTAAAGAAGTAAAAGATTATGTGATGACAACATCTGGTCAAATAGAGCATACTAATAAAGAGATAAAAATTATAAAACAGAATGAAAAGGATACTTCGGATTTGAAAAGTAAAATAACCAAAATGAAAAATTCACTAGA
Organism: Mustela erminea; assembly: GCF_009829155.1. Classification (NCBI taxonomy): domain Eukaryota; kingdom Metazoa; phylum Chordata; class Mammalia; order Carnivora; family Mustelidae; genus Mustela; species Mustela erminea. The sequence continues at coordinate 61,884,957 of NC_045616.1, forward strand.
GGGACTGAACAGTAGATTTGAACTGTCAGAAAAAAACAATCTGCAAACTTGAGGATAGGTTGATAAAGATCATGTAAGCTAAAAAAAGAGAAAAAAGAAGAAAAATGACTGAACCTCAGAGAAATGTGGGACACATTGAACATACTAACATATATGTGATATGAATACTAGAAGGATGAGAAGGAAAAAAGGGACAGAAAATGTATACATTGCAAAATGATTATCACAGTAAGTTATCATGCCTATCACCTGATGTAATTATCTTTTTGTGTGTGTGGGGTGAGAACATTGAAGATCTACTGTCTTAGCAACTGTCAAGTATATAACATAGTACTGTTAACTGTAGTCATCATGCTACACCTAGTCCCCAGAACTTACTCATCTTATGACTCTAAGTTTCGACTCTTTGCCCAACATCTCTCTTTTCCCCTCAAGCCTCTGGCAACCACTCTTCCACTCTGTTTTTATGAATTTGGATTTTAAAAATTCCATATGTAAGTGAGATCATATGATATCTATCTCTGTCTGACTCATTTCACTTAGAATAATACCCTTAGGGTTCTTCCATGTTATCACAAATGGAGGGATTTCCTCCTTTCTCATTATTGAATAATAGTCCATTGTGTATGTGTGTATCATGTTTCTTTGTTTAATCATGGTTGGATGAACACTTGCGTTGTTTCCATGTCTTGGCTATTGTGCATGCTGCAACAAAAATAGGGGTGCAGGTATCTCTTCAGGACAATGATTTCATTTCCTTTGGCTATTACCCTGAAGTGGGATTGTTGGATCACATGATAGCTTTCTTTTTAATTTTTTGAGGAACCTCCATACTGTTTCCATTGTAGTTGCACCAATTTATATCCCCACAACAGTATACAGTGTTCCCTTTTTTCCACATCCTCACCAACACTTGTTATTTCTTGGCTTTCTGATAATAGCCATTCTAACAGCTATGAAGTGACATCTCATTGTGGTTTTGATTTGCGTTTCCCTGCTAATTAGTAATGTGGAGAATCTTTTCATGTACCTGTTGTCCATTCGTATGTCTTCTTTAGAGAATGATCTATTCAGACTGATTTTTTTGTTTGTTTTTGTTTCATAGTTGAGTTGCATGAGTTCCTTTTATATTTTGTGGCTTAATCCCCTATCAGATAGATGATTTGCAAATATTCTATCTCATTCCATATATTGCCTTTTCATTTTGCTTATTGTTTCTTTCACAATGCCGAAATGTTTTAGCTTGATGTAGTCTCACTTATCTTTTTTTTTGTATTGCTTGTGTTTTTGGTGTCATATCCCCAAAAATCATTGTCACAACTAATGTCAAAGAGCTTTTTCTGTGTTTTCTTCTAGGAGGTTTTTTTTTTTTTTTTAAAGATTATTTCTATTTATTCATTTGACAGAAATCACAAGTAGGCAGAGAAGCTGTCAGAGAGAGAGAGGAGCAAGCAGGCTCCCTGTAGAGCAGAGAGCCCGGTGCAGGGCTCCATCCCAGGACCCTGGTATCATGACCCGAGCTGAAGGCAGAGGCTTTAACGCACTGAGCCATCCAGGTGCCCCTTTTCTAGGAGTTTTGTGATTTCAGGTTTTATGTTTAACACTTTAACTCATTTCAAGGTAATTTTTGAGAATGGTATTAGATAGGAGTTCAATTTCATTCTTTTGCATGTGGTTATTCATTTTTCCCAGCGCCAGTTATTGAAAAGACTTTTCTTTCCCATTAAGTATTTTTGACTCCTTTGTCTTTCCCATTAAGTATTTTTGACTTCTTCACACATGAGGGTTTTCTCCTGGGTTGTCATTTTGGGTATATTGGTCTGGGTATCTGTTTTTATGTTAGTGCCAAGCTCTTTTGGTTACTCTAACTTTCTCATATAGTTTGAAATCAGGAAGTATAATGCCTCCAGCTTTGTTTTTCTTGGTATCGCTTTGTCTATTTGGGGTCTTTTGTGGTTCCATATGAATTTTTGGATAGTTTATTCTATTTATGTGAAACCTGGGTGGCTCAGTGGGCTCAGCCTCTGCCTTTGGCTCAGGTCATGATCTCAGGGTCCTGGGATCGAGCCCCCGCATCAGGCTGTCTGCTCAGCAGGGAGCCTGCTTCCCCCCACCCCCTCCTGCCTACTTGTGATCTCTGTCAAATTGAAAAGTAAAATCTTTAAAAAGAAATGTTCACAATTGCCATTTGAAATTTTATAGTAGCTCTTTAAAGTTTTTGTCAGATAGTTTCAACATCTGTGTCATCTTGTCGTTGGCATCTGTTGATTGTGTTTTCTCATGTGAGTTGAGATTTGTGTATTTCTTCATGTTCCAAGTAATTTTGGATTGTATCTCTGGACCTTTGGTATATGACACTAAGAACTGTTTTATTTAACTCCGTAGAGAATGTTGGGTTTTTGTTGTTGTTTGTTTTTAGCTTGATTCAGGCGCAAGTTCCAATTTTCCTTCTGTGACTGTGATTCCACTGTTGATTCAGTTTTAAAATTTTGCAGGATTATTTGAATTTGTCCCATATGTGTGCCATCTAGTAATTAGTCTTGGAGCCAAGTGAAATTGTTACTTTAGTTCTCAGTGTCTTTAGTATGCTAATTTGGATAAGAGTGGTGCATATTCAGGTGAAAGAAGTGAGCCCAGGAGATCCTACAGAACTTTATGGAATTGTTTTCCCTTTCCACTATCTGTATACTACTTTCAGGTTTTTTGAGATTTCTCTTTTTGGATCTCTGGTCAGAAACCACCTGTTTCCACAATTGTTCCACATCTAGTACCATTTGGTGGAAGAGTAGACAGGGGAAAAACTGATAAAAGGCTTTGGATCCGCTATCTTGCTGCCTTAACTTAATCAAATGAAAAAGTTTCTTTTCTTTTAGGATTTTGGCTCCTGTGGTCTCTTGTTGATAACCGTTGTTGCTGCTACTATCGCTGTGGGAGATCTTGGAGTCTGTGACTTCAGAGATTAGAGAAAATGGGTTGAATTCTCCCACCTCCATGAATTGCCCCCAAGATTTTCTCTGAACTTTTAGGGTTTTTCTTTTCTTTTCTCTTCTTTTTCTGACTCCTTTGGCCAGATATAGGGGGATTCTTCTGCATCTTTTTCTGAATGATAATGTTCACTTTCATATTTGAGGCTGCATTGGATTCACGCTGGAGAGATGTTGGAGGTAAAAGAAATGCAGAATTGGTCATGTGTGATTTATAGTTTTCTTCCCCATTCTGCTTTTTTCTCAGTAGCTGTACTACTTGATCCGCAAGAAGCTGCATTATCCATTCTGTCCAGGTTTTTACAGTGGTCAGTTAGAGAAAAAAGGTATTGTGTGTTTACTCCATCTTACCTAGAACTGGACTCCTGTTATGTTTTGAGAATATACTGGATATAAGCACATATACTGGATATAAATCAGATAATGATTTACAAATATTTCCCCTGGTTTGTGGCTCATCATTTCATTCTATTACAAGTGTCTTTTAAAGAGCAAAAATGCTAATTTGATGAAGTACAGTATATCTTTTTTTAATATTTGTACTTTTGAGTTCAGATCTAAGATATCATTGCCTAATTCAAGGTCAAAAAGATTTTTTTCTATGCTTTATTCTTTTTTTTTTTTTTAATTTTTTTTTTTTATAAACATATATTTTTATCCCCAGGGGTACAGGTCTGTGAATCACCAGGTTTACACACTTCACAGCACTCACCAAAGCACATATCCTCCCCAATGTCCATAATCCCACCCCCTTCTCCCAACCCCCCTCCCCCCAGCAACCCTCAGTTTGTTTTGTGAGATTAAGAGTCACTTATGGTTTGTCTCCCTCCCAATTCCAACTTGTTTCATTGATTCTTCTTCTACCCACTTAAGCCCCCATGTTGCATCACCACTTCCTCATATCAGGGAGATCATACGATAGTTGTCTTTCTCTGCTTGACTTATTTCGCTAAGCATGATATGCTCTAGTTCCATCCATGTTGTCGCAAATGGCAAGATTTCATTTCTTTTGATGGCTTCTATGCTTTATTCTAAGAGTTTTATAGTTTGAGGTTTTACATTTATGTCTACGATCCATCTTAAATTTTGTATATGAAGTGAGATATAGATTTAAGTTCATTTATTTGGATATGGTTGTCAAAATGTTTCAGCCCCCTTTACTGTAAAAACTACTGTTTCTCCACTGATTGCCTTTATATTTTTATTAAAAAATTTTTTTCCATATATAAATGGTTCTATTTCTGGACTTTATTCTGTCCCATTATTCTGTTTGTCTTTTGTGGTAAAATACACATAATATTTATCATCTTAGCCATTTGTAAGTGTATAATTCATTGGTATTAAGTACATTCACAGTGTTGTATAGTTATCACCGTTACCTATACCCAAAACTTTTATCACCCTCAAAATAAACTCCTTATCTCTTAAATAGTAACTCTCAAATTATCTCTTCCCAGCCTCTATTCTACTTTCTTTTTATATGAATTTGTTCCAAGTACTTCATATAAGTGGATTCATACAATATTTGTCCATCTGTGCCTGGATTATTTCATTTAGCATAATGTTTTCAAAGTAATCATGTAGAAACACAAAAATTCCATTTCTTTTTATGGCTGAGTACTGTTCCATTATGTGTGTATACTTGGAGATTGTTGAGTTTCTTGGATTTGTAGATTGATGCCTTTCATTAAAATTGGGCCATTTTCAGCCCCCAAGATTTTCAGCCATTTTTAATTCAAATATTCTTTCTGTCCCTTTCTTTCTTTCCTTGCCTTCTAGGACTCCCACAATTCTATGTATTGATTGATTTGGTGGTGTCCCTCAGGTACCCTAGATTCTGTTCATTGTCTTTATTTTATTTTTTTGCTCTGTTCAATTATACTGTCTTCACTACTTTCTTCTGTCTGCTCAAATCTGCTTTTGAGCCCCTCCAGTGAATTTTTCATTTTAGTGATTGTAACTTTCAGCCTCAGAATTTCTTTTGGTTTCTTTTTATAATGTATTTCTCTTTATTGATATTCTTATTTCATTCATGCATTGTTTTCCTTTGTCTTTCCTTTGTCTCCTTTGTCTTCCTTTAGTTCTTTGAGCCTCTTTAAAAAAAAAAAAGATTTTATTTATTTATTTGAGAGAGAGAGAGATAATGAGAGAGAGCATGAGAGGGGAGAAGGTCAGAGGGAGAAGCAGACTCCCCTTGGAGCTGGGAGCCCAATGTGGGACTCAATCCCAGGACTCTGGGGTCATGATTTTAGCCAAAGGCAGTCACTCAACCAACTGAGGCACCCAGGTACCCTCTTTGAGCCTCTTTAAAAAGACAGTTTTTAAAAAGTCTTTGTCTAGTGATCTCAATGTTGGGGCTTCCTCAATCAAGTGTCTGTCAGTTAATTTTGTTCCTTTGAATGGACCATACATTTCTATTTCTTTGTATGCCTGTGATTTTTGCATTTTTTGAAAACTGGACATTTAAATCTTTTAACGTGTTAACTCTGAAAATCAGATTTTCTTCCTTCCCTCAATTTTGCTCTTTTTTGTTGTTTTTGTTTTGTTTTTTATTGTTAAAGGGTGTCTCTGTGTTGGGGATTAGGCAGAGTTGAAATCTCAAGGTCTCTTCAGGTCTTTTTGAGCCAATGTCTTTCCTTGAGCCTGTGTGATGGTGGCTTTCTAAATTCCTCTATATATTTATTTGCTTTTGAGTGACCTAATCCTTAAATGTGTGATTCCCAAAACAAGGGAAAGGGCAGGGCAGAAACCCAAACATATGTCATTCTTTCAAATGTTCTGGAAGCAGCTCCAGTCAATAGGGGTTAAAACAATGGTGGCCAGACTCCCTGAGGGCCAAGATTTCCATTGAAAGCTGCAAGCTTTTAAATAGAGCTCCAAGATGGTTAATACAGTTCCTGCCAGTACAGTTGTTGTGTAGATAAAGGGATTCCTGGTGCTTCCTACTCCTCCATCTTCTCTGGATCAATCTCATATAATCTTTTATAAAGTTCTTTCTCAGCTGTCCTGAAAGGAACCAAGGGAGGAAGTCTTCACTCCTGAGCCATTGCTTTAGAGACTAGAAGAATGTTCTTTAGATCAGACTAATGAGGCAGTAGGACAACCTCCCTGCACCCTACCCCCGCCCACCCACAAAGAATGTGGTAAATCAGAAAGGTAAAATATAGACTACCTGGGCGACCATGTTGCCTCACTTGAACATGGACCTTCCAGAACCAAAATCCTGGTATGTCTGAGTCTTGTTTCACTTAAGAAACCCCTTTTCTAGGGGATGGGCCATCTCTCTTTTGGTCTGTCTTCAGTTGCATGCAGACTACAATTTGGGGCTCACATGCTGAAAGCAATCTTTTCCTGACTCTTGGGAGTGTTCCTTTGTCAAGTGCACTTAAAATGAATACAAAGATGAATCACAGGAGATCCCAGTTCTCCAGGGCCTGGAGTTAGATTGAGCGGTTGCTCTTAACTAATACACCTTTAAGTAGAGTGTATGGCTCTCTATTAGTGGTGTTCAGTACATTCTGCTTTGATCCTAGAGAACAGCAATTTTATTGGTTTTTTGCATCTCAGTGCATCTGTACCCAGCACATATTTGTTGAATTAATACATTGGGTAGAACAGTTGGCTAGATTCTCTGTAAGAGAATCTGCCAGGACCCTCATTTGAACCTAATAATCGTATATGCAGATATATGTATGAACTTTTGTAGACTTAAGTATAAGTAGTCCCTACACCAGTGATTCTCAAACCTTGCTATTCATCAGAATCTCCTGAAAAACTTTCCCCAAACTCTAATTCCTATGTTTTAACCATAGAGATTGTTTTAGTAAGTCAAGAGTGGGAGCCAGGAATATGTATTTTTCAAAGAACTACCTGCATTATTGTGATAGGCAGCTGGAGTGGAGGACCACAAACCTTTGACTGCCTAAGACAATCTAGTAGTCACAGCAGAGGATATAAAGTGCTTTCTCTTATTTAAGGAGATTCTGGGGTAAACATTATAGCATACAGTCAAGAGCAACAGTTTTGGAGTGGGGAGATTGTATTCCATTCTCAGTGTAGTCACTTTCAAGCTCTTAGCCTAAGACTAATCTTTCAGAGCTTTGAGTTTTTTTTGTTTTTGCTTTTATAGAATAGGGACTATAGAGTTACCATTAGCACTTATGTAAAGCCTTTCTTAGCAAAATACATTTTTTACAGTATACAATAAATGTTGGCCAGATTTATTCTGGTGTACACATGTTCTACTGGATTAGTTTGTATGCAGAATATACTGCAGTATACCTTCTCCAGTCAGTTCTTTAGGAAACTGGCGCGGGGACCGTGGTGGTTTTCCCGTCCCCCAGTCAAGTGAAGGTCAAAAGCCAACAAAAAAGGAGGGGACTATTGGTGCTGGTTGCTTTCTGGGCTTCAAGTGCTGTGCTACACATGTCCACCAGGGGCCGCTGAAGCTAACTAAGCTCAGAGCACAAATGAGGCAAGCCCCTGCGCGTGCTCACTGGGTGCTGCGCGCGTCTAAGAACCGCCCCCCCCACCCCCCACCCCGCGCCACTCTAGATTTCAGCTGCTGTTTTCCTGGTGGCTGCCCCAAACCAAACCTCTCTGGCTGAGTACGGCAGCACTTTGGGGACAAAAATATTCCTTTTTTCTTGGCTCGGCCTTGTACTTAATCGTTCCTTGGGCAAATCGGGCGGCAAGTATTTGTGTCTCCACTGCGCTGCAGTCCCGGAGGCAGGGGGAGCCTGAGCCCGGGAGCCCGGCGCTGAGTTCGGGCTGACTGGGGCCTGGGCCCTGCGAGTCTGCACCGCTGCGCGGATGTTGCGATGGCTGATCGGGGGAGGCCGAGAACCTCAGGGACTGGCAGAGGTAAACCCCCAAGCGATCCTGCCTGCCCCGGTAGAGGCCGAGCTTCCCTGAGCGGTGGCTTCTGTCTCAGCCCCACTCCGGGTTCAGACGCCGGAGACCCATGCAGAGGCGGAGTCTGCGTGTTCGGAGGCCGTCGAGGGCGTGGTTGGCGCGGGAGGGCGGGCGTAGAGGGGTTAAGGGTGGGTGGGGCACGCTCTGCCTGTAGCTAGTCTGAACTGATTCTCCGAAGACGTGGGAAGTAAATACCGCCTTTTCAAAAGGAGGAAACTGAAGCTGTTATGTATGTTTCAACAACAGGCTCAAGGACTAGTCTTCTCCGTTCTTAAACTAGCTTCATGTCAGTTATGAAAGTTTCTGACTTAACTACCAACAAGTGGTGACTGCACCTTTTTAGTTTATTAGAATTGGTGTCACTTCCCAACATCAACTGATGCTTGCTCAGGGAATAGAAAATCTATTTGATTATTCAACAACAAAAAATATAAAATTGTTTTTAAAAATTAATAATTTGCTTCAAAGTCAAGAAAATGATTTTGTAATTAACTATTTTTTGGTTCCATAGTCATGCTTGCTTTATGGACTGAATAATTGGATTGACTGTAATTTACATTTGAAATATTGAGAATAAAATAATTTTGGAATCTTAAAAGGATTGAGGTCTGGAATTTATTTCAGATGCCACCCGGGAATTAGAATTTGTACACGGATTCCCTTTTATTTCTCGTAGAAAATAGTTATTTTGATGGTTAAAAATAAATACTTGGGGTTGTGAGTCAGCAGCCTTATTTCTCACTTTTAACTTCCTTATAGCTTTGCAGTGGAGGCTTACTGTCTAAAAAAAAAATATTTCAGATCAGGTTGATTTCAGATAGGCTGAAATCTTAAACATTTGGGAATAGACATAGATAATATATGTGACATGATGATTCTATAGTCACCTGATTACTTGATTAGTCACATAATTTCGTTAATTCTGCCATGGACAGTAAACTTTCATTTGAGGGAAGTGGTACACAATTTTCAAATTTCTCACTTTTGCTTTTTTCATCAGAGCCACCAGCAGAGGTGAGATGGGATAAGTTAAAAGCACCCACTGCTTTGGGGGTGATTTTTTGTGGAAAACGTTTATGCATGTTAGGTTATACAATTTGTACTTTGTCAGAACCATTGATTTTCCTTCACTGATGCATTGTGTCTCTGCTGGGATGATTTTGCCCTTAAAGCATATTTGGCTATGTCTGGAAACATTTTTGATTTTCAGGATGGGGAGATTAGATTTCTGTTAGCATCTGGTATGTAGAAACTAGACATACTGTTGAATATCCTACAGTGCATAGGATAGTCCTCAACAGCAAAAAATTACCCAGTCCAAAATCTCAATAATGGCAAGTTGGAGAAATTGCAGTTCAGAGGTAAAGAACCACTTATCATGAAATGGTACTGGGTTTGACTACAGAAAGGGGTGTTAATCAGACCTACCTTACCGAATAGTTGAGTGAATTCTATGCCATATGTGCTTTGCACAGTGTCTGGCTTCTGGGCAGTGAGTGACGTAATACTCTGTAAATGTTAGTAATTATCTTTATCAATATATTTTTTTAAGATTTTATTTCTTTATTTGATAGAGATCACAAGTAGGCAGAAAGGCAGGCAGAGAGAGGGGGGGAAGCAGGCTCCCCACTGAGCACAGAGCCCGATGTGGGGCTCGATCCCAGGACCTGAGCTGAAGGCAGAGGCCTAACTCCCCGAGCCACCCAGGCACCCCTCTTTATCAGTATTATTGTCCAAACATGAATTTATTGAATTTATCCACTCTGAAGGATTTCATTCTTTCGTTTATTGAGTCAGCAATCATGTATTGAGTGACTGTCATGTTTTCCGTACAGTTTTAGTCTATATTTACCCTTTGAGCTGCAGGTTTATTTCTGTCAAGTTTTGAGAACACTCATTCTGAATACTAAGTTGGATTGGCCCATTGATTTTTTTTTTTTTAGGTCAGGAGGTTTATTGAGATGGAATTTCTTAAAATAAAATTCACCCTTTCTGTAAATTTATGGTGACTTGAAAATACTAAAATTTATAGCAAGGGTGAGAATTCCCCCCCCCCTTACATTGTTTTTAGTTAACAATCTGAAGAGTGATGATCTGAGTTTAAGGATACTTAGCTCAGTTCTAACAAAGAGGAAAAATTTCATGATGTGGATTTGTAGTAAGAGAAATGTTGTATGTTAAATTGGTAGTTAACTGATATTAGGGGAAATAGTATATAGTATTAGAACATGGTATCTTACAGATTTTTAAGTCTTGTATTCTTAGATGAGTAACATGCAATTTTATTTCAGTATGTTCTTTTATAATAAATCGTTTAATCTCTTTCTTTCTCTCTTGTTTTTTTTTCTTTTTCTTTTTCCAATGCAAGAAATCTCCTTTACAGACTATAGGTGAAGAACAAACCCAGAACCCCTACACTGAACTGCTTGTACTGAAAGCTCATCACGATATTGTACGATTTCTGGTGCAGTTAGATGAATGCAGGTAAGAAGCTCTAGTTGTCCGATTGCATACTGTTTGGAAGAATTTTTAGGGAATTGTATTTTTTTAAGACTTTATTTATTTTTTGGACAGACGGAAATCACAAGTAGGCAGAGAGGCAGGCAGAGAGAGAGGAGGAAGTAGACTCCTTGCTGAGCAGAGAGCCCGATGCAGGGCTCGATCCCAGAACCCTGGGATCATGACCTGAGCCAAAGGCAGAGGCTTTAACCCACTGAGCCACCCAGGCGCCCCGGGAATTGTATATTTAAAAACAACTTCATAATATCTTTTCTAAAAATTTCAACTGTGATCATTACTAACATTTACTAGAAATTGACATCTGCATCTTGATCAAATATGTGCCGAAGTCATTTTTGCCCAGAAGTCAGGGTGTTATATCTCGTGACTTGATCTTGATCCTTGTTTAAGGTTTTTTGTTTTTCTGTTGTTAGTGCTTAGTAATATTTTTTGTTAGTTTTGTGGAAGGGACTGAATTTAGAATTTGAGTGGGAGTTATGTTAAGGTGAACCTAAATTTGAGAAACAAATATAGGGAATGTTTAACTATGAAGTACCTACCAGGAATGTGCTGTTTTTAGTGGAATGTAAGGTAAGTAATCTAAATCTTTTATTATTGAGGAAATTCTTTTAAAATGTGCATTATTTTCTTTCTTGTCAACATGTTCAGTGTTGTGTTTAATTGCATATAGAGATGAGGTATGTAGGTTTTAGGACTGTAGATTTAACTTATTACTGATCTTTATATCTGTTGATTAAGCCCTTATTCAACTAAATGCTTAGTAGCATGTAGCATAAAAACAATTAGAATTAATTTTGTAAGTATTTAGTATTTATCTTCTCTGGAATCTAAACTTCATGGGGGAGGCCTTGTTTTCTCATTCACTGTGGTATCCTTAGTACCTGGCACAGTGCCTTACATGTAGCAGGTGATTGATAGTTGTTGAGTCAGTGACTCCCTGGACTATTAGGTGTGCATGTTGCATGCCATCCTAACTCCCTAACCCTCTCTCTGTTTTCCCTATCATTTTTCCCACTTTCATCTCTAATTTTTTTTTTACTTTTGATACTTGTTACTATCTTTTTTTTTTTTTTTTCAATTTTGACAACATGAGTGACTGCTGTTGTGATTATTCCTAATTCTGACCATCACTTCTAATGTCTATTAACCTTGTCTTCTTGCTGCCTTTTTTTATGTCTTTGGTATTGCTTTTCGCCTGTGCAGGGCAAGTCTGGCACTACCTGGAGTTAGGTCAAATTTTACAGGTTAGGGGCATAGTCCTGCACAGAACTCCCCTCACCTCCATCAGCAGCTGCAGTGTCCAGGGGTGTCAGGCCATCCCTCACTTCTGACCAGCTGGCTACAAATCCCCACTGCCCTCAGTTTGGATATTTACTAGAAGCACTGACAGAACTCAGGAAAGCACTGTTCTTAGGATTACAATTTTATTATAAAGGATACAGGCAGGACTAGACAAGTGCAGAGATGCACAGGACTAGGTCTAGGAAGGCCTCAAATGCAAAGTTTCTGTGTCCTTAGAACATGTCACCCTTTAAGACATCAGTGTATATTACTATCAGGGAAGCTCACTCAAGCTCTGGTTATCCAGAGTTTTTACTGGGGTTTATCAATAGGAATGACTAAGTCATTTGCCATCTGATTGAACTCCATTTCCAGTCCTTCTCTCCCTGCCCTGTCCCCACACTCTAACGCCAGGTTGAATGGTCAGGCTAATATCTGTGGCTCAAAGCACAGCCCTCTAATTACATGGTTCATATTTCCCACATGGCCAGACCATATCCTTAAATTATCTAGAGGGCCCAGCGTGAATCATCTCATTTGCATAAGCTGAGGTGAGTTGTGAGGAGCCCAGCTCCATTCTAGAAACCAGGGACACAATCCAGCCAAATTATGTTATAACGATATGTTCCTCATCTTTTGCTTGAGATTTGCTTCTTATATATATTACTAGCCTACAGCACTGTTTCCTTGTCATATGAGCCAGCCAAATCATAGCAGTAAACAATAGTATAATAATCTTCAACCTTTTTAGTAGTATTCATTGTTGATATGTTCTGAGAGACATTAGTCAGCCAGCCAGCCAGTCAGAGCTTTGAAACTAAACATTTCTGGAAATAGAGGCTATTTGGACAGCTAAAGTTTATTATTTTACCATGTTAAGTTGCTAAGTAGGTTTAAAAAAAAAAAATTTCTTGGCCCATAATCATTAACATTTGGGTCTTAAGGAATTCTCAGATGATGTTGTCTGAGAAAGTTAAATAAAAAATATACAATTTACTTCCAGGATGCGATCTTTAACTTTTTATATAGAATAACCGTTAAGATTCCATTTTCATTGTTATCTGTCCTGTGAAATCTCCTCTTGGCTCTATTATACAAAAGAAGAAACTGCAGAAAAGGCCATCTCGTAGAATAATGATCATTGTGCAAATGCTGATATTTGATTGCATTTTCCCCCACAGTGATGCTCCTGTATAAATCAGTTGTTTAATGAAGTAGTATATGTTCTTTAAACAGTAAAAAAAATTACAGACAAGTGTATCAATTCTTTATTGCTCTCTCAAATACCACCCCAAACGTAGTGGTTTAAAACAACCTGCTCCTGACTAAGCTCACTAACTGAAGGTAGCTATTGGGGAGGCTCAGCTGGGTGGGCTTCAACCCCCGCCCCCCCCCCATCTGTGCTGGGATCAGCTGATCTTGTTTTAGGTTTACTTAATGCATCTCTGGTCAACAGGTAAATTGGCTGGGGCTGGACGGTTCATATTGGACTCAGCTGGGATGGCTGGGCTTTCTCTGTATGGTTGCTCAAGTGCCTGTGCACATAGTGATCATGGAGTTCTAATACAAGCAAAAGGACAAGCCCTGATGTAAAACTCCTCAGGACTCTGTATCATGTTTGCTGCTGTTTCGTTAGCCAGAGCAAGTCAGGAGCTGGCACAGACTCCGTAAGTGGCTAAATAAACTCTACCTCTTGAGGGGAGAAGCGACTAAGTCCTATTGCTAATGCTGCTAGACACAGGAAGGGAGAATAATTTGTGGCCATGTTTGTTACTGATCACAGGGAATCTGAATGTCTAGAAAGATATGAAAACCCTGCATTTTGGCTTTTACAATAAAGTGTAGATATTACCACATGAGTCACATTTAATTCTTTGTGCTCATGCTGTTATTGTGTGAAAATTTATATCTAGTTAGACACAAGGTTTTCCTGTCAAAGACCTGTAGAAGTTTCAGTGTGTGTTTTGCTTTAAAAAATTTAATTCTGCACTGAAAAAAGAACAACTACCACCATGAAGGAGTCACTACTGGTAAGGAAGATGTAAGAAATCTACAAACTATATGAATATTCATTTAAATAGATATTTATATTTTTCATTTCATTTCATATTACATTTTCATTCTTAATTTAGTAGTTTAGATAATTTAGAATTATCTTTACCATTGCTAGTGTACATTATTTGTGTATGGTCAAATTACAGAAATATATATTATTCTTTTTATGTTTTTATTTAATTTTTGTGGACCTTACATTCTGGTGTTTTGGTCAGCTGTTGTAATCCAGGTTTCACGCTTCAGGTCTTTAGATAATATCATTTTATTGAGAATTTTGCAGAAGGATTTTCTTGTTTTCTTGGCGGCTCAGCTAAAATCAGTGAGTGGAAAATTTTCACAGATTGGTTTTTGAAGATACCAAATAAATCCTGTATAACCTAACAGACAGCTGCCTTTTCTTTTCTTCTTACTGTTTTTTGAACGTGAAGTGAGGGTCATATTGATTGGGAGATCACTAAAGAAGGCTAAGCCTCAGCAAGAGTCTTCCAAAAAATGGACTGTGCTAAAATTGCATGTAATACTCTAGCACTTGACACATTAAACTAAACTGAGTTCATAACACATTTTAAGAATAGTTTTCTTTGTTGCTTATTTGACCATTCCTTGCTCCTCCAGGAAACAGACAAGGTTATGTAGGATGGTGATCATGACTGGAAAAGAATCAGGTGACCCATGAAATGCCAGAGTACAGAACAGAATGTGCCCCCAGGATAGCTGGTGAAGCTGTACATTCACAAGGCTCTAAATAAACTCGGCCAGTTTGGTAATTCACTGACAACAAACAGTATGTTACATCTTTAAGGAAACATTCTTAAGCTAAAATTATCTTTCTCACTAACATTCAGAGAATAGAAATCAGTAGTCAAGGTGATTTAGACCCTTTTAATACCTGAGTTCCCAGCAAAACAGATAGCAAAATGGAATTGAGCACACAAGTGGTTTATTAGAGACATCAATGAAGGGAAAACAGAGGAAGCAGGATTAGACAAGGGGAGCTATCTCAGACTGTGGCTCTCTAGGCCCAGTGGGGACCTCTGGAGGAAAGAATGTTCTTTAGAGGAATTCTGTGTTAAATAGAAATAAATGGGGCTTTTAACCCTGCCTTGCTTAGTCGTTTGCTGAAGGCCATCCAGGAATGTGCTTCCAGGCCCATGGCCCTGTTTAATTTTTTTTGGCTAGGAACCAACTGAGATAGTATGACTTTGGCTTGAAAGCTGAAGTGGACCCTAAAGTGAACAGCTGGAGGCATGTTAACCACATTCCTCAGAGCTGGGCAGCTTCCTCTCTTGAAGGGATATCTGCAAGATGTATGTTGCCTTTCCTATACAAACTGTATCTTGGGATCAGTAATAATGGTTGGGAAGAAATTTCTCCTTATGGAAGAATTCAAGCTAGGAAGGATCATGAATTTGGAATATCGTAATTTTGCAACCTCTGATAACAAATTTAGACAGTTTATTGTTGGTTGGTAACATCACATGCTCACAAAACAAAGACTACCAGAAATTACATTTCCTTTTGGAGTATATGAACTCCCAATGAAATGGCCCTACCGAAAATTCAGATTTAAATCTGATTAAGTCTCTAGATATATCAATTTACCGGAAATACAGGGGACAAAGGTGCATGTTGAATGATTGCATAGGAAGGAAGCTAGCAAAATCCAGACTGTGAGAACTCGATGAGACAGATGTTTAATTGCAGGGAGAAAACTAGAAGAAGGAATGAATAGAATAGACGAGACTTCAGAGATAATCCACCACTACAATTACGAACTTTATTTAGATCCTGCTTCTCATAAACTTAAAAAAATTCTGAGACAGGGAAATTTGATTCTTGAGTACATGGTGATATTAAGAAATTAAATGGTTTCTTTAGTCCTGATATAAAGGAGTTCTAAAAGATACACACTGAAATATTTACTGATGACTTGTAGTTGGTGTATTTACTTCTAAGTAATCTCCAGGGGTGCTTGGGTATGTACAGAGGAAACAGTATTGGCCATGAGTTGATAATTATTGAAGAGAGATGAGGAATACCTGGAATTTTTGTTATACTGTGTATACTTGAATGTGTATTTATCTGTGATAAAAAATTTAAAAATGATATATATTTGATATAGAGGAAATAATAATGCCAATTTTTTCTTTTTTTTTTTTTTTTAAAGATTTTTTTTATTTATTTGACAGAGAGAGATCACAAGTAGGCAGAGAGGCAAGCAGAGAGAGAGAGAGAGAGGAGGAAGCAGGCTCCCTGCCTAGCAGAGAGCCCGATGTGGGACTCGATCCCAGGACCCTGAGATCATGACCTGAGCCGAAGACAGAGGCTCAACCCACTGAGCCACCCAGGCAGCCCCTAATAATGCCAATTTAAAAGGTATTTTTGTTTCAGAATAAAACTTTTTCTTAGATATTAGGTGCAGGAATCACACAGATGGACCTGAACACACAGATGAACCTATGTTAAAGGATGTTGGCTTTGATATATAACCCTAGTGATTTCTAATACTTCATCTTGAGTTAGGTAGACTTACTCACTCAGATCACTGGTACACACCTGGACATCTGCAAGCTTCCCACTCAGATTTAGGCTTACTTGAAAAATAAGGGTGGAGCAGAATGTTTCCCCTATAGAAACAGATAAACCTTCAGAGAAAACACTGCAGGGTCTGAACTGAGCATTCTTATTAATTCATTCTCGTACACTCATTTATTTGACCAGTGGGTCAGAGAGAGGCCAGGGATGTTTCTCTAGTAGTAGAAATTCTTTCACAGAAACTTGAGCTCAGGTGAATGGAGGTTTCCCCTGATAGAAGTCCTAGGGAGTTTTGGTTTTCTAGTATTTGTAAACTTTGATGTTGTAGTTTAGCTTTCTGTTTGTGATTTGGGGGAGGGGAGAATTTACTAAGGGTTTACCTTTTCTATTGACCATGAAAACTGTGGAATCATCCCACCTTCATTGTGTGTGAGCTAAAAAAGGACCTTAGACATTCAGGTATTAGAGTTATGTTAATGTATGCATTTTTCTTAAGAAAAAGTTTGGTGGATATTCTAGTAAATCTCTTGAAAGGATCAATGACATCAATGTGTGTGGCTCATGGAAACGCTTTTGAGTTCCCTTCTGCTTCTCTTACAAGTTTCTACATGCTTCTCTGATTTTCTTCAAGTAGTTCTAATAGAGAAGTAAAAATCTATTTGAAATGAAAGTTTTTTATTTTTTTGGTTTGGTTGGGTTTTTGATATTGTACCATTTTTCATTTCTATTTTATTGTAAGAAATATACAATATTTTAGTTGCATCATGCATTAGAAAGTACTTGTGGATTGGGTGGGGAGTTAGTTAACCACAGGGATTTTGTGTTTTGCCGTAATACTGTTCTATTTTTATTTTTCCAGTGCTTTTTGGTAGATAATGAGTACAGGAAGTTTTATGGACTATACCTTTCATTTTGTCCTCTAAGGTTGTATGTGAATCTGTAGCATCTTTGACCTAATTGAAATAAATTTAAATGAATAAGAACTGTTAAATAAGCCCTTAAGTAATAGACATAGGAATTACTTGTGAAAGTATTTTGTGTTATACAGATCTTTGCGAAGCTTTGCCGTACTTTTCAGTTCACAGTTGGCAAGAATGAGAGTACTTTTCTCTGGGATGTTCAAAGCGAAGGTGTTTAAAAGGAATGACTTCTATAAATTGAAATGAGTACAAATGAGAATTCTCAATGGATTTGTGATCTGGACCCTATAGCATTACTTAGTAATGTAGACTGAGTTCTTTAAAGGCAAGAACTATTTTTTTTTTAAGATTTTTATTTATTTATTTGACAGAGATCAAAAGTAGGCAGAGAGAGAGATGGGGAAGCAGGCTCCCTGGCGAGCAGAGAGCCTGATGTGGGGCTCAATCCCAGGACCCTGGGATCATGACCTGAGCCAAAGGCAGAGGCTTTAACCTACTGAGCCACCCAGGCGCCCTGGCAAGAACTATTCTTTTGAGCTTTACTTTCAGTATCATGTATGTATTATCAAATATACATATAATTACATTTAATGCTTAATATATAGTTAGTGTTTAATATTTCTGAATGAGTGAGTGAATCAACTCTCATGATAAGTTTTGTTCTCATAATCAGTAGGAGAGGGTGAAACATTCTAGAAGCTCTGCTATCATTCTTCATTAAATCATGCTTCACCTTGTTAAACTTCTTTTCATACACACAGTTTTTTCTGGGTCATTTAGTCAATGAGTATTCTTGAAGATGTGGTTTCAAGTTGAAAGGTATATGCATATACATATACATATGGGACAGGAACATGAAAAAAATGAATTTATTCCAGGTTTTAAATTTTTTAATTTTAATTTTTGTTTTGACAGTATATTGATATGTTAACAATGATAAAAAGAAAAATGAGGTTACTTTAATACACTTAATGATTTTCTATTTTACGGAGCCCTTGCAACACTTCAATATTTGTTTATTCATTAATTTATTCACTGAAAAAGCATTTCTTTAGTGCTTTAAACCTGCTAGAGATAATCAGAGATTTGTTTGACCAGAAAGTGTCATATCATACATCAATAAATACAACAGTTACTATATTTCATTGATGCTAAGAAGCCTTTTTTTTTTTTCCTATTTTAAAATCTCTGAAATTTGGAGACATCCTATAATTGTTGGTGTCTTTCAGTTATAATTGGCAGTACAGAATGTCTTACACTTGATAACATCTTAAAGTTGATGAAATATAGTACATTTTTAAACAATCACTGAATTTTAAGATTTTGAAGCAAGAACCACGTATAATTGATCTTGACATTTCCCTGTCACCCAGCATGAATCTTACTAAATACATTATATACTAATTAGTAAGGAAGCATTTCTCTTAAAACCGTAACTATAGATTTGAATCTTTGGATTCAATGAATTTAGAATGTTTTTAAAAATTATTATATGTAATTTTAATGCAGTACAGCCACAGTTCTTCCTTCCGCTGAATAGTTTAAACCTTACTGGCATTTTAATTACTCCTTTTTTATACTTTATTATTTCTTTTTAGCAATTACAATGTATCTTACTATTAGGAATTCTTGGGTTGAATTTTCATTTCTGATTTGCAGGTGGCTGAAGGGTGTGCTTGACTGATTAGGATGAACTGATTATAGTTTAAGATAAACTGATAAAGTGTAGCTAGTTTTCAATTATCCATCCTAATAGCATGGATAATTGTAATTTGCAAATGATCTCCAAGCCCTTTATTTATTTTATGGGAGATACTAATATGTAGCAAAGTTATATTGATTTGCATTTCTAAGCTTCATGTTTTCTCTTTAGAGGAGGTAATAATAAATACTGAAATGGCAAAAAAAAAAAAAGAAAAAAGAAAGAAAGAAAGAAAGAAAAAGGCAGCAATAGAGTATATATAAGAAAATTGAAAGGCCTGAATATCCACCAACTGGGTAATTGACCTGTGAGCAATAAAAAATTGGCTGTGATTTCATGCATTACTATTGAGCATTGTTTAGATTTAACTTTTGTTCACTACTGATTGAATTAAAGTTTGAGGCGAAATGCTCTATATCTCATTTCTTAACTCTCAACGGTTCAGTCGTCTCTCATTGTGAACTCATGAGATTCAGACATGATAAAACAATAATGAGAAGTTAAAAATCAGGGTTAGAAAAGAGTATGTATTTTAAACCTGCAGTCTTCTATAAGGGAGAAAAGCAATTATAAGAGTTTCGAGAATCAATAGAAATTGATGTTTTATACCAAAGAAAACTTAAGATCTTGAGTCCTGCCTCGCCACCATCACTATACAAATAAAAAGAAATCAATAGGCCTAGAAACATAAGCTATTAAACATTGACATCCAGCAACTATTTTTGATACTTAGGCATTGCTTAATATTTTGAGTCAGAAAAATGTGTGTTATTAAATAAGAAGTTGTATTTTTAATTTAAAAATGATTGTTTTTTCTTTAATTTCCAGATTTTTTATATACTTCATTTTGAAATAAGAATGTTAGGCATGGATTTAAAAAAAAATTCTGCATGTGATTTCTTACTAGTTACCTAGGAAGTTCTAAAGGTCCTTCCATTAAAAAGATAGGTAGTTCTATATTAAAAAAATTGTTAACAGACTTTGGTGAGGTTGTGTTTGACCAGTTTCCCGTCTCCTGAATAATCTCTTAGCTCCTATAGTAGGAGCTATAATTGAAGGATTTAGAAATGAGTACTGAAATGAGTATGGGAATTGTCAGAGCCAGTGAAGACAAGTTACTTATGGGACTCTGAAACTGAGCATGAGAAATTAGAACTTGAAGCTCAGTTTGGAGTTTTAAGGAAATTGTTACATTACTGAAGTAGTGAGATTTTATGGATCTCATATAGTGGTAAAATTGATTAGAATTTCCTGATACTCTCAGTAACAAAGTAACTTTTGTTGTCTTAGTGTATCAATTCCCCAGTTATAGACTTGTATGTTTCCTGTAATGAAGACATTCAAGACATACCCAGATCTTATGAAACCCACTAACAAGGTTTTGCAAGGAAGTCTTGCAAGGAAGAACACATTTTTTAAATGTTATAGCTGCCAGTGGATTATCATTATTTATGGTTGTTAACTATAAGGGGCCAGTTAGGCATAGTTCATAGCTGGCTTTCTATAATACCATTTCTCTCTATCCTTTTCAAAAAACAAATGTTAGAATTTCAGTGAATGAAAGTGATATGGGAACAACTTTGGATCAATTTTGATTCATTAAAGAGTCATTAACAAACTTATGTACTACATTATTAATAAATTACTTGACATGGTGTTATTGCTGTATACTGCTGTGTTGGGACATTGCTTGAGAACAATAGTTTCTTGATTTTCCTATAATGCATTCACTATGATGAGTAATCATGTACAGCAAATTATTTTTCTTGGCATTCTTTGTATCATGGATATCTTCTACTCTATAAAATGTGTATGATTATTCCTTTATGTAGAGTCAATGGGAAGTAAAGAGCAGAGAGAAGCTATAACCGAGTTCATCACAGCTCTTTTTTCATGGCAGGAAATAAACTTTTCTTTGCCATTTTGCATTTCAAGTATTTCCACTAAAAAACAAAACAAAAACCCACAAAAAAACCTCAAAGCTTCCAAACTAAGAACACAGTATTTACATGAAAAAACAGAGCCAAGTGGAGCAAAGGAGAGATTTTGGCTTTAAATAATAGTTAAAAAATCCTTACAGAGAAAATAAGAGAAATAATGAACTTATCTGGAGATGTGATTCTTTTTTTTTTTTTTTTTAAAGATTTTTTCTTTATTTATCTGACAGAGATCACAAGTAAGCAGAGAGGCAGGCAGAGAGAGAGGAGGAAGCAGGCTCCCTGCAGAGCAGAGAGCCCAGTGTGGGGCTCAATCCCAGGACCCTGGGATCATGACCCGAGCCGAAGGCAGAGGCTTAACCCACCGAGCCACTCAGGTTCCCCTGGAGATGTGATTCTTTTGTTCCACTCTTGGAATACCATTTCCTATCAGTGAAGCTCTTCCTCAGTTTGGTTTCATATCACCTGTCGGGGTTTAATTATATTTTTAAAGCCAGGAATGGCTTTAAAGATTATTTATAGGTCTCCCTCTTTCTTAGAGTTTTAGCAGTTGATTCATTGTAATGCTGTGAATGGTTTTATTTATCTTTGGATCTCAATACCTGGCATAAAACTTAGAAGGTAGTCTATAATTATTTGTTGAATTGGCTTAACTTAATCGGGGTTAATATTAGTTAAAAAACCATTAATAAATTCTGATAATTCTTAGAAATTTTAGCCTATAAATATCACTAGAAATTTTTTTTAAATTTATTCTTTTACCTTTTTTCTCTACCCAGATTTGCATCTGCTGGTGATGACGGAATTATAGTTGTGTGGAATGCCCAGGTGTGTATTAATTCTATGTGAATTGTGTAATAAAGACAGGACTGAGTAGATGAGTCTGCATTCATAAACACTATCTGGGTATATACCTGTATATAAGTATACTGAAACTAATTAATACTTGAAAAAGTCTACTTGGCCTGAGCCCATTTTAAATGGGGGTCAATATTTCATAATAGGGAAAGTTTTAATCTTACTGAACAAAATTTAAGTTTTCAGCAACTATGCACTGACTTTGAAAATGAATCAAGTGTTGATTTTTGTGGAAGATGGAATTTTTATTTCAAAATTGTGTGATAGCATAAATACAATATTTTTCTCATGTTTGACTTTAGTAGGAATGTAATAAAAGGCTAATTTTTTTCAAAAATATTTAAGACTTCACCAAATTTTTAAGGCTGATCTTTAGATATTCAAATTATTCTCTTTTGAAGCATTTATCTTCTCCCTGTTATTTGAATTGTTATCTGGTCTGACTCTGTCAGATCCTCATTTTTCAGTGGCTTTGCCAGTGATTAAAGCAGTTATTTAACATTGTGTTCACCATGTTCATGAAATCCTGCAACCTTGGAAGGGTTTGCAATTTGTGTTTTATTTATATTGGATCTTCATGTGTTTACTACTTGGAAAAATCAGTGAGAGACTGATAGCTGAAGACACTGGACAGATAGGAATAGATGCTGGTGTTAGAGATGGAGTGGAGACTGACTTTATGAGTGGTTGAACTACTCTGGGATGTGTACAGTATATGTATAGTGTTGGTGTTATGCTAACTTTTATTTCCTTCAACATTTTAGTTTTGGAGGTTTAGATAACAAATACTTGAGTAATGAGGCTCCTGATTTTTCCCCCAGATTAGTAACTGATATTTTTATGCTTAATTTACACAGTTCTTAAAACTACATGGTATGGTTTTAAGAATATCCCTTTAAAATTTCATGTAACTGGGTATTATATGCAGACAATGTATCGAGGAACACTACATCAAAAACTAATGATTTGTACTGTATGGTGACTAACAAAACATAATAAAAAATAAAATAAATTTCCATGTAAAAATATGCTAAAAATTAGTATTTTCTATTAGAAAATAATTATTTATGACCACTCTTTAGTACCTGTTTAGATTCTATTTGATTGCTTAAAGTTAAGTTGTAACGTCTAGGTAATTAAAAATAGAATTATGTATTTTGTATATGGTGATTCTTCTTAATGTTGTCATTTAAGATTATTTAAGTTATAAAAATGATATTAGCGTATTAAAATTTTTATTGGTATTTCAGACAGGAGAAAAACTTCTGGAACTTAATGGACACACTCAAAAGATAACAGCTCTTATTACATTTCCTTCCTTGGAAGCTTGTGAAGAAAAAAATCAACTGATCTTGACAGCTTCTGCTGATAGAACAGTTATTATATCCTTAAATCTGGAAGAAAATGAAATAGCTATAGTCACCCAAGGGACCAGTATATACATTATTAGTTTTTAGCCTTTGAGGGCTTGTCTGTACATTCATTTTAGCAAAAATGATTTTGCTCTAGTCTTCATAATACACATCTTAAAAGTGTTAGCCATCTGAAAAGTGTTAGACTGGAAATAGGTAAAGGCTTATTATTGATGAAAACCCCATGACTAAAGCTGTTTTTTCCAGAGTTACTATTATATTAAGTTACAGAAAATGGAGAATTTGGACTTAAAAGTACTTACTTATCTCAGTTTGCTTTCCAATTTAGAGAAACAAAGATGAGTTAGATTGGAGAATAATTCACATTTGTGTTTGTACAGTATTGTACAGCAAAAGAAGTGTAATGGCCCCAACCCATAAGAACCTTTTGAACATCTGAGCTTGGCAGAAAAGTGAATTACCATCTGCTCAGTGTTTAATATTTAGTATTTAAAAACGATTTTAAAAGAGTAAACTCCCCCCTCCCACCCTGGCCAACTTGTAGGTAAAAATTTAAGGTGTAACAAAATGGTAAAGTTTTGTAGAGAGCACTTATGTGTGCTAGGCATTGTTCTATTTAACATATATTACATATGTTTTTACATATATTCCATATACATATATAACGTGTTTAATTTTTATAATAAGTATTCTTATTCTCACTTCCAGAAAAGAAAAGAGAGGCACAGAGAGTTTGTCTTAGGTCATACAGCTATTCAAGGACAGATCGCAAGCAGTCTGACTGCAGGGTCAGAACTCTGAACCACTGTATAATACTGCCTTCATAAAATATTTTCCTTAAACAAATTTAGCCTTTAATATTTATATGAGGAATTAGATTTGCGAAGGCCTTGGCCAAATACTTAATTTTACTTTTTTTTTTAATTAAAAAAGGTATCAGAGATTAACTTTAAATAGTCTGTGCTTACCTGAGAATTCTGTTTAAATAGTTTGAAGCATGAGGGAAGTGAGTTTTGGAGTATGCCCAGAGGAGTAGGTGTTTTCCTGGGCTTCTTCAGAACCAAGACAGAGCTTATTATGCACTTTATTTTTTTGAAAGATTTTATTTATTTATTAGTGTGAGTGAGTGAGTGCCTGCAAACCTTACCATGAGAAGGAGTGAGGGGTGGAAAGAGAGGGAGAAGCAGACTCCCCTGATGAGCAAGGAGCCTGACCAGGGACTCAATCCCATGACCTGACTGAAGGTAGATGATTAACTGACTGAGCCATCCAGGTGCCCCATAACGCACTTTAAATGAGCTCATTAGCTCAAGTGATTTCTAGACAGATTGCTAATAGGTGAAAAAATTTCAAGGTAAGATTTACAGGAAGTAAAGTGTATTTTGTGATGACAGTGTTGCATAAGCAATATTACATAGGTTTGAGTCAGAGTAACTTTATTACTACTGTTCCATTGAGACAAATATTATTTTAGGGCCTAAACTTTTTGTTTGTTTTCAGTATCAGTATAATCTACAAAAACAGAATTTAAAATACTTTGTTTTTATTAGACCATTCCTAAGCTACTATAATCTTAGAGGCAATTATTAAGTGGCTGTTATAGTATGGAGATGAGTAGTTGAGACAGTGTCAATATGAACGTCACTTTAAAATGATGGTATAGAGACATTTTCTTCACTGATTTTCTTGTTAAAAATAATTTCAGGCTGCTTGAGCCTCCACTATTAATAAACTTTATTAATTAAATGTTGAAGATAAATTTTTAATTTTTGTCAAGTGAGTCTTAACTCTATTCATTTACGTGTGTGTGTGTGTATACCTGTATATATGTATATATATTTGTCTGCATGTTATAAATGTGTGCCCAAAGATGCTGCAAAATGTGTATGTTACCTTAGGAAATGGGGTGAAAAGTTGGAAAATTGTTATGCTCCTTAAGTCAAACTAACCTCGGATACTTAATGGAGGTCCTGTAATGGTTTTAAATATGTTTACAAGTAATACACTGTCACAGGGTTCTGTGAATTAGTAGAATAGTAGTAAGTCATGCCATGCATATTGAGGAGCTTTCAAGTGAGAATTAATGAAGTTGACAGTTTTGGGTATAAATACTTCATTCAATGTTTATTAGATTATGGTGGACAGTTTTAGAGAGTAAGTCTTAAAATTTAAACGCTTGTAAAAATATTTAATGCCTGCAAATACTCAGTATTCAGACCACTCATTTTGTTGACATTTTCACATAGTTTGATAGTAAAATTTGCCTCAAACTTATTTTAGGTTGTAAGCTTGCTATGCTGAGTTGATAACTTACTATATGATTTAATTTTATTAATGGCATAAATGATAAATATTTTATGCTTTACTTTAAGATTTTTCTACCTGAATGTGTAATATTCATAATTTAACTATTAGAAAAGTTATCTCCTAACTGAGATTTTAACCTTTTGTTTAGAAATTATTTCTTAACATAAGTTTACTTATGGGATTGTGATACCGGCAGACAGGTTCGGAAAGTATCCAGCTTCCAGTCTACTGTAAAGGTAAAATCTTGTGCATTATCTACTGGTAATAATGTTTTTCTTTTAGAAAAAATGTTTAATAAGTTATATGAAATTACTTTTGTTGGTTTTAGGAATTATTTCTTTCACACATACCTACAGTCATTTGATTGTTCAAAGACTGGATTTTTGAGAGCTTCTATATTAAATATTAGAATGTTTGAACTTAAAATTAGATACGGGAGTGAATATATAACAACATAAGGATAGTACCTAGTATGTTTCTTGTAGGTAATTTTAGGAAGATATGTTACTTGCAGAATGACTATTCCAATAGCTAGTCTTTTTTGTTTTGTTTTGTTTTTTGTATTTTGAACTAAAAACATGGATTTATTTGTCCCTCAGTCTCTGCTTTTATACGGTCATGAGGATGAGACAAATGAATTCCTTAGTTCCAGAGAAATGTTATGTGGCTCATAGGCTGCTACTATTAATTCCTTTCATTTTACAAACAAATATTAATTGGGGCTTATCACATGATATGAATTCTGCCCCATGTTGGAGAGGACCTTGTTACTTTGATTCCTACAGAAGTTACCTCGGATGTTCTTAGAAAATGCCACTCTTTTTCAATATTGTCAGCAAGTTTGAGGAACTGATCTTGTAAAATGTGATGTTTCCTTATTTGTTTTAAGGATAATTTGTCTTTACATTGGAGCTAACAATTTTTTTTTATGTTAAAAGAATTGCTTTGTGCCAGTAATCAAGGTATTTGATTTTTTTTCTTAAAAGGCATCATCTGTGGTAGCCATCTCATGCTACTATTGCTCTTTTTATTATCAATTTAGTAGAGTTTCTGAGGAGAAGAAAGTGTCCAGAAATACTTGTATCCAATTTAACCATGGACTGTATTTGAGCAAGTTAATAAAGTATTGATTTGATGAGAATTTCAAGGCTTTATTTGATCTGAAAAGGTGCTTTTTAAAAATTCCTTAAGAAATATCCCTGCCGTTTGATAGAGGTCGTAAGGTTTCAAATGAAAATACATGAACTGAAGGAATAGAGAATATTCAGAAGAAAAAGTTTGGTGTATTTTGGACAAATTCCTTTGGTGAACTGTTTATAGGAACTGATCATTAAGAGGTATCTTATTCCAGTGTGGTGAAAGTACTTTTTGAAGAGGTTTTACTGTAATGTTAGCTCGATGGTTGTTTTTACTCCTGCTGCGATCGTGTTTCACATAAGACACTGTGGAAAAATAGCATTTCACTCACCTTATTTCAGGGAATCAGTTGTCCTTGAAGAGATAATTTATCAAAATCAGATTCCTAATAAATATAAGAAATACTATTATTTTTTGAGTTATTAAAATTTTTATAAGTGTTCATATTAACAAGGAAAGGATGAAGTTGGCTTTTTTTTTTTTTTCTGTTGAGAGTATAAGTTGATGATATTCCTAGAAGGCAGTTTGACGTTATTAATGAAAATTTTAAAATGATTACATGAATTGACCCAGAGATTCTACTTATAGAGAACTCTTTAAAGGAAATTACAGAAAAAAAAAAAAACACCTTAGAGATTTATGAACAAAAATGTCTATTGAAGATATATTTTTTAAATGGTTGATTGGCAGTATCCTAAATGTCTTACAGGAAGATACTTAAATTACAGTAGATAAATATGCTAAAAATGGTATTTCAGAGAATTCATAAGGAGTTTGGAAAATCCTAATAAGATGTTAAGTGGCAAAAGAAGTATATTATCCTTAACAAAATACTAGCAAATCAACAACATATAAAGAGGATTATACACCATGACCAATTATCTTAGTTTGATTTGAAAAATCAATAACTGTAATATACCATAGTAAGAATAAAAGACAAAAAACCACGATCATCTGAGTAGATGCAGAGAAAGCATTTTATAGACTTCAGCATCCTCTCATGGTAAAAAAAATAGTCAACAAACTAAGAATAGAGAGAACTTTGCCAGCATAATAAAGGACATTTATGAAAACCCCAGAGCTGACACCATATTAATGGTGAAAGACTAACCGGAACTTTTCCCCCTGAGATCAGGAAGAAGACAAGGATGGCACTCTTGAGTGTTGTGGGCAATAAAAAAGAAATAAAAGGCATCCATATTGAAAAGGAAGAAATAAAACTGTATTTACAAGTGACATAATCTATATACTAGATCTTAAATTGATAACCAAAACTGTTAGAACCAATAAATGAATTTAGCAGTATACAGTAAAAATATACAATACAAAATTAATTGTATGTCTATACACTAGTAACGAACATCCAAAAATGAAATTAAGAAAAAAAAATTTAGAAAAACTAAGGAAATGAAATGAATTTACAGTAGCATCCAAAAGAATGAAATATATACAAACAAATTTAAAGAAGAAACAAGAGAGTTGCACATGAATAATTACAAAATACTTTTTGGAAGAAACTAAAGAAAATCTAAGGAACTGGAAAGTCATTCCATATTCATAAATTGAATTTATTATTGTTAAGATTATAGCAGTACCCAGAATGATTTATACATTGGACACCGTCTCCATCAAAATCCCAGCAGGCTTCCCTTCCCCTAAGAAATTGACAAGCTGATCCCTAAAATTCATACAGAAGTGCACGGGACCCCAGAATAGTTAAAACAGTTTTGCAAATAAAAAGCAAAGTTAAAAGATTCAAAGTTCCCAATGTCAAAATTTATTACAAAGCTATAGTAATTAGAACAGTGTGGTACTGGTTAAGGATGTCATACAGATCAATGGAATATAATTGAGAGTCCAGAAATAAAACCTCACATATTTGATCACTAGAGTTTTGACAAGGATGCCAAGACTTTTCAAAAAGAGCAAGAATAGTCTCTTCAACAAATAATGCCAGGTCAACTGGATGTCCACATGCAAAAAAAAAACCTGGGATCCCTGCCTCATGCCATATAAAAATTCAAAATGGATCAGAGATCATAAAAAAACCTGAAACTGTAAAAACTCTTAGAAGAAATATGGGAGAAAATATTTGTGATCTTGGATGACACCAAAAAAACAGTAGCAAAAAAAGTGATAAATTGCATTTCATCAAAATGAAAATAAATTGCATTTCATCAAAATTGCATTTCATCAAAAGTACAAATGCATTTATACTTCGAAGAATCCTATCAAGAATGTGAAAAGACAACCCATAGAATGGGAGAAAATATTTGCAAATCATATATCTAATAAGGAACTTGTATCCTGAATATATAAAGAACTCTTAAAACTCAACAATAAAAAGACAACCGAATTAAAAATAGGTAATGTGAAAGATTTCTCCAAACAATATATACAGATGGCCAGTAAGCATGTGAAAAGAAGCTCAACATCATTAAGTATTAGAGAAATGCAAGTCAAAACCATTATTTTTTTGCAATACTATTTCATATACACTAGATGGCTAATACCTGAGACAGGTAATAGTAAGTGTTGATAAGGAGACAGTCGGGAACCTTCATACTTTGCTGCTGGAATTGTAAAATGGTAAAGCCACCTTGAAAGTTGTTTGTTCATCAGAATGTTAAGCAGAGTTGTCATTTGGCTTAACAATCTCAGTCCTAGGTATTCCTATTTCATTGTCAAGAGATGAAAATTATGTCCACACAAAAACTTGTATGTGAATATTCATGGCAGCACTATATATAACACAAAACTAGTATAAATGTCCACCAACTAAGGATAGGTAAGTATGCTGTATCCATACAGTGGAATATTATTTGGCAAAAAAGGGAACAAAGTATATTATTAAATATTGATTCTTAAATATTAAATACTGAATTATTAAACATTACAAAATTAGGGTAGGAACTTTTGAAATATAAACTACATTATTTTCAACCCTTTTTA
Source organism: Mustela erminea (assembly GCF_009829155.1). Lineage (NCBI taxonomy): Eukaryota > Metazoa > Chordata > Mammalia > Carnivora > Mustelidae > Mustela > Mustela erminea. The sequence continues at coordinate 61,914,432 of NC_045616.1, forward strand.
TTCCAGCAGCTTTAAAAGCAACCCTACCCTCTGCTTAGACAAGACTACCAGAACCTTTTCTTTTTTATTTTTCTGTCACTCTTATCCTTGCACTCACTCAGAGTCATGTGTGGGCAGAGTACAACTAAAGGTGTGGACTTTAAAGTACTATTCAAGTTAAAGGACTTCTGTAGACTTGAAAAACTCATTTTCCCAAGTTAAGAATTAGGAGATACTAATTTGAGAATTACACAAAAACTAAGGTCATATTCCATTTTTATTTTTTAAGGAAGTTTATTTAAGCCTTGTGTATTAATTATCTATTACTGAGTATCAAATTACCTCAAAACTTTGTTGCTTGAAACAATAAATATTACCTCACAGTATTAGTGGTCAGGAATAAATAGAAGCTGAGCTAAGTAGTGTTGGCTCCATGTGTATTATGAAGTTGCTGTCACCTAAAGGCTTGAGTGGAGTTGGAGGTTCATGTGCTTGGTGAGGTAATGCTGGCTGTTGTCCAGAGGTCTCAGTGTTTTGCACATTCATCTTTCTCCATATGGCTGCTTTCTGTGTGTTCACCCTAGAGTGAGTGATCCAAGAAAGAGCTAGGAGGAAACCACCATGTCTTTTATGATGTAGTCTGGTAAGTCACACACCATCCCTTCTGCCACCTTCTATTTGTTGAAGCTAGTCACTTAGGAAAGCCTGCATTCAAGGGTGACTTAAGCTTCACCCCTTAAGAGAATGGTAGCAAAGAACTTGTGGATATATTTGAAAACAACCAGTGAATGCTTGAAATTCTAAACTGATTTACATTTCACATGAATTTTGCAGTGTTTAATTGTTCTTCAGAGGCTAGATATTTGGCTCTCTGGTGGGAATGACCTATGTGTGTGGAACCAAAAATTAGATCTCCTGTGTAAGACCAGTCATCTTTCTGATACAGGTAAGAAAACAAATCAGAGTAATTATGAACCATGATTGATAAGCTTTAAAAGATATAATGAATCTTCAAAGAGACTTTCTATGAATACAAAGGTTAATATAAGGGATTTCTCTTTTCAATTCTGAATATTTCCTGTAACTGTGTTTCTCCAATTCAGGTCCATGGTTGTGCAAAATCCAATTCTGTCCCAAATTGGAGGGAGAAGACCCCGCCTACCCTCTTTTGGCCTTCCCTTCCCTTCCATTCTTTTTTTTTTCTTTTTTTTTTCTTTTTAAAATTTCTTTTCAGTGTTCCAGAATTCATTGGTTTTGTTTTTTTTATTTATTTTTATTTTTTATTTCTTTTCAGCCTAACAGTATTCATTGTTTTTGCACCACACCCAGTCCTCCATGCAATCGGTGCCCTCTCTAATACCCACCACCTGGTTCCCCCAACCTCCCACCCCCCCCCCTTCAAAACCCTCAGATTGTTTTTTAGAGTCCATAGTCTCTCATGGTTCACCTCCCCTTCCAATTTCCCTCAACTCCCTTCTCCTCTCCATCTCCCCTTGTCCTCCATGTTATTTGTTATGCTTCACAAATAAGTGAAACCATATGACAATTGACTCTCTCTGCTTGACTTAACTTCACTCAGCATAATCTCTTCCAGTCCCGTCCATGTTGCTACAAAAGTTGGGTATTCATCCTTTCTGATGGAAGCATAATACTCCATAGTGTATATGGACCACATCTTCCTTATCCATTCGTCCGTTGAAGGGCATCTTGGTTCTTTCCACAGTTTGGCGACCGTGGCCATTGCTGCTGTAAACATTGGGGTACAGATGGCCCTTCTTTTCACTACATCTGTATCTTTGGGGTAAATACCCAGTAGTGCAATTGCAGGGTCATAGGGAAGCTCTATTTTTAATTTCTTAAGGAATCTCCACACTGTTTTCCAAAGTGGCTGCACCAACTTGCATTCCCACCAACAGTGTAAGAGGTTCCCCTTTCTCCACATCCTCTCCAACACATGTTGTTGCCTGTCTTGCTAATTTTGGCCATTCTAACTGGTATAAGGTGGTATCTCAATGTGGTTTTAATTTGAATCTCCATGATGGCTAGTGATGAACATTTTTTCATGTATCTGATAGCCATTTGTATGTCTTGATTGGAGAAGTGTCTGTTCATATCTTCTGCCCATTTTTTCATATGATTGTTTTGTGTGTGTTTAGTTTGAGGAGTTCTTTATAGATCCTGGATATCAGTCTTTTGTCTGTACTGTCATTTGCAAATATCTTCTCCCATTCTGTGGGTTGCCTCTTTGTTTTGTTCACTGTTTCCTTTGCTGTGCAGAAGCTTTTGATCTTGATGAAGTCCCAAAAATTCATCTTCACTTTTGTTTCCTTTGCCTTTGGAGACATATCTTGAAAAAAGTTGCTTTGGCTGATATCGAAGAGGTTACTGCCTATGTTCTCCTCTAGGATTCTGATGGAGACCTCTCACGTTGAGGTCTTTTATCCATTTTGAGTTTATCTTTGTGTACGGTGTAAGAGAATGGTTGAGTTTCATTCTTCTACATAGAGTTGTCCAGTTTTCCCAGCACCATTTATTGAAGAGACTGTCTTTTTTCCATGTATAGTTTTTCCTGCTTTGTTGAAGATTATTTGACCATAGAGTTGAGGGTCCATATCTGGGCTCTCTACTCTGTTACACTGGTCTGTGTGTCTGTTTTTATGCCAGTATCCTGCTGTCTTGGTGATCACAGCTTTGTAGTAAAACTTGAAATCAGGTAACATGATGCCTCCAGTTTTATTTTTGTTTTTCAACATTTCCTTAGCGATTCGGGGTCTCTTCTGATTCCATACAAATTTTAGGATTATTTGCTCCAACTCTTTGAAAAATACCGATGGAATTTTGATCAGAATGGCATTAAAAGTATAGATTGCTCTAGGCAGTATAGACATTTTAACAATGCTTATTCTTCCGATCCAAGAGCATGGAATGGTCTTCCATCTTTTTGTGTCTTCTTCAATTTCTTTCATGAGTGTTCTGTAGTTCCTCAAGTACAGATCCTTTATCTCTTTGGTTAGGTTTATTCCCAAGTATCTTATGGTTCTTGGTGCTATAGTAAATGGAATTGATTCTCTAATTTCCCTTTCTGTATTTTCATTGTTAGTGTATAAGAAAGCCACTGATTTCTGTACATTGATTTTGTATCCTGCCACGTTGCAGAATTGCTGTATGAGTTCTAGTAGTTTGGGGGTGGAGTCTTTTGGGTTTTCCATATAAAGAATCATGTCATCTGTGAAGAGAGAGAGTTTGACTTCTTCATTGCCGATTTGGATACCTTTTATTTCTCTTTGTTGTCTGATTGCTGTTGCTAGGACTTCTAATACTATGTTGAACAAGAGTGGTGAGAGTGGGCATCCTTGTCGTGTTCCTGATCTCAACGGGAAGGCTGCAAGCTTTTTCCCATTGAGAATGATATTTGCTGTGGGTCTTTCATAGATGGATTTTATGAAGTTCAGGAATGTTTCCTCTATCCCTATACTTTGAAGTGTTTTATTCAGGAACGGATGCTGGATTTTGTCAAATGCTTTTTCTGCATTGATTGAGAGGACCATGTGCTTCTTTTCTCTTCTCTTACTGATTTGTTCTATCACATTGATTGATTTGCGAATGTTGAACCATCCTTGTAGCCCAGGGATGAATCCCACCTGGTCATGGTGGATAATCTTTTTAATGTGCTGTTGGATCCTGTTTGCTAGGATCTTGTTGAGAATCTTGGCATCCATATTCATCAGTGATAATGGTCTGAAATTCTCCTTTTTGGTAGGGTCTTTGCCTGGTTTAGGGATCAGGGTAGCTGGCTTCATAGAAAGAGTCTGGAAGTTCTCCTTCTGCTTCAATTTTTTGAAACAGCTTCAGGAGAATAAGTGTTATTTCTTCTTTGAAAGTTTGGTGGAATTCCCCAGGGAATCCATCAGGTCCTGGGCTCTTTGTTTTTGGGGAGGTTTGTGATCACTGCTTTAATCTTGTTACTACAGAATTTATTGTTTATGCACCACACCCAGTGCTTCATGCAATACATGCCCTCCTTACGGGTTCACCCATTCTAACAGCATTTCTCAAAAGTGATCAAGGAAAACCTTTTCATATATGCTCTTGGGCTCTGTTCCTAAACTGAGTTTGATGAGCACATTGACAGGTGGAATTAAACCCTTTTGACTTTTTAATAGCATTTCCTTCTTTGTGAGGTTAATGGACTTTGAATAGATTCCAAAGGATAATTTCATTTTACAATTGGTTTTGCTATAAAGTTCATACATTCTGCAAACTTACTAATGAAATTCTGTTTTCTCAGAATTTGGGTGATATTTGGTTTTAACCAAACTCAAGAAAATCATTTTTGACTTCTGATACCAAGGATCTTAAAAAATAAAACTAAAAACTCTCCAGAGTAAAAATACTTAAGTACAAATGAGTAAATTTGAGTAATAACTTTGAAGTCATGTGATAACACTGTTAACTACGTTTCCCATGGACACTGTAGAAAGAACATTATTAAGCATATTGAAGTTTTAAAGGTAGCAGGAGCCCTGTGAATTGTATTTACAGTTCACATTTGGAACTAACTCATTTTCACAGATACTATAAAATAGCATAAAACTAATAAGATGTCTTAGCAAAACTAAATCAAATACCGTTCTAGGATTTACAATTTTACCTTTCCATTGAATGTTTGATGCCTCGTAATGTTGGTGGTATCTAGATTGTATTTTTTTATTTCCTATTCTCATATGAGTTATATCTCTTTATTTACATGTATATTTTCCTTTGTGTTTCTTACACTAGCCTGTGGCTACCTGTGAATTTTACTCCATGAAAATTATTATTAACTATGTTGTGAAATACTGAAGTCAGGGCTAACAAGAATGTTTTGTATGTTAGTGTAAGGAACCATCTATTATTGTAGTCTCCCTGTCTTTTGCAAGTTATCTTTGAGAACTGCTAAGTAATCACAGTATTGCCCTATTTATCAGTCTCAAGAGATAGTGGAATCCTTTGAGAAAATCTTTTAGAGATGTTTGAGAAGACCATAGGGTACCAACAGTGAGCTTTTTGTGATTTGGGTTTTCCACATTACAGGATGCCATTGAATTAGCAATGCTCTTAGATCTTTAGCTCAGGAAGCTCCTTTCATAAGCCTTGCTTGATTTTAGGCTAGTAGGGCTTCTGTGGGCAGTTACTTTGTATTTGGAAATAAGCAAAGGTAGTCCTAGTACAATGCAATGGAAAGAACCTAGAGCGCACGATATCTTTTGTCTTTCAAAAGCAGTGTGTTCTGTGATTTGTGTATTAAGTTGCTGTTTCTAGATTGCTGAGTTTCCAGTGTTTTCATTGTTTGATAAAAAATTTTTTTATTTTAGTATAATTGACATAATGTTACATTAGTTTCAGGTGAATAGCATAGTGATTCAACAATTATATGTTACACTGTGCTCACCACAAGTGTAGCTACTACCATTTGTACAGCCACTGTACAGTGTTAATATAATACCACTGACTATATTCCTTGTGCTGTACGTTTTGCTCCTGTGACATTGTTTAAACAAGCTGTTTTCTGCATCTAGAATTCTCCTCTTACACCTCTTCCTCTGCTCGCCTGTCTTCTCCACTTCTTTGGTTTGTACCAGTGCTCCCCCTGTCTCTTCCTCCACTATCCCCTCATCCTCCTTGAACATGGAAAAATACAAAGTGTACTATCAAAACAACCCTACATGAAGAAAAGATTTAGGTTAGAAATACTCCCCATATCTCAAAAGTGCTAGTTTTTTGATGGGTGGTAAGTTAAAGCAACTGAGTAGAATATTTTCAAATTTGTGTATATTATAAATCACATATATATTTGTGTGTGTGTATATGTGTATATAGGTATAAATTACATATATTTCATAATGGAAAATTAACTTTAATTAAAAGGTTTTTTTACTAACTCAAAGTGGTTCTGAATCTAATATAATTCTTTAATTCTTGCTGACAAAGTAATAATTTTAATGTCTTTATGAAAGTTAAGATTACCCTAAGATCTTTTCATGATTCAACTATAAAAAAATACTCAAAACTCTTACTTTTACAGTAATACAAGAATTTTGTGAATGTACTAATTGATTAATAACATGCTATTTAAAGGCCATATTCTTAGCTGTTGATTATTGTGACTTAATTCATTTACTGCCAGGGAGCCTGCTCAGGCTTTTTAAATTTACATTGAGGAAAATGCCAGCTTTACATCTTATTTGAGCTACCCATCTTGTGAGTGATACCGGTGATTATCTTAAGGGATCCCTGGTAAAAATGTTGACCACAATGGTAAAAATATTCAAAGAGCATATTCTGCCCTTAGTAATACTATCAGTGTCTTCTGTAGGTCTGACATACGTTTTGAAGGATCATTTTCCATGTGTAGGTAAGCACGGAAGTGTGGTGTAGCAGACTGTGTAAGCTTTATTGTTTCCATCCCCTTTCTGGGAAGTGACTGACATAAATCTTAGAATGTTTTCATTTTTTATGTCATTCTTGAAGAAAATAATTGGACCTTTGTTTTATATATTTTTTAAGGGATCAGTGCTTTGATTGAAATACCTAAGAACTGTGTTGTGGCAGCAGTTGGCAAAGAACTGAGTGAGTAGGACTCTTTATGTAATTTTTTTAAAAAATTAAAACTAAACTTGTATACATATTTCGGAAAGACAAGTATTTAATTTAGGGGACATCTCCCCCTGCCCCAGTGTTGGCCTGGTTTCATTGTTGAAGTGATGTGGAGAAGGAGACATTTTCAAGACGTTAGGTCAGTTTTTGTTCTGTGCTTGATCTAACCTCGTCAAGTAGGGGCAGGGTAACCCTATGTCTGATGCCACAGAAGGCTACTTACATTCCATAGTCCTCTCTGTAGTTGATCCGCAGCCATATATTTAGCAAACATTTTAACTACATAAAACAGCTATCCCGTGCTTGAGTTGGATGGTTGGAGGATGTTCTTTGTGGGAATTTACTGAAGCAGCCACTATCACATTTTTGCCTCAGGAAGCCAGTGGGGCCCATTTTCTTGGGAGGAATTATACCATTTCCTTCAGAGTAGTAGGGGACCTTCAGAGCAGAGGGAGGGAGATTGGCAAGAGGAATTCTGTAAATGTATTAATTGATTATAAATCTGCTGTTTGAAGGCCACTTAACTGTTGACTGTTGGCTCTTTTAGTGCCAGGAGCCCACAGTAAGAAAAGCCTTTTGTGCCCACTGCCTTTTGAATGGAATTGGGGTGCCGAGAAGTGATAGAGTAAGCAGGCTGCTTAAAGGCTGCTTATTTTCTACAAGAATTTTTCTTTATTTCTTTTTTTTTTTTTTTTTTTAAGATTTTATTTATTTATTTGACAGAGAGAGATCACAAATAGGCAAAGAGGCAGGCAGAGAGAGAGAAGAGGAAGCAGGCTCCCTGCTGAGCAGAGAGCCCGATGCGGGACTCCATCCCAGGACCCTGAGATCATGACCTGAGCCGAAGGCAGCGGCTTAACCCACTGAGCCACCCAGGCGCCCGTCTACAAGAATTTTTCTAATGTATCCCAGAGGGCATTTGATGTTGCAGCCAACCTGCTCTTTTTTCAACTGACCTGTCCTTGTGTCATCATGTCAGAGAAGTAATTTTCCAGACCCTATGCTTATCCTTTCTTTCCATACAATAAGTTTCAAAAGATACTATAACTCTGTTTAGTTTTTTCTTTTCCTTGCAGAAATGCAGTTTTCCTACATTTTTGATGGTGCGGGAAACCTGCATAGCTTTTCTCTGCCTTTCTCCTCCTGTAGCCAGCCAATCACTTTGAGTTTTGCTGATTTTACTGCCTAACTCAGTGGTTCTCAGATTTTACTCAGATTTTACTCAGACCTGGAGTGCCTGCTAAGAGCAGGTCTGGAGTGGGGCCTGAGCTTCTGCATTTCTGACACGTGTTTTGGTGCTGCTGAGTTTGTTGGCTGGCGGGCATACTCTGAGGACCTGCTGCTCTAACTATTTTGATCCTCTTCTTTCGGTTTCACTACTGCTGCTCTGTTCAGGCTCTCCTTTCCCCTCTTGCCTGTTCTGTTTTGCTAGTCTCCTAACCTGCCTTCTTTCCTCTCCTCTGCTGTAGTACTTCTCCAGTGCCTTGTCCTCCTCTAGTTTAGGGCTGCTCAGATGTATTTTCCAGGAGGTGCCGGAGAGAATCTCTCTAAAGGCAGGCTGATCCCTTGATTAAAGCCTTCAGTGGCTCCTGTTGCCTACAGCGGTCATTTCTACACTCTTAAATTTCTAACTAGTACAAAAGTATTTTGCTTAGTAAAAACATTAGAAGCAAGAACAAGAAAACTATCATTTACCACCCTCTTTTTGTAAAATTGTTTTTTAACAAAAAAGTCTGAACAACATGATCTCAGCAAAGAATAGGTTTTATTCAGAAAATAAGTTGTAAAAAATATGAAATCTTAAAAATAAGGTTCTGCATTTTGTTAGTTTTAGCATAAAAGATAATGCTATTTTTCCTTACATAAAAATAAAGGGCCATGAGTTCAAGTCCTGCATTGGGCTCCAAGATGGGTATGGAGCCTACTTAAAAATAAATAGATAAATAAGTAAAAAAATACAATAAAAATAAATTTCATTCTCATAAATAGATTATCTTTTTTATTTCTAAGACCCAATTTGTGCCCATTTCTTGGGTTTAAATGTTCCATATCAATTTCTTTTTTCTGTGTGAGGACATGCTCCTTTCAACAGGAAATATAATTTCTTTATTTTTTTTATTTAAGATTTTATTTGTTTACTATTATGTGTATGCATGAGTGAAGGGGAGGGGCAGAGAGGAAGGGAGCGGGAGAGGATCAACCAGGGCTCTGTCTCAAAACCTTGAGACCATAACCTGAGCTGAAACCAAGAGTTAGATGCTTAACTGAATGAGCCACCCAGGAGCCCCTTCAGTAGGAAATAAATTTTCTGAGTTCCCTGTGTGTGTCAGTGATTTTGAGGCTTTGCTAGCTAAGCAAGGCTGTCAGCTCAGAGACTTCATCTTGGTTTAGAAGACCAGGCTATTTTTTTTCTTAACCATTTTTTAGAATTGACTATTGCTTCCCTTTTGTCTTTGGATCTAATTTATATTTGTTTTATTTCCTTGAACTTATTACATAGATGACCCTTTGAATACTTGCCTGAAGTGTTTGACATTATATTTAGGAGTTGGTAGTTTGTAGGAACATACTTGGGTATGTTTCCTTTTCTTGTCAGTATTTCAGGTTATTATTTCTGTTAGTTTGATCAAATAGTACATTGTTCATTATTCCACAGTCCCAATCTCAAGGTGATTTGGTAGTATTCCAACTATAAGTAGAATTTTTACACAACTTTGGTAGGTATCAAGAAGCGTTCCCTTTGTATTTACTGAAAGACCTAAATCCCAAGTGAGCGTGTATTTACTGAAAGACAGTTTGAATGTGAATGGCTGTCAGGATAAAATCTCTTGGCTAGAGATTTGTCAGTTGGTAACATATTGTCCAGAGACATAGAAAGAAATGTGGTATGATCTGTTTTCCAGAGAGGAATGTGAGAAAGAAGACAGACATTAGTAGTAATTAGCCACCACTTGGAAAGAACATGACTTCTGAGACCTACCCACTTCTCAGATATCAGTCTTCCTAACCAGTGAGCATCCGTAGCACTTGGGGCAGTGACTTATTTACAGCACTGAATACATTGATCATAAGCTTGTTTATAAGTCTCACTCCCACTCTAGACCATATTTTAGTGCAGTGACTGGGACTTTTTCACACTTGATGTCTAAGTTGCTGGAACATAATAGATGTTTAGTAAATGTTGATAGAATCACTCCTGTTGATTTGATTTTTGGGTTTTCTATATTAAAAGTTAGGATCTATACAAGTTTAAATAAAACTATTTGTTAAAGTCAGATAATGAGTAAAGCAACACACTGAACATCTATTATTGTCAAAAGTATATTAAAGGAACACATTGAACATCTGTGACACACAAAAATAGGAGGCACATTTTCAGAGAATTTATAATTCAGTAGTGTATGCCTGAGTATCAATAAAATGTTAAAAAATTAATAGCTGCTGAAGTCTTTGCTGAATTGAAGTTAAACATGAATTTGTAGCTTCTTTTGTAGCAGTGCTTACTGACCTGAGAACATGAGTAGAGAAAGCTGATGATGAAGATGATTCTAGGTTGTAGATGGACCAGTCACTGGCCAAGGAGAGATGGAGGCAGGGTAGCCAGACTTGCACTGAAGCTCTAGATAGAATGGAAACTTCTGGGCTTAGAAGAGTTTTAATAAAGGAACAATTGTAAAGATACACTCACTTGGGATTTTAGTAAATCATCTCGAACATCTCAGTCATTTGAAAGATACACTCTAGTATGAGTAAGGCTTTTTTTGGAGATGGGTTTTTCAATATTTTATTTTATTACTATTTTTTAAAAGATTTTATTTATTTGACAGAGAAAGAGGGAACATAAGCAGAGGGAGTGGGAGAGGGAGAAGCAGGTTTCCCGATGAGCAGGGAGCCTGATGTGGGGCTTAGTCCCAGGACCCTGGGATCATGACCTGAGCTGAAGGCAGATGCTTAGTGACTGAGCCACCCAGGTGCCATGGGTTTTTCAATATTTTAGATCTTTATCACTTAATGAGATGTTAACTTTTTGAGCAGAAATAGTATTCTATCATCTTCTTTGACCATTTTAATAAAATTATATCTTTATTTTCATTTAGTAATTTTCCGGCTGGTAGCACCCACAGAAGAATCAGTAGAATGGGATATTCTTGAAATTAAGCGCCTCCTTGATCACCAGGATAATATTCTCTCAATGGTTAATGTCAATGGTAAGCTTATAGTGTGTACCTGTTTATTTTCTGTAAAATTTTGCACTTGTTAACAGAACCTGTTCTGAACTTTAGTCTTGTTTTATTTTATGATTATGTAATTACCATCATTTAAATAATGCTTTACACTAATAAGGATCAGCAGTCTAATAATTCTGAGGTTTAAGCCAGTGGAACTGATCCAAGTTTCATAGATTGGTACATCTAAGAGGTAAGAATAAGAAAAATAGAATGAGGCAGAGAAAAAAGATGATGGAGGGAGCATGATTATCTCAGGTGCTATGTGGTAGCTGTGGGATGAGTGTCGTGGGCTATAAATACTAACACTTAGGAGCATTTCAGCATTTTTGGCAAATGGTTCTGGTTAGTTTTTCTTCTATAGACCACACAGTACAGAATCATATAGCAAGATACACACTTAGAGCAGAAGGAGCAGGTTCAAGCGGGGTGGAATCATGATTGAAGACTGCCAGAGAATACCACCAAGATAAAGGAAAGGTCTGCAGAAGTTGGGTCATATTTGCCCTTCCTGGTAGTTGTGTGATTTGACTTTCCAGACATCTTATTTGGAGTCATAGTGATATTAATCATCATCTCCTGTGAGGTGACTCTCTTATCCAATGGCAGGGTAGGATCACAAACCCAGTCCTGGCATTCAGTTGGCTGACTTTCAGATATAGTGACCCCTCTGTATCATCAGATCTCTGCTGGGGGATCTGCACTCCACGTTCATAGGAGAGGAGTCCTGGGTGGTTTTCGTTTGATGACAGTCAGAAGGAAACTGTGAAAGAAACTGTGCGGATGCTGTGAACATGATATAGTGGGAGGACTGGATGGCCCTCCCTGACCTGAGCCCTGGGTTGGCTGTTTTTGAGTGATACTTTGTATAATAAGCATGAAGGAAAAACAAAGGTGAATACAGATAGCACCAAATGCAGTCTTCCATTTTCCTGCCACTGAATCACCTTTTCAGATATATGTGTGAGAATGCCCTTTCCAGCTGCAAAGTCCTCTTCCCTGATAGCCATCTTCTTATACAACCCAGCTGCAAGGCTTTCGAAAGATTAGGTTGTCTGTGGTGATAGAAGTTAACATGTTGGGAGCACCCATTTATTTTTCTCTGGCGGCTCTGACTTTCTTTTGCCATGGTGGGCAGCACAAAAGACAAGCTCTTACTTGGGGACTCTCTGACACTGAGCCCTTAGCTCCAAGGCCCTGGAGCTGCTAACCAAAGCACAGCAGTGCCCTGGCCCATTACACTGGTCAGGCCTAGTTGTTTAGTGATGGAGCATCGGTACCATTGGTCCCGCAGGGTTCCTCAGTGAAGGTGATGGGAGGTTACTCAGAAGGCCCTAACCTCGTGACATTTCTTTTGCTGCGTAATATGCAAAGAAGCTTGTGACAGTTTAACCAAGAAAGTGTTCTTTAGGTATTTCTTTGCAACTTCTTAAGGGAAGGAAAATGGAAATCCAGAATCAAAAAATTGGTAATGAAAATTACAGGAAACCCTTAGTATTTTCTACTTTATTAACTCCCTGACCATAAAATTACACTACCAAAAAAAAAAAAGCCAGAAGCGTATTGAGGAATCATATATGGACAAAGAGTCTGTTAGAATTTGAAAATGATATTATGACAGTCGTATTTTGTATGTAGGCATGTTTGCTGTACTGCAGATTTCAGTGATCCTGATACGGTTCTGTTGTGTAATTCCCAGCTCCATTCTCAGCCCTGTGTCTTTTCCCCACAGTTATCATGGAGGATGTGGATAGTTACTGGGTTTGTACTTCACAGGGGAAGTACTTTTTCATTGAGGTGCCCGGGCAACCTTAGAATGGTAGGACAGAATTGCCACAAATGTGGATAATGAATAACAGGTTGGCCAGAGATATCTGAGTGTGTGAGCAGAAGGTTTTCTAACACAGACATATAGGATAACTTTGTTTATGCCTTCTAGCAAAAGGCTCTGGTGCTGCTTCATTTTATTCCTTTTCTTGTTTTGACACCATGGTATGGTAATCACAAATCATTAGTACTTGTGAGGGAAGGATAGACAATTACAAGAGTAAGATTTCATACTAAGTGACTTTTGATACTTACATTGGATGAAAATCCATCCATATATATCATTGAGGTGGTTTTGTGTGAAACATTTTGAGTGACCTCTTTGGGAATATATATTACACAGTGATAAATTACACTAACTTAGCTGAATACCAGTATTTTGTTTTAGGTGAAAAATTCCAGCTGGGCACAAATACTCTATTTCTAACGCATAGATGAATCACAGACATTTGGGAGGATTAAGTCAGAGCAGGCAGCTCAGTGGTCTTGGGATTAAGTTAACTGTTAAAATGACACATGCGGAATTAGTGTCAAGAATCTTCACTCCTTCACTTTTCTGGTTCTTTTGTAGTTTGAACGAAATTGGAAAGAGGAGGGAAAGGGATGGAAAGGAAGGTCATGGAAAGAGTAGTACTACTTTAACTGTCCCACTAATAAAATTAGAAACTTACTTCTCTGCACAGAGGAGAAGTGCACTTGTTTCTTCACATAGCAAATTCTGTAGTCTGTTAACAAACATAGAAATTGGACTTGGAACCAAGACAAAATAATGTTTACATGTATGATTGTTGGTAATTTTTTTTATTTCTAAGAGATTGTTCATCTAGTAATTAGATATTTATGTCATGGTTCATTTGATAAATGGAATAATGAAAGCATAATTAACTCATCTTTGATTTCTTACATTACAAATAACTTAATGTCTTAATACCATCATTATGGAATAATACTGGGGACTCAGAGTAATCCTGGGAACTCAAAGATAACATTAGATGCTTTCTTAAAATAGCTACACATTTGTTATTGGATTTTTACACTCATCCTCATTTAATGCATAAGAAATCGAAGATAGAAAAAGTTAAGTGATTTTTTGAGGACCAGGGGCTAGTAATAGAGCCACAATTAGAACTTGGATTTTTAGACTCACATTGTATTGTTCTATTCTACCTTACCTAAATATGTAGGATTAAAATAAATTAATTTCTTTAAGATAATTTTTAGTGTCAATAGTTGTCTCTCTTTTTTTTTTTTCCTTTTTAAAAGATTTTTATTTATTTGAGATAGAGAGAGAGAGAACATAAGCACAGGGAGCAATAGGCAGAGGGAGAAGCAGACTCCCTCCCAAGCAGGATGCTGGATGCAGGGCTCCATCCCAGGACTCCGGGATCATGACCTAAGCCAAAGGCAGCTGGTCAACTGACTGAGCTACCCGGGCACCCCAGTTGTCCATTTTCTATTACATATATAATTTATAAGGTTTCTTAGTTGGCTAATTTTATTTTAAGGTTATAAAAACTTGTTATTATACAAGTAATACATACTCATAGTAGGAAAATGAGAAAACAGAAACATGAAGAATGTAAAAATTGTCCCATGCTATAGAATTAAGCACTGGTCATCCATATCCTTCTAGACATTTTTCTGTGCATATGTAGATATATACACATATGGCTTGTTGTTTTGTCATACTATGTTATGGGTATATTTCTAAAGCAATAGAAACGTACTTTTACAACTCAATTTTTAATAATAGCATTACTATTTTTATTTTGCAGATGTCTTATTTATTCAGTCCCCAACTGGATATTTAGATACTTATCTTCATATTTTTAATAATATGTATAATAACCTTGTCATATATATCTTTTATCTACTTTCCTAAGGATAAATTCCTAGAAGTAGAATTGTTGGATCAATGGGTTTACATTTTTTTTTAAAGGTTTTGATGCATATCAACAAACTTGAAAGGACGATAGCAGTTTGTACTAGGACATTAGTAGGCCCGAAGTGTGTTGATTTCCTATGCTACTGCCAGCATTGGGTATTTTCCTGTTTTTTTTTTTTTTTTAAATCTTTCCCAGTTTTCACATCAATAAGTAGTATCTTACTGCTTTTAGATTTGATTATTAAGGAAATTGAGTAACTTTTCACATCATTACTGACCATTTGTATTTTTTGTTTTGCCTATTCAGGTCTTTTCCCCATTTCTCTCCTGGAGTATTTGTCTTATTTTTAGTGGTTTCTAGGAGCTCCTTATGTATCAAGTATAACAGACCCACTTTGACATCTGAGTTGCAAGTGTTTCCATCCTTTTGTCATTTAAATATGATTTTTTTTTTTTGCTGAGCAAATATTTACACATAAATCTTTCTCCACCCTGCCTTTTATAGAGCTTTTTAGCACTGCTCATTTATAAAAGCATTTACCTTTATTTTTTCAATCCTTTAAGCATCTTACATTTATTTTTATCCCCAGGGGTACAGGTCTGTGAATCACCAGGTTTACACACTTCACAGCACTCACCAAAGCACATACCCTCCCCAATGTCCATAATCTTTTTTTTTTTTTTAAAGATTTTATTTATTTATTTGACAGAGATCACAAGTAGGCAGAGAGACAGGCAGAGAGAGAGGAGGAAGCAGGCTCCCTGCTGAGCAGAGAGCCCAATGTGGGACTCGATCCCAGGACCCTGAGATCATGACCTGAGCCGAAGGCAGCGGCTTAACCCACTGAGCCACCCAGGCGCCCCAATAATCTTTTTTTTTTTTTAAAGATTCTATTTATTTAACAGGAAGAGATCACAAGTATAGAGAGAGAGAGGAGGAAGCAGGCTCCCTGCCTAGCAGAGAGCCCGATGTGGGACTCGATCCCAGGACTTTGAGATCATGACCTGAGCTGAAGGCAGAGGCTTAACCCACTGAGCCACCCAGGCAGTCCTAAGCATCTTTTTAAAAAGATTTTACTTATTTTAGAGAGAAAGCGAGTGCATACACTTGAGTGAGCAGGGGAAGGAGACTCAGCTCACAACCATGAGACCATGACCTGAGCTTGAAACCAATAGTCAAACACTTAACTTAGTGAGCCATCCAGGTGCCCCTCCTTTAAGCACCTTTAATGTTCTAATATATTTGAAATTTACTTTGGCATATGTAAAATAATAGAAAAAATATATTGGTCTCTGCTCCCAGTTCCTGGCACAGAGCTCCTAAAACCCCCATAATTTCTTAAGTGATAAGAGCACAAGGAGCATCTTTTGTTCTAATATTTGGTCTAATATTTCTTGACATAGGAGCTCCTAAATCTCTTGGAATTTTCTGGGTGGTAGGATTGTCTTTGGTTGTAATGAGACCATTATTTCTTAGTGGGCTTCTGGATGGGGGCTGGTCATCAGAAAGACCCACATGCTGATTAGAAACTTGGAATTTTTAGCTCCACCCTCCTCCAGAGAGGGGCTGGAAATGGAGTTAATAATTGATCATGCCTACCTGAGGAAGCCTCCATAAAAATCCCAGGAGTGTGGGGTTTGGAGAGCTTCCAGACTGCCCCCCACGTGGAGGTGCTGGGAGAGCCGCAGACTTGGAGAGAACATGGACGAGACAGGGAAGCTCCACAGTCCTCTAGCCCTCCCCACACACCTTGTCCTACAGATTTCCTTCTGGATGTTCATCTCTGTCCTTTATCGTATCCTTTCATGGCAAACAGGAAACTGTTTTCCTGAGGTCTGTGAGGTGCTCTGGCAAATCAGTTGAACCTGAGGGGGCGCTGTGAGAACCTCCGACTTAGAGCTGATTGGTCAGAAGCACAGGTAACAACCTGGACTTGCAGCTGGCATGTGATGCTACCTCCAGTAGAGTGTCAGAATGAGTTAAATTGTAGGACGCTCAGCTAGAGTCACAGAATGGCTTGGTGTGGGAAAAGCCAGCACACATCCGGTGTCACAAGTGTGAGTATGGTAATACTGTGACAGGAAAAGAGAGACACCAGAGAAAGGTCCATTTTCTAAACAGTATATGATCCAAGGTAAGGTTCTTTTATTTCTAGTCTTCAGTTAGTTAACCAGATAATCCAGTGTGAGGCATTTCTTTCCTCACTGAATTAAAATGCTGTTGTCACATACTAAAAAACTAAGTAGACTTGAGTCTCTTTCTTGCTGTTCTGTTATATATATCTGTTTGGCTTCTAGGTATTTCACTCTTCTAAATGTTGTTTTATAGAGCATTACTAGTAGGTAGTCCATTCCTTTTTTTACCTTTAACCTCTGTAAAATGATAACTAATGAGGCAAAAATGAACTCTGCCTAGATGTGAGTTTTGTAACTGGCTCCCATGTTGGAGAAATGATCATCTGGGATATCCTGGACTGGACTGTGCAGGCCTGTGAATGCAACTTCTGGGACCCATCTCCACAACTGGACACCCAGCAAGAAATAAAACTCTGCCAAAAACCAAACGACATTTCTATTCATCATTTCACATGGGATGAAGAGGTAAGAAAAAAAGGGGGAGGGGAGGGAAGGGAAGGGAATTGGCAGTAGTACTTGCTCTCCTCACCTTAATGAGATGTTGTGAGGCTGTTGTAGTAACATAAATATTGGTGAAAGGACCTTCATAAGGTTGAAGTTGTTTTAGTAAAAAGGTATTTCTAATAATGCATTTGGAAAAATGTTTTTGCAAATCCTTCAGAGGCTCTTAAGACGATAGTGTCCCTATAGCATACACTTCCTTGTGTCCTTTATAGGTCTCTTGGATGCTTAAGATGTGGAGTGCAGGTAATTTTACTCATGTTGTCCAGGCAAAAAGAAGCTAAGTACTGTCGCAGGGATAGTGTGTTATGTGAATGACAGCTGCAGTGGTACTTCAGCAGCTTCCGCAGTAGGGCCATTCTGCAGCCATAGCTGCTCTCTCTGTGTTATAGTTCAGTGAGGGAAGGTGATGCTCAGGCATGTAACATGCAGAACTTCTGTGCTGGTGGTTGTGTCCTCCTGCCTTTCAAGTGCCCTGAGCTTTCCTTTGCACTTCAGGGGGCAGTACGGTAGTTAGGACTAAAAGCTAGGAATAGGGAAGGTAACATGGCTTTCTGATGTCATAGTCGGGCTGGAAATCTGTTCTGCTGTGTAGTGGCAAGTACTAATTTTATGCCCATTTCTCAACTTTCCCTCCCCACCAGAATGTATTTGCTGCAGTTGGAAGGGGTTTATATGTGTATAACCTTCAAATGAAGCGTGTGATTGCTTGCCAGAAAAGCGCCCATGACTCTAACGTCCTGCATATTGCCAAACTTCCGAACAGGTACACATTCCCATCTGCTCTATAACAGATGAAAGAAACTCACATTTCCCAGTGCCTCCAAGGTAATTTCTCCAGTGGCAAAGCTTATCTGGCCCCTGGTTTGATCTGGTAATTTTTTTTTGGATATGGAGAATACCCATGGCTGTCTCTAACAGAAGAGTTTGTGGCAGTGTGTTACAACATTTACAAGAAGCAGGGTTCAAATGAATTACAGGGAGTTTTGTTATAAGGAGAGATAACATTAAAATTTGGTATTTATTTAAAAAGACAAAGACTTTTGGGTGCTGTGTGCTCATTTTTCTTGTTAGATTTTCCATAAAATCATCTTTTCGTTGTAGTTGTCCATGGCCAGAAAGAGATGGTCATCTTGTAGTGTGAGGCTACTAAGCGAGGGCTTTCCTGTCACTATAAATTTGGCTGCTGCGTTTCTAGCGATGAAGTCACAGGAAGGAAATACTATTTTCTATGCAGGATACTTTTAGTGTGAGAGCCACCCTGACAAGAGCTAGAGTAAGAGGTGGGAAGGGGGGGACGGATCAGGATATTGTGCAAGTGTAATACACACTCTGTGTTTTACAAAATGGGATGAGGTATTTATCATTTGAGCCAGTTTAACAGTATAACGGCTGCCCCTCCCAAAGAGTGCTTTTACTTTGCATTGTGAAGTCATGTTAAATTGGGATTTTTATCAGCTCCTGCCGAGAGCTGGAGAAAAGCAGCTGAGGGCTCCACTGATTTTTCACCGCAAATGTAGCACTGGCCCTCCATGGTGCATTCTCTTTTTATCACACATTTTCTGTTTTGACAGGCAGTTAATCTCATGCTCAGAAGATGGCAGTGTACGCATTTGGGAGTTAAGAGAAAAACAGCAGCTTGCCGCCGAACCTGTCCCAACAGGTGCGTGTCTTTTCTTATATGAAAGGCAGAGGGTTGGCGGTTATGTGCAGCACAGGAGTCTTGTACACTGTGATGCCTATGCTAATCGGGATCTCAGATTCATATCTTAATATTGCTTTAATGCAGAACTGCCTGTTTTTCTTCAAGTCAACTAGTATTTTATTGTTCTCAGGGAAACTCTCATTTCTGAACATATGGCCCATTAAAGTAATTATTCATTGTCTGTCATAATGCTTGATAGGCAAGGAGGCTTTGTACCATCAGATATCAAATTAAGTGTTCTTTCAGCCTGCAAGCATTGATATCAAACTCAGTTTATGGGAAAAAAACACTTTTGTGTTTGTATCATAATCTCACAAGCTCTTGACCTGCAGGTCTTTGGTTTGAAAAACAAAATACTGGCTCATTAGCAACCTTTGTGTAAGAACTCAGGTGCTGGTACCTCTGGAGTTTCTTCTGGTCAGGTTAAGTGCTGGGATACTGTTTTGGACACACGTTGCTGTTCATCTACCCTTCGTTGATAGATCTGTGTTGTGACTTCTTTTTTTGGACACTGACATCCAGGCCTTTTACTGCTCTCCTCTTTGAGAGAGGAGATTTTGATTCCCAGTGCATTTTTGTCATGTTACTACACCTTCACCAGTGGGTAGATGGGGCCAATAAAAGAAATGAGCAGCAAACCTGGTAGTTAAGATGAAGCGAAGTAACAGATTTACAAAAACCCTAGCTTAGTGTTTCATACCATTGCCTTAGCCCTTGACTAAACTAAGTACAGAACATCTTTGCATTTAAATTTTCTGTTTTTCTGATCTTATATTTGAAGTAAAGAGCACAGTAATTTTGGAAGTGATCGAAATGATTGTTTTTCTAGGTTTTTTTAACATGTGGGGATTTGGAAGAGTGAACAAACAAGCCAGCCAGCCTGTTAAAAAGCAACAAGAAAATGCCCCTCCATGTTCATTGGAACTTATTGGAGATTTGATTGGACACTCCTCATCCGTGGAGGTACTATTTTTAATAGGCATATAAAGGTTTAGGGCATTCATATAAAGACCTGGTTTTTTTTTCTTTGTATGTTTTTGCTCATTCCAAACATGGATAGGTTATAGCATGTGCAATTAAGACATGATGTGAGCCTGGGGATAAAAATATATGTTTATAAAAAATAAAAAATTAAAAAAAAAAAAGACATGATGTGAGGAAGCAAGGAATGTGTTCCTTCTAAAAATGGGCTTAACCACAATTATTTAGGAGATGGAGACAGCTGAGAATCGGACAGCATGAATCATGTTGAATACCTAACAGTAGTAGAGGGTGCATGGAGGGTTGCATTATATATGTAGAGTTAAAGCCTTGCAGACTGGAACAGAGCACTGTTTTTAACCTTCTTTTGAAGGATCGTATTTTGTTAGTTTTCCTAAGTCTTAGGTCATTGGTTATTGCTGTACATATATGAAAATATTAGTTAAGAATTGTAATATGTACACAACTCTTAACTTGTGGAAATCCAAATACGTTAGTATTTACTAAATTTACTATAATATTTATAATATTGCCTCTAATGAAGGGAATAAGATCATTCGAGGTAAGATGAGCAGAACTGGTAATCATCTATAAGCAGAGCCCTAAGTAATGAATGTCTTCCATTGTTCTCCCCTGGTTCACAGCCAGGGAGCAGCAGCTTCATTTGAGCAGCAGCTTCATTTGAATGTGTGTTTATGCTTAGGAGGAGCACCACACTTACCAGTCATTTCCTAGATTTTAGGCAGCAGACTTGACACGAGTTCACAAAGATACTCGTAGGATAATCCTTGCCCTCTTGGATCTTATAGAGAGGAAGGACACAGCCCAAGTAAGTTGTTACCCTGAGCTGCTCAGGCAGGCCCAGATGATTGTAAACAGTGAGTGCTTAGGAATTAGAAGGTTGCAGAGGGTGGACATAGCCTTGTGCCCCCAAGTTCCCTAATGTTGGGTATTGGGTCTTGTTTATCCTTGCTTTCCTCTAACACTAGCCCAGTTGTTTTCCTTTTTTGTTCTGCTTTTTAACTCTGCTTTCGCTTAGGTGGCTGTTGTGTAGTGTGGTACTGGGGAGAATAGAATGTGGTAGAAGTGCAAAGATTGTATTGACGTGGAGGCAGGAGCAGACTGGCTAGGCCAGAGCAGTGGTTTTCTGTGAACAGACATTAGGAGGAGAGAAAGCCTGAGAAAGCAGTTTTGCATCAGATTGTGAATGTCCTTGCCTGTAAGGCTGGTGAATTTTGGCTTTATTTTTAAAACAGTAGGTACCCCACTAAAGGTTTTTAAATAGCAGGGGTTAAGGGCACCTGGGTGGTTCAGTCAGGTAAGCATCTGCTTTCGACTCAGGTCATGATCTTAGGTTCCTGGGATGGAGCCCTGCATCGGACTCCCAGCTCAGTGGGGAGTCTCCCTCAAGTATATTTATCTTTAAAAAAAAAAAAAAAAATGGTGGGGGTAACCTTCATAGTGGCATATTTGCCATAGTGTAGACCTGAGGAATTTTCCTTAAAGTGTTGACATTAAAGCTTTTTTTTTTTTTTTTTTTTTTTTTTTTTTAAATCTCTGGCTTCTTTCAGAAAAATCTTGGCTCCTTTTTGGTGCTTCCTGAATTTCCTCATTCCTTTTATGTTCTTACCCTTACTTTCTAGCCAATCCTGTTACCTGTAGTATTTTGCTCCCCTTCCTCCCCCTCTTCACTTAGAGATCATCAGCTGAGGCCTTATCCTGTTTTGTTCAAAATTATTTCAGAGAAAACTCCCATCCTGTTCTTCGATATTGTGTTTCTCTCCTTCGTTTCATTCTTGCCTTTGCCAAGCTCTGCTCTCTACTCCAGAGGTAGCTCTGCTGCCTTCTCATTAGCTCTTTTTTTAAATTCTTCTTTTCTTCATCAGATATGACCTTCCCTTCAGTTGGGAAGTTTTAGGTTTTTGAAGTTTTGACAGTTTCAGTGGTTACTCATCTACTCATCTAGGTCTTCTCTTTCTGTGGCAAATCCTACATTTTTTAGTACCCTGGTTACAAGGTCTTTGTTTCAACTATGATGTGATTTCACAACTGAACTAGAACCTTCTTCTTGGTAGGGACCAGAGCATACAGATGGCATTCTGTAAATGCTTATGGATTAGAGAGCTCAAGCCAGTGTTTATCTTGCCGAATTAGGAATTTAGACATTTTACTGGTAGCCAACTGTGCATAAATAATGGGAATGGGGAGGTAGAACTGACTAAGCACTTCTCCTTGTACTTCTGACATAATCTGAAATACCTGAAGAATTACAGCAAAACTGAAAAATGCTGTGGGAATTCATGTACTTCACAAAAATAGTTGTTATGATTATTAAAATATATAAGCATATAGATAAACGCTAGACCATTACACAATTTCTCATGAAAAATGAGTTTGACATTCAGATTCAAGTAAGTCTACAAGTTACCCACCTTACAAGCACCTGTTAGTCTAGTGTTAGCCTCACCTTTTCTCTTTGAAATTTCTATAATCAGTAGCTTTACATTTCTTTACAGATGTTTCTATACTTCGAAGATCATGGACTAGTGACGTGCTCTGCTGACCATCTCATTATTTTGTGGAAAAATGGAGAAAGAGAATCTGGATTGCGCAGTTTAAAATTATTTCAAAAATTAGAGGAGAATGGTGACTTATATCTTGACATTTAGTTGAAGGAATTTGGAATACTTGTGTGTGAACCTTGAATGTCAAATATAGGGTAATACTGAAATTTATAATGTATTATTTATTTTTTTAAAGAGTTTAAGTTATCTCCACACTCAGTGAGGGGCTCAAACTCCCAACCCCCAGATCAAGAGTTGCAAGTTGTTTCTCCGGTATTAGTACATTCACCAAAGAATACACTATACGTTTTTTGACTTTTCACATAGCAGTAACCTGAGGAAATGGGTCTATAGTGCTCAGAACCTCTCACTCACTTGATTTAGTATAATTTTGTTCCCTCTAATTACATTCTTATCACGAAAATTTTTTAAAAAGTTACATGTACTTTCATATTTAGACCCTTGTGAAATTTAAAGTACCTGCCTTTATTCTCAAAATGAGTATTTTAACTATACCTGTTTTAAAAATTTAACAAGCCTACTTTTCAGAAAATACAAGATATTTTGGGATAAAAATGAGAAATCCACTGAACAACAGATAGGATGTAGCACTTCTTGAATTTACAGCTGGAGACCTCCAGGAGCCTGTGCTTTGTGCTGCTGCTCAAGGGGTGAGTGCTGGGTTTGAGCTGCTTCTTCTGAACCTAGACCCTGTGAGGGAGGTGGAAATAGAAGAGTAAAACTGGCATTCGTTAGAAGCTTTTTGTTCTTTGATTTTCCTTAGAGCCTCTTGGATTAAGAATCTTTGTGATAAATATATCCTATATCCTACAGATTTCCTGGTCTTTACTAAATAAGTAAGAACCTTCTGTGAGCAACTTGAGTTTCTCACTGTTAAACTCCACCTTTTTTATTGGTGGTGCCAATTTCTTTAAATGCTTTTGTTGTAGTTTACCTGCTACTATTCCTACAAACTCAGGTCAATAGGAATCGTACCAGGGTGTGGTTTTCTCCCCCCATGTGAAGTGGCTGAATGGCTATTAGCTAGGTGGGACCGGACCAGCACACAGCCCTCATTTGTGCCTGGAATGAGAGCTAGAGCAGTAAAGAGATACCGTGCTTCCCAAGTCAGTGTGGCCGCAAGTGCCTGATTGATCTTACCATTCCTCCAATATGAAAGACTTGAGAAAGGCTTCGTTTGTGTAGTTACTTGCAGGACCACTCCAACTTAATCCTCTTTATCACCCCACCAGCCTTAGAACAGATATTTTCTCCCCTTTGGTACTAAAGAATAAAAATTAAAAAAGAAAGTGGAGTTAATTGTGGAGTTATGCTGAAAGTGCTGATCAAAGAGTCCTGTTATCATGTAGGAGGAGGACTCCCGCTCCTTCGCTCTCTGCCAGTTCACCTGTTCCTCCCACTCATCCATAATGGAATCTTTATAAATTGTTGCTTTTACTAGTTTTACCTTTGACCATTGCTTCTGCTACCTCCGGACTGGAAGAGCAAGGTCATCTATGCCAGTCTGATGCCCTGATGTTAGGAATGAGGAAACTGAGGCCCATGCAGGTAAGACCTTGCCATTAGCCCTTTGCCCTGGTCTTAGTGCATCAGGTTGTTGATCACTTTAGTTAGGTATCTCACAGTCATTTTCGGGCTTTAAAATTTTCTTTGATAACTGGACCTTCTTCCATTACTAGCTTGCTTTTTCTTTGGACATTTTACATGAGGTCTTTTAAGTTTTTCAAGTTGTTTTCTTGAGTTGTGTAAGACCTCTTCCATGAATTATACAGGTTAACTGTTGTATTTCCTAATAGGTTTTGGGTTAGTATTTTCAGCTAGTAATCTGTTCCCATGGAGTGACAGAAACCATAGGTGAGTTTTGGGAGCAACTAGTACTGTAAGTACCACCATCAATCCTCTGATCTTTCTGGAGGGAAGCCTCCCACTCAGAAAGAGGAGAGATTTTAATAGGGCTCAGATGTGATGGCTGCTCAGTAGTTGTGTGTAGACTGCTGCTAGAAGCTGAACTTGAAGCACCCAAAGTAACAGTAGGTAGTGGGTCCTGTCATTTTTTAAAAAAATACCCTGTTACCTCCTTCTCTAGCTGTCTTCACATAATTACAAGCAAGAGCCTAAATTTCAGGGGCACTGTATCATTCCTTTCTCAGCCTAAGGCTTGTTCTTTGCCTCTAAGACAAACCAGTCCTGACTTAGAATTATAAAATATTGTTACCTGTACAAGAATGATCTTCTAACTAACTTGTAGTTAAGTAGTCGGTCTAATATGACTTCTACCTATATTAGATAGCATTCTTCTTAATTAGTGGGGGTGTGTTCAACACAGAACGTTTTAGGAAACAAATATAAAGAGGCATTTATAATAGTTTATACCTTCTGAAAGACTATATGGAAGAATGCAATATTTAGTTAGCAGTTCAGAGGATTACACACTGATTAAGACTGTAGCTGTGTTAAAGCTTTGGTACCTGGCAGTCTTAAAGCCTTTAACATTTTAATTTGACATTATAAGGAGTAAGCTGTAACATTCATACAGAAAATGTCAAACATCTGATAAATGTTACTTACCAAATGGAACTGAGAGCGACATGACGAGGTAAAGACGGTCCTTGTCTCGAGCAAGTCTCTGAAGCCTAGGCAAGTTATTTAGCTCCTTAAAATGGGATTTTGACATCCTGAATTTAATGTGTCTGAAAATAAAGTGTGTGACTCATGAAATAAAGGACACTAAAGCGAAATTTTGAAATAATGAAAAGTTTAGGCCAAAGAGATAAAATAAAAACAGCTGTTGGGAATGAAAAATGGCTGTAGGAATTTAGTTACAAGTACTTCACAAAAACACTTTCATCACATTTACATGGTGCAGCATTACAACACAAAGCTAGCTGCTGTCCTGACCAAGCACATTCGCTTTTCTAACAAAAATAATTTAGATACATTTCTCTGCGTGGAATTGTCATATATGATTTCATTTTTTGGTACAAAACATAGAAAAAAACATTGGCACATTATGTAGTGATAAGTCATTTTTTTTCTTTCCATGTACTGGTTTCAAGTGTTCTGCATTCCAATTTTCATTTGAAAAAAATAACTACTACTCAACTGATTCAGCCTCTGTTTATACCTCATTAAAATGCAGCATGGAGTACAGAGGATTTGAAAAGGAAAATGAAGATATTTTGTTTACTGAGTTTCTGATATTTACAATACATAGAGAAGGGTTGTTTGGTAAAAGAGAAAGGAAAATCTCAAGTCTGACTTTATGTAGATCACAGAAAGTTTTCAAAAGAGCTGTATAAAAATATGCACTTGTGCTTTAGAAGCTTTTAGCATACAATTAAGAGCATAAAATAGTATTTACTGCTTCTCCTTATGCCTATTTTCCAATCTATTTACACATCGTGCAGTCTTTTCTTCTTTACATCATTAAAGCAAAATGGCAAGGTTTCAAATATAGATAGGTTAAAAACATCTGAACTTTGAAACTTCCCCATCCCTCCCCAAAAAGAGATGTCTAGATGGTACACTGCATAAGCTACTCCAGACTTACACCCACCAAATTTAGAGTGCTTTAATAAAAACTTTTAACAGCAAATGTATATAAATTTTCTTAAAAAAAAAAGTTTATCCAAGGGCATTCAAATTTAATGGCTTTTATATACTCACTTTAGTGCCTTGTGACTGCCTCTGTAAACTGGCAATAAGGGAAGCTCTTGGATTCCCCCCAAATAAGGTGTCAGTCCCTCCCCATCATAAGATGAATTCCTTTTCTAGGAAAGACAGCTACACAGGCCACTGCTTCCAGTCTACAGAAGGCACTCACCAGGCCAAGGCTGTGGTCAACCTTGCTTGTCACACCATTAAGCAAAGGAACTGCTTAGCCATAGAGGTGACAAAATCAACTAGTTTATCAGTGATTTGGTCCTAGTTGTTTTGCTCATTTTTTATATAGTTTTTTCCCCTTAGGTATTATGAATCCTTCAGCTGAGACTCTTGAGGAAAATAGTCAAGCTAAACAGTGAAGGTGACTTTTATGGTAAGAGACACTAGCTAAGCTACTTGGTCATCCAGCAAGATGGGCTCACAGGCACCGTCTTTGCTGCTGTGTCCTGCTAGTTATATATAGTAAATGAGCTCCATGGTTTCATGAGGACACACAGGATGACAGTAGGACAAAGGATTTTGCCATGTGTTTGTTCTGTCACTAAGTGTTCAAAAGAACATGTCTTTCTCTTCACGGAATGTAACTTTCTAAAAATGCAGTTTGGGGACTTAAATAATTCAAAGGTCCAATATTAAACACCAACTCTTTAACCTACACCTCTCCTTTTCACTAGAAAGTAATGCCTCTTATTTCCACGACTGATTCACAGTGCCCTTCGCAGATCCCGAGGTCCCCTTCTCTGTCTTGGCTTTAGCTATCAGATGGAAGCCTCAGACTTTTGCACTTGAGGTCATCTAATGTCTTCCAGTGTTTGTAGTTATCAGCCAAATGTTGCATCAGGGCTGGCAGATGGGCAAAGGCTGCAAGGACATCAAAGAATCACAAGTTAGGTGACCGGAACATATTTAAGGCCAGGGCTCTGTGAGATAGATTGGGGTTCAGAAGTGGAAGAGAGGTCCCCTAGTGCACATACAAGCATGGGAAGGTAAGTTATTAACACTAGTTTCTAAAATACAGTCACTTATTAGCAACATTACAAAATGTATTTGGTCTACTCTGATTCACAGATGCTGTTGGTATTCTTTCTAGAGTTTCCCTGAGGAACGGCTAAACCTGCAAACTTTGGAAACCTTTGCTTCCCAGAAGTTAAGACTTACTGCTGCAATTATCAAACATCAAACATCTCTTACGTACAGAGATTTCTGTACATAAGGTTCTCTGCAAGGTGCTAGGGATGCAGAAGGTGCCTACGCGCCCCCTCCCCCGACCTGGCTGCAAACAGCTGGTAGCTATCTCCACACACACACAACCAAAAGTAGCATTTCGTGTATACCTTTAGGCCCAACCTGTGTCAGTAAGGGTTATCATCATAAAGTATAACACAGTATCCTATGGGGTGGCAAAACACCAACTCTCTTACCATCCCAAGCATCAAACATGTCTGTTATGAAGTAGTCAATGAAGGAGATCTGGGATTTGGGGATGCTGCAGGTATTCCGGTCAAACACTGGCATCACCACAGGGAGCCCCTGTCTCTTCTCTTCATCAGTCTACGAGAAATGAGAGCACACACAGGGCTGGGGCACACGAGGAACTGTCACAGCATCTCATTTCTCAGAAGAGCTCTGAACATGGGTCCTCCTCTAGCTGTCACCATGAAGACCTCGCTAGGTTCAGTAAGCTCCTGAGGCTCCTGTGAGTCAACTGCCTGATGAGCTAGGGACTCAGGTCTCTTGTACTATCCCAGAGCCCCTCCTGAAGCACTGATCTCTTCACCCCTTTCTGAAGATCGGCTTCCGCAGTCCCACTAGTAGCGCTGAGTACTAACACTGATGATACCACCATTTACAGTGAGTGCAGGAGTGATGGTGGGGCAGTGCTTATGCCTTAGCGTGAGTCCAGGCACTGTCACCAAACTGTACCAGGAGTCACGTGCCTGAAGTTCAAAAAGCCAGTTTCACTTAACCAATATCCTCATTGAAGCAGTAAGAATTAATGAATTTTGACCTCTGAGTACATGTGCTTTTAAAATTCTGTGTTCTGACAAAATGGGAAGTCCGCATAAAGCCCTTACACCACACAGCACAGCATTGTGATGTTGTCTGGAGGAAAAGCATTTCAGCAGTTGAGCTGAAGCACACTATTTTTACTCCAAAGAATGGCAAACTGGGATTGCTCAGGTTTGAGTACTGGTCATGCGGTTCTCAAGGAGCATGTCAGCCTGAGCATTTTGCACAGTAGAGTGGATGTTTACTTGTGTAAGGCCAGCCTGTGTGGAGCTGAATATTAAGATACCCATGTTCCTGATGGTGTGCTGAACCTGAAGCCAGCTCATGAGAGGCCTCGTTTCTGACTTGTGATTCTTAGGCCACAGCGCTTGTGAACATTAGTACATTCCTTTTTGGGGAAGGACAGCTGAACAAGGAACTTACATTAAATGACTTAGAAGTGTTCCTCTCCCATGCCTGTACTTAGAGAATAATTAGGAGTAGTATTTCAGGCTGCCTCTGTGGGTCCTGGGAGGCCCATTAATGACCTCCTACAAGCTTTTGGCTCAGCTTGCTCATTCCAGATTAATCGATGAGGCATCTTTAAAATCTCCACTGTTGTTCAAGGAGTAGTTCGGATTTTTTACTCTTAACCCCCTTCTTTCTGGCAACGTCAGACTGCCTGCCCTACTTTTCTCCATTTCTGGAGCTCCTCTTCTCAGCCTTGAAAGCTGCAGTTAACGTACTGAGTACTTGGCTGTCCTCTCCCTGCCAGCCCTTTGGGACACGAACCATTCTTTATCCTGCCGTCGTGGTACACTCCGCTGTTCCGAAAGGCCCTCCCCCAGTGCAGGACTTGGGGCTGCGTGCGTGTTTTTCTTTCTATCACACATACGTACCACATTCCTCTTCCCTGGAAGTAGGCCTGTATTTCAAAAGCATCTTGTGGTCTACTTGTTTCTGGATTTTGTTCCTTCACACTGCCAAAGTGAACTACATATTGCTATTCTTATATAAAAATTCTATTTTTCTTCCTTACTAATTTTACACATGATACTTTCTCTCCCACGAAGTCCTTTCCTATTTCCATATATCTAAATCTTTTCAAAAAATAAAAACACAACTTTAATACCAATTCCCTCAAAGCTCCTTTTTTTTTTCTTTTTTTATCATCTAGGAAACGTATCTGTCTGAACTCAGATAGCATTTACCATACCTCCTTTAGAGATACTTCCTATTTTTAGCGATGTGTGGACCTATCTATGTCTACGCCTCTCCCCTGCTGTTTATGAGCTGCCCATGAGTGGGAGTGCATCTTGCACTTCTGTGTCCCCACAGGGCTCAGTGGAGAGAATAACAACCTGGTAAGTGAACGGATGGTAGCCCAGTGTTTGTGGAAATTCAGGTTCTGACATTCTGATGATGAAAAGATACTTTCAGAGGCTCAGTTTATCCCCTCCTAGAATGACTTTGGTCGGTGGCCAGCCACATCAGTCAAACCAGAAGTCTATTTCAGGCCGGGGTGAGCCATTTCTTTCCAGGGAGGATTCCTGTATTAATTGATGGCTACTCAACTGGAAAATCTCCAGAGTTCCATGACCTGGAGCCATTTCCAGAAGAGAAGTGGAGCTTCCCTAGAGAGGCAGTGTACCTGTGCAAAATACTCCTCAGAGATCCTCCCAGCCCATTCGATGCACAGGTCCAGGGGGCGACATGGGTTGGCTACATCAGCACACTTTATCATCATACGCTTGATCAGGATTTGGTTTTCAGGAAAGTTCTTCCCAGTAGGGTTGCATTCACAGTCACTGCCCTCAATCTGGAAGACAGATGGTCATATTAACGTTAAAATGATATCATGACCACAGTAGCCAGACATTAGATGGTCGGCAACCAGGCCCATTCAGACCTGCCTGGGACTCAAGTTTTCCCATCCTTAATTCCATATATAATACACTTAGTCAAGACAAACAGTTTAAAACATCAAACTCCCTGTCACCACTCATCCCCTCACTGCCATCCTATTCCCCAGAGGTAACTATTACCTCGGGTTGGTTTTGTTTTTAGTAGTTTGGTATAGCATTTTAGAGGAGAGCTTTTCTTCCAGTTTTATCAGGATGTGTAGAAACCACTGCCAGGTTTATAAAAGTGCATTAAAGATAGGAAAGAACGCATACATAGGACTCTTCAATCCTTTCTTCATTTATTTCTACTACTTATGCCTGCCATCTCCCTCTCTGTCCTATGACTTTGTGTCCCATCCCTTTTCTCTTGAGGCGTCTGTCCACTCATGCTTTCCTGGCTGCTTTTCCGACTGAATGGTGGCAAGTCATGACCCAAGTACATTCTTGGTTGAGGGGGTACTAAGAGCATGAAAGTGCGCTGGGGCAGGATTGGGTGTATTTGGTCATGTTTAGAAAGACCAGTTGTGCAGGAGTACAGACCTAGTGACGGATGTCAGGGGTCCTGAGCCAAGTGGCCAGTTCTGGGAGTAGGCTTACATAAATGCAGTGATAGGTCAGTTACACAAAACCTGGATGATTGCTATCTTCTGCTTCCAAAGACATCAGATTGTGTAAAAACAATTACATTTCCAGAGTTCTGCCAAGCTGAAAAACTGCATGACATTTTAAGGGGTTTTGTTTTATTCTGAGACTAGATCTATTTATTAAACCATCATGGACAGAATTATGTTCTGAAATTTTTTTTTTTTAATTTCTTACCACTGGTAAAATACTGCTTACAATACATACTGTTGTAAATAATAGATCTCAACACAGAGTTGGGAGCTTATTTTGATAGGTGACTTTCCTTAACTCTAAATTCCGTGTCATTTCCCCCTCCTGACTCCCCAGATCCTTACCCCCATAAGTCAGTCTCCTGAAAAGAGAGGGCCCTGGCATTACGCTGTGGGGCCCCAGGAGATGAAGTAGAACAGGTGAGGTAGACACTGTCCCTCCATCTGGTCATGTGAGGGGTCCTCCACGAACAGTCTCCTTACTGATCATCAGGTTACTCTGAAGACAGCCATTCATCATCCATCCACATATGCAGCCTCTGCCCAGTGGAAAGGAGCACAAAGCTTTCCTAATTTTACAGGGCTATGAACAGCTTCATGGTTTCAGAGGTCAGTTGAGCTCCTTTTAAACAACAGAGATGTGAATCTTCTGTGCATGTTTTTGAAACCCAAGTTTGGAGGGGCCTTAAGGCAGGACTAGGGTAGATCAGGAAATTTAAAAAATGAAAAATGCTTTTGTTTTCAACTAGCACTCACAATTTGACTATATGGAATCTTTAGGTACTAATGTTTTTAATGCAAGTCAGCAGGAATATAGTTCTTTAAAATATCCACTTTCCCCCCAATACTAGATTTTAGCTTCTATTTTATTCTTTATTTTATTGAGTTCTTTTAATTCCAGTACAGTTGATATACAGTGTGGCATCACTACATTATATGCCTGAAATTGCCAGTTGCCAACATCACTCACGTGTTCATCGGGGGGTGTGTGCTGTCTTATCCCCACCACCTGTTTACCCCTCTCCTCCATCCACGTCCCCTCTGGTGACCACCGGTTTGTTCCCTGTAGTTAAGAGTGTCTCTTGGATGGTCTCTCTCCTTAAAAACAGCCACTTTGGAGGTCTCCAATGACCGAGAATTAGAAAGGGCTTTGATCCTCTAAAATGCCCCACACAGGCTAGCCTCTGTTGTCTGCAGGCCTCGTCTGTCTTACTCTTTGGGCCTACCTCCTCCTGTCACCATGGGCCTTATTTCAGGACCCTCCTTTCAGGGAGCTCAGGGTTACTGCGGACACTGTGGCCAGTACTTCCAGCCCGTCTTCCCCAGCTCCGGGCAGAGAGCCACCTTGGATTCAGGATGAGGAGAAAGTGCATTGAGGCCAGAGTAGCCTCTGATGGGAACAGTGCTCGGTTGTATCTGACCACAGGGGAAATGCTTACCTCAGCTGCCATTGGCTTATTGATGCTGTTCACAAATTTGTTCACATGTTCAAAGTGTTTGGTCATCTCTGTTGCTAAAACCATGTCGATAATGGCCTGGCGCAGTGTTCGATAATGGTTCCTAAAATAACCAGAAGACAAAGAGCCTTGTTCATATCAGGTCCGGAATTAGAACTGTCGTGCTTCCATCTCCCCACACTTCCACAGCGCAGGAGGAAGCCAGGGGCACAGAGTTGGGAACCGAGTGCGGATCATCAAGTCTGCCTGTGCCTCTTCCCGGTAAGCCAGGACTTGCTGACGCTGTTCCACTGTCCCCAGTGCAGCGGACCCTTCATCGTAGGACGTGAGTGTGCGATGTCACATAGTAGGCACTTACTTTACAAAGTGGTTCCTTCTCCCTTCCCTTGGCAACACAAACCCAGTGAGGTGGAAGGCAATGTCAAGTCCCTGCCCTGCAAGCCTGGAGCAGCAGCCTGGTGAGCTGTCCCCGAGGCAGGTGGTCCAGACTCGGGTTTCTATTACAGAGACTTGTCAGCACTTCCTCAGGTGATGGCCTCAGAATCATGTTTTTCCCCTGAAAAAGCTCTAAATTAGATCGAAGGTGTATTGCGTGGAGCTGCAAACCTGCCCCATTAACTCTCCAGGTCCTATCATCTTCTTCTAACTTCCAGGAGCCAGCATGAAGAGCTCAGTAGAGTTGGCTCTTGGAGAAAATTCTTTCAGTGAAAGTTCTAAAAACAGTCCTTGACACTGACGAAACTTTCTGAAAGTGGAATAACTGGTCTCCGTGTTTTCTCAGATTTCTAGAAACCAGCGTGTTTGGTTCATGTCGAAGTGTGGTCCCTGCGGCCAGAGTGAGCTCTGTGCTCTGTGTCTGCTTGGCCCTCCAGCCTGGCCGCTGCTCCACGGGCAACAGCCATAGTGACTGCAGGCCTGTGGTGGCCCCCAGGGATTGCTCCTGTCTGTTCCTGGCTGGCCCACTTAGCCCAGGAAGGGGGAGACCTGTCCCACCCTTTGGGCTTTAACATTTCTGCTGGGACATCTAGAACAACACTGTCTCCTCATGAGTTAGGTTTTTAAGTGGCAAACATTGAACTGGGGGAAGATGAGAAAGGATGCATGTTCCTTGAGTTACACAAAAGGCAGGATGTCCTCCTGGGAGGGCAAAAATTCTGCTGTACTTATCAGTAAGACAATCAATATTTCTAATTACTTTGGGGATATGTAAAACATGTCCATAAACTCACTGAAGACCAAATGAAATTCCGAAAGATAAAAGCAGTCTGAAAAGTACAGGTAAGCTTACAAGCGCAAGGTGACTATCTTAATGTCTGATACAATGGTCCAACTATTGTTCTTTCTCCTTTTCCTTACCCTAAGAAGCAGCTCAGGACTTGAAGTTAGGGAAAACACCATTTCCCACTTACACTTCAAAAACCTGAGCACAGGAACCCAAACACCACAGACCTGTCGATGTTCTTGAAAATGTTGCATTTGCTGTCCTTGACAGTGAGCTGGAAAGCCAGGGCAGTGTGATGACTCTCTAAGACAGCGGTGTCATTGTAGAGCACGGCGAGTTCGCTGCCTGCATTGCAGAGGAACGAGTTGGTCCTTCCCGGGTGATCCACATCGTGCACCGTGGCTGCAATCAGTGCTGCGACCTCATCCAGCTGATCAAGGCTTCCCTGGGGCCGTGGGGAGGCAAGGGTGAATGTTATCCACTGGCTGTCAGAGACCTACACTCCTATCTGTGCCTCAGGAGGGATGGGATGACCAGAATATTTTCTTCGCCTGATGAGCCTTCTCTGACTTCCTAGAAGTTGAGAAGCTACCCAGGACATAGCACAGATACTCCACTATGCTGCAACGTATCTGGAGGGAAACAGAAATCTGAGCTATGGGACACATCTATTATGATGGATGCCTACATTCTCTTTCCAGCACCCACTCACTCCAGGTCTTTGCAGGAAGCCAAACAAGCCTTTCCAAATGCTTGCCCTGTGGTATTGCCCTGACATTTTCCCACGAGTGGAGAGAGCATAGAGTGGCCTATGATCCCAAGAATTACTTATTTCATTTGCTTGCTTGGGTAAAGAATGAGAGAGTGGCAGTAAGTGGCACAAATACATCGAGACTCTTCACACCAAGGTAAAAGAACTAGAGCCAAGCAGTACAAGAGAATCACGGACAAGAAAAAGAATTTTCCCAGGCCAACTAAGGTGAAGGCAGCTCTTGCCGTTGAAAACCAAATTCAGCTGCAGGCTAGCAGGCGGCAAAGGCAAAAGGGAGACCCTCTTTCTTAAGCTCCTGCTGTGTTAATCTGAGAACACAGACCAAAAGCACAAGGGCATACAAATGTTTTCTCAGATTACAACTTTAGGTAAGGGTTATTAAATGGGCTACTATCATGTAAGAGATCCTATAACTTGGGAATTCATTCAGTAATCATTTCTTCTAGGCTTACTGGGCTCTAGTTAGTAGAGTGTGAGCACTACAATGATGAACTACACTGGCATGCTTTCCGCACTAATGGGGTTGACAGTTTACTGGGAAAGGCACAAAATCTCTCTCTCTCTCACACACACACATGCACAAGTAAAAAATAAATCTCTGAGCTCAAGAGCTCCTTCCAGCCCAATTCTCCAAGGTTCTTTGCAGTTCTACATTTTCTGATTGTCTGGCAAGACTGTCAGAATTAGAAAATGTCTTTTAAATTATATTACAGTCTTAGCCTTGTTTCCATTGCTATTTGAGAAATTCAATCAGATTTTGCAGCCGCTAGCAGAATTCACAATTTAAAGGAAAATTCTTAGGGGAGGGAGAGTAAGGGAGATGATAAAGTGACCAAGAACTCCCTGATTTATCAAGCATTTAGTCACTATTTTTCTAGAGTGGTTCTGCTTAAGTGAGGTTCATCTCCAACTCTGGACTGCAGGGGCTGCCATCACTTTGGTCTTGACATTCATGCTTTAGGTTTTGCCCTCTACTGGCCCGGTGCAGCCTCAGCAGTGCAGTGTCTCGTGCAGCATATAGCAGAGGGCTGTGAGCCTGCAGTATGGATCTGGAAGTGCCCTGGCTCCTCCAAGAAAGGGCTGTACAAACACAGGTTCATGTCACCTTTTTTAACCACAGGTGATAAAGATCTTCAAAAGCATCACTCTTGGACCATATTCTTTATTTTGTTGGTGATTAAAGTGAATACCAAGATCAGCTTCCGGCTAATCGGCTTTGGCAAACTCTCCCCACCATGGTGGCATTTCTGCTCCTTCTGGCTGACCCACGGCCACTCTTCTAAGTACTCAGGGTCTTAGAATAAGGGGATGATCTCATGTCAGGCCACTGCAGACTGATAGGAATTTCAGTCTCTAAATAGCAGTTCTCCCGAGGCGTCTGCATTCTAAGCTTCAGTTCTAATTGCAGCAAAGGAATTACAAGCTTCACTGTGCAAGTGAGGGGAGAAGGGGAGGAAAGAAGGGGATCTCTTGCCAGCTGTGGCAAGAGATGTACATAGGGTGTACATAGGGCTGTCCTATAAATCAGCACCTGTAGAGGACACTACTCACTTCTAAATAAGACTAAGGGACGTGAAACCTCTCAGAATTATGTAAGTCATCAATATAGGAGATACACATTCACACCTACACAAAACACATACACACACATCTATGTCTGATCAGGAGAAGGGGGGATGGCTCATTCCTGTCTGATTTATAATTCACCACTGGCCCAATTCTGATCCTAAAATGGAACCTCTAGACAAAGTAACCATTTGCTGTAATAATGAAGTCCTGTCCTTGATCCCTCACAGGGGGCTCCTTGTGAATACCTGGAGAATGGGTTCATGAATCAGCCAGGCATGCAAAGGAGTCTCTCCCATGACATCAATTACTACTTTAGGCATGTGGGGGAGGGGAGAGCTGGGAGAAAAGGCCATGTCTTTACAACACCAACATGATCAGTTAATCTGAGTGTGTGTGTATATATATGTAAAAGTTAGCTTTTTTGGCTTAACATTTCATAAGATTGAGCTCCTGGACCTCCAATTTAGGCAGGTAACTAGATCCTGATATCAAAATTCTACCTTCACTCGCTCCTTTCCAAGGAAGAAGGCAGTGGCATGCAGGACATCGGCGGCATGGGTGGAGTTGTGGTAGGCATTGGAGGAGTGGTAGTTGGCTTCAATCACTTGGAGCCAGGCTCGAAGAGTAGTTTCAGAGCAGTGTAAAAATTCACATACTCCAAACCGAGAAAACACCTTTAAGCCCAGGTAAACCAATGGCCTGGAAAAAGGGAAAACAATTCACTGTATTCACTGGTCTAGAAACTGCTTTCTTTGATGACACGGGGGAATAGAGGCATTTTTCTTGAGACGCTTTTACTTCACATGCTCAAGGGCATAAAAATATTCCCTCCCCAAATTAGGAGACAGAACATCTCATCAGTCACGGATTTACAACCAGGTGCCTCGCAGTGATCCATACATGGTTTCTCGATTGTCTTTAAGTCAGATGGCCTTAGTGGTTCCAGCAACCAAGACAGATATCTGATAGTCCCTTTCCATCTCTACTTCTATACAAGCTCTATACTTCCTCTGTGTCCCCTCAGGAAGTCACTGAGCCTAAGGACAGTGGTCTCTGCAAAGTCTTACCATTTCCCATCACATTATTCATGTACAGGTGAGAATCATTCACATACTGTACATCAGCAGCCCCAGAAGAAAGCCTTCTCCTACTGTAGAAGAGGTCTTTCTGAGTTATTTAATTTTTTCCCTGCCTCCCGGATAGATCCAAGGTCAAGTCTGTAGTGCTCTCAAACTCATTTTGTGAGGTGGAGCTTCAACAGTTCAGGGCTGAGAGTACTTGTAACTCCTTTACTAGCACAAAGGAATGACCTGGATAAATCTGAAAAGGACACGTAGTAAGTCCTCATCCTTGGTCATCCCCCGGCTAATCCCACATCTTACCCACTCTGTCTCCATAAAGGAGCTCACTCAGGGGCCACAGTCTCTCTGGTTGTTCGACATTCCAGCATGGCATGACTGGTAGAACCTGTGAAGTTTCTTGTGGCAAGAACGCACGTCTCCCTCAAATCCAGATGTGAAAGTCTTGAGCGTGGCCATCAATCTTTCCCCACCTGCAGCCAGAGAAGCCACATACCTTTTATGTGTTACAGCTTCCAATTCAAAGATGTTGAACTCCCAACTTTCCTCATTATCAAGTAACTGAGCGATACAAGGGGGGACATCGTTGATGGTTATTGGCATCGCAAGGTGGCTGTGACTCTGGTGCACATCTGAGCAAACACATGGGGTTGGGGAGGCTGGTTAATTGCAGAATCTTGAGTGCCCCTGAGCATTTGTCATCATCTTCATGGTAGCTACTAGAAAGGACGTCTTGAACTTCTAAGGGTAGGAAGATTTTTTTACTTCCAGGTGCTTCTCTTACATTATGAAACTTCCAGATCCCCCAACCAAAAATGAAAATAAAAGAAGTATTCCATTTAACTGTTTAAATGTACAGAGATTTGCAATTCCTACTCGGACAGTGCTCAAAGAAGTAATTTTAATGAGGAGACCTGGTTTCAAATGCAGAACACAGGGACAGTGAACTCCAGTGAGACCCAAGAGGAAGTAACAACACTCTCCCCAAACAGTAATCCCAAAATGTGAGAAGGCACAGGCTGGAGACTGGTTATCATCATGACATGGACAGATGACAACTTACTCTTAGTGAACACATACTCGTTTCCTGACAACCTTCTCAAGCCATCCTGGAATAAAGAAAGCTACTATTAGAAGGGTGCTTTCCATGCTCTTAGCATTGTTCTCTCATTTCTTCCATTAGCCTAAGAGACCTGCATCCTGAAAACCCAATCTGGAACTCCAAGTTGAAGCTCAAAATTTTATTAAAGAGTATCTGTGAGACAGAGGATATTCTCCCTTCCACCACTATTAGCCCCAGGAGATGGAGAATTGAGAATAAAGTGGATAGGACTTCATTCAGGTTATACATCTGATCTCTGATTTGCCTTTTTTCAAATTCCCTCTTTGTCTTCTGGCATCTTGAAGCCACATTTCTGCAATTACAGAAGGGGTCCTGCTTTTGGATGTGGGTTATTTTGAAGGAACGCCACTTCCCCTTATAGGGACTGTGTTATTCTTGCGTTCTTATATTTACATATTGGGAAACCAAAGTCATGGGCCACATTTTGGGGATGACTTAATGTAAAAACTTAAAAAGGGTGGGCTGATTTTTTACTTATATCTAAATTTTTTTCCAACTGTATTTTCTGTTTTGCAACCTGGGCATTGCAACTGGCCTTTAAAATGAATTTCTGGGTTTGAGATGTTTGGAGCAGCATAAGGGAGTGGAAAGAATTCTGGTGGTTTCCATTTACTAGGCTCTTGAACTAGGCTCCAGATGGTGCTGCATCTCAGTTTCCTTCTCTCTGCTTTCTACCCTTAAGTATCTAATTATTTAGATCTTGCTTAAAAGTCATTTATAAAATTACTTGTCTCTCTAGAAAGTATGCACTAAGGTTCAAAGTATTAATGAAAATGGGAGCTTGGGTGGCTCAGTTAAGCCTCCCATTCTTTTTTTTTTTTTTTAAATTTTATTTATTTGACAGAGAGCATGAGTAGGCAGAGTGGCAGGCAGAAGGAGACTCCCCATTGAGCAGGGAGTCCAGCCTGGGGCTCTATCCCAGGGCCCTGGGATTATGACCTGAGCCAAAGGCAGATGCTCAACTGACTGAGCCACCCAGGTGCCCCAAGCCTCTGACTCTTGATTTCAGCTCAGGTCATGATCTCACGGTGCTGAAATCAAGCCCTATGGAGGCCTTGGCACTCAGTGGGGAGTCTGCTTCTCTCTTTCCTACTGCCCCTCCCCTGCTGTTTGGGTGCTCCCCCTCTTTAAAATAAATAAATAAATCTTTAAAAAATTAAAGTATTAATGAAGGGCTCCCCTGAAGTCATACCTTGGATCTTCAGGCCAAGCCCTTAATTTTTAAAACTCTATCAGTAGGCAAGTAACCATGGCTACAGCTGTCTTGCCCGTAAGGTAGGTATCACAAGGTACTCCTGTTCTTGTTTTGCTTTTCTTTTTCTGGTTCGCAAAACCAAATAAAAGGAGGTAGAATTCTACACTGGTTCCTCACAGCCTTACCTGCAAGATGGTACACCAGCAGGGGGAAGGAGGGCAGATAACGTAACTCCAAGAACCAAAAGCCTCCTACTGCGACTCAGCCGTGGCTGCCCTCCTGAAGGACCCTTGCCAGCGTTGTCCAGAGCTCAAGTTTATGATGCACTGGGAAGGAACAGCCAAGGCCAGCCCAGGGACAGAAAAGCAATGGGGGGGAGGGGTCACTAGATTACAGGCTCATTAAAGACCTTCAGCAGGAACAAGGAGAATGACTACAAAACCAGTCAACCCAGCATATGGCGGCAGGGCTGGACAGAAAACACACAGATGACTCCGGGAGTCTGTTTTCCTCCCAAAGAGTACTTTCAGTTTCAGCCTCTGATTAGGATTACAAATGAGTAATTTGAATCTTCTCCTTTTTCTTCACTTGCTGATATATGAAGATTACCGCCAAACAGTTCATATAAAAACACAAGAACAAATGAGTCCTTAAAAAATCAGCTGCTCGGGGCGCCTGGGTGGCTCAGTAGGTTAAAGCCTCTGCCTTTAGCTCAGGTCGTGATCCTGGGGTCCTGGGATTGAGCCCCGCATCAGGCTCTCTCTTCACCGGGGAGCTTGCTTCCCCCCCCCCCCGCCTGCCTCTCTGCCTACTTGTGATGTCTCTCTGTCAAATAGATAAATAAATAAATACATCTTTTAAAAAAAAATCAGCTGCTCTTGGTGGTTACAGAGGCTGAGGCAGGAGGTACTGGCCAGCTGGCAGGGGGCAGACCCCGCCCCACCTCACCCTACGGAGCCAGAACAGCTCATCTCTACCTTTACTGGATTCTAGTGTTGGGGGGTGGGGGCGCCTGGGTGGCTCAGTCGTTAAGTGGGGGAACTTCTATAGAAGCTTTGATTTTTAACAAAGGATTTTCTTTACAATTTTGTGGTGTAGTCTAAGTACAAACCCTTGCATGATATAAGGAGCCTGCTGTCCAAGGAGACCTAGCCATAACCCTCAATCCAACACTGCCCTGGGTCAAGGGGAAGACATCGACATATTCCACCCTGCATCAACTGCTACTCTTTACTGTAATGAGGATTCTGAAGCACTGTCTCCCATTGCTGTGATCAGTTAGCTTCATGGAAAGATACATTCAAGAATTCCTTGAATTCTACCACTCAGATAATAACTTTTGATGCAGATGCTTCTGGTTATGCTGACATTAGCCCACACAACAGATGTTTCTGCAACTACAGGCACCAGTTTCTATGTTACATGTTCTGTGTCCTCCGGAGGGCACTTCCTGCCTCTCCCCTGCCTTTCTGGGCTTCCCTCATCACTCACAGTCATCAGGCCTCCAACGAGATCACTGGTGTGGGGATCTTCATCTTTGGTACCCAGCTGAGGGGAATACAGTTCTGTGGTCCGTAGAATCTCTAAAACCCTGTCCAAGGCTTCTGCTACTGTGACGGGGCTATTCTCTTGGGCTGCATTGATGATATTTATAACCTAAAGAAGTAAAGAGAGAATACATTTGAGGATATTAGGATTCTAATTCCCAAAGGTTACACGTGTGCCTGGAAATGGTAAGAAATCAGATGATAACACGTTTTGTTGTTCAAAATGATCCGTGTTTCCTCCGAACCAGTCCATTCTTCCATCCCCCCTCTGCTGGTGGTGCTCCTACCACAGAAACTACGTTTTCTGCAGCTCCTTTGCTGATCCTTCTCTGGCTCTCTTCTACAGGTTGGAGCTCCTTGGAGACTGGTGCTGGGCCTTTCACTCTCCAGTCCTTCCAGAGACAAGCTATTTCCGTGATTTTGGACCCCTATGATCCACATCCAAGGACTCTCAAATTTACACCCTTGTCTCAACTCTTTTCGACCTTCAGCTTTGTATATTCAGCTGCCTACCTGACATAGCTACTGCACTATCTGACTTACATGTCCAAAACTAAATTCATGATATTGCTCCCTTCTCCCCAAAGCAGGCAAGTGAACAAATGGAACAACAACAACAACAAAAAAAAAAAATCGAAGACAAGAGCTCCTTCTCTGCTTCCTACACTGGGCAAAACAACACTTGTATCCACTTGTGCTCAAAGC
The DNA here is from genome assembly GCF_009829155.1 of Mustela erminea. Classification (NCBI taxonomy): domain Eukaryota; kingdom Metazoa; phylum Chordata; class Mammalia; order Carnivora; family Mustelidae; genus Mustela; species Mustela erminea. The sequence continues at coordinate 61,955,732 of NC_045616.1, forward strand.
CAAAACCTAGGAAGCCCCAGCTGACAAACCGTTTTCCCCATTTCTCGGTCACCTCTCCTAGTGTCCCTCATCACTAAGTTAAATTAATTCTACCCCTAAATATTTCTTCATCTATTCATTTCTATCTCCACTGCTGTAACTCAAATCCAACTAACAACACTTCATGGCCTGAAATTCTGGAAAAGCCCCAAACTGGCCTCTTCTCTTTCATTCTTGCCATTTCTAGTCCATTCTCTTCATGGCAGCTGGGTGTTCTTTTTAATAACATACTTGATCATGTCACTCCCCCACTTGAAACTCTTCAGTGGTTTCTTCTGCAAACAACTAAAACATGAACACTTCTCCCCCAGCCCCCACCTCCAGTCTCCGAGCTCTAGCCGCCCACACTTTTTTCCACCTTCTTCTTCAAATACTCCAATCCTCCAGTACTCCAATCAACTCTTTGCTTCTTCCCTCGCTGTGACTGCTGTCCAGAATTCTCTTCGCCCACCTTTTCTTCTAACATCCTTGCATTCTTCAGTTCTTACTTTAAACATTACTTCCTCTAGAGAGAGCTCTCCCTGATCACTTCATCCAACACGAATAGGGCCATAGTAATCTAATTTTCTCTTAGAACCCTACAGTTTTACTTACTAACAGTCATTGCAATTTATAACTACAAATTTATTTATTATATGTTTATTTAGTGTGCTTCCTCTCTACGGTATCAGTAGTAAGTCATTCATGACTTTATCTCCAGAAATTAGCCCAGTGCTGCGTGGCCCTGACTGCAGAGTGGAGGCAGCAGCTGCCACTCACCTTTGTGATGGGAGCCTCGATGGTCATGGAATGGATTCTTGCCATGGATGGATAGCGACGATTCTGTAGGCTTGGTGCTGAAGAGAAATAACAAAGTTGTAGCTGGTTCTGGTGGCTCAGCTTGGCTAAATACACCAAAGGAGCCCTTCATGGACCAGGGACCTGATTCTCAAAGGAATATTTCCCCACTGCCCTCCACACAGCAAAAGATATGCCCATCCTTCAATCATATAAGGCTGAGACACCAGGCACTACTTGCCAAAGTCTAGAAAAGGTGCTTTGGCCTGAAACCTTGATGGTGCAGGCAGGTTTTAGGAGTCCCAGTTCCAGAAGGGTAATTTCAGAGAGGGTTAATGGGATCCTGAGGTCCCATCTCACTTTCCTGTAAATCACTGAAGCCCAACTTTGATAGTTCCTAACTTTCAGTCCTCAGCTGTTGACCACATGATTGGGTAACTGCACTGCGGAAAAGGAAGCACGGGCCGCGGTCAGGGTGGGGCGCAGATGAAGGAGTCCACTCTCAGTAATTAGGGCCAGCCTCTCGACCTCCCTGTGCCCCTAGGTTCTTAACACCCAGAATCCAGTGATGGTTCTAGCTCTAATCAATAGAAACTTTCATTTTAAATTAATTCTAATTTAAATTTTTTTTAATTTTAAAATTCCAGTACAGTTTTTAAAAGGGTTATATTAGTTTCAGGTGTATAATATAGTGATTCAACAATTCCATACATTACTCAGCGCTCATCATGATAAGTGTACTCTTTATCTCCGTCACCCATTCACCCTCCCCTCTGCCCCAGCAACCTCCCCTCTGGTAACCACTATTTTATTCTCTACAGGTAAGAGTCTGTTTTCTGACTTTTGTGGGTTTTTTTGGCTTTATTTGCTTCTTACATTCCACATGAGTGAAATCATACATATTTTTCTTTCTGATTTCACTTAGCATTATGCTCTCCAGATCCATCCACGTGGTTGCGAACAGCAAGATTCCATGCTTTGTTAGGGCTGAGAAATACTACATTGTGTGTGTGTGTGTATTACATATAATATTATACATACGTTATATATAATCTATAACATTTATCTTTACATTATGTTCGTATATGTAATATATATTATATATAATATATACACACAGTAAACATACATATATTATACATAATATATACACACATATTACATATATATTAAATCTTTTATCCATTCAACTATCAATGGACACTTGTGCATCTTCCATAATTTGGCTATTGTAAATAATGCAGCAATAACCATAGAGGTGCATATATCTTTTTGAATCAGTATTTTTGTATTCTATGGGTAAAAGACCCAGGAGTGGAAATTAATGGATCTTATGGTAATTCTTTGAGGAACCTCCATACTTTTTTCCATGGTGTTGCATCGATCTGCATTCCCACCAACAGTGCACAAGGGTTCCTTTTTCTCCACATGCTCGCCATCAATACTGTTACTTCTCATGTTTCTGATTTCAGCCATTCTGACAAGTGTGAGGTGATAGCTCATCAGGGTTTTGATTTGCATTTCCCTGATGATCAGTGATGTTGAGCATCTTTTCATTTGTCTGTTGACCATCTGGATGTCCTCTGGATCAACAGCTTCTTGCCTTCTGCCCATTTTTAATCAGATTATTGGTGGTTTTGAGTTGTGTAAGTTTTTCAATATATTTTGGATACTAACCTTCTATTAGATAGGTACATTTGCAAACGTCTTCTCCTATTTGGTAGGTTGGCTTTTAGTTTCTTGACTGGTCCTTTTACTTTGCAAAAGCTTTTAATTTTGGAATAGTCCCAGTAGATTATTTTTGCTTTTATTTCCCTTGCCTCAGGAGACATATTTGGAAAAATGCTGCTAGGTCTAATGTCAGAGAAATTAATGCCTCTGCTCTCTTCCAGGATTTTTATGGTTGGAGGGCTCACATCTCTGTTTTAGTCATTTCAAGTTTGTGTGCATGGTGTGAGAAAGTGGTCCAGCTTCATTCTTTTGCATGTAGCTGTCCAGTTTCCCCAACACTGTGGAAGAGACAGTCTTTTTCCCATTGCATATTCTTTCCTGCTTTATCAGAGATTAATTGACCATATAATCATGGGTTTATTTCAGGGCTCTCTATTCTGTTCCACTGATTAATGCTTTATTTTTGTACCAGTACCATACTACTTTGATTACCACAGCTTTGTAGTGTATCTTGAAATCTGGGATTGTGATACTTCTGGTTTTGTTCTTTTTCAAGACTGCTTTGGCTATTTGTGGCCTTTTGTGGTTTCATACAAATTCTAGGATTATTTATTCTACTTTTGTGAAAAATGTTGCTGCTATTTTGATAAGGGTTGCATTAAATTTGTAGGATAGGTAGTACAGACATTTTAATATTTGTTCTCCCAATCCATGAGTATGCAGTATCTTTCCAGTCATTTGTGTCGTCTTCAATTTCTTTCATCATTGTTTTATACTTTTCAGAGCACAGCAGATCTTTCACCTCCTTGCTTGAGCTCATTCTAGGTATTTTATTATTTTTGGTGCAACTGTGTATCAGATTGCTTTCCCCTTTTCTGTTACTACATTAGTAGTGTATAGAAATGCAAAGAATTTAGGTACCATTGGTGGTTTTTTTTAATACTGTGACCTTACTGAATTCATTTATCAGTCCTATTACTTTCTGGGTGGGGTCTTTAGTGTTTTCTCTACATATTATCATGTCGTTTGCAAATAATCAAAGTTTTATTTCTTCTGTAGAAATTTGGAGGCCTTTTATTCCCTTTTCTTATCTAATTGATGTGGCTAGTATTTCCAGTACTAGGTTGAATAGAAGTCACAGTGGACATCCTTGTCCTGTTCCTGATTTTGGAGGAAAAACTCTTCTTTGCATTGAGTAGGTTGTTACCTGTGGGTGTTTTATATGGCCTTTATTATGTTGAGGTATGTTCATCATGAATGTAGGTTATCAGATTTTTTTGTCATCTTTGTCAGATGCTTTTTCTGAATCTTTCAGTTTAAAGTGATTATATGGTTTTTATCCTTTCTCTTGTTGACTGATTTGCAAATATTGAACCTCCCCTCGCATCCCAATAGTAAATCCCACTTCATCGTGATGAATGATTTTTTTTAATGTACAGTTGAATTCATTTTGCTAATGTTTTATTGGGGATTTTTGCATCTAAGTTTATAAGAGATATTGGCCTGTAATTCCCTTTTTCTGTAGCATCTGTTTTCATATCAGGGTAATACTCTCAGAGTGAATCTGGCTACTTTCCTTCCTCTTCTGTTTTTTTTTTTTTTTTTTAATAATTTGAGAAGAATAGGTAATAACTCTTTAAATGTTTGGTAGAATTTACCTGTGAAGCTGTCTGGTCTTGAACTTTTGTTTTTTGATTACTAATTCAGTTTCATTGTTGGTAACTGGTCTGTTCAAAGTTTTTGTTGCTTCCTGATTCAGTTTTGGGAGGTGCTATGTTTCTAGTAATTTACCTATTTCTTCTAGGCTATCCAGTTTGTTGGCATATGATTTTTAATAATATTTTCTTATAACTTTATTTCTGTGGTGCTGTGGTGTTGGTCGTTACTGCTCTTTCATTTCTGATTGTTTGTTTGAATCTAGCTAGAGGCTTATCAATTTCACTGATGTTTTCAAAGAACTGTCTCCTGGTTTCATTTATTTTTTCTCTTTTAGTTTTCACTTATTTCTGCTCTATTACTTCTTTCCTTCTACTGGCTCTGAGTTTGATTTGTTTGTTTGATAACTCCTTTAACTGTAAGGTTAGGCTGAGATTTTTTTTTTTCTTCTTGAGGTAGGTCTGTATTGCTATAAACTTCCCTCTTAAAACTGCTTTTATTGTACCTGAAGATTTTGGACCATTAAGTTTTCATTTTCATTTGTCTCCATGCATATTTCCATTTCCTCTTTGATTTCTTAATGGACCCATTCATTATTTAGTAGAATGTTATTTAACCTCCACGTATTTATGTTCTTTTTGCTTTTTTCATGTGGTTGATATCTATTTTCAGGACTTGTGGTTCAAAATGATGCATGGTATGACTCTGAACTTGAATTTCTTGAAATTTGTTTTGTGACCTAACTGGTGATCTCCATCTGCTCTTGAAAAGAATGTGTATCCTGCTGTTTCAGGTCATAATGTTCTGACCATATCTGTTAGATCAATCTGGTCCAGTGTGTCATTCAAAGCCACTGTTTCCTTATTGATTTTCTGCTTGGATCGGTCTATTGATGTAAGTGGGGTGCTAAAGTCCCCTACAATTATTGTATTACCATCAATTACTTCCTCTGTTTGTTATTAACTGCTTTTTGTATTTGAGTGCTCCCACATTGGATAAACAATTATTTATTTACAATTGTTCTATCTTCTTATTGAATTGTTCCCCTTATGAAATAGTATCTTCATCTCTTGTTATAGTCTTTGTTTTAAAGTCTATTTTTTTCTAATATAAGCATCCTTACCCCAGGCTTTTTTTTTTTTTCCCCCACTACCATTTGCATGGTAAATGCTTTTCCATCTCTTCACTTTCCATCTGCATGTCTTTGGGTCTGAAATGAGTCTTATAAGCACCATATAGATGGGTCTTCTTCTTCTTCTTTTTTTTAAATCAGTTTCATAACCTTAGTCTTTTGATTGTTTAGTTCTAAGTAATTATTTAGAGGTATATACTTACTACCATTTTGTTACTTATTTTACGGTTCTTCTCTGTTCCTTTATTCTCTTGCTCTCTTCTCTTATGGTTTGCTGGCTTTCTTTAGTGATATATTTGAATTCCTTTTTATTTTTCTCATATTACTGAGTTTTAAAAGAAAATATGTATTTATTTATTTTAGGGAGAGAGAACATGAGCTGGGGTAGGGGGGAGAGCAAAGAATCTCAAGCAGACTCCCCAGTGAGTACAGAGCCTCACGGGTGTGTGTGTGTGTGTGTGTGTGTGTGTGTGTGTGTGTGTGTGTGTGATTTATCTCACCACCCTTAGCTCTGCTCCTATGATTTTGTCCCATTCTTTCATTTGGGACATATTCCTCTGTCTCCTCATTTTGTCTTTCTGTGTCTGTTTCTATGTATTAGGAAAGTCAGCTACAACTCCTGCTCTTGAAAGTAGTAGCTTTGTGAAGGAGAGGTCCTGTAGTGCCCTGCTGTGCAGTGTCTCTTGTTCATGGGAACCTGGCACTTGAGGAGTGTCTCCTCTTGTTTTATGCACATACTGTTGTGGCTGAGCTGCTTTTCCCTTTGATCCAGTTGATTCCAACGGCTCTTTGCCTACTGTGGGTAGGGTTTGGTCCTTGGTGTTGTGAGTGGGCCAGTCTGGGGCTGCCTTGGGCTTGAGTTGAGTCACACCAGGCATTTGCCAGAGAGACAGGGTCACTGATTTTCAGGGTGCTTTCCTGTGCTGTTCCCTAAGAAACTTTTCTTGGCAGATAGGGCTTGCAGTCAGACCAGATGTCTGCTCCTAGCTCACTGCTGGGGCTGCACTGTTGGGGCTGCTGGTATGTGTGTGGTTGTCTTCCCCTCTACCCAGAGCAGGAGTCATTTTGGAGTGGTGCTGGTCCCTGATGGGGCTGCTTGCACCTGCCAGCCTTGTGGCTCTGCTTTGGATGGGCCCTGGCCAAGAGCTTACTGGAAGGGGGCAGGTCCACAAGAGAATAGGAGATCCACAGTACAACTAACCTAATCCAGTCCTCCTTTGGCAGCATCTGAAACCCTGGGCTGAGGCTGGGCTTGCACAACCCTCTGATAGCCTTTGTTTGCTGAGTGCCCTGAGGGCCCACAAAGCTGAGCCACCTCTGCTCCCAAATCCCTGGGGTTCAGGTGGCCTCGGGCAAGTCAAGCCACTTGGGTCTACCATCTGTGCTTATAATCACCAGGCTTGTGGGGCTTAGGGCTCCAAGTATGAGATCTCCAAGTGAGGGCCCCCTCCAACAACCACATCTGTCAGAGCTGGGCCCTAAGGCCTGGTGCTGTCCTCCCACCTATGCCATCAGGAATTAGGAAGAGGCACATCCCTTTCTTACCCAGGTAGACCCTAGGTTAGGGTTTGTGTGGGTCTGCTTTGTCAAGAGACCTGGAGCTGGGGCTGGCTGGAGAGGGCTATCACAGAGCCAGTTGATTTTTAAAGTTCCAGATGTTAAGCCCACTAATTTTAAGAATTCACCAAATTTGGCCCTTTTGTTTTTCAAAGCCCAATCTTATGGGGACTTCCCATGCCTGGGGTGTCTGGCATGAGGGTCTCTTCTCTTCCCCTCTCCAAGTCAGATCATGATCTCCCTCCTACAGGTCTGCTTAGCTCCCAAACTTGTCCCCACCCTCCCCACTCTCCTCTATATGGACTATTCTCTAACTTTAACTGTGGAGTTTGTTCTGCCAGTCTTCAAGTTGTTTTCTGGGTTATTTACACTGGTAAGAGTTTTATTTAGCTATATCCATGGGATGCAGTAAGGTAAGGGTCCTCCTACTCAGCCATCTTCTCTCTCTTTTTTTGGAACAGGTAATGCTTACATGTGGGTAGAAAATTCAGAGGGGAGAAGCTTTACTTAATTTAAAAGCCCTGTTCTCGGGATGCCTGGGTGGCTCAGTGGGTTAAGCCTCTGCCTTCGGCTCAGGTCATGATCTCAGGGTCCTGGGATCAAGCCCCGCATTGGGCTCTCTGCTCAGCAGGGAGCCTGCTTCCCCGCTCCCCTCTCTCTGTCTGCCTCTCTGCCTGCCTGTGATCTCTCTCTCTGTCAAATAAGTAAATAAAATTAAAAAAAATAAATAAATAAAAGCCCTGTTCTCATTAGATCTTACTACCACTTCCTATGAGGCAGGCGGGAGGGATAAAATCTTCATGATATAGATGTGATAACTTAATCTAGGCAGTATCAGGAGAGCCTTCCTGCTGCTCCGCCATCACTGCAGCCCTCTTCTGTGCTCTGCAGCCCCTACTTCTCCACGTTCTGCAGGGATGATGATCCCACCCCAAACTCTATGCTGAAAACCAAGCTAATCCAGTTCAAATTCTCTCTTCCATTATCCTTTCCATCTAAAATGTTCTGTGTACATCTGAAAATATTTCAGTCCCTCCTTTTTCTTTACATTCTTGGTCCCAATCTTTCGCACGCCCTGGGATTTATCCATCTTCCTGTACGAATTATTCATCTTGTCTCTAGAGGCTTTGGTCCTTGCTAGTGTAGCCACTTCCCTCATACTCAGGTTTCACACTGTGACCCAAAGGATTGGAAAGTCCTTCACTTGTCCTTCCTGTTTATTCCCGGAGGTTACCATCCTACTGCTGTCCTTTCTACCTCAGTCACTAATTATCCCTCTTCATGCCCCTGGAATGAATGAAATCCACTAGTTCTCAGTTCTTAAGCTTGCTGGTCTCTGCAGCATTTCTACTGCTCGTCATCTCTTTTCTCTTGCTCCCCTCCTGTTCTTGGTTCGCCACCACCTCTCCTGCAGTCTTCACAGGCCCTATTTCTCTTGCCTCTCCTCTCACTGAAGGTGTGCTTTCAAGTCTTAGACCCTCTTTTCTTTCCTCTTTCTCTCCCCTACCTCCATCTCTCTCTCTCTCTCTCTCTCTCTCTCACACACACACACACACACACACCCCTTAGAGATCTCCCCCTGCTCATAGCTTCATCTATCACCTCTAGGACTCCTGAATACATATCTCTAGCCCTGAATACCTGTTTTACATTTTAGCTTCCTTGCCATCTCTACTAAAATAAAACTCATCATTTTCTCCTCCCCCAACCTTGGCCATACATGCAGACTCCTGTTTTTGTAACTATTACTCATTTTTTTCCCCACGTACCTACGACTGAAATTTCAGAGTCATCTTTGACTTTCTCAATGCCCTGCAAATGTAAATGATTACTTAGGCCTGATTGAACTCAAATAATGTTCTGATAAATTCTGCTTTGCAGAGCGGAACCACCGTGCTGCTAAGTTCTGTCTCACAGTACTTCTGTGACATTTTATAAAGGGTTAGGGTGTGTAACAGGTACACTGCAAATTGGGTTTGCACTGAAGTCGGGAAGCCAGGACTCTGGGATTCTCTCTCTGCCACTGGAGTGACCTAGCTGTCAAAACTCCAAGCTGCTCTGGTGGTTACATGGCTCAACAGACTTTAGGTATCAAGGAATATGCATAGAATCATTTCAAAGAGAAGACAAAGTAAAAAGTAAAAAAGAATCAAAAGGCCCACAATTTTTTCAGTTTATAGAGAAAGAAAAGCACCTTTCACCAAGACCGTACTACTTGGGGCTTCTTGAGCACATTCCTCTGGCATCTTCTACACCTTAGAAAGGTCAAAGAAACGTGAGAAACTTACCATCACTGCCTCGAGATGATATCGATTTCACATCAATGGACTCTTTCCTTCTGTTCTTGTATCTGAATGAATGAGACTCTAAGGATTTCAAATTAGGAACAGAAAGTGAGTAGTTTGCAGCTTATTTACAGATGAAGTTTAGACACATTCCCCCCCTGCCCCATTATCTAAAAAACAAGTTTCCTTTTTAAGCCCTACAGAATAGTCTCAAGAAACAGCAAACCGGCGCGCCTGGGTGGCTCAGTGGTTTAAGCCTCTGCCTTCGGCTCAAGTCATGATCTCAGGGTCCTCAGATGGAGCCCCGCATCGGGCTCTCTGCTTGGTGGGAAGCCTGCTTACCCCTCTCTCTCTGCCTGCCTCTCTGCCTACTTGTGATCTCTCTCTGTCAAATAAATAAATAAAATCTTAAAAAGAAAAAAAAAAGAAACAGCAAACCACTTTTTCTTTGAATCATCAACAAAAAATTGTCAGTCATATTAATTGTAAAATGATACTCTTTTTTTGTGACACCCCAATGTAGCATGGTAATAGGGCTTATTATCAAGGGCTTTGCAGTTCCATTAATAAAATACTTTTTAAAAAGTAAACATTAAAAGGGGCACCTGGATGGCTCAGTCAGTTAAGCCTCTGACTCTTGATTTTGACTCCAGTCATGATCTCAGGGTTGTGAGAGCCAGCCCGACATTGGGCTCCTCACTCAGTGGGGAGTCAGCTTGATATGCTTTCCCTCTGCCCTGCCCCCTGCTTGCACACATGCACATGTGTGCTTTCTCTCTCTCTCCCTAAGGTAAATAAATAAATCTATTTAAAAAAATAAACCGGGCGCCTGGGTGGCTCAGTGGGTTAAGCCGCTGCCTTCGGCTCAGGTCATGATCTCAGGGTCCTGGGATCGAGTCCCACATCGGGCTCTCTGCTCAGCAGGGAGCCTGCTTCCTCCTCTCTCTCTCTGCCTACTTGTGATCTCTCTCTGTCGAATAAATAAATAAAATCTTTAAAAAAAATAAAATAAAAATAAAAAAATAAACCATTGGGGCACCTGGGTGGCTCAGTGGGTTGAAGCCTCTGCCTTCAGCTTGGGTCATGATCTCAGGGTCCTGGGATCGAGTCCTGAATCAAGCTCCCTGCTTAGCAAGGAGCCTGCTTCCCTCTCTCTCTACCTGCCTCTCTGCCTACTTGTGATCTCTGTCTGTCAAATAAATAAATAAAATCTTTTTAAAAATAAAAATGAAAATTTTAAAAAAACATTAAAAACTGGGGTAAATTTGGGGGGTTCATTTTGACCTGAAGGACAGTATATGTAACTGGGTGGGGAAGGCTTTTACAAGGATATCTGTGGAAATAAAATACTAGTGAGATGCACAGAAAGTTGAATTTATTGAAGAAACTAATATGGAGTAATTTTGGGTCTCTCTGAAAGTTTAGACCTCCAGAGGGTCTCCTGAGGAGGTCATTTCATCGAATGAGACATACTGCCATTGCCAGGAAGGCAGAGAAGAAAATGCACATTTTAAATCCCAACCATTTCCACAACTTGACTCTCGCCTCTGTCCCTCTTTTCTCAGGGGGTGAAAAAGCACTTAAATTCTGCTTAAGTCTTTGCTGACTTTGAATTTAACACCCAGAATTTGTGGCCATGTCAATCCAAGACTGAAGCACAGAGGTTGCGCTTCTGGTCAGGACCAAGAGATCGACGTGTCAGGGCAGCAGGGTTGGCCTCAGAAACATGCATTTGCAGGGCACTGGGTGCTCGTGGAGTAACCCAGTGGTAAGGAGAGAAACTTAATCTTAACAGCATCGCTCCTCACTGGGCTAAGACAGGAGGGGGACATGGCAGGTTCCTGCAGGGAGAATGCATTTCTCAGATACCACGATTCCAAGAAAGAAAAAAAAATTCCAGTGTTCATATTCCAAGAAAGAAAAAAAAAAGATGCAATAATGCTCTTTTAAGAATTGTCTATTAGCATGAAAAAAAGTACAAGAGAGAACAGCAGTTAAAAGAATAAGCTTCTGGATGGCTCAGTTGGTTAAGTGACTGCCTTTGGCTTAGGTCATGATCCTGGAGTCCTGGGATCGCGTCTTGCATCAGGCTCCCAGCTCCATGGGGAGTCTGCTCCTTTCTCTGACCTTCTCCCTTCTCGTGCTCTCTCTCACTCTCTCTTTCTCTCAATAAATAAATAAATAAATAAATAAAATCTTAAGAAAAACAAAAAAAAAGAGCTCCAGAGCCCAACTGCCAATGTTCAGGTCTCTACCATGCTGTGTACTAGCTGTGTAACCGTAGGAATGTTATTTCTCTGTGTCTCCATATCTGTATCTATCGAGTGGAGTTGTTCACAGCATCTCTCTCAGGCTATTGGAAGACGTAAATGAGTTAATCCGCGGCAGCAGCTAGCATGGTGCCTGCTACGCTGTACGTATGTGGTTCATGCTGGCTCATAGTATTAACTGCGTCTCTTCACTTGGAAATATACCTTCGAGGCACACATAGGATCATGTTACAATACTGTTCTGCTATTTGCTGTTTTCACTTCAAAATATGTCTTAAATACTTTCTTCTGGATCACCTTTTTAACCATTTACTTTAGTGTCCTAAAAAATCTGATTCAGTTAAAAAAAATTAAATAAGTAAACTTGAATTATTTTATATAGCAAAAAGTGAAAAGCAGAACTATTCTGAAGTTGATCTGAACACCATAACCCTAGAGCCTTGTCTTAAATGATATAACAAAATATTTACACTGTCCCTTTGGCTCATTCTGTCTTCCAGATTCTGCCTTAATAGTTTTCATAGCCTTGGATAGGAGTTTCAGAGTTTATAAAGACAGCTATGGGTAGTGATACTTTACATGACATTGTTAGGATCATATGGCATCTTTCAAACCTTGAAAACTAACAGTGGTCCCTTGCAAGACACTCCTTTAAGTGCTCTTCAGGGACTTAATAATCTCATGTTCCTAACACTCATTTACCACATAATAAATTAAATATAACTTAATAAAGATTTAAGATTACATTCAAGATTAAAAAAAAATCAAGAATTCCTCAAAATTTAATTTCTAAATAAAACTAAAGTAGGGGGGAGCCTGGGTGGCTCAGTGGGTTGAAGCCTCTGCCTTCGGCTCGGGTCATGATCCCAGGGTCCTGAGATCAAGCACTGCATCAGGCTTCCTCCCCACCTCTCTGACTGTCTCTCTGCCTACTTGTGAGCTCTGTCAAATAAATAAGTAAAATCTTAAAAAATAAATAAAACTAAAGTAGGGAAGTTGGTTTCTTGGCTGGCTGGCTGAATTCTAAATCATTCACTAGAAATTACTCAAAGGTATCTAATGCTTATTCCTGATTTTATCTCAGCTAAAATTAAGAGAATACAGCAACAGAAATTATTAAAAGTTTGGAGAAATTATTCTTCAATAAAAGGCCATTTGAATCAAATAATTCATTATTCATTCTACCAATAGATGCTTATGGAATGAATTTAAAAACCAGAGAAAATAAGGATAAAGGAAATTTAAATAAATTTATTCAATGACAAGAAGGGATATAATATTAACAATTTTGGGGGGGAAAAAAAGCTAACATTTACTGAGCACCTACTCTGAAGCAGACATTGTGTTTCAATGTTAAAGTATAGAAATTATCTTTTATGATCATTACAACAATTCTGAAAGCTACATAATATGATCCTCATTTTACCAGTGAGAAAAGGTAAACTTGGAGAGATTATGCAGGTAGCTCAAAGTCAAAGAGTTAGTCAAATGGGGGAACCTATGTTTTGTAAGATGGGATAGTTTCAACATAGCCATGCTCTGGGAACATTTTTATTGGGTCTATTATGTGCAAGGCAATGCTGGGCACTGTAAAGGATATGAAAATGGAAGAGGTTTTGGCACCCAGAAGCTCATAAGTTAGTTAAAATATTACTCTTGCTGTGTACAAGAAATAAACTAAAACATCAGATAGAGACAGAGACATACCAGGAGGGAAAGGCCAGGGGAATGGAAGGACAATACCCCACAGCTAAGTATCAGGTACTGCTAGATATTATATACACTTTCTCCTTTACTCTTCCTAGCAAGAGATGGACATTATTAATTCGTTTTACAAGCAAAGAAACTAAAATGTAGAAGGATCAAATTAAATCTGAGTGTGCTAAAATATGGACCATCCTAGAATCAAGGACAAGGACTGAATTAGTAGCTCAGGGTCTAACCTTACGCATTAGCATCTGGGAAAACCATTAACTAAGCAAAGAAGGTCACGCATGTATGCAGGAACAAGAATTTTAAGTCTGAGAGCAGACTGGTTTTTTGCTCTAATGATTAGAGAATTACAGACCTTTCAAATCCAATAGTCATCTGGTCTAACCACAGTTGAGGGCAGAGGAGACAAAGGGTCAGACAGAGTGTAAACTGAGGGGGAAGGGACTGACATGGTGCCTCAGTGCTCTTGACTTCCCGCACAGGGCCGTCCATGCTCTCTAATCAGCTAGCCACCAAGAGCTAGGAGGGAAGGGTAGCCTGTCCAGGGTACAACAGTGGGTTTCCCGCGGACTTCTGGGCCACTCTCTTTTGTGTTTATTTGCTCTGTAAGGTCTCTAGCCAGCAAAATTAAACCAGGATGGGAACGGCATTCAGTAGAAAATGTTACCATGAATCAAGAGGTCAAGTTTTGAAGGGATTCTGCTTGTATTCTGACTCTCTCCAGCCTTCCAATACCAGCACTCAGATTTTGGCAATCCAAATTCTGGGGTAGTGAGTGTCTACTTCTTCAGAGTAATTTAGACTCCTTCAGAGTAATTTATACACTTGAACCCACCAGTGCCACCAGAGTGTATACACATGAAATGGAAGTGTTCTCACCTGTCTGAGAATTGTCTCCTGAATCACGATGAACCTTGTGAAGCTAAAGTTGTTCAAAAGTTTGGGGAAACAAGAGAAGAAAATTTAAAATATAGTATTAGCTACATTTCCAGCCAAACAGCTTCATTAAAAAGCTCTGAAGATTCAAGAAATCAAGAAGTTACACAGATAATATGAACAGATGAAAGATGCACACCAACTGATTATACTACAAATGCTCTAGTACATTCAGACACTTCTGGAATGCCTGAGCCCGAGAGCAAGGAGATACCCAAGGGATGTGCTTTCTACCCAGAACGTCTACATCTCCTTTCAGCTGTTTCCATTTTGACCATTGCATAAATGCAGAAAGACAAAAATCTGTAACAAATCTTTTATAAGGCTAATATATAACCTATTTAGATTTTAGACATGTTATAAAATTTTTCTATAATATAAAAATAATCTGAATTTAGGCCTAGGATTTTAAAAACCTCTCTAAAAATCTCTTCTAGTGTTCCTCAATTATGGACAGAGTTGATTTACAAAATGTTTATTCACAAAGAGATATGAACATAGGATGCAGCTTAACACCTACTTCCTCTCATTATCAACTTTGGTATCCTAATGATTTTATGCTAATGCTCAATAAATATCTGTCAAATGAGTCATTAATACTAGAAAATAATAAACATGCTTTAGGATTTTGCATTTTTTTCCATTTATAACTAAGACACTGTTATTGGGGTACATCTAGCTATATCATGCTTATCATCATGCTCCTTTGCTGCTAAATCATCCATTTCCAGTTGCTTGGACAATCAAGTCTCTGTACCTACTCACTGAATGGCCTAAGTTAACCTGAAAAACAAGCCAGGTGACTGTGTAGTGCCAACACCAACTGTAATAGCCAGGAGTTCCCTACACATCAGATAACAGGTACGATGTTCCAGCTTGACACAAACACTGAACAACGATCAGGTAAAACTGAAGTGTTAAAGAAAGTGGGCTTTCTTCCACATTATGTGGAATCATTCCACATAGTCCGGACCACATGATTATTGAAACAACTACACGGTCGGCCTGTGTGAGATCTTGTTCAAAATGTGTTTAAAGGCTGTGACACATTTATCCCATAATTGTGGGACCTTGTTATTTCTTCTGTGACCAACTGGTTTAAGTTTTTCCTTTACAGATAAAGACCATTTGCTACAAAGCTCCTGAGTGCAACGTGGATTTTTGATATCATACCAAATAAATAGAACTTTAGCCTTGCAAATTGTTTTCTCAGTCAGCTTTAGCTCAAAACCAGGTCATCTTAAATATTTAGCTTTTCTCTCTGAATCAGAATACACCTCTCCTTTAGGAACGAAGGCCTATGACTTCCCTGATTACTCCAAAAAGCCCTTCTCTTTTACTGACCCCCACAGGCAAACCGAATGATCTGTGGAGGTCCTGCGCGGCTGACACAGCCCAACCCTGCCTTTCAGAAGCTAGTGCCATGGTCCTGGCCAGGGAGAAGAGGGGAGGGGAGGGGAGAGGTACCAGGTCCCTCTGCTGAGGTAACTTCCCATCTGCCTTTCCCAACATAGGACGTGGTATTTGGCCCTTTTGGAGCGGCAGGCAGGCACGCCCCCAAAACCACTGCCCTTGAGACAGCTCACCTAGCGCTGATGGACTCTCTCCTATGGACAGGAACAAAGCCTGGCAGTCACTCTCTGATGTCACCTGCTTTACAAGCGGAGGTTTCACAGGGCCACATTAGCACCTGTCGCTCAGGACTCACTTCCTGATCCTCTGAGGCGGGAGCAGTGCCTGAGGCCCTCTGCTGGTTACTCTCCAGCGGCACTAGGTTTTCCTCAGAGCTTCCCAGCTCAGGTTCCCTCCTTCCCTCTTGGGAATACCTCCCCCTCCCCCACCCCTTCACAACTGAAGATTCACTTGGATGAAAATTCTTTAACAGTTCCAACTCTTTTCTTGGAGGTCTAAACCCACATTTATAACTTGGCATGAATGAGTCCACTGGAATTATTGTCTCCTATTTCTCATCTGTGTTCTCTGAGGAAGTCAACAGGGAAGGAGCTGCTCTGTAGTTGGCTGTTCTCCAAGAAGCAGCCAGGAGGGTAACCTGGGCTGGAGGGCTGTGGGGCACGGAGAGACAGAGCGGCTGTGCCGTGACAAGGGCACCATCTCCTCCATGTCTGCCATGTGCTAGCACCTTTGCATTTGCCATCAGGCTAGTCAGAACAATACCCCTGGCAGAGGAAGGACCGTCATTCCTGTGATAGATGGGGAAGCTGAGGTTTCACTTGCCTGACCCTCCCAGCTAGTACACAACAGCGCCCAATTTCTAACTGTGATCAACGGCTCCAAACCCACTTCCTCTTCGCCACAGGGAGGACCCAGAAGGGAAGCTCTGGGCCCAGGCCTGCTTAATTGGGGTCTGAGGACAACATCCTCTGTGGGACAGGAGGGCAGCTCTTTGGAATACAATTTCCTTTGAAATTTTGGGGAAGGCTTGAATCTCTGCTATCTATAAGTTTTGTCACATGCATGCTAAAGCAAAGAAAAGCAGTCATCATTCAGTGTCCCCAAGTCAACCACTGTCTGTGGAGTGTTTTTGTTTTCCCTTTTGTGATAGAAAGCTTAAAGTGTAAAATGTGTCCACATGAAGTCATGACTAGGAATTTGGATCCCTGTGTTTCTGGGGAACCTAATGCTTTAGCACTAAGTTCCTACAACGTGAATACCGTGGCCTTGGCCTGTGCTGCTCCCGCCAGAGCTCAAAGCTGGGATTTCTTAGCAAGTCCTTGGAAGCTTACTTACACCTTGTTTTGGGGGGGGGGGAAATTCATCATTTTGAACCTTTAATTATTTAAAATGTTACAGGTTCCCATAAATGTTGCTGTCCTTGTGCTAAATGTTTTGCTTACAAAAACATGGTTATGCTTGGCTCTAAAAGGCCGCACAAATTCTGGGTTTTGTGTGTATGTGTGTGGAAGAGAAAGATTTCAGGGTCATCTGATTGTTTTCCTCTTCTGGAATAACCATTTAAAACCATTTTTATTTTCTCTGCACACCCACCACAGTGCCTAAAAAGAAATTCTGTCAAGGCTGTGGAACAGCTGGAACTCTCATACCTTGCTGGAGAGAAGAGAAAATTGTAACAGTGCTCTGAAAACAGGTGTGGCAGTCTCTTATAAAATTAAACATACACCTACCCTATGACCCAACTCCTCAGTATTCAGTTTAACTCCTAAATATTTACGCAAGATAAACAAAAGCATATGTTGTTCCCCAAAAGTCTTCTCTAAGAATGTTCAAAGGAGCCCAAAACTGGAAACACTCCAGAAGTTCATCAACAAGGGAAATAAACTGTGGTCAACTGATACAATGGAATACTCTTCAGCAAAAAAAAAGAAAAAGGGAAAAATTACTGATATATATAACACAGATGCATCTCAAAACATGGTGATGAGTCACAGAAGCCAAACATAAAAGCACAGATATTGTACGCAACTCTAGGACAGGCAAAACTCATCCGTGGTTAAGTATTCAGAACATGTTCCTTTAGGGGTGGGAGGGGGAGGAGTGGAGGCAGGGATATCTGGCAAGGCCAGGAGAGAACTTTTGGGATGGTAGATTTGGGACCTTGATGGGGCCTGGGTTACAGAGGTATGTGTACCTGTCAAAACTCAAGGAATGCTATACCTAAGATCTGTGCATTTCACTATATGTAACTTTCACCTAAAAAATGAGAAAACCTGGATACAGATATTAAACTCTAGTCTATAATACACATGGTAAAGTGCCAAGGGGTGAAATGTCCTGCTATATGTAACTTAGTTTAAAAGCTATCAAAGACTAAGAGGGACTGATGAATAAAACAAGGACAGGTGGATAGATGACTGAGCAAAAACGGTCACTACACGGCATAGGTGGTGGCCGCGTGTGTTTCTACTTACAATTCTTCTGCCTCTTCTACAGGTTTGAAAAATTTCATAATAAAATGTGGGAAGATTATATATTCAACTGAGAATATGGAAGAATGGCTAAAAATTGCAAGTCAGAGCTATAATTTAAAAGTCTGTACAAGTAAATAGGATGAAGGCAATTTAGAACAACTTGAAACTGAGCAAAGTGAATTACAGGTCATGGTCCCAGGGACTCCCAACCTACCATGAGCCTGGGCATGAACATGATGTTCCACTTTAAACCGTAACTAGTGAATTATAAATAGTAGCTGTCTTAGAAGTGTAGATTTACCCAGTTAACTATTTAATAGACAGATTTTAATGATTTCACTGACTGACTTTATGAATTATGTAATTACAAATGAACCTAAATTCTCTTATGTCTTATGGGAGAAAAACCCTGAGAAATAATTATATGAAAACAACACGCTTAATATAATATGTTAAAATTAATTTTTTGAAACTGTAAAACCATGGGACTTTTTAGCAGTTAAAATGAGTCAAGGCTAGGATCAGTGCCATAATAGCAAGCAAGCAAATAAATACTAGATAACTCCTTCAACCTGGGAATCTGAACAGCATTTGGTAGAAACGTCCAAGGCTGCTTTTGCCATTATGGAATGGCCAAGTCATAAAAAGCATCAGTCTCAACTCAAATTGCCAGATTTCCCAGTGTATAAACCTGGGGTGTCCACCTTTGATGCTTCTTTTTCTCTCGTCCCCATACCTAGTCCATCATCAGATCCAGAAAAAATCTCCCTTCTCAATACTTCTGGGATCACCCCCTTCACCTCTCTCTACTGCCAGCCTGCAGATGACTCTCAGCTCTCATCTGACCTCAGCCATGCCTCCCAGCCCAGCTCATTCTCAACTCTTTCGACCAGTGTTACCTAAACTTCATTTAATCCTGTCATCTTCCTGCTTAAAACACTTCCCAGTGGTCTTACGGCCAGCCTTGTGGGCCAGCCTGTTTGTGGGGCTGTGCACTGTGGCCTGCTGCTCTGCTGAGCTACTGTCTTGCAGGCCACACTGGCCTCCATGCCACCCGCCTTGTTTTCCCAGGCTCTTCACTACCACAGAACCTTTACACATGTGACTCTTCTGCCCAGGAAGAACTTCCAAATGCACCCTCTTCCCTTTGCCTCTTTCCCCTCTCGATGTTTGCCAAAAGGTAATTTTCATAGGGAAGCCCTCCCTTCCTCAAATAAATAAATCTTTAAATAAATAAATAAATGTCAAATTTTAAAAACAAAGAGAATTTCAAAAGCTGGAAGGAATAAGTAGTTATATAAAAGGGAAACTCCATAAGGCTATCAGCTGATTTTTCAGCAGAAATGTTTCAGGCTAAAAGGGAATGGCGTTATATATATTCAAAGTTCTGAAAAAAAAAAAAAAAAACAAAACCTACAACCAAGAATACTCTATATGTCAAAATTATCATTCAGTATTGAAGGAGAAATATAATTCCCCCCAAAAATGTTAAAGGCATTCATCGGCACTGAACCTGACTTAAAAGAAATGTTAAAAGGACCTTTTTAAGTGGAAAAGAAAGGGCCATAATTAGAAGAATACTATGAAAGGAAAGGAGATTTACAAAATAAAAATTTCTAAACAGATGTGCACATACATAAAATGGTGAGTGGGATAGTAAAATAAAGTTCTTTCAGACGGTGTTCAAACTTAAGTGACCATCAACTTAATATAAACTATTATATACTTAGGAAAACCTGTAATAGATATACATATACAAAAAGAGAAAGAAAGCCAAGCATAACACTAGAGTAGGTTTAAAAAAACAACAACCACACACACAAGACAGAGAACAAGATAAGAAGAAAGGAATACAAGACTAACAGAAAAACAATGAGAAAACAAAAGGGTAGTAATTACTTACCAATAATTAGTTTTAAATATAAATGGTCTGAGAGTGCCAATCAAAAGACATGGGTGACTGAATGGATAAGAAAGAACAATACCCATCTACATGCTTCCTGAAAAGAGACTCACTTCAGACCTAAACACACATACAAACTGAAGTGAAGGTGTGGAAGATGTTTCATGTAAATGGAAGAGGGAAAAAAAAAATAAAGCCAGGATAGCACTTTTATATCAAAGTAGACTTTAAAAGAAAGACTGTAATAAGAGACAAAGGAGGGTACTACACAGGGATAAAAGGATCAACCCATCAAAAGGATATAATCATTTTAAATATCGCTGCACCGACAGATTTAAATATCTATGCACACAACACTGAACCACCTAAATACAGAAAGCAAATATTAACAGACATAAAGGAAGAAACTGGCAGAAATACAATTAACATCCCATCGATGGATAGATCAGACAACAGAAAATCAGTAAGAAAACAGTGGCTTTGAACAACACACACTATACCAGATGGACTTAAACAGACATATACAGAACGTTCCATCCCCAAATAGTAAAATCACATTCTTTTCAAGTGCTTGTGGTACATTCTCCAGGACAGATCACATGTTAGACCTTAAAACAAGTCTCAATTAAAGAACAGTGAAATAATATCTAGCATTCTTTCCAACCACATAGTATCAAACTAGAAATCAACTACAAGAAAAAAAAAAACAACTCATAAAAACCACAAACATGTGGAGGCTAACCCAATGAACCACCAATGAGTCAACAAAGAAATCAAAGAGGAGATTAAAAAAAAAATACCTAGAGAATCTTGAAGATGAAAACACTGGTCTAAAATCGTTGGGATACAGTGCAAATAGTTTCAGGAGAGAAATTTATAGCAATACAAATCTATCTCTATAAACAAGAAAAATCCTGACAGCCTGACCTTACACTTTAAAGGACCTAGAAAAAGAAAAACCAACAAAACCCAGTTAGTAGAAAAAAAGGAAATAAAAAAGAGCAGAAATAAAAGAAACAGAGACACACAATACAATAGAAAAGATCACTGAGACCAAAAGTTGGTTCTTTGCAAAGATAACAAAATTGACAAATCTTTACCCAGACTCATTAAGAAAAAAAGAAGACCCAAGTAAGTAAAATCAGAAATGACAAATAAGCAACAACTGATAGCACAGAAATATGAAAGCCCTGGTAAAAATTATATGCCAAATAATTGGACAACCTAGAAGAAATGGATAAATTCCTAGAATCATATAATATTCCAAAATTTAATCAGGAAGAAATAGAAAATCTCAACAGGTTGATAACTAGTATGAAACTGAATTATTAACCTAAAGTTCCCAACTAAGACAATTCCAGAACCACAAGTATTCACAGTGAATTTTACCACACATTTAAAGTCGAGTTAATACCTATTCTTCTCCAATTATTACAAGGAAACAGAATGAAAGCTTCCAAATATATTATACAGGACCCACATTACTCTAATATCAAAACCAGACAAAGGCACTAGACAAACAACACCCGAAAACAACTAGGCCAATATCCCTGATAAACATAGAGGCAAAAGTCCTCAACAAAGTATTAACAAACTGAATTCAACAACACATTAAGAGGATCATGCACCATGGTGAAGAAGGATTTATTCTGGAGATTCTCGGATGGTTTAATACCCAGAGAAATAAATCAATGATAGCACATCAAGTAAATGAAGGATAAAAATCACATGATCTTCTCAATAGATGTCGAAGAAGCGTTCGACAAAATCCAACAACTATTCATGATAAAAACTCTCAACAACGTGGGTATAGAGGGAACCTCAACTTAATTAAAGCTATGCATGACAAACACAATAACATTACACGCAGTGTTGAAAACCCAAGAACTTTAAGATTAGAAACATGACAAGGATGTCCACTCTTCCCATTTTTATTCAACATAGTAATGAAAGTCCTCACAACCATCAGACAAGAAATAAAATGTACCAAAATGATAAGGACAAAATCAGACTGTCAGTATTTGCCGAGGGCACACTATACATAGAAAACCCTAAAGTTTCCATCAAAAACTATTAAAAGTAATGAGTAAATTCAGTAAAGTTGCAGGATACAAAATACACAAACATATGTTACATTTCTACACACAAATATCAAAGTAACATAAAAAGAAATTAAGAAAATAATTCTATTAACAGCTGCATCAAAAAGAATAAAATACCTAGGACTAAACTTAACCAAGGAGATGAAAGCCTATACCCTGAAAACTGTAAAAACATTGATAAAAGAGGGCAACACAAACAAATGGAAAAGTATTCCACACTCATGGATTGAAAGAACAATGTTAAATTGTGCATACTACCCAAGGCAATCTATAGACTCAGTGTAATCTCTAACAAAATACCAGTAGCATTCTTCACAACATTACAACAAATATTAAAATTTGTATGGAGTCACAAAAGACCCTGGATAGCCAAAGCAATCTAAAGAAACAAATCTGAAGGTACCACAATCCCAGATTTCAAGGCAAGCTATAATAATTATAACAGTATGATAATGGTGCAAAATATATATACCAAGGGCAATGGAACAGCATAAGGAAGCCCAGAAATAAACCCACACTTACATGGTTGATTAGTCTATGACAAAGGAGGGAAGACTATATGAAGGAGAAAAGACAAATCTCTTTAATAAATGATGCTGAGAAAACGGAACTGTAAGGTAGTATTGTGTGTCTACTATACTTCCATAAAAACAAACTGAATATAAAAAGGGGTTTAGAATGTCACATAACCTTAGTTGATAAAGCAAGGGCAGGGTTTGAGAGGACAGACTAATTTTGAAAGAAGCTCTACGGTGGGTAAAATGTTATCAAATAGCATTGCATGTTATAGAGAAATTGTTGGTGAAAGAAAATGTCAGTCACTGGGGCAAACTTCATTTTCTCATTGTCTCATTTTAAGAAATTGCCACAGCCTCTCCAGCCTTCAGCAACCATTGACCCATTGATCAGCCATCAATACTAAGGCAAGACCTTCCACCACGGCAAAGAGATTACCATTCACCAAAAGCTCAGAGGATGGTTAGTAGTTTTTTAGCAATAAGATATTTTTATGAATGAAAGACCATAATGTGTGGCAGGAAACCATCAAAATCCTAGAGGAGAACACAGGCAGAAATCTGACCTTCGCTGTAGCAACTTCTTGTTAGACACATTACCAAAGGCAAGGGAAACAAAAGCAAAAATGAACTACTGGAACTTCATTAAGATAAAAAGTTTCTGCACAGCAAAGGAAACAATCAACAGAACTAAAAGACACCTATGGAATGGGAGAAGGCATCTGCAAACAACATATCAGATAAAGGGCTAGTATCCAAAATACATAAAGAACTTACCAAATTCAACACCCAAAAACCAAATACCCAGTTAAGAAATGGGCAGAAGACATGATAGATACTTTTCCAAAAAAGACATCCAGCTGGCTAAGAGACAAATCCTCTCACAGCTGTCAGGATGGCTAAAATCAACAACACAAGAAACAACAGATGGTGACGAGGATGCAGAGAAAGGGGAATGCTCTTGCACTGTTGGTGGGAATGCAAGCTGGTGCAGCTGCAAAATGACAGGGATGGAGCTGGAGTGTATCAGGCTAAGTTAAATACATCAGTCAGAGAAAGACAAGAACCATGTGATTTCACTCTTATGTGGAGTTTAAGGAAGAAAACAGAGGATCATATGGGAAAGGGGAAGAGAAAAGAGAGAGGGAAACAAATCATGAGAGACTCTTAATGTCAGAGAAGAGACTGAGGGTTGATGGAGGGAGGTGGGTGGGGGCGGGGCCAGATGGGTGATGGGCATTAGAGGAGGCCACTTGTTAGGATGAGCACTGGCTGTTGGAAGTGATGAATCACTGAATTCTACTCCAGAAACCAATATCGCACTGTATGTTAACTACCTAAACTTTAGATACGTAGGTAGATAAAGAAAATATTTTTAAATTAAAGTTTGTACACTGCTTCTTAGACATAATCTACTACACAATTAACAGACAACAGTACAGTATAAACATAACTTTTATATGCACTGAGAGACCCAGTAATTCACTGGACTTGCTTTATTACGTTATTCAGTTCATTGCAGGGATCTGGAACCAGGCCTGCAATTTCTCCAACGTGTGTCTGTGTACTGTTTGCTTTTGTGTCACCGTCACCCCCAAATATTATGAGAAGGGGTAAAACTCTGGTTGTAATGAAGACAAGGACTATCCTCTAAAATAATTAGTATAGCTTGCGAAGTCAACATATTAAGAAATGTTTTCTTTCTAAGATTGAGCAAATCTGATCAACAACTTCAAGAGAAAACCAAAGTCTTCTGTGTGCGTGACAAGACTTCGGTGATGCAGGGGAGTTCTGAGTGCCAGAGGAGAGATGTGATCACGGGAGCAGTCTTTTAAGACCCTCCCCTCATTTACATGTAATAAGGACAGCGCAAGGGGTATAACACAGGATTTCTTTGATCCTCTTTCTTTACTGAAGATACTTTGATGAGTATTTCCTCGGAAGCTAAAAGTATTTGATGTATAGATCAAAGAGGTTTTCCGTCTACTCTATTTTCAAAAATTATTTATAATACAGTTCTCAAAATCCCCACCCAAACAGCAAACCAACACCAAACAGTGTTCCTCAAATATGACAACAAAATACACCCATGCAACATTCTGGATCCCCGTCCGCCATGAGCAGCTTTACACAGCTCCTAAAGCTCGGGCGGGCTGCTGCCCCTGTTCTCATGTGTTCTGAGTCTGGTTCTTAACATACTGGAGCTTCAAGACAAAGAAGAATGTACATACATGCCAATTTAGATACTGGTTTCACATGTCTTTACTTCAGTTAATTTTATGAACCTAACATACTCAATACAACATCATCTCTTCCCTTTTATCTTAAACTTAAAATATTACTTTCGTCAAAGTAACATGCACTGATCAGAAACAGAAGTTTCTGCATATCAACTTTTCAGATTACATGAGATTAAAAGAAAAATCCCAAGTTTTTTGTTTGTTTTGTTTTATTTGGGTTTGTTTGCTTTTTTAGGTAACTTGCCTTATGCCAAACAGGAACAGATTTTTATCTTCTCCCTGCTGTTTGGTATTTTCTGGGAAAAATGTAAGCATCCCCTTCTGTGCAATGCCAGATCTAGTATGTTTGAGTATCACTGGTATCCTTCAGTCAACATTTTCTTGGCTCAGGGCTAGCACCCACCAGCCCCACGGCTAGCGTGCACTGGGAAGAGCCATGACAAAGGGGTACTCATTAGATAACCAGTGATAATTCCTTTTTATCTTTTTCTCATGGAAACACACTTAATTCAAGGTGCCATTCTGGTTTACACATTTTATCTTTTTCCCCCTTGCCCAGTTTCTCTTTTAATGGCTTTCAAATACCTACAATGCAAGCACCACTTTGCTTCATACCTGGAGAACAGTGAGTTTTCTTTTTTTTTTTTTTTTAAGGTTTTATTTATTTGATACAGACGAAAGAGATCACAAGTAGGCAGAGAGGCAGGCAGAGAGAGAGGGAGGAAACAGGCTCCTTGCTGAGCAGAGAGCTCGATGCAGAGCTTGATCTCAGGACCCTGAGATCATGACCTGAGCCAAAGGCAGAGGCTTAACCCAGGCACTCCAACAGTGAGTTTTCTAGTATGGAAATAAGATCATGGTTTTCCAAGTCTGGCATGAATCAAAATTGCCTTAAGGGCTTGTTAAAATAGGTTGGAGGCACCCCTCGAGTTTCTGATTCACTAGGTCTGGGTGGTGCCTAGAATTTGGACCTCTAGGAAATTTCCAGAGGAGGCTGAGGCTGTGGACATAGGGGCCATGCTGTCGTATCTGGGGATCCTCTTACTCAGAGTGCACTGGGCGCCAGCAACCTTGCTGACACCTGGGAGCCTGTCAAAACTACCAACTCTCAGACCCCTGAATCGGAATCTATATTTAATAGTTAATCTCCAGGTGATTTTTTTTTAAGATTTTTTTAAAAAGATTTATTTATTTGACAGAGAGAGAAATCACAAGTAGGCAGAGAGGAGGCAGGCAGAGAGAGGGGGGAAAGCAGGCTCCCCACTGAGCAGAGAGCCCGATGCGGGGCTCAATCCCAGGACCCTGGGATCATGACCTGAGCTGAAGGCAGAAGCTTTAACCCACTGAGCCACCCAGGCACCCCTCTCCAGGTGATTTTAACCTCACAGTTTCAGAAGCACTGTTTTAAGCGAAAAAATCTCAGGCTCATCAACAGATGGATTAATATCTCCACTTCCAGTTGTATAAACCTGGGGAATTTATGAGCTTCACTGATTCTCAGTTTTCTAATGGGTAAATGGGGACCAATGCCTACTATTCAGGATCTATAAGATCAAATGAAGTAGTGTGTGCAAAATGCTGAGCCCAGCAGCTTTCAGGCTTGTCTTTTTTTTTTTTTTTTTTTTTTAAAGATTTTATTTGAGAGGCAGAGAGAGAGCAAGTACAACCAGTGGGGAGCAGCAAGAGAGAGGGAGAAGTAGACACCCCACTGACCAGGGAGCCCGACATGGGGCTCAATCCCAGGACCCTGAGATCATGACTTGAGCCGAAGGCACACACTTAACCTACTGAGCCACCCAGGCGACTCCAGGCTTGTTTGTTACCAGAATTACCTGGAAGGTTTGTGAAAGCACATTGCCATGCTCCACGCCCATAATTTCTGTTCCAGTAGGTCTGTTCCAGTGAGGCCTGAGATTTTATGTTTCTAATGAGTTCCCTGTGAGGCTAATGCTGCTTACCCAGTGACCCTTCTTTGAGAACCACTGGACTAGCCCAGAGAGGGCACCCAGATAATGCTGGTTCCCTTAGCCTTTTCTCTCTCACAGATGTGTCCTGTTCGTCAAGAATCTGGACTCAAGGATATTTATATTTTTTATTATTTCAATACTGATTTTAGTCCACAAAATTATTTCCTTTAAAGCCTACATTGAGCATATGTGGTATATTTCTCACTTTCCTGCTGTCATTCACTTAGCCTGTGTCCCCTCACTGCTTAGTGACAAAGAGAAACATACCAAGAGCTTCAGAAAGAAATTTCCTTTGGCTTAAAGCTTCTTGCTCTTAAAGAATTGTCATGGACTGATGGCACTTTTGCCAAACACTTTAATGTGAACTCCTCTGCCTGCTAAGGAGAATGAAGGGATTGCAAAGATCCCAGTTTCTCACTCCTGTTTCCCTTGTGCTCAGCACAGAGTCATTCAAGTGTTTAATGACACCAGGAGTTCATTTGCACTGCCATTAGCCTAAGACAGAAGTGATCAGTGGGACCTTTGCTTCATAAATCAGGCCCTTTGATAGCTACAGCTGAAACAGGACAGCACAAAGGAAATATTAATAATAGTGAGAGAACAGAAGAGTAAAACAGCTTTATCATTGTGTGTCCTGATGTTCTGAAAATGCTGTTCAGTAGAATTCTAGTTGACATTTTGTGATCACCTCTAGAAGAAAAAGGGCATGGCTAAATGCTCTCTCACTTTCTAGTTCAACTCCACAAATATTTATTGGGCCTAAGAGACAAAGATGGTTACAACACAGTCCCTGCTTTCCAATGATTTCCTGTATAACAGGAACAAAAAATAAGTACTGATACAATGTATCTATTCATTAAGAGTTTGTTGAGTGTCTACTATGTGCCAGGTCATGCTTTAGGCACTAGGGATATGTCAGAGAACAAAAGAGAGGGTCTCAGTAAGCTGGTTCAGAAGTACCAAAGATGGTATTTTGTAAGGAGTTAGATGCTGAAGGTTAAAAAATAAGTTGAGGGCATTCCACAACATGACACCAAATAACCCATACCACAGAAATATAATTATAAGAGAATATTATGAAAAAGTATATTCCAACAAACTGGACAACCTAGAAGAATGGATAAAGTCCTAGAAACATATAACCTCCCAAAACTGAAACAGAAATACAAAATTTGAAGAAACCCATTACCAGCAAGGCAATTGAATCAGTAATAACAAAACTCCCAACACCCCCAACAACAAAAAGTCCAACACCAGACATCTTCACAGGCTAATTCTACTGGACCCTTAAAGAAGAACTGATATGACTTCTGGAACTATTCCAAAAAATAGAAAAGGAAGGAAAACTTCCAAAGTCATTCTATGAGGCTGCATTACCCTCATACCAGAACCAGATGAAGACACCACAAAAAAAGACAACTACAGGCCAGTATCTCTGATGAACACAGATTCAAAAATCCTCAACACAATACAAGCAAACCAAATTCAACAAATCATTAAAGAATTCAGGGGCTCCTGGGTGGCTGACTTGGTTAAGCATCTGCTCCAGCTCAGGTCATGATCTCTGTGTCCTGGGATTGAGGCCTGTGGCAGGCTCCCTGCTCATCAGGGAATCTGCTTCTCCCTCCCCCTGTTCTTGCACTCACTTGCTCTCTCTTCCTCTCAAATAAATAAACAAAATCTTTTTTAAAAACTCATTTAGCACCTTCAAATGGGTTTTATTCCTGGGATGCAAGGGTGTTACAATATTCACAAATCAATGTGATACATCACATCTGTAAGAGAAAAAATAAGAACCATATGATTATTGCAATAGACGCAGAAGAGCGTTTGACAAAGTACACATCATTCATGATAAAACGCTCAACAAACTAGGTTTAGAGAGAACATACCTAAACAATTGAGGTCATAAATGGAAAAGCCACAGCTAAAATCATCTTCAATGGGGAAAAACTATGAGCTTTCCCCCGCAAGTTCAGGAATAGGACAAGGATGGCCACATTCACCACTTGTGTTCAACATACTACTGGAAGTCCTAGCTGCACATCAGACAACAAAAGGAAATAAATTGGACAAACCCAAAAGGAGATCAAAGAGAAGAAGAGCAGCAATTCTAGAAACAGAAAATCAACCACTTTCTGAAAGGTAGGACGTGTGGAGAAGTGAACCCGAAGCAACAGGAAGATGGACCGAGGAGGGAGGGGCCGGCTCCCAGCAAATGACAGAGCAGTGGAGCACAAAATCAGAACTTTTAAAAGTCTGCTCCACTGAAGGACCTTGCTCCAGAGGCTAAATGGGGATAGAGCCCTCGCGGGGATAGCATGGTCTCAGGTCCCATAGGGTCACGGAAGGATCAGGGGTGTCTTGAGTGTTTCAGAGCTTGCAGGTATTAGAGCGGGGAAGCCGGCTACAGAGATGGAGCTGAGGAGTGAGCTCTCAGCGTGGGGTTATCTTAAACCATGATCCGTGACACAGTCAGACCACTGCTCTTTGAGCAGGGACCCACAAGTGGCAGATACGGAGAGACTCACCTATCTTTGCTAGAAGAAAAGAGTGGCAACAATCTGCTGGGTTGGAGACTCCAAATGGGGTTGTCTGCCAGAGACAGAAACACTGTCACAGGCTGGGCGAGATTGGAGTGTGGCTGAAGACCAGGGAGATAGGAGCGACTGAGCGCTTTTCTCCAAGGGTGCACTGAAGAGTGGGGCCCTGAGCTCTCAGCTCCTCCAGGCCGGAGAAGGGGAGGCGCCATTTTCATTCCCGTCCTCCAGAACTCTATGGAAAGAGTTCAGGGAACAAAAGCTCCTGAGAGCGAACCCAAGCTAATTACTTAGCCCAGCCCCTGACAGGAAAGGCACAATTCTGCCTCCGGGAAAGACACTTGAGAATCACTGCAACAGGCCCCTCCCCCAGAAGATCAGCAAGAACATCCAGCCAAGATCAAGCTCACTGATCAAGGAGAACTGCAAATTCCTGAGGAGGGAAAAGCAAAGCATGGAATACATGGCTTTCTCCCCAGGATTCCTTAGTCTTGCGAAGTTAATTAAATTTTTTCATTTTTATTTTTTTCTTATTCTAATCTTTTTTAACTTTTCCTCTTTCCTCTTTTAACGTTTTTTAAACTAGTTTATCTTAACAATACCTTTCTTTAAAAAATCTTTTTAGGGGCGCCTGGGTGGCTCAGTGGGTTAAAGCCTCTGCCTTCGGCTCAGGTCGTGATCCCGGGATCCTGGGATCGAGCCCCGCATTGGGCTCTCTGCTCGGCGGGGAGCCTGCTTCCTCCTCTCTCTCTGCTTGCCTCTCTGCCTACCGGTGATCTCTGTCTGTCAAATAAATAAATAAAATCTTTAAAAAAAAAAATCTTTTTAAACCTTCATTATTATAGTCATATTTTATCCTTCATTGTATCTAACTTTATTTTTTGTATACATATAGGGTTTTTTCTTCTAAAAAATTCTGGAATACAATCTCTTCTAATAGATCAAAATATACCCTAAATCTAGCATAGGGCTTTGTTCTAGTCTCCAGCCTGAGCAAATTCTCTCCACTTTCTTTTTCTTTCTTTTTCCAACCAACTTATCAATTCCTATTTAAAAAAATTTTTTTAATTTTCATCTTTACAGTCATATTCCATCCTTTCATTGTGTTTACCTTATTTTTGTATATAGATAAGTTTTTCTTTCTTCAAAATTTTGGGAGATAGTTTCCTCTAAGAGAACAAAATATACCCCAAATCAAGTGGGTGGCTCTGTTCTATTTACCAGTCTGAAATAAATAAATAAATATATGCACACACACATATATTTTTAATATATTAAATATATTTTAAAATATATATTTATATTTATATTTTAAATGTTTTTAAAACTTCTTTTTGGGGTCCCTTCTGATTTGGTTAGCATACATTTTTCTGGGGTCTTTGCCACCCTTTGAGTATTTTATTCTCTCATTCATATATTCTTATCTGGATAAAATGATAACATGGAAAAACTCACCACACAAAAAAATGAACAAAAGGCAGTACCAAAGGCTAGGGACCTAATCAATTACCTATTATATTGGTAATATGTCAGAGCAAGAGTTCAGAATGATGATATTCAAGGTGCTAGCTGGGCTTGAAAAAGGCATGGAAGATATTAGAGAAATGCTGTCTGGAGAAATAAAAGCCCTTTCTGGAGAAATAAAAGAACTAAAATCTAACCAAGATGAAATTTTAAAAAAAGCTGTTAATGAGGTACAATAAAAAATGGATGTTCTTACTGCTACAATAAATGAAGCAGAAAAGAGAATTAGTGATATAGAAGACCAAATAATGGAGAATAAAGAAGCTGAGCAGAAGAGAGACAAACAACTACTGGACCATGAGGGGAGAATTCGAGAGATAAGTGATACCATAAGATGAAACAATATTAGAATAATTGGGATTCCAGAAGAAGGAGAAAGAGGGGCGGGGGCAGAAGCTATGCTGGAGAGAATTACTATAGAGAATTTCCTTAATATGGCAAAGGGAATAAGCATCAAAATCCAAGAGACACAGAGAAACCCCCTCAAAATCAGTAAAAATAGGTCCATACCCCATCATCTAATAGTAAAACTTACAAGTCTCAGTGACAAAGAAAAAATCCTGAAAGCAATTTGGGACAAGAAGTCTGTAAACATACAATAGTAAAAGTATTAGATTGGTAGCAGACTTATCCACAGAGACCTGGCAGGCCAGAAAGAACTGGCATGATATATTCAGAGCACTAAATGAGAAAAAATTGCAGTCAAGAATACTATATCCAGCTAGGCTATCATTGAAAATAGAAGGAGAGATAAAAAGGTTCCAGGATAAACAAAAACTAAAAGAATTTGCAAACACCAATCCAGCCCTACAGGAAATATTGAAAGGAGTCCTCTCAGCAAAGAGAGAGTCTAAAAGTAACAGACCAGAAAGGAACAAAGACAATATACAGTATACAGATGGTATATAAACAATATATAGACAATATAACAGTCACCTTACAGGCAATACAACGGCACTATATTCATATCTTTCAATAGTTACCCTGAATGCAAATGGGCTAAATTCCCCAATCAAAAGACACAGGGTATCAGAACAGATAAATAAAAACAAAGCCCATCAATTTGCTGTCTATAAGAAACTCATTTTGGACCCAAAGACACCTCCAGATGTAAAGTAAGGGGGTGGAAAACAATTTACCATGCTAATGGACATCAAAAGAAAGGTGGGGTGGCAATCCTTATAACAGATCAATTAGGTTTTAAGCCAAAGATTATCATAAGAGATGAGGAAGGACACTATATCATACTCAAAGGGTCTGTCCAACAAGAAGATCTAACAATTTAAAATATCTATTCCCCTAACAAGGGAGCAGCCAAATTTATAAACCAATTAATAACAAAATCAAAGAAACATATCAACCATAATACAACAATAGTAGGGGACTTTAACACCCCCCTCACTGAAATGGACAGATCATCTAATCAAAAGATCAACAATAAAGTCTTTCAATGACATATTGGACCAGATGGACATCACAGATATATTCAGAACATTCCATCCCAAAGCAAGAGAATACACATTCTTCTCTAGTGCACATGGAACATTCTCAGAATAGATCACATCCTGGGTAACAAATCAGGTCTCAATCAGTACCAAAAGACTGGGATCATTCCCTGCATATTTTCAGACCACAATGCTCTGAAGCTAGAACTCAATCACAAGGGCAAAGTTGGAAAGAACTCAGATACATGGAGGCTAAAGAGCATCTTACTAAAAAATGAATGGGTCAACCAGGAAATTAAAGAAGAATTGAAAAAATTCATGGAAACAAATGATAATGAAAACACAACTATTCAAAATCTGTGGGACACAGCAAAGGCAGTCCTAAGAGGAAAGTTTATAGCAATATAAGCCTTTCTCACGTACACAACCTAACCTTACACCTAAAGGAGCTGGAGAAAGAACAGCAAAGGAAGTCTAAACCCAGCAGGAGAAGAGAAATCATAAAGATCCCAGCAGAAATCAATGAAATAGAAACCAAACAAACAGTAGAACAAATCAACGAAACTAGGAGCTGGTTCTTTGAAAGAATTAATAAGATTGATAAACCCCTGGCCAGACGTATCAAAAAGAAAAGAGAAAGGATCCAAATAAATAAAATCATGAATGAAAGAGAAGAGATCATAACCAACACCAAGAAATACAAATAATTTCAAGAACATATTATGAGCAACTATACAACAGCAAATTTGACAATCTGGAAGAAATAGATGCATTGCTAGAGATGTATAAACTACCAAAACTGAACCAAGAGGAAATAGAAAACTTGAACAGACCCATAACCAGTAAGGACATTGAAATAGTCATCCAAAATCTCCCAACAAACAAGAGCTCAGGGCCAGACGGCTTCCCAGGGAATTTCTACCAAACATTTAAAGAAGAATTAATTCCTATTCTCCTGAAACTGTTCAAAAAATAGAAATGGAAGGAAAACTTCCAAACTCATTTTATGAGGCCAGCATTACCTTCATCCCAAAACCAGACAAAGATCCCATCAAAAAAAGAGAATTACAGGGGTGCCTGGATGGCTCAGTGGGTTAAAGCCTCTGCCTCTGGCTCGGGTCATGATCCCAGGGTCCTGGGATCAAGCCCCGCATCGGGCTCGCTGCTCAGCAGGGAGCCTGCTTCCTCCTCTCTCTCTCTGCTTGCTTCTCTGCCTCCTTGTAATCTCCATCTCCATCTCCGTCAAATAAATAAATAAAATCTTAAAAGAAAAAGAGAGAGAGAGAATTACAGACAAATATCCTTGATGAACACAGATGTGAAAATTCTCACCAAAATACTAGCCAATAGGATCCAACAGAATATTAAAAGGATTATCACGACGACCAAGTGGGATTTATCCAGGGTTGCAAGGTTGGTTCAACATCTGCAAATCAATCAATGTAATACAATATATTAATAAAAGAAAGAACAAGAACCACATGATACTCTCAATAGATGCTGAAGAAGCATTTGACAAAGTACAGCATCCTTTCTTGATCAAAACTCTTCAAAGTGTAGGGATAGAGGGTACATACCTCAATATCATCAAAGCCATCTATGAAAAACCCACAGCAAATATCATTCTCAATGGAGAAAAACTGAGAGCTTTTCTGCTAAGGTCAGGAAAACGGCAGGGATTTCCATTATCACCACTGCTATTCAACATAGTCTTAGAAGTCCTAGGCTCATCAATCAGACAACAAAAAGAAATTAAAGGCATCCAAATCGGCAAAGAAGAAGTCAAACTATCACTCTTTGCAGATGATATGATACTTTACGTGGAAAACCCAAAAGACTTCACTCCAAATCTGGTAGAACTTGTACAGGAATTCAGTAAAGTGTCAGGATATAAAATCAATGCACAGAAATCAGTTGCATTTCTTTACACCAACAACAGGACAGAAGAAAGAGAAATTAAGGAGTCAATCCCATTTACAATTGCACCCAAAACCATAAGATACCTAGGAATAAACCTAACCAAAGAGGCACAGAATCTATACTCAGAAAACTATAAAGTACTCATGAAAGAAATTGAGGAAGACACAAAGAAATGGAAAAATGTTCCATGCTCCTGGATTGGAAGAATAAATATTGTGAAAATGTCTATGCTACCTAAAGCAATCTACATGTTTAATGCAATCCCTATCAAAATACCATCATTTTTCTTCAAAGAAATGGAACAAATAATCCTAAAAAAAATTTTTTTTACTAATCCTAAAAATTTATATGGAACCAGAAAAGACCTCGAGTAGCCAGAGGAATGTTGAAAAAGAAAGCCAAAGTTGGTGGCATCACAATTCCAGACTTCAAGCTCTATTATGAAGCTGTCATCATCAAGACAGTATGGTACTGGCATAAAAACAGACACATAGATCAAAGGAACAGAATAGAGAGCCCAGAAAGAGACCCTCAACTCTATGGTCAACTAATCTTTGACAAAGCAGGAAAGAATGTCCAATGGAAAAAAGACAGTCTCTTCAACAAATGGTGTTGGGAAAATTGGACAGTCACATGCAGAACAATGAAACTGGACCATTTCCTGACACCACACACGAAAATAGACTCAAAATGGATAAAGGACCTCGATGTGAGAAAAGAATCCATCAAAATCCTTGAAGAGAACACAGGCAGCAACCTCAGCCATAGCAACTTCTTCGACCTCAGCCATAGCAACTTCTTCCTAGGAACATCACAAAAGGCAAGGGAAGCAAGGGCAAAAATGAACTATTGGGAATTCATCAAGATCAAAAGCTTTTGCACAGCAAAGCAAACAGTTAACAAAACCAAAAGACAACTGACTGGATGGGAGGAGATATTTGCCAATGACATATCAGATAAAGGGCTAGTATCCAAAATCTATAAAGAGCTTATCAAACTCAACACCCAAAGAACAAAAATCCAACCAAGAAATGGGCAGAGGACATGAACAGACATTTCTGCAAAAAAGACATCCAGATGGCCAACAGACACATCAAAAAGTGCTCCACATCACTCTGTATCAGGGAAATACAATCAAAACCTCAGTGAGATACCACCTCACACCAGTTGGAATGGCTAAAAATTAACAAATCAGGAGGCAACAGATGCTGGTGAAGAGGTGGAGAAATGGGAACCCTCCTACACTGTTGGTGGGAGTGCAAGCTGGTGCAGCCACTCTGGAAAACAGTTTGGAGGTTCCTCAAAATGTTGAAAATAGGGATACCCTGTTACCCACTAATCGCACTACTGGGAATTTACCCTAAAGATACAAATGTAGGGATCCGAAGGGGCACGTGCACCCGAATGTTTATAGCAGCAATGTCCACAATAGCCAAACTATGTGAAGAACCTAGGTGTCCATGAACAGATGAATGGATAAAAAAGATGTGCTATATATATATAATGAAATACTATGCAGCCACCAAAAGAAATGAAATCTTGCCATTTGCAACAACCTGGATGGAACTAGAGGGTATTATGCTGAGCGAAGTAAGTCAATCAGAGAAAGACAATTATCATATGATCTCTCTGCTATGAGGAATTTGAGAGGCAGGGAGGGGGGGTTGGAGGGTAGGGAAGGAAAAAATGAAACAAGATGGGATCGGGAGGGAGACAAACTGTAAGAGACTTGAATTTCTCACAAAACAGAGGGTTACTGGGGGGAGGGAGGTATGGAGAAGGTGGTTGGGTTATGGACATTGGGGAGAGTATGTGCTATGGTGCGTGTTGTGAAGTGTGTATGTCTGATGATTCAAAGACCTGTGTCCCTGGGGCTAATAATACATTATATGTTAATAAAAAAATTTAAAAAGGAAATAAATTTTATCCAAATTGGTAAAGAAGAAATACAGCTTTCACTATTTGCAGATGACATGATACTATACATAGAAATCCCTAAGGATTCCACTGAAAAACTACATAATTGATGAATGAATTCAGTAAAGTCACAGGATACAAAATCAGTATGTAGAAATTTGTTGCATTTCTATACACTAATATTGAAGCAGGAAGAGATATTAAGAAAACAATCCCATTTACAATTGCACCGAAAATAAGATATCCAAGAATAAAATTAACCGAAGAGGTGAGATACCTGTACTCTGATAACAAAACTGATGAAAGAAACTGGGGATGACACTAAGAAATGGAAAAATATTCCATGCTCAGAGACTGGAAGAATGTCGTTAAAAATGTTTATACTACCCAAAACAATCTACACATTTAATTCAATCCATATCAAAATACCAACAGCATTTTTCACAGAACTAGAACAAATAATACTAAAATTTGTATGGAAACACAAAAGATCCTGAATAGCCAAGGCAATCTTGCCAAATGAAAAAAAAAAAATTGGAGTATCACAATTACGGACTCCATGTTGTATTACAATATTGCAGTAACCAAAACAGTACAGCATTGGCACAAAACAGACATGCAGATCAACAGAAGAAGATAGGAAAGCCAGAAATAAACCTACAATTACGTGCTCAAATGCTTCTTCGACAAAGGAGGCAAGAATATGCAATGAGAAAAAGTCTCTTCAACAAATAGTGCTGGGCAAACTGGAGAGCTACATAAAAGATAGTGAACCTGGACCACTCTTATACTATACAAACTCAAAATGGATTAAGAAGCTAAACATGAGATGTGAAAACCACAAAAATTCTAGAAGAGAGTACAGACAGAGCAATTCTCTGACATTGGCTGTAGCATCATTTTTCTAGATAGGTCCCCTAAAGCAGGGGAAATAAAAGCAAAAATAAACTACTGGAACCACATAAAAATAAAAAGCTTCTGCATGGCAAAGGAAACAATCAATAAAACTAAAAGACAACCTACTGAATGGGAAAAGATATTTGCAAATATCCTGCAGGTAGCTCCCAAAACGTATAAGGAACTTATACAATTCAACTGCCAAAAAATAAATAATCTGATTTTAGAAAATGGGCAAAAGGCATGAGCAGATATTTTTCCAAAGAAGACATCCAGATGGCCAACAGATACAGGAAAAGATGCTCAACGTCACTCATCATTAGGGAAACATAAATCAAAGCCACAATAAGACAACCACCTCACACCTGTCAGAATGGCTAAAATCAGCAACACGAGAAACAATAGATGTTGGTGAGGGTGTGGAAAAAACCCTCTTGCACTGTTGGTAGGAATGCAAACTGGTGCAGCCACTGTGGAAAACAGTCTGGAGGTTCCTAAAATAGAACTACTCTATGATCCAACAATTGCTCTACTGGCATTTACCCAAAGAATACAGAAACAGTAATTCAAAGGGATACATGAGTCCTATGTTTACAGCAGCATTATTTATAATAGCTAAGGTGTGGAAGCAACTGAAGTGTCCACCTACAGATGAATGGATAAAGAAGTTGTGGTATATATGCATACAATGGCATATTATTCAGTCATAAAAGAATGAAATCATAAAACTTCTAATGACATGGGTAGAATTAAGAGTACTATGGGTGAAATCATTCAGTCAAAGAAAGACAAATACTATATGATTTCACTCATATGTGGAGTTTAAACAAAACAAATGAGCAAAGGGGGAAAAAAGAGAAAGAGACAAACCAAGAAAGAGAATCTTAACTATGGAGAACAAATTGATGGTTAACAGAGAGGAGGAAGATGAAGGAATGGGTGAAACAGGTGAGAGGGATTAAGCAGTGCACAGGTCATGATGAGCACTGGGTGATGTATGGAATTGTTGCATCACTATATTATACACCTAAAATTAATAGAACACTATATGTTAACTCTACTGGAATGAGAGTAAAATAAGAAACAGACTTAACAATGGAGAATTGACGGTTAAACATGGGGAGGTAGGTGGGGGGGATGGGTGAACTAGGTGATGGGGACTAAGGAGGACACTTGTGATGAGCAGGGAGTGATGTAGGGAATAGGTGAATCATTATATTGTACACCTGTAATTAATGTAACACAGTATGTCAACTACAGTGAAATTAAAATAAATATTTATTTAAAAAATAAATAGAAAATGTTACAACACCACATAAATACAAAGAATTATGAGAGACAAATCTGAAAAAAAAAAAAAAAAACAAACCCAAACCCATACACCAACATAATGGCAACTTAAAAGAAATGGATAATTTCTAGAAACACACAATCTTCCAAGACTGAGTCCAAGAAACAGAAAATCTAAACAGACTAACTACTAGTAATAAAACTGAATTTGTAATAATAAAAAAAAAAACCTCTGCCCCAAATAAGTCATGAACCAGATGGCTTCATAAGGGAATTCTACCAAACATTTAAAGAAGAATTAATGCCTCTACTCAAACTATTCCAAAAAGTACCCTGGGAAGGAACTTCCCCGGATTCATTCTGTGAGGATATCATTACTCTGTATCAAAAGCAGACAAAGACACTACAAAAAAAAAATTACAGGATAATATTCCTGATGAACATGATGCAAAAATCCTTAACAAAGTATTAGGAAACGAAAATCAATGATAGAAAAATCATTCACTACAATCAAGTAGGATTTATTCCAGCAATGCAAGGTGGTTCAATATTATCAAATCAAAGTGATACTACACATTAACAAAAGGAAAGATAAGAACAATATGGTCATACCACTAGACATAGAAAAAGCATGTGACACACTTCAACATCTGTTCATAAAAAAACACTCAACGAAGTCCTTATAGAGGGAACACAAACTCAACATAACAAAGGCCATGTATGAAAAACTCACATCTAACATCATGCTCAAAAGTGAAAAAATAAAAGCTTTATCTCTAACATCAGGAACAAGACAAGGACATCCACTCTCACCACTTTTATTCATCATAGTACTGGAAGTCCTACCCGCAGCAATCAGTCAAGAAGTAAAAGGCACAATGGGCTCTCTGCTCAGCAGGGAGCCTGCTTCCACCTCTCTCTCTCTGCCTGCCTCTCTGCCTACTTGTGGTCTCTCCCTGTCCAATAAATAAATAAAATCTTAAAAAAAAAAAAAAAGTAAAAGGCATTAAAATTGAGAATAAAGAACTAAAATTGCCACTATTTGCATATGACATGACACTTATAATACAGGACTCCACCAAAAAGTTATTAGAATAAATGAATCCACTGATGTTACAGGAAATAAAATTATTATGTAGAAATCTATTGTATTTCTATACACTAACACTAAAGTAGTAGAAAAAGAAGTTAAGAAAACAACTCCATTTACAATTGCATCAAAAAAGAATAAAATACCTAGGAATAAATTTAAGGAGGTAAAAAGTAAAAAAAAAAAAAAAAAAAAAAATCAGATCTCTATTCTGAAAACTCTCAAACACTGATGAAAGAAACTGAAGACAAAATAAACAAATGGGAAGACAGGCCATGCTCATGCATTCAAAGAATTAATACTGTTAAAATGTTTATACTACCCTAAACAATACACAGATTCAATACAATCCCTATCAAAATACAAATAGCATAATTCACAGAGCTAGCAAAACTATCTTAAAATGTGTACGGAGCTACTACAAACCTCAAATAGCCAAAGCCACACTGAGAGAAAAGAACAAACCTGAAGGTATCACAGGTCCAGATTCCAAGATACACTATGAAATTACAATATTCCAAAACAGTATGGTACTGGCACAAAAACAGATACACAGATCAATAGAAGAAGACAGAGAGCCCAGAAATAAACCCACAGCTATACAGTCAATCTGCGACAAATCAAGAATATGCAATGGGAAAAAGACAGTCTTCCATAAACGGTATTGGAAGAACTGGACAGCTACATGCAAAAGAATGAAACTGGACCGTTTTCTTACACCACATGCATAAAGAAACTCCAAATGGAGTGAACACCAAAAGAGGTCCTAAACCATTAAAACCCTTCATGAAAACAAGCAGTAATCTCTCCAATATCACCCTTAGCAATGTATTTATGGATAGGTTTCCTCGGGCAAGGGAAACAAAAGCAAAAATAAAATACTGGTGATTCATAATAATCCAAAGTTTTGCATAGCAGAGGAAAACATCAACAAAACAAAAAGGCAACCTACTGAACAGGAGAAGAATTTGCAAATGATGTATCTAATAAAGGATTATACTTAAAATATATAAAAAATTTATACAAGTCAATACCACAAAACCAAACAATCCAATTAAAATATGGGCAGAGGACCCAAATGCATGTTTTTCCAAAGAAAGCATACAGATGACTAACAGACATGAAAAGATGCTCAGAATCACTAATCATCAGAAAATGCAAATCAAAACTGCTGTATCATCTCACACCAGCCAGAATGGCTAGCATGAAAATGACGAGGGAAAAAAACGTGCTGGTAAGGTTGTGGAGAAAAAGGAAACTTCGTGCACTCTTGGTATAAAGTGGGGCAACCATGGTGGCAAACAGGAGGCAGGTTCCTCAAAAGTTTCAAAATAGAAATATGTGATGACCTAGGAATTCTACTACTGGGTATTTACCCAAAGAAAATGAAAACACTAAATGAAAAAGATAGATGCCCCTCAATGTTTACTGTGGGATTATGTACAATAACCAAGATATGGAGGCAACTCAAGTGTCCATCCAGAGATGAGCAGATAAAGAAGATGGAATATGTAAATTTGTACAATGGATTATCACTCAGGCATAAAAGAATAATGAGATCTCTCCATTCGTGACAACATGAATGGACTTAGAGGGCATTATGTTAAGTGAAGTAAGTCACACAGAGTAAGACAAATACCCTATGATTTAACTTATACGTTCAATCTAAAAAAGCAAAACAAATGAACAAAAGACTTTTAAATACAGAGAACAAGGTAGGGGTTGCCAGAATGGAGGTGGGTGGAGGAATGGACAAAATAGCTAAGGGGGATTAAGAGACGCAAAGATCCAGTTGTAGAAAAAATAAGTTTCAGAGATGAAAAGTTTAGCAAAGAAAATATAGTCAATAATATTGTAATAATGCTCAATGGTGACAGTGACCACACTCATCATAGTGAGCATGGAGTAATGCAAAGAATTGTTAAATCAACATGCCGGACCCCTGATCTATTATAACACTGTACATGAATCATACTTCAAAAAAAATGAAATTAAAAAATAATAAATTTTAAAAGAGAAAGTCATACCCATAGACTCTCATATGATTTGGGGAAAATGTGAAGTCAATTGCATGACAAAGCACAAGAAAGGTGAGGATCCAAAGCTGGAGAATTTAATGCCAGCCAAGGATGGTTTGACATTTGAATCTTAAAATGTCAAGGGAACAGGAGCAGCAGCTTCTGCCAAGCAAGAAGCAGCAGGCAAGTTCACAGACCTCATGAAGAAGATCATGGAGGAGCTGACATACCTGTGTGTACAGATTTTTAATATAGACGAAGGGTTCTACTCTGGAGAAAAAAAAAAAAAAGGCCACAAATGATATCAGTGAAGAAAAGAGAGCACCAGAATTAAGGCAGGAACGGAAAGACTAACTCTACTAGTCTGTGCAAACGAAGTCAGCTTTTACCGTCAGGACTCTTCTGTCTATAAAGTTACTAACGCTTGAGTCTTGAAGGCTGAGAGCAATACGAGCCGCCAGCTTCGCCAATAGCTGTACACCGACAAGGCCTGGAGAATGAGATTTTTCTGGACTGGTTTTATGGATGTTTTGTCCTTGAAGTCACGAAGTACCCTGCTTGGAAGGGATTGCCTTTTGAAGTTCCTTTGATACTGAACAATGCCCCTGGCCACTCAGAAGCTCAGGAGTTCAACACCAACAGAATCCAAGTGGTCTATGTATCCCCAAACATAATGTGTCTTATGCAGCCTCTAGATCCAGGGAGGCATAAGGAACTTTAAGGCTCCTTAAACATGGTGCTCTATGGGGAGGACTGTTGATGCTATGGAAGACAGCCCCAACAGAAGAACATCCTCAGTCTGTAAGCATTTCACCATCGAAGGCACCACGACTGTTAAAGAAAAAGCTGTAAAAGCCATCCCACCAAGAACAACAAATTCCTGCTGGAGAAAATGGTGTCTAGATGCTGTGTAAGACTTCCCAGGCCTATGAAAGCCAATCAAGAAAATAATCAAAGAGCGTGGATATGGTGGGAAGACAACAAGGAGGGAGTAAAGGGTTTGAAGATATGGACCCTGGAGAAATTCCAGAGCTGACTGATAGACATCACACCAGATGAATCAACAGAAGATGATTTGATGGACATGAGTGCCTCCAAACCAGAGCCGGATGATGAAGAAGGGGACACAGAAGTAACGGTGCTAGAAAACATACAGACAGTAGACAGGCATTATGAGGTGTTTCTGTCAAGTTACATTGAGGACGCCCGTCTCTCCTGCCTTCCGCCACCGTAAACCTCCGCCGTATCTTCTGCCTCTGACCCGCTGAGACAGAAAGACCAATTCCTTGTGTTCCTCCTTCACAGTTCACCCCATGTGAAGACAAGATGGAAAAGAGGTTTATGATGACCCATTTCCATTTTATGAAGAGGAAACCATCATGTGCTACAGGTAATAAATTTATCAGCTGTGTAAGTGAGTGTCTTCATTTGGAAACCTAGTAACTGTAGGGCAAGAACTGTGGGAGTCATTTTTACGTCTTCATCATCACCTGAGCAGTCATCGCGTAGAACATTGTGGGACAGACTTGGAAGGGAGCACACGGCCTACTCTTATACAGGTGGAAGGCGAGTGCTATTTAATAGAAGATTCATAATGTGTTTTATGCCTTTGCTTTCAAAGAATTATCTTGCTGTATAGACTACCTCTCTCTCATAACTGGAAAACTGCATGTCAACCCTATCATCACAGGTAAGTTGCTTTAAGAAAAGGTAAGAATATTTCTCATACTGCATTATGAATACTATAATACTATAGGCCATAAGGTTTTTATAATGATTCATTCATTAGTGCACAGGCTAGGCTACCATGAGGCAACCCTAGCAATTACAA
Source organism: Mustela erminea (assembly GCF_009829155.1). Lineage (NCBI taxonomy): Eukaryota > Metazoa > Chordata > Mammalia > Carnivora > Mustelidae > Mustela > Mustela erminea. The sequence continues at coordinate 61,998,854 of NC_045616.1, forward strand.
GACCACAATAAAGCAATCATGGTGCTGCTCTGTTATCAATGCATGAATCATTACTATAAATAAATATGAATTTCCTTTTCACATTATCTTACCAATTTTGATGTCCTGTATAAAATGTGTAAATATACAGCACTCTATCATGTAAGATAATACTGATGCGGGTACCAAAAATTCATCATGTAAACAGATGATATAAACTACAGTATCAGTGAATGCAGTACTGAAAATATATTTTCTCTTCCTTACAGTTATAACATTTCTGAAAACATTTTCTTGAGCTTACTTGATCATAAGATTACAGTATACAGTATATAGAACAACATATGTATGCATTGAATATTTTATCAGTAAGCCTTCTGTTCGCCAGGAAGCCATTAGTAGTTAAGTTTGGGGGGACTCAAAAGTTTCACGTGCATTTCTGCGCTGGGGGTTGGTACGCAGAACCTCCACGCTGTTCAAGGATCAACCATGTTGGTCACTTCCCTTAAGATCCTAAAGGAAGGAGAAGACACTGGAAGCTCCTTTGCATGGTAACCATAACGGGACAAGACCTGGTCAAAGTGCTCAGCATTGTGATGCCTCTGGTGTAGCAGATGCTCAGAAGGGACAGAAGGCCTGTGGAGGGGACATTCAGCTGAAGGAACTAGATCCTAAATCTGCCTTTGACTATCTATCTGGGGCTGGAAAGCGAACTCTAAAAGCCAAGAAGCTGAGCTTTCTAGAATGGAAGTTCCATGGGGGAAAGCATGTGGCATGTCAAAGCACGGCCAAGGAGTCACATGCTAGGACTGCAAGCCACGTGGGCAGACCTCACAGGCAACAGGGAACAAGGGCAAGTTTTTAAGATGAACATAAGTGATCCGAGTGGTATGCTGGGAAGATGAATCTGGCATGGACCACAGGATGGATAGGAGCGGAGGAGTGGCTTTACCTCAGTGATGCTGGGTAAAGTTTATGTTCTGCAGGAAGAAAAGTTGGATCTGAAAGACCATCATGAGTCACACTTTCTTCTCTGAGTCTGTTACCACAAATGCGATGCTCAAAGTCAAGGTTTCTCCAGGGCATCAGGTGACTTCCACCCGTGAGGAGCCCTAGCCTCCTACGGGAACATATTCGTTACCAAGGCCGTGCCAGCTCCATTGGCCCCTACTGAGTAGCTGGAGGGGACAATCACACTCCAAAGGGATGCCCAGTGGAACCAGTTCACGAGAAAGATGGCAAAAATAAAAAATATGTAAAAAGGAAAAGAAGCGTAGGCTGTTTGTGCCAGGATGCATGTGCACACAACTCACTTTGGTCTGTGACTCAGTGACGTTAGAACCTCAGCAAAATGTAACACTTCCCAGGCTACCACTGGTATTTTGAGAATTCAAGTCAAGAACACTGCCAGCAAGACTGGCGGGCAAGTATGCTTTGGGCCAGAGAGGAGTTCAACCACAAGAGGGGGTAGCTTTTCCATACAGCACACTCCACAGAGCCGGCTGCAAGCTGCTCAGCGTCATCAGACCCAGAGGAATGCCACCAAGTCCCAGAAAATAAAAGGCTGGCTCACCTCCAGTGCTGCAGGAGAAGCCAAGTCATTAGGAAACAAGTTGCTTTTCCTTCATATTTAGGGAAAGGTACTTGTTTTGTGTTTTCTTGGGAAACCAAATTTTACAACCCCTCTTCTTTCTAAGTTTCCAAATAGCAGTCTGTCTAAAAAGAACTTTAGAAATGTCCTTTTCCTCAGCACCTGCCCCAATAGATGACAATGAGCTGAGAAGTCCCAATAACGCTTTTTGCCTCTGGAAGGGCCTTTGGGGGCTGCCTCATGACCCCACTGGCACAGATGTCCTGAGGGGACCCTGATCCTGAAGAGCCCTTGCTGGCCACCATGGGGCTGCCGGTCAGGAGCAAAGCCTAGAACCCAGAACCCACCCCCACCATTTGGTATTTTCCAGATGCTACAGTTTTTATACCACTTGAAACTCCTAATCCAGAAAATGGCTCCAGAGCCACTGCTCCAACTATCCCTGATTACTGACTTATCAAAAGTAAGGTGACAGGCACAGGTGCCTGCCCCAGAGCTATATAGCCCTGCAACCTCCATGGCCCACTGGTCATCATGGCACTGCTGCAGCCAGAGAATTCCCAGTCGCCCCGAAGCCTGCATTTCCATAGTGATAAACTCCCAAGCACACAAAGGTTCTCAAGGCCCAGAGGAAGCAGCAGCCATGGGGCCCAGTGAGGGCTCGTGACCTGCCCTGTCACCGCTCTGAAGAAAAAAGCCCCTCCTGCCCGAACCTGGCCAACCAGCACAGCTCAGCATCCCCAGGGCCTTATCAGGGGACTGTGCACAATCTGGTGACAGGGCTAGGGGGTCCCCCCTCATGCAGACCTTCTACACAGTACACTGTGCTTCCAAGCCTCACAAGCAGCCAGGCCGCCACCTCAACGGGGCCCACAATGATGGAGAGAAACCAGACATGCCATCTATGTCCTGGATGGTCCCAAGAACAATGACTGATCGAAAATTACTTTTGGGATGAGGAGCTAGAGGACTAGGAGACCGAAATATCATCAGGTCTTAGGAGTTCAGCTAGTTATCAAACCATTCTGAACACCTACAAACTCAACAGGAGATTGAAGAGAAGAGCAGCAATTCTAGGAACAGAAAATCAACCATTTTCCAGAAGGTAGGACCTACAGAGTGGTGAAGCCGAAGCGACGGGAAGATAGGCCGCGGGGGGAGGGACTGGCTCCCAGCCAGCGGTGGAGCAGTGGAGCACAAAATTGAACTTTTAGAAGTCTGCTCCACTGAGGAACGTAGCTCCAGAGGCTAAGCTGAGGGTTGAGCTCTCACGGGGACAGTGTGGTCTCAGGACCCGCAGGGTCACAGAAAGACGGGGGGTGTCTGAGTGTGGCAGAGTCCCCAGGTATCAGAGCGGGGAAGCGGGCTACAGAGACAGAGCTGAGGAGTGAGCTCTCAGCTTGGGGTTACCTTAAACCATAATCCAAGGCACAGTCTGGCCACTACTCTTCAGCAGGGACCCCACAAGTGGCAGATCCAGAGAGGCTCCCTCCTTCCTCCTCCAGGAAGAACAGCACGGGAGTGCAGGGCAGGAATCTGCTGGGTTTGGAGCCTCCAAATGGGGTTGTGCGCTGGAGATAGAAACGCTCGGTCACAGGTTGCGGAGTGCAGCCTGAGACCAGGGAGATGGGAGTGACTGAGCGCTTTTCCCAGAGGGTGCACTGAAGAGTGGGGCCCTGAGTGCTCATCTCATCCCGGCCAGAGATTGGGAGGCCGCCATCTTTATTCCTGTCTTCCAGAGCTCTACGGAAAGCGTTTAGGGAACAAAAGCTCCCAAGAGTGAACCTCAGCAGATTACTTAGCCTGGCCCCTGGTAAGGGCAGGGCAAAGACATTTGCAACAGGCCCCTCCCACAGAAAATCAGCAAGAACATCCAGCCAAGACCAAGCTCACAGATCAAGGACAACAGGAGAATTCCACAGGAGGGGAAAGCAAAGCATGGAAATCATGGCTTTTTCCCCATGATTCTTTAGTCTTGAAAAGTTAATTAAACTCTTTTAATCTTACTTTTTTCCTATTCCAATTTTTTGACTTTTCCACTTTCCTCTTAATGTTTTTTAACTAGTTTATCTTAGCAATAACTTTCTGAAGAAAAAATCTTTTGAAACCATCATTATTATAGTCATATTTTATCCTTCACTGTATCTAACTTTATTTCTTATATACCTCTTATATATGACTGGTTGAAAAGTACTTTTGGGGGGAGGAGCAAGAGGACTAGGAGACCTAAATATCTAATACTTAAATATCTAATACCTAAAAAAACACCTATAAGGTTTTTTCTTCCTAAAAATTTGGGATACAATTTCTTCTAATAGATCAAAATATACCCAAATCTAGCACAGCGTTTTGTTCTAGTCTCCAGCCTAGGTAAATTCTCTCCACTTTCTTTTTCTTTCTTTTTCCAACCAACTTATCTTACCAATTCCTTTTTTTAGAATTTATTTTTAACTTTCATCATTACAGTCATATTCCATCCCTTCATCATGTTTATTCTTATTTTTGCATATATTGGTTTTTCTTGAAAATTTTGGGAGGTAGTTTCCTCTAAGAGACCAAAATATACCCAAAATCAAGTGGTTGGCTCTGTTCTATTCATGAGTCTAATATATATGTATATATATGTATACATATATATACATATAATATATACATATAATATATACATATGTATATAATAAATTAAAATATTAAAAATATATATATTTTAATATTTTAATTTCCCTGGGCGCCTGAGTGGCTCAGTGGGTTAATCCTCTGCCTTTGGCTTGGGTCATGATCTCAGGGTCCTGGGATCAAGCCCTGCATTGGGCTCTCTGCTCAGCAGGGAGCCTGCTTCCTCCCCACGTCTGCCTGCCTTTCTGCCTACTTGTGATCTCTGTCAAATAAATAAATAAAATCTTAAAAAAAAATTTTAACTTCTCTTTACCCCCTTCCTTCTCCCCCCAACTGGAGTCTCTTCTGATTTGGTTAGCATACATTTTTCTGGGGTCTTTGCCACCCTTTTATTCTCTCCTTCATATATGCTTACCTGGATAAAACAACAACGTGGAAAAACTCACCACAAAAAAAAATAAAAAATAAAAAGAACAAGTAGTACCAAAGGTTAGGGACCTAATCAATATAGACATTGGTAATATGTCAGATCTAGAGTTCAGAATGACGATTCTCAAGGTTCTAGCCGGGCTTGAAAAAGGCAAGGGAGATATTAGAGAGACCCTCTCTGGAGAGATAAAAGCCCTTTCTGGAGAAATAAAAGAACTAAAATCTAACCAAGTTGAAATAAGAAAAGCTACTAATGAGGTGAAATAAAAAATGGAGGCTCTTACTGCCAGGATAAATGAGGCAGAAGAGAGAATTAGTGATATAGAAGACCAAATGATGGAGAATAAAGAAGCTGAGTAGAAGAGAGACAAACAACTACTGGACCACGAGGGGAGAATTCGAGAGATAAGTGATACCATAAAACAAAACAATATTAGAATAATTGGGATTCCAGAAGAAGGAGAAAGAGAGATGGGGGAAGAAGGTATATTGGAGAGAATTATAGTAGAGAATTTCCCTAATATGGCAAAGGGAACAAGCATCAAAATCCAGGAAGCACAGACACCACCTCCCCCCAAAATCAATAAAAATAGGTCCATACCCTATCACCTAATAGTAAAACTTACATGTCTTAGTGACAAAGAGAAAATCCTGAAAGCAGCCCGGGACAAGAGGTCTATAACATACAATGGTAAAAATATTAGATTGGCAGCAGACTTATCCACAGAAAACTGGCAGGCCAGAAAGAACTGGCATGATATATTCAGAGCACTAAATGAGAAAAACCTGCAGCCAAGAATACTATATCCAGCTAGACTATCATTGAAAATAGAAGGAGAGATCAAAAGCTTCCAGGACAAACAAAAACTAAAAGAATTTGCAAACACCAATCCAGCCCTATAGGAAATATTGAAAGGAGTCCTCTAAGCAAAGGGAAAGCCTAAAAGTAACAGACCAGAAAGGAATAGAGAATAGACAATGTGCAGTAACAGTCACCTTACAGGCAACACAATGGCACTAAATTCCTATCTTTCAATAGTTGCCCTGAATGCAAATGGGCTAAATGCCCCAATCAAAAGACACACGGTATCAGAATGGATAAAAAAACAAAACCCATCAATATGCTATCTACAAGAAACTCATAGACCCAAAGACACCTCCAGATGAAAGTAAGGGGGTGGAAAACAATTTACCATGCTAATGGACATCAAAAGAAAGGTGGGGTGGCAATCCTTATATCAGATCAATTAGATTTTAAGCCAAAGACTATCATAAGAGATGAGGAAGGACACTATACCATATAATACTTAAACATCTGTCTGACAAGAAGATCTAACAACTTAAAATGTCTATTCCCCTAACATGGGAGCAGCCAACTATATAAACCAATTATTAACAAAATCAAAGAAACACATCAACAATAATGCAATAATAGTGGGGGACTTTACTACCCCCCTCACAGAAATGGACAGATCATCCAAGCAAAAGATCAGCAAGGAAATAAAAGCTTTAAATGACACACTGGACCAGATGAACATCACAGATGTATTCAGAACATTCCATCCAAAGCAACAGAATACACATTCTTCCCTAGTGCACATGGAACATTCTTCATAATAGATCACATACTGGGTCACAAATCAAGTCTCAACAGGTACCAAAAGACTGGGATCATTCCCTGCATATTTTCAGACCACAATGCTATGAAGCTAGAAGTCAACCACCAAAGGAAAGTTGGAGAGAACTCGTACATGGAAGCCAAAGAGCAACCTACTAAAGAATGAATGGGTTTAACCAGGAAATCAAAGAAGAATTTAAGAAATTCATAGAAACAAATGAAAATGAAAACACAACTGTTCAAAATCTGTGGGACACAGCAAAGGCAGTCCTGAGAGGAAAGTTTATACCAATACAAGCCTTTCTCAAGAAACAAAAAAGGTCTCCAGTATACGACTTAACCCTACACCTAAAGGAGCTGGAGAAAGAACAGCAAAGAGAGGCTAAACCCAGCAGGAGAAGAGAAATCATAAAGATCAGAGCAGAAATCAATGAAATAGAAACCAAACAAACAAAATAGAAACCAAAAATAGAAACAAACAAATAAATAGAACAAATCAACAAAACTAGGAGCTGGTTCTCTGAAAGAATTAATATGATTGATAAACCCGTGGCCAGACATATCAAAAAGAAAAGGGAAAGGACCCAAATAAATAAAATCATGAATGAAAGAGGAATGATCATAACCAACCAAAGAAATACAAACAATTATAAAAACATATTATGAGCAACTAGATGCCAGCAAATTTGACAATCTGGAAGAAATGAATTCATTCTTAGAAACATATAAACTACCAAAACTGAACCAGGAAGAAATAGAAAACCTGAACAGATCCATAACCAGTAGGAGATTGAAGCAGTCATCCGTAATCTCCCAACAAACAAGAGTCCCAGGGCCAGATGGCTTCTCAGGGGAATTCTACCAAACATTTAAAGAAGGATTAATACCTATTCTCCCAAAACTGTTCCACAAAATAGAAATGGAAGGAAAACTTCCAAACTCATTTTATGAGGCCAGCATTACCTTGATCCCAAAACCAAAGACCCCATCAAAAAGGAGAATTACAGACCAACATCCTTGATGAACACAGATGCGAAAATTCTCACCAAAATACTAGCCAATAGGATACAACAGTACATTGAAAGGATTATTCACCAGGACCAAGTGGGATTTATTCCCAGGCTACAAGCCTGGTCAACATCTGCAAATCAATCAATGTGATGCAATACATTAATAAAAGAAAGGACAAGAACCATACAATACTCTCAAGAGATGCTAAAAAAGCATTTGACAAAGTATAGCACCCTTTTTTGATCAAAACTCTTCACAGTGTGGGATGGGGGTACACACCTCAATATCAACAATGCCTAAAGGGTACATACCTCAATATCAACAAAGCCATCAATGAAAAACCCACAGTGAATATCATTCTCATTGGGGAAAAAATGAGAGCCGCAGCAACTTCTTCCTTTTTCCTATGGTCAAGAACATGACAGGGATGTCCACTATCACCATTGCTATTCAATATACTACTAGAAGTTCTAGCCTCAGCAATCAGACAACTAAAAGAAATTATAGGCATCCAAATCAGAAGAATTCGAAGTCTGACTCTTTGCAGATGATAGTTTATGTGAAAAACCCAAAAAATCTCTATTCCAAAACTGCTAGAACTTATACAGGAATTCAGTAAAGTGTCAGGATATAAACTCAGTGCACAGAAATCAGTTGCATTTCTATACACCAACAGTGAGACAGAAGAAAGAGAAATTAAGGAGTCGATCCCATTTACAATTGCACCCAAAACCATAAGATACCTAGGAATAAACCTAACCAAAGAGGCAAATAATTTGAACTCAGAAAACTGTAAAGTACTCATGAAAGAAATGGAGGAAGACACAAAGAAATGGAAAAATGTTCCATGCTCATGGATTGGAAGAACAAATACTGTGAAAATGTCTGTGCTACCTAAAGCAACCTACACGTTTAATGCAATCCCTATCAAAATACCATCTATTGTTTTCAAAGAAATGGAACAAATAATCCTAAAATTCATATGGAACCAGAAAAGACCCTGAATAGCCAGAGGAATGTTGAAAAAGAAAGCCAAAGATGGTGGCGTCACAATTCCAGACTTCAAGCTCTATTACAAAGCTGTCATCATCAAGACAGTACCGTACTGGCACAAAAACAGACACATAGATCAAAGGAACAGAATAGAGAGCCCAGAAATAGACCCTCAACTCTATGGTCAACTAATCTTTGACAAAGCAGGAAAAAATTTCCAATGGAAAAAAGACAGTCTCTTCAACAAATGGTGTTGGGAAAATCGGACAGTCACATGCAGAACAATGAAACTGGACCATTTCCTGACACCACACACAAAAATAGACTCCAAATGGATGAAAGACCTCAATGTGGGACAGAAATCCATCAAAATCCTTGAAGAGAACATGGGCAGCAACCTCTTCGACCTCAGCCACTTCTTCCTAGAAACATCACCAAAGGCAAGGGAAGCAAGGACAAAAATGAACTATTGGGACTTCATCAAGATCAAAAGCCTTTGCACAGCAAAGGAAACAGTTAACAAAACCAAAAGACAACTGACAGAATGGGAGAAGATATTCGCAAATGACATATCAGAAAAAGAGCTAGTACCCAAAATCTATAAAGAACTTATCAAACTCAACACCCACAGAACAAATAATCCAATCAAGAAATGGGCAGAAGACATCCAAATAGCCAACAGGCACATGAAAAAGTGCTCTACATCACTCTGCGTCAGGGAAATACAAATCAAAACCACAATGAGATACTACCTCACACCAGTCAGAATAGCTAAAATTAACAAGTCAGAAGATAATAGATGATGGCAAGGATGCAGAGAAAGGGGAACCCTCTTATACTGTTGGTGGGAATGCAAGCTGGTGCAGCCACTCTGGAAAACAGCAAGGAGGTTCCTCAAAAGGAAAATAGAGCTACCCTACAACCCAGAAATTACACTACTGGGTATTTACTCTAAAGATACAAATGTAGTGATCCGAAGGGGCACGTGCACCCGAATGTTTATAGCAGCAATGTCTGCAATAGCCAAACTATGGAAAGAACCTAGATGTCCATCAACAGATGAATGGATAAAGAAGATGTTATATATATATGCAATGGAATACTATGCAGCCACCAAAAGAAATGAAATCTTGCCATGTGCAATGGTGTGGATGGAACTAGAGGGATTTATGCTGAGCGAAGTAAGCCAATCAGAGAGACAATTATCATATGACCTCTCTGATATGAGGAATTTGAGAGGCAGGGCGGGGGTTCAGGGAGTAGGGAGGGAAAAAATGAGACAAGATAGGACTGGGGAGGGAGACCAACCATAAGAGATGCTTAGTCATAGGAAACAAACTTAGGGTTGCTGGTGGGTAGGGGGAGAGGAATCGGGTGACTGGATTATGGGCATTGGGGAGGGTATGTGCTATACAGTGAGCGCTATGATTGTGTAAGACTGATGAATCATAGACCTGTACCCCTGAAGCAAATAATACGTTACTTGTTATTTAAAAAAAGAAAGAAAAAAAAAAGAAAATTACTTTTTAAAAAATAGATGTTCTCATGGCCTAAAGGGAGCTAGATAAATTTTTCAAATTTAAATTGAAACGGAAAACTTAATAAATCCCACCCATACCACTGCTTTCCCTACCAGAGCTCAAAGCCATTAAACATTAATGTGGAAAAGAAATGGGAAAAAAAAAAAAAAAAGTACTGTCAGCTGAAATGGATAGCAGGGCTTAGGAGGTGGACTGTAGAATTTCTTCTGTTGCATATGTCCCAAATCGGACCGTAACTGGGAATTCAAGTGCCTTCTGGTCAGGCCCTGCAAAGACAGAAGCTCCCATGTCTGGAACCAATCTCGGCAAGACTGAGAACCAGTCAGAACACCAACCACCACATGCCGGCTTGGGGCTGGGTGTTTCCTCGGGAGACAGGCAGGGTACCCTCTCCTCACAGAGCTCATGGAACCAGCAGGGACAGCAGTTTGTCCCAGTCAGTTTTCTCATAGGAATGCCTGTTCTAGAAACCCCTCCTGCCGACTGGCTGGAACTAAGTCCACAGTATGCTCCATGTCCCCTAGACATGGACTGCCCAGTCTAGACACGGACTTAGGATCAACACACACAGAAGCCACTGCTGGTACCCTAACCCAGCAGCTCTCCTTCCCCTGGGTGCAAACATTCACACCACACACGTTTTCTGTGTGCCAGGGCTCAGGAAGGAGTTCTAGAGATGATGAAGCCTGGTCTCACCCCTGGCAGCTCCCACCGAGGCCTGGTCCTCCCCATGTGATACGCATGCCATCCTTCCAAATGCCTATCCTTTGGTGGTTCTTTGGTCACAGCATATTCCCATCCCTCTATAAAGCGTCTGGCAGGAAATCTCCCTAGACACATCTAACCGATCATGGCAGATCCAAAAACCTCAGAGACTTCATTCTCTAGCCTTGCGGTTCTCGGCCTTGCTAGTACCCTGGGATCTCCTGGGGAGCTCTTCGAAGTGCTCTTGCCCAGCTTCTACTCCAGACCCATTCCATCAGAGCCCTTGGGGCCCAGGAGTCACTGTATTGTTTGGTTTTTAACTCAGCAGGTGACTCCAGGGTGCCACCAGCGCTGAGGAACACTGTATTAGCCTTTCATGGTATTCAACTTGCAACACAAGAGCTTCTGGGGGCTGCAGCTCTCTGGAACCAGGGGCGGGGGGGATAGATGGAAACATTCCTCCCACAGGGATTTCCATGGCCAAACAGGTCCAGTGTTCCTTATGAGATATAACCTCCTTAGTAGGAAACTATCTTTTACTTCTTCTATAACTCCAAGGCCAAGGCTCTGTCATTAAGACTCAAGCTCCTTTTGACGGTTCTAAGGATCGAAAAGCTTCTCACTCGAAGCCATCTGAAGGTGGGCTGAACTCTGATTTCTCCACACAGTACCATAGTCCTGGTCAGAAGGAAAGATTAACAAGCACCAGTGGAGATAAGGCCCTTTGTTTCCTTCCGTCCCGCCCCCAGGTACAAAGGTCTCACTTGTTCAGCATGCCATTCTACAGTCGTCTTGTTTAAGATAATCAGGAAAAATACCATTTAACCCACTCCTCGGCTTAGGTACAGAATGGTCAAAAAGAAGAGGAATAAATGCATGCTTCCTCCAGTCTCCTGGAGCTCAGCTCTGAAATCCTCACCAGAAACTCAGGAAATCTGGGCAAGAAGTCGACTTCAGGATTCAGATTTCTCCCAAATGGGGCGGCAGGTTTAATGGAAAACCCTCCAAATTATTCCTCCTCCTCAGTCCTCACTTCTTTCAGCAATGGCACTGGAGAAGTCCATCCTTGCTGGAATTTTGCTCTTAAAAACTCCCTAAGTCACCACATAAACGAAGGCCCAGAAGCTTGAGTAAAAGCTTTCAGGATGAACGCTGCTCTGACTACAGCTGAAACAACAGATCCTTTTAGCACAGATGCTTGAGTTTCTATGCTCGGTTTTTGTTTTTTTAAGTAAGCTCTAGGCCCAACGTGGGGCTTGAACTCACAACCCCAAATCACGAGTCGCATGCTCTATTGGGCCAGCCAGGAACCTCACCATGGCTGGGTTTTAAGTATTGATTGGCTGCATAACTCCAAAATACAATGGGGAAAGTTCTGGAATGCTGCAGTGAGAACTGACAACACACAATGTCTACCTACCACCGGGTTGTGGGCTGAGGAGCTCCAACGGCTTTAAATAAGCAACAGAGGGCTGAGGCTCCAGCCTCTCCAAGGACAGGGCAACAGCTCCTCTAGAGACAATTTGCTACATCACCCTCTTAGCATTCTACACAGACCCCCAAACTGCCCTGCTGTAACTTCTCATGGCTTGTCAAATGTTCCTATCAACTTCATTTCCTCAGTAGATAGAGATTGGATCACAGCAGGGAGTACATGGTCTAATTTACTCTAGGCCAAACACCCATCAGGATGGCTCTGGACCTGTAAGCACCTGGAGGAGGAAACGAATGATCAGAGGAATCTAGGCAGAGGCAGGTGGGCAGGTGGGCAGCTGAGCCCCAACTCCACCCTTAGCTTCATCTCCCCCATGCTATAAGACATCAAGGGATCAAGCCAAATCCAACCATTCTTGCTTCTCCTGTCTCTCGTTGCCCTTCTTCTTTTGCATGGGGTTCTTCTCTCTATAAGGATAAATTCTATCTGACCTCAATCAACACCTTCTTCGTTAAGTGGTCCCAGCTTCCCAAGTAAGGGTAGCCCTTTCTCTCATGTGACTGCTCAGATATGTACCTAATATTTCTAATTTCTCTCATATATGCATTCATATATGCTAATGACTTCAGATTTGAATCCTGACTCTACCACATGTGACCATTGTGAAACCTGGACAGGCTGCTTAACCACTTCAAGCCTCAGTTTCTTCATTTGTAGAACAGGGATCATCATATCTACCTCACAGAGGTGCAGTGATTATTATAGGAGTTAATGTATGAAAGCACTTGCACAATAGGGGACACAAAATGTTCAATACATGATACATCTTATGATTATTAAAATCTAAGATCCTCCGCAAACTCAGCTCATCAACTCTTTCCTGGGTTCGGGTAGCTTCAGCAGGAGATGGCAGTGTAGGGCACTGAGACAGGATGTTGCCCTTGGTGAGCTGTGTCCATTGTGGGAAGTCTAGATGTCCTTTGTAGGTAAGAGAGAGTGGCTGGGCAAAATCACAGAGAAATATGACCTGGATCAGGTGAGCAAGGGAGGACAGGAGGAACGAAGAACATGCTAGACAGATGGAAAAGTACAGTGCCCAGAGGGACAGAAAGGCTGGGTATGTGGATGGGAACTCCAAGGAGCTTGGTGTGGCAGAGCAGAGTGGCAGGGAATGATGTAGGCAGTAGGCTCAGACAGAATAAGAGAGCACTTTCTGTGCTCCTAAAAGATATCTGTGATTTTATTTATGTGTTTGTTTTAAGTAGGGTCCACACCCAGCATGGAACCCAGTGTGGGGCCTGAACTCTAAAAAAAAAGTGTATCAAAAAAAAAAAAAAAAGTGTATCACAAAACACTGAGATCAAGACCTAAGCCAAAAACAAGAGTCGGACACTTAACCGACTGAGCCACCCAGTCCCCTATTTTTTAAAATTTGATTTTATTATTATTTTTAAACGATGATGAGCTACTGGGAGATCCTTCAGAATGGGGACTGTGGTCTGGGTGGCATGCCAGTCAAGGTTTAACAAACTGGCTCTCTGAAAAATTCAGAAATATCCACACTGAAGTTTACTGTAAGCACTACTAATTAAAAAGGTCAGTAAACTACGGCCCAGCGACTTTGTAAATATATTTTTACCTGGTTTTGTAACTGATTTTATTATACCATAGCCTGACTCATTTATTTCCAGGTCGTAATTGGGCAATGGCTGCTTTCCTGCTACAGCGGCAGAGTAGGGTAGTTGTGACAGAGACTGTAGGGCCTAAAATACATTCCATCTGATCCCTTAAGAGAAAAATTTTCCAACTTGACATAAAAGATGTGCAGCAATTTCTAAATACTAAAACATACAATATTCTTACCATAAATTCTATACAGCTGATTGATTCTCACCAAATGCTTTTGTTGCCTTTTTCCTGATCTCTGGTATGAGTAGCCTAGCGTTGGTTTCAACTGATGAATGAGTGGAGTTTCAACACAAATAGGAGTTGACATTTTCACTTACTGTAAGCAGTAAGATGCAAGCCCTGTAACAGATGCATAGGAGCTCCACTCATTTGTTAATAATGTGAATTTCTTTGCTGAAACATGTAATAGTTTCTGAATGCTGGAGGAGTGTTTCTTTAATTTTTTCTGCTATTCACAATGAAACTCCTACAAACTGGATGTGCATTTAAATTTAATCTGTATTATTAACATTTTCTCCACCACTGTTTTTTAAGTCTAGAAAATAATTTGTCCCGGGAATTTTTAGGTTTAAGAAGGTGACACAGAAGATTCCAGGACTTACCTTCTCTTACAGACACACTAAATCTACGACCGCATATGAAACAATCACCTCTGAAAGAAATCCAGAAATGAGCTGAACACCTATATATCAGGCAAACGAGGAGGGAAAAACCTACAGCAAAGTGGGTAGGAAAAGCTGAGAAAGAATCCTGCCATAAGCCCCGCCCAGTGGATCAATAGTCAGGAGGAAACTCCTTTTCCTGCTTATCTCTGTGAAGGGGCTGAACCCCAAATCTAGGACCTCATCTTTTAAGACTTCCACCTGAGAAATGGACACACAAAAGATCTAGTTTCATAAGCCAATGGGGCCTGCATCCTTGAGACACACAAGGCTAGAGAGAACTAAGTTCTTTTTTTTTTTTTTTTAAGATTTTATTTATTCAACAGAGAGAAAGAGAGACCACAGGTAGGCAGAGAGAGAGGAGGAAGCAGGCTCCCCGTTGTGCAGAAAGCCCGATGAGAGGCCCAACCCTAAGATCATGACCTGAGACGAAGGCGGAGGCTTAACCCACTGAGCCACTCAGGCACCCGAGAACTAACAGTTCTTAAAGGGCTCATGCAGACTCATGGCGGCTATCATCCAGGGCCCAGAGCACAGAGAGCAAACTGAAAGCACCCAACCTCTCTGGAAAAGAGGCCTATTTGCTTATCTTAAAAGCTTTAGCTTGAGGGGCAGGCTTCTCTTATTTATTTAATTTATTTATTTAATTTATTTATTTAGATTTTATTCATTTGAAAGAGAGACAGAACATGAAGAGGGGGAGGGAGAAGCAGACTCTCCACTGAGTAGGGAGCCCGATGCAGGGCTCAATTCCAGGACCCTGGGATCATGACCCGAGCAGAAGGCAGATGTTAACTGAGGTACCCAGGCGTCCCTAACAGTAGGCTTCTCATTTAACACATGTCTAGGGGCTGACTGCAATCCTCTCCAGAGATCGAGAGGCTGGCAGACACCGTCATTTCACTCTTCTTCTGTCCTGCCTCATGCCACCTGTATCTCCCAGAAAGGAGCTTGTGCACATGTATTGAACCTCAGTTTTTGTGGCTGTCACCCAGGGACAACCCTTGATCACCCAGCTCCAGTGGCTTATTTTTTAAAAAATCCTACAGGACTGCAACAAACAGACACAGTTCTTAACATGCTGCCTGACCCCTTGTCGCCCCACCAGCACACAGTGCAGAGGCAGCAGAGGGAAAAGTCTATCGTCTTGTCTTAGCCTGGAACAGGAACATTTGCATACTTCAAAAGCTGCTGCTGGAGGGACAAGGCTTCTAATCAGCTCGCATCTTGCTTCTGTCCAAGATCCTCCATTGTGGGACACTGAGAGGTCTTGGCATACCCTTAACTACTGGAACCACTTTTATTCAACATAGCACTGGAAGTCCTAGCCACAGCAATTAGGCAAGAAAAATAACAGATACCCAAATTGAAAAGGGAAAAGTAAAACTGTCACTATTTGCAGATGATATGATCTTATATATAAAAAAAAAAACCTTAAAGGTTTCACCAAAATCTGTTACAACTAAAAAACTCCGTGAAGTTGCAGGCTTTCAAAAACAATACCTGGTGATTCACAGACCTGTACCCCTGGGGATAAAAATACATGTTTATAAAAAATAAAAAATTTAAAAAAAATACACAAAAATCAGTTGCAATTCTATACACTAATGACAAATTCCAGAAAGAAATACTAAGAGAACAATTTCATTTACAATTGCATCAAAAGGAATAAGAAACCTATAAATTTAACCAAGGAAGCTCTTTCTCTTCAACGAGGTGGCCAAGTGGTCTGGTGGTAGTAGCCTTGTGGCAGATACAGAGATGCCAATTTTTGTGAAGACAGCGATCGACAAGACCATTGCCCTTGAGATGTAGCCCAGTGACACCACTGAGAATGTCAAAGCCGAAATCCAAGACAAGGAGGGCATCCTTGTCTTGATTGGTAGTGTCTGATTTTGTAGGCAAACAGCTGGAGGATGGCTGCACCTGCTCAGACTAAAATATTTAGAAAGAGTTCACCCTGCTCTTGGTGCTTCACTTCGGGGGTGGCATCATCAAGCCTTCCCTGCACCAGCTGGCCCAGAAATAGGACTAAGACAAGATGATCTGCTGCTGCAAATGTTATGCTCACCTGCACCTCTATGCTGTCACCTGCCGTAGGAAGTGTGGCCATACAACAACCCATGTCCCCAAAAGATGGTCAAATATAGCCCCTCTACTGGCTCTTCCTTTGCCCACAGGGTGGCCTCTGTCTGAACCCCAAGGTGCTGAGACCTCAAAAAAGCTCCACTTCCACTGAAAAAATTTTTTACCAAGGAGATGGAAGACCTTTAATCTGAAAACTAAAAAGTGTAACACTAATGAAAGAAACTGAGAAAGACACAAATAATTGGGAAGATTTTCTGCTCATGGACTAGAAAAATTAACACCATTACAACATCCATACTACAGATTCAATGCAATCCTTATCATAATTACAATGGTAATTTCACAGAATAGAACAATCCTAATATTTATAGGGAAGTACAAAAGACCCCCAAGAGTCAAAGCAATCTTGAGAAAGAACAAAGTTGGAGTCATCATGATCCCCGATTTCAAAGTGTATTACAAAGCTGTAGTATGTAAAGCTGTAGTATTCCAAACAGTATGTTGTTGGCATTAAAATAAACACCAGGTTAATGGAACAGAATAGACAGATCAGAAATAAACCCACAAATATACAGTCAATTTTAATGTATGACAAAGGAATCAAGAATACAATGAGGAAAGGACAGTCTCTTCAATGAATGCTCTGCAAATATTGGGCAACCACATGCAAAAGAAGGAAACTGGATCACTGTCTTAGACTGTACACAAAACTCAACTGAAAATGGATTAAAGATTTAAATATAAGATCTCAAATCATAAAACTTCTAGAAGAAAACAGAACATCAGGATCTTGACATCTGTCTAGGTGATGGTGTTTTGGATGGGATACCAAAACCAAAGGCAACAACAAAAAGAAACCCAAACAACGGGGATTACAGAAAACTAAGAAGTTTGAGAATGAACGAAGTTTAAGAATGAAAAGTCAATCTGCTGAATATTTCCAAGTCACATATCTGATAAGGCGTTAACATCTAAAAATGCATAGCAAACACCTACCACTCGATAGCGAACAATCTGATTTTTAAATGGATAGAAGATCTGGACAGACATCTAAGGATGACATACAGATGGCCAACAGGTACATGAAAAGATGCTCAACATCACCATTCCTCAGAGAAACAGAATTCAAAGCCCCTGTGAGATATGAACTCATCCCTGTTAGAATTGTAATTACTTAAAAGACATAAAATCACAAGTGTTTGAGAGAATGTGGAGAAAAGGCAACACTTTCATGCTGTTGGAAATGTAAACTGGTTTAGCCACTATGGAAAACAGTGTGGAGATTACTCAAAAAATTAAAAACAGAACTACCATATGATCTGATAATTCCACTTCTCGGTTTTTATTAGAGGGAAATGAAATCACTCTCTGACAAGATATCTGTACCCCATTCACTGTAGCATTATTTCCAATAGCCAATATATATAAACAACCTATGTGTCCATCAACCGATGAATGGATAAAAATGGGAAATACACACACACACATATACAACTGAATAAAACGAGGAAATCTTGCCATTTGTGGCAATATGGATGGCACATGAAATAAGCTAGATAGAGCAAGAAAAACCCCTTATCACCATTTTATCTCACCTATATGTGGAATCTACAAACCAAACCAAACCCCCATCTCATAGATACAGAGCACAGACTGGTGGCTACTATAAGCAGAGCGTGGGTGAACTGGGTGAAGGTGGTCAAAAGATACAAAGTATAAGATAAATAAGTCCTGGGGATGTAATGCATGGCATGGTGACTAAAATTAACGTCACTGTATTTCATATTTGAAAGTTACTAAGAGAGTAGATTTTAAATGTTCTCATAAGAAAAAATAACCGTGTGACGAGGGATATTAACTAAATTTACTGTGAAGATCATTTTGCAATGCATGCATATATCAAATCATTATGCTGTACACTTAAAACTATACACTAATATATATGTCAATTCTTCAATTAAAAAAAAAAAAACTGTGCCAAAACAGATGTACTGTGATCTAGATTAAGCCACAAATACAGTTTAAAACTCTTGGGCTTTGTCCACTCAAACATATCTTTCCTGATCTTATTTACCTACAGCGAGTTTCTCTGTTCAGAATGTACTCTGGGAACATGTTTTTACAGAATGAATTTCAAGACAAAAATGGCTAACATATACATACACAAACATCGCTCAGAGAGGGAGAGGTACCTGTTCATTGCAATGGTATTAAAAGGAGCACGTAAATAATAAACTGAACAGGTTTTGTCTAAAAATAAAAAAAAGAAGTCCTGATTTGTAGAGTTTGCCGAATTCCCTGGCCCGGCTATGGCTATTTGAAGCTACCGACACGATGTCGTCGAACCCGGCTGCTCAGCTTTATTTGGCATTTCTGACACACAGATGAAACAAAGGTCAGTGACCTCCAGAACACCTGTCACAGTACAGTGTGGTAACACACTGCAGAAGAGCTGGACTCTGAGTACTTACTAGTTTTGAAAAACGGAACACTGTGCTTCTGTAATTCAAATGTTTAATAAGGGGTGGTTTAACAACTTGCTCACACGGAAAATTAAACCATCAGCTCTACTGAGCCTGTATGAGTTGGTGCCATCTTGCAGCGGAGGCAGAGCAGACCAGAAGCTGGGATGAGACAGCCAGCACTTACAGTGGGATGAAAAGAAGACACACTCTTCAGACTAAGTAGCTTCTAGGATGTTGGGGGTGGGGGGACGGGGCACAAGAAAGGAAGCATGCGGAAGGGGGTTCCCCAGTTTAGGGTGGGGGTGACTGCCTGGATGTGGGGGGTCCCATTAGCCACCCCCAAGGATTTCAGCAGCAGCAGATGTGAGGAGAAACCTGGTCCCCCAGCCTCATCTGGCCTTGTGACTTCCGCCGGGCTAGAGGGCCTGCAGGCAACTGATGCTCACTCCACCCATGAATGCCCAGCTTAGGCCAGGCATGCCCACAACTGAGAACTTCTCAATGTGAAGTAAATCAATCCCTTCTGAGGAGTCAGCTGCCAACTGTTGCTTCGGAAAACAAATAACTGGTTAAGTAAAAACTTTTAACCATCAGGTCTAAGAGGTAACATGAAAGTCCCTTGGGCTCAATTAGTCTAAGTCTTCACAGAAAGCAGACTCTTCCCCTAGCCTGAATGACAAATCAATAAAAATGCAGCCTTTAGAAGTTCAGTTAAATTTAGGAGGGAAAAAAAAAAATCCCTTCTCATCCAAGGCCAACACCGTGTCTCCTCTTTAAAACCTAGTGGTCTTTAATGTGTCTATGCCCGTTACCAAACCTCTCTTTCTTAAGCCTCCCCCCTGGAGCGGGGCTGAGCTACCATGTGAGAAGGCCCCAACAGTTTCACGCAGTGGAAAACCGGACTGGCATTTCAGACTTTCCCTTCCCTTTGTTTCGCCCATCCTCCTGTCTGTCCTCAACATGAGCTGAAGACCTACCACGTTGGCAGAGAGGACAAGAGGACAGTTGCAGAGAGTGCAAAGGATCCCCATCACCATGCACACAAGGGCCAAGCCGCTCTGATGGGTGAGGGCATCCATGTCTACCTGCTCCCTCACTGTGCTCAGGGCAGGTCTGCGTGCCCAGAACATTCCAGGTTCACCCTCTCCGCTTCAGACCCTCGCGGCTCTCCCTGAAGCCTGTCGTGATCAGCCACGACAGCCACCCCACAATGCCAGCCACGAAGTTGCATCTCTCCTCTCTTCTGCCCTAACACTTTCCCATGCATGTAATCTCATCACTGCATCCTCAGTGTCCCTGCCGGTCCTTGTCCCCTGCTGGGACCTCCTACAGAGGCCCTGCACCTCCGACACGCAGCAGGTACCCCGTTTACGTCTGCTCAGGGTTTGGCGGTTCCAGCATAGTTCTCAGGAAAAATGGTTTTGCAACATCAGAGGCCTTCCTTTAAATAGCTTCATGTAAATATGTACTAAAGCTAAACGGAAAAATTTTGTTTACTTAGTGGCTTTAGCAAGTACATCGACAAATATTTGGAGCATCTACTGTGAGTCAAGTCCACGTGCACAAACTCAGCATCAAGCTAACATGCTGAGGACACAAAAAAAAACATTTCTAAATGTGAACAGGCACTGCCAGGGATAACTGAGGTCATGTTTCCAACTGCAGATCCCTTTTTCTCCAACTTTCTTTTAAGAAGTCAAACTTGGATGTGTGCCTTGGAAAAACATGGGAAATAGTTAACAACACGTGAGACATTAGCTCCAGGGAGATCAACACTCCACATATAATAATGATTTGGGACTAGACAGTAGCTTCATCTTTAATTTCCTAGGCTTGCCAAAGGTTACTGTATTAGGGAGTAAAAATTAGCTTTAATAATAATTCCCGGATGTCTACAGGGCACACACAGTGACGTCCCTTCCCCAAGGTGAGAACTGATCCAAAGAATGGTAGGATGAACAGTCCAACAGGGGATGCTGAAGAGAAGCATCACCTTCACCTCATGGCCGGTATGGGGGAGACATGGCTGGCAGGTTCTGGAAGTTTTCACGTAGAGAAGCTAGGCTGAGGCCTGCAGGACAAGGAAGCTGCCAACAGTTGATGCCATTAAAAAAGGGAGATGGAGCTCAAGTATTGGGCACTTAGGACAAATTCAAACATTTTTATCAGTAGGGAAGCAATGAGCAGAAAGCATCTCGTGATTTTGCATGCCTCTCTCCCCTGGTTGCCTGCACCAGCTACTTCTTCTGTTTTAGAGAGAATACCATGAGCTATCAGACTGTCTTACTATTAAGAACCCTGTTGTGCCACACCTTAGAGGACAAGTCCAAAAATCATGAAAAGCCTACTGGCCGAGCCACCTACCAGGAAGGCAAGGATTAGGGGGAACAGAAGTTGGCGAATATGGAGAGAGTAGAGGCCTAGGGGCAGTGAAGGGCAAGGACAGACCCAAGAGTAGACCAGTCTCGGGCTGGGAAATGGAAATGGGGCTGGAGGGTTGGGGTGGGGTGGGGTGGGGTGGGTGGCAAAAAGCTGCCAGCAGGCAAGGCACATGGGCTCCCACTCTCCACTAAAGAGTTCTACAGGTGAAAGCTGACTTTCTCCCACAGTTTGAGAATGAAGGAAAGGTGCCCCACAACTCCCCAAACAAAAATGCTCCCTAAAGGTCTGCTTACATGCCCATCAGATCATCCTCCCCTAATAGGGATCACTATCCTTAGGGGCTTGGAGAATGGATCACAGTTTCATCCCGTGGGAGGCTGTCTGCTGCTGGCTCACAGGCACAAACTAGACTATACACACTCTTTATTGGCCCCTGGCCCCTGTCAAAGGGAAGCGGGATTCAGGGTAAGATCTGACAGGACAAGGAACAACTAGGCCAGCTGTCCCACAA
This sequence comes from Mustela erminea, assembly GCF_009829155.1. Classification (NCBI taxonomy): domain Eukaryota; kingdom Metazoa; phylum Chordata; class Mammalia; order Carnivora; family Mustelidae; genus Mustela; species Mustela erminea. Next base: position 62,020,569 of record NC_045616.1, read on the forward strand.
AAATACTGCAGAAGCCACAAATGCAAACCATGTGTGGAACTGTACATTTTCTAGTAGTTGTTACTAAAAAGTAAAAACAGGCAAAATTAATTTTAATACTATTTTAGGTACACTATGTACCTAAAAGATATTGTCACATGTCATCAATACAAGACTGATACTTTTAATGCGATAATTTACATTCTTGTTCATACTAAGATGGAGCATGCGGTCTCTACCTGGAGCACGTCTCTAACGAGCCACATTTCATGGAGGTCTAGGGCACAGGCTGGGCGTGGCTGGAGCAGGGCTGGGGGGTCCTCTGCAATACAATGTCCTGAGCAGTGAGGGTCAGGGTCCCCATACTCAGGAGGGGAGGGCTGGATGGCCAGAAAGGAAAAAAATCTTTTCTGACTAGATTTAACCAGAACAGACCCTACCCATGAACCAGTGATCGGAGTCCATAGTATCAGATCCTGGATGCCACTATCTTGTCCAGTAGCTCTTCAACTTCAGAACGAGTCAGCATCATGTGGAAGGCTTGCTAAAACAAATTGCTCAGGCCCTACCCTTGGAGTGCTGGGTTCTGGAGGTCTCCCTTTGCAGTTCTGACAAATTTCCAGGGCTGCTGCTGGCCCAGGGAACCACGCTTGGAGAACCACTGATCTAGTCTAACCTCTGGCCGGTGAGGTTAGACAGCTTTTCCTCCCAAGTGCTTAATTTACTTGAATACCTCCCTCAGGGATGAACTCACTACCCACAAAACTACAAAGAGGCCTTGTCCGTTCTAATCATTCTTTCCAAAGTTGAGCCTATTCTGATTCCTTTAAATTTCCCACTGTGTTTGCCTTCCTCGGGGCCCAGTCTCTCCTGCACACGAAGCCTCACAAACCCGAAAACCTGTTCTTTCTCCCTTCCTACTCCCTGCCACTCCCACACCCTTTGTATCTTGTTTTAGGCACTTCTGACAGGCTTAGTCATGTACATTATTACTGTAGTAAAGTTCTACTTTTTCCTAATCTTTACAATTTTAAGATTAAATAGAAGACTATAAAAGTATGAATGAACTCCCCCCAAACAGATCTCAAAGCAAGTTTCCATAACAGCCAACTTGGACAATTCAGCTCCCATTTCTTTTCTTTTCTTTTTTTAAAGATTTTATTTATTTATTTGACAGACAGAGATCACAAGTAGGCAGAGGCAGGCAGAGGCAGGCAGAGAGAGAGGGAGGAGGAAGCAGGCTCCCCTGCTGAGCAGAGAGCCCGGTGCGGGGCTCGATCCCAGGACCCTGGGATCATGACCTGAGCTGAAGGCAGAGGCTTTAACCCACTGAGCCACCCAGGCGCCCCTCAGCTCCCATTTCTGATCCTACTATTCTCAAACAGGTGACAAAGGTGAATGTGCTTTTAAAGCAGTGACACCCCCCTCCAGGGGCACCTGAGTGGCTCAATGAGTTAGGCATCTAACTCTTGATTTCAGCTCAGGTCATGATCTCTGGATCGTGTGGTTGAGCCCCGCGCCAAGTCCACATTGGGGTCGGAGTCTGCTTTCTCTCTCCCTCACCACCACCCTCTCTCTCTCATAAATCAATCTTTTAAAAAAAGATAAAGCAATAGCCACCCCAAACATCCATGCCCCAGACTGATGTTAGGCTCTGACAATGCTCCCATCAGTCTGCAATGAAAGAAACAAGTTTTCCGCTAAAGCCAAACTCATTCAAGTTCAGCAGCTATTCTTCATTCAGACATCAGGTCCTTCCTGGTTTCTCATTGCTGAAACACCTTTTCTTCCCCAAAATGAGGATGTAGAGCTTGTCAGTGGAATTTCAAAATCAAGTAGGTCTCCCCACCCCCCCATCCCGGGTCTGAAAAGTGCTGTGCAAAATGCAGGTCAGGCTGCTCTCACTCTGTTCTCACTCAGCCTTTGCCTTGGAACCTTGATTTCCCAGAAAGCAGCAGGCCTCTGCTGAGCTCTGCTGGTCATGGGCCCTCCCTTGCTCTACCGCAGTGCAACTGGGAATATTTTCTGGAGCTGCTCATGGGGTGTCTGTACTCCCTGACTTCATAAAATGAACAACCTCCTCTTACAGTACAGGCCACCTCTGCACCACTCTGGGGCTTCTCTGTGGCCTGGGAGTCATCCATTCACAAGAGAGCGCCCAGGTGACCCAACTCCAAGGACACACACGGCCAGCTGCACCCACCCTCTTGCCCACTGGCTTCCCATCACCTCTCCCAAAGCTCCATGCCTGTGCTCTCTGTATTCCCATGGCCAAGGCTTGGAGGAAAATGCAAGAATGGGGGAGGCACTAATAGTAGGTACTGTAGGGACCATAGTGGGGAGACCCCTCTGCTTTGACCAGGCCAGCTTAGGAGAGGCTAGTGTGAAGTCAGGATCAAGAAGTCTCCTTTCCCTATACCAGCCTGACTCCTGGACCATAATAGCAGGTCCCTGGAATTGCACTTTGAGTCATGCATTTGGATTTAGACCACACGAAAAGGCAAAAACTTTAAGGGAACAGGTCCTTGTGTCTTCCTGGTTTGAAGGGATTGAGACAGGCTCTGCCCCGGGGTGCAGGGGTGGCATGAAGGCCAAGAGTCCAAGACGTGTGTGTGTTCGTGGATGGGGGTCACTTCTGGGATCCCAGACTGTCTCAGGCCTAGCTGGGTGGGTAGTCCAAAAAGAAAATCATCCTCTGGAAAAGGGGCTGGCAAACTTTTTGTGTGAAGGGCCAGAGAGTAAACATCTTAGGCTCTGCGGGCCACACAGCGTCTGCAGTAACTTGTCTACTGTTGTAATATGAAAGCGACCAGAACATAACAAAGAGTGTGGCTGTATTCCAATAAACCTTTACATACAAACCCAACCACACTCAGTCTGGAGGGTGTAGTTTGCTGCCCCCCGTACTAGAGGACACCTAAAAAAAATTCTAATCAGTCTCCTTTTGTCCTGTGTTCCTTCTCCTGCTCTCAGTTCTCACCTCCGCTGTGCCATGCTCTAAAAATGTCTCCTATTGATCTGTCCGTGACCTCCACGGCTTCTGGGCAGAGACCTTCCCTGCCATATTTGGGGAGCAAGTGTGTGGGGATGGAAGACAGTGTTTACAGCCAATAAACCTCCCTGAGCTCTTCTAGCCCCTTGGCAAAAAGCTACAGGGCTCACACAGGAAAAAGGATTTTTGCTGATGACAAGCACTACCAGAAGACAGCACCCTGGCTTACAATTTCATTCCTTGTTAAAATGCAAACCCACGGGCAGATCTTGACGTCAAGGCTAAACCCCAGAAAGCAGTGCCGCCAGGCCCGCCTTCACACAGGCTGCTCCCACCCTCTGGGGAGCCCTTCCCATCACAGAGCCATCACCATTCACTTCAGCCTCCTTAGATGAGGAGGAAAAACACTGCGGCTAGCCAGAGACATAAAAATTCTTTGTTATTGGAAAATCTAAGTGTCTCTCCAGGCCTGTGCAGCACCATTAGGTGACGTCAATGGCTCAGAGTATCATAGCTCTGCGTTTCTACTCTTCTCAGAACAGCAGCTAATTCATGGCAGTAAAGTCGTTTCTATTTAGGGCATCAGAAAAGACACGGCCCTGTGATGCTGCAACCCTAGGTCCTGTACTAAGGGACGGCCTCCTTTCTCCGGGAAGCAGGAGGGGTTGGAAGGTGGCAGGAAGCCAGAACCTTGACCTTCCATTCCATTTGAGCTAACCCACAGCTGCAGGACCTACTATGCCCCAGGCAGGACAGGCTCACAGAGACAAGCACAGGCTGGTTACCGCTCTGGAGACGAGAGGGCAGTTAGGCACACAAATGGCCATGGTAACAGTGAGGGTGATACTCAGCAAAGAAGGAACTTGGGGGCTTGAGTAGGGGAAGGGCACTTGACATTCCTTGGGATGGACCGCAAAGGATGGGTAGAACTGGGGGATATGTGATTGTAGAGAGACTGGTGACAAGGAGACTGGGGGGTCTGACTGACCGATAAAGAGAGGAAGGAGGAGGAATGAGCTTAGGTTGGTAGCGGAAGGCTGTATTTCGGACGTGAACTGTACTTGGCTTATTTCTGGCATCTGCATGAATGAGCGTGAGCATGAATGAGCTGTGCCCTGCACCGCAGCTTCACCTCCCGTGACAGGCTGACTTGCATTGCTTGGGTTCAGTAGTTTGTCTCTGAAGACCCACCAGGATGTCCTACACCTCTCCCTCCAGCCATGTCACCTCTCACGTAGACCTCATCCTTCCTCCTGCAATGTGTCAACTCTGCTGCCGGGAGAATTTATTTTTCTATGGAAGTCAAGTCCCTTCCTTTCCCAGAGGTCCCCGAGGACTTGCCTTTCTATGTGATGATGATACTAAGTGAAAGCTTCCTGATTCTCGATGAAATTCTCTGTGTTGAAAGAAGCATTTTATGTTGGACTAAATCTTAAAGCACAATTCCCTTCGCTGTTCTAGAGTACTGTGAATAGTCAGATCAATCTTGAGAAAGAACAACAAAGCTGGAGGTATCATGCTCCCTGATTTCAAACTACATCACAAAGCTAAAGGAAACCCAACCGTATGGTGCTGGCGTAAAAAGAGACACATAGATCAATGGAACAGAATAGAGGGCCCAGAAATAAACCCACATCTATATGGTCAATTTATGACAAGCCTACAGTATACAATGGGGAAGGGATAGTCTGTTCAATAAATGGTACTGGGAAAACTTAACAGCCATATGCAAAAGAATGAAACTGGGCCATGATCTTAGACCACAGAGAAAAATCAATTCAAAATGGATGAAATACTTGAACATATATAATATCTGAAACAATAAATGCCTAGAAGACAACACAGGGACTAAGCTCCTTGACATCTGTCTTGGCTATGAATTTTCAGGTATGACACCAAAAGCAAATGCAACAAAAATAAATGGTTGAGACTACCGTCAAACTAAAAAGCTTCTGCACAGCAAAGGAGACTATAACAAAATAAAAAGGCAATTTACCAAAAGGGAGAAAATACTTGCAAATCATATTAGGCAAGGGGGTTAATATCCAAAATATATAAAGAACTCATACAACCCAATAACAAACAAAACAAAAAATCTGACTTAAAAGTTGGCAGAAGATCCGAATAGACATTTTTTCAAAGAAGACTTAAAGATGGCAAACAGGTACATGCAAAAATGCTCAACACCACTAGTCATCAGGACAACGCAAATCGGTAACACCAGGAGGTTATCCACTTACCTCTGTTACAACAGTCAGTGTCAAAAAGATATGAAATGACAAGTATGGCTAAGATGTGGAGAAAAGGGACCTTCAGGCACTGTTGGTGGGAATGTCTATGGGCACAACACTGTGGAGGTTCCTCAGATTTAAAATGGAGCTATAATATGTTCTAGCAATTTATTCCTGGACATTTATCCAAAAGAAAGGAAAACACTAACTTGAGAAGATATATGCATTCCTAGGTTTATGGAACTACAGTTTACAACAGCCAAGACCCAGAAACCACCTAAGTGTCCACTGATGGATGAATGGACAGAAAAATGTGGAAAAGGTATACAAAGGAGCATTATTCAGCCATCAGAAGGAAGGAAATCTTGCTATTTCTGACAACATGGATGGAACTTGAGGTCATTACGCTAAGTAAAATAAAATAGATGAAGAAAAACACAGATACTATATGGTATCACTTATACGTAGAAGCAAAACCCAAAATGAAAAACCAAATATAAAAAGATACAAAGAACAGATTGGCTGCTAGAGGCAGGGTAGGGGTAGGAGGGGGGTGAAATGCATGAAGAGGGTCAAAAGTACAAGCTTCCACTTATAAAATAAGTAAGTCATGGGGGTATAATGTATAGTACCATGACTGTCATTAACGCTGCAATATAAATTTGAAAGCTGCTAAGAGAATAGGTCTCAAAAGAAGATCTTGTCCCTAGAAAAAATTTTGTAATTATGTCTGGTGATTCATGTTAATTTGACTGACTTTAGTGATCATTTTGCAGTGATCACTTCAATTTGACACAAGTATCGAATCATTATTTTTTTATGAAAAGTGTGAGGCATGGGTACTTTCCATGGGCCGAGTCAGCAGCTGCAAGTCACAGGCTCGCAGCGCCCAGACCCGCCTCCCCTCCAGAAGCTGCCTACTCGGGGGTGGGGTGGGGGGTGGGGGGTTGGGGGAGTGGGGGTGTGTGAGCCCAGGCATCCACTGGCTCTATCACCCAGCAGTTCCTCTCCTTGCCTGGCCAGCCTCTACTGTCGGATCCTACACTATCCAACTCCCCAACATGCTCCCCTAAAATGTATTATGCCCCCAAAGACCTCCATATCCTTTCAAGATATTATTCCTTCTTTTAAAATCTCCATATACCCCCAAGGCCATATTTCATGTTTTCAAACATAGATTACTGGTAATTACACTTCTTCAGTACTTTTTAACCAATAAATTTTAAAGCATGAATGAAAATATGCATAAGCCAGTATTAAAAGTATAATTAAAAGATATACCAATATCAAAATTGCTCTCTATGATAAAACTCTTTTAAAGCTCTTCACTTTAATAGCAATTTGTTAAAATTCCGTTACTCCTGAAAACAAGATTCTAATGTATTATTCTACATGATGTAATAGTAAAATGAAATAGTGTTCATAGTACTAATTTTTACTAATTTGGACCGACTGTTTTTGATAGGAATTTGTAGGAGGGAAATGCTCAAATACATATATGTTTGTCATTTGTTTAAGAAGTTAAGATAGAAAAAAAAAAGAAGTTAAGATAGAAAAAATAGAACAGTTTTTATTTGGAAGAAGAATTTTATGCTCTTATTAAGTATATTAGTCTTTAGTGGTGGGGTCAGAAACTAAATCATAACTGATGTGCATTATTAATAAAGCAGCAGAAGCTTGCAGGAGATTTTTTCCTTAACTATTTGTTAAAGGAGCCTAATTTTGCCATAAACCTCCTAAACAGAAAGACAAGCAGAGAACAGTGATGGGAAAGTAATGCATGGTCAAGCTGACAAAGCAAAGGAAGGAAACTGAATACCATACCTGCTTATTATTGTCAGTGGTACAACACAGTTTCTTGAGGGAGACAAAATGCCTAATTTTCCTAATAACATAAATGATCAGTTATTAGTGATTCAGATAGGAGATGATTCAACAAATCAGCAAATGAAAACATCAACAGAGTTTCTTAAAGCGAAACCCCAGGGTCTATTCCAGGGCAGATTTAAATTTTGAACAAAACATAGTCTATGGAAAACCCATTCTTCCTACAGAGCCCACACATGCCTTCAGAAACTGGGCCTCCCTATTAGTCACAGTTGGCTCAGAAGCACTTTCCTAATGGGTATTTCATCTTGCTAAAGACTCCCGAAGCTTGTCTCCTAGGTATCTTCCATGATAGGATAAAAGCCTACTCCAGGCAAAATTGGTTTTAATTCCACTGACACTAATAATTTTACAGCTGATATAAAAAGCAAAAGACTCATTTGGACAATGACCAAATTACATGGCCGCTGTTTTTACGTTAATATTCCATATTCTTTCACAGCGTGGTCATTACAATGAGGGCATTTTTCAGGCAGAGAAAACTCGTCTTAATTCAAGGTTATGGACAGAATGCCAAAACAGCCTATAGTCTTGCCCATGACCACAAGGGAGACCATAAAGAGACTACAGCGGCCTCAGGCCGGCACAAGTCAGTTCAAGGTAGATTTTTCTACTGACAGTAGAACCAGTAATTCCAGAAGGTTATGGGAGACTTTATAGGAATAGAAAGAGTCTCCCCTCTGTCTCTCTTCCTTTGATTCAACTTCCTCTAGAAGAACCTGAAGAGAGCGTAGAAAATACCAGTTATTCTATAATGAGCTTCACTGAACCGGAATGGGTGAAACTTACATACATTTAATAAGAATTTCTTCTGACCGTATACTGCCTACAAGTGGGGGGGGGGGGGGAATAACACTACCTCTAGAAAAAAGAGCTTCTTTCTTACCTGTAAAATCAGAAAGATCAGAAATTACCAAGCAATAGTGTCTCCTCTGCCTTGGTTACCTAAGAATGCTGGTCACACACACAGAGTCCATCTTAGCTCAAGTGTTCTGAGAAGATGGTCTAAGGGTGGTGATAATACCAACATGACAGCCATCATGGCCTCTGCTGGTGGAAATGGCCATGCCAAGGGGACCCAGGAGGACTCGTTCTGTGCTCATAACCCTTGTCAGCCTGCCAGGGCCCCAACACTCAGAGGGAAGCTAAATGGCAGGAAACACAGACAGTGGTCTCTGAACTGAGGGGTAACAATTTCAAAATTTACCCAACAAGTAAAATTGGAGAGGAAAAGACTTCCAAGCACTTTGCTCACTATACAGAATGTTTTGATTTCTAACCACCCGACAATTTGGAAGGAACTCAGGTAGTGCTAAGAGTCACAGGCAGGACCTTCCACTCCCGGTTACTAGGCAGACGACTCATACCTCTTCTTTCAAAACATCACAGGACAACAGGTGTTCCTCCTAAACTGTGCTATGAAGCTACTGTTGACCTTCTAGTCAGTTTATAAAGGCTCCTCAGTGATATACTCTTTGGGGATCCTGTTTGGCTTTGTAAACCCTCTCACAAAGTTTAACTGGGAGAAGGAAGAGAAATTACGTATTTACCTTCTTGAATAGTCTTCTCTGATAATCTGAGATGAAATGAAATCAGATCACCTCAGCTTCTGGTCAAACACATCTTTCTCCACATAAACATGACCTCCAGGGCTCTCTCTGCCGTGTGCAACAAGCCCAGAGCCAGCCCGGAAAGAAGCACTACAGAGCCACTGCCTCAAGGAGAGAAGGCTGACTCCCAGGGGCAGGGCCGAGGCCAGCGAGCCCTGTTGTTTTGTTGTTGCTATGATAGGGGAAGTCTAAACACAGCTCCTTTAGAGGGTAGTGGGGATGGTGGAACCACAGATGAGCAGGTGAAGGTGGGCAGCTGGGGAGATGTCTTGTAAAGCCCATCGGCAGGAGAGATGGGGAGAGAAAGCCACGTCTGAGGGCTGTTGCCAGCCACATGGAATTGTCCACAGTATATCCTATGCACAGCCCCAATCTACCATGTTTGGGGGTCTAACGCTTACAGTGGCATTTCAATACGTAAACCCAATGTGTACATGAGCCCTTCAACTAAAAGAAATCAACAAGTTCGCTCTCACCCTCCTTGGCCAATCACTGGAGTGATCTTCACGTGCTGTTGGATGCTGTCTCCAGATTTCCGTCTTGCATAGTAAACCCCCTGCCACTCCTACATAGACAAAGATAGCTTTTAAAATCCTTCCGTCAAAGCTTATGGCTGCTTCTATAGAGGGTTTCGTCAAGTTAAGCAGTACCATTCCACTAAACACTCCATCATTATACCCACTGTAATGCATACTACCTAAGACTCATGGTCACGATGCACAAAAACCCCAAAGACCAACGTGTCCACCTCCAGGCTGACCTTCCAGGGTCCAAGGACAGTTGAGAGTGGGCTGAGTTGCCACTCTCAGACCTCTGGGTGTAGCAGCCCCAGGTGAAGGGATTCTTACAGGGTCTTCCTTAAAATACTGACAGCAACCTCTGAGATTGGTATTATCAACCTTAGAGATAGGTAAGCCGAGGCTCAGAGGGTGTGACTAATTTGCCCACATTAGGGAGTGGAGAACACAGTTGTAAATTCTCGTCTCTTAATTCTCCTCGAAACCTGTCCTCTTCCTACTCTCCTACGGGGCATCCTACCCAAGACTTCTCTGCCAGTAGTCAGGCTCACTGCCCCTATGGTTAAAAAAAATCGATGTCATATAAACCCAAACTTATTTTTTTCCTAAAAAGTGGTCCCTCGTTAAACGAATACAGTGCTTATTTAACTACTTACATTGGAGGAAGCAGGATGAGAGAAATCGTATGAGCAAACGTTCTGAATTCTTAAAGACAATGCCCAGGGAGCTCCGGTGGCAGGAGACACACTCCTCCTCTGGAGGGGGGAGCTTGAGGAAAGGTGCCTATGGCACTCACTGCCCCGGATACACTGATACGACAGCTGTCTGCGGGAGCCCGGCTCAGAGACAGGAATGAACCTATAGCAATGATGGGTTGGCTATCTTCACCCCAAGGATAAACTCTCCTGATGCAAACTCATCAGATTCTACAGAACCGTTAAGGACCACATTTGTTTGGGATCCAAAATTAATCCAACAATTGACTTGTTTTGCAAACATAAGAGATCTTTCAGTGAATTATCATCTTAGGAGAAGGCTCATCTTAATGACATGGCATGACATGACATAGAGCTCATTGGGGGGAAAAAAAAAGCATTGGGGAGGAGTTTGCAGATCTCTTTCACTGACCTTGCCTTTCTTGATGCACGTGTTGATGGTATCAAGAAGGTCGGCCCGGTTTTTATCACTTTTGGGCAGCTCGGCGAGCTCCTTGCCCAGCAGCTCGCCTTTGTGGTAGCCCATCATTCTTTCAAAGGCTGGGTTGACGTACTGTGAACAGGAGGTGGTTAGAGGTGAGTGCGGGTACACTGCGTGCCCCCAGGAGCACTCGCCGGCACACAGAGGAACACATTGGACAATCAAATAGGAAGTTCCAGGATAAGCACTCTCTGAGGTAGGTGTCAACTGGTCCTCCCCTTGCCACTGCAGTGCCCAGAGTGGCTGCCTCACTCCTGAGCGGTAATGTGCTCACTGAGCACACCGGCATCTTGGTTCCTTCTGGGACACTGGAAGACATCCCTTAGCAGACAAGAGCCAGAAGCCCTCATTGAGGACAGCAGCCTCTCGGGGGCCTTACTCGTCTTCAACTGCCCATGAAATAAAAAACAAAAACAAAAACAAAAAGGAGCTAGAATAAAAATTACTTAGTTCAACAGGTGGTGGGTTTATGTTAGCTGCCTCTCTGCAAGGCCGAGATTTAATCTCCTGTGCCTCCTTTCTGATTGCCACTATCTACTAACTGATGCGATGGCTTGGGGCCACCTTCCAGCTCTTGTGAACAATACATGTAATTAAGTAGTTAGGGCAGAAAGCAGCCCTTTCAGCACTGGGCACACATGGGCATGAGAAGAGATGCCCTTAGCACATTTTGAGGCCAGCTTACTAACAGGTTTCTTTCCACAGTTCTGCCCGGGGCCCTGGAATTCAGAGCTACTTCCTTGCCTGACTCCCAGCTCAGCCTCCCATTTCTTCTGAAAGAATAATTCCTGGATGAGAAGCTGAATGAGGGGAACGAGACAAAGTACATGGGGGAAAATAGGACCATATGGCTTCTAAGTCATGGATTTCTTTGGGCAACAAGCACATCCATCTGCTGGTTCAGACACATTCTTGCAAATCATTATCAGTCACTCCTGCGCTCCATTACAAGGACCGCAGTAAGAACCCAGGTGATGTGGGGTCTCTTGGGGAGCTAGTCCCTTGAGAACAAAGCTTCTACTGACACCATGAAATCCAGAATCTGGAGGCGTTCGAGGTTGCTCTGGAGCCTTAGCAGGTGGCCTTGTAGGGGTGACAGAAGAGAAGGGGTGGTGACATTGTCTTCACTGACTTCCCATCACCTACCTGTGGTGGGCACCACCTTTCTGGGGCTGGGCCGCATGGCCTCTCACCTCTGGGCCTCAGCCCACATGCTCTCTCTATTTACAATACCCTTGCCCACCTCCATGCCCTGCCAAGTTTGCTCTGTCCCTCCCTCCTCTAGCAAGCCATCCTTGACCCCCTGCCTAGTCCAAGCTGGTACCACTACTACAGGCTCCTAGTCTCTCCTTTGTAGGCTGCCAGTGACTTCTCACGCTCAGTCCCAATTTTTGTTTATTATCTCTCTCCCCGAATAGACACAAAATTCTTCGAGGGCAAGACTACTTTGGATTTATCCCTGGAGACTCAGGACTGTTTAGTAAATACGTGACATAAGTACCGTTTTCCTTGTTGGCTAAATTCTCATACATTTTCCTGCGTGTTTATTCTGTCTACCTTCACTCTTAAGTTGAAGATATGGATATAAGTCATGGCCTTTTGCTCATGCTAGGGTTACTGTAACCTTGGAATGCAGCCAGTACTCTAGGACATGGACTCTGGAGCCAACAGGCTCAAGTTCAAATCCCAGCTCTGCCATTTACCCGCTCTATGACTGTGGGCAAGTTACTTGTCTTCTCTGGCTTTCAGTTTCCTCCTCCGTAAAATGGCTGCAACAGTAGTGCCTGGTTCAGAAAATGGCTTTAAGAACTAAATAAGAATGTCTAAAGTGCTGAGTACTGTGCCTGGCATACGGCAAGCTTCGTGTAAATGTCATGAATAGTTGAGATGAAGGGATGAGTAGGTAAATATTGTTCCTGAAGGTACTACCCCCTAGTGTCTGAAACATAGTCACACAGAGGTACACACTCTTTGGCGGCCATGCCTCAAGGGCCCCTATATGAAGCAAGAACATATGTGAGATAGCCTGGCCATGAGGACTCCTCTTGAAATCCGTAACACAGCTGTCATTTTACTTCCCCCTTAAAATAACATCCTCTATTCAACTTCTTTCTCCTTGCTTTTGAGTTTTAAATGCAGATCACCAGCAGCGTTTAAAGGGGTAGTCCCTTCCTTCCTGTTCATGGTAAAGTGGGGGGAGGGGATAACTGCAGCACAGCACCACAGCATCCCCACCCCCCACCCCAGAGACCAAAGGTTCAGAACCACTTAGAATGCTCACTATAGAAGAACGGACTGGAATTGAGCATTCTGGTCTGGATGTAAGCGAGGGGAATGGGAAATGTGTACTCGGTCAGTAGCAAACATGTCTGGTTTCCTCTGTGGTGCAGGGTGCAGACCTGTGTGTGTGCAGGCAGGCAGTGACAGGAAGCAACACGAGGAAGCTTCTAGACTCACTTCACCAAATAGCCAGAAAACGTCTATAGACAGACCAGGAGCCAGGAAGGAAGGCTCTGCAGTCAGAAAGACATGGCTACATATTTTGGTTCCAATATTTACTACTGGGGCTTTTCTTGAGTAAATTCCTTGACCTTGCTGGCCTCAGTTTCCCCATCTGTATTACGGAGCACTCTTTCACAGTCAGTGAAGGGAAAGGAGGTAATGGTATGGACCTGTTTATGAGGGGGCCTAGGCAGGGTAGCCTGCTGATGGTTGGGCCTGAGAACAGGGTTTGTCTGTGTGCAGTGGGGGCTCTGTCGTGGGGCACCGTGTCTGGTTTCTACTGATGACCCCAAGTATATCAAGCGTAAACTCAGTGCCAATTTGTGAGCCAACTGCAGGCAGGCTGGTACTACTGATGGTCAAGTCTACTTGAAGTGTAAAGGTCTTACCTCCCAACAAACAGAACAAGAGGACTTTACTTCAAAAAAGTTTTGTGTACTATACACATTTCCTTCAGAAGGTAACTTGACCATACAAGATAGCTCTATAATTATGAAACCAACTGTAGGCAAATAAATGAGGACTGTTGAAATATTTCATCCCCACAGGCATTCATCATTTACTCTGTACTTCTGTCATGTAAATGCTGTCTTTACAAACGGTCAAAGAATTTCACCTGTCTTGGTCAAAGAAATCACAGGTTCTAATCTAACTCGTTGTTTATTCTTGTTGGATATCTAGTTCTGAAACTAAGCCCATCAGTTTTCTTCATATACTTTGATGTTCTTTTCTCCAAAGATAATATATAAAAATGTAAGGCTTATGGCAAGGTCCCTGGAAAAAAGGATGGCTCAAACTTGAGAATTTCTGTTTTCACATCTCTAGGTAAAAAGTGTCTCCGTACCTGAATCACATGGTCATCACTTGTAATTTCTATGGCTTCATGACAGTGGTCTAAGGCTGTAAACACTGAATTACAGGCCCTGAAATTGCAGAAGACTGACGTTAGTGCAGCCATAAAACCATTTGCATTTATGTGTTAATTTATCAAAGTAAACAGTTGTCCACAATTCATTAAAACCATGCCCTTTTGGAAGGAAAATAAATGCCCTAGCCTTTCAAACTCGACTAGTTAATTTGAATAAACAATAGTATCCATTTCTGTGACACTAAGGACTATAATCCAGCCAACTCTTCAGGATTATGGAATGAGCTACCTATGTGCCAAATGAAACCTTAACACTGACACGAGAAAACTCAGCTGCAGGAGACCCTCTTCTAAGTCTCCTGAGTCTATGTCAGTGCTCTTCTGTGTCATTGCTAGTGTGGCCAGGGAGAAGTCAAGACTCCAGCAATGAGGAGAACTCAATTAAGCCCAAACTGAATCTCAGGTATTCTGTCTTCCCTTCTGCAACAGACTGCAGAGACATTTTTTTCCTCCTTACTTTCATCGTCTCTAATAAACAAGCCTTTATATGGTACTTCGCCTTCAGCCACAGCCCCTGGCATGATGGAAGGCAGATCTGGCAGAATTCTCCTGGCCTGGTTACTCTACTCATACAGCCTTCCAGGTAGGCACTTGCCTTGGTGACCTTTCTTGTCCAAGGAGAATATTCGAAATCATTTCAGCTTCTCAGTTTCTTGGTTAGAATTTTAAGTACCTTCTAACCTAGTGCAACTCCAAATACAGCAAGTTATTTACTACCTAACACAGAAAGTATGTAGCTAGTTACTACAGCTTTGCTATTTGTACTGGCTATTTAAAGAATCCCAGGGAGGGCTTTCTTACTCATTACAAAAAAAAAAAAAAAAAAAAGGCAGATTTACTTCATTGATTTTGCTCCTTATAAAACAGGAGGTTTTGCTCCTTATAAAACTTAAGAGGTTAGTAATTTTTTCCACTCATAGAGGCAGCTACCTTAGCCATCGTTTTAAACTATTGACAAGGGACAGGGCAGGAAAAACAGAGTCAAGTCTGATTCTGTATTTTGCCAGTTATGGGAATTTTGTATCCTTGCTGGCCCCTAGCTTTCTCATCTATAAAATGAGAATAACACCCATTTTATAGGTTGCAGTAAAAAATCAAAACAGTTTATGTGAGGCATTTCTCAAAGTGCTTTGAATAATGTAAGAATTCAGCAGGGGCGCCTGGGTGGCTCAGATGGTAAAGTGTCTGCCTTTGGCTCATGTTGTGGTCTCCAGGTCCCGAGACTGAGCCCCACATCAGGCTCCCTGCTCACTGGGGAGTCTGCTTGTCCCTCTCACTCTGCCTCTCCCCCATCCCTCTCTCAACTTAATAAAATCTTAAAAAAAAAAAAAAAAAGAATTCAGCATATAATCCTTAGTATTATTTATAAGCTCCCACGACAGTATGTCCTTAACTCTCTAACCCTTTCAAAGGCTAGTGCTGAGAAGAAAAATGAATCATAATCTATCCTCTCTCATGAGTATCCCTGAAATATCTAACCGAAAACCATATTCAATATTAGCAAGGTAATCTGGATGGTGAGTAAAAGATTTTATTCCATTGAAAAGTACGGTTCCCATGGCTGCAGAGATGAAGGGACCAGTGTGAGCCGCTAGGTAAGTAACCACAATGGGGTGAGCAGAGAAGATACGCCCAACTCCTCAGAGATTCTTGACGGATGCAGTACGTTTCTTTATTTCAATGGCACCAGTCTAATTTGGACCGTGGACTGTCTTAATGCCCTTGTTGCATTTGTAAATGAGATCATTTAAACAGAGGAAAAAAAGAATAAAAGAAGATTTTCAAATTATTACCAAAGCCCCGACTACACTGCCTTTCACGAAGAGACAAGCAAGAGCTAGTGTCGTCAGTAGTATTTTCCAGGCATGTGGGTCCAGAACCCAGCCCGGCAGCACGAGAGAGGGTATCCCATCCTCCAGGAGTCCCGTGTGGAAGAGCACACCATGTGTGGACTAACCCTTCCATTTGAGAGCTGGATAACTGAGCTGTAACTTACTTTATCAAGTGACAAATTCCTCTCCTGCCCATTTTCTGAAAGTGCCTGTCCGTCTTACCTAAACCCTTAAACGGGTACCTCAGCCTGCTGCTGTTTTTATAACTCGAGAGCTGCTCGTATGGAAGACCTCGGCTCCCACTGCCGAAATTTATCTATGAAATATTCCTTGTGTGATGATCCACAAAGCATAAAACGCTTGGTGTAACACCCAGTGGAACAAGGCAAATTCGTACCAATGGTCGAGGGAGAACGTGAGTGGAGCCAGTAGGCTGTTTTCTCCCAGGGACAGGCTGGATAGCACTGTTCAGACCCAGGCTTTAAAACCAATTTGGTTGATGGGTCTATTTAAATAAACCTGCAGCAAAGTGAGGTAATCTATTTAAATCATATTCCTAGAGTTTGGGAGTTTAATTGCTTTATTAATTATTGATAGTCTTCATGCAGAAGATCCTTAGCGGTACTCATTTTCTGTTCTCGGGAACCATGTAACTGTGCCTCAGATTGAGTTTTCTATCTTTCAGGTTAAGAAGTTGGAAAACTGGAAACAGCTCAAGCGGAGGGTAAACTTGACGTGGAAACCCATGGAGGGCAGGCCATGGAACCAGAACCCCTCACCTTCGTAAGGGCCCCTGAAGGTCCTGATGCACATAGCAAGTATCAGAGGGGCCCTGGTGTGACATCTACAAAGAACATCATGGTATCATGGGGTGCAGAGGTTCTCAGACCGAATAGCAGGGTGCCTGGACCACCCCCCAACCCCCCAACACTGCCACTGACATCCTGGGTTGCAGTGATCATGTCCAGAGTCTCCCTAGCTCTCAGTGTTTTCCCTGTCCACTGGGGCTGGGATGGTCGGTTGTGTTATCTTCTGTACCACCCCCATCCCCCTGCCAAGGATACTCTAGCATCTGCTCAACATGCACATATACCAGCCAAGGCTGCCTGCAACAAGGTAGGCCTGCGGTGCTGGCTTCAGGGAAACTTAAACCTGAACCGCAATCCACAGGACAGCAGGGTCCAGGAGGGGCAGGAAGAGCGAAGCAGCAATGGCCAGGGGCTCACAGACTTGTTCCTGGTCAGCAGCAACCCTGGCAGCGAAGCCACAGGGACCAGTGACTTGAAGGCTTCACAGTTGGACTCTATTCCTGGAGCAAAGGGCCGGTCACCAGGGTCTATGCCAGGATATGGCCCTCTAGAAACATCTATGGATACTGAGAAGTGTAGCATTCCGTGGACTATAAAGTTCTGTCCCTCAGACACTTGGGTTCTTGCTGAAATGGAGGGCTGCTACGGTCTTTAGATCGGGAGTAAACTAAACCTGACGATTTGAGTCCAAGTCCTGGCTAACAAATATCAGACCAATAAAATATAATAGCTCGTACCATATTAGTATCAACCGATCAGTTTAAATTCCCGCTAAGGAGCTAAATCTTATCTGCACTTTAGATAACAGTTCTTTTCATCATAAAGACATAGAAACATTGATAGAAGTAAGTGGTCATCATTTACCCCATCTTTCCCCAGTCCCCATGACTTGTCCTGTTTAATACAGTAATTCCTCAAGCATGCAGACACAGGATTTATTTCTTCTCTTCAGAAGTTATTCTTTATCACAGAATTTCAAAATTAAGTATCTGTTTGATCACATGATCCTTCTTTTGTCTTGGTGAAACTTCATTACTACAAACCAAGACCCGGACAAAAGTTTCTACCTTCAACATTTGACATCTTCCGTGCAGTACAGCCTGCCCTTGCAGAATGCTAGTAATGTCACGCATTTAGCTGCAGCTGGGGGAGGAATTGCAAAGAAAACTATTATATAATTAGACTATAATTATTCTGGCATTGTGTAATAAAGAGCCCCATTTTCCCCAATGGCAGCAAGTGACAGAGCGGCCTCCCTGACTCTGAGAGGCAGGTGGGTTCTTTTGAGGTCCTTGAAGGAGCTGGGGAGGTCACAGAATGGGTCATCACACCCTGACTACAGGGCCCAGATATAGGGTATGCAGGAAAAGTGAAACAGGCACACATACCCTTCTCCAAAAGAGGGAAGGAAGTTAGAGATGCTTGAGGCAGAACCATGCGAAGCGTAAGGGAAGAAACTGACCATTTGGTCCTTCTCTGGCCTTCTGTGAAGGACTCTGGCTCTCCATTCCCCACCACAGGGGCGGCTGTCATGCTGGCGGCTCATGACTGGAGAGAGAGGCCCCTGACCAGCCAAACTTAAGCTGCTGTGGAAAGGGATCCGCACATGGGGCAAACCCAGTCTCCTGGCACCACGGCCCGCTGGGGTCAAGTCCACCAACCAACTTCACATTTATTTCTAGTACTAACCTGAACCTTTTTGGTACGACCCCCACAACGGGACCAACCCCTCCAGCTCCAGTCCGGGAGGACTGAGAAGTTACAGGATCTACTTAGCGCTATGTACTTAGGACCTAGCCAAGTTCTGAATCTGAGGAGACCTTCCAAAGCGTTCAGTGCCCTGGCTCAAAGCAAATCTCATGAGCACAGTGACAGGAAGCCCTTTAACCCTTGTGCTGGCTGAGAAGGTTTGTTTCAAATTACCAGACCCTGCCTTTACCCTGCTGTGAACAAGGCACCTTCAGACTTCCTACCCAAGCCACCACATGGAATGTTGCTCAAAAGAACTCAAAACGCAGTTACTTAAAATCCAATGGGGGGCGGGGGGGGGGGGCTGGGTGGTTCAGTGGGTTAAAGCCTCTGCCTTCGGCTCAGGTCATGATCCCAGGGTCCTGGGATCAAGCCCCGCATCGGGCTCCCTGTCGAGCTTCCCTCCTCTCTCTGCCTGCCTCTGCCTACTTGTGATCTCTGTCTGTCAAATAAATAAATAAAATCTTTAAAAAAAAAAATCCAATGAGGGAATTAACTACCAGAGCGGTAGGGGGACAGCTGTTCATTTCTGTTGTAGAAATACACAGCTGAAGAATTAAAACAAAATGAAACCCCTCTTATTCTATCTATTTTGAAAACCTCTAAAAGCAGTCTTTCTATCCTCAGTGAAAACTAGTAGACCCCCCAAGGAATAAAAACAATGTACAATAAGCATCAGAAATTGTTTGAAGAAAAGGCAATGAGTTTTCTAAATTTTATGAAGCCCCCTGAAGCTGAGAACAAGGATACAAAGAAATCAAGGGCTTTAAGCTTAACTTTTATATTTAAAAATCCTTAGCAACATTCCTCACTATAGATGGTTAAAATACCCAAATTTCCACTAGTTTGATTTTTTAACCATTTATAGTGAGGAATATTGCTAAAAAAAAGTGATTGCTTATCTCCATACTGGTTTTTTGTTTTTGTTTTTTAAGATTTTATTTGAGAGAGTGAGAAAGAGAGAGCACGAGCAAGGGAGTGGGGGCAGATGGCAAAAGAGAAGCCGACTCCCCACCAAGCAGGTAGCCCAAAGCAGGGCTTGATCCCAGCACCCTGAGATCATGATCTCAGCAGAAGGCAGACACTTGACTAACTGCCTGAAAAACCCAGGCATCCCTCCCAACACTATTTCTTAAAGTTCTCTGTCCACCAAGAAGTTACTTCTCTAATCAGGGTAAAACCACAAAAAAAACCTGCGTTTGTGGGTTTCTGTCAATCCATTTTACTTCCAAGGATATCAGAAAGAAATTAAGTTTATAAATGGTTTTGTCTTCTTTGAATGCAAATTAAGTAATCAAGGGAAGTCTCATCATTACACTGAGGTGTAATTTCACTGAGCCTGAAACTATCATGACCTCTGGGTTGGCCAGAGGGATAAGCCATGCCAAAGACTTTCTGGCACCCACCAGCCTGGAGGGGCTATAGGACAGCAGAGCCCCTCACTGCCACCTTCCCCCACCCCGGGATACAGATTGGTAAGAGCCTTCTCTCTGCCCTTCTTTCGACTCAAGGCGGGTAGGTTGAAGAGATCAGGGTCTGAGAATGTGGTAGAATGCGGAGCTTGTGCAAAACCAGCCATGAGCTGGGGCCCTTATATCCCAAGACGTCCCAGAAGCAGAATATCCTACCAGCAGCTAAACGCCTACATGAGCCCATCTCAGAAGTGAGCATCATGAAAAGCCTGTTTTTAAAGCACTATATGCCTGTAAAGAGACTTAAGATTTCTTGAACATATTTCCTTGTATACTGGAGTCACAAACAGATCCCATGAAATGGCCATCGTGGTTACATAACAATTATTATGAATAGCCTAATAATTATACCCATTGGTTTGCCCCTATTCCTCACAACCCACACAGGCATTTATAAATGTTAAAGTAGTACATAGAAAGGAATCCTCAAAGGCTACTCTTAATCCCAATTTAAGTATTTACATAGTACTCCTCGAGTCTAATTTTAAAACTGTTGTAAATAGTGGAAAATATTGCCCAAACAAGAAATGCTTTCTCATTTATTTCATTTAAGCAAAGGGCTCCCCGTGTAGAATCTGCCATTTACCAGCTACCAACACCTTTTTCGCAGTTTCAAAATCCCTGGGATTTCGCCAGGAACCTGTGAACAGCAGCCTCGTGGCGAAAGCTTCCGCACACCACTATTGCCCTCGGGTCCCTTCTTACTTTGTTACATACCGTAATTTGAACTGTGAACGAACTTCCCCGTGTTCTATTTGAATCAGTTCATTATAGCAAGCAATTATGCTGTTATTCTCCATAAATCTCTGAAAAGAAAACAAAGATAACATGTAAGACATACAATTACTTCTGAAAGAGTCAGAGGAGCTAGTTTTCCCTACCCTAGGTAACTCTGTTACATAAGACAACTTGACAAGTTGAAATGAGTTGAGATAATTAAAAAAAAAAAAAAAAGAATAGTCAAACTGTTTGAAATGCTTGTTTAAATGTATGAGAAACAATAGACCAGATTATACTGTATGCAAAGGTGGGGAAAAACTTCGTTATGAATATGCACAGGAAAATAAACACACACGGGCACTGACTACCTCCCCAACCTGTGCTTCAGTTGTGCTAAGAGAAGTCTCCTGAAAGCATGTTCAGTGTATGCCACAGTATGAAGAACCCTGTGCAAGGGAAGAGACCCTTCTTTGCTTACTTCCTCATCTTCTGACTGCCCAAAGCACCCTCCGTCTCTCTCTCTCTCTCACACACACACACACTCTGCCATGCGTGGCTTCTCCCTTGGGGAATAAATACCTCTGGTCTCCCACTATTCCAGGGGGAAGTTGGTAAGCAGTATGCAAAGCGGCGAAGCCATGAACACACAGAGAAGAGAAATATTTTCTCTTTTTATTGTAGAGCAAAGCTAAACACAGTTAAGGTTCAGGCTGAACTTCTGGATGGGTGAAGAGTATGTAAGAGCCTGCAGCCAAGCTCTGAGCATAACTGTTAGTGGATGCTTTTTAAGTTACTAAAAAGGATCTGTGATAAAAATAAGTTTCAAAATGTTGCAATCAACACAGTTGGGCAGGTTTCTTTTTTTAAGACACCAACTTCAGTAGTTAACTTTTGTTGTCTGTTTTTAATTACAGAAGTTAAACATGTTTATTTAAGATACAGAAATGCAGGGGTGCCTAGGTGGCTCAGTCGGTTAAGTGTATGCCCTCAGCTCACGTCAGGATCTCAAAGCCCTGAGACCAAACCCTGAGTCAGGCTCCCAGGTCAGTGGGGAGTCTGCTTTGCCTTTGCCCCTGCCACACTCATTCCCGGTCTCAAATAAATACGTGAGATCTTAAAAAAAAAAAAAAAAAAAAGAGAGAGAGAGAGACAGAGAGAGAGAGACAGAGAGACAGATGCATCAATTCAGAAAAACCCCAAGAAAAAAGCCCCCAAGTCACCGACAAGGTCAAAAGCTAGAGCTATCATCACATTTGGCTTATTTTTCTTTTCTTAGGTTCCAAAACCTATATGTACCTATATGTGTAATACATTAATTATAGGAAGTAAAATCAGTACATAAAGTCTGTATATAAAATTATGCTATATTTTCACTTCCATTTTTAATTACTAACTTAGATTTTATTGAACCCCCCTCCCCCAGAGTTTGGAGTTCAATAACACCCTGTACCATCTTAACTTTGTCATAATCAGGAGCTCTGGCAAGCTCGTTAGTTATTTTGAGCCTGTTTCCTCCTCTGCAAAAATGGCAAAAATATTAAATCTCTCAAGTGTAGATGAGGATTAAGCAAATCCCCTCAAATGGAGCGTGACCAGCAATCCGTCTTAGCGCTCCACTCTGCTCCAGAGGAAGCCTCCCCAGGGAGAAGCGGTGTCCAACCTACGTAGCCTTGTTAGGCCTGGCCCACTGTTATCTCCTAGTAAGTACTCCATGAGCAATTGGTGAGGAAGTGTCATGCCCGTGGAAAAAGGGGCACATGGAGGTTCACAGTGATGCCACTGCGATCACCCTTTGCTATGTAAGAAACTGGTTTGTGAAAGGCTCATGGTGGACTGAGCCCCGTGTGGTTGGCCGCTTACACACAGCTACTAAAGCTTCGAGGTGAGCTGCTGTGGAGTATCAGATGGCACAATTGGTTTCTGGATCGCCATTCAGGGAGCCCCCAGGCTGACGCAGTGGCCAATCGGCTAGCAACAAAGAGCTTAGATTCAGCAGATGATTTAATACAATCAAAACAAACCAGAGATGAGAAACAACCTCAAAGAAGGCAAGAATAGCGGGCATATTTGGAAGGGTGCTTGGGGGAGAAAGCTGCCAAAGACAAGATTTTACCCAAAAAAGGAGACTAGCCACTTGGAGAGCAGCTTTAGCGGATTCTGAGCCACAGTAACTCGGGAGGGGAGGGCCCAGCAGGTGCAGTGCACTTCTCACAGAAGAGCTCCAGCTTTCTGGGGGCACCCTGACCTAGCTGGCCAATGGCCTTGATCAGACCCAGTGCTAAAAATTACCAAGCAGTCCCTGACAGGTACCATTTTTCATGCTCCCACAAAGGGTGTTGCCCAAGTGGCTGTCTGCAAAAAAGCAGCACCATATCCTGACAAAGGTAAATGAAACCTGCTAGAGCCGCCATTACAAGAGGTGACTGACAGGTTCCATAGAAATAAGAAGGAAACAATGGACTTTTCCTCCTCAATTTGTTTAGTGGCATTTGTACCCAAAGAGGGCCAGGGGTCTCTCCTGGTAGTAAATGTGTCATCTCAGACCTCCAGCCAAGACACAATATCTACACCAGTCAGAGAGGTAGGATCAATGAACTAAAAGCCAAATTCCAGAAGTACAATTAACAGCACCCACATGCCTCCTCGTTGACAGAACCTAGAGGGTGTCAGGAGAATGAGGAAACCCCTGCACCCTCATACACCCAAGATTCTGCCTCACAGGTGAAGAACAATGATGGGACGGGGGTCAACATTTAACCTAAAATTTAACCTAGGAAACCAGTGAATTTTACATTATTTCTCAGAAAATGAGTAAGAGAGTCAGTCTCAGCCACATAGCTTGACAATTTTTCTTTTGCAATTCTCCATTCCAAAACTCAGAAGCACTGTCTTAGGCCTTTTCATTAAGGCACAGCACCTAGCAACAGCGTTCAGAACCAAATGCCAGCCCTTGAGATGGACAAAGGAGATGGACAAGACTATCTGGAGAGTAAGCAACTCCGCTAAGAAGAAACATTTGTTTCTCTTATGCACGTGAACCACGATGCTACCTTTAATATTTTATCTAGCACTGCTACTTCAACACTGAAGTATACCAAAGCACAAAACTACCATGTTACACAAGCGGTTCCAGCTGCTCTGTAGTCTAGGACAAGGATTTTTTTTTTTTTTAAATCCAGGATAGCAACGTAGCATTTTGTATTTGGATTCAATGTATTTGGGGGTCCTCTGGCCTCATGGATTGAGATGTCCATTTCTCTCTCCAGGTTCAGAAGTTTTCAGCCACTATTGCTTTAAATATACTTTCTTTCCTTCCTTTTCTTCTTCTGGAATACCTATAATGAGAATATTATAGGTATTTTTTTCCCATTGTGTCCCATAATCACTACAGGCTTTCTTCACTCTTCCTCATTCTTTGTCTTTTTACTCCTCTATAATGGGGTAATTTCCAAAGTGCTATCCTCCAGGTCATGGATTCTTTCTTCTGTGTAGTCTAAGTCTACTTTTGAAACCCTCTACTGAATTCTTTTGTTCTTGTGATTTTCAATTCTAGGATTTTTTTGGTTTGGTTTTTTGTTTGTTTGTTTTTGATGGCTGCTATTTGTCAAACTTCTCATTTTGTTCATGCAACTGTTTTCCTAAGTGGTCTGTTTTCTTGCAGTTTTAGTCAACTTCCTTCAGAGGATTATTCTGACTTCTTTGACAATTTATAGATCTCCATTTCTTCCAAGTCAGTTATTGGAGCCTTATCAGTTTCCTTCGATGTTGTCATATCAACCCGATTTTTCATGATCCTCGATTCTTCATGTTGTTATCTGTGCATCTGAGTACCTGGGCAGGTTTTCTCTGGCAGACACAACACTTCATCAGTCAGCTCAAGTTTGGGTTTTTGAGTGAAATTTCTGCTAATGACCCTGGGTAGGTGGAACATACTATTATGGTCTCTTTCAGGGCAGACTCTCAGAAGTGGGGAGGGGTATGTGCTCCTGGCTGAGAACAGCTGTAAAGGACTGCCAACTTAATTCCCCACCCAAGTGAAGCTTGGACAGGTTCAACGGTTGACTCTAGTTTCCAGTCAGACTTACTTTTGGGGACTATATTCTTTAGTGGATGATGCTAGGAACTAGCCTTCCAGCCCTAGAGGGCAACAGGATGGGAACCAAGGCCTGCATAGCTCATTTTTTAGTGACCCAAATTAGGCCAGAGTGTGCACTGTATTTTCTGGTCAGGTGGCCAGAACTGGTCACCCCAGTTATGCACTGTACTCCCTGTCCAAGCACCATGGTACGTAGAGCTGCCGAGTAGACTATGCACCTTCCTGCAGGCTCTGGTTCGGTTACCTGGTTGGACAGGCTAAAGGCTGGTTTCAGTGATAAGTGGGGCTATGAATGACTTTTCCTGCCTCAGCACAGCGGAGGAAGCATCTCTGAACCTAGTAGAACTCTTTGTCTTAACTCAAGCAGGCCTGCTTGCCAAGTTCCCAGACTGAATGGGGCCACTGCCTTTGTTATACAAACTCTCATTTCTGCTGGCCTTCCTCTCTGCTAACTGCTGCTGGACCACAAGGCTGCCAGGAGTCATCCCTAGCCATTTGGGGCAGAAGGGGCTAGAAGACACTCTGCAGAGCCAGTGTGGCTAGGTCTCTCCTTCCCTGCTTGGGCAAGAAGGGGAGGGGTCACTCCAGGCTACTCTCCATTCCCTAAACAGGCTCTGCAGGTTGGGAGATGCTGAGAGCTACCCTCAGCCCTGGCTATGAATTAATCCCTCTGCCTGTGCCAAGTATGTAGCACAGGAACACTTCAGGCTGGATATGGCCTTGACTCTGAGGACCATCAGCTCTGCATGCCCCACTCTCGGCTCGAGAGCCACTGGGCTGTATTGCTTCCAGGAGCTGTTGCTAGCCCTGCCAGTCAGATAGGGCCTGAAGACACACTCCACAGCAGCTGGGGCTGGATTCCATTTCTTGCCTGGGCAAACCAGTAATAGAGCCAGCAAAACTCCTCAGCTGAGGATCCCAATCAGCTAGATCTGTACCCTGCAGAGCTCCCTGGTCAGGTACGCCTAAGATGGGTTTCTGCAGATGAGCAAAACAGCTGCATGGGGTGACTACTTGGGCCACACAGGTACGAACTTGGTCTGCCAAGTCCCACCCCCTTCTCAGTCAGGGGTCAAATTCCCAGTGGTTGACCCATGCACACTCCCCTGCTATCCCTGTGGGGCAAGATCAGAGCAGGGGCTCCCACAAAGCAACCCAGAGTGCTGGGGTGGGGGAGGTCATCTTCACCACGGAGGTCTCTTTCCCCTAGACCAGACAGGGAGGGGGCAGGGAGGCCGTGTGGTCAGTGCGGAATGACTTCCCTCACCCTGCTAACACAGTCTGCCAGGTCTCTGTGAGGCAGGGCTGGGCATGCGCGAGCCTCACCTCCATGTGCAAGGATGCTCTCAGCAGCCTCTGGCGCTTCTACGGTTGTGCTTGTGAGGAGTGAAACCAGGAACTACCATGTGTCTGTCTTGGTGACATCACCCCTGGAGTCCTCCATCTTAAGCTTCCTATTGAACGCCAGTGTTACTCCCACACTTGTCACTCACAGACCTTGCCTTTGCTGATGTTTTTGGTTTAAATCAGGAGTCTACAGAGGCAAACGCCAACATGGGCCTATCCTTGGGGTATAAGCTCTGGTGAGACCTTGGCCAACAGACTCCTGGGAGCCAACTGGGTGGACTTAACTGAATCTAACATCTACAGACATATAACGAATCTCCTTCATGGGACTCATTTAAGTGAGGTGACTTGGGGACTTCAGAATTTTGACCTGGTGTGGGAAGATGTGTTATGAGGTCATTACATTCCTGTAACTAGGACGCATGAAGTTATGAAGGAAAAAGCCTGACTAGCGGTTGCTTGTGCCCATCCTGTGAGAGAACAGTTACTTCCTTCCCCTCACAGTCCTGGAGCTCAACTGTCTTAGAGCTTCTGTGTGGCTCTATGGCTGCGGTGTTATACGAAGGTCATGAGGGGCAGTGGGGAGCATCCGTACCATGGAGAGATGCTGAGTCACCTCCTCCATACATACCCTGTTGAAGCCTGCATGCAGGAGAGGGAGGACTGAGGCCTCTTCTCGGTCACCCGATCTGCAGCAAAGCAGAAAATGCAGTCACTCAGTAGATACAAACCAGGGTTCCTCACACTGAAACATGGAGAGAGAGCAATGAGGCAAGCATAGCATTCGCTCTAACAGTGGCTTCCTGACCAGCGTGTGTCCACGGGATGCACCTGCCTTCCTGGACCCATGTTTGCCTTCCAGATGCAGAAAGAACATGGACAGTCGAGAAAACTCCAGCAGTGTGCCTGAAAGCATCACCACAGGTTCACAAGTGGCCATCCCCAAAGCTGGGCTGCCCCTGAAAGTTGCAACAAATGGATGGGACAAGGTAGGTGCCGTGCTCATCCCAGAACCACTGTCCTTTATGCTGTCCCCAAACCCTCTGGAAGCACAACTGCCAACCCAAGCCCTGGCTGGGTCCAACTCCCGATGTGAAGAAGACAGCTGACACTACAGACTACAACACCCCATAGCCCAGTGCAAAAGAAGTGTCATCAGTAATGCCACACTGGAAGGGGAAAAGAGAAAAAAACCAGATGATGGTTCCTCATTTCATGGGAAGGTTTCCTGCACTGAGCCTATAGCTGGGTCTCAGAACCTCATTTGGGTACAAGGTCTGCTCCTCATGAAGACAGGCTGCATTTCTGCTTCCATCATTTTGAGAGAGAAAGAGTGTCCCTAAAAGAGCCAGCAGGTTAACATGGAGTATGTACTTTGGAAAACAGAGAAGGAAAAGGGAATACAAGATACTGAGTGGAAGAGCGGGTGGAGAACAGAAAGGACAATCCTGAGGCTTGTTTGTGGCTTTCCCCACAGCTTATGCCTTCCCTCCAGGGAAGAGCAGTCCTTCTTGCTTTTCTGCCCAGGAACTCCAGATTCTACCTTCTTCGACTGATAAATGAGGAGGGGCACAAAGAGAGTCCGAAGTTGTTAATAACACTCTATTTCATAAGCTGGGCTGCACAAACTCAGCATTTGTTTTATTATTTTTCTGTGATCTATGCAAAATATTTTATGTTAAAAATAGGAGGAAAAGGGTGGAAAATAACAAGCCATAGCAAGTCCTTATCTGTCAAGGATTTGTAAGCATTTCTGCTACATGACTATAGTAGTTAAAAAAAAAAAAAAAATTGGGTTTCTCTTTTGGGTCTGTGGTATGAGCCAGGCTTGAGGAATATGACACATGGCCAGGTGTACTCCTGGAATCCATGCGCAAGACTTGGACACCCTAGTAACACCTCATGGGAGGTGAGGAAGGCTAAATACACACTCACTCATTCCCCTTGAGACCTCATATCCCATCAGGATCATGAGATACAGAACCAATGGGAACAATTTCTTTCCTTTTCCTTGGCCCAGCGAGAGCCCATGGTAGGAATCAAGTGAAGTGACACAGCTCTTAAAAATACACTCAAGGTGGGGCGCCTGGGTGGCTCAGTGGGCTAAAGCCTCTGCCTTCGGCTCAGTCATGATCCCAGGGTCCTGGGATAGAGTCCCGCATGGGGCTCTCTGCTCAGCAGGGAGCCTGCTTCCTCTTCTCTCTCTGCCTGCCTCTCTGCCTACTTGTGCTCTCTGCCTGTCAAATAAATAAATAAAATCTTTAAAAAAAAATACACTCAAGGAATAATAGGTAAGGAAGAGTGTTTGGTTGGGGTAAAACTTTGAAGCCACAATTTCCTCCTGTACCAATATGGCTTTGGAACGAAGTTATTTCAAATCTCCCTGGGGCCAGGCTTGCCCAGGGGAGACCTCAACTCTCCTGCCTCTGTTGCTGGCTTGTCACACAATCTCTGCCAGCTCCCACAATGGGGCCAAGTCCAAGAGGGTTGTAGGCCCTCATCAAAGGCCTTCTTCTCTCTGAAGCAAAGGATGGCCACTAAAACAAATACAACAATTTGATACTGCAAGGATTCCAATGACTGTAGCTTGTACCAACAACTTTTTTTTTCCTTTTAGGTCTCTCATTTTAAGGGGTGGCCATTTCAGGCGACAGATAGCAGAGCTGCTGCTCATTCCACCACCTCGTACCTACAACCCAATCCTCCTTCTGCTGCCTTCCAGCATGGGCACACATCCTACTGTCCTGCTTCTAGACACAGAACAATCCTGACCCCAACTATACAATCCTTTCCTCCCAGTGTATTTAGTGCTTCTTTGTGCTCATGCTGTCTTTTTTTTCTTCTTTGTGAAAAACAAGCAGCCTCCCACTTCTTTTCTTCAAAGAAAAAAGGTGAGCGGGAACAAGTTCTCCCCAGACATTCCCCTCAGATCTTCTCTTCATTTCTAGCACGTAACGAGCACCCATTTTTTCTTCCCCCTCATGTGTTCCAGTCTGGGTTAAGAGAAGTCAGGTACAACTGACAGAAACCTAAATATATCCAGAACCTTGCAACACAAAAAACAGCCCTGCAAAGGGAGATCTGAAGTTGGTGGTTGTGGGGCCAAGGGCATGCCCACTGCTCGGCGGGCTCAAAGGCTGGATTCCATCAGACACACGTTTCAGAATGAACAGTACCACTGCCAGCTGGGGATGGAGGGGAGCTTACGCTTGTGAAACCACCGCAAGGATCACCGTGTGCTCAGAAGGATTTGTGGCCCGGATCGACCTGCAACGAGAAGGTTCCAAGTCAAACCAGGTGATCTGGGCTTTGTTACACCAAACGAATGCAGAACGTCACATGGAAAAAAATGGCACAAAACCCCATCTTCCTCTCAAGAGAAAGTCTGAAAACCCATGAAGACAACGAAGAAAGATGCCCTTGAAGATTAAGACAATCTCTTTTTTTTTTTTTTTTAAGGAAAAACAAAAAGTGTGGTTTTTTTTGTTTTGTTTTGTTTTTTTAAACGCCTGGGCAGTTGTCCAATGGGTCAGATCTGCCAATTTTCCACTTCAAAAACTGGCAAATTCCACTTAAATTCCATGTTTTCTGACTGAAATTCCATTCCTCAAAGAAACTGGCAGTCCCACAGTTCTCCAGTTATCAGTTTGTACTTAGGGAGCTAACTGCATTGCCTTTTTTTCTCCCTTTAAAACAGCAGAGAGCTTAGAAAGATGACCTTATAATAAAAATTAAAATACTTGCTGGCAGCTGGACCAACCAATTCAGGTTGAAATCTGAAGGAGATACAAGGAGCTGCCTCATTTGTCTTGGTCGTACTGCTGTTTGTGCTGAAACGCCTTCAACAAGCGGGTCATGAACTAGGGCTGGGCCACGTAGCTCTGCAGCCACAGTCCCTGGTGACCCCCGAGATACCACAACCACCTGTGGGTCGCTCATTCCCTAGGAATTTAGCAGGATCAGAACGAGTAAGGATCTAGAATTTGGAGGTCCACGGGTCTCCTTACAACACGCGCTGTTGTGTGCTGTGGCTCCGATTCTGGGTTGTCCCTGTCCCGGACTCATGAACTACATGAACTGTTCACAAAGGGCCACATACTTGAGTCTTAGTACAAACGAGCATGCTTGTGGTGACCCATTTCCTCAGTCTGGACTCGTTTGAGATCTCTGGGAAGAGAACCGTCCTTTCCAAGAACAGAAGGCTCAAAGCAGCTCCTTTGTAACTTGTGAAACAACGTGGATTTGTTGCTCTTGCCTAGCTATTGGCATTTCAGCTCTCCCCCACTTCAACATGTTTGTACTACTGCTCAACTAGAAAAAAACAGCTTGCATTGCTTCATTTTCTTCAACTCTCACATTTCCTGACCTTTTTCAGAAAAGGTACTTTCCCGATTTCCTATTCCTTGAGACCTCACTCTATGTGGGTGGAAGGCTCAGGAAAGCGACCAGCTCTCATCTTCCTGGGAAGTAAAGCCTCTGCTGGAAAATAAATGGCATCTGAGCAAAATCCTGAAGTTCAAGACCTTAATTCAGTGTGGGACAGTAAGAGTTAAGTCAAGACCCCCTTTTCAGGCTAGCATGGACTACTTCCTATCCAGCCACCCCACAGCACAGGTCTTGGTAAGGCCAACATGCCCTTTTTTTCTACCTGAGGGCCTACTGAATTCTCAGCAGAAATAGCATTTACCACCTAATGAAAAAAATGCATCAAGTCGGAGGCTTGCCCTACTCTCTAGGGAAATACTAAGTACTTCTCAGCCTTGTGCAGCCTCTTCCACCCCACTGAGAGGTCAAGGCTACACTGCTAGGCTGTGTTCTAAGGGGTGGGTCTCAAGAGGCTCAAACACTTATTATGAATGTAATGGGGCTGGAGCCCATGCTCCCTTACTTCTTTCAGAACCGGCTTCCATGTTTGGGGTTGCTTCCTGCAGCTTATCTCTTCTTTCTTATTCCTCCAAAGGAACTGGGATGGTCAGGGAGACCCAGAGCTCTTCCCAATTGAGAGGACGAAGGGGGACTGCCATTGGTGGGCAGAGATCCAAGGAAGCATGTCAAGCTAAGGTCCAGGCTTGCTCAAAAATCCAGGGATCTCAGACCGTGGAGGACAGTAACGAATGTCCATCTGCCAGGTGTGTGTCCCTTACTTGTCTTAGGGGGACGTGTACCGACAGCCACACATTCAGGAATCTGGCTGCCCTGAATATAAGCAGTCAGTAAACACACCCCCAGATATACAATCTAGCTTCTGACCTATGCAGATCCCCCACTGTTTTTCTGTGCAGCTAAGACAGAAGTACATTAGATAAAAAAAGAACCCTAAATTTCTTTATATTCAAGGAAGATTGTAAAGCTTAGCTGCTAAATTTTGCCTTTACCCAAATAAAAAGCATTTTTTTTTACACCTGAATCTTGTCTTTAATCATTCCATGCATGCACAAAGGACTGTAGTGCTTCTATACAAAATCACTTAAGGAAATTAAGTCAAGACCAAGAAAAATTAGATCTAGTTATAAAGGATGAATTCTATCCTATAGCTCATCTAAAAAGAAAAAATAATTCTTTTTTTTCCCTTATTATCTCTTACTAAATATTTCTTAGTATTTCTTAATACTGAAAGTACTATCCAAATATTTTATGATACATTTATTCATATATAAAATAATTTCCAAAGAAAATCTTTCTGTGCACAACAGTAAGATTATCTGAGGCCAGTAAGACATTTTAAAATAGGTTCTGTAAGAAAAATTCTTCTTTGAGACACTGAGGAGGATCAAAGAATACAAGGCAAGGCCTCTGATGAGAAATGTCTCTTAATCCAATCATTTCTTGTCAGGATGCCAAAGGATCTAAGAAGCCACTTCCTTACCTTTCATTTCACTTACTAAGATTCAAGAAAATTCTAACTCCGTATGTAATTGGAGTCTGTGCTGGTCTAGCATTTAATTAGTGACCTCTTGCTGTCTAGCTTCAAAGCATTCCACTTCTGCTCAGTGGATCAGTTCATCCACAGCAAACTTTTAGGACTGCATTTATTTATGAACAGGCATGTCTTTCCCCCCGGAGTGCGAGTGTTTCTGCAAACAAGTGGGGAGTTTGGAACCCTGTGAGATTTTCTGCTGCTGTAGGATCTACCCATCTGTGTCAGGCAGGGAGAAATGTATATTTCACACATTTCCCATGTTCATTTGGGGACGGAATAATTAAGATATCTGGTTTAAATCCAAACCCTAACCCTATCATAAAAACTGTGTGAATTTTAATGTCTCTTGCGTGTGTGTGTGTGTGTGTGTGTGTGTGTGCATGAAACAGGAGCAATACTTGGGGGAAAAAAACACCTTGACATTTTCAGAGTTACCCAGCTCGCACCTCTCAATTCCCTGGAACTCAAACATGGAAAAACAGAAACAGTGAGATAAGGAGGAGCTCTAGCTTTCATCACAGAAATCTGCATAGACTGCTTAGAAACATCAACACACATTCTAGAAATACTGGGATGGAACTAAAGCCGTCTCTGAGGGACTGTCATTTTAAGCTATTACGTGAACGTGTAACAAGCATGTTCCATTAGGGAAGGTACCTGCACACTGCTTCCGCGTCAAAGTTTCGCGTCTGTCTGTGATCTATTACGATAATTTCATGATGTTTATCTAGAAAGCATTCAAGGGCTGACTCTGGAGTCCGTGCAATATTGCATCTATAGCCAGCTCTGTCACAGGCCCACCAGAATCCATCACTCTGACTATCTTCCTTTGCAAAGATCAGCAAAACCTGAAATACACACAAAAAAAGCATCTTACAAGCAATCATCATCCTTACAGATTGTTTTTGACACAAGCCTACAGTATACTGGTTAAAAATGTGGTGTCCAGAGAGGAAAGACCTGGGTTCAGATACCAGCTCTTCCAACTGGTTCCAGTGTGTCTTTGCACAAGGTCTTTCCTCCCTTTGGGCTATTGGGTCTCCACCGTCAGAGGTGCCACACTAGCTAGCTCGGAGACCTACATGAGCACGGAGTGGGTGCTCAGTTGTTCGGGGACAGGGGGGCTGGTACTCATTTTTAATTTCCCAATTGGCTTTGTTGTTAAATATATTAAGCGGTGATATTAACAGGATAATTAACACAGCTGGGACTATGGTTCCCACATACACGTTTGTTGCCAAACACATACACTGTTGGCCTCTTAGTACCTAGAGGCCAACTCTCTGACCTTAGCAATTAAATCCCTTTAAAGACACAGGAAAGGGAGGATCTCAAAGGAACTTCATAAACTTTTTCTAATACCCAACCCATGCTGGAATCTGGAAAGAATGACCGTGCAAAGAGAAGCTGATGGAGCTAAACTGAGGAAAACTGGTCTCTTCTTGCCTCAATGAGAAGTGCAGTCCCACTAGAAAGAAGGTGCCCAATTCACTCTGGTCGCCATCACCAGCCCCTGGGCTCCAATGCCTGATTCTCTCGCAGAAAGTCAGACACAGCCTTACCACCACCTGAACTGGTTCATTTATTTGCTTGATCATGGTCTAACTTCTCCACTGGAATGGAGCTTTAGGACCACAAGGAACTGCCTATGTTCCTGCTCTCCCCCACCCACCCACCCCCACTCCTGAGCTCAGCATCAAGCTGCCACTTAGTAGCTGCTCATTAAATATATGGTGAGATAAAGATTAACCACTTGTAGAGTTTCCTGCAAAACACAAAGGGTTTTACTATTACTGCAAACCAGAGGTCCAATAAATGTACTTAATTATCTCAAGAAGTGGATAAAACATTGAATATTCTTCAGTGTCCACTCCTGGTTTCAAGAACTAGCAACAGAAGGGGTTTTCCCCCCTCAACAAGAAAAGCCTTTAAACCAAAAACCAGTATCATTTAAAAAAAAAATAGATTTCATTTATTTGTCAGAAAGAAAGAGCGAGAGAGAGAAAGAGATCATAAGCAGGGAAGAGGAGCAGAGGGGGAGGGAGAAGCAGACTCCCCAAGCACAATGTGGGGCTCCATCCCAGGACTCTGGGATCACAACCTGAGCCGAAGGCAGTCACTTGAACGACCGAACCACCCAGGCGTCCCAACCAGTATCATTCTTGATGATGAAATACAGAGCATTTCACTTAAATTCAGAAAGACAAACTATCCAACCATCACATTTCTAAAATATTTTATTAATTCCAAATTGGCAATATACTGAAAAACAGACACAAAAGTCTAAGAAGCCTAATGCACCCATCTCCTAGCTTCAGCAATAACCAACACTGGGCCGGCCAATCTGGCTTCATTTCTATCCCTGCCCACTTTTCGACTCTAGAGTTAGTTTTCAGCAAAGCCTTCATATCCCATCCTTTCAACCATATGAATCTACTGAAGATAAAGACTGTTGAGGGGCTCCTGGGGTGGCTCAGTCAGTTAAGCATCTGCCTTCTGCCCAGGTCATGATCCTGGGGACCCTGGGATTGAGCCCCATATCCGGCTCCCTGCTCAGTGGGGAGTCTGCTTCTCTCTCTCCCTCTGCCTGCTGCTCCCCTGCCTTGTTCTCTCTCTCTCTCTGACAAAACCACAACACCATTTCATACCTAAAACCTCCCCAACAGCTCAACATCAAAATCTGAATGTATCATGAATGTCACTTGCTTTACATTTGTTTAAATCATTTCCTATTTTCCCAAATGCCCACATTTCCAGAAAAGTGTTTTTCAACAGGATTTTGCCATTTTCTTCTCATGGCTTGAAATCACAACCGTAGTAACGCGCAAGGCAGCCATACTTACTAAGATCCCACCCTCGTCTACCACTCCTCAGTCCAGAGTGCTTCTACGAGTTTGTGACCACAGAACTAACTTCTAGGAAGGAATGGGAGTGGCTCTTCCAAGAGAATTGAAGGGCATCGCCTTAGAGATTGATAATGAAGAGAAAGCCTTCAAATCAAACTATTAATAAGAGAGCTACAGTGAAAGTCAGGTAGAATCAATTGGTTTGTGTGTAAAGTCGACAGCCCTCTACTTGGGGTAGCTATGGTAGTAACAAGAAAAACTCCAGGGGTGCCTGGGTGGCTCAGTGGGTTAAGCCTCTGCCTTCGGCTCAAGTCATGATCTCAGGGTCCTGGGATCAAGCCCCACATCAGGCTCTCTGTTCAGCAGGGAGCCTGCTTCCTCCTCTCTCTCTGCCTGCCTCTCTGCCTACTTGTGATCTCTCTCTCTGTGTCAAATAAATAAACAAAGTCTTAAAAAAAAAAAAAAGATAAACTCCATATACAGAGCCTCAAAGTCAACAAAGGGGAGACCATTTCTTCTCTGTCATGTCTGGCTAAATGAGGGATTGCTAAACAAGAATCTCACCACTTCATGTTTCCTGAATACCATCTGGTCACAATAACGGAAAATACAGTAAGAACACAACTGTACTACCATGTTGAACATTGCTACAGATTAATCT
This sequence comes from Mustela erminea, assembly GCF_009829155.1. Taxonomy (NCBI): domain Eukaryota; kingdom Metazoa; phylum Chordata; class Mammalia; order Carnivora; family Mustelidae; genus Mustela; species Mustela erminea. The sequence goes on from NC_045616.1 coordinate 62,055,865, forward strand.
CATATACTTTATGTATCCTCAGAATAGAGTATACCACTCTGGGAAAAATAATGTCGTTATTGAACAAACATTTCCCCAGCACCTGCTATGTTCCAGGCACTGTTTTTAATTGCTTTGAGTACACTGATGGACAGAATAAAGACCCCTTGTCCTGCACAGGTGGAGGGACCAAACCACACAAAATAAGCAAGCCAATGACACAACATGCTAAAAGTGTTACGTGCTATCTACAAACAGCAGGAAGGGGTAGGCAGGAGCCAGAGTGGGTATTGGTAGCAGCATTAAGTAGAGTAGACATGGGTGGCTCAGTGGATTAAACCTTTGACTTTGGTTCAGGTCATGATCTCAGGGTCCTGGGATCGAGCCCCGCATCAGGCTCTCTGCTCAACAGGGAGCCTGCTTCCTCCTCTCCCTCTGCCTGCCTCTCTGCCTACTTGTGATATCTGTCGAGTAAATAAAATAAATCTTTACAAAAAAAAAAAAAAAAAAGTAGAGTAGGCCTCACTAACAAACCAAAAGATGCACAAATGCCTGAAGGAACAAAAAGGAAGCCTAGTCACTCTCTGAAGGGCAAGTATTTGTAGCAGATGGAATGGTTCTATCGGCCCCTACAGTGGGACGTGCACCCAACGTGTTCAAGGAACTCTAAGGAAGCCAGTGTGACAGGGGAGAGGGGGAGAGGGAGAGTCTAGTTCACAGCAGAGGTTTACATCAAGGTAAGGCCATGTCAGGAACTTAAACTTAGATTTCACATGAAAACTCACAACTGACTCAAAGGGAGAAATTGTGTTCTTCAGGTCTTGTTATTTCTCTACCATTCTGATGCTTCGACAGCTACAGCCTTGCTGACCCTGCGGAGACTGGGCCTCTGAGGGTTGGCCAATCTGTAGAGGCAGCAGAAGACTTGCCTAGGAAAGCATCCTTTGAAGGCAAACCAATCCAAAGCCCATACTCTTGCCACATCTTTTAACATGCTTTAATGCAGCCACATCTTTTAACATGCTTTAATGCATGGAACCACTCTCCACCTGCCCTCATCACTAGGACCAAGTACCTAACAACCAGAGACAATGGCTACATCCCAGATTCCCCTGAAATGATTCATGGTAGCCAAACTTGCTTACCCTCCCCCTTATCCATTCCTTCCCACACAAGCTACAGGGGAGGTTCTTGGCCCTATCTTCCCCCTGCTCTCTCCGCCTCCTGGCCAGCCCTGGTGCTGTGTGTGTGGTCCTTCACGGCAAGGCGTGGCAGACTGTTAAGAACTATTTAATCATAGTCCTTTCCTGATCTGTTGGCCTCACTGTACCTGATTAATAAAATCTACATTTTAGAACAGGACTATATTATAAAAGTACTCATAAGAACTTCTTAGGGTAGTATTTAAAATTCTTTTCATTTAAGGGTGATGTATGGAACTTTTCAACCACTGCACTGTCCACTTAAAATGAATCTAACACTGCAATTAATAACGAATTAAAGTTAAAAATTTTTTATTTTTTATATTTTATTTTTATTTATGTTTAAGATTTTATTTAATTTTACTTATTTTTATTTTATTTATATTTATTTACTTCTATATTTATTTATGCTTATTTTATTTATTTGAGAGAGAGAATGAGAGAAAGTATGAAAGGGGAGAGGGTCAGAGAGAGAAGTAGACTCCCCACTGAGCAGGGAGCCTGATGTAGGACTCGATCCCAGGACTCCAGGATCATGATCTGAGCAGAAGGCAGTCCCTTAACCAACTGAGCCACCCAGGCACACTAAAGTAGAAATTTTTAAAATAATATTCTTCCCATTTATAAAAATAAATCAATCAATAAATGAATGAATAAACAAACCTAGTTTTCTTTTTCTTTTTTCCAAAGACTTTATTTATTTGACAGAGAGATGACAAGTAGGCAGAGAAACAGGGAGAGGGAGAGGGGGAAGCAAGCTCCCCGCTGAGCAGAGAACCTGATGCGGGGCTCGATCCCAGCACCCTGAGACCATGACCTGAGCTGAAGACAGAGGCTTTAACCCACTGAGCCACCCAGGCGCCCCAAACCTAGTTTTCTTTTTCTTTCTTTTTTTTTTTTTTTTTAAGATTTTTATTTATTTATTGGACAGACAGAGAGCACAAGCAGGCAGAGAGGCAGACAGAGAGGGAAGCAGACTCCCTGCCAGGCAGAGAGCCCGACGCAGGACTCAATCCCAGGACCCCGAGATCATGACCTGAGCCATAGGCAGCGGCTCAACCCACTGAGCCACCCAGACGCCCCCCAAACCTACTTTTCAATAATTCAACTCTTACATGGAAAATCTACAGGAATAAAAATATATACATTTTAGAGTAAAGTACTATAGTACTTTTTTATAGTACTTTAATTACCTTTTTTGGATGTAATCAGGCTTGGCCTCTCTGTCCCTATCTCCCAGCACAGCTAGGTTAATGACACTCTGTTTACAGAAATTTGGAATTTGAACAAAAGAGACACAAAGGCTGGGAATGGAGACCTGTGGCTCAGTAATAGTAGAGACAATAAAAAGCCTTCAACTCCTGCTGTCAAAGTACTCAGAGATGGTTCACTACCACAGCTTCTCAAGTCCGCCCTGAAATCTACAAAGACAAAAACTACATGAATATGTTTAATTCATTTATTTACTTGGTTGTCAAAGGCAGCTCTTACTTGTAACCAAAGAACAAAACCACGAAGACTTTAAGCACTACAGTCCCTTTCTGTATTTAACTTTGTATTCATCAGTACTTAGTCTGTCAGAGGTGGCCATTTTAAAATATTTACTGGCCATTCACTGAGGCAAATCCAAGAGTATATATTGATGATCTATCAGATAAGAACTGGGGGTAAAAAGTTGATAGGGATGGACATACAGTCTAGTTTCCGCTCCTAGGAAGCAAGCAGGTGAGACAGTCAGGTAAAGATAAACACAATAAATGCACTATGAGTGGTGACCACACAAGGGTATGGACATGATGCTAAAATAAGAATCTAGGTATATAGAAGGAAACAATTTTATCAATGTAACTGCACTGCCATAAACACATCGAAAGAGCAGAAAATCTGATCTGGGGTGAAGCCTGGGACAATGAGGCAACACCTAGATCTGCGTCCTATCCAGGATCAAAACACAAGTATAGGCAATCCTTGCATCACGTAGTAGGGTCAGACGCTAAAAACCACCACAAACAGGTAATCTTAAACAATGGTAAAAATGACTGCCCTAGGACCTTAGAAATTTTTTCCAAACATGAAAACTTTGTGTCAGTTTTAACTGTGTGAAATAAAGTAAAAAGCTTTTTTCAGGATGCTGTAAATTAAAATATTTTCTTTTTAAAAAGAACTCAGTGTAGCGTCAACAGTGTGTGCCTTCTCCAAATCGGATAAATGGAGGATGCAGTGTGTAAGCCTCTTTTCTATGCCTTGGTGTATTATAAAGCCCTAAGCCTGGGTCAGCTCCAGGGTCTTATTCAATATTTTGTCCTCCCCACTTCCCATGCCATGAAATATCGCCCCTGAGTTCCATTAACATACAGTTTTTTACTTCCTCTGTGACATCTCACTCTTTTCACCACAACCACATTCCTCATGGGTGCCGCTCATCACTGCAAGCTGACCTCGCTCCGGCCGCAACAGTGTCAACATCCCCACGGTCAGCCCACCCTCTTCGAACCTCATTTACATTCAACCTCAACTTCCCTCTGGCATTATGAATGTGCATTTCTTTGATGCACTTTCATCCCTGTTGGCCACTTTCCTCTCTTGATGCTCTACCTGCGTACAATGCCACGTGAGACACTGGATGGCTACAGCTACACACTAGGTTGTCTGTGCTTGAGTGGAAGGACAGGTAGGCAAGTACCGATCACGAAGACTTTAAGAAAGGGAATGTGATTGATTACTGGTGGGGCTACACATCTGTCAGTACCACAGTGGTGTGTGGACTCCCGTGTTAGCAACCGAGTCCGTATTTACTGCAATTGCTCAATGAGAACACCAATGTAATTGCAATCTAAAACATGCTGTGGGGATCTGGCAGGATTTCTCTTAACTCTGAAATCTGCACATATTAAAACTGTACAAAGCTAGGGCTACCTCGACTGCTTTTCAAATGTAACTACCAAGACCCCAAACTCCACGCAAGTCCTCTCTCTTCCTGCAGAGAGAGGACTGCCTACAACTGGTTAGAGGTACGGTGTTTTAATCATCTCTCCGTTCTAACTAGAATGGGGAAGTAAGGGCTGATCCAGGGCAGGGCTAAGAGAATCAAGTGCAGAGAGGTAACACACACCACAGGTCAGTAGGGTGGGGGTAAACCAAGGGCAATGACAAGAACAGAAGCTAGGACTCTCTGGACTCCTCTGGGGGTGACCCATCACCCACCCATCCAGCAGCAGAGCCAGACTCCCATCTCCCAAGTCCTCCTTCAGTGAGCTTGCCATGGCTCCCGTGGCTATTCCCCTGCTTTGCTGGAAATCCAGCAAACACAACCGATTCCTTTGACAAGTTTCACCAACAAATGCTGACAAGCACCTTGGAGGAAAGCAATTCTCAGTCTTGGAGAGTCAAATTAGAATGTAACTAAGTTCTCTGGTGAAGGCTAAAGTATGAAAAACATGAAGTACTACTAACTTCTCCTCAGCCGGAAGAACATCAACATTCCTTATCACTATTCTTTATCAGTAAGAATGCCTCTACACAATCTCTGCATGCATTCCCAACATCTGCTATTATGCATCGATTTTCAGAATACTTGGTTTGGCATTAAGCAAATCTTGCTAACAAGCAGCTCCTGGAATAGATCACATGGATAGATTATTTTAGTTGTATCCATACCCTACACCATTGTCAATCTGGGGGAGGGGAGGGATTCATTAGGAACAAATGGTATGAAAGCTTTTCTTAAATGGCCCTAGAAAAGTGATGCTAGTTACAGGTACAGTTTGATGAGAATTTAAGGCCCAGCCATTATGCTAAAAGTACTTTAAACACAGGATCTTATTCAATAACCCTTTAACAATTCTTAGAGGTGTGAATTACCACCAACTTGTAAATCTGGAAACAAAGGGTTAGAATGGATAAGAGAATGGCCTACAGCCCCACAACTATCAATATTTGAACTGAGGTCAGCCTGACTCCACAGCCTGTGTAATCATGTTAGGTTTTTTTGTTTGTTTGTTTTCGTTTTTACTCCCTAAAATATGGGGCCAAAATTCCTACCAACTCTGTAATTTCACGGAACTGGCTAGGCTAGGCAGAAGCTAGGACTTGGCAGTACAGTTAAGGACAGACAGGATGGGATATGTAAGGATAGCTCCCCATGAGGCCACATGAGCTCCAGTATTTAACAGTTCCAGACAATCTGCATCCGTATCATATGGAAGAAAAAAATTTTAAAAGCTAAGTACTGCCTTGGTAGGAAAAGCTTAGGCCACAGCTCTGAGTATCACTTGCAAATCCAGTTGAAAAGCCCAGCTGGAGTGGGAGGACAGGGGAGGACAGCACTCTAGGCAGAAACAATTCTACACATTCAACAAGTAAATACCTTCGAGGCATTGAGGAATAAAAGGCCACATCATTTTGAAATGTTGATATTAATCTTTTGCCTCATAACATTTCCCCTACTTTTAATTTTCTTGCCAACACTGGAAAATAGGACTTTTACTGTGAGTCACAGCCACTCCCCCAGGAGAGAGGTCCTCTATGACACCATGCAGTACTTTTCTCCAACATCCCCCCCCATTCTACTTCTCACACTGCTCCTGCCAGCTCACCGAGGGCGGGCAGAGCCCCATGTTCCATGCCCTGACATGGGCGGAAGTTTCCCTGAGTGAACTTAGAGATGAACCCTCAAAAGCAACCCTATCCTCAAGTGTTCTTATCAACAAGCACCTTGCCAGCCCTGAGCACTCTCGTGGATGTAGCTCATTAACGTTTTCAGCATGCCACTGCACTCACGAAGGGCATTTTTTCCAGGTCAGGGGGAAAACAAAACACAAATACAACGGCTCTAGGACATAGTAGGATTTTTCTAAGAACAGTTATAGTATCAGTAGCAGAAGCATAGAAACACTTAACTTGGTGTCACGGTCCCTGAAGTTGGAGTGTTACAAATAATAGAAGTGACTGAGCAGAACTCTGGCTGGTCAGCAAGCGCTGTGCAGCCTCTCTTCCTTTCTAGCACCTATTACTGCAGCCTTGAACACACAGGTGCTCTGTCCATTGTTTCTGGATGGATCAATGAAACCACATTTCAAAACCACCAAGGAGGAATGACATCATCTGGGGCCAAACTCCTGTGATAGGAATCAGGCAGGGTACAGAGTAGCACTAGAAACATTCGAGCCCTTGCACTGGGTGATGATCTCACCGTGTCTGTTTTGTTATCTCCTAGCTTACGCATACAAACTAAAAATAAATACAAAATTATAGACAACTGTTTTTTCAGTAATGGAGTAGAGCTCTCAGTGGGAATTTAAATCCTACCAAGGACTAAATCACAATTGATAGGACTGAATACAGTATCTCTGTCGCAAAATTTGACTGGCAAATATGCATATTAAAAAATTACTGAAGAGTGGCCACCAAAAAAAGAAAGAAAGAAACACGACCTATTTTTAAAACCAAAAATTCTGAAAATTGCCAATTTGACAGAAAGCAGAAATATAAAGATTTCTGGTTAAGAAGATAGAAAATGTAAAACTAATTGTGTCATTAATCACACTCAATGTAAACAGAATGAATTAACTCATTCGAAGCGAAAAAATCAGAATAGATTTGGGAAAAATAAAAGCTATGTGCTGCTTACAGTATGCATATTTAATATAAAGTTATAAAGAAAAACTGAAAATGAACAGCAAAAACATATCAGAAGAAAGTTAACCAAGAAAAGCTGGTACAGCAACATTACCAACAGATTAAACAATGTAAGGCAAAAGTTCAAAAAGACATCCCATAATAAAAGTGATTGTCACCAGGAATATATAATCATCAAGGACACATAGTAACACCAGAGTCAAACATCATCAAGTATTAGCTGATACCAACAACATAGTCATTGTCATAGAAAACTGAAAAAAATTGGTCAAAAATTAAGACAGAGATAGTCTGAACAGCATAATTAGTAAGGTTGAATTAATTCATGTATATAGAACCTCCTATTCAAATAGAGATATATCTTTAAAAGCTTTTTGTTGTTTATTAATTTCAAAATTGGTTCCATTATTGCTCAAACAAGTTGCAATAAAAAATCACTAACAAAGCTATCAAATTGAATGGAGGATGATACAGTCTTTTCAATAAGTGAAACTAGAAAAACTAGGCATCAATAGGAAGATAAAAATGAGATTTCATGTCCTTTTCATTCCATATAGCAAAATGAATTTGAGGTTGATTATAGATCTAAAATTAATTGTTAAACAGTAGTTTCTAGGGGAAAAAAAAAAAAAGGAAATTATCTTCAGCCTGGGAATAATGGTTCTGAGAATACAACAAGCAAGAACCTTCAAAGAAATGATTAATTAAGTCACATCAAAATTAAATTTTGCTCAAAACCAAAGTTAAGAAAATTTACAGAAGAGCAAGTTTGGAAGAAAATACTCCCAAAATCTGACAAAGGACTTGGGATAAGAGTATATGAAGAATTACAATTTGGTCATGTTTTAAAAGTCAGTCCAATTAAAAATAAAAAGACTTAACCAAACATTCACAAAAGATAAAAGAATGGCCAGTAAGTCAATAAAGTGCTCAACATTATTAATCATGGAGGAATGTAAATTTAATTCACCATAAGATAAAGAGCTAAAATTAAAAGACTGAAACACCAATTATTACCAAAGATTTGGAGTAACCCCAACTCATATTGCTTATAGGAGTACATAACATTAACAACACATTTTGAGAGGACATATAGAAATCTCTTAAAAAACTACATACATCATTGTTTTGGAGTTTCTAGCAAAACTACCAGACAAGTAAAATGAAATAAAAAGGTATTCAAATTGGAAAGGAAGAATTAATGGCATGACCTTGTAGATAGTTCTAAAGAATCCACAAAAAAGTCTGAGAGCTAATACAAAAGCCTGATCAGCAAGGTTCCAAGATACAAGATAAATAAAAATAAACTGTATTTCTATATACTAGCAATGAATAACCCAATAATAAATTAAGAAAATAATTCCATTAGCCACAGAATCAAAAAGAATAAAATATTTTAGGAAAAATAACCAAACATCCAAAACATACAATAAATACTATAAAACATTATTGAAAGAAGAAAATTTAAAGAAAGGTAAAAATCTCTGGATTAACAAATTGGGAGACCAAAATGTGAGCACAGTAATACTTGCAAAATCAATTTATAGACTTATTGCATTCACTTAGGGCATTCACACTTTGAAGCACAGCAATCAGAATAGTGTCATACTGAATATTTACATATGTAAAAAAGACATATTTACACCAATGGAAGAGAACTAAAAATCTAGAGATAAACCTTCACAATTATGGCCAGTTGACTTTTGAGAAACATACCAAGACAATTCAATGGGGGAAAGGATATTCTTTTTAACAAATGGTGCTATGATCGCTCAACATCCACGTGTAAAACAGTGAAGCCCTATCTCACACCACATACAAACATTAACTCAAACTGGACCACAGAGCTAAATGTAGGAGCTAAAAGTCCTTGAAGAAAACAGAGGAGTGTATCTTTGTGATCTTACATTAGGGAACAGACTCTTACATAGGACAGCAAATGACGGTGAAAAAAGAAAAATTTCCTAAGGATGCCTGTAGCCTGATGCCTTTCAAATAAAGCTTAAAAATACCCCCAAAGCAAAGCAGTTATTATGAATGGACACATACATATGTAGAGTAAATATACAAACAGCCAGCATAATTAATTTCCAAGTAGTGGTTACTTCTAGGGATGAGAGGATTTCGGGGTGGGGGGGCAGAAGGATAATTAAGGGTAATTTTTGTTTCTTAAAAAAAAAAAAAAAAAAAACTTCAAACAGAAAAAAAATACTGCTAATATTTGATGAAAGTGGTATGGCGCTACCCATGTACCTTTATGAATATTTGAAATACTTTATGATTAGACCAAATTACATTTTTTAAAGGAATGAGACAGCCTTATCATGATCATTAATTTCCAGGGCAGCACAGGGCAAAAATTAAAGTAAATTAAACTAATTGATCTAAAACTCCACTAATCTCAAGAAATATTCAGGAAATTGCTTTGGGAATAAACACTATTATTAGATCCTTTGTCATTGCCTTTATTCAAAATGGAGAACAAAGTACACGCTCCCAGAATGATCACTGGAATTTTCCACTTGTTTGTATTCTATACAAATAGTTGGGGCTTATGTTTATTTTAGTAAATTCTTTTTTCTCTCTCTACTCCTAAATTTGTTTTCATCAAATTTTCCCAAGCTTAAATTTCTTCCTTTTGTTTTTTTCCTTTCCCTAGATTTGTATTTCCTTTCCTAAGCAACAATAAAACATTATTTTCTTTTCCATTTGCTCATAAACCAAACAGTACATTTCCTTGTTTGGTTTTTCACTTTCAACTACATGTTTGGTTTGCTTACAATTTTTTTTTTTTTGGCATATTCACTTTTCCAAGTACAAGACATGCTTCCAGGTGTTAACAAGCTACTTTTTTTTTTTTTTTTAAATAGGGAAAAGTCTCACTTCTTTAGGTCCATCAGGAAGATGTGCAAGCAAATGGGGATTCAACAATAAGCACTTTCTACTTAAAAGGGTACAAACCCCTCCACGCATGTTTCTCTCAAGGGGCCACGGGATGCTGAAGGCTGTAGGTAGGACAGGTGTCAAGTTTCCGCCATTATTACCATGGCGTGAGGGCCAGAGGCACCCGGCCTTCTCTTCCTAGAGCCAGCTCCCCCTGTGTTACAGAGTCTAGACCACTGCCTGGTTCAAGTCACAGAGGACAACAAAGGGGAGCCTCTTGTCATCTTTTCGACCCAGCCAACAACAATTATCATTTACTGGGATCGTCTACTGCCAAGTAGTCTTCTGGCCACTCAATACAACCTCACTGAACTCATTCCCCATGAGAGAGGGGAATTAGCTCTACTTCATGGACAGGACACTGGGTCAAGAGATCAAGCAATACAACCAAGATCACATAGCTTTGCTATCTGGCTGGAAGGGCCAAGATTCACGTCCAACTGCAGCTCATGGCGAATGCCTGGCCATCTGCCACACACGCCTTCTTCCCTTTCCAGTTGCCCCAGGGTGTGGAGCAAACCGGTTTTTTGGTGGAACAGTTGCTCTCCCTCCCAAGCCACCACGGGCCCTACCAATTCTATTTACTCTCACGACAGGATGATGTCCAAGTCCTCGAGGAAACGACTGGGTTCCTCAAGTATGGCATTAATAGCAACAAGCATTTATGCAGAGGCAAATGTATGCAGTATTTATGTACACATAGGTGTGTCTGCAGGGGCCAGGCTGGCTACTTGCTGTGAGATTGAAAGAGCCCTTCTGAGGGTGCTCCTATAACCGCAGGCTCCAAACACAGAGTCCCACGAGTAACAGAGGCCTACCTGAATTGGATCCTGCGTCAGTCTCATGGGCCCGATGCGCACCTCCGCAGAAGAGACCTGCTAAATAAGCAACAGCACGTTAGGTGTGTCAAGTCCGACTCCAAGCACTGGCAAGTTCTTCCTTACTTAGAATATTACAGGATACTCCTTTGTAGACACTGCAGACAAGGATCCCACTTCCTAACGCGGAGACAGTTTATAAAACATACACAGCATAATCCTGGTTTTGTTTAAGAATACCTACATTTATAGCCACTGAAAATGTCCCGGAGGATATCCTCAAATGCCAAGGAGTGGATTTCAGGTTGTTTTTACTCTAAGTACGTGGATCTTTATACTAAGCAAGCACTGCTTTACCAGAGAAAACTGACGATTACTTTCCGCACACCTACCATGTGCTCAGCACCAAGCAAGGCAGTTCTTACTCTAAAATCTCAAGGAGATGTTTTCTCAAATGTGAAAGCTATAACATTTGAAGAGCTGTTCCTCTACTTACTTCTTAGTTTTCTTATGTCCAGGCTTTCATACGAGGCAGACAGATTATTCTTACCCATGTTTACCATGAATAAACTCATTGGAATTCCCCTTCCTTGGGGGAAGCCCATCCCATGACCGCAAGAGGCAAACGGTGCCCCACGACTCAGTCCAGGAGCTTAGGTGTTGAGCGGCCAACACCATCTAACTGCCTTCCACTCCAAGCATAGAGCCAGTCTTTGTAGTAACTTTGCTTGGATTTCTCCAAGTGACTCTTTCTAGGTAACTGTATTAAGGGTCTTGACCTCACCTCCACAGACCCAATTTTGTTTTCCTCCAAGAGGAAGCCGTCATTTTGCCACGGCTTGGAAGCTCGTCCTGCATTCTACAGACTGGTTGGGCCCCTGTCAGTCAGAGGGAACACCTTCAGCAAGCATACAAGGTCACAGGACTGCAGGTAACTCAGGGAATCAAGGGCCAGAGGATGCTTTTGTCAGTTAACAACAGCAGAACTTTCTTTGAATTCGCATTCTAAAAACTAAGAATTTCCCTTTCTCCTTGCTTCCCTTTTCTCCATGCTTAATTCCTGGTGGGCGTGGTGTGAAACTTCTCCAAAACAGGACTGAACTGCTGATATTCCAGGATCCCTCAACCCCGGCTTCTCTGTGTGAAGCAATCATGCCGGGGGCTTCGGCCTCTCACCAACCCTGCCAGCAGACAGCTCAAAGCCACACAACAGTACCCTTCAAAGTGTTACTGCTGATACCAGCACCCAGCATATACGCACAGCCTTAAGAATGACTCCACTGAAAAACCAGGGATATGAGGCCTCCTGGGTCACTGGGACTCAGCAGTCCATCTAGCATTGGAGCTCTACTCGGACACAGTGTTTATTTCTGAAACAGACATGGTCCTTCAAAGGCAATTTAATTTTTAGTAAAGAATTTTACTAAAAACTTAATAATTAAGAAGTGAAACCAATTTGACACAGTAAGATCAAGTCGACTGATTATCTAGGGTAGACTTTCACTGTCCTTGTGATCTCTCTTGAGTTCACGGCACCCACACACCTAAGTTCCCCTCCAACAAGGCTATAGGTTTTCTCCAGAAAAACTAGCTCCCAAAGGGGTCACCCAGGGGCAGGGAAAAAAAAAAAAATCAATGAAATATGTAATACAAAGTTTAAAAGGAATAAAAAGTGACTCACTTTGGAAGGCGAAGGGACGGGGAAGGATCCCTATTAGAAGGGCACAGACTGCCCAAAAAACAGTTCACTCTTAACCAACACATTTCTATCCAAGTTTGTAAATAACCAAGATGTGGACAAAGTACTTAGAGAAGTACTGTGTGTGTGTGTGTGTGTGTGTGTGTGTGAGAGAGAGAGAGATAGAGAGAGACTGACAGCTCACAATACGTTCCTGATGAAATCTCTCTAGAACAGATCCTGTGAAATACTATAATGACTACTGGCACACAGAAGGCTGGATTCTCTTAAAATAATTCTCATTATGTCTCCTACTCATTAAGGCCCAGAGGATCTTCTTGTATTTCAGCTTTTTCTGTAACTGAATTTAGACAGGGCACAGGTCAAGTCACTTTTTTACACAGGTCTCTTGGGATAAAAGCCCTGAAAAGCAGCATTTATGGGTCCTTATTATCAACCTTAAAAAGGAAGTCAATTCTATTTTCCCTTTATGCTAGGAAATAATGACTAATTAGTAGTAGTTCTGAAATAAAGTCCTTGTGTTGTTGACAACACTGTTAAAGCTCTTCAACTATCATCATTTTTTGTTATGCATTTTATGTCTTTAGAAAACATGAGGTTTTCGTTGGAACTATCGTGTGAGCTCTGTGTGTTAGCTTCCTAGGGACTGAAGTTCTGAAAGAGGAGGAAGAAGAGCTCTGATGGGAGGAGAAATACCTTCTGAATCACTTCTGATCACAGTTCAGAAGAAGGGGGAAGGAAAAACCCCCTGAAGTTTATTATCTCATTGGTATGTGGTAAAATTTTTCGTGTAATTTTCTTTTAATTTGGGGATGTAAATTTAACTTTTTAATTTTGCACTAATGAGGGAACCGACCCAGAGTTGAGAAGATGGTGAAAAACTGGCATGTTAAAACTCCTATCATGGGTTAGATACTGTAGTAGGAGCTTAACATGTATTTTCTCACTTAATTCAAGATCCATTTCATTATTTGAGCTCTGATTTAGAATAGGCTCAGTTATACTGTGGTATCAAAGAGACCCCAAATCTCAGTGGCCTAATAATATAAAGACTTTTTTTATTCATTCGAAATTCACTATGGTTCCAGGTGACTTTTCAAAGCAATTCCTCCTTGCTGTTACTTAGAAGTCCAGGCCAAGACAAGGTCAAGGGGGAAGTCACAGGAGACTCACGCATGGATTCTTAAAACCTCTGCCTGAAAGTTACACACAGTACTTTCCCTAAGCCCATTGGCTGGAGCTAGTCACGTGGCCCCACTTCGCTGCAAGGAGGAGGGAAATCTAAGGAAGCCACGGGTGGTAGTTACATAGGCCTTTTTAAACTTTGCCAGGAGGACATCTGACATTCCTGTGAACACTCCTCCAGCCTCCTGCTCTCTCCCAGGGGCTGTGCTTGGCGCTTTCACAGGGGTGACCTTAGCAGAAGAGAGGCAATGGCCACTGAGTGCCAGTGTGAAATTTTCAAAATGACACCTGACCTAGAACACACCCTTTTCCTGCTCAACAGCAAAGACTCTCCAACTGTCTTCCACAACCGTAAGAGTCGGCTGTCTGCAGCCAGCCTTTGAACCTCTGCCTGATTCAGTTCAGCAGGAAGCTGCCACTGGAGGCAGAGCCCGGGACACCCCACTACAAGTTTGCTTGACCTTCTCGCCCACTTCCTCCCAAGCCCACTCCTCCACCTCCACCACCCAGCTCGGGGCCTCCATTTACCAGCTCCTTTAGTCCTGACCTACACTTAGCTTCCTGTCTCTTGGCTTCCCTTTTCCTTCTTAGGCTGCACTCCCATTCATCTGACCTGGGCTTCCATGTCCAAGAGAGGTCAATGATCTTAACAAAATGGCAGCACTTCTCCTTGCCAGCTCTGAAGGCAGGCATGAGGCAGTGACCAACAGAGGCCAACCAGCATCTTTCTATTCAGAGCAGCTGCCGCCTGCAGAGCTCTGTTTCTGATACAGGAGCCTACTGCCTGCCTGTCATCAATCTATGAAAGAGTATTTATGAACATGAACAGGAGACCATTGACTGATGTCTCTGTAACCAAGCCAAGATTCCCTACTTCAAAGAGTATACTCAGAGCAACTGCAGAAGCACAGATTCCCAATTAGTGTAGGAGCTCTGATTCCAGGAAGTGAAGACCTTTGCCAAGGTCACAGAAGCAAGGAAAGGATAGGGTCAGAGATAACCTAATGCTGGTACCCACAGGGAGAGGAGGATGGGACAAGAACGTGAAGAGACACACTTCCTAGCCACTCCGACCACACGTCGTTCCCCAACAGTCCAATGAGGAAGGACTGCTGACTGGAAGTACAGTCTTAACTATCTCGTATTCACAGTGTGTCAAACATTCATGTGTATACATCTGTATTCAGGGTAACATACATACACAAGCAGCAGGGTAACCAATGCACATTCAGGGGAGTTGACGTTCTAGGAAAAAAAAAAAATCTATTTTGTAGCATTTACTGATTCTCTGGTGTAAATACCTTCCCTTTAAACTCAAGTTAGCAATACAGGTCCCTGAGTGTGCAACTAAGACTGTATCTTTACATTCTGGATGAAAAGTGTCTATGAGCAGCAAACTTAGGGAGTCTTCTATGGTCTACAAATGCCTATCACTCGCCTTTGATAGTTTAAGGAGATGTAGAATTCTGGTTGATAGGTACGGTCCCTCAAACCTTAAAGATGGCAGAAAGGAGAGAGTACCTCTGGTTTTCAAGGTGGGGAGATCAAGGAAGGCTCCATTAAGGCAAACAGGTCATGAAGAACAAGAGACTGGCTTGGGAGAACAAATTCCAGACATACGAAACAACAGAAGCCAAGGCACGGAGGCAAAAGCGCAAAGATACAATGGCAGAGAAAGTGAAGACTGGGAGGACTGGGAAGAGCATCTTGGAAGGTGTGCACCATCCTCCCCCCACCCCCACCCCCACTCCTTTCTTTCTTGTAGGCACCAACCACACTGTAGGTTTCATAAGTACAATTAACAGGATCCCCTTTGGGACTTGGGAGGGTCATGGAAATCAAACATTTGGTTTGTCTACTTTCTGGACAGAGAAGAACAGATTTAGCAGAAACAAAACAGACACTGCTATGAGTAGGAACTAGAGCAATGAAATCAAGTGGGGGGAAATGTCACAACGAACAAGAATACAATGACCCAAAAAACTCACATAGCTTGGCCTCATTTAAGTGGAGAGGAAAGTCCAAGATGAAAACCTGGCACAGGTCAGGCCAATGAAACACATCACCCGGAAAGACCAGGAAGTTCAGGCTAATTTGCCTGTCACTGCACCACCCTCCCTGCTGGGGAACACCACCCCTCACGGTATTTCCGGCTTCAGGAATTTTGTTAGACAGTCCCGGCTTGGAGTTTTCGAGCTTCCGTCAAACAGGAAGGAAGCAAGAAGTCAGGAAGAACCGTTGCTACCCCATCTACCCAGCACAGCTTACACCTCCCTCCAGCAGCTGCTCACGTGTCCCTGCCCTTGGAGGCTGTCTGAGCCCGGCTGCACCTAGGCACCCCTAGCAGCTCTCCTCAGCACCCTTCTCTACTGCATCATTACTATTACTCATTTAAGTAGCTTTGTCCTTGGCAAGACCCAGTTTCCTAAGGACATAACATCAGTCCTCCTCACAATTTTATCCCCAGCATCTGTAACTGAATTCAACTGCCTAAAATCACATGGGTTTTAAGGAAAAGAGTCTGGAACCAAGGCTTGATTTTTCTCCCTCCCAGAACACCCAGGGAATGCTCTACCATTAGGTTCTAGAATTTAGAGAATCCTGACCCCTTTTCTACCCTGAAGTGCTGGAATTCATTCTGATTTAGCAGACCAGATTCCCCAGGACCCAGCAGGACCTGTGCAGGTCCTGGTCACCGGCACTGCCGCTAACAGGGCTGCCACTAGGACTAAGAAATAGAAAGGAAGGTGTGGGTCTACGTCAGTGTCTGGGCAACAGTGGCAGGCTTCTGCCTTCCAGAAAACAAGCTCCAAGTCTGAATCTTCCCCACTTCAGAGACTTCGTATTTGGAAACCCTTCCTCCCCACCAGCAGCCACAGAAAACATTCACACACGTGTACACACAGGCATAGCTCAGGGCAAGTGGGGAGGGGTAATGCTGTGGTAAAGATCATGTCCATCACTAAAGACCTCAGCTGTGGGCTCAGGAGTCAGTATTTTTGAGTAAGTTACCTCAATCAACTCTGCCTGCTGCGCTGTTGGCTCTGACTTTAGTACTCAGTTCTCTCCAGGTATCCCCTGTCCACCCTCCGTTCCCAAGCCAAAATTTCAACTTTCTTTATTCCTCTGAGTAAGCAAAAGCTGTGTTTGACTTTGGCCCCCCACCCTTTTTTTTTTTTTTTAATTGAGAGAGTGAGCCAGAGCGTGAACATACAACCGGGTGTGGGGCAGGGGGAAGGGGTATCAATGGCGGCAGAGGCAGGGAGAGAATCCCAAGCAGACTCCCTGCTGGAGCACAGAGCCCTATGCCAGGCTCTAACCCACAATGCTGAGATCACAACCTGAGCAGGAAGTGAGCCAGATGCTTAACCAACTGAGCCACCTGGGAGCCCTTACTTTTGCCTTTTCAATAGGCTCCTGCCTACCCCCTGGCTTGCAGTCTGAAAGGCACCAGCACTGACCATGAGGCTGCACATCCCTGCCTTGTCATGGTCTGTACTCAAAGGCCCCCTGCCCTCAGCCTATCTAGCAGGCTTCCTTCTGTCTCTTTGTCAGCCTTGGGACCCTGGCAGCAGGCTCTGCCCTCCCACCAGCCTCCAGCCCTCCCCTAGCTTTGTTTCTGACCACCCTAGAGCACCTCCTGTCAACTCAGTTGCCCCAGACCTTTTAGTGCCCATCAGGTGGTTCTAACCCTCCCTCACCCGCTGCTGCCAATTCTCTCATCTAGACATTCTCAGCCTGTGCTTCCTGTTCCAAGTGCCTGGGACTTATTAAATGTATCCATGCCCCAGTCCCCTTTCAAACCACAAGAATCAGAATCTCTAACAATGGGGCCCAGGCATCAGCATTTTTAAATCACAGGTGCAACTAGGGTTCAGAACCAATGGTCTATTCTAAGCAAACATGTCTGCTGACAACAGCAAACTCAATTACTTTATTAATTTATTCAATAAATGTCAACTGAGTGCTTACCTTGTGAAATCACCAAAACCCACCTAAACGCCCCTCTCCAAAATCATAAGATCACTTAGGCAAGAGAAAGATACAATCCCTCACATTTGATGATTTCCCCAAACCAGTATCTTTAAATGAGTATCACAAAGAAATTGAAGTCTATTACAAGCAGATACATGGAAGATTATTCCCAGTCATCAAATACTCACAGTGGATGACAGATCTACCGACTTTGTTTGGTGCTCTCTTATGTTCTATTAATATAGTACATTCATTTGGAAGCATGATCTTTCTTCACAAATACAAACACACAGATAACTACTCATCAAAATATACAACCACAGAAGAGATTAACTTGACTTTGAAATTTAAAACTTCTATTCACCAAAAGACTAAAGCAAAAAGCAAAAAACCCTCCAATAAAAAGAAAAAAAAGGAGAGCTCAAGAGACAGAAGATCTAAAATTCAGGAAATAATCACATATTAGTAACCAGAACATAACAAAAACGTCTAAAAACAATCCTTGAAAAGACAGCCAAGAAGAAAGTTGAGCAACAGGGGATAAAAATAAAACTTCAGGAGAAGGAAATATAAGCACGAAAAGCTGCTCAATCTCTAGTAATCAGGAAAACAAGTTTCAATTACAATGAGATGTCATACCTAGCTATTTAATAAAAGCAAAAAATGGTAGAATTAAGAAATTAAACAGTTTCATGGGCCAAAAGGTTGACCCATAGGAACTCATACATTGCTGTTGAGTGTGTAAATTGCTTCAGCCACTTTGAAAAGTATTTTGGGGATTCCTAATAAAGATGAAAAGGCATGTGTCCTACAATCCAATTCCTATGTGATTTCTGTGGGTTTCTCTGTGGGATATATGGAGGCATTTACAAAAATATTTGGAGCAAAAAAATGGAGATAGCCTAATCCACAATCCATTAGCATCTATCACCAGAAAAAAATATTATTTTGATGAATATCCATATATTGGATATTATACTATGAAAATATATCAACTAAGAGCTACCCATTCAAAATGGATCAATCTCATAAACCTAAAAAAAAATTTTTTTTAAATACATACCTTAGAACACTACTTAAAGTTTTAAATTATTTAAAATACTGAATATAGGGGGACGTGGGTGGCTCAGTCTGTGAAGCTTCTGCCTTTGGCTCAGGTCATGATCTCAAGGTCCTGGGAACAAGCCCCTCGTCCCAAATCTGACTCTCTGCTCTGTGGGGCGTCTGCTTCTCCCTCTCCCTCTGTCCCTCCCTGCCCCATTCATGCTCTCTCTCAAAGATAAATACCAAAATAATAAACTAACTATAGTTTAGGAATATTGTATCAGTACAGAGAAAAGCTTATAAATTCCCAGTTAAGGGAAGAGTCCCACTGGTGGAAAGGAGAAGGGGATTTAAGTAGGGAAGAAATTACCAGGGGCTTCAACGACTGTTCATGGTCTATTTTTTTTTTTTTTTTTAAGCAGTGAGTTGTGACTACATAGGTGTTTATTGAATAATTTTTTCTCATTTGTTGTTTATCTTCAAACTGCAGAATAAATTTATCATACATTTCATTTTATTGGAAGTCTTTTCTATTTTTGAGTTAACATTAACTGAGGAGTAACCACTAGACAAAGAACCTATATATATGTATTTTTTTCCTACTATATTTATTTGGTAAAATAATAATAAAACGTCTCAGAATATGGACATAATTTCCTTGAAACTCAGTAAAATGAAACCCTAGAGAAGTGGTCTGGGACTCAGGGGTCCTTGCTCAAAATAACTGCTCCTTACCTCATTATGAAGGGGCTTATGAACTCCCCAAGTAGCAGCTCATGTCATGGTCACAGCAACTTCACTTCCTTAACAGCTAAAGAACTTCAACCTCTGGGGTGCCTGGGGGACACAAGCATGTCTGCCTTAAGTGTCCAACTCTTTCTTCCAGCTCAGGTCCTAAACTCATGGGACGTTAGATTGAGCCCCACTGGGCTCTGCGCTCAGTGCACAGTCTGCTTGGGAGTTTCCTTCTGTCCCTCCCTTGAGCTTGCACTTCCTCTCTAAAATTTAAAAAAAAAAAAAAAAAAACTTTCAAGAAAAAAAGAAAAGAAAAGGACTTGAAGCTCCATCACGGTTCAACACCTCACCCAAGGGGCTAGAGTTGAGATTTAAGCCCAGACCACCTTACTTAGAAGGCCATGCTCTTATATATTCACTTACATTTTTATTTGTTCTAGAAAAGTCTTAAGATGCTATGCAAAGAAACTAAGTCAAACTTTTAAAATGATAAATGAAAGCTCTGGCTGAAGAACAGTGAGTGTAGGGCAAATGAAGTGGGGAGCTCAGTATGTACAGCCTATGCCATAGCCAACACAGTTGTCAGTCAAAGAGGGAGACATGGCTTCGTGCCCAAGAGGAGACAGTAATGGGCTTCTCGGTGCTGTATCTTACAATGCCTCCAACCGATGCCTTCCCCTCCATTCCCCAGTCACTGGCGTCAACAAGGCTGCTCTTTCTCAACAGGTACCACTGCTACCCTCCACTAAGCAGAAAAGCTGGAAACACTGCCATGAGAAAGGATAGAGGCCATCGAGGCCATTCTCAGGTTAGCAAGGAGGTGGTAAAAAAAAAAAAAAAAAAAAAAAAATCAACACCGAGATGTCTGGATGCCATCAGAAAATGTGATCAGCATAGTCTAATGGAGACAGCGTCCACACCACCCACATAAATCAGATGAAGGAAATTATTTAAATGATATACTCACTTCATCTATAGCCATGGGAAAAGAACTCTGCCGGATACCAATTAGATGTTAAAAGAAAAAAAAAATGGTCAAGAATATAATCCACGAGGGGACGCCTGGGTGGCTCAGTGGGTTAAATGTCTGCTTTCAGCTTAGGTCATGATCCCAGGGTCCTGGGATCGAGCCCTGGGAGCTCCCATCAGGCCCCCTGCTCAGCTTCTCTGCCTGCACCCCACCCGCCCACCCCACTCCATCCCATTCTCTTTCTGCTATCTTGTTCTCTCAAATAAATAAATAAAATCTTTTAAAAATATGTATAATCCACGAAATGGGTGAGTACCCAAAGAAGGTGAGCACAAGGAAGCCCTACAGATAATCGGCTTTGGAAGAAAACAAAAACCCAGCTGCACTCATATTATGTCAAAAAGGCTTTACATTATACATGCAGTCCAAAAATCACGGCATCACAGTTCATAAATCTAACAATTCTGCCAGTATCACCAGGTTGAATATGTATAAACGTAACACCATTTCCACATGCCAAAGGTCAAACCCAGAGTCTGACTTGGAAAGCAGAGGAATTTAAAGGCAACCGCAAAGGGTGACATCCCTCAACGCACTTTTAGTAGGGATATTACTGATAATAAAACTGCCCGATGGCTTCAAGCATCTACAATTACACTGTGTAACAGACGACGAAGTAAGCACAGTTGATCTCTAATTATTCAGGAGGCAGTTATCCAGATTGTGGAAAAACCCAAGCATTTCTGATGCTTTTCCAGCCTGCTGCGTGCCTTTTCGTGAACATTAAATGAAGGCAAGAGAAAGTGAAAAGGGATGATATTCAAATCAGTCAATTCTGCTACATGGCCAGCAGTTCTGGTAAACAGATTGGATGGGCAAGGGAACAGAAACCATCTGCTAAAAATGAGTTTGAGATTTCCTGTGGATTTCAATTATCCACACTGCCCCTGTCCTAAATTTTATCACTGATAAGTTAGAGTTGCCTTAAAGAGCCAATAGGAAAACGTCTCCCCTGCTCAGCTACAGGACAATCTCACACTATGGCCCCGGTGACCCTGAAATAACTCTATTTTTTTCACCACATCTAGTACTGCATCAAATATTCAGCCATATATGCTTTCCCATCTCTAGTGTGTCAGGGCCACTCACCCTGGCATAAAATGCAACCATGAGTCCCTGAGTCCATGGATCACATGGACATTGGAATTAAAGAATCAGTGTCAAGCAGATTCTCAAATTAAAAAAAAAAAAAATCCCATTTAAAATTAAATAACTCAGGGGCTCCTGGGTGGAACAGTTGGTTATGCATCTGTCTTCAGCTCAGGTCATGATCTCAAGGTCCTAGATGGAGCCCAGCCCCTGGTCAGGCTCCCTTCTCAGTGGGGAGTCTGCTTTTCCCTCCCCCTCTGCCTGTGGCTCCCCCTGCTTGTGCTTTCTCTTGCTCTCTGTCAAATAAGTAAATAAATCAAACTTAAAATTAATTCATGAGAAGTCTCTTACAAAATGCAAAAGCCCATTTTGTGTGTGTGTGGGGGGGGGGGTTAGATTATTTGTTTATTTATTTGAGATAGTACAAGAGTGAGAGAGAGAGAATAAGCACAAGCATGGGAACAGCAGACAGAGGGAGAAGCAGACTCCCTGCCGAGCAGGAAGCCCAATGCGGGCTCAATCCTAGGACTCCAGGATCATGACCTGAGTTGAAGGCAGGCACTTAACCAACTGAGCCACCCAGGTGCCCCCAAAAGCCCATTTTGAAATACAGCTTGACCTATTTGGTATAAACAATTATTTCTAAGCAGTTACTCATAGAAAGTACAATTCATATCCTAAAAATGTTAAGACTGAAGTGAGACACTACACAATTAAGACCGCAACACAATTATCAGAAAGCCAGCAAGCAAGACAGTCGCCTGAGATTGTATCCCAAGAGTCCTGAGACCCCTACTCTAAGATTGCGGCCAGTGGCAGCCAAGTCTCTCCCATGCCCTGGCCCTCTGGTTCCACGGGGGCTTACGCCAAAAGTCACAGGAGAGCTCCCGCCATCTTGTTTCTTCTTTTCCAAAATATTTTTCCAATCTAGAGACAAGGACAAGGGAGCACTCGAAGGGCAGAAACGGCCTTTTCACAGGGGTGCGGCTGGGCAGAGGAAGGAAGCCGCTCCTCTCCTTTCCCCCAGAAACTCAGAGATTTAGAGAGGGGTAAGGAAAAAATGTGTCCACTGATGGAGAAAAAAAAAAAATTTTAAACTCCAAAGCGCAAGCATGCGCGCGCGCACACACACACACACACACACACACACACATTAAATCCCTAAAGGTTACTTTTGACTTAGCCAAAGTACATTTCTTTTAAAACCTAGTTGAAACTCACCACCTGTCTTGGATCCTCACATCTTCCTCTTCCTTTGGCTAGAAAAAAGGCTGAATGCCACTCTCACAGCCCAGAAGAAGGGAGGTGAGAAGCTCCCTTTTATACTTGTTCTAAAGCTCCGCCTACAGGCTCACTCTGGCGAGCCTCGAGCCTCGGGCTCTCACCTTTTTGTACTCAAGACATTAAAATACCCTCACAGAGCACAGCGCTCTGCAATCAGTTCAATAAAGGTGGTAAGAAATAAGCCAGCAGTGCCTGCAGGGAGCTATGGGAACCCAGGCAAGACACATTTAGCTTCATCTGGGAATTCAGGCAAACTTCTAAGAAGATCACAGCAGACCTCAATGATAAAGAAGTGGGAACTAGTCAGGTGAAGACTGTTGTAAGGAGCATTTCAGGTCCCTAGGAACACCATGAGAATGTAAAAGAAAAGCAGTGGATCTGCGGATGGGCAACACTGAGGTTGGAGAGGGTAGAACGAGTCAGGTCATGGGGCCATGGTCTTGATGTGCTGAGAAAGGTGACAAAGGTTTAGTAATGTTGGATTAATATTTAGCCAAATCCCTCTGGTTGAAGTGCATAGATTAAGAGGGTCAGGATTGGAAGGCCAGAGATCAGAGAGAACCTTCTGTGATGATCAAGCCTAACAGCTCTCAAAATGTAGTCCTGGAACCACTGGCATCACCCGGGACGTACTAGAAATGGCAAATCTCAGGCCCACTGTAGACCTGTTAAATCAGAAGCTCTGGGAGTGGACTCGGCAATGTGTGTATTGACCTACCCTCCAGCTGATGGGGATGCGGCCAAGGCTGGAGAACCACTGGTGTACATAAGAGATGATGAGCATCTGCACTAGAGGCAGTGGTAGGAGATACGGATAAGAGGATGAATTAGAGGCAGATATGGTCATAGAATCAACGGAGACTTAGGTGGGCAAGGGAGAAAAAGAAATGGAGGTTCAAGGATTTTGGTCTGAGTGACTGGGTGAGGCTGTAATGAATACAGGAGGTCAAGAAGGTGTATGGGAGATAATGAGTTAAGTGGTTGACATGCAGAGTTTGAGATGCCTCTGGGATATCCAGCTTGTCAGGTTGTAGGATCCATGAGTAGGAAGCTCAGAGACAGAGATACCAGTAGAGAGGAGAGGCAGATAAAAATATGCCATCACTAAGAGCAGGAGACCAAAGACAGAGTTCTGGAGATACCAGTATCAGAGGACTGAGGAGAGTCAGAGAAGTCTGAATCAGAGCTAGAAAAAGGAAAAAAAGGAAACCAGCTGATTCCTCCAGGAACTCAGTTACTTCCACAGGGCATAGCTAAGTAGGTTTTCTCCCCATAATTCAAGATCAGGGTATCCACCTACATAACTCGCCATAATCAGTAAAAGAAAAATCAATACACGATCATCTCAAGAAATGCCAAGATGGTATTTTGATAAAATTCAACATTCATCTAAAAAATCCCTTTGTTGACAGCTTCCCAGCATCCATTCCCTCTTTCTCGCATCCCGGGCCTTACTGACTCCTGTTTGGGGATCTACATAGTTCTAAACAAAACATGAATTTATATAACTATGACTAAGCCTTAAATACCCTGGCTACCTTGATTGGTCAGGGGTAGTCAAGTCACTTAGGCTTGTCCAAAGCAGTGCTTAGAAACAGCTTCTCTTTCTCTCCCTCTCTCCATTCTCTCTGGTAGTCAAAAGAAACACAGCCAGGTTGTTGCTCATAACATCTTGGTACCATGTAAGAATGGACATGACACCATTGGAGCACAGGGTGGAAAAATGGAAAGAAATCAGATCTTTTGCAGCACCATCACACCAACAGATTAAGTCTTGGCCAAAGCCATTTCTACCACTTATGTAAGCCAATAAATTGCCTTTTATTGCTTATGTAATAAAATTGCTGAAACAAGGCTGAAATAGATTTTCTATGCTTAACACAGGAAGAATCCAATGGAAACACATGACTTCCTCCTGTTGATACTAGAAAGAGATCTGATAATAGATATCCTTTGGGTAGAGAACAGGCCACACCATTTACACATGTAATGGTGTGTGGCTTCCCAAAAGAAAGGATATGAAACCATCACAACTCAAACAACTAGGGTCCAGACCAACATCTGAGCAGAAGAGAAATGGTATTCCAACTGAGGGATAACAGAGCTAATTTCCACAGCTGTCTTTGGGTCAAGAACACTTACGAAATCCCAGGAAAACCAGAGGTCTAAACAAAAGCTACTGCCACCCATGGTCTCACCTGCCAACCACCAGCCTTTAAATCAAATCTTCTCTAGTCATATATGTCGTCAGAAAATTTCTCAAGAAGGTTCATGGGAAACTCATTCCCTGATTCCTGTCATGTTGAAACTCTTTGTGGTTTTTTATACTTGAAGGTAAGTTTGGCTGAATACAGAATAATTGCTTCACTCTTTCTTTTCCAGATTATCTCTAATGTATTTCTCTATTGTCTCTGGCTTAAAGCCTTGTGGTCAAGGTCCAATGTCTGATTTTCTTTCCTTTTAAAATGACTTGGTCTTTTTGCCTGGATGCCCCCAAAGATTTTTTTTTTCTTTATGGGCATTATGTTACCAGAATATGTATTGGTATTGTCCGTTCTGGGCCAATGTTCCCAATATGTTATATTCCCTTTCTGTAGGTAGAGTCCAGAATTTTTCCCAGGAAGGTATTCTTTAATTTATCTGATAATGTATGTTCTATATCATTGACTTCACTTTCATTTTCATTTTTTTTTCAGAGACTCATATATATAGATCTCCCCTGCCTATATTCCATATCTTGATTTTCTTTCAAATTTTCTATTTTCCTTTTCATTTCTGTTTTTTCTTCTTCCTTTCCAACATCTGTTTCCCCTACAGTGCTTTCTGCATTGTTTATTCATTCTTACAGTGCTTTCAGTTGGGTTTTTTAAAAATTTTTTGCATTTATTTCTACTTTTCTGAATTATTAACTTTCTTTTTCATATCTCTGTTGCTCAATCATTTAATCTGTGTTTTTCTAATTTGGATTCCTGCTGTTCTTTCATAGCTTTTGTTTTCTTAACTTCTTTTACCTAATTCTGAAATATTAGGCTGCAGTTTCTCCTCTGTTTTATGAGCATATTTTTCACATATGCCTTCATTGTCTGCCATTTGAAGCGGGTGTGAAGCACCCTCCACTTTTGGCTATTGTTCTCACACCAACTCTCTAAGCTTTCTGCTCCTTGTGGGAGTACCCCCCATTTTTTGGGACGAGTGCTCGTGGGCAATATCTGGGCTCCCAGCCTCCAGGAGGAGTAGTCCTTCCATCTATCAGCCATTTCTTCCTAGGAGCCCTTTGTTACTGTCAGTGGTTTTGTCCCAGCTGCTCATATTGTGGAGTTTACAGACATACTCTGATGCTGTGCTTTGTAAAAAATGCTCCTTGTAGGTTACATGGTTCACTAATATTATTGCTCTCTCTTTCTTTATGAGGGGAATTTAAGGGATGAAAAAAAGGAGATTATAAAAGCAGGATCCATGAAAGAAAAAATTGGTAAGTTGAACTTTATTAAAACGAAATCTTCTGCTTTAAAGAAGCTGCGAAAAAGACTGAAAAGTTAAGCCATAGATAGTGAGAAAGTATTTTCAAAACACTTATCTAATAAAAGACTTGTATCCAAAATATACAAAGAACACTTAAAACTCAACAATAAGAAAACAAACAACCCAACTGAAAAATGGGCAGAATATCTGGACAGAAACCTTACCAAAGAAGATACTCAGGGGCAAAGATGTTGAGCATCATTTGTCACTACAGAATTGCAAATTAAAACAGTGAGAATACCATCACACACCTGTTAGGATGGCTAAAATCAAAAAAACTGACAATGCCAATCACTGGATGGTGATTCACAAGAGCAAAAACAAAAACAAAAAAATTTTAAAATGAAGTCTTTCATTCAAACATTTCTTCAGCATTTATTTTTTAAAATTTTAGTTAAATTCTAGTTAGTTAACAGATACTGCAATATTGGTTTCAGGCATAGAATTCAGTGGTTCATCACTTATACAAAACCCACTGCTCATCACAAGTGCTCTCCTTAATACCCATCACCCATACAGCCCATCCCCCTACCTACTTCCCTCCATCAACCCCCAGTTTGTTCTCTGTCATTAAGAGTCTCTTATGATTTGTTTCCCTCTCTCTTTTTCCCCCTCCTATATGTTCATCTGTTTTGTTTCTTAAATTCCATGTATGAGTGAAATCATATGGTATTTGTCTTTCTCTGACTGATTGATTTCACTTAGCGTAATACACTCAAGATCCGACCATGTCATTACAAACGGCAAGATTTCATTCTTTTTGGTGGCTAAGTAATATTCCATTGTATGTATATACCACCTCTTTTTATCCATTCATCATAGATGGTCATCTGGGCTCTTTCCATAGTTTGCCCATTGCTGATAATTCTCCTATAAACATCGGAGTGCATGTACCCCTTCAAATCTGTATTTTTGTATCCTTTGGGTAAATACCTACTAGTATAATTTCTGGGTTGTAGGGTAGTTCTATTTTTAACTTTATGAAGATTCTCCATACTGTTTTCTGGAATGGCTGCACCAGTCTGCATCACCACCAACAGTATAAGAAGGTTCCCCTTGCTCCACACCCTCACCAACATCTGTTGTGTCTTGCATTGTTAATTTTAGCCATTCTGACTGTTCTGAGGTAGCATTTCATCATAGTTTTGATGTTGAGAATCTTTTCATTCATCTTTTGGCCATCTTGATGTCTTTGGAAAAGTGTCTGTCTTCTGCCCATTTCTTAACTGGGTTATTTGTTTTTTGGGTGTTGAGTTTGAGAAGTTCTTCACATATTTTGGATACTAACCCTTTATCAGATATGTCATTTGCAAATATCTTCTTCCATTCCGTAGGCTTTTAGTTTTGTTGATTGTTTCCTTCTCTGTATAGAAGCTTTTTATCTTGAGAAAGTCCCAATAGTTCATTTTTGCTTTGCTTCCCTTGTCAACAAACATTTATTTACTGACTACCCACTATATTCCAGTCACTGGGAAAAAATTGCTCACTGCTATAAAACCTAAAAAAAAGGCTTGATTTAGATTTGAGGTCAGATGCTCTGACTCAGAACCTATGCTTTCACATAACGTACAACACTACGTGCCAGACTACCTGAATGGCATCAAAGAAGACTGAAATAAATGGAACGATATATTGCCTTTCTGCGTGGGAAGCCAGTATTTAAAAAGACATCATGTCGCCCCTAAATTAATCAATACATTAATTACTATAGATACCCTGGCACAACTTTTTTTAATTTGTAAAATATTTCTCAAATCTTGTAGAAGAATCATTACCTGTAACTGACTAACAAAATTATAAAGAAAGAGTTATGAGTATTTTGCTCTGGCAGACTAACAATAGACTTCAAAGATACAAATACCAAAACACTGTGGTTCTAGCAGAGAGATGAACAGAAGGTAACAGAAAGTCTAAGAATGAAATATATAAATATATTCAGGTATACATTTGCGTGTGTGCACACAGTGTGTATGTGCGCGTGTGTGTTCCTAAGCTTTCCGTTACCTTTCATTCATCTCTCTGCTAGAACCATGCCATTTTGGAGGTATGACTTTAGTGAACAGTAAAAGTGTCACTTTGTATCAGTGAGCAAGAAGTGAATAATTCAATAATTTCACTAATGATAGGATCATTTGGTTAACATGTGGAGAAAAATTACGTTAGCTCCATACTTCACGAGACATCCAGATTACTTCCACGTAGTTTAAAATTTTAAATTGGAAAAACAAACAAACAAACATAAGAACACTGAAGAAAAAGTAAAGATGAATACTTTTATCATTCCAGGGCCTGGAAGGCCTTGCTAAGAATAACACCAAAGACATAAATCCTGAAGGAAATGACTGACAGATTATTACTCCTAAAAATAAATATATAAAAAGTATAATAAATATAAAATTACAAAACAGAGAAAAAATATTAGTAATGTATGATAAGAAAGAAAGTGCCATACTTATCACAGTTCTTTAAAACTCTAATAGGATAGGGGCACCTGGGTGGCTCAGTGGGTTAAAGCCTCTGCCTTCGGCCCAGGTCATGATCCCAGGACCCTGGGATCGAGCCCCGCATCGGGCTCTCTGCTCAGTGCAGAGCCTGCTTCTCTCTCTCTCTCTCTGCCTGCCTCTCTGCCTACTTGTGTTCTCTGTCAAATAAATAAATAAAATCTTTAAAAAAAAAAAAAAACTCTAATAGGATAATTATTTAAAAGGCACGCATCGCCATTAAAAATGGGACAGTAAAGGACAGGCAGTTCACAAAACACACACACAAATAGGCTATAAAAATTATGTAACACTGCTCAGCCTCTCTGGAAATCCAAAACTGTAAATCAAAACTAGATTCTACTTTGGCTCATCAAATTCCAAAGATTTTACAATGATGATCCCCAGTGCTGTTGAAGGTCTGGAGAAAGAAGTTTTTTCTTTGCTGGAGGAAGAAGAAAACTGTCCCAGTGACTACATCCCTTAACACATACGAAATGCCTTCCTGGACTACGGTAACATAAATGGCTAGAACCTTCAAATGTATTTGAGACTCTTTCAATTGCCATCCCTTTTCCTCTGTTTATACATCCACCATGATATTTATCATGTAATAATTTTGCCACCATAACCACAAACTGTTTGGGGCAGGAGGATCCCTGAAGACAGATGACAACACCATCTAACCACAGGCAGAAAACCAGTAAATGATCAGCTGTGACAGGCATATCCCAACACCCAACACCCATATCCATCTGCTACAACCAGGACTCACAGATATTGGTGAGTGGGTGTTTAATTTAATACATCATTTACATGAAAAAAAAAAACTTTTGTAAATGGAAGATTATTCTGCTCCTTGGCACAAAATGCAGGATGCTGGAAAACTAAAGCTGCCAATGTTGCTATTCGGTAAAAGGTTTTTAATACAACACTAAATCTGAAATTTCTTTCACCACGTGTAACTAAGGGCAATAACACATGTCCCTATGAGGGCAGATGCCGGGTCTCTATTATTCATGGATGGATCTCCAGTGCATAGCACAGCAGGCATTTAATAAATGATATAAATTACGATGATGATATCTCATTCATTCTTTTGGAAAATCCTTACTGACCCCCACAGTGAGCCAGAAACTAACTAGGTGCCTTATATTTATAATTTAACTTCATAAGCTGCATCATCAAAGCATAAGCTCTTTCTTTAGCTTGCATCGAAACGTGGCCCCCAAACATTGGACTTGCTTATATGAAAACACAAATGCCAACTTCTAGATTAGCTAACTTAACCTTCCCCCACTCTGTCTGATACCACAAAAAATCAAGAACTGCTTTACATCTTTCCTTGTATTATTACAAAATATTCTTCCACATATTACCTCCTGGTAAATGATAATTTCCAAGAATTTGGGAATTGAAGACTCCAAAGGGATCATCTTTTTTAACTCTTTCATTTTATACATTGCCAAATAAGGCCTAAGAGGGTAGGGGATATGTTCAAAATCACACACAAGCGAGATGTCACAGTGGGACAAAATTGAGGTCTCTAGGCTTACAGACCAACCATGCTTCCACCCTGCCCTGCTGTTTCTTCCTGTAATCACCCAAATACTTTCCCTTTAGTAACAGAAGCACAAAACACTATGTTCTTAGGCCTTGCAAAGAGAAGATGCTGGAATAGATATACTTGTGGTCCGCTTTATTCCCAATCCCAAACTTGTGATTCTGCTTAGAATTTAACAGAAGAATCTATAAATATATACCATGTACTTGAGCGAGTGACAGACACACCACAAAGGTTAAAAGCCTTTACTAGCAATTCTGGAAAAGATTATGGATTATTTTTTAATGAAAAGGCTAATCATGACACTAAAATTTTCTTCAAAGGTCTCGTTTTACCATTTTCCTCTACAACTTATTTTCCAAAGCCTTCTGCAAAATCTGACATACTACATCCAGTCATAGAAGAAGGGCTAATTAAGCAGTGTCTTAAGCCACTCTACTAGAATACATGCCTTCCAGTGTGGACTTACCTACGAGCCAAAGACAAGACATAAATGGCAATGTAAAAATCCAGAGAAGAAAAGGAAACAGATGGAGGTAAGGGAAAAGCAGGTTAAGAGCAGACATTCATAAATGGTTAGGTAAATCAAGGACAAATTTCCTATAAACAAAAATGATCCTCTTAGACCACTGAGATGTCTTACTAAAGCTGAGATGCAGGCCTGGGTCCCTGAGTAATCATAAAAACTAATTGGGGCCAACAAGGTGTAATAGGGAAAAACTGCAGATCAAAGGCCTATGTTCTGTCCCAACTCATACATTAACTAGCTGTGTGATCATGAACAGACATCATGACATCACTTTGGGTATCAGTTTTGTAAAATGAGAGTTAAATTCAGTGCCTCTCAAATGTATCCACAGATGTACCCTAAAAACAAAGAATGATGATGGTTGGGAATGCAGGCTGTTTGTAGCCCCAGATTTCTCCAGTCTGTGTCTTCTATTTAAAAATACTTAAGGATGGGGTGGAACACATGCGTGGCTCACTCAGTTAAGCATCCAAATCTTGATTTTGACTCAGGTCATGATCCGGAGGTTGTGAGATCAAGCCCTGTGTTGGGTTCTGCACTGGGCATGGACTCTGCTTAAGATTCTCTCTTTCCAACCTAGATGTCCATCAATACATGAATGGATAAAGAAGATGTCACACACACACACACACACACACACACACACACAAAATATGGAATACTATGCAGCCATCAAAAGAAAGGAAATCTTGCCATTTACAACAACATGGATGAACTAGAGGGTATTATGCTGATGAAATAAGTCAATCAGAGAAAGACAATTATCATATGATCTCCCTGATATGAAGAATTTGAGAGGCAATGGGGGGGGTTGTGGAGAAGGGAAGGAAAAAAATGAAACAAGATGGGATTGGGAGGGAGAAAAACCATAAAAGACTCTTAATCTCACAAAACAAGCTGAGGTTTGCTGGGGGGAGGGGGGAGGGAGAGGGTGGTGGGGTCATGGTCATTGGGGAGGGTATGTGCTATGGTGAGTGCTGTGAAGTGTGTAAACCTGGTGATTCACAGACTTGTACCCCTGGGGCTAATAATACATTATATGTTAATAAAAAATTAAAAATTAAAAAAGATTCTCTCTTTCTCTCTCTCTTGTCTTTCCCCCTACACTTGCTCTCTCTCAAAAATAAAAAATAAAAATGGGGTGCCTGAGTGGCTCTGTTCTTAAGTGTCTGCCTTCAATTCAGGTCATAATTAATTATGACCTGGGATGAGCCCTGCATCCGGTCCCTGCTCGGCAGGAAGACTGCCTTTCCCTCTCCCACTCCCCCTGCTTGTGTTCCCTCTTTTGCTGCCTCTCTCTCTCTCTCTGTCAAATAAATAAATAAATAAAATCTTTAAAAACATTTTTTAAAAATAAAATAAATTAAAAATAAAAATAAAATAAAATAAAATAAAAATATTTCATGGAGATTCTACTTCTAAGTCCCATATGACCTGGAGCAACTTATGTATCTTCTATGAGCTTCTATTTTCTTGGACCAACTCTCTTACAAGAAAAACCAGAAAATGTGGATAGAATATATATTTTTTAAACATCAAAGTATTAGAGACACTGCAATGCAGTAAGAATTTGCGAGACCAAGATCTAGAAGACAAAAGGAAGGTGAGAAGCAAGAATGTGGATTTTGGCCCCAATATTCCCTCACAGTTATTGACAATGCTGATAGCAGCAGCTGACCAGCAATAAGGAATTTTGTAAAGACCTTAGATTTTCTGTCAGGACCTCTGCTCTACTGTGTAAAAACAGAATTGACTTTGAAATAGATCAACCTTCACATGGGCTAAAACCCTCTGAATCATTTCAATCACTGATTAAATTATCATCACCCGTCCGTTGCCCAGCTGCCAGCTAGATGTAAAAGTAAATTCTGTCTGGAGGAATATGCCATCACATTAAGTGTCAAAATATCTTTGAAGTTACTCAAACACATTGTCCTACACTCAATAAAAAACTAGGTTATCATGGGAAAAAAATCAAAAAGGGAAAATAATTAAACAGACACATAGAAGATCCAGATAGTGGAGTTACAATACACAGAATTTAAAATAATCACAGTTAATATGTTCAAAGAATTAAAACACAAGATACAAAATTTTGGCAAAAGGCTGGAAACTATTAAAATAACAAGTGACAATTTCAGCACTGAGAAGTATAATAATTAAAATAGTCACTAAATGGGTAGGTAAATAAGGATAGGAATCCCAGTGAAGAGAATTGGGGGATGGAATATATGTCAGAGAAAAAGATCTAGACTAAGGTCCAGAGAGACAAAGGATGGAAAATACAGTGAAGAGTTTAAGACATCTGGAACACAGACAAAGGTGTCATGTATACACATGCAATGTCATTCCTAGTAAAAAAAAATAGAATGTGGCAGAAACAATATTTGAAGAGAGCTGAGATTTTTCTAATACTGAAGGAATAAGTCAAGCCACAAATTTAAGAAATACAATGAACCCTAAGAATAAAAAATACAATAAAAACAACACCTACTCATATTATAAGAGAATAATTGAAGGCAAAGTACAAAGTGGAAAATGTTTAAAAATAGCCAAGGAAAAATACATATTGCTTTAAAAGAGCAATGATAATAAGACTGACATCTAACTTCTTTTTTTTTTTTTTAAGATATTTATTTATTTATTTGAGAGAGAGAGATCACAAGTAGGCAGAGAGGCAGGCAGAGAGGAGGAAGCAGGCTCCCCACCGAGCAGAGAACCCGAGGCAGGGCTCAATCCCAGGACCCTGATACTATGACCCAAACTGAAGGCAGAGGCTTAACCCACTGAGCTACCTGGGTGCCCGACATCTAACTTCTTGATGAAAATAATGGGAGGCAGAACACAATGACATGATATCTTCAAAATGTTGAAATAGATTACAGGCTAGCCTAGAACTTGATAACTAGTAGTGTGATATACTTAATAATAACAAAGTAAAAATTTCAGAGTATCAAAAACTGAGAGAATTTGTCAACAGGAATCTGGCATTCAAGAAAAGAATAAAGGGAGATGTTAACAGGCAAATGATCTAAGACAAAAACACACAGAAAAAGAAAATGAGTATCACTAGAAAATGTAAATATGTGAGTAAATCTAAATGAATATTGAGTGTAGAAAACAACAGAAATGTCCTCTTCAACATAAAAATGTTAAAATACACAACAATAAGAGCATAAAATTAGTAGGGAAATGTAAGTATTCAAAGGTCCTTCTATGGTCTAGAAGAGGGGTAGAGGTATTAACATTAGACTAATACAAGTAATTTTGTAATGTCTACTAATTACAGAAGAATATTACACAGAGTATGTAAAAAAAAAAACCCACAGAGTATGTACTTTCTACAATGGAGAGACAGAATAAAACACTTAAACTAATAAGAAATCAAGAGAAGAAAAATACAAAATGTAGGACAGACAGCTGGCGAAAACAAAGCAAAGAGTAAAATAATAGCATTAAATGCCAATATATTACTAATTGTACTTAACGTCAATGAACT
The DNA here is from genome assembly GCF_009829155.1 of Mustela erminea. Lineage (NCBI taxonomy): Eukaryota > Metazoa > Chordata > Mammalia > Carnivora > Mustelidae > Mustela > Mustela erminea. The sequence goes on from NC_045616.1 coordinate 62,090,079, forward strand.
ACGTTCCTCTTCCAGTAAGAAAGAGTAAACTGAAACTCCCTACCCTCTCACTGAAAACACTGACAAACTCTAAACAAAAGTCACAACCTGGGGGCTCTGGAGAATGAACAACAGCAAGCAGTTTTATGAAGAGGACTCTAAACTTGGAGGAGTCGTCCAACACCTGTTGACTTTCCCAGTTTCTCAGTTTTGCCTTGAAGGCAGCCACAGTCAACAGCAGGGCATGGGAGGCTCAAACTCTAACACAGACGTCACCATCCACCTTGCCTAAGGAACCAGAAGATGGAGTGTGGGGCCATGAGGGCTGCTAGACAGCGAAGGGAGTATTCCAGCAAAGAGGGAACTGGACAGGGAGAATTCCAACCCCTGCCCAAATCTCTGGCTGAAACTTGAACCACACATGTACAGGGCAGATTCCAAGGAGCCCAGCTCAAGATAAAAAGGGTCAAGATAAAAAGGTTTAACTGACGGGGGCGGGGGGTGCCCTGGGTGGCTCAGTGGGTTAAGCCTCTGCCTTCAGCTCAGGTCATGATCTCAGGGTCTTGGGATGGAGCCCCGCATTGGGCTCTCCCGTCAGCAGGGAGCCTCCCCCCCACCTCTGTCTGCCTCTCTGCCTACTTGTGATCTCTATCTGTGTGTCAAAAAAAAATAAATGAAATCTTTAAAAAAAAAAAAAAAAAGAAAAAAGCCTTAACTGATATTTGAACCGCCATCCACCTCAGATGACGTTAGTGTTAACGGTTTATTAGTGTTAACACTATTAGTGTTAACAGTTTTGACAATAGTCTACTTAATCACCTGCTAAAACAAACAAAATCAACACTCTTCATGAGGCTATGACAGAAGCTGGAGTCTTGACAACACGCCATTCACTATGTCCCTGATACAATCCCAAATCACTGCATGTAAGAAAAATGACCCAGATGTTGGAACTATCAGACAAGGATTCTGAAGCTGCTATTGTAATTATGCTCACGGGGTAAAGAAATTTATGGTAGTAACAAATGAAAAGAGATGAAATCTCAGCCCAAAATAGAAAATACAAAAAAAGGAAGAAATGGAATTTTTAGAATTGAAAAATACAACATCAGAAATAAATATCTGGGGCATCTGAGTGGCTCAGTCAGTTAAACCTCCAACTCATGGTTTCCGCCCAGGTCATGATCTCAGGGTTGTGGGATCTAGCCCCACATCAGGCTTCGGGCTCCACGCTCAGTGTGGAGGTGGCTTGAGATTCTTTCCTTCTCCCTCTGCCTTCCCTCTACTCCTCACCCAGTGCTCTCACTCTCATGTGCTCTCTCTCTCCAATAAATAGATTAATAAAATCCTGAAAGCAAGAAAGAATCCCCAGATGAGATAAATATCAGAATAGAGATTACAGAGGAAAGAATGCATTAATATGAAAACAGAAGTTATCCGATTTGAAGAAGAGGGAAAGAAATTGGGGGAAAAAAATAACAGAAACCGAGGGATTTAGGGACAATATAAAAAGGCAAGTGGAGTCTCAGGTGGAGAAAAAGAGAAGGAGAGATTAAAGTATTGGGGGGAAAAATAGGCTGAAACATTTCCAAATTTTCAGAAAAACATATGTTTACAGGTTTAAGAAGTGAGCACAATCACCAACCAGATAGAGATGAAGAAAGCTACAGCTAGGCACATTACATTCAATCTGGTGGAAGTTTAAGTTAAGAGCAGCCACAGGAAACTACATGCTATGCAATGTGCGACAGTCCATAAACGGCTAAACCTTCACGAGAAACAGTAGAGACAGAAGACTGAAGACAAAAGGAAAACAACTTTGAAGTTAAGACGGTCCTAGACAAAGGAAAACTAGACAACTCACTGCCCACAGACCTGCAGTACAAGAAATGCTAAAATAATTATTTTAGGGTGAAGGACATGACAGAAGAAAACATTACTGTTGAGGAGTAAATAGAGAACATCAGAAAGAGTAAATATAAAAGATTATTTTAGTTTATCTAGGTTAATGGGTGAAAATAAAAACTCTTCTAAGAGATACTATGGGAAACTACTTGATCTACCTTGGGGTAGATAAAGATTTCTTTCTTTCTTACTTTCTTTCTTTTTTTTTAAGACTGTATTCATTTGAGACAGACAGAGATAGAGAGCACAGACAGCAGGAGCGGCAAAGGGAGAGGGAGAAGCAGAATCCCCGCTGAGCAGGGAGCCCAATGTGGGGCTCCATCCCAGGACCCTGGGATCATGACCTGAGCCGAAGGCAGATGCTTAACCAACTGAGCCACCAACGTGTCCGGGTAAAGATTTCTTGAACTACACTAAACTTCTATTCATCAGAACACACACATATTTATTGTCAATGGGGATGATTTTGAGAATGAAAGGCAGCACAATGGATCATTACTGTAAATACATTGGGACAGTTAGGAACAAACTTAAAATATCTACCTAGGCATAGGTAAATAAACACAAGACTGTGCCTGTATGAGCACCAAAGATATGTACCAGAATGTTCATAGGAACCTTATCTGTAACAGTCCTAAATGGAAATAGCCCAAATGTCCATCAACATTAGAATACAGAATGGCAAAATCATGCGAAGAAATACTACACAACAATGAAACGTATGAAATCCAGCAACACACAGCAACACAGATTCATCTATGAAAGGTAATACTAAGCAAAAGAGGCCAGACATAAAATAATCCATGCTGTATGATTTCATTTACGTAAGATTCAAAAACAGGCAATGCTACTGTATAGTTTTATAGATCCAACCAGTATTATAGGGAGTAATGATTGAGAGGTGTTTTCTGGGGTACTAGTTCTATTTCCTAACCTGCGTGATCATTACAAATGGGTTTCCTCTGTGATAATGCATCAAATAGTATACTTACGATTTTTAAACTTTTCTGTCTATATATTATTCTTCAATTTATAAGTTTATTTAAACAAGTAATGTAGATCTAAATATAAAATGCAATGCTATAAAACTCCTAGAAGATCATATGGGGGAAAATTTGCACGTCCTTGAGTCTGACAATAGTTCTTTACATAGAACACCAAAGGCACAACCCATGAAAGAAATAATTGATAGGCTGGACTTTGTTAAAGTTAAAGACAACTGCTCTGCAAAAGACAATGTCAAAAGAATGAGAAGAGAGCCACAGACTGAGGGAAAATATTTGCAAAAGACACACCTAAAGGACTATTACCCAAAATATAGAAAGAACTCTTAAAACTCAACAATAAGAAAACACCCCAAGTAAAAAGTGGGCCAAGGACTTTAACAGGTAACTCATTGAAGAAGATTTGCAGATGGAAAATAAGCACACAAAAGGATGCTGCACATGTCATTATTGTAAATTAGAACAATAATATACACACATGTATGAGAATGTCAGAAATCCAAAACATAAACTACACCAAAAGCTGACAAGGATGTGGAACAGAAACACATATTGCTGGTGAAAATGCAAAATGGTAGAGCCACTTTGGAAGACAGTTGGGCATTTCTTGCCAAACGAAACCTACTGTGACTATATGATCCAGCCATCATGCTCCTTGGCATTTACCCAAAGGAGTTGAAAACTTAGGTCTACATAAAAACATGCACCTGGATCTTTCGAGCCGTTTTACTCAAAATTGCCAAAACCTGGAAGCAAGATGCCTTCAGTGGGTGAGTGGATAAGTGAACTGTGGTACATCCACACAATGGAGAATTATTCAGTGCTTAATTAAAAAAAAAAAAAAAAAGGAAGAGCTCTCAAGCCATGAAAAGGCCTGGGGGACCTTAAGTGCATATTACTAAGTTAGAGAAACCACTGTAAAAAGAGTACGCACTGTAGGAGTCCAACTACATGACATTATCAAAAGGGCAAAACTACTGAGACAGGAAGATGAGTGGTGACCAGAGGCTAGGTAGGGATGGGGGGAGATGGGCTGGGCAGGCAGAACACAGGTGACTTCTGGGCCAGTGAAACTACTCTGTATGATGTTACAGTGGCGGATACATGTCGTGACCCATGTGCCACGCCCATAGCACGTACAGCACCAGAAGTGAACCCTACTGTAAGCTATGACCTTTGGGTCATTATGATGTATCAATGCGGGTTCATCAATTGTAGAAAACACACTACTCTGGTGCAGGATGCTGATAATGGGGGAAGCTGTGCATTTTATGGGAAATCTCTATACTTTCAGCTCAATTTTGAATCTAAATTTGAATCTAAAACTGCTCTAAAAATAAAGTACACTAAAAAAAAAATAGAAGAAATGACTTTGGTGCTTACGTACATAACGCAGAAGATGTGAAAAATTCTTATGCTCTCAAAATGTATCCACCCTTTTATTATTAAAACATATTTAAAATACGTGGAATTTAATAAACTTCTAGTCTGGGAGAACGTACAGGGTACCTGCGGCTTCCGGGTACGGCAGGCCCAGTTGGAAAGCTCTGGAGGAGACACTTCCCCGCAAAGGAAGCCCTAGCATTCCCCAAGGTCAATCTAGGGTTTAGGTTCTAATTCTCACGACAGCCTCCTTCGCTCAGCATTTTATGGTTCCATCCAGGGGGATTTAGAACAGCCTTATCCGGGAAGCCTTCCGAAGCCTCTCAGATCTGCTGACCCATCTGGCACATACTGCCACATCAGGCTCCTGCCTCAGGCCACCAGGCAGAATGTTCTCAACTTCCGACTTCCCTGAGTCTGCTGGATACTGCTCCACCAGGACAGAGAACCTGCTGTCGGAGAAGATGAGTCAGAGCCTAACAGCCTTTCCCCAAACTCCAGCTGCTGTTCTACCAGCTGCTGTCCTCCAAATGTGTTGCCGGCACTGCTTCCTGGATGGAAACAGAAGGCTCCAGAAGGTACCAGAGCCAGCAGGAAGAAGGGAAAGTCTCCTGGTAGCAGAGGGGTGTGAGGATGTCCTCCAGTGCACTCTAATGCCTGACTTCTAACCAGGAATGTTTAGTGACATATCATGACAGGATCACAAAATTCAAACTCAGTCAGTTTTCCCTAATTTCTAGCTCTATCCCTGTCCAGAGGGCAGCACAATGTGGGGGTGAGAGCCTGGCTGCCCGACAGAGTCACCTGGCTCTTTAGAAGCTCTCCCTAGCTGTCCCTCCTTGGGAAGGTGCATCCCCCAAGGACAGCAGGGGAAGGAAAAAAAACCTGGGACCACAGTACCAAGCTGGGGCGGTGCTTGGGGGATGGAGACATGCTTGTAGTCCAAATCTCAGGGTCTACCTCCATCCAGAGTAAGGAGGCACAGGTGACACAAGGATTGTCACTCTCACTTTACTGAAAATGCAAAGTTGGTTCAGAGAGGCATGTACAGGGTAATGAATCAAGGGCAGGCTTTGGATGTTAAGAACTGTCTTCACCTGCCGCCTTTGTCACTTCCCAGATGGGCAACCCTAAAATTACTGAACATTTCTGAGTTTGCTTAATTGTAAAACGTGAATCCTACTATCTGCATCACAAGGTTCTTGTGATGATCAAACAAAGTAATGTCTGGGAAACACTGGAGACACACCACCTGACCCAAAGTCTCCAACAAATAATGACTTTAACAAAATGGGGTAGAAAGGGCACCTGGGTGGCTCAACTGGTTGGACATCTGCCTTCGGCTCAGGTCATGATCTCAGGGTCCTGGGATCAAGTCCTGCATTGGGCTCTCTGCTCCTTGGGGAGTCTGCTTCTCTCTCTCCCCATTGCTCGTATGGTCATAATGTCTCTCTCTTTCTCAAATAAATAAGTTAAATCTTTTAAAAAATAAAAATAAGAATAAAAGAGGGGATGGGAGAGGGGGACCACAGTAAGGTGTAAAGTAGCTCTACAGTGTACCACTGTAGAGCTACAGCAGCTTCACCGACTCCAGACGGATTAAAAGGAGGTAACATCAAGAACCTCAAGAAGGGGGCGCCTGGGCGGCACAGTGGGTTAAAGCCTCTGCCTTCGGCTCAGGTCATGATCCCAGGGTCCTGGGATTGAGCCCCTCATTGGGCTCTCTGCTCAGTGAGGAGCCTGCTTCCTGCTTCCCTTCCTCTCTCTCTGCCTACTTGTGATCTCTGTCAAATAAACAAATAAAATTCCTTAAAAAAAAAAAAAAAGAACCTCAAGAGGGAAAAATACAGTATCAAACAAAAGGAGCTGACATGGGAATAGCGTATCCTGCTCAAGTCACCCCTCACATCTTGTAAACATAATAAAAAAATTATCCTGTTGATAATCACATCATCAAAGAATTGGAAATATGGAATTAAGCAAATTTATTTTTTGGTGATATCCCCACTGAATCTAAATTCCCTTTTCTTATTTTTATTACACATACACACTCATCAGAACTCCACATAATCACCAGGACTTAGTGAAATGTAACACAGAAATATACTTATGGATGGAACAAAAACAATAAAGAAGGCAACTAAAGTGATTTCACGAGCTGTTTTATATTTATTTCATCTCAGATGTTTATAATAATTAAGGTACTAAACCAAATACTGTCAAAATCAGGAGGAACGGGAACCACAAAACTTCCCCAAACGGTGAAGGAACTTGGAGCACTTTTTGAAATACTGACTTAAATTAAGCTAGTGCTTATTGGAAAGAGAGAAGTTAAAATGATGAAGATTGAGTTTATCCTGCTTTCAGTGTTGGTATTAATATGCAAAACTATCTGCTGAAATATTTTAAAAATTCATCTCTCTTTAAAATAACATGGAGCTGGGGCTCCTGGTTGGCTCAGTGGGTTAAAGCCTCTGCCTTCGGCTCAGGTCATGATCTCAAGGTCCTGGGATCGAGCCCCGAATCGGGCTCTCTGCTCAGTGGGGAGCCTGCTTCCTCCTCTCTCTCTGCCTGCCTCTTTGCCTGTCAAACAAATAAATAAAATATTTAAAAATAAAATAAATAACATGGGGTCTTGCTGTGACCTCGAGTAGAATTCTTCAAAGAGACTTGTCCCTGGGATTTCCATCTCAGGGGAACTCATCAGTTGAAAATCTAAGAGAGATAGATAGTCTTGAGCTAGGGCATCATGAGGGTTGGGGATGTTTAATGACAACTTGGGATGATATCACGCTCTCTTCTTCGCCAGGCTCCTACCTACTAGAGCCTAGCCAGAGCATGAAGCACAAGACAAGGGCCCGAGTACTGAACAGAGGACCACCCAAGGGACTTTTTTTCCTAGAAGAGGTGGAGGTAAACTTGGGCTCTAACTCAGCTCATTATATGTACAATGAGGACAAAATCAGAAGCCACAAATACCCAGTGACGGTCTTAGGAAATGGCAGCAAGTGGGAGGCTGAGACAGAGAGAAATATGAGTATTTGGTGCCCAAGAAAACAGCTCTGGTGACCTCAGCCTCCAAACCAAGGCTTCCTGGCCTCAGACAATCACGGAGGTTCACTAGGCTGGCCTTGACTCTGGAAGAATGTGTTCTGCAATTTATTTAAGAAATGAGGAACTGTGAACTGATTTCCAAAGGGATTAAAATGCTAATTATTTTAACGTTTTAGTGGTTAACAGAGTAAGTCTCATCCATATGGAAAACGTGCTCCTTGGGAGTCTATAGTATCTGACCTAGAGTAAAAGAGGTGGGGGGGGTGGACACAGCACAGATTACACAGCATCTCTGATCCCCAGTTCCAGTAAAACGGATGAAAGAGAATACAGAGAAATAGTCAAGTACCAGATGTAATAAAAATTAGGCACAAATTTAAAAAATATAGCTTCTTGAAAGTAAGCCTAAATTCTGCACATGAAACACATGAATACACGTCTGACATCCTGCGACATCTGATGTGACCACTGTTAGGAGATCCACTCTGCTGTGAGTTACAGCGCAAACAGGTAAACAGAAAGCACCAATGGGGAACCCAGAGAAGAGCTTCCTGCAATGAAGGTTTGCACTTCTGCATTCTAACAACCCCAAGCACAGATAATAGGATATTTCCTACAAACACACTGATAAAACCCATCTGAGCAATACCACAGTAGGAGAAATCTTATCACACAAAGATGACTTTATAAAAGTAAAATACACAGATGACTTTATAATAAGATTTTTTAAAGTCTGTGATATTTAACTTTATAAATGCAACTTTCTGAAAATCTCCTGTTTTCTACCATAGTGCCCCTCAGACAATCAGTCTTACTTGGATGACTTCAGTTACTCACACATTGTAGGAAAACTGGGATAGCAGGGTCTTGGTGAGAACACCCACCCTAACTACCTTGCTCTGGATTCGGGAGAGCAGTGACTAGCACTCCTATATCCAGAGACCGGGAAGAGGCTATCACCAAAGCAACTGTCTCATGATAGCCAAGGAAGCGGCAGCCATGTGGACGTGGAGAAAAACTGAAATGTGCATGAAAAACAAGACTGTAAGGGCACTTGACAATGAGAAATGTGACATAACAAGACTAGGTCTTCCTACTTAAGAAAGAGATGTACACATAATATATTTAAAGATGATTGTCCAGTATCCTACTGCTTTATCATTCATTCATTCGTTCATTTCTCATATTTACTTTTCATTTTGGTATCTGAGGGGCTAAGCATCTTATCAATTTCTCTGAGCTCACTACTGCTGACAATACCTCCTCACAATCCGCAGAGCCCAGCGTGTGACTGAGACACTGTAGACACTCTGTGTCTGTGTTTCTGATGCTGAATGGATAAACCAAGCTATGAATGAATGAGGAAAGAAGGACCAATGAAGCCCTTTATTCATTCAACAGGTGTTTACTCAAGAATCAGCTATGTCCCATGGCAGAGGAGTCAGCAGACAAACATGATATGACAGACTGTGACGAGTGCCATGGAGGAAACAAATCTGAGAGTACCATACAGAGTGACTAAAGGGAGAACATGTTCTAGATAAGGAAATTCTGGGATGCCTTCTGAGGAGGAAGCCTTTGAGCTGAGACCTGAAGTGTGAAAAGACATTATTCTGCCTTGAGGGAGTAGGGAAGTGTTAGTAGTCAAGCAAAAGGAACCGTAGGTGCAAAGGCTCTGGGGCCAGGAAAGGCTTGAATAATTTACAAAACGGAAAAGAGACCAGTGTAATGCCACATTTTAAATGCTGAGTGGTGGAGTGTGCATAGGAATGTCATTCCCAAGAAACCACTTTCAGAAAATTGTCCTAAGCTCTGCAGAAGCCTACAAACAAATGAAGTGGAGGTTTAAGACAATCAGTTGAGTAATTCAGGCAATTCATCCCACCATTACTGGACTCATATTTTAGACTTTCTTATTTCATGCAATTAAGTCTAAACATAACATAAACACACACGATATTTGCTTCGCTTTAAAGGATATTAATATAGATATTTGTAGCCCATTTTATATCGTTTTTAAGTTCCTTTTGGTTTCATAGGATAATGATGACTGTTAAGCTTTCCAGTCTCATGTGGTTAGATTTTTTTTTTCCTTGTTGAAATACACAAATGAAGTTCATCCCAGTCCATACGGTCCACGAGGCTTTGGTGTGGCATGCCCTTGGGCACTCAGGTATATTAACTGCCAAAGTCCTAAAATCCTGGTGTTTTCATACCATACTTACATCGTCATTTTTCCAGCTATGGCATTTTAAGAAGTATCTTGGAAGCACTTTGCACTTGGGAGACAAAGACTTATAATCCTCATAACAATTTCTCACAATTTGTCAAATCTGACTTGTAGCGTGGGTGGATTCTTACAAGTTCACAGAGTAAGAAGAATTGCATAGCAGTTACAAAGCAATTCCACAATTTCCTCGGAGTCTCTGGTAGTATTTTAGTCATGCCCAGCTATTTCTCTTTTACTCCTAGGCTTCATGTGCTGAAGAATGCTGCCCCCAAACTGACCACAGACCACCTGCACAGCCTTCCCTACAACCTGCTAACCCTACTATATTTGCACCCTCGTCAGAGCGACCTTAAGACATTCTCTTCAAAGTCAAAGAGATGTTAAATAACAGGCCCAAAGCTATGTTAAATTTTAAAAAAGCAAATGGCAGAGAAATTAAAATAGAGTAATGGCCCTGTTTTCGTAAGAAATCAATAAAGAGTGTATATGAAAACTTAAATAATTTAACCTGTCACTATGAATAAGGAGTTTAAGTCTGAGTCACCACTCAGTAAGGATAAATTACTTTGCTACCAGGGCTCACCTCTGGGTGGGGCTGGAGGAGCAGGCTGTCAAAGGAGACAGACTTTGATATATACATGGGACAAATGGAGAAACAATTACATCCGTGTGTGTGTGTGTGTGTGTGTGTGTGTGTACACACATATATGTATATATACACATATATGTATACACACACTTTTTTTTTGACTGGTGATATTATGGGTGATTTTTACTTCACTTTTTGTTCCTCAGTATTTTCAAAAAATTTTATATATATATATATATATATATATATAGGTCAGGGGGTGCCTGGGTGGCTCAGTTGGTTAAGTGTCTGCCTTTGGCTCAAGTCATGATCCCAGGGTCCTAGAATAGAGCCCCACACTGGGCTCCTCCCTCTCCCTCTGCCTCCTTCCCTCTACTCTTCCTCTCTGTCTCTCTCTCTCAAAAAAAAAAAAAATATATATATATATATATACATATATATATATATATTTTTAAATAAATAAACAAATAAGTAAATAAAAATTTTAAAAAGAGGCCAGTAGATTAAGTTTCTGATCACGTAACTTCATTTAGTTGTCAACCAACTCTCTCAAACACTTATGGACTTTCATCTATATCACAATCTGCACAGGTGAAGTATGCTCTTGGGCACTCAGGTCTAGCAACTGCTAAAATCCCAAAATACTAATATTTCCATAAAATACTTAAGTTGTAGGTCTTCCAACTACAGCATCTAAATATTCTCTATTTTTCCATCTATTATTTCTCAAAACCATGCCTTTCCTAATGATCTGATGAGGGTAATCAATTAAGATATTTGATGAGATCAATAAAGCAAATTAGTCCTCTTAATTGGAAAGCATAATGTCCCAGAAATGTCAGGATGTTATTTGCTTCTCCATGCATCCCATACATTTAGCAAGAAACATGGCACAGCATGACTGTGTTGCCAGGGAATCTGCAGCTTAGCTCGCAGCAGCAGCCCTGGTGCCCAGAGAGTCCTGGAACATGTTAGATACTCAATAAATATTTGCAGAATGAATGAATGAAAGAATGAATGAATGACTGTCAACATGCGAACAGGCCCACAAGAAGGCAGCAGGAAGTAGTAGAAATAGCAGGAGCTTTGGAATCAGACCAGGCTATGCTAGAATCCCAGCCCTGCCAAATACTAGCTGTATGACCTTGAGCGAAATGATTCACTTCTCTGAACTTCAGTTTCCTTAACTGTTAATGGGGATAATAATACCTCCCCACCTCATTCATGTTTTTGAGACAACTGATTGAAATAATACACATGTACCTAAACATTAGGGTTTGTCGAATGGTAGTGCCTCCTTTTCATGGATTTGTCTAAAAATGGAACCATGTGAAGTCCTCTCTTTTCATCACAGTGTGTTTGTGAAAAATAAAAATTTATTTTTATATGCTATTTTGTCCACCTAGAATGCCACTTACCCTATTTATTCCTGTCAAGCCAAAACTCAACCTCAACCTCAAGTTGAATAACCACCTTTGTCTCAAAGCTTTTATCACCTACTCCTATCTCTACCCAAAACCAAATTATTCTCCCTCAATCAACATATTATCCCACCCCTCTTAAAGCATGACTTACATAGTTTACAGTTACGACCACTGGGGACATTTCCCCTCCTAGGCTGCCAGCTCCCTGAAAGACAAGGGTAATTTCTGTTCATGATTGCATCCCTTGAAAGCATTATTCATAGTACTTTCCAGGTAACAGGTGCTTAGGGAATTTTTTTTAAACTAAATTAAGAAACTTGATTATATTTTCCCATGGGAAAAATGAAATAATAGCCTATTACATGCCTATTGAAGAAATTGATTTGAAATAAATTACAGACAGAATTAACAGGATAGAAGCTCAGATTCAGTAACTATAAAAAATAACTCCGTAAATGGTAAAATTAGGCTTCAGGGTCTATAAAATGTATATAAGTGGGAGTTATGCACAGTACATTGATCACAAAAATTTCAATAAGCACAAAAACGTATCTATATCCTAAAAAAAACACCACTGCATTGGAAGTTTGTCCTGACCCCTATCATCAGCTATAACAAACATAAAGCTTTCTTTAAAATAGGATATATTGGACAAGCTACTTCGTTTCGATTGATGCCTTTTCTTCCTCACCTTGTAAGTGACGCTGTAGCATGCAAATCTGTTCAAAACCATTCCACTGGGTGCCTGGGTAGCTCAGTGGGTTAAGCCTCTGCCTTTGGCTCAGGTCACGGTCTCAGGGCTGTGGTATCGAGTTCTGAATCAGGCTCTCTGCTCAGCAGGGAGCCTGCTTCCTCCTCTCTCTCTGCCTGCCTCTCTGCCTACTTGTGACCTCTCTCTCTCTGTCAAATAAATAAATAAAACCTTTTTCAAAAAAAAAAAAAATCCACTGCCTCTCTCTTGCCTTCTTGCCCTTCCTTCCTCAGCACAGAAAACTCACAGTTACCCCTCTGATATGCCTCTTGCTAGAAACCTTTAGTTATTTTTGCCCCTGTATATGGTGCCACTTCTCCACCATGTGTGCTTCTACTCTCAACTACCTTCGTGCCTATTCCAGAGCTGACAGCAGATGCTAGGGCTTCCTGAGTGAGCATTCGGTGCCAGGCAACGCACTACCACCTCCAAAGATCCCACAGCCGTCCCAACCTTCAAGTGTGGCAAACGGGACCATGAAGAGTGGGGGCTCTCATCACATCAGTGCAGGGGTGGTCCTAGGAGGCTTTTCAGAAGAGACAGTTATCAAATGGAGGTTTTAAAGGACAAGTCAGACAAAGAAGAAAAAAAAGCAACTGCGTGTACAAAGGGCACCAAGCTATGAAAAAGCCGGACATGCTTAGTGCACTGCAAGTCCTTTCATAACAGATCAGCCAGCTGTGGAGTGACACTCCCGAGCGACTGGGTAGCTGAGACTATTAGAGCAAGCAGAGTCAACTGAGGTTACCTGGGCTTCCTCTCTGACAGGCACAATAATATCTACTTATTCGTCGAAGCTGTTTTGCAGTAGGGTCTTAAGCTGTAACTTAAGAGGTATCAAAACCTTCTAGAAAGAAATTTTCTCTCTCTCTCTTTTTTAAAGATTTTATTTATTTGAGAAAGAGAACATGAAAGAGAGAGCAACAGAGGGTGGGGAGAGACAGAGAGGGAGAAGCAGACTCCCCACTGAGCAGGGAGCCCAATGCAGGGCTCAATCCCAGGACTCCGGGATCATGACCTGAGCCTAAGGCAGGCGCTTAACCGACTGAGCCACCCAGGTGCCCCAAAAGTTTTCCCTTAATGTAGCACATCCTATTCCTATGATGGCTGTTCCAGTCTGTCCTCTTGCTACTGCCCTCATCCTCCTCCCCTGACTTTGCCAAAAGCAGAGACCCAAGTCAACATCCTATCCTCCAGGGACAGCAAGGGGCACTGGTTCAGACAGGGTTCTCAAACTTTCCTGTGTATACACACCACCTGGGAATCTTGTTAAAATGCAGGTCGGTTAGTGTTTTTCAGAATGGGGCCCAAGAGTCTGCATTTCTAACGGGCTTCCAATGCTGCTATTCCTAGGACAAGACTCTGGGAGAGCAGATTCTCCAAGTCACACTGACCGGATTGACATTCTTCCTCCCCGCTTAGATCCCATTTGAATAACCTGCTCGAAGCTCCAGTTTTCTCATTGTAAAGTGGCTGCTGAGAAAATTAGATGAGAATGTATAAGAGGCATCTGGCATCTGTTCGGCCTTCAAGAAATGATGGCTCTTATTGGCAGTAGTGAATGCCTTTGGGAACCGCCCAAATGTCCACTTTCATATTCTTAAAAATAAACTGTCCCTGTGACCTTGTCACTACCTTCACTTCATAGTTCAAATTGAAATTGGAAATATTTTTCTCCATGCCTTTGGCTGCCTCGTCTACATCCCTAACCTACCACATTCTTGACCATTCACCATTGATCTGGGAACAGGGAAATCCTACGGTCTCTTAAAAATTGTCATTCTCGAGGCGCCTGGGTGGCTCAGCGGGTTAAAGCCTCTGCCTTCGGCTCAGGTCATGGTCCCAGGGTCCCGGGATCGAGCCCCACATCGGGCTTCTCTGCTCCGCAGTGAGTCTCCTTCCTCTTCTCTCTCTGCCTGCCTCTCTGCCTACGTGTGATCTCTGTCTGTCAAATAAATAAATAAAATCTTTTTTAAAAAATTGTCATTCTCCTTTACTTCTTTTTTTAAAAAAAGATTTATTTATTTTAGAGAGAGAGTGCATGTGTGTGCTTATGAGGAGGGGCAGAGGGAGAGGAAGCAGGAGAGAAGCAGATTCTCTGCTGTGTGGGGAGCCCAACAGGGGGCTTGATCTCATGACTCTGAAATCATGACCTGAGCCGAAATCAAGAGCCGGGACGCTTAACCAACTGAACAACCCAAGTGCTCTTCTTCATTTATTGATATCGGTGGCCCATCGGTAGAGTGACACAGAAAGAGGCAAGACAAAAGCAGGACCCGGCCAGTTAAACACAGTTGTACCACAGCCCCTTACATTTCATAGACCCCTCTATTGGGAGTCTGGCCAATGTTCCCACAATGTCCTCCTCTCAGGAATTCCATGAAGAGTGATGTCCCCCAGAGCTAACTTGATTCCCGAGTAAATGGGAGGGTTGAGCCTCTGCTCTACACCGGGATGGGCACTGTTTTCAGGAGATTTCTGACTTCCTGTGTGACTCTGGATCCTACTTAACTCCCATCTGCCGGATGAGGAAGGTAGACCGAGAACGTAACCACTCCCAGAGAAAGCCTGGACCCAGCCAGCGCTGTTGTGCACCGCAGAAAGGAAAGTTATCGCTGGTTGGCTTTTCCTTCTGCTGACGGAATTCTCTGCAGGGTCCAGGGGAAGGAGCTCTCCTGGTCCCAGATTCAGATGTGAAGCCAAGGTTTAACACCAAGAGCCACCAACAATTTCTATTTTCTGCACCAGAGTGACTAATTAAGATCGAGATTCAAGAGATCCATGCCCCCTCATCCAAACACCATCATCACATCAGCCCATCTCTTAGCAGGTGCTAGCTCCAGTGCTAAGGACACAAAGTAGAGGCAGGAGTGAAGGTGTAAGAGGAACCATGGGAGGGAAAGAGACACAGAAAGAACAAAGGTTAATGAAGCTGTTTCATGACCAGGAACAGTCACTATGCTTTAGCCAATTCTCCTCTCCCATTCCTAATGCCCAGTCAGCCTTCCACCAGTTTTGTTTTCCCTAACCTGGTAAACAACGACAATCGCTAAGGCAACTTGGCACATAAATACCATTGTTTCATAAGGAAATCTCTCCAAAGAATCTGCTCACTGTTAGGTGTTTCAGGAAACATGCTACTCTCAAACCAAACAATTTCCCAATTCACCTGGAGACAATGCATTTGCTCACGAAAGACACTGCCCTCACCTGAACTCTGCCTGCTGACTGCTCTTGTAGGGGATCTCCTTGCTCCGTGCCACTCCGCTTCAACGTCATACAAGACACCCCACGAAAGTTGGCGTGAGGTCCCACTTGTCTGGGGATTGGATCAATATGATGACTGATGAGGCCTGTGAGTAACCTGACTGAGATCTTGGTTAGGATCAAGAACAGGGAAAGATGCAAGTTAATCTCAAGGCAGACCCAGGGCGGCGGCTTCAAAGCTGGGCGGCACAATGAAGTCTGCTCCCCCTCTGTCAGCCTCCAGAAGAGTCACCCACCACCTCAGCTGAGTTCTGCCCAGGGTGGGATGCTTGAGGCAGCAGTCCACGCCCCCTCATCCCCACACCAGAGGGAGGGGCAGCAGGGAGGGAGTCACGGACTCAAAAATGAGGCGATGCCCTCACTGCCGTTCAATGTTTTCCTGCTTTGTTAGCAGGGGAGCTCAACCTCTATAAAGTGAGAGTCCGTGAATGAATCAAATATCCGACAAGTAAATCAGAATGCACAAAAATGTGCCAGATGGGCTTACAGGAAACAGAATAAATGAAATTTTGTAGTTAATTTTTTTCATCAATATTTTGTACTAAATATTATTAATGTCCACCAAACATTCTTGTTCAGGAAGACTCTTTAGAGAGAGAAGCAAGAAAAGAAGAAGACTACAAATCGTCCTATCAAAATTTGTGAGTGAATATTATATTCTCTTTTTCAGTACATTCAAAGTCTTCTACACGGGAGACCATGAAATGATTCATTTCCATGAAATTCGTTCACTAAATACCATCTTTCAGGTTTTGAAGTTTTACTGTTACTAATCTTATCTGGATTTACAATGTTGTGTAATCTGATGCCCAACAAATCATTCTTTCCTCAGTTTTACAGTGATATGCATTTTTCCACATTATGAATGCCTAGTATATAAAGAGAAACACATTGTATACACTTGCCACATCCTGTGAGAACATTACAGAGAGAAGCTTGAGCAAAGGCTGCACTCTCCATTTGATTAAAGACTGGTTCAATGTCTGGAACAAAGACCCTGCAGATGACTTTGACTAGGTTTTCAAAAGCTCAATTCAAAACTATATAGTATATCTAATTTGTCAAGTGGAATTCTCCAGAGAAACAGATCAACAGATCCAACAACTTCTAAGTCCCATTGCTTTACCCTCTGGAGGGCTGAAGACAAGAACTCACAAACTTGAAAAACCCTGAGGGTAGGAAGACTTGATTCTCACTATTCACCGCACTTATGTTCTACAAAGTCACTGCAAACAGTGAATTAATAAATACCGAAGCACTGGGCTTAGGAGGAACACAGGGTTAGGTTCCTGTAAGCCTCTGTTTACAACATTCTTGTCATCTGATCAATATATAATCTTGTTTTATGTGTGTTTCTGTTTAAACACATCTCGCTGACTATGTTGATTCACTAACAGTGAACTTATGGCCGCCAGCACTGTCAGTCAGGCCTGAATGAAGCTTCTCCAGCACATGTATTTTCTTCATAAGGCACATCACAGCCTTCTTACACTTAAGAACATTAGACACCACTTCGGCACTACGCTGGAGGGCTATGCTAACTGGGGAAATCACCAGTGAAAAGAGCAAAAATGTGAAAAATGTGGCAATAAGTAGATGGCAAAAAAAGCACCCTTGTTTACAGTGTGAGAGCTGGAACAAGAAGGCACAGCATTGCCTTGTTCGACTGCAGCCGAGTTCAGACACGGTGGGTGACTCAAATTTCTCACCGCTCCGCCTGTGTCCACAAATGACCGCAAGAGTCCTGTATTGATTTTGGGGTTGCAAATAAATCTTACAGAACAGGCAAAGTCTCAAATACAGAAAGTGCAAACAATGTGTCTCCCACCTCGGGGACAAGGCTGCTAGGCGGCAGGCTACCCAAAGGCAGGAGCCCCTTCTGAGGCCCACCCCAACATGCTAGGGTGCTGTCCCCTTATTCCCCAAGCAGCCCGGTCAAAGCAGAGTTTGAGCTGAGCTCTCCAAAGGCCTCTGGAGCAGGGCCGTTCTCACCCCGGTTTCACGGGCTGTAGGTACTCTTACCTGTTCCCTAGAAAAGAAGGAAAAATAAAGAGACTACTGCATATCTATACATCTTAATCAAGGACAATCTGAATTCTTTCAGAAGAGCTTGCTGTTTAAACTTCAGCCCATTTTCCCCGCAGCATATTTAATCTTGAGAGAAGTGCCTGTTTATCAAGCATTTTGCCTTTCCTAATTAAACTCTGGAAGAACACTCAAAAAGGGTTACTCTCCTTACGCGTCCCTGGCACAAACAAACAAGGGGTGACCTCAGGTGGTAGAGAGCCCAGAGAAGGGAGGCACCTATGCAGAGAGCCACTTAACTAAATCAAATCATGAGATTTTCAAGAGGCCTATCCTTCTGGAGAGAGAAGACAGTGATATTTTATGGGTAACAATTTTTTTTTTAAGTTCAAAGGTAGCTCACAATTAAAACAAACAAACAAACCTGTAAGATCAGGACAATTAAAAATCAACTTAAAAACTGGAAGAACTGTAAATGTAATATGAAAGACATTGGTGGATTAAGTTACTTTGGTGAAACCAAAAAGATCCCTCAGCTCTGAGCTTTCTGGCAGCAAATGGGAAAAAGCAAGATTCTGATGCACTCTTTTCATCAATAGATAAAAGCTAATCTAAAAGATCATCGAATCTGGAAAGAATACATTTTGTGGGTATTAAAGTCCAGCATATATTTATTGTGCCAACTCCACCATTACCGATGATGTCTCAGTTTCTGGGCCAACTGATGTGCTCCCGGCGTAGCTACAGCCAGCCCACAAGAGGACCGTGAGCTATATGCTAGCCAGATGAGTCCACTGCCAGAAGGACAGGCTGGAGGGCTGGAGCTCCCTCCTCACACCATGTCTTATAAGCTCGTCACTAACAATATAAAAAGAGGAAAAAGTTGACAAAAATCCATAAAACCTGAAAATCTAGTAACCTGCATAAACAGGTTAGTGGGATGCACAGAAGAGGGATGCACTTCAAAGTCCAAGAATGTCCCTGGTAACAAACTACAGGAAGAACAGTTAAAGGTCGGATGAGATTTCCTGTAACATATTTGCCCTTGGAGTTCATTTTGGACCAAACGGCTTGTCCTTCTCCTGGGTAGGGTTGTTTCACCTGTTGAAGAGAGCTGACGTACCCCTCTGTCTTACTGTTAAGAATAATACAATTATGCCCTGCGAAAATGATGTTCAGAGCCTTGTTTTTTTTTTTTTTTAAGATTTTACATATTTATTTGTCAGAGAGAGAGAGAGGGAGAGAGAGCGAGCACAGGCAGACAGAATGGCAGGCAGAGGCAGAGGGAGAAGCAGGCTCCCTGCCAAGCAAGGAGCCGGATGTGGGACTTGATACCAGGAAGCTGGGATCATGACCTGAGCCGAGGGCAGCCGCTTAACCAACTGAGCCATCCAGGCATCCTAGTTTCTTTCAGAATAAATGGAGATTTGATCATCACAAACAGTATTATGATAAACCGGGACATGGCCTTCTTGTTGGAAATGTCCAATTGCTACTACTTCCTGGGCCCTCATCTCCATTCCCCTGAAATGTCCTCCCACTTTCCTCTCTTCTACTACTCTGAACAGGACTCCATTCCCCAGAGTTCTAGAATAATCAAACCCCCTGTTTAGCTGGGGATAGTCACACCTGGTTCATACCTGATGTAATTAATAAGCACTCACTCTCACTCTCAAAGCTATCCCCAGTATAAGTGAATGATATAACAAGTGTTGGTAAAAATGTGGAGATTTTGTAACCCTCATACACTGTGGAGTGATAAAACTTTGTGCAGCTGCTTTGCAAAACGTGTCTGGCAGTTCCTCAAAATGTTAAAAAATAGAAGCAATTCACTCAGCAGTTGACCGAGCAATTCCTTTTCTAGGTTTATACCCAATAGAAATTAAAATACATGAATATATAATCTTCTGCATGGATGTTTGTATCATCATTTTTCATAATAGCCAAAAAGTGGAAACAACATCACGTGTCCCTCAACTGATAAACAGATAAATAAAATGGTATGTCCATACAATGGAATATAATTCAGCCATAAAAAGGAATGAGGTATTAACATACACCACAATATGCTTGAACCTTGAAAACATTATGTTAAGTGAAAGAAGCCAGTTACAAAAGACCACATACTGTATGAGTCCATTTATATGAAATGTCCAGGATAGGCAGATTTAAAGAGAAAGGAAGATCTGTTTTTCTGGGGCTGGGAGGTGGTAGGGAAAAGGAACACGGTAGTGATGGCTAATGCATCTAGAATTGATTATGGTGATGGTTGCACAACTCTGGAAATATACACAGTACCAGTGAACTGTAGACATTAAGGGAGTGAATTGTATGGTAGGTAAATTAAATCTCAATAAAGCTGCTATAAAAAGTAATAATAAATAAGTCAAATAATAACAACAGCCCCCAGCAGGAAATTAGTTATACAATAACTCTACACAGCACCAAATACCAGGTAATCAGAGGGGACTTGGGAACCATTAGCAGTGACCTGGTAAAACCCGCTCAACTTTAACAAATCATGTGAATAAGCTAATTATAATATTTTCATATCATCCTATTTTAACAGGGTGGGGGAAGGGAGCAGGATGAGTTCCTATAATTTAGTCTTTCCATAGAAAAGAATCAAATTTGTTCTCTGTAAAAAGCTACCAGAATTTACAACACCATTTCAGACACTGTCTCAAACATAAAGCTGTTAGTACTAACGAGTAAAAACCTTTCTTCACTTAAATATGATCCAAGAAACAAAGGTTTTTATTTATTTAAACATGTTCCAAGACATATGTTCCACTGAGACATTAGAATATATTAATTTACCCATGGCAAAATTTACCATGGCAAAATCATGAAAAAAACTTCACATTGCTCTTTACTCACTGAAGACAAAACAGTTCCTGTCCCCTGGACCAAGAGTATTCCGTCCTCGACTCTCACTGAATATTTGCCCCCCTGTTTTACTTGCCACTGACCATGCCAAAACGCTCCTTCAGGGCCTCGGCATGAGCCACTAATCATTTTGCATGATTTTCTCCATTTTGCTTCTATTTTTGTGAAAATTTATAACACTGTCTACAAAGCACATGTGTTACAGTCAACTCAATCAATTTCTATGAAGTGACAACAATGTCCATTTCAATTAGTCTCCATGAGAGCCTTTAAAAATTAGTAATACCTCAGGGGTGCCTGGGTGGCTCAGTGGGTTAAGCCTCTGCCTTTGGCTCAGTTCATGGTCTTAAGGTCCCAGGATGGAGCCCTGCATCAGGCTCTCTGCTCAGCAGGGGGTCTGCTTCCCCGCCTCTCGCCCCACCACCCGCCTGCCTCTCTACCTACTTATGATCTCTCTCTGTCAAATAAATAAATACAATCTTTTTTTAAAATTAAAATTAAAAAATAAAAATTACTAGTACATTAAAGAAAAATAGTGAAATCTCCTGTGGAGGATATTCTATCTCAGGTCAATAAAATGAAAAACAAAAACAAAAACAAAAACAAAAAACAGAGTGAAATCAGGTGAGAGTGCCTGAGTGGATGGGGAGGGCACCGACTCCTAAACATAGAGGGTCCTTAAATCTTGTTCACAAAACAGATTTTGGGAAAGAAATAAAGCATCCCCTTCAAGCCCATCTGACATCCTCTCACAGACCGGTCCTGACCGCAGTATGTGACAAGTGCAGGAAGGACAACAGTAGAGAACTGAGGAGGCACAACTATTTCCTTCTTCTTCTATAAAGAAGAAACACAAGGTGCCAAATTAAATATAATCAAAGAAATTTATTTTGTGCACAAATACTGGATCCAGACACAAAATGTACACACCTGATAATAAGGTACAACTATAAAGTATGGAAACCAATTTTTGCGCAAGGGGTGTGCAATCAGCCCTGTTACTTTCTACTCTTACCAATCATGTATTTTCAAAATGAACAGCAGCATGATGCCTCCAGCACAGATTAGTTATTCAATATTTCATTAGGGGTACAAAGTGATAGGGACACCTGTTTCCCTCTCTGTTCTATTTTTGAAAAATAATACTGATTATGCTTAATAACCACATGGGGAGACTGTGGACAAGCAAATCAATGACCACTTTAATACTAAAGAACATGTTCAAAAAACATATGGAGGCCCCTCTGTCCCCTTTTGTCTCTGTGAGCCCTTTGTTCCATCTGTCCTCCTACTGCTCTTCATTTTCTGCCTTTTTTCATCCTTTTTTCTCACCGGATGTTTTCACCAGCACCCCCCATTCCCACATGCATCCTAACAATATAGAGATGAAGTATATTGTTACTACTTATAAAGTGAGTAAAGATATGCATTTCCTGCTACTGTTTTTAATATGTAAGTATTATCATTGAAAATGTTTTCCGTGGGGCGCCTGGGTGGCTCAGTGGGTTAAGCCGCTGCCTTCGGCTCAGGTCATGATCCCAGGGTCCTCGGATCGAGCCCCGCATCGGGCTCTCTGCTCAGCGGGGAGCTTGCTTCCCCGCTCTCTCTGCCTGCCTCTCTGCCTACTTGTGATCTCTGTCAAATAAATAAATAAAATCTTTAAAAAAATTAAAAAAAAAAAAGAAAATGTTTTCTGTGTACAAAAAATTCAGGCCAACTTCTTTTTGATCCCGAGCAAAGATGCAGAGAGGAAAAATGGAGCACAGGAAGCTGTCAGTAAGCCGCAGAGGCATGCCCTCAGAAGGTACACAGAAGGGGCACCTGGGTGGCTCAGTCGGTTAAGCCTAGGCTCAGGTCATGATCTCAGGGTCCTGGGATAGGCCTGCTTCAGGCTCTGCACTTGGTGGGGAGTTTGCTTCTCCTTTGCCCTCCACTCCTCCCCCTACACCCGTGCACACTATCTCTAAAATAAATAAATAAAACCTTTTTTTTTTTTTTTTTTAGATTACACAGGAATAAAAATTATTTCACTGTGAACATGACACTTCTTTGAATCCGCACCTGAAAAACCCCCCTTGCCGCCAAAGGGAAAACGTCTAAAAGTTAGGTGTAGGGCCCAGCTAAACATCTGGATTCAGAACACCAGGAAGGACCGTCTTTCTTTTTTCTCCCTCTTGCATATCCTTGGAAGCACGTCACTAGACTCTCTCACGCACCCACTAGCACTTTATAGAGTACAGCAGTACAGTGTAGAGCAGAGTACAGTGTAGAGTGTAGAGCAAACCGGCTGGCCAACAAACCTAGGCAGCTCTCGCGCCGCACAAGGGATCTCTGGCCGTGAGCAGAGACCGTCTGACATGGGGAACAGACTGAAAGTCTAGCTGAGTTATCACTTAGAAGATTCTGTTAAGATGCTAATGACTAATTAGAAACAAAATGGCATAACTGAGAGCAAAACACAGAGAAATATGTGTGGCTCAAGAATCTTGCCAACTTTTTCCAATCCGTGTTTAGTTTCATGTGGGTTTCCAATACATCTTGATCACCTTAAAGAGACATTGTTGGGGCGCCTGGGTGGCTCAGTGGGTTAAGCCGCTGCCTTCAGCTCAGGTCATGATCTCAGGGTCCTAGAATCGAGTCCCGCATCAGGCTCTCTGCTCAGCAGGGAGCCTGCTTCCTCCTCTCTCTCTCTCTCTCTCTGCCTGCCTCTCTGCCTACTTGTGATCTCTTTGTGTCAAATAAATAATAAAATCTTTAAAAAAAATTCTTTAAAAAAAAAAAAGAGACATTGTTAACAACCACTTCACGTCCACCTCTCAAAAGGCCTTGGGCTTCCACCCAGGTGTAAGGAATTAGAGCTGCTTCTTAGCATTTTGCCCCTCTCCATGGAGATGACATTCCTCACCATCACATCAGTATGTAGCATACGATGAGGTGGTTTCGGGGGGTCTACAGGCTGGTTTTATTACATGCACAGGAGAATTCTAACTGGATGGCATCTGACTTTTTTTAAGCCATTAGACGTTTCCTCAAGTTTTTAAAGATGTCAGACCATTTTTATTTTTGGACATTTAAAAGCAATGGAATACAGTGATCTTTCAAAGATTCTTAATCAATGGGTCTCCTCCACACTCCCACAGAATTGGAAGGTAGTCTCGATCAATACTTCCTACCGGGTTTCTCCATCTACAGTCAGTGTTAGGACAGTCATGATCTTATTTTTTATCATTTTTCTGATAAAGAAACAGGGTACTTTGGGAAAAGGGACAAACAATTGATTAAGAAGTGAGCCTCAGTGGAAATCATCAATAAAATGCCTGGGGATATATTTTTATTATGAAGTTAATATTCATATTCTATATCAAACTGATGTCTATGGATGTACTCAATACTTCTTAATTTATTAAATTATTGACTTATACATAAAAATTTTCCAGAAGCATTTACATAAATGGTAACCAATTTTTAAATATCACTTTTTAGGGGCACCTTTGGGTGGCTCTGTCAGTTGAGCCTCTGACTCTTGGTTTCGGCTCCGGTCATGACCTCAATGTCCTAAGATCAAGCACCATAAAGGGCTCTGTACTTGACATGGGTTCTGCTTAAGATTCTCTCTCTACCTCTCACTCAGCCTTTGCCCCT
Organism: Mustela erminea; assembly: GCF_009829155.1. Lineage (NCBI taxonomy): Eukaryota > Metazoa > Chordata > Mammalia > Carnivora > Mustelidae > Mustela > Mustela erminea. Next base: position 62,114,221 of record NC_045616.1, read on the forward strand.
TACAAGCTTGCTCACAAGCTCTCTCCCTCTCTCTCAAATAAATAAATAAATCTGTAAAAAAAAAAAAACAAGTAAAATAAATGTCACTTTTTTAAAATGCCTCTTCCTTTCCAAACCAGATTATAAACTAATAAGCTGATCTCCAAGAAATACCCTTAATCCAGCAAGGTCTTAAATTTGTACTGCCTTATTAGGGCTTTTCAAAATAATCTTGAATGACTCAATTAGCTGGTCCTTTACATTTCATTAATATAACTAACTGTTAATGATAGCTTTATACATACACTCAAACAGTTTTTTACATGTAACAAGATATTAAATGGCCAAAAGCTGAAATAAAAATCACCATACCATAGAGGCTTACCTGCAGAGGAATTACTAGGATAGGACTATGCACTACCACCACTCTGAGCCCATGTCCCAGCCTATTTGAGAGAAGGTTAGAAATTTTCTGGCTGAATGAGGAAGAATGTTTAAACAGTTGTTGGCTTGGTAGGGATTGCCGTGGAGTCTCCCCACCTTCTTAGAGCTCAGTGGGGAGAGAACATCCCAGGGAGGGCAGTAGCAAAAGAACTCCCCCAAGACAGCAGAAGTGCAGAAAGAAATCTGGTATCTCCCTTCCAGGTAGAATTCCTGCTGAGCCGCAGAAGGAAATGCACAGGCCTCCATATACTACCACCAGAAAAGCTGTGGAGCAAGAGCGTATATGATAGTGACAAGGGCTCCCTAGAGCTGAGAGGGCAAGAGGACAGCACAAGAAGTCTACACTGCCAGTTTCGAGGGGCAAGGATTTGTAATCTGTCCTCTGGCCAAATAGACAATGGAGAAGGCGGCAGCAGACTTAAATCACCTTGAAGGGACCCAATCCAAGATGCTGGAGCTGTACTCCTAAGAGCAGGATCCAAGAAAGGCGTGATAAAGGGTCAGCTGGAAGGGAACCTGCCTGGCTCAGTCAGTGGAGCATGCAACTCTTGATCTTGGGGTTTTAAGTTCGAACCCCATGTTTGGTGTAGACATTACTTAAAAATAAAAATCTTTAAAAATTTATATATAATATAATTTTTATATTATATATTTTATATAGAATATAATGCACATTATATTTTATATATATTATATAATATAATAATTATTATATATAATTTTTTAAAGATTTTATTATACATGTATGTATATTATATATTTATTTATAAATATATATATAAACAGTCAGCTGGAGAGTACATTCCTCCAAGCAAAAAATGGAAAACGGAGGAGCCAGCGAGGAGGACAAAAAAGTACCAAAGTTCTCCACGAGAGAAGATATTCAGTAACGAAAATAACTTAAGAGACCCAAAAAACGCCACAGTTTTTCCCCCTTTTACCTCTTATTCTCTCTGCCCAGAGCCTGAGGAACTAGAAACCTGAGCAGAAGTGGTGTGAAGTAAGGAGAGCTGATATAAAAGGCCACACACCTTCCCTTGTAGCAGGTATTCAACACAAGGTTAGCCTTGAGCTGAAGGAAGCATTAGAGTTACTGCACTGGACGAGGGATGGTGGGAGTTCCCGTTTGCATCAGATTGGACTTTTTAATGACTGAAAATAAGTCTCAAAAGCTGTGACAAACTCCTGAGATACAGTCCAATGCAAAGATCTGATGGAACTGATTTCAAAGAGAGAAACAAATCTGTTTCTGTGTCCTATCAAGTCCAGCCTGTCTTTTAAAGTATGAGGTTCACTTTTGGTCATCTACTATTTTCAGTTTTAGGCCCCAGAGAAATCCTAAGAGCTACCTAGTGATCAATATGTATTAAATCAAAGTTAGAATATGAGGGAAACACTTTTGCTCCCAAACCTGTTTTGTGCTTTTGTAAACCCCTTAGCATGATCCACAAGGTCTTCTGGATCCTAACCTCTGCCAACTTTTGTGGCCTACCATTGAGCATGCTCTCTCAACTCACACTGCTCCAAATATATTGATGGATTGCTTTGGGTTCTTCCAAAACAAACTCTTCCAGACCTCAGGAATTTTACATATACCCTTTCTTTTTAAATTTTATTTTATTTTATTTTTTATTATATTCAATTAGACAACATACAGTACATCATTGGTTTTTGATGTAGTGTCAATGATCACACATACCTTTTCTTATGCCTGGAACATTCTTCCCCAAATTCTTATTGAGAAAAAGGTGTTAAAACCTCTGACTATGAAACTAGATTCATCTATTTCTCCTTCAAGTTCTATCAGTATTTCTTCTAATATATTTTGAAGCTCTATTATTATATTTTAATATATTATTCTCTTGATTCATTGACCCCTTTTTTATTATAAAATGATAATATTTATCACTGTTAATATTCTCAGTTCCAAAATTTTGATATTACTATAGTCACTTCAGCTTTCTTTTGATTAGTGTTAGCATGATGCATCTTTTATATCATTTGACTTCTAATCTATTTGTGTCTTTATATTTAAGGCATGTGATTTGATATCAGCATACAGTTTTCCATATTCTTTTCTTATATCCAATCTCATAATTTCTGCCTTTTGAGGTGTTTAGACCATTTACATTTAAGATAATTATTGATATGGTCAGATTTAGATCTACCATCTCACTCTTTTCCACTTGTCTCCTCTGTCCTCAGTTGCCATTTTCCCTCTTTTTCTGCCTTATTTTGGATTTACCAAGTATTTTTAACATATTTAATGAATTTTATTTTCTATGTTGTTTTATTAGGTGTATCTTTTTCTTTTTCTTCTCTCTCTCTTTTTCTTTTGGTGGTTGATTTAACTTGGCATATTCTATATTCACTATCAGTAAGTTCACTTTATTACCCTGGCACCTGAAAAATGCTTCAAATCTATATGAGTTTGAATATTTTGTTGATGAGTAAATTGATAACAGAGCTAAGCAAAATACCAATTAAACAAAATGCTCAAAATATGGAATATTCCTGTTAACTCAGTTACTAATCAAATGAGGTTGTTCAGAAAACTACATGCTTCTATCTTTTTCTGGTTTGATTTTTTTTTTCCCTATGGGCCTCAGGTCTTACAAGTTTAGTGTACTGGAAATATTTTTGCAGTACCTCATTCTCATCACTCTTAACACCAGCGAAATTGATATCTGAACACAGAAATGGAAGAGAAGGTATAGAATGGAATAAATCTGTACAGAGCTCAGGATACACCCTATAAGTTATTTGTGTATTTAGCTTCTCTTTGTTTGAAGAAAAGCATAATGTCATATGCTTTCTCTGTAATCTGACCTTATCCTTAACATAAAGAGGGAAAGAAAACATTCTTCTAGTTGCTTAAGACTAAAGGAGCATATTTACTGATGGTTAAAAAGAGTAAAAGAGAAAAATCATTTCTATGCCAGACTCACAGAAACCACTAAAGAATTTTAAAAATGAAATTGAATCAAATGAGATTACAATAAGAATAATAATGTACTAGTAAATGTTGAAAGTATATTAAAATTGCCCATATATTTAACTGTACTCAGGACATGATAAATAGACCAAACCATGTATTAGAACAACTCCCACAAGGGTAATGCTTTTTTGTGGTACATAAAAACATGACCCTATCATAACTTTCACATATTATTTCCAGTTCACAATCCTCTAGGGCAAAAACTATCCCGAAGATGTAAAAATAAACTGATTACTGTAAATAATAATTAAATGAAGATAAATGGCAAACAATTGTAAATAACCTTTCCTACAGAGATAAAGGACATTCACACATTTAAATTATACTTGTCCGCACCAAAGCTTTTAAATAGTGATAAATATAGATCACATTCTAAATCTGTAAATCCTTACTACAAAGAGAAGCCTCCATAAACTGAAAAAGTTCAAGTTATCAGCTGAACTAGCATTTTCTCTATAAGGCACAGCAATGATAAACATCTATTAGCCAGTAGGTATTCTCATGGAACTTCTAGAAGACAGGATAAAGGTTATCAAACAGGGTCCTTGAACATCAGTCTCTGTGAAGTTTAGTTCTCCTTCAAGATAGGGCTCTGTTGGTGTGACCACACGCAGTGCTAGTGTGACTATATCTGCACTATAATATTTACTTTACACTCAACACTGGGCCTGTGATCTGCATCTGCAAAGGGGTACATACATGTATATGTACATATACACATATATAGGACTGTAGTCCTTCACCTGTGAATGGGAATATAGAACCCCTCCAAGAACTACCCAACTCCTAACCAAACACATGTCAGGTCCCAAGCTGACCTATAAGCACCCACATCACCTATTCCCTCCCAGCAGAGTCAGACAGGCAAAAGAAGAAAATAAACACCTAAATTAGAAATCAACAAGGAGGTCTTCCAACTTCCTATGTCCAAACTCACTAAATGACTCTGGGGAGAACAAGAATAAGCCTTTTGCTGAGGCCTAGAAAGCAGGAGGCAGCTGAGGCTTAAGAGGCTAGAACAGGAGCAAGAGGCAAGATGGTGGAGGAGTAGGGGACCCTATTTCAACCAGTCCCCTGAATTGCACTGGCTACCTACCAGAGCACTCTGAAAACCCATGAAATCAGCCTGAAATGTAAGATTATACACGTCTGGATCTCCACGGGGCAGAAGATCATCAGTTGAGAGATACAAAGGACAGAGTTGGGATCGCCATCAGAGAATAAACCGAAGGGGGAAGGAGCCACCAGAAGCAAGCCATTGGAAAGTAATACCCTAATGCAAACGTGCCTGCACTTGGGGACCAGTGATAGCTTGGGGATTGGTGAATGCAAGACAGGAAAGGACTGAACAGCACTCAAACAGAACAAAGGGACTTAAGGGACAATTGTTGGGATCAGGCAGCCACAGGCACAGACATAAACCCATAATCCCAGGACCAGTGGCAGTTGCCACTGGGCCGTGCCTGAGAAGACCTGGTGCAGACTCAAGTCAGTGGTACCGGGAACAACAGCTGCCAGCATGGGCTCACCCGGACCAGTATCGCTGGCAGTTTTGGTGGCATGGGGTTACAGAGACAAGCAGGGGGCCACAGTCAACCACTGAAGACAGTTGCTGGGGGGCACATCACCTGTGGGAGGCTGTGATATTCAGTGGGGCTTGCAGAGGGAGAGTCTGTGTGTTCTGGACCGTTCAGAGAGGAGCAGACTGTGGGGCTTCTTTCTCTATGAGGCAGAGGCCTGGGTGCCGACAGTTTACTTTGCTCTGACCCTTCGAAAAGGCGCAAAAAGCCACCAGAGAACAAAAGCCCAAAAAACTGGTTTCTGCACAGCCAAGCCCCTTGATAGCAGGCAGAGCAAGCAGGATCTACCCAAGCAGGATCAACTGAAAAACAATGTGGCAGCCCCTTTCCCAGAAGAGAAGCTGAGACAACAAGAGGACAACACCCACGGGGTCCCCATAAAACTGTAAAGCCCAAAACCAGGGGAAAATAGTGTATTAAGTTCTTGGTATTGCCTCACAGCTTGTATATTTCTTAGATACAACTTTTCTCTCTTTTTAATACTTTCTCATGATTTTTGTTCTTTTTTTTAAACATACTTATCATTTCAACGAGATGTTTAATACAACATACTCCACAGTAACTTAACTTGAACTTTTGCATACGTGTTTTTTTCTTTTTCTTATATATATAGATATAAACTTCAATGTAGTCCATTTTCCCTATTCAGTACTGTATATATAGACACACACACACACACACATATATATGATCACTTTTAATTTCCCTGTATCTCTGGAAAGCTGAGTTCTCTAACAAGAGACACCCAGGAAGAACTGAAATACACTTCCTTGCCCACATCAAGAGATTATAAGCACCTTCCTGTCACCACCCCCCACCTTTTTAATTTTTTTTCTTCCTTTTGTTGATCTTTTTGTTTGTTTACTTTTGTTTTTGTACTTTATAAATCTTACCTTGGGGCTCATTTTGGCTGGGTTTTTTTCTTTTTCTCTTGTTGGTCTTTTCGTTTGTTTCTCTACTTTATAAATCCTACTCTTGCGGCTCATTTTGGTTGGGTTTTTTTTTTTCCTTTCTTTTTGGTGATGACTTCAGATTGCTCTGAAAGTTCCCAGGGTGCACCTTGCCTGGACAGTGGTTGATATTTTCAGCTATAAATCCCCTCAACCACAACTCAACAGAATGACAAAGAGGAGGAATTATCAACAAAGAAAAGACCCAAAGATAACGGCCTCTCCAGCAGATCGAATGGATATGGATCTAAGCAAGATGTCAGAAATAGACTTCAGGATAGCAGTTATGAAGACAATAGTCAGGCTGGAGAAAACTATTAATGGCAACATAGATTCGTTAAGGAGAGAAAAGCAGATCTGGCAGATCTTAAAAATGCTATCAATGAGATAAAATCTAATCTACATACTCTAACAGGGGAAATGAGGCAGGAGAATGGATCAGTGATCTTGAAGATAAACTGACAGAAAAGAAGGAGCAGGAGGAGGCCTGGTACAAACAGCTTAAAATTCATGAAAACAGAATTAGAGAAATAAATGCTACCATGAAACTTCCAATGCCAAAATTATTGTGATCCCTGAGGGATTGGAGAAAGAGAGAAGGACTAGAAGATATATTTGACCAAATTGTAGCCAAGAACTCCCCTAATCGGGGAATGAAACAAGTAATCGTGTCCTAGAGGCAGGAGGACACCCCCCAAGATCAATGAGGGCAGATCAACCCCCATGCATGTAACAGTAAGACTCTCCAATCTTAGAACAAAGGAAACCATGTTAAGAGCAATTAAGAGGAAGAGATTCATTACAGAGGGAGGAACATCAGAATAATGTCAGACCTGTCCAGAGAGACCTATAAAGGACTGGCAAGACATATTCAGAGCACTAAATGAGAAGAACATGCAGCCAAGAATTCTTTATCCACAAGGCTGTCATTCAGAATAGATGGGAGAGTTAAGAACCTTCCAAGATGGGCAGAGACAGAAAGAATCCTGTGACCACTAAGCCGGACTTACCAGAAATATTAAGGGGGGGGGGGGCTTCTATAAAAGGAGAAAGACCCCAAGTGTAATACAGAACAGAGATACACAGAGATACAATCCACAGAAACAAGGACTTCACATGATGACAATAAAATCGAATCTGTCAATAATCACTCTCAACATGAATGGCCTAAATGCTCCCATTAAATGCCACAGGGTTGCAGACTGGATAAAAAGACAGGACCCATCCATATGCTGCCTATAAGAGACTCATTTTGAACCTAAAGATACATCCAGATTGAAAGTGAAGGTGTGGGGAACCATTTTTCATGCCAACGGACCACAAAAGAAAGCTGGGGGGGCAATTCTCATATCAGACAATTTAGACTTTAAGCTAAAGACTGTAGTTAGAGATACAGAAGGACACTATATCATTCTTAAAGGGTCTATCCAACAAGAAGATCTAATAATTGTAAATATCTATGACCCCAACATGGGAGCAGCCAATTACATAAGCCAATTGTTAACCAAAATAAAGAGATATATTGATAATAATACATTAATTGTAGGAGACCTTAACACTCCACTCTCAGCAATAGACAGATCAATTAAGCAAAAATCAACAAAGAAACAAGAGCTTTGAATGACACACTGAACCAGACGGACCTCATAGATACATATAGAACATTCTACCCTAAAACAACAGAATACTCATTCTTCTTCAGCATGCATGGAACTTTCTCCAGAATAGACCACATACTGGGTCATGAATCAGGTCTCAACTGATACCAAAATACTGACATGATTCCCTGTATATTCTCAGACCACAGTGCTGTAAAACTGGAACTAAATCACAGGAAAAATTTTAGAAGAAATTCAAACACTTGGAAGCGAAAGACCATCCTGCTCAAGAATGTTTGGGTCAGGGGCGCGTGGGTGGCTCAGTGGGTTAAGCTGCTGTCTTCGGCTCAGGTCATGATCTCAGGGTCCTGGGATCAAGTCCCACATCGGGCTCTCTGTTCAGCAAGGAGCCTGCTTCCCTCTATCTCTCTCTCTCTGTCTGCCTCTCCATCTACTTGTCATCTCTCTCTGTCAAATAAATAAATAAAATCTTAAAAAAATTAAAAAAAAAAGAATGTTTCGGTCAATCAGGAAATCAAAGTAGAACTTATTCAATTCATGGAAACCAAAAAGAACAAAGACACATCAATACAAAATCTATGGGATATGGCAAAGGTGGTCCAATGGGGAAATACATAGCCATCTAAGCCTCGCTCAAAAAAAAATAGAAAATCTTGAATACACAAACTATCTTTACACCTTAAAGATCTGGAGAATCAACAACAAATTAAATCTAACCCATGCATGAGAAGGAAAATAATTAAGATTAGAGCAAAGATCAATGAATTAGAAACCAGAAATACAGTAGAATATATTAATGAAACTAGAAGCTGGTTATTTGAAAGAATTAATAACATTAGGGCACCTGGGTGGCTCAGTGTGTTAAAGCCTCTGACTACAACTCAGGTCATGATCCTGGGGTCCTGGGATCAACCGCCACACTGGGCTCTCTGCTTAACAGGGAGCCTGCTTCCTCCTTTCTCTCTTTCTTCCTGCCTCTCTGCCTACTTGTAATCTCTGTCTGTCAAATAAATAAAAGAAATCTTTTTTAAAAAAGAGAGAGAAGAAGAAAAGAATTAATAATATTGATAAACCACTGGCCATATTTATCCAGAAGAAAACAGAAAGGACCTGAATTAATAAAATTATGAGTGAAAGGGAGAGATCATGACTAACACCAAGGAATTAGAAACAATCATCATAAATTATTACCAACAGCTATACGCCAATAAGTTAAGCAACCTGGAAGGAATGGAGGCATTCCTGGAAACGTATAAACTTCCAAAACTGAAACAGGAAGAAACTGACAACCTGAATAGACCAATAACTAGTAACGAGATTGAAGCAGTGATCAAAAACCTCCCAAAAAACAAGAGTCCAGGGCCTGATGGATTGATTCCCTGGGGAATTCTACCAAACATTCAAAGAAAAAAATAATACCTATTCTTCTGAAGCTGTTTCAAAAAACAGAAACTGAAAGAAAACTTCCAAACTCTTTCTATGAGGCCAGCATTACCTTGATCCCAAAACCAGACACAGCCCCCATCAGAAAGGAGAATTTTAGACAAATTTTCCTAATGAATATGGATGCTAAAATTCTCAATAAGATCCTAGCTAACAGAATCCAACAGTACATTAAAAGGATTATCCATCACGACCAGGTGAGATTTATGCCTGGGATGCAAGGGTGGTTCAACATTTGCAAATCAATCAATGTGACAAAACACGTAAATGAGAGAAGAGACAAGAAACACATGGTCCTCTCAATGGATGCAGAAAAAGCATTTGACAAAATACAGCATCCTTTCCTGATTAAAACTCTTCAGAGTATAGGGATAAAGGGAACATTCCTCAATTTCATAAAATCTATCTATGAAAAACCCACAGCGAATATCATTCTCAATGGGGGAAAAGCTGAGATCTTCCCATTGAGATCAGGAACACGACAAGGATGCCCACTCTTACTACTGTTGTTCAACATAGTACTAAAAGTCCTAGCAACAGCAGTAAGACAACAAAAAGAAATAAAAGGTATTCAAATTGGCAAAGAAGAAGTCAAATTCTCTCTCTTCACAGATGATATGATACTCTATGTGGAAAACCTAAAAGTTTCCACACCCAAATTACCAGAACTCACACAACAATTCAGTAATGTGGCGGGATACAAAATCAATACACAGAAATCAGTTGCTTTCTTATAACAATGAAATTGTAGAAAGAGAAATTAGAGAATTGATTCCACTTACAATAGCACCAAAAACCATAAGATAACATAGAATAAACCTAACCAAAGAGGTAAAGGATCCATACTCCAGGAACTACAAAACATTCATGAAAGAAACTGAAGAAGACACAAAAAGATGGAAAAACATTCCGTGCTCATGGATTGAAAGAATAAGTATCGTTAAAATGACTATGTTGTCCAGAGCAATCTATACTTTCAACACCATCCCAGTCAAAATACCAATGGCAGGGGCGCCTGGGTGGCTCAGTGGTTAAGCCGCTGCCTTCGGCTCGGGTCGTGATCCCAGGGTCCTGGGATCGAGCCTCGCATCAGGCTCTCTGCTCAGCAGGGAGCCTGCTTCCTCCTCTCTCTCTCTGCCTGCCTCTCTGCCTACTTACGATTTCTGTCTGTCAAATAAATAAATAAAATCTTAAAAAAAAAAAATACCAATGGCATTTTTCAAAATGCTGGAAAAAACAATCAAAATGTATATGGAACCAGAAAAAAACTCAAATCACCAAGGAAATGTTGAAAAAGGAAAACAAAGCTGGAGGCATCACGTTGCCTGATTTCAAGCTGTATTACAAAGCTGTGATCACCAAGACTACGTGTTACTGTCACAAAAACAGACACAGAGACCAATGGAACATAACAGAGAGCCCAGATATCGACTCTCAACTTTATGGTCAACTAATCTTCGACAAAGCAGAAAAAATATCCAGTGGAAGAAAGATAGTCTCTTCAATAGATGGTGCTAAGAAAATTGGACAGCTATATACAGAAGAATAAAACTGGACCATTCTCTTACACCGTACTCAAAGATAGACTCTAAATGAATGAAAGACCTCAATCTGAGAAAGGAATCCATCAAAATCTTAGAGGAGAACATGAGCAGTAACCTCTTCAACATCAACCACAGCAACTTCTTTCAAGACATGTCTCCAAAGGCAAGGGAAACAAAAAGCAAAAATGAACTTTTGGGACCTCATCAAGATAAAAAGCTTCTGCACAGCAAAGGAAACAATCAACGACCAAAAAAAAAAAAAAAAGGCAACCCAAGGAATGGGAGAAGATATTTGCAAATTATACTACAGACAAAGGGCTAATATCCAACATCTATAAAGAACTTCTCAAACTCAACACCTAAAAAAACAGATAATCAAGTCAAGAAATGGGCAGAAGACATGAGCAGACACTTCTCCAAAGAAGACATACAAATGGCTAAAGGACACATGAAAAAGTGTTCATCATCATTAGACATCAGGGAAATTCAAATCAAAACCACACTGAGATACCACCTTATACCAGTTAGAATGGCAAAAATCGACAAGGCAAGAAACAACAAATGTTGGAGAAGTTGTGGAGAAAGGGGAACCCTCTTAACACTGTTGGTAGGAATACAAATTGGTGCAGCCACTTTGGAAAACAGCTTGGAGGTTCCTCAAAAAATTAAAAATAGATTTATCCTATGACCTAGCAACTGCACTACTGGGTATTTACCCCAAGGATACAGATGTATTGAAAAGAAGGGCCATATGCACACCAACGTTCAAAGCAGCAATGTCCACAATAGCCAAAATGTGGAAAGAGCCAAGAAGCACTTCAACAGATGAATGGATAAAGATATGGTCCATATACACAATGGAGTATTACTCAGCCATCAGAAAGGGTGAATACCCAACTTTTGCAACAACATGGACGGAACTGGAGGAGATTATGTTAAGTGAAGTAAGTCAAACAGAGAAAGTCAGTTATCATATGGTTTCACTTATTTGTGGAACATAAGGAATAGCATGGAGGACATTAGGAGAAGGGAAAAATGAAGGGGGAGAAATCGGGAGTGGGAGATGAACTAAGAGAGATTATGGAATCCAAAAAACAAACTGAGGGTTTCAGAGGGGAGGAGAATGGGGGACTGGGTGAGCCTGGTGATGGGTATTAAGGAGGGCACGTGTTGCATGGAGCACTGGGTGTTATACGCAAACAGTGAGTCATGGAACATTACATCAAAAACTAATGATGTTAAAAAAAACTAATGATATAATGTATGATGACTAATATAACATAATAATTAATAAATAAATAAAAGCTAGAATAGGTCCTAGCTTTGTAATCTGTGTCTGGTTCTAATACTTGACTTCCTAAGAAAGCTAAGAAAGCAGAAGATATGTGTCTACAATGCATGGATGTGCATACACGGGTGTATTCTAGGAAGAGGTGCTACATCTCCCAGCTTACTGTGAAAGGACCTATGGATAGAGGTCCTACAGTCCCTCTGGAACAGAAGAACTGAAACATTCTTAGTCCTTACAGGCTAGAAAAGGCTGGTTGATCCCCCTAGCCCCCACTGCATGTCAAGTTTGGAGAATTAAAACCTTCCCCAATCATCACTGGAACACGTACAGTTCCTTCTCTTTTTATGACTAGGGGCCACCCCTAGCAAGGATCGCCTGGTCTTCTATTCCCTCCAACTGTGACACTATGTGAGCACTTCCACGGCCTCAGTGCATCAGTGCTGAGGGCATCCAACCTAGAAACAGGCAAAGAAAATCTGCAACCCCTAAAAGGAACTTAGTCCCCAGGATGGAGGGGCGGAGAAGAAATAAACTGAAATTAGATGAGTCTCACCAATAAAAGAGACCAAAAAAAGATTAAAAAATTAAAGGATAAGGAAATGCAAATCCTCAAAATGATGTAATTAGGACACAAAAAAATATTTTCTGAAACTAAAAGGATTTGAGAAAAATTTTTAATTCCATAACCTAACTGAAGGAGAATATTCACTCCCAAGAAAAAATTAGAATAGGACCTGGCAAATTTTCTGCAAAGATTGACTTGGTAAATATTTTTTACTTTGTGGCCATATGCTTTCTGTTGAAATTGCCCAAATTCACCACTGTAGCATGTAAGCAACCATAGACAATACAAAGATAAATGTGCCTGGCTATGTTCCAATAAAACTTTAATTATAGAAACAGACAGCAGGGTGGATTTGGCAAGCAATCTCAAGTTTGTAGATGCCTGGCCTAGAAGGTCAAATAAAAAATCTATCACAACACAGAAGACAAAAAAGAAAAGAACTAGATCCAGAATATTTAAAATGGAAATCAGTAACTCTTTTTTTTTTAAAAGATTTTATTTATTTATTTGACAGAGAGAAATCACAAGTAGATGGAGAGGCAGGCAGAGAGAGAGAGAGGGAAGCAGGCTCTCTGCTGAGCAGGGAGCCCGATGCGGGACTCGATTCCAGGACCCTGAGATCATGACCCGAGCCAAAGGCAGCGGCTTAACCCACTGAGCCACCCAGGCGCCCGAAATCAGTAACTCTTGAGGGAAAAAAGGGTCCAGGTGAAAACACAGCTAAAGAACCAACACTAGAAAACTAAGAAAGCCTTAACCCTTTAGGCTTAACCAGGCATACCCTGCTGAAATATTTGAACTACCAAAATAAAGAGAAAATTATATTAACTCTCATTAAGAAAGAAAACGTTACCCAGAAAAGAGAAAATTAGTATTAGATTTTTCACCAATGTCAAATGGAGGAACAATTTTTAACAAGGTGATGATACAAGATAAACATTAAAAAACTAGTAATCTTCCTCTCTACTAACATTAACCTGAAATAGAAAACCAATTCCATACATGAGAGCAACAACAGCTATAAAACCCAGAAAGGAAACAGATAAATATTTTTAAATTATGTATTTTTAAATTAATACTGAAACTTTAACTAATATATAAAATTCCGATCCAAATCCCAACAGCGTTTTTAGAGTAAATGGAAGTAATTATTTTAAAGTTCATATGAAAGAGTACATTAGAACCAATAAAAAATTTTTGTAAAATAAAGAACAGTGAAAGGAGATGTTCATAATACCAATTATGATATTACAATGTCATTATATTTAAAACATTGTGTTATTGGCATAGGAATACACAAATCCATTAGCAGAAGAGAACAGAGAATCTAAAAATAGATCCAAATATACGTTGAAACATAATAAATGATGAAAATGGAAATGAAGGAATTGTTTCAAAAACTATACTGGCTACAATAATTAACTATCCGAAAGGAAACAAAAATTATATGAGATAAAATATATAGAGTTCAAATAGATTCAAAATATTTCTTTTTCTTTTTTTTAAGATTTTATTTATTTATTTATTTGACACAGAGAGAGAGAGAGATATCACAAGTAGCCAGAGGCAGGCAGAGAGAGACGGGGAAGCAGGCTCCCTGCTGAACAGGACCCTGAGATCATGACCTGAGCTGAAGGCAGAGGCTTAACCCACTGAGCCACCCAGGTGCCTCTCAAAATATTTCTTAATTGTAAGAAACTTAGGACACTATGTTACAACCTCAGCTTCAGAGATAATTTCTTAAGCAAGCCAAGAAATACAAAACCAGAAAGGAAACAACAAACATTTAATTTTAATAACTATATGGCAAAGATAGCAAGTCAAATGACAAATGGTAACTGAGGAACAATCTTGTCACACAGATGAAATATGAGGCTAATTTCCCTAATAAACAAAACTCTTTCAAAACTAGTAAGAAAAAGACAAGTATTCCAACAAAAACAATCTACAGGGGATGAACAGAAAATTCACAGAAGAGGAAATGCACATGCCTAATAAATACATGATAAGATATTTGACCTCACAGTAGTTAGGAAAATATAAATCAAGACCAGACATCATTTTCCACCGCTCATATTAACAAGAGTGTACAAGACTGGTAACTTCAGTGCTGGCAACAGCGTAGGGAACTAGGCATTCATACACTGCTGGTGGGAGTGTGAATTCCTCCCATCTTTTTGCAAAGTAAGACACCCTAAGTCTACAACTGCCACTTTGGAGAATTCATCCACATGAAGTAAGAGCACAAAATATAAGATATAAGTAATAGGCTTAATATAAAGATATGAGTAATAGGCTTATTTGCTTGCTTATTTGCTGCCTTATTTATAGCGCCAAAAAAAGACTTAACCATTCATCATGATGAGACCAGCAAATGAATTATAACAAATCCACACACTATGAATATAGAACATTACATGTTATTAAAAAGAATGAGTTGGATCCACATGTATTAAAACAGAGGGACTTTCAGGATGTCAATATATATGCATTTTTGCCATTGCCACTGGGTGTGTGTGTTTGTGTGTGTGTGTGTGATATGATCACAAATAGAAGGTTAAGACAATTACACATATACACTCAATGTGAACACTGGTTACTTTGGGAGAAGAAGAAACAGACTGTTGACTATTACTTTGTACACATTTATGTTTTGTTACAAAAAGTATTAAGTGCTTCTATAACTTGAAAAAATTTCAATAAAGCAGGTTAAAAGAAATCAAGAACTTCTGGTTTCCCATGAGATAATGACAGCTGACTAAATGACAGTTGAATCTCTGCCAAAACCACAGAGATCAACCAGGAGAACAAATGAAACCACCCATAACTCACATCTAGAGCCAAGGCTCAAAAGATAACTGGCAGGGCCCAGCACAAAATGAAAATGAGGGGCTGCAGCCAGAACAGAGATACCAATCTCTCCTTCCCAGAGGCGGATCACTGTCAATAACCCAGGAATGGCAACCCGCCAGAAATTCCGACTCCTGTGCTAGGATACATTGGATCCTAGCACTTGGATCAGTGGTAGACGAGAGGCTCCTGCTGAGTCACCCACTGAATGCACCACGACAATGACAAACATGGACAAGGACAGCCACCCCTTTGCCCTGATCCCAAGCTCTCCTGCACCCGCTTCCTTGATGGGTCTGGAGGGCTGGACAGAGCACAGGTCTCCACCTGCCCAAGCAACTGGCTGCCCAGCTAGAGAGGGGCAGTGGTCACAGACCAGGGGCAGGAGCAGGTAGCTGAACTGATCCCAGAGAGGCAGAGAGGTAAGGAGGAGGTAGAATAAAAGGAGGAGGTAGAACCACACATGAATGGGGGACTCGAGGTCCTGAAGCATGTCCAGCATGCCAACCAACTTCACTTACAAAACACAAACCCAAGATGAAATTATTAAGAATTTCAAGACAGTGACTACAGAGCACTCAACCCCTTCTAAGAACAGGGCCGTGTGGAAATGCATGGCAGCATGCCCATGAGGCAAGCCCTGCCTATGGCATAACCAAGAGATGGAACATACTAGTAACTTCAATTAATGCACAGGGAGGAAACAAACATCTGAAATCAGCAGAAACCTGGCCAGAGAAGAGAGTCAGGTGGCAGCAGAACAGATGAAGATCACCTTCAGAAAGAGCTTTCCATCCTGAGGTAGAAATACTGAAAACAAGCCTGATACTTAGATACAGGGGAAATGAAAGCGAGGGCTGAAAAGTTCACAGGACCAAAGACAGCCATCTTGTGTGGGCACCATTTCCAGAGGGAGGATGGTAACTTGGGGAGGGGGCGGGTCACATTTCCCCAAAGCCTCATGGTTAAGGGGGAAGAAGAAGAAGTGCACAATAGAAATTAAGGGCCCTCTGGAAAGAGAAGTGTCACAAAATCAGAAGACCCTCCCTCTCTCCCCAAAAGGAATCATTGATGAAAGCAGCACATCCCTGCACAGAGAGCAGAAGGCATACATAAACTAAGAAACCTAGTGGGCTCTCACCTCTGCTGAGAGAGTCACCAGTCTGTGCTCGTCCAACCAGGAAAACATAAGACATTTCATGCTGAACAGAAAATGGCAGACACGAAAGAAATCAATCAACCTTGAAGAACTAACAGTGATAAAAAGAAAATTAAGTCTGATTATGATTCCTTTCATTTCAAGTTACAATGAATGTTCCAACCATTATTCATCTGTATTTCAGAAGTAGCAACTTGACAGAAAAGAAAGACAAAACAAAACAAAACACAAAGACTGGAAGATCAGCCCCTCTCTGAGAAAGGCAGAAAGAAACTAAGTGCGTGCGTCATGACACACCTGGCATTGGGGGTTTGGTGTAACAATAAACTGACTGCAGAAAAGAGATGGTTAAAAAAAAAACACATTAGAGATGGGATCTTGAAAGACAGCACCAACCTATCATTCTTCAAAGCAATTATTTCCTTTTTTTTTTTTTAGTGATTAAATTTTCTAAATTGAAAAGCATTTATTCAAATAGTTCTGAGATCTTTTCTGTCTACTTTTGAGGCTGTTTTTCACGTGGTTGTTTTCTGAGCACAATTCCTATCTACCTTAAAATTAAGAGATTCACAATGTCCAAGGTATCTCTCAATTTCTGAAGAGTTAACACAAAGTTCTTTCAAGGAGTCCCAGTGTATGTAATCTGGTTGCTAAGCAACAGGATTCTTTGGAACTGTGATCCACAACGGGTAAGGAATGGATCTGAAAAGTACATTGTAAAATTTTCCAAGTAACGATACAATCATAAAGATCATATCGATAGTAACAAAACACATAAAATATAAAATACTCAAACTTCCTTATAGCCTGTTTGACAATCACATTAAATCTATCCACTTAGGAGTTATGTATCTATCAATTTAATAAGAAAAAAAATACCATGTTTTCATATAATGCATTTGTGACCAATAATGTCACCTAAGATTGCCCTTCTGTAAGGGTGAGTTTCAAGTTTCACCTCAGGGCTGTACAATGAAAACTTCAGGTACAGATTTCCCCCAATACCTAAAAGTAGAGTGTGTCTATAAAACCTCTAAGAAGCAGAAATGGCATAGAGTGAAGAAGCAATTACCATTAATTTATATGGAAAATTTTTTGAGTATCTCCAGACCCCCAAAATAACCTCTCTTAGGCTTTCCTGATACCTTAGGACACATCTTGCTAACAGATGCACAAAACAAATCGCAATAAAAGGCAGACGTTCACGCACATAGTTCAAGGCCAGGGTAGTTCCCAGGGAAGGTGCTCGGCAACCACACCCTCACGGCTGGAGGTGCTGGAGGTGCATGCTGGCTCTGTAAGGGCTGGATGCAGAACAAATACTGAATGCTCTTTTTGTCTTTCACCTTTTTTTCATAAAAACGAAAATATTCTTTGGATTTCTTTTATTTGTCAGAAACAGGGACTAATGCAGGTCTTCCATAAAAGCGTAGGAGCATAGTGCAAATTTTCGAAAAACAGGGACGCCTGAATCCCAAGCTTTTACTCCAAAACTTGGGCTCCAGCCTTCTAGGCTGCGCTTGGAGAACGACGTCAAAAGAAGAACGCTAAAGGATAACTATATATTCAGAGTTAGTTGTCTTCATGCCAACGAAATGTCAAATGAATAAATATACAGATGGGGCAATCTTCAATTTCTTTCTCTCTCGTACTTGGAAAGTTTCTCTGAGAAGCAGAATGAAAATGTTAAAATTTTGAGAGGCTTTTACCAGTCTTTTTGAGGCTAATCCCTCAAAGATGGGAATTTGGAATCTACGGATGTAAAGGGGGAAACTGCTATAAAAAATACACATTAGGGGACGCCTGGGTGACTCAATGGGTTAAAGCTTCTGCCTTTGGCTCAGGTCATGATTCTAGGGTCCTAAGATCAAGCCCTGCATCGGGCTCTCTGCTCAATGGAGAGCCTTCTTCCTTCTCTCTGCCTGCCTCTCTACCTACTTTTGATTTCTGTCTGTCAAATAAATAAATAAAATCTTTTAAAAAATACACATTAATAACATGTATGGCACTTCTCACAGTCACCTATGTTTCTCTGCAATCTCACTTGCATTAACATTTAGGCGTCTCCAGGTAAAGAACATATTTTTCAAGCATTACCATATGACTGCAGTGATTTATCCTTTAAAATGTATACCCACCCATACTACCATTGCAACATACTTTGAATACTGTTTTCTTCATAACTGCTTTGAGCCAATATATTCATATATGAAAATACAAGCTACCCTCACAAGAGTGCTTCATGTCTACCTAAACCAAGTATGATTCACTCCTATTCCTTGTACACTGATTAATGTTCTTACTGCCTTTTTGGCTGAGTTGCATTTATAGGGAAAAAATCAGTTCTATCACATCAATGGTATTTGCTCTCCAATAACATAATGCTGTAGAGTAGGATGTGAGGTCATAAGAGACTAGACTGGTACAGTGGGAAATGGAAAGGTTGAAATAGGAATTATCTACTCAAATTCTGGAGTTTTGAAGACGGTAACAGAAAAATTAATGGAAATGTTGATCCGAAATGGTTTTCGACCAAAGCACCAGCTATCAATGGTTCAAAAGAAAACTTCCCGCACCTCAAAAGCTAGCTCTTGCTAGGATGAAATAGTTATAGCTATCCCCCTTCCAGAGTATCAACACCTATCTACTCTTTCCCAGAAAAGGAAATGGCCTATATGAAAGTATCTTCCTCGAACAAACACAATTAGCGGGGACACCAATCTTGTTGCATCCAAATCAGAACAGGGAATTGCAACTCTACTAATGGGAAACTAGGAAATTAAGACCAGTTCCCAATAAGAACACTGAAAAATACCAAATAAGATATTATAAAACATCCTCTCAAAGGTATCAATATAGTGAGGAATTAGCAGGCCAATCTCTAAAAGATGAAAACCCAGTTGGGTAAGTGTACCCTCTAGGAGTAGTTCCTCATTTAAAATCAAGTTGTGAAACTGAGCTTCTTATTTTAGAAGATTCGAGGGGAGGAGGGAACTAAAGCCAAGGTGAGCGGCCCCCAAAGGTGGGGAATGCAGTGAATGACTACAGGGCTCATCTGTGGCCCCAAAGGGGGAAAGAGTGAGCTGAAGCAAACCAGCACTTGGGCAGACTCAAGCCCTGCTTTGCCCCAACTGGGTCACCCAGGGAACCTCAAGCCTTGAGCTCAGATTAAGCCAGTCAGCACCAGAACCACGGACCCTTAGCAGAAGCAAACGAAAGGCTCTGAAGGATAACCAGGCACAAGTGACAATATGAGAACCCATACGAACAAGAGAGAAAGAGACAGCCTTCATATTTTCAAATCATCAGATACAGATAGTAACGCAATTATACTTACACCATTCAAAGACACTGAAAGCAAAGCCTGAAAGTTTCAGAAGAGAATTGAAAATTATATTGTAAAAAGTGATTCGGTAGACTTGAAAAAGAACCAAGTAAAAATCCTAGCACCAAGGAAAAATGTAATCAAAATTCATAAATCAGTGGAAAGACTTAACAGTGGATAAGCTACAAACGAACAGAGAATTCCTAAACTAAAAGATGTCAGAAAAACTATCCAGAATACATCACAGAAAGACAAAACGATGGAAGAGGGAGCAAAACATGTGGTAGAGAAAGTGCAACATGTATTTACTTGGAGTTCAAGGACAGGAGTCAGAAGATGAGGGAGAACCATCACGTGAAGGGATCATAGCTGAGTGTATTTTAGAATCACTGAAAGACATCAATCTGTAGACTTAGAAGGATTAACAGTTCCCAAGCAATCTAAATAAGAAGTCTGCACCTATACACACTGTAGAAAACCAAAGACCAAAAAAAAAAAAATCTTACAAGCAGCCAGAGGAAAAAATGCAGATGACCTTCAAATGAATCACCCTTAGAATAGATACTTCTCAGCAGCGAGAGGGGAAGCCAGAAGACAGTGGAGTGGTATCTTCAGTGTGCTGAAAGAAAATAACCACCAAACTAGAATTCCATATGCAGTAAAAATATGTTTCAAGAGTGATAGTGCAATAAGGATATTTTTAAACAAAAACAGAGTTTGCCAGCAAGGACCCACACCAAGAGGAATAAGGGGTGCTATTCAGGCAGAAGAAAAATGGTCCCAGGTGGAAGGAATCCAAGAAATAACAAACAAAAAGGGACACAGGTGGATCAGCCTCTGTAAATAACCCTGACTGCACAAGGCAGTAACATCTCAAGAGGCTTAACATGTCCAGGGAAACAACACATAAGACAACAAAAAGCATGTAAGCCAAACGGAGAGAAACCTTCTGTGTTCCTGGAGGCAGGAGCGCTGCTGACTCACTTTACACGTTGGTATGTTAGAGGCGCAAGCTGTATTTTCTCCGGTAACCAAGAAAAGACGAGAAACACGTTACTGGGAGGGAGAATCAAACGACTCAAAAGAAAAAAAAAAAAAAAACACCAAAATGCAATCCATCCAAAAGAAGGCAAGAAAGGAGGGAAACAAAACAGATGGAACAAACAGAAAACTGAAAAAAAAAAAAAAAGTGGTAGATTTAAACCCAAATATATCAGTGATGACATTAAAATATAAATAGAATTTTTAAAAGTCGGTAATGGAATCACAGAGTTAGAATTAAATAGGGGCTTTAAAACTAAACGAAACTACAGATTTCACCTGTCTCTCCTGTTTAACCCTACTGCTATTAGAATAACATCTAAACTCCTTAGCACTCCTCTTGTGGAGGGCTTTCTGCCTTTCTCACCTCGTTTTTTGACCCCTCTTGGTGCTTCCACAGTCACATGGGGCAAGGGCCACCGTGTAGGACAGGGCAGCTATCTGAGGGGCTGCGAAAGGTTCAGTAAAATCTAAAAGACAACACCAACTTTAATGATACTGTGTATTTTGTGACTGCCTTGGTGAATTAAATGAATTACTTGAAATATCCTGATACTGGATAATTAACCTTGACCACTTATTGTGCAATTCCACAGGATCAGAACCACATGTGTTTCACTCATTTTATATACTTTACACCAAACAGAGTGCCTGGCACATAGCAGGTACCCAACTGTTGACAAATGAATGAACTACATTAATGCGGGTGCTTCCCAGCTAATAATTCCCATTGGCACACATTGACTTGTAAGTTATACAGATCAGAGTTCACGGCCTGAAGGCCTGAAGGTGCTAACTCCTTCAATTGATCACTCGAGTGATCACTCCCGTGACCATTACCGTCCTAGCTAACCCTCTATGCATCTCATTATGCGCAAGGGCCTGTGCCTAGGAACTTTTCATGTATTAAATTGCTGAATACTGGGGCACCTGGGTGGCTCAGTGGGTTAAAGCCTCTGCCTTCGGCTCAGGTCATGATCCCAGGGTCCTCGGATCGAGCCCCACATCGGGCTCTTTGCTCAGCAGGGAGCCTGCTTCCTCCTCTCTCTCTCTCTGTCTGCCTCTCCAGCTACTTGTGATCTCTGTCTGTTAAATAAATAAAATCTTTTAAATAAATAAATAAAATTGCTGAATACTCCTAACAACCCTGTAAGGTAGGTACTATTACTATTCCCATTTTATAAATGAAGAAACCAAGGCACAGATAAGGAAACTTGCCCAACTACAGGACAAACAAATGGCAGAGCTGGGCTATGAACCTGGGCGGTCTGACTCCAAAGTCCAAGCTCTTAGCCATTGTTGCCAAAAAGCTTCCCTAGTTATCAAACTGTATAAGCACCCACAATGAGACTGATTTCACCAAGGGGACGTGTGCTATGTACTTTCATAACTTGACCAAGAGGAAATGCACCTCATGATATTCAGTCAAAATGCACGTGCAGAATCGTGATACATCTGCTGCAGCCTTTCCTATCCTCTCCTCGCACCTGCAAAGGGAGAACTCAGTGGCCCTGGAGATATGTCTTGTTCTCTGGAGTGGTCAGCGAAGCCCAAGCCCACCAGTGACCCAGGTTGAGATGTCAGTCCAAGATGATTGTGAATTATCCAAAGCTGCAAAGAGGCTGAGACCTCTCCACACCCCAACCTAACTGGGCAACAAGAGGTGCAAAACTTATTGTCACACGGGAACGCAAGCTCTGCTTCTACCCAGGGGGAGTCATGCTGATGAAGATGGGAAGGCAATCCAATGCCTCAAGAGGACTTGCTCTTGACACACAGAGACAGACACTTTGCACAGAAGCGGAGGACACGGGGGAAGTGTTCCTGACCCAGATCCCCCATTCACATAGCTCAGGGGCAGGAAGGCCTCACCTGGCCCCTGAGTCACCAAAGATAGAGGAAGGCAAGGGCCCCATTCACAGGGAGCAGGGATTTCTGAATCATCTGACCTGGTTTCAATTTCCAACTTTAAAAGAGAAAAATCTTCAACAAGGTGGGAAACCAGTCTATTTGTTCATTTGAAAAAGGTTGCTCGTGAAGACAAAAGTATGACCAACCCACGTGAAGAACCTAGCCCCGGTCTGATAAAGAGGAAGCACGCCATAACTGGGAACTTCTTATTCCTCCTTCCAGGCTGCCGACACGTCTGCAGGTGCACGCCTGTCTCCTCAGGTATTAGCCTATTAGTCTCCTTGTGCTGTTTGTGCTTGTGTTGTTCTTTTTGAAACAGAAGCAACTGAGAAAAGCAGTAATGTACTAATTGTGCAACAGGGATGTATGCACATGGCTTGACCACCAGAAGGAACCTCTGCACACTTCTTCTTACACAAGGCCTGCACCAACCTGTAACTGCTGTTTCGGTTTTCACAAGCCTTCATGTTTTCCAAAGAATCTAATCCAAGCCTGCAGGCACTCTAGCCAAATGATTTCTCTTCTGTACTGGTAAACTTGACCTAAAAACGTAATTCCTCTCATTCTCCCCAGCGGAAAATCAAGTGCTTCTCAAGTGACACGCTTCAGGTGACCAAGAGCAGGCAACCTTGACTGCTGAGAAGTCAGGATGCTGCTCAGGCCTCCCCCAATTCTCCTTACTCTGCATAGTAATTGCTGCAAATGTGGCATGTTGCATCCCACACACTTCTGAAACATCCATTGCTTCAGAAAATGCTGTCAGGTAAATTAAGGACAAAGACAAAACTTTAGTTCTAAATTCTCCGGCTTTCTCCTTGAGTTACAGCACTTTATTTTAAGCTCCTTTATGCCACTCGGTAGACACAGCCATTACAGGCCAGAGGATGCGCACAGCACCCCTGAGCCTGCCCAACCCTGCCTAAGAGTCAGAGGCCAAGGCCAGCCCTTGACTTTCCCACTTACAAGCTGCGCGGCCTTTCAACCTCTCAGCTTCTCAGAGAACGGCTTTCCTTACATCTCAAAATAACACAGCACAACTGTGATGAGTAAGTGAAGTCTTCATGGCGTTACCTTTTGTAAATAGAAAGGGATTAAATGCAGACTTCCCTGTGATGAAAATATGGCCCATTGTACATGCTAC
Organism: Mustela erminea; assembly: GCF_009829155.1. Classification (NCBI taxonomy): domain Eukaryota; kingdom Metazoa; phylum Chordata; class Mammalia; order Carnivora; family Mustelidae; genus Mustela; species Mustela erminea. The sequence goes on from NC_045616.1 coordinate 62,138,061, forward strand.
TTATTTGGATAGAGGTATTAACGACTAGCAGCACCATTTGGAGGATTCTGCTTGTCCTCTTGAAGACATAAAGGCCTTAGCAGCCAGGACCTAGTTCTGTTGACAAATGAACGCTGGGAAGCCATGTGCATTTGTCAGCGCAGGCTGCCTAACAAAAACCACACACACAGGGCTCCAACAACGGAAAAGTTTCTTACAGTTCTGGAGGCTGGGAAGTCCAAGATCCAAGTGCCGGCAGATTCAGTTTCTGGTGAGACTCCCCCTGCCTGGCTCACTGCCTTCTCCCTGTGTCCTCACAGGGCAGAGAGAAGAGTGAGCTCTCGGATGTCTCTTCTGATGCAGAGACTAATCCTACCTGATCCAGGCTCCACGTTTAAGACCACATTTCACTTCGATCACCTCCATAAAAGGCTCATCTTCAAGTCACAGTGGGCAAGTAGGGCTTCAACATAAGAATTTGGGGGGGCACATAATTCAGTGCCCAGCACCACGTTTGATGCCTCCACTTCCAGAGGTTTTTTGGCCTCGCCAGAGATCCCTTTCCCCACAGAGCCCCAAGATTCTGCAAGAGGATCTACCATGCTGTCTACGTGGCCTTTGTGCTTCACTTCATTACAACAGGTGCCCATGGAATCTTTTCCTGTAATGGTGATGTGTACTGGGGGCAGGACGCCTTTATCACCCAAGGTCAACAGTCACGTTGTGGATGAGGAACCAACTGAAGCTCCTGAAACAAACTAACTTATCTGGGGTTCTGATGTGCTCTTTGAAGACAGAAAGAAGGCCCCTCCCTATAGAGCTGTGCTCTCTCCCTGTACCTGGTCCAGAAAGGAAACTCCTGGTGCCTCAGCCCCTGGGCCAAACAGTACTCACTGACTTTACAAAGGTTTTCTGGGAGCTCACCACAAAACGGGTACTGTTCTGGGCCACTAGGATCCAACAGTGAACGACATGGGCCACAGTCCCAGCTCTCATGGAGCTGGGTCTAGTCTAAAGGCTGCTTAATACTTATCATCCCTTAACTTTTCATCTTTGTGCTTAGTTTCAGAGTCAAAGCAGGGCTGGGAAGCCCAACTAGGGACTACATGTGACTGTGGGACATCGCTTCACCTCTCTGCACCTCTTTCCTCAGATGTACTGTGGGGAAGGGTAGGCATGGCCCAGATATGCTGTTAACCCAAACAATGCCAGGCAAGTAACAGGCTTTGGATTTTTCTTGGTTTGCCTCGTGTAACCTCAGACTTGCCTGTGTGTGTCCTTGGACACCATATTTTGGGGGTGAGGGGATAAGGCAGCCAAGGGGAGGGGCAGAGAGTACCTACAATTGTCAGACTCAGGATATCACTTCCACCTTTCTTGAGAGAAACCAAATCTCTCCAGAACTCTGGCCTCCAGGGAGGGGCAGGGACATGTTTTACCCTGGATTCAGGAGAGGGACTCCCTCAGATAGGGTAGTTCTGCAGGGATTTTGTAAGGATTAATGATATGAGCAGAACCCCTAGCCCAAGGCCTGGCACGTGGTTTGTGCTGCATTAAAGAGATACTGATAAACGCATGAGAGCATGAGACAGTCTCCCACAGGACGCAGGAGTTCCCCAGTTCCCCACAGAGCACTGCTTGTCTCCTCCCCACTGGACTAAGAGCCATGGCTGTGACCCCATATAGCCACTGGGAGTGCTGTCATGGTGACATGACATGGAGGGAGGCCCCTGTGAGAGTCTGGGATCCTGAGGCCCCAGCCACTGCTGCGGTGCTGACATCATGGCTGCTGCCTGGAGCCTGGAGCAGAGGCGAGAGCCTGGTGAAGAGGCCGGGGAAGGGAGCGGCTAGCCCAGGAGAAAGAAGGGAAATGTATGCTTGTGTGTCCCAATGCTGGGGATGGAGGGTGTCAGGAAGCCAGAGGTCTCATAATTGGGGGGCTGCTAGGGCTCTGGGCTGCTAGGCCCAGAGAGGATTGTCCATGACACACGCATGAACATTATTTAGCTTTTCTGTCCATTATATTTATATATAAAGCACTGTTGACTTGTTTCACCTAAAAAAATACCATCCTTATAGTAACCTATGAGGGGCAACTATGTTATCCCCATTTTAAAGATACAGAAATGAAGGCACAGATGGGTTAAGTAACTTAGCCAAGGTCACACAGTGGAGAGGACATCAAACCCAGAGCCTGCAAAGCTCTTGCCAGGAAGTACCTCTCCTGGCTGGCTGCCTCTCCCCAGTGAAGCTCGGTAACCATTCACAAGAAGCTCACGGTTCTCCTGCCTCTTCTGGAAGAGCACAGGCTGGCTACCTTTTCCTGTAAAGGCCCAGAGAGTAAATATTTTCAGCTTTGTGGGCCACTTGGTCTCTGTCACAACTACTCCGCTCAGCCACTGTAGTGTGAAGTCAGCCGTAGACAATACGGAAATGAGTGAGCATGGCTCTGTTTCAATAAAACATTATTTATGTTCACTGAAATTTGAATTCCGTATAATTTTCACCTGTCACAGAGAAATGTTCTTCTTCTCCCTTTTTTCCCCCACTATTTAAAAAAATGGTGAAGTCTTTCTTAAGCTATTAGCTGTACAGAAACAGGTGGCGAATTAGATTTGGTCTGTGGCGGAAGCCCACGCACCCCTGCAGCAGACACAACTACGTGTGGCTCTGCCTTTGTCTCCCCTCCCCTGACCTCGGACGGCTGGGGAGTCCCCACCCAACCACCTAACTTCCCTGGGCCCTGGGAGGCACTCAGCTAGGTGGAGATCAACAAGGGAGTTCTGCAGTTCAAGCTGTGCCATAAACCCGCCAAATGGCCTAAAACATGCTCCTGTTGAGCTCCAACTTCCCAGAGGACAGGCCTTGTCTTCTTTATGATCATAGAGATCAACAAGTAGTTGGTGGTGGTGATGATGAAGATGAGGAAGAGAAAGAAAGAGAAGGAGGAGGATGTTACCCACATGCTTCCTAAAAGAATCTAATGTTTTGCATATAAAGTCATTGAAAAGTTACAAAGCTTTTTGATAGAGATGCTCTGGTTTCAATTTGACTGATATTTTAATAGAAAACTTACAACAAAAGGGGTTGACATCTTTCCTAAAGTCTCACTAGTAATATCTAACCATGAAAAAATGGATCTCCAGATCAGACTTATTATCTTGTCAGATTAGAGATGGATCTAGCTTCTTTCAAGGGTTTGCACATGGCTTAATTCCAGACAGCTCTGGACCCCCCACTATTTTGTTTGTTTTCACCTAACATCCTCCACAACTAGTAATCTTTGAAACACACTGTAAAACATGGGGATGTAGATGGAATATCTTTAGCTAATATCTGTTATCTTCTCCTTAGGCACCTTTGCTAATGATACCGGTCATCTCTCTTTTCTCTAATTCTCTCTATAATTAAAGGGTTTACACCAATGCTTTCTCTACTGGGTAACTTTAGTGTGGGAAATAACATCCTATGTTTCTGAAATTAAAATTCCCACTATCAGTGAAAATAGCCCCATCTCTTCTCCCTGTGTGATTTAGAAACTTTCCACCTGTCTCTGCATCACACACCGGCTTCTCCCGCTTCAGATCTCTCGTGAAGGTCTTGGGTGAGGTTAAACATGTTCCTATTCAGAACTCTCACTCCTGTAATAACCCAGGCTCATCTCTCCACAATGCTCTTCTACTTGGGTGGCTTTTAAAGCGTGTTTATTTATAGCTGCTACTGGTCCATTATCCCCTGGGAACGCAATGTCTTATGCTTGGGGGGCGTGGGGGTCCTCGAGCTGGAGAACACAATGCAGTACTTAGATATTGGTCTATCAGTCTATCCAAGTTCATCCAAATTTAAATGGTTTTGTTTGCTTCACCAGTACTTTTTCTGCGATTCTTCCATTTCACAAGCTCTCCAGAGATAGCAAAGAAGTTAAAAATTAAGCCTTTTTCTACATTTTGTTTAAGTCATTCAACTGAGAGATTTTTAGAAGGGCAATTTAAGTTTTAATTAAAACTTGGGGCTCACAGGAGGGCTTGTAGACTGGATGCTGCTCATGTATAAATAAGCTTAACCCACAGTATAACCTAGTGTACTTCTGCCTTTTCGCTGGTCAAATAATCCTATACCAACATCTTCTGCATCATTGGGGACTAGTTATTAAAAAGTTCCAGTAAAATATAAATGTTATGCCCACATTTAAATTATTCAAAAGCATTTGAATTTCAATTAATTAATCAATTATTTAGTGCCCATTTTATACAAAAGACCAATAAGCATGTAAAACAGAATAAAAATATATAACTCTTACCTCCAAAAGCATCCTCATTTGCATTTTTTTTTAAGATTTTATTTATTTTTCAGAGAGAGGGAGAGAGAGCGAGCACAGGCAGACAGAATGGCAGGCAGAGGCAGAGGGAGAAGCAGGCGCCCTGCCGAGCAAGGAGCCCGATGTGGGACTCCATCCCAGGACGCTGGGATCATGACCTGAGCCGAAGGCAGCTGCTTAACCAACTGAGACACCCAGACGTCCCCTCATTTGCATTTTTACAAAATAAAAATATTTCGGCTTTCAAATACAGATTTCCAAATATGGAGGAATAAAATACTTAAGATCTAGCTAAGAAGACTTTTGGATAATATATAATTACAGCCAAGCAGCATTTTGATAAATATGTTTACGAAACTTCCTAGGAAGTGACCAAACTGTTATTCATTTCAGTAAATACATATTGATTTTTTTAAAATATAAAAATGAAGGGTGAAGAAGAGAAGAGTAAGATAGCTACAAACAAGAATTGCAATCAACAGAAGAAATAGCAGCCCTTGAAAAGAAGTCCCTGCCAAGGGCACTCACTAGTACGCCACCTTCGGAGAGGCAGCTCTTGGGAGAAACATCCAGAAGACTGTGTGAGAGGCTTATCGTAACTCCACCCCATACCGCCACTGCTCTTCTTTGGCAAGTACTGATGGTAACTCACCATAATATTCAAATATTTGTTCAAATTTTTTTCATTAGCAGAAATATAGTTCAAAGCACATTGCTCTTGAAACTCAAGAAAGAACATTAACGGATGTTCAATATGAAAGGAAATATTGAGAGGAGAGGAATAGTTCCATGCCATGTAGTTAAACACACTCAACGTAATCTGAGGCAGTAAATAGGCATAATCATTGACTTATGTCACAGAACAACCATAGTAAGAATAATTGCTAATATTTACTAAGCAGCATAGGAAGAACATAACCTATTAAATCACACAATAACAGTGTCATGAAACACTATGATTATTATCCATTTTACCCATGAAGAAATGGAGCTTAGGGACATTCAGTAGCTTGAACAAGGTCACACAGTTAGTAAGTTATGAAGCCAAGACTGGAGTTCAAGTATGTCTAATGGCAAGGCCAGCTCCCAACCACCTTCCCTGATGCTCTCATGGGATACAGTGTTCTTAAAGCAAGTTCACATTAGCCATGTGATGATTTCTCTGGGGGAAATGGGAAAACTACACTGATTTGCTAAAGAAACCACAAGCATCTGGCCAACTTGCATTTCAGATTTTCATTTAAAAAACAGAGCTGTTGTAGCTGCTAAAATGCCTCCGGGAAAATATACCAGCAAGATCCCACCGCCTTGCTTACCATCACTACAAACAGCAACAGAACCCTTTCTTATGGTTCAAATCCTCCCTTAACTTGATCCAACACCAAACTCATGCCTGGCGTGTGCCAATGAGCCTCCCATAAAGCAGCAGGAGTTCAGGTTCTGGGAGGATGGAGTAAGCACACTCTGCTTTGTCTCTCCAACCTGATGGAATTATAAAATCTGGAAAGAGCGCATGGCCCAGTTACTTGAGAACCTTGAAAAGTAAATACTAGCAGGTGGATTGGAGAAGACAGGCAGAATCAAAATATCATCAAACCAGTGGTGGTTTGATCATTTTTTCCTCACGGGTATCCCCTAGCCTGTATTCGGAACAGCCTGAAAACCATTAGTGCTCTCAGAAGAAGCTCCAGAAGGGTTCCTGGGTGGCTCAGTGGGTTGGGCTGCTGCCTTCGGCTCAGGCCATGATCCCAGGGTCCTGGGATCGAGTCCCGCATCGGGCTCTCTGCTCAGCAGGGAGCCTGCTTCCTCCTCTCTCTCTGCCTGCCTAATAAATAAAATCTTTAAAAAAAAGAAGAAGAAGAAGAAGCTCCAGAAGACACTCCAGTTCTGGCTCAAGGAATGGGAAAGGGGAAAAAAAAAAAAAAAAAAAAGGAATGGGAAAGGGGTTTCCTCACATTTGCAGGATGGTGGGGTGGGGGGGTGGGAGGGGTGGAGGAGAGATTTCCCATTTTTAAAAAATCCTTCTCCATTCTCTCATGCCTCAGCCTTCAAGTGACCCCGTGAAAGTAGCAGCAGGAATCCACAGGAGTCTAAAACTCTAAAGAAAGAAAATGTTTCTCCCAAATCAGGGAAGCTGTAATCTGGAGAGGGTGTTACCATTAACCTTTTCCTCCCTCCACCCTCTCCTCACTTGGCTCCAAAAAGTATAGAAGGAAGAGCTTGTAAAAGCAAAACCATAAAACTATGTATGTACCCTTGGGGTCACCTCCACGTTGCACACACAGGGATCTCAGCATACCATGGACTTCAACAAGTAATTTATGAGACGGACACCCTCCCAGGTTACAGACTGGCCACTGGGTGGCATCCACACCAGACTATGCAAAGAGCATTGTAAAGTCTTTGAACACGGAACTCCTACGGAAACCACAACCCGCAGAAGATGAATAGGAATTTGTAGGCTGAACCCAACTGGATTGGTTCCCTGCTGAAGGAAAAATATCAAGATTCACCATACAATTTAACCAAGATACGAAGTCTGATAATACAATCCAAAATTCCTAGACATAAGAACCAGGGAAGTGACAACTTGCATGGGAAAAGATCATCAAAAGATGCAAACATCTAGATGACAAAGATGCTGGGATTACCTAACAAAGGCTTTAAAGCAACGATTATAAATATAGTCCAATAAGGGTTAACACTTGAAACAAACAGAAAGGTAGAAAGCCTTGGCAAAGGACAGAAGATAAAAAGAAGAACCAAATGAAAATTTTAAAACTGAAAGATAAACCAAAATGTAAAACTAACTATATTCGTTCAATATTAAAATGGAGACAAGGAAACGGTCAGTGAACTTAAGATAGAGCAATATAAATTAACCAATCTGAATAGCAGAGAGAAAAGACCAAATAAACGATGAATGGCACAGGGACGCCTGGTGGCTCAGTCAGTCAAGTGTCTTGCCTTTGGCTGAGATGGTGATCCCAGAGTTCTGGGATCGAGGCCCAGGTCAGGCTCCCTGCTCAGAGGGGAGTCTGCTTCTCCGTCCGCTCCTCACCTCCCCCTGCTCATGTGCTCACTCTCCCTCTCTCTCTCTCAAATAAATACTCTTAGAAAAAATGAAGAGCAAAATAACACACAGAACACCACGTCACTGGAATTTGAAAGGAAACGAGAAAAAGAATTTGAAGAAATAACAGCTGAAACTTTCCCCATTTTAGTGGATGTTGATGAAACCTAGCCTTTCAAGAAGCTTAGCAAACTACTACTACACGGAAAAGCAACAAGGCTATGGAAGAAATGAACGACATCATCAAACAGCGGAACCTAAATGATGTTTGTCGAACATGCGCCCCAGCAGACACCATTCTGTTTCTTTCCTTTCCTTTGCAGAATAACTTCTCAATATCAGTCTTTATCATACTTGATCTAGTAGCGGCATACGGCATGCTTGATCACTCACTCTTCTTTGCAACATTACTTTTCACTCGGCTTTCAAGTCAGTCTACTCTCTTCCTCCTAGCCGGGGGTCCCTGAGGCTCAGGCACTGGCTTTCTCCTCATCAACCCCATCTCTAAGTGCTGGGTGCTTCAGGACATAGTCTAGTTCTTGTATCTTCTTTCTGTGCACACTCACTCCTTTGGTGACTCCATCCCAGTTCAGAGACTTAAGTGTCATCTATGAAGTGATTACTCTCAAATTTATGTCTACAGGTAGGACTTGGCCCCTGGACCCCAAACCTCTATATTCCATGGTCACTACACTGTCCACAGAGATGTCCATAAGGTAACTCTAACTGGACATATTCAAAGCTGGTCTAGCCATGATCATCTCCTCTCCAAAACTGCTAGTCACCACCTCAGTGATTCTGAATTATGCAAGGCAAAAACCTCAGTTTACTCGCGGCTCTTTTTCTCAGCACAGAGACAATAAAATCTAACAGCCAAAAAGAGACCCTGGCTCTGAACTGCCTAGATGAGAATTCTATTTTCATCACTAACTAGACTGTGACACTGCACAATTTACTTAAACTTTCGGTGCCTCAGTTTCTCACAGCTATGGGATGGGGGTAATAATGGTACCTACTTCCTCTTAGATTTGTTAGAGGAATTAATTACACGAGGATGTGTAAAGGATTTAGTGAGCATATACGGATATTGGCTATTATTTCTAATATCATCATCACCACTTCATACTCCCACATTGCATCCATCAGAAATTAGGTCATCTGTGTCTTTGAAACATATTTGGCATTTGACTACTTCTTACTACCTTTGCTACTACCAATGTCAACCAACCCATTGACATTTCTCTCCTGAATTATTCCGAGGAGCTCCTAACTTGTCTCTTTCAGACTCTTCTCAGAGCAGCAGGCAGAACAATCCCAGTAAAATAAATCACTCCTCTGGTCAGAACTCTCTAGTGGCTCCTGTCTGGTTTAAAGCAAACATCAGAGTCCTTACAACAGATGAAACTGACACACGGTGTGTCCACCCCTCACCTTTCTGCCCTCCCCTCCCCGTTCTCGCCCACGTGTTCCACTCCCCAAACACAGGCCTGCTTGTGAGTCTCTGCAAATGGAAACACGTTCTAGACTCAGGGCTGTCTAAGATACTCTTCCTCCAGGTATCCACATGGCTTTCTCTCTCTTCTCTTTCAAGTCTTATCTCAAAAGTCACCTTCCTGGAAGACCTGCTCTGGTGACACTTCACAGGAGTTGAGAGCCCAGACTCCACAGTCAGCCAGCCTGGGTTCCAGTCCTGACCTTGCCACTTCCCAGCGGTGTGACCTTAAGTATGTTACTTACCTGCTCTCTGGGCTTCAGTGTCTGCATCTTTAAAAGAACAATAGTGGCAACCTATGGTTAGGATTCAATGAATTCGCTAAGCAATTAAATTGCTTGGAACAGTGTCTGGTACGAGGTGAGGGCTGTCATATTTGTTAAACCTAAGAAGATATGCATTCTAAGACACACCATTATTTTACCTGCCACTTAATGAAACAGTGGCAACTGAAGGAGCAGTTATAAGCTGCATCCCAATTTCACAGCTGCAAAAATATTTCTGAAAATGTGCATTTTAACATCAATGAAATTGATAGCTATTTTATAAGGTCATTTCCTTTCCCCTTCCCTGAAGTGTCTTCCTCCCTGACACGCCTCACTAACATATTTCTTATTCGTTTGGACAGCTATAACAAAGTACCGTGGACTAGGTGGCTTTAAACAGCAGGTGTTTTGGGGCACCTGGGTGGCTCAGTGGGTTAAAGCCTCTGCCTTCGGCTCAGGTCATGATCCCGGGGTCCTAAAATCGAGCCCCACATCGGGCTCTCTGCTCATCAGGGAGCCTGCTTCCCTTCCTCTCTCTCTGCCTGCCTCTCTGCCTACTTGTGACCTGTCTGTCAAATACATAAATAAAATCTTAAAAACAAAACAAAACAAAAAAACCAGATGTTTATTTCTCACAGTTCTAGAGGCTAGAAGTCCTGCATCAGGGCACCAGCATGGTCAAGTTCTGATGGGGGCACCCTTCCTGGCTACAGACAGTGGACTCCTCATTGTGTCCTCAAAGGGCTGAGAAAAGGTGAGGGATCCCTCTGGGATCTCTTTGATAAAGACACTAATCCCTTTCCTGAGGGCTCCACCACCTGACCCAATCAACCAACCAAAAGCTCTCTCTCCTAATACCATCCCATTGGGGATTAAGACACAAGTATTCAGTCCAGAGCAACACTGATATGTTACTTACTCTATGCTACTTACTATATGTTACTTATATGTTTTTTTACTGGTAAGTTCCCCAACTAGAACGTAGGCTCTAAGAAAACCGGAAATTTTGCCTTTTTTTTTTTTTTTTTTTTTGCTATAACTGAGTGTGTTGAGCATTACCTGACACATATTAGGCCCCAGTCAATATGTGAACAATAAATGAATGAAAGCGTGAGTGAAACAAAGAGAAGAAAATGAAGGAAATGTTTCTTATTAATAAGAAAATAAACAGAATCTCAAGATGTGTTTAATGAATGGATGAAAATGGTGAATGAATTATAACATAAGCTACATAATAAGAGTCAGGACTTGCTTTGTATTCCCTGGCCCGAGGACATGGTCGGCACTCGGCAGTTACTTGCTGCGCAAGGGACTGACTGAACGAATGCACTGTTTGCGGTCTCCTGGTCCTTGGTCTGTAAGACAGGCCCCAACAGAGAGAACATAAACATAGCCCGGAGAATCTTATTCCCGTGCTAGCAGGCTGAGTGCTGAGGAACATAAGGGAAATGGGGGTAAGATGCTGGACAGTTTACAGCAAAAGCTACTCTGAATACTTCTTCAATTGAATAATATACTAAAAGGCCAATGAATATAGCCTGGTTTTGGTCTATGCCCCAACTTGGAGTTCACACATTTACACGTGTGCACACGCACACACACGCACACACACACACCCCTCGCCAAAAGCAGGTAAATACGGGAAGGAAGGCAGGGCCATGGGTTTATTCTGTGATACAAGAGGGGCCCTGAGGCAGCTGTGGGGCAAGATAAATGACAATCCCTCGGCTTCTGTGGGGTTCCTCTGTGGGATAAAGGCTGTTGTAGTTAATGCTGAGGTCCGGAGGACTAAGGGTGGTCCTCAGATATGAGGGGAAGAGGAGCGGTGACTAGAAGGGAGGTCTTTCCAACGATGGAACGATACAAGCCTTCACCAAGTGTCAGGCCTTCCACTGGGCATTCGCACTTAGGCTTTCATCTAGTTCTCACTCCTCCTAGAACAAACAGGTATTACGCATATCCCACGAAACAGAGGAGAAAACAGCCTAAGCAAGGCCACTGATTCCTGAAGATGACTTATATCCTGGGACAGTCTTAGCCTCGCCTGTCTGCACTTTAGGGACCTAGGAATCTTGAGTAGGACGGCGGAGGAGAAAGGAGAAAGGTCAAAATGCTGCAGAGAAGCACTGGCTAGGGAAGGCCTGACTGAGGTCTCCAGTGCACTGGACGAGGGCTGCCAGCACCTGAGGGCAAACCAGAGTCTGGCTTCGGCGTGGTCCTCCTGCTTGTTCTCTTTGGTCGTCCCTGAGTCTTCAGTGAAGTCCTCAGTATGACAGTCTGGCCTCATTTCTGCTCTGGGGAAGCACAGACAGATCCTTAGGTATGTGTGGCTTAGTCGGACTATTAACGTAGGGAGGATGGCGCCATTCCCACCCTGAGGCCTGCGTGGGCATCAAAGCAGAAGCCAGACCCTGTGGGATGGAGTCCAGAGCCACCCAGTCCTTTCAGGGCAAGGTTCTGGGCGCATTCTACCAACAAAGGTGGGTGTCCCAACAGAAGGTCAATACTGGAAGGACATACAGAACCCATAAACATGTGGACCATGCTGCAACCAAGAACTTCAATCTGACTCTAAAACTGGGGAAACAGACAAGGGTATAAGAAGCAATCCACAAGGACACGGGACTTCAGCAAAGGGATCCCAGTACGGCTGCAAGGTGGCATTCTCCTGGCTGTGCCCATTCTGGACAGCTGAGGCTCTAGCTAGCCTTTGTCTTCAGCTCCTTAAAGGTACCTCCTGGCTCTTAACAATTCTTTTGTACATAACAGGTGTGCCAGAAGTATCTTGCACAAAGTAGGTGTTCAGAAATACATACTAAATGAACGAATGAAGGAAAATACATGTGGGTTTAAATGCCACTCAGTGTAATGCTGATTTAAATTGGCTTGTTTCCAGTATCTTAAGACTCATGCCTAGAGTCCAATTTTTCCCCCTTAAATGCAAAAAAAAAAACCTGAAATGTACATTAAATTTGGAAATATTAGTAAAAAATATTTTTGAAAAGGTCTGAAACAAAGGAGATTTAATTCAATGCAATGGGAGTCTACTTCACATGCATGTGTACGTGCGTGTGTGAGTACACACACACACACACACACACAGAGCTGGAGGGTGAGGAATGAAACTCCAGGAGCTAAATTTCCATGGAGGCAGATGAACTACTAAATACAGTATAAAATCACCTTCCAGTTCAGTTCTTCTATCCTGACAAAGTACTTTCACTGGTAAGTTTATCCTAATAAACTAGCGATCAAGATATAAGCAGCAACCATCATACCTATAGTGCCAGAAAGTTTTGTCCTCCAACCACAGAAGAGGGAAATATTTCTTACTTAGGAGCCCTCAGAAGTACCACCAGGAAGTCAGGGCAGACTCTGCTCCAACATCTGCTCTGGGGTGTTTGTATAGGTGTTTAATGGGGGTGTATGAATGGGTGTATGGGTGCTTCACAGAGAGAGCAAGCCTAGGGCACCATTTCCACATGACAGGTCCTTGTGAAAGACAGAGCTATCACTGTCACCTCTCAGGCTGCCACTCTTGGTGGAGGGGGCGTCCTGTGGGGGAGGAAAGGAGAAGCAAGCCCAACAAACCAAAGAACTAAACCGGGGTAACCTTGCTGAGACTCCTGGTGCGGGTGTGCTGCCTTCCCCCTCACTCACAAGCTCCAGACCTGGGGTCAGTAAGAACACTCCCCAGCAGTAAGCCACAGGCTGAAATCATGGTTTTCTGGCTCCAAACACAAGCAAGAAAACAAACTGATTAGCTCCCATCACTACATACAGCCAAGCCCCTGACCAATGTGAATTACACTGCCAGTGAAATCTTCCCATACAAAAGATTTGCTACTTACAGCTATAGTTCCCCTTAAAGTTATTGGTTTTTTCATGATACTTCTTTTTTTTTTTTTTTTTTATCCATTAACCCTGGATTACAGGGTTTTTTTTTTTTTTATTAAAAGATAAATTAGTCAGACAAGGCAATGATGCACTTGGTTTCCATGACAACGCTTCACAAAAAAGTTCAACCTGCTGCATCACCACAAAGCACTTTGAAAATCATTTCCTAGCAACCCCATAGGCACCCCGAGACATAGAGCTTCATCTGCCCTTTCCTCAGACCTGGGAGAATTACACCCATGACGACAGAGAAAACAGGTCACTCGGTTACCAGAAACATTTCAAGTGGGTGTATTTCATCAGCATATGGCACAAAATATTCCCAGCTATGTCTGCAGGGAGATGTGCGGCTTTCTGGACATGTCTAACACTGCATTTTCCCCTCAGCAGTGGCCTAACAAAACACTCCACAAAATTGCACCTGGACTCATTTGATGTGAGCACAAGTGACCACCTTGGAATAATTCACAAACATCCATGCAGTCTTCAGAGAAAGAGGAATTTAAAAATCATCCTCTGCAGTCTGGAAGACACAGTCTAGCTCTCTGAGCCTCAGTGTTCACACAGTGCAGGGGGAGGGGCTGTACTGCAGAAAACAAGAAAGAAAATGCAAAGTTTAGGGGCACCTGGGTGGCTCAGTGGATTAAGCTGCTGCCTTCTGCTCAGGTCATGATCTCAGGGTCCTGAAACCTGCATCTGGGCTCTCTGCTCAGCAGGGAGTCTGCTTCTTCCTCTCTCTCTGCCTGCCTCTCTGCCTACTTGTGATCTCTTTCTCTGTCAAATAAATAAAATCTTTAAAAAAAAATGCAAAGTTTAAGAGACTTCATAAAGAAGTTTACCATCGGAAAGATATGAAGTTTCTGCATATGTGAAAAGCAGTGGAATTTTTTTACAAATGAGAAACAAACATTTTTCTCTCCTTGCGATATTTCTTGAAGTCTTCCAAAATATCACCTTCTAAAATAACAGAAAATAGAATGGGCTCACTCTAAGACAGTTGGTTATTGTATGGATTGATTCTCTGATTGCAAACCACCCCTCCCCCACCTCCACCACCCCCCCCCCCATGCAGGGTCTGCTCTGCTCCGTGCCCTACAAGGCTCACCTCTGCTGTCTACACCACAGGCCTCCCTTCCCAGCTGGCTTCACGGTGAATGCATCCAGTGGGAGGGTGGGGAGAGATGGAGCTTGGGTCCTTTCTTCCCCACTTCTCCCTGCCTCAGTACCGTGCCCTGGCAATAACTTGTGCCTTCCTAAACCATACCCTTTCCTCTCCGGGCCCCTTGCCCTTTTAGCCGAGGGCTGGTAAGGGTTTCACATAGTTGCCACCAGGGCCCCTCCCTGTCTCTTGTCTTTCCTAATCCCTGCTCACACCTCCGCACCTAGAATCTCCACAGAAGTCTCTTCATGAGAACCAGCTGGGTAAATTGTTTCCCCTGGGACACTGACTGATGCAACTTTGACAATTGCAATCAATTCTGAATTAACATGTAGCAAAATCTTTTGTCACACAGCTCCCTTTTGACATTATTACCATTATTACCATTCCTACCTTCTCCGATTATCACACAAAAGAAGCTAGGAAAGAAGGTTTGAAATTCTCGTCTTATTTTAAGACCAAAGCTGATTCATTTCACTATAACCTGGGAAGAACAGCCTAAAGAGAAAGAGTGTTTCCTCAGGAACTTTAGGTCCATCGACAAAACAACGCTATTTAGTCAAAATAAGAAGCGGGAAGAACTGGATAAGTAAGAAGGGAAGGTTTCCACAGACCTTCCCCTAAGTCCTTCTGAGCAGGGGCAGGGGCGGGGGTTGTCTTCATAGCCTGGCTTGTTTTGCTTGCTGTACTGTGAATCTCCGTACCGTCAGCGGCATCCGCATTCATATGAGCACATAGAAAATGCATTCCAAAAAACTACACATGAATTTTGCATGAGCCACCATTTGGGAATTATCTTTCCCACCATTCCTTCTAAATTAGCAAAACAAATATCAAGAACCAACACACACCGTGTGACTCATGGTGCCCAAACCAGAAAACTGGCCCCACATGTAATTCCAGGGCTTCCAATGATTTCATATTCATATTAAGCTTCTGAACCAAATCTAAACCTTAGTTCCTGATTTGTAAAAATGGTGACCTCTCAGTTGTCCCTGAAAGATCTGAACCGCATTCGCTCAGTAGCGCCTCCTACAGCAGAAAAAGAAAGTGCCGTGAAACTGCAAGTCTCTGGCCTTTCCTTTGGATCTTAATGGAGTCAGGGCAATGACTCAAACAGGTAGCTGGCTTTCTTTCTTTCTTTCTTTTTTAATGCATAGGTGGGACCCATTAGATTGGGATTCTAGAGCTCTGGAAGAGGACTCCACAGGGAATTCTGGTATATACCAGGGTGTATGGCTGTACGCACAGGTGTAATGCCAGCGGGGCATCACATCTGTGCTCCACCTTCCTGAACTAAAAAGGCTGCAACGTAGTGTAAATCAAACTGACTAGGAACATTAGCACACTCATGGGGGGGGGAGGGGGTAGTCTCTTGAATCTAGCAGAAAACTGAGAGCAAAATCCATGTCAGACTTCACCTGTGGTATTCACTGAACTCCTAAAAACAACTCTGAGTTAGCCACCAGGGAAATGTAAATCAAAACCACTCTGAGCTCCAACTTCACACCCACTTGAATGGCTATAATAAAAAAGACAGACAATAACAAGTATTCGCGAGGATGTGCAGAAACAGGGACCCTCCTACATGCTAGCAAAAATGTAAAATGATGCAGTTGCACTGGAAAATAGTTTGGTGGTTCCTCTGAAAGTTAAACATAGAGTTACCACATGACCAAGCAGTTCTACTCTTAGAACTGTCCCTGAGAAATCAAAGCATATGTCCACACAAAAACCTACACAAGAATGCTCATAGCAGCATTTTTCATAATAGCCACAAAGGAAACAACCCAAATGTCCATCAGTAGATAAATGGATAAACAAAATGTGGTACAGCCATACAATGAAATATTCTTTGTCAATAAGAGGGATAAAATACTGACACCTTCTACAACATGGATGAGTCATGAAAACATTATGTTCAGTAGAAGATGCCAGATTCAAAGGGCCATATACTGTATGAGTCCATTTATATGAAACGTCCAGAATAAGCAAATTTGTGGAGTCAGAAAGTACATTAGCGGTTGCCAAGTGCTAGGAAAGAAGGGAATTGGGATTGACTGCTAAAAGGTATGGTGTTCCTTTTGGGTGGGATGGAAATATTCTAGAATTAGGCTGTGGTAACAGTAGCACAACATAATGAATACACTAAAAGCCACTGAATTGTACACTTTAAATTGGTGAATTTTTAATTTTAAATTTTTTAAAGATTTTATTTATTTATTTGACAGAGTGAGAGAGAGCACAAGAAGAGGGAGCAGCAGACAGAGGGAGGAGGAAAAGCAGACTCCTCACTGAGCAGGAGCCCCATGTGGGGCTTGTTCCCAGGACCCCAGGATCATGACCCCAGCCAAAGGCAGATGTTTAGCCGACTGAGCCATGCAGGTGACCCTAAAATGGTGAACTTTTAAAAAGGATTTTATTTATTTATTTGAGAGAGTACAAGTGGAGGGGAAGGGCAGAAGGAGAGGGAGAAGCAGACTCCCTGCTGAGCAGGGAGCCTGATGCAGACCTTGATCCCAGGACCCTGGGATCATGTCCTGAGCCGAAGTCAGATGCTTAACCGACTGAGCCACGCAGGTGCCCCTAAAATGGTCAGTTTTATGTTATGTGAAATAGATCTCAAAGAAAATCTGTGGTGTAACACTTCATACCTAGTGTTCTATAGTAGGACTTGCACTCAGGGACCACGTTACAAGATTCCAAGCATAAGACACAACTGGTCAGGGGCTCCCCACCTGTGGTCTTAGCTTAAGGAGATTCTGACACCAATTTTTCTTTTATCAAACTGTTTGTAGGGAAAATGAATTCTGTATTTGATTCTGTCTCCTATCACTGAGGCATATGGTTTGCCTAGAAAGTAAATTTACATAGTGACACTGATTAAATTATGAACATAAACACTGTAAAGAACACTTTGAGTTAAGCTCTCCTGTAGTCAGTCAATAAATTTACGAACCTACATACATACTTACAGACCTCCTCCTCCTCCTCCTCTTCTTCTCTCTCTCCCCCCTCCTTTGTCCTCTGATCCTGAACAAAGATGTTCTGCCAAAACGAAGCCAAAACCTGGGCATCATTCCAAATTGTTCCATTTCCCACATCTGCCTTGTCCCAACATCAAATAACTTCTTGATTTAAAAACGTAAAAATCTACTGCCTCTTCTCCATTGCCACCACTTTAATCCAGGCTTCCTTCATCTCACACCGTGAATTATTGTAGAAACTATGGAAATCAATCTCCCACAACCTTCAATCAAAGGATGACATCACTCCCTTGCTAAAACCTCCCCATGACTCCCCTGATGACATCCTCATTTTCTTTTCAGCCTTGCAAAGAAAACATCCCCAAATCGGACCTTTGCCTTATATTTCTGACTCACGCGTCTTCCACACAGTTTCCGCTGGACTACTGGATGGTGGTCCTCAGACATTCCGTCCTATTTTACCCCCCCAGGGTGTTCTCATGTTGTTCCCCCTTCTTAAACATCCCCCTCCCATACTTCTTTTCCCCGCTACCAAGTTAATACATGCCAAATTAATCTTTATATGTCCTTGAAGAAGATTACACTGAGACAATGCTTTACTTGAAAAGCCATTTCCATGCCAGGCTGAGTCAGATAATTTTCCTTCGTGTTCCTGGGGAACCCCACCTCTCTCAGACACTACAGAGCTATAGGAAACACCAGTACAGCAAGCTGACCCTAATATTTCCACCTCCTAGTATCCACACCTTTGTGTAATCCCTTCCTCTTGAGTATGGACTTAGCCTAGTAACTTGTTTCTGATCAACAGAATACTGCGAAGATGATGGGATGTCACATCTGCAACCAGGCTACACAAGACTGTGACTACCATCGTCCTGTCCCTCTTGCTGGCTTTGATGACGCATGCTGCTGTGTCTAGGAGGTTCACGTGGCAGGGAACCAAGTGTGGCCTCCGGCCAACAGCAGGCAAGCACTGAGGCCCTCGGTCTAAAAGCCATTAAGGAATTGAATCCTGCCTACAGCTATGCCACTAAGCTTAAAGAGGAGCCTTCTCCAATCAGTTCTGCAGATGAGACCTAGCCCTAGCCAACCCATTGCAACCTTGTAAGAGATGCTGAGGTAGAGGTCCCAGACAGGCTATGTATGGATTCATACATAGCTGATCATAAATGTGTGTATCTCAAGCCACTATATCCGTGGTATTATGCTATACAGCAATAGAAAATACTTATTTCTGTCTCTCTCTCTCCATCCTAACTAGAACAGAAACTTCCATAGGGAAGGAGTCATCATATGCATCTTTGTAACCTAAGTTTAACAGAAGTGTTTGATATGCAGTGAGACCCTCAAAAAATATTGGTTGAACTCCTGAACTGAACCAGTCTACCCCAAAATTTCTCCATGTCTGACAACCAAGCTGCCTTAGTTTGACAGTGCCACCTGATGCTAGCACAGGGAACTGTGACCCAATCTCAATTCTCCTTAACTGGGGCAAATAAGGAATTCTGTCTTCCTTCCTTAATGGCACAGAGTGAAGGTACTCCACCTTTAAGGTGTCTCTTTTGCACAGGCATGGGTATATATCTACTCTTTATATCATTTTCTCCATCTTTTAGTTTCCAATCTGCACCCTCCATTTCTCTCTCCTTCTTTCATATTTGCATGCTCTCTCTGCTTCTCCCTATCTTCCCCCACCCCACCACAACTTCATTGCACTTCCTCTTTCATTCAAATACAACTCGTGAGCCAAGAAAATGACATTGAGCATTGCTAGTTGATAAAGCCAATATATCTATATAAGGAAAAAAAAAAAAAACAAGACCCACTTATAAATGATATTAAACATGAGAAAGCATTTCAAGAAAAGTATCTATAGATCAGACATGGGATTCTATCACAAAAATAGAATCCTATGTTTTCGTAAAGATTTATTTATTTATTTAAGAGAGTGAGGGCATGGGGGGAGGGAGAGACTCTAAGAGAAGAAGACTTCTCACTGAGCGTGGAGCCTGACAGGCACGGCTAACTCCTACAGACCTGAGATCATGACCCTGGCCAAAATCAAGAGTCAGTTGTTCAACTGACAGGGCCACCCAAGTACCTCTAGAATCATATTCTTAAAACATATAAAATAATATACATCTATGAAAAAAAACTTTGATTTTAGGTCTTAATGATTAAAATTAAGATAAGGGATTGCTTGTGTTCTAAGTCCTTATGAAGGCTCAAGGAAATTCTTTCAAACAATTCGTGATGCTGAGTGCCCTGTGGCACTCCATGGGTGCTGACAGGGTTGAAGACAGTGTCAATGCATAGAACTTTCTTTTTTTTTTTTAAGATTTTATTTATTTATTTATTTCACAGAGAGAGAAAGAGAGAGGGGGAGAGCACAAGTAGGGTGAGCAGCAGGCAGAGGGAGAGGGACAAGCAGGTTCCCTGCTCAGTAAGGAGTCCGATGCAGGACTCGATCCCAGGACGCTGGGATCGTGGCCTGAGCTGAAGGCAGACGCTTAACCCACTGAGCCACCCAGGCGCCCCCACAAAGAACTTTCAACTAAGCAAAGATGAAATGGCAGACCACTTTGCTGCCATGAAAAGGTGTGTTTACCACTGTGGGGACCAACCCTTTCTAGAAAGTTTGTCTCCTTGAGATCCCACATCTCCAAGAAAACGAAACTATTTCTGGGTTAAAAGCAAAAAAGAGCACGTTGTACACACAGAGAAGCTTCTGCTAAAGGTACTAAGCTTGAGCTTGAGCAAAACCTGTGTGAATAATTTACAATTCCTAGAGAATTAAAGTGCTTGATGACACTTTTCTACGTGATAGGCAGAAATTAATGCCCCAGATTAGGTAAATATGGCCTTTCTGGAAAAGAATATTTCATTATTGTACTAAAAACAATTTAGACTTTGAAATACAAAAAAGATAATCAGCACAGGCCCATTCTCTGCAGCAATACTTATAATAGCAAAGAATAATGGAAATAATCCAAAATCTATCAATGGAGACTGGTTGAATAAGCTATACTACAGCTTATAATGTAAAAAGACATGAGGGATATCTACTAATTATGATGGAGTGATCTCCAAGATATATTGTTAAATGAGGAAAGCAAAATGTAGAAAAATGAGTTAGTGTGTTACCACTTACCTAAGAAATAAAGGCTATAAACATATCTTTGTATGTAATTAAAACAATGGTATGAAAACTATAAAAATTTTAAAATATATTTACCTATTTGATGGTGGGCATAGAATATAAGCAATAGGGATTAAATCTAACCATCTCTAAATATACCGTATTGTAAAGATTTTACTTTGTAATGTAAATAATTCATATTATTATAACAAAATTAAATTTTAAAAATTTAAGATTAAAAAAAGACCAAATCAAAAGTAAAATGAAATAAATGAACATAACTGTCCTTAACTATGAGTTAGTCACTAACCATTCCACTGTTAGGATTGCTACACAAAAAGGAACTGATTCAAATCACTTAAAAATACAATAATTTTCCTGGTTCATTCTTAGTAGAATACAATCTGATGTCAACAATAACTGGAAAAAATACGAAGCTGCTTTCAGTGATGATTCTGAGACTGTTACGGGTATACTAAGGATAGAACAAATGAGGAATTATCCCCCATGCTGTTCAGAATCAGTATTTATGTCACAGGGAGAAAATTAGAAATTTAAGACTAATGAGGTTAAAGTAAAGCCTTGTGATCCTAAATTTGAATTGGAAGTCTAAGTAAAAACTTGTGGTGCATTTTATTGCTAAAAAAAAAAAAAACACTTTTTCCTGGCTGCGTCCACTTAAAAAGCCAAGAAACAATAACCAGTCCATTAGCAATGACTACTCCACTGCCCAGATCATGTCTCTAAATACCCTCTTTCAATAAAAAGAATTAGGTTCCTGAGAGAAACTGCTGATTCCAGATCAGGGAAAGAACACGATGAAACTGGAACATCTTGTCATACCATCAGGCAAAAAAAAAAAAACCTATCACAGATAACTAGGAGCTAACACGGTTCCTCCCAGTAGCCAAAGATAGGACAAGTGAGCATCAGCAAGAACAATAACCACAACAGACTGGGCTATGTCTCATATTCATAAACTGATTAAGTATATAGCCACACCACAAACACTACTGGAGGATGGTAAAAACCAAATCACTATTTTAAAACCTGGTAAATAATAAAATAATCAAGCATTTACCCTAACTTTCTCATATGAACTGTACTTCAGGATAATTAAATAGTTGATGAAAGGGAGGTTCTCCCTATGGAGGGAGTATTGTAGGAAAAAAAAAAAATGAATGGTAGACTTTTGTAATCCCCAATGAATGAGTAGATCTAGACAAGGATCATGAAACATCACAAAAACAGAGAGAACCAGCCATTATGTGCCTCCTGATGGAGGTACAAAGCACTACCTATAAAGTAGTCTTGTCAAAATAAATACGCAAACAAGCCTGAATCCTACTGAAATACCTCTAGATGAAAGTACCAACACTATAGAGATTAAAAGTCTGGAAGAACATGGTACCTGATACCGCAGGAATGTCATCAGCAAAATCCAGACTGTGGGAAACTCTGCTGGACAAATGACCCAGTTTTGTCAACACACAAATTGTAAGGTTAAAAACAGATAACCTATAGATTAAAAGACACTTAAGAAACACATCAGCCAACGAGTGGATCTTATTCCAAAGATGACTCAAACAACAATTTTTAAAAAGACATTTATGAGACAATTAGGGAAATGT
Organism: Mustela erminea; assembly: GCF_009829155.1. NCBI lineage: Eukaryota > Metazoa > Chordata > Mammalia > Carnivora > Mustelidae > Mustela > Mustela erminea. The sequence continues at coordinate 62,160,002 of NC_045616.1, forward strand.
GAACATTATCTTGGTATCTGATGATATTAAGGAATTACTTTAATTTCTAGGTATGCTAATAGCACTGTGGTTATTTTTTAAACAGTCCTAATCTCTTAGGGTTACATGCCGAAATACTTACAGCTAAAATAATATGATATTTTAGATTTGTTTTAAAATAATCCCAGAGTAGGGGGGAGAGTGGGTGGTGTAGATAAAAGAAAAGGCTTAATTTTATAACTGTTGAAGCTGGGTAATATGTACATGAAGTTCCATTATACTATTCTCTCTATTTTTGTATGCATTTGAACTTCTCCATAATAAAAAATGTTAAATGACAAGCCTTCAAACATCGGTTTATATATTGTTATCAACAGTAGACAACACTTAACAGAGTGAGGTTGAAAGCTAGCAGTCATGTTTATATATATGTAAATTACACCAACAATTGTATGAGGCAGTGATTTTTATTATTCTCCTTAGACAAGGTAAGAAATTGAAAATGAGAGAAGTTAAGTCACAGAACAAAGTAAATGGCACACATGAGATTATAACCTAGTTCTTTCCGTCCTCGGATGCCACGTGTCCACTGGGACAAACAGAAACCACTGTACATATACTAAGCAGAGAGGAATCAATGTAATGAACTATTTATAAGGTGCTGGAAGTTATGAAAGAGCCAAAAGAAGATAGAGCTGAGCTGGAGAAACAAAAGGTGAGAGGATAATATCCAGACGTCAGAAACCCTGGCCTGGAACCATCCGACCACCCTCCTCCTCGTCAGAGATGCCAGCACCATCTCTCTCCAAGTTCTCCCACTGCTGCTCCGCAGGAGCCACTGCTCAGATATCTGCCTTCCTCCCACTCCCAATTGCCTACCAGGACCTCCTACCTCCAGGATCTAAGAGAAGACCAGTTGGCAACAGGATCTGGAAGATGCAGTTTGTAGATTTTGAGCCCCACGTCAGACGAAGGAGACTATCGACGAGCAGGTATGGAGTGAAGAACTAAGAGACTAATAACCAACGATGGTGTCATACTCCCTGTCAGGTTACAAGATCAAACTGCAATTGCACAATTTAGAACTCTGACGTGAAGGTTCACTTTCTTCCTCTCTTCCGCCACCATAATTCTATCTTCCTCCACACAGTAGCTACGATGTGGCCAGTGAGCGCTTGGAATGTGCTGGTCTATACTGATATGCCCTGTAAGTGTAAAATACATTCCAGATCTCAAAGACCTAGTTACAAACACGTGCGCGCGCGCGTACACACACACACACACACACACACACACACATTCATTCCTGGGAACTGAGAAGGTTTACAGGGACTGTACATCTGCTACACTTGCACCAATCTTTTTGACCATGCATTATTCCCAATTAAGGAGAAGTTAGCACAGCTTCTCCAAGGTCACAAAGCTTGTATAGGGCAGAGTGAGAATGCAAGCCTGGGCTGGTGAGTATCTTCCCATAACCCCAGGTAGTCTTTTTGTAGCCACAAAAATTACATGAAATGAGATGCACTGGGGCCTTGCACAGTGGATCCTCTCAAGCTCTGTGATGTGAGTGGTTTGATACGACTAGGAACAGGCAAGCAGGCACGAAGGCCTTCACCCGCAGGTGCTCAGCAAGCCCTCCTCCACAAAGAACATTTTCAGAATAAGGACATAACTTAACCAACTTAGCTGAAACTCTTCAATTCGAATTGGCTCCTTCTGGTCAAAAATGGGCAATGTGGACAGCCAAATTGTATAATCACTGCGGTGAGTTAACACACATCAAATAAATGTGTGATCCAGAGTGATTCATAACGAGTCTAAGCCAGCAAACAAAGAAACAAACAAACAAAAAAATCTTACCACCTTAGGAGAACGCTAGAGAATCAACTCATTATTTTGAAAACGAAATAAGAGGGAAAACTGACGTATTCAACCTGCTTTCCCTACATAAATTGTATCCCAGGGAAACCAACTAGTTGGTGAGGAGAAGTTTTCCTTCTTAGAGACAGGCAGCTAGTAAGAAGAAATGGTACAATGAGAATATCACCATTTTATTCCCCCCTAATGATCAATGAATGTACGCAATGATCATTACTACTGGTTAGCATCACAGCAAAAAAAAAAACACAAAAAAACAAAAAACAAACACATCCATGTTTTTCCTGTGGTGAAAACACAGTATCACTGAAAAAGTATTCTTGCCCTACACACCCCCCCAAAGATTGAGCATAATTTGATCAAACCTGTCAATCTACCTGCAAGTTTCTAACAAACTCAGAAGGCACAAAAACACATCAGGTCCACTCCAGCAAAGCAAAAAGTAAAATGCAGAAGGACTATCCACAGGACAAACAACCGAGGGCCCTCAACAAATTAAGTGCAAGTATAAAGATAGAGCCATGGGGAACCTGTGGATTCAGTGAGACTTAAGAGATCTATCAATCACTTGTAATGAGTGAATTTTATTTGGATACTTACAAACTGTAAAAACTAACAACGCAATTAGAAAACTGGAGTCAGGGGTGCCTGGGTGGCTCAGTGGGTTAAAGCCTCTGCCTTCGGCTCAGGTCATGATCCCGGCATCCTGGGATCGAGCCCCACATCAGGCTCCCTGCTTGGCGGGGAGCCTGCTCCCACCCCCACTCCCCACCCCCGCCTGCCTTCTGCCTACCTGTGATCTCTGTCTGTCAAATAAATAAATAAAATCTTTAATTAAAAACAAAAACAAAAACAACTCGAGTCATACTCAGTAGTTGCTATATAGACTGTTTCTGTCCCTGCCAAATTTAGGTTTTGAAATCCAAACCCAGTGTAATGGTATCGGGAGGGGCTGCACAAGCCTGGGGGGTGGAGCCCTCGTGGACGCAAAGGGAATTAGTGCCTTTACAGAAGAGCTCCCAGCCAGTGCCCACCCCACTCTGCCGCTTAGGACTAAGGACGCGCTAAGAAGATGTCTACTGATGAACCAGGAAGCAGCTCCTCAGCAGACACGGAATCTGCTGGTGCCATGATCTTGGGACTTCAGAGCCTCCAGAACGGTGAGAAGTAAACTTCTGCTGTCCAGAACCGCCCCGTCGATGGCCTATTTTTGTTGTTGTTATGGCAGCCTGAACTAAGTAAGACAGCTGTCATTCAATTTTTTGGTGTGTAATGGTTTTGCGTTTATTGACTTGCTTCTAAGGATTCTTAGGAGTTAAAAGATGCAAAGTATTTGTGGGTAAAACAGAAAACAAGGCCCTAAAAGAAACAAAATAGACCCCTTTAGTGCCTCTGGAGATGAACTAGCCCAGATGAAAAGAGGACAGTGTCACAGCACAGCTCTGAGTCCCTAGGGGTGAGATCCTGGTCCCTGCACCCTGGCTCCCTCCCTCACCTCCTCAGAACACCAACCGTGAGGCAGGAGCACCACTCCCTGAGGGGAACACCACAGGTTCTCCCTCATCTGCTTCATTGTCCTCTAATTAAACCCGCTTCTCCCAAAGGACACGTGCACAAAAGAAACACTAGCTCTAATTCAATTTTACATTTCTCTCACAACATTGTAAATATATTCCAGCTACATAATGGTCTGAATACTTTTTTGGGCTAACCTAGAAACCTAAATGCCATGTATAACATTGCTTCTATATGAAAATCCATTCCTGATACCAACTAGGTGGCTTACAAAGTATTTTTGTCACATAATCTGCATATAAAAGCTAGGGTTGTCCTTTTTTTCTTTCTTTCTTTCTTTTTTTTTTTTTTTCCTTAAATTCGAAGTTCTCACCTTTGACATACAGAAGAGGTTCTGGCCTTTTGCCCCATCTCCCTTCGTCTTCCAGAAAAGCGGAACAAAGGTGAGGGGAGAACCTGCCTGCAGCTCTCCGCCTTGTCATACCCTCAGGGAGGTCAGAAGAATGGACCACACCCGCTTCCCTTCACCAGCTCCTCCCAAAGGGATATGAAGGCTCCCTCTTCCCTCAGCCAGTCCTGAAGCCTTGCTGTAATCTCCTGGCCCTAAGGGGCCAGATCATCGCAGAGAGAGGTGGAGGCTCTGGAAAGCTCAGCCAGGGAAAACACCTGTGATTCAGCAAACGGACAGAGAAGCTGACTACAGGGACAGAAGGGCCTATGAGTGTGTGAGGCCCGGGGTTGGGGGGGAGGGGGCACGAATGTGGCAGGAGTCCCAAAACTGGCTTTGCAAACTGAACCTTATAGATTTGGGAGGAACAGGCAGGAAGCTTCATGCAAAGCCATCTCTCTCTCAGCCTCCTGTCCCAGCACCCCTTCCCAGAGCACGTACATGGGGGAACTCCCTGGAAGGCAGTACTAACCAGTGCTGGGCCGCCACTGACCACGCCGGCCCTTTGCTCCATTCTACCTTTGCTTGGCCATCATTGTTTTGGGAATCACTCTCTCGAGGGAACTCTGGAAAGGAGATATTGTAGCCCAAGTTTATGTTCGACTGTGGGGAAAAGAAAACCTTTCCGTTCCAGCTATGGCTCCGATCAAAACACTCCTGAGGCTGCTGAAAATATCAACAGATGGAGCAGCTTCTCTTTCCTCACAACCAGTTTCTAGGCCAAGACTGTCCATCAGTTTCAGAAGCTGGAAATGAGTCGTCTCTCGAATGGCCCCCAGACTACGTGGTGAGTGCGGGTTGGGCCATTGGGTGATTACCGGCCTCCATAAACTAGTCCTTTCCTCTCCCTTTGGCCGTTGCTCTTGCTTGAGGCTCCCTCAGCAGGAGCCCTTGAGTGGACAAAAGCCCCAACTAGTCTGAACTCATCACCCTCCAGTCTAGAGCTTTCATGTTATTTGTAGCCTAGACGTCAGAAAACAGCACTTTTCTTTTTATCCATGTTACCCTGTATGACAGGTTGCTAAAAAAAAAAACTCTCACGTGCCTTCCTGTAGAAATTTCCAACACTCAGGGTCTTCTCTGTTTTGTGACTCACACAGGCAATGTCATCCCTGTAGCTAATCCTTATACCTTCATCTGAGAGAAAACAGGCCTTACATTTACAGTATTTCGGTTTTTTCCAACAGTATACTACATCTGACACCACTGAAATACAGCAGTATAAAAACCAACAGTGCTCATGCAAAATGGCTTTAAGCCCAGTTGGAGATGAGCTTTAGGTTATAGATTTATGCCAAAGAATCCCACACAGAACCACCTTAAGATAACACCAAGGCCCTGATCTTTAAAGGCCAAAGCTTTGCGCAGGTGCAACGCGCATGCAACATTCCTCAAACCCCAGCTTCCACCTTCAACTGGCAAGATTCTACCATGTCATCGCCTTTGGGGATTCAGCGGATGCAGACCAAACCCATGTCTGTGGCAGCAGTTTCCAAAGCTTCCAGATATCACATCTATATTTAAACCCAGTTAGTCACCTACATTGGCCAAATCAATCTACTTGTAAGTGGAATACATTTTCCAATAAAAGACAAATATGTGTCTCAAAAATGTCAAAATCTAAAGAGCCAAAATTTCATTTTAATTACCAAACCAGAAATCATAGCAACGGCAGGATTATTAGGAGCTAATACTCGTACAATGCTTACAAAGTGCCAAGCACTGTGTTTAGTTAAAAACAATGACAAGGGCACCTGGGTGGCTCAGTGGGTTAAGCTGCTGCCTTCGGCTCAGGTCGTGATCTCAGGGTCCTGGGGTCGAGTCCCGCATCGGGCTCTCTGCTCAGCAGGGAGCCTGCTTCCTCCTCTCTCTCTCTCTGCCTGCCTCTATGCCTACTTGTGATCTCTCTCTGTCAAATAAATAAATACAATCTTAAAAAAAAAATGACAACTGTTCTGCCAAAGCTTCTCCAGTTCTGTGCATTTTGCATTCTCCACTCATCTCAAAACAACACACCAGTTCAATCTAATAGAAGGGGTGACAATGAATGCCTTAGAGAAACCTCAACCACAAGGCCCCCTGGCTGTCCCCCGCCCACCACCAGTCTATTACCACTCCGCTCTAAGTAACGCGCCCCAGTTCCAGCAGCACCCACTCTTGGGTCCTCAGGCTGCTGTGAGAGGCCCTATAGCTCAGTACCAGATTTGGAGTTGGATTCGGACAATCTTATATTCAAATGTCAGCCCTCACCTTGAGCAATTCAGCCCGACTTTGGTGTCTCCTCTTCCTCATATGCAAAATTTGTAATTTTGTAGCTCAAAGTGTATTTAGGTAGATTGGGTGAAACAGTGTATATGAAGGGGTCCCCAGAGAGCAAGGACTTGACTAATACGTGATATTATTATATCCGTTCTACATACCTTGTTGCAAAATGTACAAACCATACAGGAAAATGTGAATCACCTCAGAAATAAGGGGCAACCATGAAATATTCTTTCACCGATGGATTATCCAAAAGTAACAGAATCTCTTGATTTTTATTATAGCCATCACAAGCTTCTCAACTACTTTTCTGTGAACTGTCCCTAAGGGGGCAGAAAAGAAGAGATGAAAGAAGATCATGATAATGAGTAAGGCATCGTAATCCTAAGCAAATGCTGGCTTTTACCCACCACTGGGAAAAGAGAGAAAATAGAGATGAGGCTATCAAAAGCCAAATCTAAAGCAACCTGTATTGCAACTTGTTAAAAAGTGGTATTTTCTATCAAAACATAATAATTGCCCAGACTTCCACTGTGTTAAAGGTAACCCCTTTTTCTAAAAATGAGCTCCTGGGCACATTAAACTTTTCTAAGTCTGCCTGAAATATACATATTCTTTACTGAACATATCAGCTTGTAAACACAGAGTAAAACTCATTGGTCAACTTTCTGAGGCTGTGGAGAAAGGGTACAGAGAGGAGGAAAGTATCAACTGAGCAAAAATGTAAATTAGCTAAACTGCATTCCCACTGAGGGAGCTTTGAACTTGAGAAAGAATACTTTCTCCCCCCATTGCCTCCTCCTAGGCTTGGAGATCACAGGGAGAGGGAGTGGTGGGTGAGGGGCAGTGGAAATGATAGAAACATGTCGTATAGACCAAAAGCATGTGTCTTCCAAAATTCCACTGCAGCCCCAATCCTGATGGTATTTGGAGGTGGGACTTTTGGGAGATAATTTTTTTTTTAAAGATTTTTATTTATTTATTTGAGACAGAGAGAGAGAGAGCAAGGTGTGGGGAGGGGCAGAGAGAGAAGGAGAAGCAGACTCCCCCAAGCACAGAGCCTGATGTGGGGCTCAATCCCAGGACCCCGAGATCATGACCTGAGCCGGAGGCAGATGTTTAACTGACTGAGCCACCCAGGTGCTCCTTGAGGTTACTAGATTTAAATGAGGTCATGAGGATGGGGTTCTCATTGATGGGTTAGTGTCCTATGAGAGGAGGAAGAAACATCAGAGCTTGCTTTGCTCTCTGTCATGTGAAGACAAAACAAGAAGGTGGCCATCTGCAAGCCAGGAAGAAAGCTCTCATAAGGCACAGAATCTGCCAGCACCTTGATCTTGACTTCCCAGCCTCCACACAGTGTGAAATAAAAGTCCATTGTGTACGCCCAGCTGTTGATGGTACTTTGGTACAGCAGCCCAAGCTGACTAAGAAAATGCCTGAGCAGAGTCAGGGAGGAGGGTGAAATGAAGAGGAGGGTATGTTTTCAGCAATAACTTAAAAGTCTCCAAATAAAGCAATTGGACTCATTTTAATGTTATTAGTCATTAAATAGGAAACACAAATAATACATTAAGTGGTCATTTAAAAATGTCATTATTTCAGAAAACCAAAATCGCCCAACGCAATTTCAGCTTACCAAGGTACCTCCAATGACATCCAACATCTTTTGACACTCATTTCAGGGAGCCCTCTGGAGAAGGGTTAGGATAACTCTCTATCCCACTCTGGAAAGCCGCAATCGATGGGCTCCTTTGCTCTCTGTTTTCCAGGTGTGTTTGGACAAAAATGGTACTGGCTGGAGATCAATGGAGGGGAAAACAATAGCAAGGAGGCATTCACTCCTTGGCTCTCCATGCCAGGTCCAGGCCTCCAATGGCTGCAGTCCTTCTGGGGGCTTCCCTGATCAAGAGGTTTGGTTTCTCAAATTCCCATAACCATTCCCTAATGTTACCTCTTCAAGGTGGTGACAGTACCCTCCTCTTCTAGTCTTAGGGGGCTTCCACATCATTTCTTGACTTCTTTTCATCTGGCCTGCACATCTGAAATAGTCTCTTCAGTAGATTAATTTCAGTTCAATCCTTATGCATACGCAATCTGTTTCCTACCCAGATAATTGGACCAGGTGCGAGGAAGACCTGAAGAGTCAGTCTTGTCTTACCTGGGTGCCAGGTTTAATTACAGCCCAGACTCTGACTGGTCACTGGCATCCCCTGTGGGAACTGAGCTCTTTACACTCAGCAGAGAACCTCACACAGAAAACAAGTAAACGCCTCCTATTCCCCAGTCAGAGGTCTCAACCTAAACTTGACAGCGGTCACTCTTGTTGAGCTCCTGAATTTCAGATCTGACTTGCCCACCTACCCCTGAAATGCTCACCTGCTCCTCCAGACTCTGGACTCTGTCCTCCCATCCGGTTCCATAGGGCTCACTCCCTCCTTGCTATTCTGATTCTTGGCCTTAATCCCTCACCAGCCTGGTACTATAGGCTCTGTTCTGCCCTCACCAGCATGTCCTATCCCGCTTTAGCCTTAGTCCTGCCTGGTGATCACCAAGGATGATCTTTTCTTTTCTTTCTTGAAGACTTTATTCATTTATTTGACAGAGAGATAGAAGAACAGAAGCAGACAGAGCTGGGCAGAGGGAGAGGGAGAAGCAGGCTCCCTGCTGAGCAGGGAGCCTGACATGGGACTTGATCACAGGACCCTGGGTTCATGACCGGAACTGAAGGCAGATGCTTAACCGATTGAGTCACCCAGGTACCACGTAGGGGAAATCTCCATAGAGAAGTATCACCTCTGAAAGTCAGGATCTTACACTACATTATCCTTTGTGGTTTGGGGACTTAACTAGCAAAATCAAAAATGAGAATTTCCTGGTACTTCTTAAAAATTAATTTCACTACTGAGGAAAGCAATGAAAATTAGAAAGATTTGCTCACTGACTATAATTAATACATTGTAAGAAAGGAGAGGGACTGAACTGTGATGAAATGAGCTACGGCAGAAAATAAATCCGAGTTTTACTAAATCAACTTGGAATACTCACTTGGGCTTACTAAACTTTATGCTCCATTTTAAAATGAAAAATATGCCTGGATGGCTCAGTGGGTTAAGCCTCTGCCTTCGGCTTGGGTTGTGATCTCAGGGTCCTGGGATCTAGCCCCGCACTGGGGTCTCTATTCAGTGGGAAGCCTGCTTCCCCACTCTCTCTACCTGCCTCTCTACCTGCTTGTGATCTCTCTCCCTCTCTGTCAAATAAATAAAATGAAAAATATGGTGAAAATGACCAGCAAGACTCCAAAAGCTAAGAACTAAATATGAGCCAATATTATGTCACATTGACCCATTTTTCAGCTCCTCCTGGCCTTGCATGATGCAGGACAGGGCCCCAGCAGGGCAGAGGTATGGGAGAGGCTGCGATGGCAAAGCAAGCTATTGGGACTTACAAACCCAGTGGATCCTGAGGGGAAGTCCAACCTCAAAAAACCAGAGTGGGTCGGCTACCTGGTGCACACTCTCCACACTTGGACACTTTCCAGCTAATGTTGGAGGCTCGGAGTTTGACTTCATGAATGAGAGAGTGGGCTGCCCCTACAGGAGTAAAGGACGACAGAGGCAGGGCTACGACTAGTACCCCCAAATACATTCAATACTACCCCCTCGGCTAGAGGTAGCCCCAACCTAATTCATTTGGCCAACAGTCAATTCAATTATTTCAAAAGCAACACTAGCATATCCGAGAAGCTTGTTAAAAATCCAAAACTCGGAACCAACCCAAGGCCGACTAAATCAGAAACTCTGAGGGTGGGCTAAGCAATCCACATCTAAGAAGACTTTCAGGTGGGGCACCTGGGTGGCTCAGTGGGTTAAAGCCGCTGCCTTCGGCTTAGGTCATGACTCCCAGAGTTCTGGAATCGAGCCCCATATCAGGTTCTTTGCTCGGCAGGGAGCCTGCTTCCTTCTGTCTCTCTGCCTACTTGTGATCTCTGTCTGTCAAATAAATAAATAAAATCTTTAAAAAAAAAAAAAGAAGAAGAAGAAGACGACTTTCAGGTGATTCTGATGTGCACTAGAAAGCACCGACGTAGAGAACAGATAAAAATGACTTTTTTCACAACAGTTCTACCCCTCCCCCAAATAATTACCAAAATTATTATTATTTATTACTATTAATTATTTACCAGAAGGTCGGAAAAATATTTCTTTTCCTTTTATATACAATCAATTTGGGACTATCCTCACTGATTCAGAAAGCCATGGAATGGATAACAAAGTCATTAATCACTGACTTAGGCACAACCTCTTATGAAAGATTCACCATCCTCACTCATTAGGCTTTACTTACCAAACTTCAGGGATATTCACTGAATCCCTGGCATCTACAACAGAGTCTGGCACAAATACTGGCCGAGTGAATAAAAGGGCACAATGAATGGAGTTCCCGAGAAAGAGGGAGCTGGTGATGCTGCCTATCAACACAGAATAATTTGGAAACTAACAATGGCCTGTGCCTGATCCACAAAACAGCTAATGCGTGTGCGCGCGTGCACACACACACACACACACACACACACACCCCGCCAGAGATGGCTGCAAGTCTACTGTACTGTCAAAACTCTTCTCTACAACTGGCTGCCTAGTCCCGGCTGCCTCCCAGCTGCAACAGCTGGTATGAGAAAAGACTTGTAAGAACCAACCCCCGCCTCCCCGCGCCCTGATCTTCCCAGAGAGAGGTTCAACCATCTCCTGAGGATTTCTGAACAAGAATTATACAACTGGCACAGTATGAGGAGTGAGCATTCTGCAGGAGTCTCCTGTTGGAGTACTATTTTTAAAAAGGCAAACAAGAGGGAGACAAATTGCAAGGAAGTTGCATTTTTACAGCAATTGGGAGAAAAAGCTCACTTCTTACCAGAAATGGAAACCCATATGATATCACTGTACTGCATATGAATTATTAATGTTTATCATTTTTTTTACAAATTAGGTATTCAGGAAGGTTCCTGTTGACGTCACGTTTGACATCATAATGCTTCATCACTCTAAAAGCTTAATGAGATTAATTATTGCTAGAAAAAAGGAGAGAGAGATCAAGCACACATTTTTGTACTCTGGGGAATACCAGAGACCAAGTAGATAATGAGAATATGGTCTATAATTGATGTACAAAGAGGAAATTAAAAAAGAAAAACCATTATGACCCACTACCACTGTAAACAGGACCAAATAGCAAGGACTTCATTTTTTTCCCCTGAGCATTTTGGAAAAGGGCAGGGCAGAGGAGGGGTGAGCAGTCCGGACATGGGTGACTAGCACCTATCTCAAACTGTTAAGGCAGAAGAGTTCTTATTCTAAAAAGAAATGAAAACAAAGTTTTTATAAAATTATCTCATCCACAAAAAGTATGGAACATGTGAAGATAGAAAAAGATAATATAACCCTGAGTCACAAGTCCCAAAAGGATACTATTAAATATATTAAAGCAATTCTGTGATAATAATTCTGTATGACTTGTCTAAATAATAACTCTGGTCTCAAATGTAATTTCAAATATATAGTTTCTGAGATCTACACAGACAAATTAGTGTTGAATCACTGAACCGGGAGTTTCATTCCCAACATTCTTAGTACAAGGTTGGAATGAATTAAGCTCTTATTTGGAAATCCTGTTGATAAAGCAATGTGAGTTGAATTCCTATTCAGGTCAAACCTTTAATGCTTCAGCCAAGTAGCAATGATATTTCTACAAGTTTATACCAGATGCTAATAATTGGGACTCATTTTCCCTCCAGTTTTTTCTCCATTTGCTAAATAACCTCTTGAGGGAAGTATTGAAACATGGAGAATGAATTCATTCATTATTCCTTCTTTCAATAAACAAACACGGAATAGCCAGAGTCACCAGGTATTAAATTGGGATTCTTGGTACTATGAAAGGGAGAAATGTACAATTTCCCTCACACACCTCTGAAAAAAAATATTACCACAGAGTTCATAAGTTGTCACCATTCTGAACTACTTCAATATCTTCACGTTGCCTTTTCAACAAGAAGGCAAAGACTATTTTTTAAAATAACATCCCTATTTAATTATCCCACCAAATATATCATTTTAACCCCATGAAATTGCTCCTGATGCTTTTTAAAATTTTTTTTACTATTTTTGTGTGTGTGTGAACCAGTGTGGGAGAGAAAAGCTTGAGAAAAGAAAGATAGTGTTTAACACATGCCTCTGTAACAAATGTTCAATTGGTAAGTTGTACTGGCAGGAATCCAGGGCTCCAGCCTTTGGATATTTTATCATCACATGGTTAAGATTCAAAAACTAGAAGAGAAAGTTTATACCTGGTACATGGTAGGTGCTCAGTAAATGGTTTTTTTGTGTTATCATGATTATATTAGTATATTACATGACTGTTGCCAGAGAAATACTACCACTATAAATAAACTCAGGTAAGCTTCATGTTACAAAATCGGATCCTGTTATACTAAGTTCACTAAAAGGAGCTTTTGGTCTTCCAGACTCAAACCAACTCATGCCATCCTTCTCTTCACCTTTCCACTGAAAGCTGATCTGATCCAGTAAAAGCCAGGTGCCTATTCACCCTAGGCCAACTGTTGAATAACTTTTCAAGTACTAAACATAAAATTTTCTCTGCCAAATAATTAATTAATAACAGTCCCTGGTAATCTATTGACCATGTAAAAGCTGTAATTCTAAACAACATTCAGAGTCATAGGGATGTATTTTTTTTCCCTGTGCACAGTGGAATGTGCCATTGTCATTCTGTTTGCTACAATGATAAAAGGCCCAGTGGCCAGACTTACACAATGAAAACCCTCTTCAATTTCATAGTATTTTGAGAACATACGGAGGGCACTATTAACACAATCATTTTTCTTCTGTCTTTAAGAAATTGCTAGTGGCTGCTTTAATGATTTAAACACTTTTTTTCTCCCCCCACTTCCTCAAAATCCCACTCTCCTGTGAGATGAGAGGTATGTTCAGATCTTCGTCCTCAGCTACACTGCAGTGGACACCGCTGCCCCTCATGGTACCTCAGCTGACCCTCCAAACTCACAGCCAGGTGCCCTCAATTATGTCCAGGAGGCGGCCAACCCCAGGAAGGCACAAACAACAGGTTCCACTCTGGTCCTCTTCCTCTATTCCCTTCCTACATCTCTCGGCACAACACAGACGCCCTCATTCATTCACAAATCCCCACGCTCGGCCCCTGTGGTGAAGACTCCGTGCAGCTGGCTCTCCCAGGTAAAAAGCTGTATCCGAGGCACTACCGTATCCCTGCACCCGGTCTGCACCATTCACCTGCAAGGCAGGCGGATTCGAGCCCGGAGCTCAGATTTCATTCAGCCAGCCACCAGAGGCTCTCAATGATACCCACCCCACCTCCTGAGTTAAGGGAACCACAGCCTTCCTTCCCTCAGTGGGAAACGGGGCCAGCCCACAGGCTTCCCACCGCGCTCCCTTCTCCACGGGTCCCCTGGAACCAGCTCCCAGGACCCCTCCAGGGGTCTCTTCTGCTCTCATCTCCTGGGCCCGCATCGCTCCCACACAGGAAAAGTAAACTCCTCCTTAGTGACAACCTCCCAAACCAACCGCGTCACGGCCACTCAACTCTGCCGGAGCCCCCTACTCATGCCGGCCCCGCCCGGACGGGGCGGGCAGCCCCCCACCAGCCTGAGCGTTTACCTTGACGCTGGTGTAGCTGGTCTGGGTCTCGGCCTCCGCGCTGCTGCAGCAGTGGCGCCTCCGGCCCCTGCAGGTGGTCGCGGCGGGGGCTGCGGAGCCCGCGCTGCTGCTGCTGCTGCTGCTCCCGCCGCTGCCCAGCTCCGCGCGGGCCCTGCGGACGCGGGCGGCGCCCGGGGGTCCCGAAGCGCCGCTCGGGGGAATAACGTCGGCGGCGTCGGTCTGGACGAAGAGGCCGTGCGGGGGGGCCACGGGGCCCTGCGACACGCTGGTGGTCTGGCGGGGCGAGTTGGACTCGTCCGAGTCCCGGCAGTAGATCACGCCGCTCTGCGAGACGTGGATGCTGGGGGCGCAGCCCATCCCTCAGCCGGGCTCCCCCGCGCGCCGGCCCGCGCCCCCGGCCGCCGGGACCCGGGGCACCCGCGGCCACCTGCAGTGAGGGGGCGGGCGCCTCGGCGGCCGCGGAGGCACCGGGACTGCGCGCCCCCCGGCCTGCCTGGCCGCCGCTCCGTCGGGCTCGCCGCGGCGGCTCCAGCCGAGCCTCGGGGGGCTGCGCGCGTCACCCCAACTTTCCCTTCTGGGCCATCTTCCTCCCCGAGCGGGAGAGCGCGCACACACAGCGCCCCGCGCGCACCGGCGGCCGCCACCCTCCCTGCCGCGGCGCCCCAAACACGCTCCCCGCGCCTCCGCCTTCCCCTCCTCCCTCGGCTCGGCCCGCGCCGCCGCCCAGCTCAACCTCGCCGGGCTCCCGCGCCCGCGGCCCCTGGGCCAGGGCGCCCGCCCGCCTGCACCTTCTTTCCCCACTTTCGGTCCGCGTCCGTCCCCCTCCCGCTCTCGCTCCCACCCTCCTTCCTCTCCGAGTGCTCCCGCTCGGGCCCCACTGCGCCCCCCGGCCCCGCCTGGCGCTCCCCGAGCTCTCCCAGGCTGGGCGAGATTATATGACTCGGCTCGGCCCCCGGGGCCCCAGCGCGCTGCAGCTGGCACCACGCCTCCGCGCCCGCCCTCCTCCTCCGCGGTCCGAGGCCTCGTCCTTTCTGCGCCCGCTGCCCCTCGTGGCACGCAGCCCAGGCCGGCCCTAAGGGCTGTGCAGCCCAGGGGAGCCCTGCAATATGCCTCTTGCCCCTCACCAACACACCGTACCACACCCCTGAGCAAAACACCAAGACGCCCCTCCCCAACAGCCCAAGCCCACCCAACTGACTAGCTCTCCTCTTGGCGCACTCAGGTAATTAAGGAGAGACCTCATGCTTCTGTAGTCGGCCCATCACTTCCCCCCGACATGGTCTGAGGACTGAGTCTTCAGAAGTCCATTCCATGTCTAACCTCAACATTTGGAGGTTCGTGCCACGGAATGAGAGACCCTGCAGAGGAAGGAACCCTTAAACACACAAATTTCCTTAAGATCCTAAGATCCATACAAGGAACAGAGAAGCTGTCCGTGTGCTCTGGGCTTTTGCCTCCAGAGTTTTCACCTCCTGCTTGGATGTCACCTAATTTTCACCCTGACTTCTACCCCATCCCGCCTCCTGTTGTCCAGGGCTCTCCCTCTGGGCTGGGCATTCAAAACTGCCTTCCCTCACTTCCCCAGGTGAGGCATACATGGGCCAAGCTTCACTCAAGGAGAATAAGATACCTTTAGAAGCAAGGCGGCAGTTCAATCTCCCCATGTGTGGATTTGAGATGCGAGACACCACTGCCATTCATTCATTGGCCCTTTTAGTGATTCCTGCCTGCTGCCACAGTGGCAGAGGGGAGAAATGGGGTGGCCTAAGAAAGGACTCAATCTAGAGTTGTTTACAAGGGCAAGGGCAAGAACACAGTCATAACGCTAAGTACAAAGAAGTATCCAATTTGAAATAATTTCTTTGCTTCTTCCCTTCCTCTCTTCATACCATCGACTTTTAGAGTGGCTGAACACTTCAAATGACAGCTCCTAACCTTTCTAGAAAAGCAAGATGTCACCACCCCACATCCCAAATGCAAATATAGAGAGGGAAAAGATCTAGTCTAACCTAATTCTATCTGTTTCTCAGTTTAGTACTCCAACCTTCCACCTTTTTGTCTTTTTTTTTTTAAGATTTTATTTATTTATTTCACAGACAGAGATCACAAGTAGGCAGAGAGGCAGAGAGTGAGAGAGGAGGAAGCAGGTCCCCCGCTGAGCAGAGAGCGGGGCTCAAACCCAGGACGCTGGGATCATGATCTGAGCCGAAGGCAGAGGCTTTAACCCACTGAGCCACCCAGGCGCCCCATTTTTTTTTTTTTTTTTTTGATGGCATGAAAAAGTCTATCTTTGGTTGGTTATTGCAGAAAAAGTCTATGCTATATTTCTAATGGACAGGCAAATTGCTCAAAAAATTTCTGGGCAGGTTAGGTTTCTCCAAGAAGCAAATTCTACAATGGTGTTTAGCAGGCCAAAAAAGGGTTTATTCTTTCTTGGAATCTACAACTGGAAGGGAAGGAGGAGGGTTGGGGGAAGAGATTGAATTAGGCTGTGGTCTTAATAAAAGCCTCAGCTTTCCCTAAGGTGTGGCGGGGGCGGGGGGTGGGGGTGGGGTGGGGAGTGGGCGGAGTGGATTCTGTAGTTGGGGTGAGGATTCAAAATTGTCCTGAGGTAAGGCTGGGAGGATGGGCTCTTCTATTTCCACAAGATGCTTGTAGGCCACCTCAGCAACTGTGCAGAAGGTGGCTCTCTTCAGCTAAACCAGTCCCCTTAGGAGACCAACAGCTGAACTGAGGGCTGTCTGCTGGCAGCTCTCCCCCAGCCAAAGTGGTATTTCTTTCCCAGCATCATGACCTCTTCCACAGTTCCCTCCAGGCTCCCTGAGTCCATAATTCCTTGGCCCTACCCATGCCCATAAGAGCACCACATTAAATGGTCAAGACAGATAAGAGAGATAATCATTCATTTGAAAAAGGCCCAAGTCTCAAGGCTGCCATCTGCTCTGCTTCCAAGGGACTGTTCGGAATCTGAGCAAATACCATCAGAGTTAAATTCCAAAACTGCTGCTCTCCATACCAATCCCAGATTCATGTGAAATCATGAGTTAATCATTCCTAAAGCTAATCTATGATTCGCTTATATATGATCATTTCAGTCATCCTTCAAGGAGTACCCAGGGGCAGCTTTTTGTGAAACTTAGAGCCATGTTAATTGTCATGCTACAGTGACCACTTCAGAGTTTCCTCTAGGAATGTGGTCACTATGAGGAAACCACTCAGAGAAAAGGACCGGTCACTGGCTGAGGGTTTTGAAGACAAGAAGATAAAACAGCAATTACCAGCAGTCTTCTGGTGGAGAACACTAGAGGCTGGATCATGAAGGGACAAGTCAACCAGAAACCAATTCAGGTTGATCTTTCTGCATTTAAAAAAAATTAAAAGAACAACAAGAAGATTAAGCCTTGAAAGAGTAAGTAACATCAAGGTAGCTATCAAACAGTATGAAGCTGCTTTAGCATATTAATTGAACACTTTGTACTGGGACCAGTGCCTTTTTCCCTGAATGCAGCTCTTTTCAGCAGAAGATGGAATGCACTAGGTATACATTTTTCCACCCATTCCCAGAGCAGCAAGAGTTCCAATATCTTCTGCAGACGCAGCTCCCACTGCCAATGCTGATTTAGTAAAAGGGAAAAAAATAATGCATCTCTATCACCTCCAGCAAGTGTTCTCAGTGGGAATGTGTAACCTGTCCTGTTGTAGGCACAGTTCTGGTCACTGAAACATGTGCAAGTGAAGGAGAAATGGCTGAGCTGAAATCATTCCCTAGCTTTGCTCTGCGACCTGAGTTCTTGCTTGTATACGTGATTTCTGGACTGATTCCCATGCCACAATCTCAATGCATTCCAAGACAACAGTAAAGCCTACCAGCTCAGACACTGGAGATAACATTTAGGCTCAAGTTACATAATAGGGTCAGAGAAACCAACATTATAAAAAAAAATTTTTTTTAATTAAGTGGGAAAAAAATTTAGTTACAGTCAATGACCAAGAAACAAATCAAAGCAAACACCAGAAATTTCTTCAAAAACTGAACCTCAGATCTGTCCAGGGTCCACTGAATGGCCTGTATGTTTTATACTGATGTCAAATAAGAGCTTATTCCAGAAGTAGGACCCAAAGGCACTGGAAGATCATGAATGGTTAAGGTCTTTCCCCATTTTTCTAAACTGGCATGACTCTTCCAGAACTCCTCTAAAGAAGCAGAAAATGGGATTAATACATTCTGCATGACTCTTCACCAGAAAGGTTAAAACAATAGCAGCTTTCTGATTGATCTTTAGATAACCAAACATTTAATCAACCAATCAACCTTACAGAGCTTCTGGATTCAAACTACATTCTTAATGGTGGAACTTATTGGAAATCTAATCACCTGGCAAGTGAAATGAGAGACTCTGTTAAGTAGTAGCCTGGTACAGTGGAAGGTTCATTGAACTCAGAGTGAGGAGGGCGAATCTGACACCCACTGCTGCCTTCTAGATCTGTATAACCTCAGGCAAGTCACTTAACCTCAGGGCCCTAATTTCCTAGAGACTCTCCAAAATCTCTAAATCACCAACACTTGGGGTATGCTATGAAATTTCTACTTCCTTTTACTAAATGACTTTTAATTTAGAATAGTGGAATCCCTGAATGCAAAGAGTGATATCAAACCTAACCGCACGTCAGAATCATCCTAAAGAATTTATCAGAAATAACAACAGTTCCATGGTCCCATCTCAGAGACTTGGATTCAGGGGTCAAGGACAGATCCAGCACCTGCCAGCAAAGAAAGCAAGTTCAGTGTACCCTTTCCACAGATCCCTTTGGGCAACTAGAGTAGAAATCACAGTCCTTATAAGAGCCTACAAAACCCTAGCTGATGTGGCCCCTGCCTGACCTTTCTCAGCCCTCTTCCCTCTTGCCCTGGCTCTCTCTGCATCAGCCACCTTGCCTCCTTGCTGCTTCTCCATGACGCTGAACCTTATTACCAGGGGCTCTTGCCTCTGACTGTTATTCTGTTCCATCAAATATCACAGGGCTTACTTCCTCACCTCCCTTAAGTCTCTGCTCAGATGTCGCCTACACAATAACTCCTGTTTAAAATCACAACCCACTTCCCTCCATTGTCTCTCCATCACTCCTGATTCCCCTCAGCCTGCTCTATTTTTCTTTCTTCGTAGCACTTATCACCTTCCAGCTTATTATATAATTAGCTCATTTATTATTATGCTGATTGTCTATCTTCTCCCACTAGAACATAGGCCCTACTAGGGCAGGAATTTCTTGGTTTCTTATTCACTAAAGGATCCAAAATTCCTCAAACAGTGCCTAGCACATAGTAGGAGTTCAAATATTTGTTGAATAAATGAACGAATTTTTTTCTATTTCTTCCTCTTTTGCCTTTCTCTTAACTGTTATGACTCAAATTGGGTATTTTTCTCTTTTAATGAGTAGAATTCGATGTTCTATGCTCTTAGTTTTTAAAATCTGATAATCCTCCATTTGGTAATATACATCAGAAAAAGCCAATGGAATAAAATAGTAACTTATACAAAGATGTTTGTAACACTCTTTGCAGTAATGAAACTGGAGATAATACAAATATCAAAGGCTTAGGGAATTGCTAAACAAACTCTCCTAAAATGTCAGAATATCACTGTTTAAAAGTGCATAATGAGGGGCGCCTGGGTGGCTCAGTGGGTTAAAGCCTCTGCTTTCAGCTCACGTCATGATCCCAGGGTCTTGGGATCAAGCCCCATGTCGGGCTCTCTGCTCAGCAGGGAGCGTGCTTCCCCCTCTCTCTCTGCCTGCCTCTCTGCCTACTTGTGATCTCTGTCTGTCAAATCAATAAAAAATATCTTTGTTTAGAAGTGCATAATGAAATAATGTTAGGTTAAAAATATATGGTATATGGAGATTGATTACAACTATGGAAGATGTGTATCTATCTGTCAAGGTTCCTAAATGGATGTAAAGTGACACAGAGAAGAAATGGAGCTTAACAGATCTCACTTTCTGAAAAACTGAATACAAAAACAATGTAAATGAATAAGCATTATGTTTCCTAATATCTTCTCAAAACAATTTAGCTCAATATATTTTCTTTTAGGAACTTCCACTGATTTTTTTTGTCCTTCAGACAGAAGACAGAAGATGGGGAAAAATAAAGAATCAGAGACAGAGGGAAATAAGACAGAAATTTAATGCATACATATCTACAAAGAAAACACTGAGCCCGATACACAGTACAGAGGCAGAAAGAAAGTGAAAGATAAAGAAAGACACAGGGAGCCACTGTTGTGGTGAAATATTCCTACCAAGTGGGTGTACAGATGTAGGTCCTTCAGGAATAAAAATTTTTTTAAAAGAATAAAAATAAGTTATACATTTAACTATAGGTGCATCACTTCTTGGACCTTTGGCCATGGACCAGATGAAATTTAGGAGATGCTCTGACTGGCCCAGAGGGCAGTTTTCTCATGCCAGTTGTAGAAGATGCAAACAGAGAAGATGTAGAAAGAGATTCAGCTTACATCCGACTTCCGAAGGTCAGCATCATCGAAATGGAATCCACTGTGCACTGGACCCTGAATCCATGCAATACAGAAGTGATCTGTCCTTCCCATTAACAAGGACACCTCGGGAGGGACTGGGTCAAGACTGAAGAGGGACTCCTGAATATCCTTGCCATTCACCTTCAGGATTCTCTTGGACTCAAATAGGCTATGAGAGATAAAACACTCACTTAAAAAAATATTGTAAATACATTTCATAAGAGTATCAGACATTAAAAATAAATACAAATAAAACCCATAGTATAGCCCTACTCCAAGGGAGCTTATAGAGCGATCATGTACATGGGACTTAGAAGAAATGACAGAGTGTAATATGTGAGTGTTAAAGTATAAGAGCAAAAATGAGTGATACTATCCAAGACTTGCTGGAGAAGGGCCGTGTTAGCTAGACCTCCACTAGGAGGAGACTTTTCATATGAGGGAAATAGCATGAGCAAAGGTACTGAGGCAGAGCTAACTTGGTGGATCCATAAGACATTTGGCAGATGAGCTAACTAGACAGTGGCTCCTGAGGTGGGGATGATAAAAGTAGAAGGGGAAGAAGGAGACAAAAGATGGAAGATCCTGATACTCCTACACGTAAGTTCTAGCATTTGTAGGAAACTACCATTTGTAAGGAAACTTTCCCAATATGAAAATCTAGATTTATAGGACAAATCCATTGTCATACACAATGGATTTGTGTTTGTCAAGTGATTAAATGTTGGCTTTTTAAAAACAGTACACTGCATGGCTTCATGAATACTCATATAGCACTTTGTGTTTTGGGGTATTCAAAGTCAGGGTACAAATTATTAATTTACAAGTCCATCAATTCAATCTGGCTTAAGGTATACATTATATAAAGCAAAACACATTTGTTTCTACATTAGTGTACAATTTCCTGAATGCCTCATGGGTAAGAAAAATGGTCAAGTTTCTAAGCAGGTGCTCCTCTGCCTGCATGTCCTTTGCTAGGCATACCACCTGATCCAAAATATTTGATTCCACGAGGTGAGGCCAAAGTCATTCATTCATCGATTCATTCATTCTTTGATTCATTCATTCAGCAAATTTTTTTTTCATTCAGCAAATATTCACTGAGTGGCTACCATGTATCAGACAGTAACTGGGGACTTGGGGAACAAGACAGAAACAGTCTCTTACATCTATGGAGTTCAGAAGGTTACAGAAGGTTGGAATGACAAACAGTGGTGAAGGTTATACAGAGATCTAAAATGCATTGCTGTGAGAGAGAGAGAGAGAGAGACTGGGATGGGCTTATGGACCTTTTCTCAGCAGAGACAACAGGTAAATTAAAATTCTCAGAAAACCTTGTCAAAGGAGTATCACTCTTTTTCATCCATCCATCCACCCATCCACAATGAGAACACTGTTTGAGTACCCACCCCTGTACCAGACACTGTGAACGGCACACAGAAGTAACAGTCTCAGCACTCGCTCTCAGTTGCATGAGGAACACAGACATACACACAGAAAGAATGTGTTCACACTTGCTTTGAAAAAAATAATCCAAGCCCAGAGAGAAAGATCACTGTGGGTGGAAGTGATGGTGAGACGACAGAGTATGAGACTTGGAAGAAAGGGCAGGATTTGAATAAGTGGAAAAGAGGACATTCCAGAAAGGATAACGGGAGCGAAGACCTAGAAGTGGGAGCAAACACACACCGAATGCTCACAGAACAATAAAGCAGATTATTCAAAAGGTGTGCGGTGCGGGGGAAGAGAAGAACATTATTTTGGCTATGACCAGGGTAGGCTATGACCAGGGAATCAAACGCCAGATCAAGGAGTTTGGTAAAATCCTAGTTATTAGGAATCACTGTACATTAAACGTGCTGTTTCACTAGAGTGAGCCTGGTTGCATATTCGAGAAGAATTGGTGAAGGGAGTCGGGAACGGGGGTGAGCAGGGAGCTATAATGAGCCAGGGATGACATAATAAGGACTGGTATGAACTGCATCATGCCTCCTCCCCGCCGCCGCCACCAATTTGCATCGAGGGCCCTGACCTGCACTGTAACTGTATTTGGAGATGGGGCCTTTAAGAAGGTAATTAAGGTTAAGTGAGGTCATAAGGGTGAGACCCTAATCCACTAGAATTGGTGTCCTTACAGGAAGAGGAAAAGACACTCGCTCGCGCCTGCGCATGCTCCCTCCCCCCCACCCCAAACCGCACATGCTCTCTCTAAACACACACACCCAGAAAAGGCCATGTGAGGACACAATGAAAAGGCACCATCTGCTCCAGAACTGTGAGAAAATATATTTCTGTTGTTTAAACCACCCAGTCCATGGTACTTTGTTACGGTAGCCTGAGCAGACTAATACCAAGACATTGAGTTGATGAAATTTGTAAGGATGGAAAAGAAGGGAAATTCCAGATACCTTCCTGAAAACGAATCCCTGGGATGAGGTGCTGACTCGT
Organism: Mustela erminea; assembly: GCF_009829155.1. Lineage (NCBI taxonomy): Eukaryota > Metazoa > Chordata > Mammalia > Carnivora > Mustelidae > Mustela > Mustela erminea. The sequence continues at coordinate 62,182,786 of NC_045616.1, forward strand.
CCAGGGACCAGGACGCCAGTGATATCAAAACCAATTCCAAAATTTCCAGTTGGATATTAATGTACATACTAGAATGGGGAGCACTCCCAGGAAAAACCAGTCTTGTTTATAAAAGGGATTCTTTACCAGGATTTGTACTCTTTGAGGCCCAGAATCCTGAATCTAGAAATGAGCAAGTATCCACCCAACACTACCACTGACATTTTGCCATCGCCAGAACACAGCGGGAACGTGAGGAACATGAGGTCTGGATCCTCTTCTGTGTTCACTGCTGGGTCTCTAGTGCTCAGATCCAGACACAGAGCACCTGTTGAATGAATCATGGAATTTTATGCAGATGACAGATTTGTCCACCTCTAGGTCCTCCACACTAACAAGGGCATGCCCCCCTCTTTCCCAGTGTGGCTAAGAAAACAGTCTCTTTGCCAAGACTTCCCTGAGCTTCCCTACAGCATGGTCCACATAGGGATAGGAATCTCTTGCTTCATGTCCAGACTACTATATTCAGTCTTTTGATACTTCCGTTTCAAGAACAGCTCTTGAGCCCTGGGATTTTACTTCTTATCTAGTTAAAGGTGCCTCAAGGCTGCTGCTCAGCCCGAAGGGACTGCATTAGCACCTTCTGAGGTTCTGATGTCTTAATCCTCTCCCTTTGGCTGCTAGGACTGTGAAAGGAGGTGTTCTAGGAGGCTTTTGGCAGAAAGTCTCTTCCTTCTCAGAGTTTGACATTTGCTTAGCAGCATGGCACTTCCCGTGTTACACCATTAAACATCTCCAAGGCAACGGTAGCTGGGGACATGACTGATTACATCTTCATACCTCAGATGATGTGGCTTATAATAAATTAAGTTAGATATAGGAGACTTGCTGTGGTTCTCCATACCAGCGGCTGTTAAACTTTAGCATACATCAGAATGATCTACAATATAGATGGCAGGGCCTGAGAATCTACATTTCTAACTAGATCCCAAATGATGTTGAAGATACTGATCCCAGGTCACACTTTGAAAACCACTGCAAAGTAAGATACTGAAAAACAAAAGCAATGACCAAGAAATCCCCTCACCTTTGACATTTTATTTTCTGAAGCATAATATAACTTGTGCTTGAACATGAATGTTTCGTTACACAAAGGAATGTCACAATGCACTATCATCTGCAAATTTATAAGAACAGTAAGGTTGTAGATCTCAAGGATGTCCCTTGGAGGCGGGGACTTTTAAGGACACGTTTTCAATAGTCTTCACTCTCCCTCAGACATGGGGGTGGGGAGTGGGGGGTTACTTATAGAAGTAAACTCAATGTCTAAATATACACCAGCAGAACTACGTAATTTTCAGTAGAGTGATTTTCCTTTTCTTAATACACACTGTTCAAGCTGAGGATGACAAATCCCACTAACTTTTAGGAGCACTAAATAAAGTTCCAGGAAGCAGGGGCTGGGAGTGGGGGAAGGGAGAGAGCATGAATTCATTCCACTGTAAGGATACTAAGCAGATAAAATTATTTTCAGAACATTGGTTGGATAATAATAATAATAGTAATGTCTACCACTTGGGAGGAAGAGTATATAACAATCTTATACTTTACATGCTCTACCTTTGTATAAAATTTCTATATATATGATCTATCTCCATATGCTCCTCTTCCTTTACCCTTTGGATATAAAATTGCTCAACATCTCCTCTCTGTTTATATTAACCTGAACTCCCAGCTAGCATGGTTGAGTAATCACTTGCTTTCTCCTGAGCAAGGAGCCATCAAAATTTTATAGGTTATAGAAATCCTACATAACCCTTTTCAAAAAAATATATGGCTAAAGCTCTATATACAGCATTTCTCACAGAGATCTAGAAGATTAGGTTCAGATCCTTCTTAATGGGGGATTTTAAAAAATCACCAACATAAATATCAGCTTTAAAAGAAAAAAAAAAAACCTCCTTAGACTTTAGAAATAAAAATAACACGCTAGGAGAAAGGTAGTATAGGAATTGTCTCTTGTTGTCTTAAAAAAAAAAAATTCTCTCTTGTTGTTAAATTAAGAAATTAAGCCAGTATTTAACACTTTTTTAGGAGCACTAAATAAAGTTCCAGGAAGCAGGGGCTGGGAGTGGGGGAAGGGAGAGAGCATGAATTTAACACTTAACACTTCTTAACACTTTTTTGAAAGCTGAAGCCCTGCCACAAAGGCCTGTTAACCATTCAACTGCAGAAAGTTCTATGAGAAGTTCATAGCCCAGTACAATTCAGATAGTATAAATATCCACATTAATTATACATGTAATATCTTCTGTTTCTCTTGTATGGACAGTGAATGTAAAACATACACAATAATTAGTTAGAAATGCCACATCTATAAGTCATACCCATTCTTGGAAAATAGAAGAAGCAAGCCTTGAATAGTCATTCTTAGAACTCCAGCCATGAGGGGCTGAGAAATTCCCTGGGAAAAGGTCTGAAAGACATTTCAGAAACTAAATACTATATCAAAAAATCATGTGAGTCCAACTTGGAGGGGGTATGTGGGAAAGAGAATAAGGCACAGGAATCACTGGGAATACACACAGCTCTGCAATAATAAAACATAAACAATGGGGGTGCCTGGGTGGCTCAGTGGGTTAAAGCCTCTGCCTTCGGCTTACATCATGATCAGGGGAGCCTGCTTCCTCTCCTCTCTCCGCCTGCCTCTCTGCCAACTTGTGATCTCTGTCTGTCAAATATATAAATAAAATCTTTTTTTAAGAAAAAACATAAATAATGCACTGAAGTTCATTACATTTATTTGAAAAATCTATAGTTTATTTTTTTAATTATGGAAGAAGAAAAAAGAACACAAAACTTCTGATTATACCTGCAAACTGAATAGCATTTTAAGATGGCAACTTTTGCGTAGCATGATGAATAAATATTTGTAGAATGGACTTATTTCTGGCCATGATGAAGAAACAGGGACCAAAATTTACCTTCCTTCCACCAACAACTAGAAAATCTGATAAAATATATGAAACAACTATTTTCAGACATTGGACAATAAGTGACTCAGGACTGCCAACCCTGAAAGAAGAGAAACAGACGAGACAGAAAATATTTCCTCAGCTTTCACTCTGAAGGCACATTCCCAGGCAGGGAAGAAATCCCAGACGGAGTCCAGGGCTTTCACTGAGTCGCAGTGACAGAATCAGAGTCTGGAAAGGCTAGAGTTTATAGGGCAGAGTTTCAGGAAAAGGAAACTCCATAGACAAGACACTCTGAGGAGCACGTGAAAGTTTATTAAATACTAAGACGTGCATGAATAGGGTGAAATTCCACCCACCAGGAAGAGAGTGACTGGAAAGCTATAAACCAAACAATTCACAGGGCTCACAATGAACTAAGAGCCATCAAGTTCTCACCAGTCAGAATGGAGAGTTCTTATTGTCACTCAGGCTTTCGGTCCAGAACCCAGTGGGTCATGCCCTAAGAGTAAGGCTAAAGAACAATTGGAGAAAAGACTACTCCAGACCTACCTTAAAGTTTAAAAGTAGGACTTGAAAGGATCACACTGAACCAAAGTTAACTTAATTGTCTCCCAGAACATAATCTAACATTCTTCAAAGAAAACAGTATCTAAACACAACAATGTAACATTAAAAATGTGTAGCATACATTCAAAATTACCTGCCAACACGCAGAAAAATATGAACAAAAATCCAGTGAAAGATCAGCAAGTAGAAGTAGAAATAAGAGAATTAGCAGGTAAGAACAATAACCATTATCCAAGTATTGAAAGGAAAACATAAGCACTGTGAGAGGAGAAATGGAAGATTTTTTCAATTAAGCCTCTAGAAATTAAAAAGACAAGTTCTGAAGTGAAATAGTCACTGACTAGGACTAAGAACATATTAGACATTGAAAAAGAAAAGACTGGTGAACTAGAAGACATGTTAATTCTAACTATTCAAATTAAAGTAAAGAGGGGAAAAAAGGTAAAAGAAAATTAACAGAGCCTCAGTGATGCACAAATCTAAGAAATTCAGCAAACCTCTAGCAGGAAAAATCAAAAGTGTATCACACCAAGGCACGATAGAATATAATTTCTGAAACCACTGATAAAAAGAAAATCTTAAAAGCATCCAGAGAAGGGACGCCTGGGTGGCTCAGTTGGTTAAGCAGCTGTCTTCGGCTCAGGTCATGATCCCAGCGTCCTGGGATCAAGTCCCACATCGGGCTCCTTGCTCCGCAGGGAGCCTGCTTCTCCCTCTGACTCTGCCTTCCACTCTCTCTGCCTGTGCTCGCTCTCGCTCTCTCTCTGACAAATAAATAAATAAATAAAATCTTTAAAAAAAAGCATCCAGAGAAGGAGGACATAGTAAGTAGAGAGATAAGAGTGCCAGACTTTTCCAGGGGTACCTGGGTGGCTCAGAAAGTTAAATGTCTACCTTCACCTCAGGTCATGATCCTGGGTTCCTGGGTTCAAGCCCCACATTGGGCTCCTTGCTTAGCAGGGAGCCTCTTCTCCCTCTCCCTCCGCCTTCCCCCACTGCACACTTGTGCGCTCTCTGTTGCTCTCTCTCTCACCCTCTCTCAAATAAATAAAATCTTCAGGGGGAAAAAAAACACAAAACTATGAAAGCCAGAATATAAAGTACTATACGATGAAGCTGTCAACCTATATGCGGGAAAAATAGCTTTCAAAAAAATGAAAGTAAATGAAGGCTTTCCCAGGCAAACAAAAAGTGAGAGAATTCACCACTAGCAATCATTCATTGCAAGAAAAATTCTAAAAATGCTTCAGGTAGAAAAAAAAATGATATGAGTTAGTGATATAACTATATGCAGATGAATGAAAAGCATTAAAATGGTAAATGCGAAGGTATATATACAGACTTTTTTCTTATTTTTATTGTTTTTAAAAGATAACTTCATAGCAAAAATAATAACAATGTACTGTGGTTTTTTGTTTTGTTTTGTTTTGTTTTGTTTTTAGAGAGGGGAATGGGCAGAGGCAGAGAGAGAATTCAAAGCAGGTTCCACACCCGTGTGGAGGGTGACACAAGGCTCAATCTCACAACCCTGAGATCAGGACTTGAGCTGAAACCAAGAGTTGGATGCTCAGTTGACTGAGCTACCAAGGCACTCCTGTACTGTGGTATTTATAAAATATGTAGAGGTAAAATGAATGCCAAAATAACACAAAGGATGGGAGGGAGTACACAGAATACAAGATTTTTATAGATACATCTTGTACATAACACAAGATTTTTACATCATACACAAAGGAATAAACAGATGAGTGGAGTAGAATAGTGTCCAGACACAAACTCACAATTCTAGGGTCAATTAATTCTCGATCAAAGTGCTAAGATAATTCAATGGAGAAAATATAGTTTATTCAACAAATTGGTGGTGGAATGACTAGAATCCATACTACAAAAACAAAACAAACAACCCTCAGCCCTTATGTCTTGCCATCCACAAATATAACTTGAAATGGATCACAGAATTTAAGGGCCTAAAACAAAAAGACTTCTGAAGGTAAACTGAGGAGAAAATCTTTATAAACTTGAAGTAGGCCAAGATTTCCTAGAAAGAAGGTAAAAGACATGAATCTTAAAAGAAAAAAACTGATAGATTGGAATTCATCAAACTTTTAAAGTTTTGTCCTTTAAAGGTAACTTTAAGAAAACAAAGAGGCAAGCCACAGACTGGGAGAAATACAATATAACCAAAAACTTATATCCAGAATACATGAAGAAGTCTTACAGTCAATAATCAGAAGACAACTCAATTAAAAATTGGGTCAAGGGGTGCTTGGGTGACCCAGTCAGTTAAGCGTCTGCCTTTGGCTCAGGTCCTGACCCCAGGACCCTGGGATAGAGCCCCACTTTGGGCTTCTGGCTCAGCAGAGAGTAGGCTTCTCCCTCTCTTATCTCCCCTTCTCACTCCACCCCTGCTCATGTTCTCTCTCATGCTCTCTCTGTCAAATAAATAAATAATCAATTCTTTTTAAAAAATGGGTCAAGGGAGGCCTGGGCTGCTCAGTCGGTTAAGCATCTGCCTTTGGCTCAAGTCATGACCCTAGGGCCCTGAGTTCCAGTCTTGCATTGGGCTCCTTGTTCAGTAAGGAGCCTGCTTTCTCCTGTGCTCTCTCTCTCTGACAAATAAATAAATAAAATCTTTAAAAATACTAACAAAAAATAAAAATGGGTCAATAATTTGGAACAGATGCTTCACGCTTTATAAGACACTAAAAGGACTAGAAAGCACATGAAAAAATGCACATCAATAGTTATCAGTGAATTGCAAATAAAACCGCAATGAGATATCACTACACATCCACTAAAATGGCTAAAATGCAAAACACTGACCATATCAGGTTAGCTAACAGGGATGTTGTGCAACTAGTACTTTCATACATTGCTGATGGAAACGTAAATTAGCACAGTCACTCCTGGAAAACAGTCTGACAATTTCTTTGTAAACATATACTTACCATACAACCATGAAATTTCATTCTAGGCATTCACCCCAGAGCAATGAAAACATATGTCCCCAAATTTGTCCACAGCAGCTTTTTAAATACAGCCCCAAACTGGAAACAAGTCAAATGTCACTAGCAGGTGAATAAATACATTGCGATACATCCATAAAATGAACTACTACGCAAAAATAATAAAATGTGTCAAACTACTAATACAAAAAGCAATAGGGAGAAATCACAAAGTCATTAAAGTAGGTAGAAGAAGACAGACAAAAAAGGCCTACATGTATGACTTCACTGATATGAAACTCTAAAAAAGAGAAATCCAGTCTACTGGAATAAAAAGATTAGTGGCTACTTAGGGATTATGGGAGGGGCTGAGAATGGACTGGAAAGGAGCACAAGGGCAGGGCGATAGAACTGTTCTATATCTAGACTATGGTAGCAAATACATGGACATACAATGTGATTATATACTTTGTTAAAATGCAAGTTTAAAGGTGTATATTTTACACTAATAATGAAGCCCCAGAAAGAGGAAATTAAGAAAACAACCCCATTTATAAGTGTACCAAAAAGAACAAAATACCTAGGAATAAACTTAACCAAGGAGGTAAAAGATCTATACTCTGAAAAGTATAAAATTCTAATGAAAGAAATTGAAGACAATACAAACAAATGGAAAAATATTCCATGCTTAAGATTTGGAAGAACAAATATGATTAAAATGTCCTTCCTACCCAAAGCAGTCAACACATTTAATGCAATCCCTGTCAAAATACCACTAGCATGTTTCACAGAACTAGAACAAACAGTCCTAAAATGTGACAGAAGCACAGAAGAACCTGAATAGCCAAATCTTGAAAAAGAAGAACAAAGTTAGAAGTATCACAACTGAAGATTTCAAATTATACTATGAAGCTGCAGTCATCAAAAAAGTATGGTAGCAGCACAAAAATAGACATACAGATCAACAGAACAGAATGCAGAGCCCAGAAATAAACCCATGATTATATGGTCAATTCATCTTCAACAAGGACGCAAGAATATGCAATGGGAAAGAGGCAATCTCTTCAACAAATAGTGTTGGGAAAACTGAATCATACAGCACACACCAAAATAAATTCAAAATGGATTAAAGACCTAAGTGTGAGACCTGAAATCATAAAAATCCTAGAAGAGAGCATAGACAGTAATTTCTCTGAAACTGGCTATAATAACTTTTCTCTAGATAGGTCTCCTGAGGCAAGGGAAATAAACGCAAAAATAAACTACTAGGACTATATAAAAATAAAAAGCTTCTGTGCAGCAAATGAAAGAATCAACAAAACTAAAAGGCAAAATACTGAATGGGTGAAGATATTTGCAAATGGCATATCTGATAAAGGGTTAGTAACAAAAACACGTAAAGAAGTTACAAAACTCAACACCCCCAAAAAACCAAATAATCCAATTAAAATGGACAGAGGACATGGACAGACATTTATCCAAAGAAGACATCCAGATGGCCAAGAGACACATGAAAAGATGCGTAACATCTCTCATCACCAGGGAAATACAAACCAAAACTACAATGAGATACCACCTCACACCTGTCTGAATGGCTTAACCCAACACCACAAGAAACAACCAGTTTTGGTCAGTATGTGGCGAAAAAGGAACCCTCTTGCTTTGCAGGTGGGAAAGCAAATTGGTGCAGCCATTGTGAAAAACTATATGGAGGTTCCTCAAAAAGTTAAAAATAGAACTACCCTATGACCCAGCAATTGCACTACTGAATATTTACCAAAAGGATACAAAAACACTAATTCAAAGTGATACACGTACCCCCTTTGTTTATAGTAGCCTTATTTACAACAGCAAAATTCTGGAAGCGCCCAAATGTCCATCCACTGTTCAATGGATAAAGAAAATGTGGTGTGGGGCACCTGGGTGGCTCAGTGGGTTAAAGCCCCTGTCTTTGGCTCACGTCATGATCCCAGGGTCCTGGGATGGAGCGCATGCATCAGGCTCTCTGCTCGGCGGGGAGCCTGCTTTCTCCTCTCTCTCTGCCTGCTCCTCTGCCTACTTGTGATCTCCGTCTGTCAAATAAATAAATAAATAATCTAAAAAAAAAAAAAGAAAGAAAGAAAAGAAAATGCGGTGTGTACATGCATAAATATAATGGCATATTATTCAGCCATAAAAAAAAATGAAATCTTGCCATTTGCACTGACATGGATGGAGCTAAAGAGTATTATGCCAAGTGAACTAAGTCAGAGAAAGGCAAATACCATATGATTTCATTCATATGTGGAATTTTAAAAAACAAAACAAATGAGCAAAGGAAAAAAGAGAGAAAGAAACAAACCAAGAAACAGACTCTTAACTACAGAGAACAAACTGATGGTTACCAGAGGGGAGGTGGGTGGAGGGAATGGCTGAAACAGGTGATGGGGATTAAGGAGTGCACTTGCACTGTGATGAGTACTGGCTGATGTGTGGAATTGTTAAACCACTATATTGCACACCTCAAAAACACATATAATACTGTGTGTTAACCACACTGGAATTAAAATAAAAATTTTTAAGGTATATATTTAATTGTATATAAATAATATATATAAATTTAATAATAAATAATTGTATATAAATAATATACAATAAATAATTGTATATAAATAATATCAATACAGATTTATTTTCTTAATTTGCAGCATTCGTCTGATGTTATGACCTGAAATGTGTCCTCTAAAATTCTTAAGTTGAATCCTTAACCTCCAATGTGACTATATTTGGAGATAGGATCTTCAGGGAGATAATTAAGGTTAAATGTGGCCATAAGGGCCAACAGGACAGATGTCATTATAAAAAGAGGAAGATACCACTGAGTTCTCCACAAGCACACAGAGAAGACTCCATGTGAGGACACAGTGAGAAGGCAGCCATCCACAGGCCATGAAAAGAGGTCTCACAGAAAGCAGTCCTCAAGGTACCTTGATCTTGGGCTTCTAGCTTTCAGAATAGTGAGAAAAGTAATAGCTATGTTTCAGGCACGCAGCCCGCTATATTTTGTTATGGCAGCCTAAGCACAGTGACACTCCTGAGACAATAATAAACTCATCATTCCATCATCCAATAATAACCATATTATTCTTGAGCCTATTATATCTTTAGCCCACTGGAGCTTTTCTAGAATACATGTTGAGAGATCAGCAGTTGCTTTAATTCCATAAGAGGTCTTCACCAATAGGTGGCCAACATGCTAGCCCCCAAGTGATGATGGGAACACAACTTTTAGACCTGTAAGAGCAAAAACTGAAACAAGACAGACAAGTTGGGGGTCAAGCAAGTGGAGGAAGATGGTAGCAGCTTCTCAGTCACATCCCAGTCATGTGTCAGATTTGGTATTACTGAAAGCATTGCTTTCTCTTGACTTTTCATTGAGTCTCATTGGGCACTGGCACCAAAACCATGCATTATGGGCTTTTCTCTCTTTTTTCTCTACCATCTCATTTATTAGATGAATTTCTGCAACCAATGATTCCATTGGTTCTCATCTCTCCACTGATTATGGTTCAGTTATCAAGAGCAGTAATTTTTAGCTGTCAAACTATGATGCACCCTTCTCCTTTAAATTCAAATCTGGTTATAAAGAAAGGCTTCTAAGGGGAGGTACACCTTTATTCTGACCTTGGCTTATTGAGAAGAGCTGTCACAGTCAATGTCTGGCCTTGTATCTCCCTTGAAAGGTTTCTTTTCCAGGAAAACCAGGGGGCAAGAACTAAGCCAGACCATGGTCACTCCCAATATCAGCCCTGATCGTCAGATTTGATTCATGAAGAATTCATTTGAGTACAAAAGGACAGGGGCCAGGTGGCCAGGACCAAAGACAGATGACAAAAACTGACACTATGGGGCGCCTGGCTGGCTCGGTCGTTGTATGTCTGCCTTCGGCTCAGGTCATGATCCCGGGGTCCTGGGATGGAGCCCTGCATCAGGCTCCCTGCTTGGTGGGAAGCCTGCTCCTCCCTCTCCCACTTCCCCCTGCTTGTGTTCCCTCTCTTGCTGTGTCTCTCTGTCAAATAAATAAACAAAAATCTTAAAAAAAAAAAAAAAAAAAAAGAAAAGAAAGAAAGAAAGGAAAAGAAAAAAAAGATTGAACAAAAAAAACAACAGACACCATGTTAGTGCTGCGAGGGGTCTGAGAGATATTCTAAAGTTATCCTAGAGTCTCTCTCACCCCATGTCCCATCTGTCTACAAATTCTGTTAATTCCATTTAAAACTTAAACCAGAATCGGACCATCATTTACCATCTTCACTGCAATCACGTAGGTCTCGGCCAGCCCATCTCTCACCTGGATTACTGTGATGCCTCCCAGCACATGCCCTAGCTTCATCTTGACTGCCTTCAGGCTCTTCTCAGCGTGGCTGCGGCAATGGTGACCTGCCCACACCTGAAGTCAGATTCCATCACTCCCATCTCACTAGGTCTTTAGAGCAGACAAGGCCCTCAGCTGTCAGGCCTCCATGACCTTCCAACATCAGTCTCTACTGCCCTCCCCTTACTCATGTGCTCCTTGCCACACTAGCCTCCTTTCTGCACCTTGACCTTTTGGACACGTGGGGCCTTTGCATCAGCTATTCCTCCTGCTTGGAAAGTACTTTCCAGCCATCTACATGGTTCATTCCCTACTTCTTTCAGGCCTCGGCTCGAATGTTCCCTTTCCCAGGGAGGCCTTCTCTGACCACCCAATTTACTAAATAAACATTCCCCATCCCATCCTGGGGAGTCCTGAACACCCCTTTCTGCTCAATCTTTCTCCCTATCTTTCCCTAGTTTCTCCCTAGCGCTCTCTCTCCCAGGCACATATGGCCAGCTGACCTTCTTTCTAATTTTCCTTCTTTGCTCTCTCCCCACAGATGAGAAGTTACAGGAAGAAGTGACCATCCTCGCAGTCTGTGCCCTCCTGATGATGCTCACAGCTCTTACCGACCTCCCGAGCTTGCATGGACAGAGACAGAGAAAAGGCCTGCCGACCAAGCATGTGCCCCTAAACATAGGGCTTAGGGAAGGACCAGGAAGGCCAGCTACCCCCAGGCTAGGGTTAGAGGCCATCTAGGATGAAAAGTAGGCAGGGACCCATGATACGGTGGTCTCTGAGCTCTGTCCCTTCCTCCCTCCTCCTGAGAGCTACACTCTCCACCAGGGCTTCTCACCAGTGGACTGACCAACCTGGTACAGCATGACAGGATCTTCTCTCAGCCCTCAGGCCCCCTATGCAGGGTCTTGAACAACCCTAGAGTCTCGTCCACTGACTCTAGCATCTCAGACAACATTGCTATGGTCCTCTGTGTGCTGTGATGCCCCAGGATCAGGATACACTGCTTTAAACCCCTTTACTCCTTCCACCATCTTCTCCCACCTTCTTGCTTATTTTACTCTCGTGCAGTTCCTAAAGCCACAGGATCTTTTCCGCTGCTGCAGAGACCAGTGGGTGAGCTATAGCCTTTCAGACCAAATTTATTCCCACCAGGAGTGACAGCACATTGAGAACTCCAATGTGTGCCATATTAAAAGATGGTAAATGCTCTTCCTTAAAGAGGAAAGCCTGCTCTCTGATGGTGAAAATACTTCAGTGGCCACTGTCCCTTTGAAAAACCTATTCTGGGGTAAAGCTAGGTTCTTCCTCTTTGAAACATGAAAATGTATGTTGCAGAATAATGCTCTTCAGGCAGAAATGATGTCCAACGAACAGGCCCTTTGACAAAGCTGCTCGTAGTAAACCGTTTGTCAATATTATGTATCTCAATCTTGTGATTATCATTCCATCATCAGCCAGGACAGGATCTAGAACCCCCCAACCTTCCAAAGAACTCTTAGGTTACTAAGAGGACCTTCTGTGCTGATTTTTAAATAAAGAGTATTTAATGAAATCTACCTAAGGAATTTAATTTCCTCTTTATATTCCAGTCCACTGCAAGGAAGACGGTCTTGAACTTTCTTTTATAAAAATCACTAAAAGGAACTAGAAAACAGATTCTAAAAACCTAGAGAAATCACTTGTTTTTCTATTGTTTACTCAGCCATGGCTAATTGTACAGATGTACAACTGTAAAGAATGCATGTGGTGTGTTAGTACATTTATTAGGTCACTTTCCTCACAATGTCCCAACCTCTTTCTTAGTAATATTATCTATAGATCTCATCCAGGAGGAGTAATATTGACACTGGAGAATACTGTCTGGCCATGTGTTAGATGATTGCATTTTCATTCACTTGCATCTCAGTTTAATTTTCTTAGTCATTTAGAAACTGATTCAAAGATCAAAACCTGGGGGGTACTCTGGTAAGGCAAACAAATCGGGTAAGCCCCAGTATTTTTTAAAGATGTGTTTTTATTTTTATTTATTTGAGATAGAGAGTGAGAGGGCACAAGTATGGGGCAGAGGGAGATGGAGAAGCAGGCTCCCCACCAAGCAGGGAGCCCAATGCAGGGCTTGAGCCCAGGACCCTGAGGTCATGACCTGAGCTGAAGCCATCCAGGAACCCCTAAGCCACAACATTTAAGTAGATCCTCACTCTCACATGCTGACCACTTGGGGGCCTCCTTAAATTTTGCACCTTAGCCTCCTCACTCCTAAGGAGGCATGCACACTCTGGGTCAGTGACCTATGTCACCAGTCTGGATGCTGGGGTCAGATAACACCTGGGTCAGGGATGTGCACCTTTTGCAGGTAAGGGACCTAGATCCCGGTCTCTCTGTCACTTCTGCCACATTTCTCCAAACTAAGACACCACTGATTACACAAAACACCATCACTTTGTGTACCATTAAGAAAAACATTCAGCCCATTAAACTATAACTTAACGGTCTAATGCCAGCCCTGTAAGAGGCACAAACTGGTTCCACTAGCCACTCACAGCTCTGAATTTTCTCACCTATACCGACGGATTAGGCAATTTCTCTTGCCTTCTTCAGTTTAGTTACTTGCCATGTGATAGGTAATCCTCCTGCATGCATCTCAATAACAAAGCATAAATCTAGCTTTATGTACTTGTGGGTATCTTTTCTTTATCCAGCACCCTTGGCTGCTACTTTGCAAAAACAAACGAAACAAAGCTGAAATTGCATCATCCTCCAATGACAAATATTTGTTCTATCAATATCAAATTTATGGCCCATTCTCTATTTCCTTGACTCTCTTTGTAACTGTGTAAACAGTAACTTTTTTGTTTCGGTGCTGAATCACCGTGTAACCTTTCTGAAGTCTTCTTAATCAGCAATTAAACTCAATCCATGGGTTGACAGCAGGGCACCCACGTCCACTGAAAAGTTGAAAATATCAAGAGTGAAAACTGAGTAAATACATCCCCTGAGGATGGCAACTATGGCCTGGGGGCGGGGGGCGGGGGGTGGGGGAGGGGAGGGGGGAGGGACGACAACTTATAAGGTGCCATGTCCTCTCCCCCTCCCCCGCCCCACCCTGGGGAAATGGTGGCCCCAGATTTAGGCTGGTAATCGACACACTCCCGGCTTTAATCCAACACTGCCATTACTTGGTTTTAGAGTAGGAAACACAACACGGCAGCGTCTGCTGTCTCGCAGGAAGTCCAGCAGCTACTCACCATGCAGTCTTGGCCTCCCCACACCACATGGCGGATGCACACCGTGGATAGGGATGAGGTGCCTGGCCCCCCGCCGGTCCAGAAAAGCCACTGCCCTGGTTTCCCAGGGGCTTGTCTATTGTTCCAGGACTGCAGGCCCAGGGCCTCGTGACAGCTCCAAGCTCTCCTGCTCCTGGGACAGGCCCAGGAATCTATAGTTTCCCAGTAATCCAGGCAGATCATCCAGCCCAGGTGTGGGGCAATCCGCACTTACCCTAACTCCTTATGTTTCCAAGCGGAAGATGCCGTCAGACGGAAAGCCAGCAACCGTCCTTCCCCGCCAGTTAGCGGGAAAAGGTTCAGGCCTAGCTCTCAGGCCCCACTGAAAACACACCCTGATTCTGGGAGCGTTAGAGTGGGACAGGGAACATCTCAGAAAACCTGAAGTGCTGCTTTTACGTCCTGCTTTAACTGCCGGCCCTAGCTGCCTCAACTGAAATGGGGAGGATAATTTAAAGGGCTACTTAAAGGAAGGGTCTCTTGTGCTCCTTTTGGGCTCACAGATCTCGCTGTGAACCTATGACCTAAATACGTGTGTGCTACTGGGAGTTTTCAAGTGGTCACGTGATGACTTTCCTCTGAAGTTACACCTGCCTCCCAGGCTACTGGGAAGCCCTGGGAGCGCAAGCTGCAGTCCCTCTGGGTGGTCTGTGCCCCTGGGGGAGCAGTCTGGGACACAGCACATTGTGCCTGGACAGCTCCAAGAGCTTCTGAAGCTGCAGATAATCAAGGTCATCACTCTGATCCCCTGGTATATGCCAACCGCTCTACATATATTATCTCATTTCATTGGCACCCTAACATTTAAGTGCTGTTCTTCCCACTTTACCGATGAGGAAACATTGCTGGAAAGGGGCAGGGCGGGGATTAGAGCTCAGGCGCCTGCTTCAGGATTCATGTAACCACCACGCTCATCACCTCTCCTACAGTCTCTGTCTCATGTTAAAGGAAATGTTACTTGATGCAAGTAGTAACACTGGGCCACTTTAAAACCATATCCAGGGAATTCAGAAAAATAACACTTTTTGTTAGTCAGTAGCTGAGGATGAGATGTGAAGAGAGAGATGGCTCTGTGATGTGGCTTCAGAAACACCCCGGCCTCCTCAAATAAAAACTGGGAGACTACACCTCAGGACGGGCCACATAATGACAGCGACGATGGATTTGGGGCTGAATTGCGGCCCCTCCCCCAAATGCATATGTTGAATTCTTAGCTCTCCTCCCCCAGCTCAGAATGTAACTATATCTGAATAGGGCCTTTAAAGAGGTCAGTAACATTCAACTAACTCATGAGGGTGGATTCCAACCCAGGACTGTTGCCTTTATAAAAGAGTATGTGTGTGGGGGGTGCACCTGGGTGGCTCAACCAGTTAAGCAGCAGACTATTACGGTTCAGGTCAGGATCTCAGGGTCAGTGGATCAAGCCCTGGGTAGAGCTCTACACTCAGCGGGAGTCTGCTTGAGATTCTCTCCTTCCTTCTTCATCTGCCCTTTCCCTGCATCTACTCTCCTGCATAGGCTCACTCTCTCTCCCCCCTCCCTCAAATAAATATTTTTTAGAAATTTGTTTTAGGGGCGCCTGGGTGGCTCAGTGGGTTAAGGCCTCTGCCTTCAGCTCAGGTCATGATCCCAGGGTCCTGGGTTCGAGCCCTACATCGGGCTCTCTGCTCAGCGGGGAGCCTGCTTCCCCCTCTCTCTCTCTGCCTGTCTCCCTGCCTACTTGTGATCTCTGTCAAATAAAGAAATAAAATCTTTTAAAAAAATTTTTGTTTTAAAGAGATTATAACACAGACACACAGAGAGAAGATCTCATGAAGATGCAGGGGAAAGATGGTGAAAGGGGAGCAGCATGTGCTACCCCAAAATATGCCTCTTTAGCGTAAGGATTATTCTGAACTGATTATTTTTTAAGGAATTGCAGACACAAAAGAAGCTCTGAAAAGAGGGTAGCAGCTTACCTTTTGTAAGAGAAATTTACATTCGAAAGGGATCTTGTACCAGGAAGGGAGCTATTACCAGAGATAACTCCCCTGAAAGACTTATCTGCAGGGCAGGGCAACCTTGGTTTACCAAACATTCACTTTTCTCACCTTCCTTTGAATTGTCTTTTTCCCCTGGAAACCTCAGACCCCTTTCCCTTAGATCAAGATGATCACGATGGCCCTGATCATGTGGCCGCCTTTTGACAGGTCTCATTATCTTTGTGGGACTCCAGAAAGTGCCAAGTAATTATGTGTATGTTATTAAAATTTGTTTTTCTGCTGTAGATCTGTTTTTTTGTTTTGTTTTGTTTTTGTTTTTGCTTTTTATTTCAGGGGGCAGGGTATCTGCCAAGAACCTAGAAGGATAGAGGGAGAATTATGTTTCCTCCTCTACGGTGGCCATGTACCAGCCAAGGAGAGAGACCCTCAGAAGAAATCAACCCCACTGACATCTTGATCTAGGACTTCTGGCCTCTAGAACTGTAAGATAAATTTCTGTTGTTTAAGACACCCAGCCTGTGGTACTCTGTCATAAAAGCCCTAGCAGACTAATACACAATGCTATGTATTTACCACACCATTTCCTCTTTCTGGATGTAGGAAAACAACATTTTCTACCCTCCCTGCACTGGGGTGAGGTCCTTGTGACTAGTTGTGTGTGACCAAAGGATCATAAATAAAAGAAATATACTTCCTTCCTCAGCTGAGGCACTTAAAGGAGGGTGTTATTTGCCCATGGTCCTTCTCTCCTCCGCCACTGCCATGGGACCAGGGAGACAGTATGCTCTAGAAAATGGAGTTACAAGATGGCAGAGCTCCCGTCAGCCTGGCTCCCTCAGTGACTGTGTGGGGCAGGGCACTCTGTTAACCTGCTTTGGACTTTAATATGAGAAATATATATATATATTTTTTAAGCCACTGAGGTTTCAGGGGTTATTTGTGACTGCAGCATAGTCTAGCCTCTCCTCACACACAAATCCACCTTTGAAAAGATGGACTACCAAAAACCTATTTCAGGACTTAACGTGCCATTGGGTGAAACCATATTAAATTTTCAGTTTTGCAGGTAAGATGCTCACATAGGAACAATTTCATTTGTTCACCCTCTGATTGTACATATTTGCAGAATTAGAACCAATAGGTTCGACCACCTCCAACTGACAGACAATACAGGTGAGACCCATTCAGATTCCCGGTTTCTGAAAAGCCCAGAAACATTTTAGCAGAGGAACTGGACTCCAAACCAAAAATTATATTTCTTTGTGTGACAACAAGTTAGCAGTATCTATTAAAGAGTGCACATCAGGGGGTGCCTGCGTGGCTCAGGGGGTTAAAGCCTCTGCCTTTGGCTCAGGTCATGGTCTCAGGGTCCTGGGATTGGGCCCCTTCAGGCTCTCTGCTCAGCAGGAAGCCTGCTCCCCCCGACCCCCAACTCTGCCTGTCTCTCTGCCTACTTGTGATCTCTGTCAGATAAATAAATAAACAAATAAAATCTTTAAAAATAAAAAAATAAAGAGTACATATCAAATGGTAACCATGCTCTTTCACTTAGCAACTTGACCCCTAGGATTAATTGACCAGAAAGAGCTGGACAGATGTGCAGAAATATAGAAATAAGAAGATACACTATGCTAGCACTATATGTGATTGTGAAAATTCAGAAACAATAGAAGTGCCTACTTAAAGGGAACTGGTTAAATAAATTATGGTTCATCATCTGCACTCAAATCTATATAGTTGAAAAAAAGTTCAACTTTTTTGTCCACATGAAAAGACACCTATGTCATATTTACTGGAGCACAAGGATAAAAAGTAGAAAAAGAAAAGTAAATTAGCAATCATGAAAGATTTCTTAATCTCCATGCATTGATGTGTATCAAGTACCTGACATCTGGTAAACACTTTTTGCCCTCCCAACCCTCTCCTGCATTTTGCTTGAATTGTCGTAAATAAACCTAAGTAGGTGATCCAACTCTACTACCTACCAGCTGTGTGATCTCAGGCCAGAAACTTTCACAGCTCTCACACCTATAAAACTGAAAGAAATAATAGCATTTCCTTCAGAAGGTGCTACAGGATTCATTAGACTATGTACATAAGGTGCTTAGAAAGATGCTTGGTGCATAATAAGTGCTTAGTAGACAGTCACCATTATGGTGATGGTAATGATAATGATATTCATCTCTGGAACCCGGAGAAACAAGCTTTCTTGCAATTTATGTTGCATTTACTTCTGCTTTTTCTCTCTTAAAAAAAATTATCTAGGAAGAAAACATAATAAATCATTCCACTTATTTCTCTTCCTGAAATTAAATAAAAAGACAATGCTTTTTAAAACAGTGCTTATCCCAATAAACTCAGCTATGTTAGGTATTCTAATGTTTAATGTGGCTTCTAAAGACAATTTCCCTATTTCATTACCAAACCGATACACTTCTTCTCTGGGGAGTTAACAATAATGGAGTCATTCCCAGGTAAACAGAGTGTTTATCAGGGATAACCTAAAGTAGCCCCACTAGATGTACAGCACACTTGCCCTCTTCTGCCAAGGGATTAGCCTGGGGCTTCTCCTCTACTGATTTCTGTAACACTGTACTTATGGCAAGGATCTTTCAAAACCACAGAAGGAACCTTTTATGTGACCACACTCTAACTTAAACAGGACTTTCTATTTGAGGTCCTACCCGGTGCATTT
Organism: Mustela erminea; assembly: GCF_009829155.1. NCBI lineage: Eukaryota > Metazoa > Chordata > Mammalia > Carnivora > Mustelidae > Mustela > Mustela erminea. The sequence continues at coordinate 62,201,573 of NC_045616.1, forward strand.
GAAGTCTTAATTCAACCAACCAGGGTTACTTCCCAGACTGTAAGCCTGAAAGGTTTGTGTGGCTCTAGAAACAGACTGGAATTAAAATTCAATGTACCCACCGTTCTGATCCAGTATCTCTTCAGTCCATGGATGCTCTGTGGAACCAAGTATAATGCAGAATGCAAGGAACTAGTGAGCATTTGTAGGCTATCTAAGCTTGGCAAATTGCTGCTACCGTGGACCCAAGAATTAAAGGTTTTTTTGGAGCCTTCTGTAGCAGCTGAGTCCCTGACTTTGTGTGGCTTGCCCAAAAGTTTCACAGCTGGGCAGTGAAACAGCTAGGGCTGGAGCCCAAGGACTGGCTTCCCAGGGAATGCGCTTTCCACTGCTGCTGGATTATCATTCTTCCGTTTTTGCTTCTTGGACAACCAAGCAAAGTTAAAATAGCTCGTTCAAGGTCAGAGGGGCAGTCAAGCACAGCTGGCAATGCCAGCCGGCAGATTATAAAATCCTAAAGGCAGATTATAAAATCCTAAAGGGAAGATCCTCCTACCTCACCTATCCCCACCAAGGCGGTGTAAATGTTTTTGTTGATTGTCTCCCAACACAGTTTAGAGGAAGTTTCTCTTCTAGGTCAGTACTAGGTGTGTAAACACGTGTGACACACGTGTCTGTTACCAGCCGAGTAGACACACACGCCCCGCCCCACCCCCACCCCCACGCCCCGACCTGGCGGCTGGCAAAAGTTGCCATTGCACCGCGATGGTCGTGCACCCCTAGCGACTCGCCGCTCGCCCACTGTAACGATTCAGCGGCCTTTCTTCCTGGGGTTGGCAACTTGGAGACTGCAAACTGGCGTCAAAGTGAGCCGGAAGCAGAATGCACGACCAGGGCTAGTCTTGAGGGTACAGAGGACCCTGTTGCACATTTAAGACCGCTAGCCAAGCCTCGTCTTCGGCCACAGTCCAGGGACCCGCGACTCCTTGATCCTGTAACTAAATGCACTCAGGTGACGCTCAGACGCCCAGCAGAACGCCCACAAGTTCAAAGCGGCAGCTGGCGGGTGGAAGCTCCCTCGTTGGACGAAACGCCCCTCCCTGAACTGCAGACTGCTCTCACCGGCACCTGCCTATACCTCCACGGTGTGAGAGCCTTCTTGGCACCCGCGCTGCATCTGCCCCACAGGAGGCGGGTGGTTTAAACCTCACGCTCTGTGTGCCCAGCGAGCGCCGGGCGGGAGCTGCGCGCGCGGGTGAGAGCGGGTCCCCGGGACCGTGCAGGCCCGGGTGCCGAAGGGACGGCACGCAGGCTTCCGCCACCAGGACGCCCACCCTCGCTTCCCCTGGCCCCCGCCCCCCAGGCTGGGGCTGGCGGTGGTTCCCTTCCCGGGAAGGCAAGTGGCTGCGGCAGGAAAGCAGGGGCACCGCGGCCGCGCAGAGAGGCGTGGGAAGCTCGGGGTGCAACAGGAGGGGGTGGACCCGGCCCGTCGCGGCACTAGCTCGGGGTGACGCCAGGGAAAGCGCAGCGGCTGCTGCGCAGGGACACGCACTAGCGGCCGGCTGCTGCTGGTGGGCGATTGTTAGCGTTCGGAATTACCAGCCGGGCGGTTACACCAGGCACTCGAAGTGCTCCCCTCCTGGGAAGGGAGAAGGGAGTAGGGCACCAGGACACGCAGAGACCAAGGAGGGTGGGAGGAGAAGAAACATCCCTCCTCACCTCGCCGGTGTCCGAGAGGGGCTGTGGGGGACAGCTCTGGCCTGGTGCCTGCGCACCCAGCCCGCCCAGCCGGCCCAGCCCGCCCAGCCCGCTTGCCGCCGAGCCCGGGTGCCCAGGGCTTTGGAGAAGGGGGAGGAGGCGGCCTCGGACGGCTGCCGGGCGCGGTGCCCGCGGGACCTACGGACCCTGCGCGAGGGGCTCACCTGGCGGGCATTCGGCCGGCAGCGCGTCTGCTCCATGCCGTGGCGGGCACGCGGCTGCAGCACCCCGCACCCCGCGCCTTGCGCCCACGGGAAGGGTCTGGTCGTTCCGAGGGACTCTGGCCCCGAGCCGGAGCCTCTTAGAGCCTTCACTCCCCAGGCACGTCCCGAGGCCAGCGGGTGCCTGGGTCCTAGCGCCCCTCCCGAGGTGTGGTGCCCCGACTCTGAGTCCGCTTAGCGCACCGCACCCCTAACTACTTCGCTCCCCTCAGGGCCTCTCCCCCTCCCTCGAGGGAAGTCGGGTCTCGCTAGAGCTGCCCAACCTGGTGCTGGTTGAGACTCGGGGATTGGGCACCCAGCTTTCTCCTCATCTTGCCCACCCTTCTCCACTTTCTTCTTGTGTCTCCACCTCCAAGTAAACAGTGAAGCATCAGATTTATCTCATTCCTCAATCAAAATTCATATATGTTATTATTTTAAAGAGACTCTAAAGTCAGAGACATTAGTCATTATTAATACATACAGTATAGCATATAAAAGATCATTCGTCCTCAAAGTGAAGGAGAACTTTTCTATTTATATGACTATGAAACCATGCCCTATTATTTATGTGTTGTGTGTGGTGGAGGGTAGGTAGGATTATCCCTCAGTCTTAATTAGTGCAGATAATCTACCAACTGTGAGTCAAGTTTGGATCAAGCCAAAGGTGCTGCCATCCTTCCTGCTCCTCCTCCCCTCCTCCCCCATTTGAAGAGCTAAATCAAAGGTCTGGGCAGATTCTATCATGAAGCTTGCAGACATTTTTAAAAAGTAATAAATTGTTCCTACTTAAATCCCTCAGCTGTAAATAAGCCTGGCTTTTTACTTGTGATTATTATCACACCTGCCCCATACCTGGTTCCTGGGTGGAGGGATTTCTAACAAAGACCTAGAGAGCATTTGCAAAGACTTTTCCTTTCTCAGCTGCCCACAGGGCTGAGTCAGTCCAGTTAAAACCAAGATCAACAACAGCAATATTTTCCTGCTGACTTTCTTATCCAGAGAGGCTGATGAGATTTCTAATGACAGAAAAGGAAAACAAGTAGCATGAAACTAGTCCACAGGACATGGAGAGAGACAAAGAGAAACACTATTATTTGGGTGTTAGCCATAATCTATAAAGGCCAATAGAAAGGTATGACAACAATATGAATATAGTCTTTATAGTCTTTTTCTAAGGAGCCCAAAGTTTTCTCTCAAAAGCATTCCTCTCTGTGTGTACAGACTCTAATATGGTCACCGATTATCCCCATCTCCTGGTGTTCATGCATTTATGGAACCCTGTGACTTGCTTCCTACCTGGAGCAAATGGTGACAGGATGTCACTTCAAATATAATTTTTTTTTTTTAGATTTTATGTATTTATTTGACAGAAGGAGAGAGAGATCACAAGTAGGCAGAGAGGCAGGCAGAGAGAGAAAGGAGAAAGCAGGCTCCCTGCTGAGCAGAGAGGCTAATGTGGGGTTTGATCCCAGGACCCTGAGATCACTATCTGAGCCAAAGGCAGAGGCCCAATCCACTGAGCCACCCAGGCACCCCCAGGATGTCACTTCAATGATTAGGTTACATAGCCTTGCTAGGAGAGTCTCTCTTGCTGGCTTTGATAAGCAAAGAACCTCAATAAAGAGGTCCATGTGGCAAAGAACTGAGGGTGCCTCTGGCTAAGAGCCAGTAAGAAACTGAGGCCCTTAGTCCCATAGATGAAAAGGACCTAAGTTTTGCCAGCAACCAGGAGAGCTTGAAAGAGAACTCTTCCCGAGTCAGACCTGAGATGAGACTACAGTCCCAGCCGTCACAGAAGACCCAGTGAAGCCATGCTCAGACTTCAGTCTCGCAGAAACTGAGGTAATGTGCGCTGTTTTAAGCCACTTAATCGGTGGTAACATGTTATGCACAATAGCAAAACTAATACACTTCCTCCTTCCACAGATGAAAAAGTGAGGGAAAAGGGGAGGCAAAAGGTAGAAGGGCTAACTAAGGTCATTTAAATTGGCAGCAAAATCCCCCATTATGTCATAATCGTAGCCTCTCCAGGCCCCATACGGACAAGGAAAAGCAAAACAGCAAAGACATCAGGAGGTGAAAGAGCAATTTCAGCCTGAGATTCGGAGGTGGTGGAGCAACAGAAGAACTTGAAGAAAGTCTGAGGCAAAAATAACCCAGCAGGTAAAAAGATGCCTTGAAAAACTCAGGGCCAATTGACCCCAGAAAAAAACTAAAAAAACAAAAACAAAAAAACCCCCACATTTTCAGAAAGAAAAGCCAATAAATTAAAAGAAAAACAGGAAAGAGAAAACTAATAACAGAGAGACAATGAGGAAAAACAAAGACACTAAATCCTCTGAATTTTCTGTGCAATTATCTAGAAAAGGAAAGCAAAAGCCATACTTTCTCCTGTGACTGCGGGGATTTTCCAGCAGAGCTGCTCAAGAAGTCCTCACAGACTATCTGCACACAGCACATGCCTGTGGCAGCCAGCGGGGTGTCTGCGGTTCCCAAGATATAGCATAAAATCAGATGGCATCTCGAAACTACTAGCCAGGGTTCGGAGGGCTAGCACCTATTTGCTAGACTATAAGTGTCTTTTGAGGCCTACAGTTTTTTTTTGTTTTTTTGTTTTTGTTTTTTTTTTTAATTTTTTATTTTTTATAAACATATATTTTTATCCCCAGGGGTACAGGTCTGTGAATCACCAGGTTTACACATTTCATAGCACTCACCAAAGCACATACCCTCCCCAACAGTTTTAAAGTGTTCTGTTCCACCCTGGATGTAATACAGTTTAATTGAGCCCCACACTTAAACCCACTGGACATTTCCTGTCACGTACCATGAAGGGTACTATAGAGTGGGGTATGACTTTCAAAGGGAGGAAGGGGAGGAAGGGGAAGAGATGGAGGAAGGGAGGAAGAAAAGGAAAGAAGGTAAGAGAAGGAGAGGAAAAGGACAAGAGGCAGAAAGAGCAGGAAAGGGAACTGAAACAAAGGGAAGGAAAGAAGGAAGAAAGAAAAGAAAAGGTGGGGTAGGAGAAGAAGAAGAGAAACCTGAGACACAGAGTTTCCAGTCTAGCACAGTGGACCATTTAGGGTCCTTCGAGCATGGCACTGGTCATTCTTTGAAGACTGAAGATGTTAATGTCGCTGACAAGCTGGTGCTTGTGTGATTGCCACAGTGTGAAAGCCCAGTACAAACAGGTGCTACCAGTGTTTGGTAACTTCTGGAGAAAGTAAGAAATTTAAAACATTTAAATTAAAGAAATTTAAAAAATTTAAAACGCTGCCACAGGCATGTGCTGTGTGCAGAGAGTCTGTGAGGACTTCTTGAGCAGCTCTGCTGGAAAATCCCCGCAGTCACAGGAGAAAGTATGGCTTTTGCTTTTCTTTTCTAGAAATGTAATGAAGATATTAAGTCCATGTTTTACCTTCCACGATCATCAATGACCCTGGCAGCACATGTGTTAGACTCCTTCTGTGATTCTTCCACTGGTTGGCATAGCATTATCCTGCTCCCCCCATCCCTCTCCTGAACCAAGGGAATACATAGACAGTCCATATCTGTCTTCCTGACAATGGACGAACAGGCCACTTGGGGACGCCTGTGGTCTCCCTCACTCCATGAGTGGTTTCAGGATCCTAGCCACCCCAGGTTTTCCTAATCATATTGCAACCTCAGACAAAATCAACCAAAGCTACTCGGAGGAAACAAAACACACTTCCTACAGAATTCAAGTCCAGACATCCTCTAACCTGGATCCCTGCCCTCAGGATGGCGCAAGACAAAGGAGAAAGGAAAAGCAACTTATCACCTGGATGGGCATTAGCCCTGTGGCCTGGAATTACACATTTGCAAAGAATAAATGTGAACTGGGAAGTTCAGTGTTATCAATAAAATATCTCAAAATTATTTATTAGTAGGAAGTCATAGGCATTAATGATGAGACACCCTTGCCTTCTTATCTGAGGAGAGGCCCCCGTCAGGTGGCTGTCACACATTCCTTTAAGCATGTCTGAGAGCTGAACCTCTCCCACTCTTCACTGATACTTATATCACCTTCAACACATCTATCTGTCTGTCTATCAAGATATTTTGAATAGGGGCAAATTTGTTTAATTTTATAGTTGACCCTAGAACAACACAGCTTTGAACGACAGGGGTCAACTTACACATAGATTTTTTTCAATAAGTACAGTACAGTATACTATAAGTGTATTTTCTCTTTCTTATTATTTTCTCAACAGTCTTTTTGCTAGCTTACTTTATTGTAAGAATATAGTATATAATACATATAACCCACAAATTTTGTGTTAATGGACTGTTTGTGTTATCAGCAAGGCTTCTGGTCATTAGTAGCTAAAGTTTTATGGAATCGAAAGTTTCAAGTGCATGTGTGACTGTGTAGAGGAAGGGACACCCTCCCTCTTCAAGCATCAACTATATATTCATTCATCCACCCAAAGATCTTTTGGAGCAACTACTGCATGTCAGGAATGATTTTAGGTGCTGAGGATAGACTGTAAATAACATGAATTCATAGTGACATGATGCTTACATTCTAATGGAGGGAAGAGAGACAGTTAAGAACAAGAGGAGAGCAAAATATTATCTTATGATCTGAAAAACTGAAGGGTAGGCCACTTTAATTTGGGAGGTCAGAGCAGGCTGCTCTAGGAAGGGACATTTGAACTGACACATGGTGTAACTCATGGGGCTGGGAATGCAAACATCCCGGGGAGGACCCCAGAGAAGGGAATAGCACATGCAAAATCCTCCTGGCAGGAAAGAGCTTGGTAAATTCAAAAAAGAGAGAAGAGGCTAGTGTGGCCAGGTGCAACAGGAAGCCTTGAGGTGGTTTAAAGCAGAGAAGAAACACAGAATGACTTTTGGAAAAGTCACTCTGGCCACTGTATAAAGAATCCACCCGAGGGGATCAAGGGTGGATGCTGGTAGGACAGTAGGAGGCTGCTGGAGTGAGCTACGTGACAGATGGGGATGACCAGGGAGAAAGCAGGGCAGACCTAGATGCATTCATTTTGATTGTCTGGCTGACAGGACTTGTGATGAAGTGCATGTGGGGGGTGGAGTGGACAAGAATAGTCCCTAGGTTTCTGACCTGGGCAGTTGGGTGGATGGAGGTGCCATTTACTGAGATAGGGAAGCGTGTGAGAAAAGCAGGAAAAGCACGGGTGGGGAAGCAGCAACCTGGCCTTGGCCTTGTTCAGTTCGAGTCTCTATTAGACTTCCAAGTGACCTTGTCAAGGAGGCAGATGGATCTTTGTGTTTCAACCTCAGCAAAAAGGTCAGCGTTACAGTCATAACTTTGGGAATCATCAGTTTAAAGCTGCCACCAGAAGCCATGGGTTGGATAAGGTCACCAAAGAAGGCCATGTAATCAGAAGGGAGAAGAGGGCAGAAACCCACACTGTGGGCCTGCCAACTGTTACAGGTCAAGCAGAAAAGCAGGTGCCAGCAAAGAGCCTCAGGAGCCATGGCCATATAACAGGATGAAAACCCACCAGAGAGAATGAAATTATTTAAATGAGTTGTCCACTGATGTGAAGAGCTAGAAAATGGAAAACTCCAGAATGATTTGACACAAGGAATAGACATAGAGATTGTACATTATAAAGATATATCTGTTGTAGAGGAATGCATGGGTTGAGAAGACAAAGAGGGATACAGAGATAGTAACAATCTAGAAGGAGCTGAGGAGATCCTGAAGAAGAGCATTGGCCTTAGAAATGGAGGGCAAGGGGAGAACAGGAAGGATACTTGGAGATGGAGTAGGGGTTTGTAATGGATGGGCTATGAGTGCGCAACTCCTGGGTACAGTAGTAAAGCAAACACTCTCGGTGAGCAGTTTGAGTCTGTTGGGTCTGAGGTGTCCATGGAACACCCAGGGAAGATGTCTAGTCAGTAAGAGGAAACAGGTCTGCAGTGGTGGGAAGTATTTGGATTGGAGCTAAAAATCCAGCCGTCATCAATACACAGATATGAGAGGAAGCATGAGCAGGAGAGTTAAGGATCCAGTCTCAAAGGGTTTCCAGAGGTGAACGCTGAGAGAATTGGACAAAGGAGATACCAGTAGATGGACAGTAAGATAACCTGCCCTCGGACTAGAGGCTGATTCCAGCCTAACTTCTTCCAGGCAAGGACATCAAATAACACCTTAAATAGAGTTACTCCCTAACAGAAGTAGAGTTCTTACAGAAAATGAAAGTCAGCTCTGCATACACACACACACACACACACACACACACACACACACACACACACACACACACTTATCCCAACCAAACTTTCCAGGCCTGGAAGTTCTTTCCTCCTTTAAAAAATGAGATGGAGGGAACGCCTGTGTGGCTCAGCCAGTTAAGCCTCTGCCTTTGGCTCAGGTATGGTCTCAGGGTCCTGGGATTGAGCCCCACATTGGGCTCTCTGCTCAGCAGGAAGCCTACTTATCCCTCTTTCTCTGCCTGCCTCTCTGCCTACTTGTGATCTCTGTCAAATAAATAAATCTTTTTTTTTTTTTTTTTTTAAGAAATGGAGAGTGGAAGTCATTTTAAAAAAATACTTCTGTTTCCCAAATTTATCTAAGGATTAAATGCATTTCAATCAAATTCTTACAACTTTAGTGGGCTTTTAAAAATATAGATATAGGGGCACCTGGGTGGCTCAGTTGGTTAAGCAACTGCCTTCAGCTCAGGTCATGATCCTGGACTCCTGGGATTGAGTCCCGCATCAGGCTCCCTGCTCAGCAGGGAGTCTGCTTCTCCCTCTGACCCTCTGCCCTCTCATGCTCTCTCTCACTCTCATTCTCTCTCAAATAAATAAATAAAATCTTTTAAAAAATAAAAATTAAATTAAAAAATAAAGATGTAAAAATATAGATAAAGATAAATTAAAAAACCATTGCCCTTAGATTCTGACCAATGCTCTATTTCTGCCCCCCCCACTTCACCCCTCCTCCTCCAACTTGTGTTTTCCTCCTATCGCTAGTCATCATACTCAAGTTAAAGACAAGAAATATCCCAATTAGCAAAACCTCTGGGAATGAAGCAATTTCATAAGAGACTTGTCCATGTTTGGAAGCCAGCCATGTACCTTGTAAATCAGGTGATCAGTGTTCATATGGATCATACAGGTCCCTAACAATACTTTTGAGACTGTGACCCTACATCACAGTTGCTAGAGGCTAAAAACCAACCATGCAAGTACAAGTAAACAAACAAGCCTCCTCACCTATTTCCGACTTGTTTGCAAAGAGTTAATGGTAAATCGTATTGACACTCCCCCAAATTCTGAAGTCAGGGAGGTTTGTCTAGATGGCCCCTTGCTTCCCTTCTTTGCCTGTCCTCTCTTCTTCCCCAATCCAGATACCCACTTTGTGCCCACCTGACCTCCTGCTCTCTTCTCTAGTTTGAGGAAGAGCTGTACCCTCCACCTGTGCTCACAGATCAGCTTATGGCACTTATGTGAATGTCTCCAAGTCAAAGTGTTACCTCAGGACTTTGCATTATGCATCATTTACTTACTACTTTCTTACTTACGGGGGTGGGGGGGTGGGGGGGGTGGGGGGGAGGGATGCCAGAGATGAAGTAAGCAGGTGGAAAACAGGGATGCTTCAGGTCTCAATGTGCCTAGGCTGAGCGCTCCAGCCTGTGTGTGTGTCTCCTGATTTCTCTCCAGTGCCCCGCACTCCCCGCAGCCTGCACTAGCACTATACTTTCCTAATGGTGCGTCTGTAGCTCCTACCAGACTAAGCTCCTTGAGGGCTCAGTCTGTATCTGTCTTACTTTTGGATTCCCAGGCACAAAATAAGCACTCAGTAAGTGTTCACTGAATGAACAGATGAACTGAAGTCGGGCTGTAGGAGTTAGAATGTTGTCCTTTTAAGTGACTGAAAAAGGATAGCGAGATTAAAAAAAAAAAAAAAAAAAAAAAGACTGTTCTTTATCTTCCAAGACCATGAAATGGCCTTTGTTCCCTGGCTGGTATTAGAAGGTGTGACCTACGGGGTGGCTGGGTGGCTCAGTGGGTTAAGCCTCTGCCTTCAGCTCAGGTCATGATCCCAGAGTCCTGGGATCAAGCCCCACATCAGGCTCTCTGCTCAGCAGGGAGCCTGCTTCCTCCTCTCTCTGCCTGCCTCTCTGCCTGCTTGTGATCTCTGTCTGTCAAATAAATAAATAAAAATCTTAAAAAAAAAAAAAAAAGGAGTGTGTGGGGGGGGAAGAAGGTGTGATCTAAAAGGTACTAGAGGCAGGAAAAACAAACATTGTCATCCCCTGCTTCTTCTTGGTCCAAGAATGTTAGCTCCTGACCCTAACTTTGAATTCCCCTGTTCTAAGACTCCCAGATGCACCTTTTATGTTGCTTGATGTTCTTGATGTTTCATCTATCACTTCATTCAAACAAACATATAATGGGGTATACTAAGCTCCAGGCACAGTGGTGGGCATTGAGGATTTGACAATGAACAAACCCAGCCTAGTCCCTGTGTTCACCAATCTTGCAATCTGGTTGAGCTGCTATTTAATGAACTGTCTGAGCCAAAGACTCCTTCACCATCCACCATTCATCTCTCCAGCCAACCAATTCCCTGTGTTTCTTATTTATAAACTTCTGAGAACAACAATGCAGTAAATGAAGGCTTACTGTAGTTCGGGTTGTTTTGGAATCACGGAAATACTAGAGCTAAAGAGGACTTTGCCAGAATCTCTCTGTCTACTCCTCTAGATGGGCTCTACATCTTCCTTCCCTGACCCTGTGCCCTGGGAGGTGGACCAGTACAGAATACAGCAGTGGGCCCCCTGCCCTCTGACTTCCAGGCAGTTGGAATCAGTCACTATGGGGCATCAACTCAGGGTGAGAACATGGGCAGTAGCTTTGAGACCCCAGGGCAGCCCAGAGCTCTCTCCAAGTTCCAACACTGGCTGTGTTGCCTGTCCCAAGGGTGTTATCATCAGCCTACAGATGGTAACAGCTTCTGGACTCTCACTAGCTCATGGATACTGCACCATCCCTTGTGGGGTTCCTGACACCTGTCCAAAATGTGTAGGACAAGCCTTCATCTGTTTCCTGAAGGGACATAGAAAACCCTTCTCCTTCAACCTCTAGACATGGATTATAAGTGCCTAAAGAACAAGACGTACTTTGAATCCCTGGCCTTTAGGACAATTTGGAGCCACACTGTGATGATACTTCTACCCGCATTCACAGACTGATTTTTTAAAGCATATCCTAGGGGTTGGACGAAATTATGCCAAGATGAAGGCCAGGCCTGAGTTGTCAACTAAAACAAGTGTACAAGAAGCCAAGTGACAGATGCTTGCCCTTTCAGATGCCAAGAAGTCACAGCCAGGGGAATCAAGTTCAAACTTGGCCATGAGGCTGACATCTACCTATTCCAATTCTTTCCCCCAAGTCATACCCCTGAACAGGCCGAAGTGCCATTTCTCGGTGATCTTCCACCCATTTTGTTCACAAACCTACCTCTGCCTGGAATCCCTCCCCAATCCTGGTTTCTGTATTTCCAATCCCTTTCCATCCTCTAAGGCCTAGTGCAAAGGGTTTCTCCATCAATGTTCAAGCTTTCCATGATTATCCCAACAAGGAAATAGCTTGTTTTCCTCAAGATACTTGGAGCAGTTTGTTTGTACTCACTCATATTACCTACCACCACTTTTGCTAGAATTATTTACGTTCAGGTGTTTTTCTCACTCCTAAGCCCTGAAGATCCCTGAGGGCAGGACAGTATCTTATATGTCTTTGTTGCCTCTAAAGGACCTATTGCAGTGTTTCAAAATTGAACTTTCTAACTACATAGTTGTTGACTGACTAAATACATGAATGAATTAAGAACCAAAATTATTTTCACTTGGGATGGCAATAGAATTTCTTCTGCGCCTCTGAAGACCAAACTGTATTTCACTTTTTCATCCAAAAATAGCAAATTCGTAAAAGCAAATCACACTATATTTGAGGAGAAATATTTTCAGATTGTTTCCATATGTGTTTCTATATATACCAGTTTATGCAATATTTTAAATCAAATTCAACACCATGTGGCATGTATCTTCTAGACGCTCATAACGATGATTTAGGTCAGAGCTTAAAACAATAACAATAAATTTCTTAAAGGGGATCTGTTCATTTATGCCTCAATTCTGCTCATTCTCTAGATGTTTCCTTTCTAGGCCTGGCTCCAATGTCACTTTCTGTCTGTGACCATCTCTGACTTCCCTGGGCAAAACTGCTCTGCCCGATTTTCTTTGCCCTTTGTACAGATCTTTGTCGTGGCTTTCATCCCACAGTTCTGTGTTGCTTATGTTCCCATCTCCCAGTGAGAGCAGGAGCTCAAGAGCAGGGACCTTGCCTTGTGCACCCACTTCTGTCTTCCCAACACCTAGAATAGCACCTGGCACAGAGTAAGCTCTGAGTAAATGCGGTCTAAATTGAGTTGGCGTAATGTCAACCGTGAACTTTGGCACCCAAAAACCCAGCCCGTGCTTTCTTCAGTTTAAAATCCATGACATTAATAAATTGCAGGAGACGTAAGAGAATGAACACACACACACACACACACCCCTGCTCTTTGGAAGCAGTATCCAGATTTCTTATTTATACCCAACTATTTAACCTTATCCCCCATTTAGAAAGCATGGAGCACTTGCACATTAACTCCTGTTTGCAGCTCTAGGTTAGCACCTCAGCACCCATTCAGGATCAGGTCCCCTTCTAGCTAAATGATAGGCGGGGCCATGTTTCAAGTGAGGGAAAGCAGGAGGAAGGACATCTAGAACAGACTGAGCATTTAGTCTGTGCTCAGCCCTTTGCCTACCTTACCACTTTGAATCTTCATAGTATCTCAGGGTCAGCCTTATTCTATTAGCCCCATGTTCTAATAGACATCTCTCGGGGTCAGTGGAACCATTCATCTTAGACATGCTATCACTAGAGTGTCTCCAGTGGAGTGAGTATCAGGATGGTAATAAGGGTCAGGTTTACCTCTAACATCACCTCATCACCACTGGTTCCCTAATTCACTACCTTGCAGACACACTGACCTTTCTGTTACCTGAAACCCCCCAGGTCTTTTCCAGATTGGGGTGTTTGCACATGGTCTGCTATACTTGTTCCCCCCTCCCCACCCCAACTCTCTTTACCCGGCTAGTTCCTACCAATCCTACAGCCTAGTGGTTCTCAGAGTGTGGTCTCCAAACCAGTGATCTCAGCATTTATTAGTTTGGACCCACCTCAGACCTACTGAATCATAAACTCTGGTGGGGTGGGGTGTACGGTGTTTTGTTTTGTTTTGTTTAAATAAACTCCAGGTGATTCTGAGGCACATAAAGTTTGAGAAGCACTGTTCCAGGCTTTATCTGTCAATTCTTCAGAGAGGAATTTCTTGACCCCAGTTCCCCAATCTGTATCATACCCCCATTGGTACTCTCCCATAGTATTTATTCATTTATCACAAACTGCAAATTATGCAACTATTGGCATGTTTGTTTTTAAATCTATCTTCCTCAGGTGCCTGGGTGGCTCAGTCAGGTAAGTGACCAACTCTTGGTTTGGGCTCAGGTCATAATCTCAGGGTCTTGAGATCGAGCCCCTTGTTGGGCTCTGTGCTCTGCAGGGCAACCACTTGAGAGTCTCTCCCTTTCCCTTTGGCCTTCACAAACCACCCCCCTGCCTCTAAAATAATAAATAAATCTTTTTTTTTTTTTTTTAAATCTACCTTCCTCACCAGACTCTGAGTTCTGTGAAGGCAAGGACCATGTATACCCAAAGCCTTATACCATGCCTGACACAGAGTAGGTACTCAGTGCCTACTGGTCTGTTTTTCCTAGCCAACCTAGTACGTGACCATGGTGTATTTCTTGAGTTCACTGTGAACTTTTGCCTCCAGTCATAAAAGGCATAACATGACAGACAGCCAAGTCTCATTTACTCACCATCCAAAGTAAAGACCACTTACGACACCCGGTGTCTCAGACTTCCTTCACTGTCCATTGCTAAGAAACCACATGTATAAATGGGGTGGGAGGGACAGGGATTTAGACAATTAATTAATTATCAGTAACCTGGGTAAGTAACTTAGTGAAGGAGGAGAGCAGAATCTCAGCTATGTTATTTTTCAGATTCTCAATGGATTCTGACCACTCTTGCTTTTTACTCAGAATTACTCCGCAGCCTAGGAAGAAGCCTCAGTCCCTGTTAACCCAAGAACTCATTCTTTTCTTCCAGGCCTAACATGTATAATATGGAACCAAGATTCACTTTCCACCTAGGCTTGGTTAGACAGGTATTTGGATTTTAATTTCCTCAGAAAAAAATTTTTAATATACATATTTTTCTCCCAGTGGCCAAAGGGGACAGCCCTGTAAAATCCCTCCTGACAAGAGTGTCACTCAATGCTTTTCTTAGGTGAGTCTTCACCTTATACAGGAACACCCAGAGGACTGTGGGAAGCTGGCAGCTAGGGGTCAGGAAAAGCAGCTATAATCTTGTCCCAGGTAAAGTGTCCTAGGGACCCTACAGCACACTTCAATGTTCCCTACCTGAACCCCAAGACAAAATCAGAACCTTCAAGGCAGGCTTAAGCCAGAGACAATCCAAACAGAGGCAGCCCCACCTGGCCCAGCTCTACCTTGGCCAGCACGGCAAGGATCAGGACAGCATGCTTCTGTGTTTCTCAGTGCTGCTCTTCTAACACTTGTTCACGAAGACAATTCTTCTCTCCACACTGTGTTGCCAATCTTAATCAGCACGATCATATCTGTTCAGTCAACATACAGATTCTCAACCTTTGCATCTGTCATGAAGCAAACTCAGAGAAGTGGAACCACCTGGCTGGGCTAAGACTTAAAAGAAGCCTTCTGTGGGGGTTCTCTGATCTCCAGTCCAAGGAGGGAGTCCCTACTCTGTGTTCAATGTGGTAGACATGCTTTGTTTTCCTCATGTCATTTATCCCCCACATTAACTCTATGTGACAGGCTCAGTATCTCCTTTACAGATGTGGGAACTGAGGTCTAGAAAACTTAAATACCCTTCCAAGATCACACAACTAATAAGGAAGCATTTGCACCCTGGCAACACCTTTGATGCCCTTGTCCCAAAAACCCTTCCAGTGAGCCTTGGGAAAGGGACTTCTAAGTGACACCTGTACCCCAGTATAAAACCTAGAGCATGTCCAGTTATACCCTGAGCCTGTGGAGTCCGCTTAGTGTGAACGTACCACCAAACGTGTATTTCCTGCAGCCTTGTGTTACTGCTGTACTTTTCTGGCTGATGAAAATGGCCCATGTCTCATTCACACCCTCTTTGCCCTTGGACCTCACCTCCACCCCCAGCACTTGATGTAATCACTTATGGGAAGCGGAAGCACGTGAGACGGGCTGAGAAAGCAGACACAGGCTTTTAGCATTGGTCTAAGGTGGGCTGTTGCAAACGGAACCGTGAAGGCCTGGCCCCAGCTGGGGCACATGAAGATAACCCCCTCCTCCCCATGCAGCTGTCACATCCATAGGCCAGTTAGGGGTGAGAGCAGCTTGGAAGGTGTTCTCTGTTTTCCCACATTGTATCTCTATAGCTTACTCTGTGCCAGCTTTACCCAAACTGACTGAGAAAACTGACAGGAGTTAGAAAGCAAAACGAATTCCATGCATAGGAACTGCAGTGGAGTCAATAAAACACAGATCTGATTTTGTTGGTGCTATGGGAAACTCTTGTTGCAAAAACAAAACAAATAAGACATCCAAAGTTGAAGGTAGTACAGTCCCACTAACACCTATTTCTAAATATCTTGGGAGATTTCAGGAGACGGGAGCTGGTGCCGGGTCCCCTCTCAGGGTGTGGCTGTCCTCACGCTTCTCAGTTTTCAAATCCTTGGACTCTGTTGGTTTAGGAACTCAGAAGGCCTGAGGCCGCTCTTATCACACCTTGGCATCAGAATCCTGAATAGCAAACATCTTCTGAACTGAGTACAAGGAAGTTGAGATTACTCTGGGGTCAGAGGCTGATAAACAGGGTTTAAAAGCTGGTGGTAGGAGGCCCTCCTGAAAGCGACAGGTTTGCTGGTCCCCTGGGTGGAGCTTTCATTTCAGGACAGGCAGAGGGCCCCCTGTTAGAGACACTGTGTCTGCATTTGAGGCCCTGGCAGGTCATGGAGTGAGGCCATTTGGAAGGGCTGAGGCCCCTAGTCTGCCCCAGAGCAAGGAAGCAGAGTAAAGCTTGTTCTGTCCACTCACTGGACACACACCCATTCTCTCCTCTGGCCGAGGCACACCCCCAGAGGCTGCTCTCTGTGTGGAGACATTACTGGCTTTTGCCATAGCATTCTGTACTGACTTCTACCATTCCTTCCAGATCCATCTCTGCTCCTAAACCTGCCCTGCGTGAGGACTGGGACCCACCAGGACCCGAGAAGTGGGATGGTTGCTGCACAGGCGGTTCTGGGTCAGACAGTTAGGACCATGCTCCTGGGGCCAGAGCCCAGTTTCATGCCCAGACAGCAGCCAGGCTCTGAGCCAAGCCTGCCTCATGGCCCCACAGCTCCCTGGCCTCCCGCCAATCACCCATGCCAGGAAGGAACAGCCTGTCACCAGAGGGGAGTGGGCCACTGGGCACCCTGCGCTCTGACTTCTCCGGCAGCTCTGCCCAGTAGGAGTGTGATGCCTTTTGCCCAATTTGATGGTCGGTACAGAGGTTCAAGGGAGGGGCAGGTGGGTGGTAAGATACAAATAGACACCCGAATTCTGCAGGATCCCAGGCTTCGAATTTGAAATGTTGTTTTCCAGGCTCAGTCAGTCACAGAACCATTTGTCATCACTCGGGTCCTAACAGAGGAAAAAATACAATGGAAAATTAGATCCTGTGTCACAATGTCATGGGTATAAATAAAATGAAAGGCAAGCTTGACGTCAGTAATGAGGATTCTCACATTCCACTTCACTTCCTCATCGTCAAATATGCAGCTCAATTTACCCCCTTGGGTGGTGGAAACCAGTCAGTGTAAACAGGTGGGGGCTCTGACGTTGTGGGGACTGGGTTGCTTTCTCCCTCAAAATCCCCCAGGAGCCCTGGGCAAACAATCCCAAGGGTGGGCCTCACTCCCTGCACTGTGTGTCCCCTGGGTATGCAGTGACATTCTTAGCAGATGTCACAAATCCTTCCTCTCAACCCCTCTGCTTCCACAGTCCATATTCTTGCACTCAAACTTTCCTTCTTGGGGGCAGTCAGCTTGTCCCTTCTCCACACTTCCTGAGATTAGCTGAAGGGACGTTTCTCTACCTGGAGAAGAGAAAGGAGAAGCGAGAAAGAGAGAGCTGAGGGCTTCTTTGCACAGGGACAGGGCGGCCCAGATGTGGCTTCAGCCTGCAGAATATGGACTCGTACTGATTCATATTTTGAACACACTCTGGAATATCATGCTCTAAAGGAACCCCAAGGTAAATAATTTTGTAGCTCAAAATTACTCCCCCCACCACCAAGTTCCATCTTCACACATCTAGCTATACCTCTCTTGGGTTTTTCTCAGAGCGTTAAGCATCCCTGTACCCCAAAGGCATGGCCTGGTACACAATCTAACACACCTTTATCATCACAAGTCACCAGACTTCAAAGCATGCTGAAGAATGCTGACAAGCTGTGCCACTTACGAGAAAACCAGCAGCTGTTCACACAAGACAGGGACTGGTGTCTGCCATTATCTGGTTTTACGTCCCCTCAAGAGCTATCTTGCTGGACTTGGGATAGGTGTGGAGTCTCTTCCTAATTGACATACTGCAAGGCAAACCCTTAGATGTTAACTCATTGTACTGAAATCATTACCTTCAACAAGCATTTGTGGACTCTGCTCTGTGGGGAGGCAGGACATTCTGGAGCTGGGCAGGGTGCTGTATGAGTATGACCCAACTCCGGATATCCCTGCTCTGATCTGTGAAGGATGGGACCAACAGTGGCACGGTATAGGGTCTCTGGTTCCTAGAAGATCCATTTAAAACATAGTTCTGGGGGTGCCTGGGTGGCTCAGTGGGTTAAGCCTCTGTCTTCAGCTCAGGTCATGATCTCAGGGTCCTGGGATTGAGCCCTGCGCGGGCTCTCTGCTCAGCAGGGAGCCTGCTTCCTCCTCTCTCTCTGCCTGCCTCTCTGCCTACTTGTGATCTCTGTCTGTCAAATAAATAAATAAAGTCTTTAAAACAAAAACAAAAGCAAAAACAAAACATAGTTCTGGCGCTTCCTGACTATGCAACTGGGTGAGATAAGGGGTGGAAGGGGCTGCACACAGTGCCGGGGTCCTCCTGATGAGTACTCAGCAGCACCCGCTCCCTTCTCCCAAATCCCCCACTTGCCAGCATTACAACTGCTGCCCAGAAAGAAAATATGAAACGAGAAAGAAAATGCCCATTGCATATATGCACAAGGTAATTTTCATTTCCTCATTCTAGCCTGCACACATGAAGATGTGCACAAGTGTGCAAACACACACACACACACACACACTTTAACCTGGCTTTTGATAGGTGTGATTATTCCAAGCCACAGATTACAATGATATTTTTAGAACTAGATTCTCTGCTGCCACTCAAGAAGTAGACTGGATTGATAATGGACTGAAATGGCATTTGATCATTTTCCTCTCCAGGTGTCCCCAGCAGGGCAGAATTTGGTAGCACCTAGGCCTCAGGCACTTCTCATTTTGTTTGTCATTATAGCTGCTGAGGACAGCTCTGTGGCCTAAATTCTGGGAGACCTATTTTATAAGATGTGTTTCTGAGACCATAGAAGGTTTTTTTCCCTTCGCCATAAGAATCTCGTAAGGAAATGTTCTTCAAGATTTGTGCCAGCACTGGCCCAGGGCAGAACTGTGAAGGGCAAGGAGTTAGTTTCTTCCCATTATCCTTCCTGCTTTCTCTCACCAACTTAAGCATCCAGTGTTCAAATACCATACCTGGCTTCTAGAACCTTCTATGATAGTCTCTGTCCACTTTGACACTACCCAAGCGTTCTTCTTTCTTCCATTCAAAACTTATCCTTCTTATAAGCCTTCCTTCCCAGACCTGCTACCTGCTAGCTAGATATAGGTTAACCATGAGGTGGGTGAAAATTCTGTGCCAGCAGGTAATGGTTTTGGAGTTTTTTTGTTTTATTTTTTGTTATTGTGATGTTAAAGGAGCCCAGTTGTTTGTCTCACACCCATTTTCTTTCTTTCTTTTTTTAAATATTTTTAATTTATTCATTTGACAGAGAGAGAGATCACAGGTAGGCAGGGAGGCAGGCAGAGAGAGAGGAGGAAACAGGCCCTCCGAGGAGCAGAGAGCCTGATGCGGGGCTCGATCCCAGGACCCTGGGATCATGACCTGAGCAGAAGGCAGAGGCTTTAACCCACTGAGCCACCCAGGCACCCATCTCACACCCATTTTCATTCAGGGTCTTCTCCTGCCAGGGTATGAGGTAAAGCAGGAGGCAGGAGCCTTGTATTCTTCTTGGAGTCTGTATATTCCTCTAACATACTGAGCATTTTGTTCTTCTTCTTCATACCTAATGTCCAAAACCAGTTTGTACTGGACTCATAAGAGCTGAGTGTCAAAATTTCAGGAATTTTACCAGATGGTTGTTAAAAAACACTGCCATCATTAAAAATTAAATTATATAGGATATACTTAAATAAATTATATTAAAAATAAAGGTAATAAATACTTAAACCTCATCACTTCCTAATTTTTTTTTTAAAGATTTTATTTATTTATTTGACAGAGAGAGATCACAAGCAGGCAGAGAGGCAGGCAGAGAGAGAGGAGGAAGCAGGCTCCCCGCTGAGCAGAGAGCCCGATGCGGGGCTCCATCCCAGGACGCTGAGATCATGACCTGAGCCGAAGGCAGAGGCTTTAACCCACTGAGCCACCCAGGCGCCCCTCATCACTTCCTAATTATTTCATTATGCCTACTCCTATGTATGCATTTGAAGTTATTTACGTCTCTTGGATCTCTGTGTGGGGACACGGCATGGGGGTGTTACTGCTCATTTCCTTCCAATTCCATGTTCAATGATGTCATACTGGTAGCTAGAACTCTGCCATGGTGGGTAGTATTGACATGCAAGAAGTCAGCAGACACTACAGATCAAGGCTTCCTTTACTGCCTCTCTCTCTGCCAAACCAGTTGGTAAGCACTCATCAGCATACCACTATTTTGCCCCCTGCTGGGCTCAAGGGCCAGGCCTCTTGTCATCCAGGAGAGCTAACATCCAACTTCACGGATATGGGGAGACATCACATCTGCAGAACATCCCCAAACCTATGCCTGTGCCTTCCCAAAGCCATTTCCCTAAGAGAGCTTCTGACACTCTTGAGTCACTCTTGCTATGTCCCCACTGCCACCACAGAGACATGTGTGCTACCACCGCAGGCACTCTCGCTCTGTCTCTTTCAGAGTCAACACAATCTGCTTGGGGCTGCATTCTGTTAACTCCAACATAATTCTAGGGAATTTGAGAGTTGGCAGCCTGGAACTTGGGGGTTCTGAAGTCTGAGAGGGGAGAAGCAGCAACAAATGGAATATTTGGGATATAAGGTTACTGTGCTGGGATGCCTGGGTGGCTCAGTCGGTTAAGTATCTCCCTTTGGCTCAGGTCATGATTCCAGAGTCCTGGGATTGAGCCCCACATAGTGCTTCCTGATCATCAGGGAGCTTGCTTCTCCCTCCGCCTGGCACTCCCTCTCTTATGTGTCTTTCTCTCTCCCTCTCTCTCTGGTAAATGAACAAATAAAATCTTTAAGAAAAAAAAAAAAAGGTTACTGGGCATACAATCTCCTATCATTTGGTCCCATGGGTTGACTTCAAAACTGGGAGATGAGGGGCTTCTGGGTGGCTCAGTGGGTTAAAGCCTCTGCCTTCAGCTCAGGTCATGATCCCAGTGGTCCTGGGATCAAGCCCCGCATCGGGCTCTCTGCTCAGCAGAGGGCCTGCTTCCTCCTCTCTCTCTACCTGCCTCTCTGCCTACTTGTGATCTCTGTCAAATAAATAAATAAAATCTTAAAAAAAAACCAAAACAACAACAACTGGGAGATGAGTGGTTCTCCTCAGTTCTCCACCGTAGACATTTTTTGGCAGGGGGCTGATGCAGATTAGAACTGGAGTTTTTACCTATAGCTTTGACCTCTGATTTTCAAGACACTCAGCTTTTATTTTTTTTCCTGCAGAGTGAATGGGGTCAAAAAGTATCATCCTTAAAAGAATACATAGTGTTTTGCATTCTAGAGAGCCCCATCACACTGACTATTAGGTATAACTTTTTAGAATAACACTGAGGTGGGAGCAACACACACATCCCTATTCTCGTTATGAACAAAAGAGGCCCAAGACACCTAACTTAGCATTGCCCACCTAGCTGGTTTGTGAAATGGCTGGGACTAGGTCCCATGGGACCAAGTAGATTTGTAAATGCCATACCTTACAAAGATCGAAAACATGACATGCAATTATTTTAACCTGAAGTCAACCACGTCAGCCCATGTGCTATTCTCTCTTCCTCCTCCAAGGACTCTCATGTCTGCTTTACACTTGATTTCATGGCACTGAGCTATTTAGAGATTCATCTTGGCCATGCAAACCATTTATTTACTAGAAAGTAAGATTAGGGGTTGACCTTCAGTGTCCTTAACAGATGACACCAGAGTACAAAGAAGAAGACCACAAGGCCGTGGCATTGCAAGGCCACACAATCAGTGGGGGAAGGAGGAAGTGGTGAAAACGCCACACGTCTAAAACAGACCATGGTGTTCTTAAGGTGTGAATCCACGTACTGTCGACAACTAAGCAATTTTTTATGAGACTATGGTTTATTACTTCCTGGATAAAAGATAGGATGACATTAAGCCTTTTTAATTTGCTGGCCAACTGGGCAGAGACTGCAAAGGGGGGAAAGCAGAGAGGCCAGTTTTTGCAAAACAGCTGCTTACCCAGTCCTTGGGCCAGACCCAAAGAACCGGGGGAAAGAACTCCTTATTATATCCTTGTAAGTGAGAGGGTTTGTTTTACAAACTGTGACTGGAAAACTTTGTACCAAAATGTTAATGGTGGTGATTCAAGGAGAAATGAAGACTTAAAAAAAAAAAATTACCACTATCAAAATACAGTTTTTAGCAGAGAATCAACTTTTTCCAGTCTTCTTTATACTTTCAAAAGCACAATAACACCTTAAATTGATAAAGCAGGTCAGCCTCTGCAAAGTGTTCTTGACTGTTACTTCAAATGAGCCTTATGAACGTCCTATACCAGAATTCCATCCTTAAACAGACCAAACCAAAACCTCCCCCAAAACACCAAGGGCACAGAGTGCTATGCCAGCCATTGCTCCAACTTCCTCTCCTAAGTTGCTGTACTCCCTTAGGATCCACAAAATTTCACTCCTGATCCTCAATCCTACCACAAAATTGAGTTCAGAAGATACTCTGTTTGGTCTTTCTTTTGGTGTTTATTTACATGTCTGCCCCTTGGCTAAAATCAATGACAAATGGCTACTTTGAAAAGTAAGACACAAATCATTTTAATGTAACTTTCCCATGAATAAGAGTAACGCTCCCTTTTCACCTTTTTTTTTTTTTTTAAAGATTTAATTTGTTTTTTTCCAGAGAGAGCACAAGCAGGGGGAGCAGCAAGCAGAGCAGGAAGAGGGAGAAGCAGGCTTCCAGCTGAACAGGGAGCCTGATGCGGGACTTGATTCCAGCACCCTGGGATCATGACCTGAGCTGAAAGCAGACATTGAACCAACTGTGCCACCCAGGTGCCCCTTCACCTGTCTTCTTCTTCTTCTTCTTCTTTTTTTTTTAATTTTAAAGATTTTATTTATTTATTTGACAGAGGGAGAGGGATCACAAGTAGGGAGAGAGGCAGGCAGAGAGAGGGGGAAGCAGGCTCCCTGCCAAGCAGAGAGCCCGATGCTCTGGCTTGATCCCAGGACCCTGAGATCATGACCCGAGCCGAAGGCAGAGGCTTTAACCCACTGAGCCACCCAGGCGCCCCAACTTCACCTGTCTTCTTACTTTGAAGTCAAGTGGATTTAGTCTTTAGGTCTGGTTAAGGCAAAATTGGGATTCAAGTCTTTGTGCAAATAAGAACTACTGTGAATGGTTCATAATTCTTTGAGGGGCCACCTGTAGCCTTGTACCATGGGAGAGGCAATTTACCTCTGTGACTTGAAAAAGTGGCTGATTTTCTTTCACTGGTAAAAGCAAAGCCACTGAATTATTGGGTAGTAACAAGCTAGCTTCCCAAGAACTTCCGTGCTCCTATTTTGCATCACCCTCACCAAGTAAACATGACTTCAATATTAAAATCAAGAATATTTTCATAGGAGATAGATGTATTAATTATCTCGATCTTGATCATTACATATGTATATCAAACCATCACGCTGTACATTTTAAGTATATGTAATTATATTTGTCAATTGTTCCTCAGTAAAACTGGGAAGAAAGAGGGGGGTGGAGAATATTATCACTAAACCCAAACATCAAGATGATTTGATGGAGAAAGGTGTCTGTCTTGGAGAACATAATCATATTTTAATGTATCATTGAGGAAAAGAGACAGAAAGAGAAAAAGATAGGGGGAGGGGAAAGAGAGAGGAGAAGTGAAGTCAGTATTCACAGGGCACAAAACAGAAAAAACGTTACCACTAACAAAAGTATTCAGCTGTTCCCATGGCTGGAAAATAGAATACAAAGACCAGAACTGACTCATGTGTCTATAAATATTTTAATATTTAATAAGTGTGGCATTTTAAATCAGGGGGGAGGATAGAATATCAATAAATGGTATTGAGATAATTTGTTGATTTTCTAGCTTTTTTTTTTTTTTTTTTTTAAAGAGAAAGAGAGAGAGAGGGCAAGCACACAGGGAAGGGGAGAGAAAGAATCTTAAGCCGACCAGTGTGCGCTTGACATGGGGCTTGATCTCTCGACCCTGAAGTCATGATCTGAGCCAAAATCAAAAGTCAGATGTTTAACCGACTGAGCACCCAGATGCCCCACAATATGCTAATATTTTTGAAAAGTATTTCAGATAGAATAAAAATTCTAATTTTATTTGAATTTTAGATTAAAATTTTAATATTATAAAAATGCCAAAAAATTATAAAAGGATAGTTATCTAATGTTGGGCACAGTAGTGTCTTTCTAAGAATAACACCAAAGGCATCGGCATAAAGAAGACAGATACATCTGACTTCTTAAAAATTTTAAATTTTTGAATATCAAAAGCAACCACAATACCAGTTCTTTGTCAGAAATATGTATTAAAAATATTTTCTCATATCTATGGGTTCTCTTTTCATTTTCTTGATCATTTATTTTGAGAACACAACAGCATGGATGAATTTCAGAAATGTGTTTTATGGAAAAAGTATACATTGGATGGTTCCATTTATATGAAGTTCTAGAATAGGAAAAATTAATCTAAAATGATGGAAATTAGATCTATGTAAAAGGGCAAAAGGTAACTTTTTGGGGAGACAGAAATGTTCTATAATTTGATTGGAGTCATGGATACATGAGTATATACATTTACCAAAACTCATTATATTACACACTTAAAGTAGATGCATTTTGTTGTAGATGAATTATATCATGATTATAGAAAAAAGAAAAAAAGAATCCATAGTAAATATTGAAGAAAGTGACAAACTGAGAATATTTGCAACATCTAAGACAGATAAACTTGTGAGGCCCTCAAACACAAAGAACTCTTAGAAATCAATAAGAAGGGTGCCTGGGTGGCTCAGTGGGTTAAAGCCTCTGCCTTCAGCTCAGGTCATGATCCCAGGGTCCTGGGATCGAGCCCAGCTTCGGGCTCTCTGCTCAGCAGGAAGCCTGCTTCCCTTCTTCTCTCTCTGCCTGCCTCTCTGCCTACTTGTGATCTCTCTGTCAAATAAATAAATAAAACCTTTTTTAAAAAACCAAATATTTAAAAAAATCAATAAGAAAAAAATGAACATTCCGATAGAAACTTACAAACAAAAGGACCTAAAGGAGTAATGCAGGGATGCCTGGATGGTTCAGTGGGTTAAGCGTCTGCCTTCAGCTCAGGTCACAATCCCAGGGTTTTGGGATGGAGCCCCACACTGGGCTCCTTGCTCAGCAGGGAGACTGCTTCTCCCTCTGCCTATGACTCCCTCTGCCTGCACGCTCTCTCTCACTCTCTCTCTCTCTCAGTCTGACAGATAAATAAAATCTTTAAAAGAATAAAATAAAGGAGTAATTCATAAAAGAAGAAATAAAAAATGGATAGTAAATATGAAAAAGATACCAACTCTTTGGAAAATAAGCAAACATAAATTCAAAAAGCAACAATGGGACGCCTGGGTGGCTCAGTCAGTTAAGCATCTGCCTTTACCTCAGGTCATGATCTCAGGGTCCTGGGATGGAGTCCTGATCAGGTTCCCTGCTCATTGGGGAGTCTGCTTCTCCCTCTCCCTCTGCTGTTCCCCCGTTTGTTCTCACTCTGTCAAAATAAATAAATAAAATATTTTTTAAAAAGAAAGAAAAACAACAATACAATTTATTATTTATCAAATTGATTTTTTTAAAAAAATATACTAAAGTTTTGTTAGGGGCAGGTCAGATCCTTAATGGGGTGTAAACTGGTACAATACTACTGGAAGAAAAATTTTCCACATACAGCCAAAGTCTTTCTGCTTTAGCAGGATGTCTACATGTAGGAACTAAGGGTGCACATGCTTATTTTGCTTCTTCAAATCACCACTGGTGCAAAGATCCTTAGGTTATCACGCAGAGGAGTTAGTGAAATGTATACGGTACATAGGTCATCCGTACTAGGCTCTATCCTCAGGTGCTCAGAGCTGGAAGATTAACCAGAGGCCCTTTCTGGTCGATACTAACCTCTCCCTTCTTTAATTTCATAGTGTGATTTGCATCAGCCCACCAGTGACCTTCAAGTTGTTCTTGCATTGTTTCAAAGGAATTCAGTATGTCTCCTTAAATAGCCGGAAAACCACAAGACAAATTCAACCTCCTTCCTGAAGTGTCTCTTGATTACCCCACTCCAGGAGGATCACTCTCTCTCATTACTCCTACGGTCATATTGGCAATCATCACATCCTGGTTTGTGGCAGCTTTCCTTGTGTCGCCTTGAACTACTACATATTTTTAGCATCAAGGTTTACTCTTTCTGTATTCACATCTTTCCTCCCCACAGATCTGTCTGACATGTGTCTGGCTCCCCAACAGCACAGAGCCTACAGTGCCGGGCAGCATGACCTAGTGCCTTGGAACCTGGGTTCCAGAGCCAAACAACTGAGTATGAATTCCAGGGCTGCCTGTCACTAGCTGTGTGACCTTCACAAGTTACTCGGCCTCGACGTGTCTCCCTTACCTATAAGATGAGGACCAAAGTGGCACCAACTTCACTGCGCCCTTACGAGGATTGAGACAAATATATGGCAAGTGATTAGCCCAGTTCCTAATGGTGTTGTAAGTGCTTGGTAAATGTCAGCTATTAGTATGTGCATGCTTCGTAAATATCCGCTGATTGAATGGTTCTAGTGGGGAGGAAATTTAAGGAAAGAGAGTGCTACTTCAGAGTGGAATGAACCCCTGAAAGGGGGAAGGAAAAACCTACAGACCGTGTCCAACAGGCTGCATGGACCAGGTCAAACATTATCATGGCACTGAGGGTTCAGGATGAGGTGGGAGAAATGTAAGGAAGGGAGGGCACAACTGAGGGTTTACAACACAAATAAATTATAAGAATACTATTAATTCATTCAACAACTATATATTGGGTACTTATAGTAATGCAGGAAAAGAAGACATTCCCTTTTTTAAAAAAACATTTTCTTATTTTTTTTTTAAGATTTTATTTATTTATTTGTCAGAGAAAGAAAGAGAGAGAGAGCACACAAACAGGTGAAGCTGTAGGCAGAGGGAGAAGCAGGCTCCCCACAGAGCAAGGAGCCCAACACGGGACTCGACCCCAGGACCCTAGGATCATGACCTGAGATGAAGGCAGATGCTTAACTGGCTGAGCCACCCAGGTGCCCCAAGAAATTTCCTTTTTGAGCCTAATGAAGAACGTAATATCCAGGTTGTATCATCTCTCCATGTCTATCCATCAAGCTGTTATTGTTCAAGCCTCTATGGCTTCTGACCAGAATCACTGTCAGAATTAACCAGGCTTCATGCTAACCCTGCTCTTTTCCTTACCAATCTACTGAGCAGAATGAGTCAGGTGAGTTCTCTAAAATACCTGAACACTTGATTCCTTTTCTGAACGTTGTTGCTGGCTCCCCACTGCCAGTGGTCTGTCCCTCTTGGATCCCCACACTCAAGCTTCTCAAACTTCCAAGGATATTTAGGATGGTCTTCCTGGACTCTCTATCAAGACAATTCTTTCTCTCTCTTTCAGAAGCAGCTCCAGTAACAGCCCCTGGGAAGCTGACCATACCCATCAGAGCCCAGCCCGAAATATAGAAACCACTTTCTAAATTCAAATAGAGTGGATTTACTACAGGTGATGGAAAAACTGAGCCACCAACCAGGGGACAGTGAGGCACAGCAGAGATTAGCTCCAGCAAGAAGCTGCTACCACTCCCAGGCTGGAGGTGCAAACAGAGGTCACCAGATCCCAGGCCTGTGATCACCCTGCTGAAGCTGGACGCCAGTGGACCTGTCCAGTAGGAGATGGAGTTAAGACTCCCTCTCTCCCATCCTCTAATCTGTCTCCATTGCCTCTCACTGGGTGAACCAGCCAGAAGCCCGCTGACATTGGTGTGCAAAAGTGCCCAACTCCCAACCCCAAAACAGAGCAAAGACAAGGAAGAGTGAGGGACGGAGCTGCTCCCCTTCCTAACTCCCTTAGGCACTTTGTCATGGTCTCCCCTCTGCTCCCTTAAATCTGACCCCATCTTTTTTATAGCCCTCATCTACTAAGTTGTGATTTCTGTGTTTACAAGTCTGTTTTCCTTAATAGATTGTGTAATTCCAAGAGGAAAGACAATGGCCTTATTCATCTTGGTGTCCTTAGCTCTGGGCATAATGCGGGGTACATAACGGATATTTACTCTTTGTTGGGTATTTGTTAAAAGGAAACTCCTGGAGTCACCTCCGGCTAGCCCTCCTTCTCCATCTCCTTGCTTGATTTACCTACCTTGACTGAACTCTCGGCACTAAATAATAAACAAGAAGGAGCTTGGGGTCCCTTGAACTCTCTGGGTCTGTAATCCATAGCCTTATATTTAAATATACCCATCAACAAATTACCATAATCATTTATACTCAGAGCATCACCCACATATCAACCTTCTACCTTCCCATAGCTACATGAAAATTACCCATGGAAATTCCCCCCAAATCTCAAGATACCATCCCTCCACCACCCAAGATGCTTCTAGGCCACCTCTCCCTGCTGTTAATCAGTGTGTGCTCAGGGTAAACAAACTAATTTTAAAATCAGCTTAAGCGAAACATAATTAGGAAGATAAATTAGCTGCCCCCCCAAATTGCATAATGAATGCCTAAGGAGAAATTATTTTTATTATCTACCATTTTTATGATCTGTGTAACATTTTCTCTTCCGTCATTGGAGAGGACACTTAGCTGACAGTGTAGAGAAATACCACAGAACCTAACTTCTGACCTTGATCATCTGTACAGTGATTACCAAAGGAGAAAAACGAACTGTTTTGTTTTTGTTTTTCTTATCTTGAATTTACAACACCAGCCTAGCTATTGAGGAAAAGAAGCCTGTAATTACAGTCAGACAATCAGGGTTCAATTCTTGGTTCTGACTTATGGCTGTACAATCACAGGCAAGTTAGGTCACCTCTGAACAATCAGTTTCTTCACATGTAAAATACGGACGATGACAAAGCTGAACTCAACCACGAGAGCCCACACGTCCTTCCTATCTGGTTCTAAGCACTTCATATGAACTAACTCCTTTCATCTTTGCCCTGAATTACCTACTGTTATTTTTATTTTACACATAAGGAAACAGGCACAGAGATTAAGTAACCTCCTCAAAGGGCTGCTGTAGAAATTTAGTGTGATTTTATATTTTGAAATCATTAAGAAATTATCTGAAACAGAGTAGGGGCTCAATTAATTTTTTTCCTTTACAAGCCCCCCCACCCAACCCACCTCCACACCAAAATAACTACTGTTTCTAGAAATTGGTTTGTTATTGAAGCTTCTTTGTTAACAGGCCTGGATTCTTCATTCCTAGATGTGTATTCACTATGCTTCAGTTTCCCTCTGTGTAAAATGAAACGTCAGACTGTATCAGCAGGTGCCAATCAATGGCTCATGAGAGGAACCTGGCCTACAGTTACATTTTGTTATGTTGCACAATATTTATATTATTAAAAAGTAGCTGCTAACATAAAAAAATCAGTAGGTCTATTTCCTTGCACCACACACAAAAATAGACTCAAAATGGATGAAAAGACCTCAATGTGAGACAGGAATCCATCAAAATCCTTGAGGAGAACGCAGATAGCAACCTCTTCGACCTCAACCACAGCAACTTCTTCCTAGAAACATCACCAAAGGCGAGTGAAGCAAGGGCAAAAATGATCTATTGGGACTTCATCAAGATCAAAAGCTTTTGCACAGCAAAGGAAACAGTCAACAAAACCAAAAGACAACTGACAGAATGGGAGAAGATATTCGCAAATGACATATGAGAGAAAGGGCTAGTATCCAAAATCTATAAAGAATTTATCAAACTCAACACCCAAAGATCAAATAATCCAATCAAGAAATGGGCAGAAGACACGAATAGACATTTCTGCAAAGAAGATAAGATGTCCAGATAGCCAACAGACACATGAAGAAATGCTCCACATCACTCAGCATCAGGGAAATACAAATGAAAGCCACAATGAGATACACCTCACACCAGTCAGAACGGCAAAAATTAACAAGTCAGGAAACAACAGATGTTGGTGAAGATGTTGAGAAAGGGGAACCCTCCTACATTGTTGGTGGGAATGCAAGCTGGTGCAGCCACTCTGGAAAACAGCATGGAGATTCCTCAAAAGGTTGAAAATAGAGCTACCTTATGACCCAGCAATCACACTACTGGGTATTTACCCTAAAGATACAAATGTAGTGAACTGAAGGGGCATGTGCACCCCAATGTTTATAGCAGTAATGCCCACAATAGCCAAACTCTGGAAAGAGCCCAGATGTCCATCAAAAGATGAATGGATAACGAAGATGTAGTATATATATACAATGGAATACTATGCAGCCATCAAAAGAAATGAAATCTTGCCATTCGCAATGAGGTGAATAGAACTAGAGGGCATTATGCTGAGCAAAATGAGTAAATCAGAGAAAGACAATTATCATATGATCTCTCTGATATGAGGAATTTGAGAGGCAGGGAGGGGGGTTGTAGGGGGTAGGGAAGGAAAAAATGAAACAAGATGGGATTGGGAGGGAGACAAACTATAAGAGACTCTTAATCTCATAAAACAAACAGAGGGTTGCTGGGGGGTCGGGGGGGTAGGGATAGGGTGGTTGGGTTATGAACATTGGGGAGGGTATGTGCTATGGTGAGTTCTGTGAATTGTGTAAGCCTGATGATTCACAGACTTGTACCCCTGGGGCAAATAATACATTACATGTTAATAAACATAATTTTAAAAATCAGCAGATCTCTCACTCTCTTCCTCTCTCTCTTTCACACACACACACACACACACACACATACACACACACACATACATTTCAGGCTTCTCTTGAAAAACTGACCCATATGGCCAATCAGGCTCTTACTCCAACAGGTCAACATTCTTTTCGAGTTGTGCATGGCCACCTCCTTTTACAAAGGACACCTATTTCTTGGTTTGCCATAGTCCCATTTCTTACAGCTTTTTGTAGAAATAGAAGTCTTTCCCCCTTCCATCACTAAGGATCCATGATTCCCTGACACCTGACAATATTTCCCACAGGAAGTACCCACTATAGGGCACCAGAGTTTTTCACTGAATGTTATTGTCCCAAAGGGTGACCAATTCATTCCAGTTTCATTAGGACTTACCCCTTTTTAGACTGAAAGTCCTGCATCCAGGAAACTCCTTGGTTCCAGGTAAACCAGGTTGGTCATTCTACATCATAGCACAAAACAAACCCCCAACGGCCCTTGCCATCTAGGACATGCCACACTGCACCCTCTTGCTCTGGAGTCTCTTTGGGCCATTCTGCGATGCTAGAAGAGCATGTATCTGTGTATTGGGGGAGGGGGCGGGGTCAGGAATTAGAGAGCCTAGACCTTGTTACATGACTGGTTCTCCCGAAAGGGTTCTGTATGACCTTAAGTGGCACTTTGAGTCTCTGGGCCTCTCTGCTCTGCCATTCATTCATTCAACATCCGCTTCTCAAATGTCATCCATATGCTAGCCACCTTTCTTGGCACTGAGGACACAGCAGTGAATAAGCAAGAACAGGGTCCTTGCCCTTAGAGAACTCACATCTGCAAGAAGAAACAGATATTAAAACAAGTAAATAATATCTGATAAAATTTCAGGTGGTGATAATGCCATAAAGGAACCATTGGCCGCATGAGAAAAACAAAGGCTATGGGGGCCATCACCAATTTTGGTGGGTGCCGAGGAATATCAGAAATCGGTCAAAATTCCACCTGGCCTCCTGTTTTAAACACTATGTAATTCTTAACTTGAAGATCTTTTGGTGCAGGGGATGTACGTCACAATTTAATTTTTCAATTGCAAAATATTTCTCAGTAAAAAAACTGCTTTATGGCAACAATCCATATCAATATCAAATATGGGTTTCATATAGAAGGATTGGAAATGTATCAAGACAAATCCACCCAAATAACAGCACAAGGGTTGAGAAAAGAGGGAAGCCCAAGCTTATTAACAAATCTGACAATATTTTCTTAAACAAAGTGTAGCTGAGTCAGAGGCCCATGTGCTAACACCAGAAGCAGAAAAATAAGTGAACGAATGAATACACAGACTGTCCAATACCTGTCTCTCTCCCCTCCAAAGAGATGGATACTGCTTTAAAGAAGGAAGTAACCACTTGATAAAAATTCAGTAAGGAACACCACTATGGTATGCCATTCATTGATTCATTCGTTCATTCATTGCACAATTAGATACTGAGTACCTACTATACACCAACATTGTTATTAAAAATAATTTAAGAAGGTGATATATGAAAAGCCCAAAATATTTTTCTAGATTAAAAATAACCCTTATTGGGGGCTCCTGAGTGGCTCAGTCCATTAAGTGTCTCCCTCCAGCTCATGTCATGATCCCAGAGTCCTGGGATTGGGCCCTGTGTCGGGGGCCCCACTCCTAGGGGATCCTGCTTCACCCTCTCCCTCTGCCTACTGCTCGCTCCCCCTCCTTTGCTCTTTCTCTCTGTCAAATAAATAAATAAAATCTCTAAAAAATAAAATAACCCTTATTTGATTTTTCTGGTTATCAAATAATAAATAGCTTTTTGTAATTTTGAAGCTTAAAAATGTAATACAAGTCATCCTTTAATAAGCCAGGGTTTTTCAACACTGGCACTATTTCTATTTTGGGATGGGAACTTCTTTGTTGTGGGGGCCATCCTGTATGTATCACAGGATGTTTAGCAGCACCCCTGGACTCTATCCACTAAATGCCACCAGCTTCCCCCACCCCCGCCACCATACAGACATACCAGTTGTTAAAACTAAAAATGACTCCAGGGGTGCCTGGGTGGCTCAGAGAGTTAAAGCCTTTGCCTTCAGCTCAGGTCATGATCCCAGGGTTTTGGGATCGAGCCCCACATCGGGCTCTCTGCTCCGCAGGGAGCCTGCTTCTTCCCCTCTCTCTCTCTCTGCCTGCCTCTCTGCCTACTTGAGATTTCTCTCTCTCTGTCAAATAAATAAAATCTTAAAAAAAAAAAAAGTCTCCAAGCCTTGCAAATGCCCCTAAGAGTGGAAGTCATGTGCTTGAAGAGCGCTACTACAAGCAATCCACTTTGCTCACATAATAGGGAGCTCAGAAATGAAAGCCTATGGAGAGGCCTTTTCCTCTAGGCAAATGAACAGGAGATTTCCACCTGGAAGAGCCTTAGCACTACCCTTCCCTCCTTGATGCCAAGACACCAGCCCTCTGGAAAAAGGCAGCACTGCCCCAATCTGGGATGGGAGGGCAGGGAAGGGGGTGGGGACGGGCAGGCTTGGGCTCTGCTAAGGGGATCAGTGAGCTTCTGGAGCTTACACTGTTTGCGTCATGCCTGCTGATCCAGGCCATGTCCCAGACCTGCACGCCTCCAAAGGAGCTTTGCCAACAACCCTGGGAGAAAAGCTTCTCCTGTTTGAGGCTTACCCACATGTAAGTCCAGCAGTCTGTGGCTGCTCTAAGCCAGGCAGATTAAAATTGCACCCGTCTATCTTGAGCACTGATAGGAGCGAGTTTCTGAAGCTGGAAGCAGGGCACGCCTGCCCGTCCTCGCCCTTCTACAAAGACTTGACAAAGAGTCCATTGTGCACAACCTAATCTGAGACAGAATTAATGCACCTGCCTGGTCATTCACCCCCACCTTTGGCTGGTGCTTCAGAGCAAATGCTAGTTGTATAGAAGCAAACGTTTTCAGTTGATAGAATATGTCAACACGAGCCCAAGTCAGGCACAACGTTTGTTAAGTACCTGTAATCTGAATCCTGGCTCTTAGAACAAAAGGGATATAAGTCTTGTGTGTCACCACTTAGTGTCTCAGAGTCAATGGTTCCCAGTCACAAAAAGGAGGAGAGTTGAAGAAATGGAGATGGGAAGAGAATCCAGGTTCTGCTTTTATTCATTAATTTCCTAAGTATTTGTCAAGTTCCTGTTATATGCTCAATACTGTGCTCTACGCATGGGGAGAGCTTAGCTTTAGGTGGAAACTTTAGGGACTACTCAGCTCCAGGAGCTTCTTGCCATAATCATCGATAAGCCAGTTTTGCCAAATCTTCCAAAATTTCAAGAGAAACTGGAAAACATGACTTTTATGTAAAATCTTTTAATTTTAAAGCATAAGCTGAAATTTTAAAATGAAAACAAAACAAAAAATCCCTGGGTGGACAAAACCAGTTCAGTTTTCAAGCCTTCAAACCATAACTTCTGCTTTAGAGACAGTGAAAAGTTGTAGTTACGAGTAAGGTACTCTGTGAAGTACCTTATAGTACTCTGTGAAGTACCTTATAGAACTGCTGATACTATACTGAACACCTGAAACTGATATAACACTGTATGTTAACTAAACTGGAGTTGAGATAAAAAAAAAAAAACTAATTAAAAAAAAGTGAGGTACTCTGGTTCTACCTCTTGCTCGCTGTGTGATCTTGGACAAGTTTTCTAACCTCTCTGTGCTTGTGCCTTACTCTCCTCATGTAAAAAATGAGTATGATAAAGCATATTGTAGATTCTTAAATTTTTCTTAAACTTGAATTAATTAACATATAGTGTATTATTAGTTTCAGAGGTAGAGTTCAGTGATTCATCAGTTGTATAGAACACCCAGAGCTCATTATATCACATGCTCTCCTTAATGTTCATCACCCAGCCACTCCATTCCACCTACCTCCCTTCCCTCCAGCAACCTCCCTTCTCAGTTTGTTGCCTATGATTAAGAGTCTCTTATGGTTTGTCTCCCTCTCTGATTTCGTCTTGTTTTATTTTTCCCTCCCTTCCCCTATGCTTCTCGGTTTTGTTTCTTAATTTCCATATATAAGTGAAATCACATATTGTAGATGTAAATGAGAGAATATATGTACATGCCCAATCTACAGTATCTCAATAAATGTGAACTATTATTTTTGTAGGTCATCTGGTCCACTCTCCCAGGAATCTCTTTTACAACAGCATTGAGAGTCGAACATTTAATCGCTGCTCATGCACATCCTGAGACAGGAAGCTCATGATTTCCTAGGAAATACCAGTTGTATATTAATCCCTAAATCACAGTGGCTTAATCCAATATATGTTCATTTATCGCCCATGCCCCAAACTAATGAGCTCAACACATAGAGTGCTCTGTTCTACTCTATGCTCTGTGAATCCATGTATCTCCTATCTGGTGGCTTTACCATCCTTAAGGACCTTTCCAGAATCCTCTGGGAAGCCAAGCATTTGGCTCCTTTGGCTCACTCAGGTGATGATTCCAGGGTCCTGAATCGAGTCCACATGAAGCTCCCTGCTCAGCGGGAAGTCTGCTTCTCCCTCTTCCTTTCCCTCTGGCCCTCTTCCCCTCCCTACCCCTGCTCATGCTTTCTCTCTCTCTCTCAAATAAATAAATAAAATCTTTAAAAAAAAAAAAAGTAGACTGAGGGTAAGGGAAGAAGTAAAGCTATTTATATTCATAGATGACCATCATTCTGTGCATAGAAAATCCCAAGGAATCCACACACAAAATGACCAGAACTGATAAATGAGTTTAGCAAGGTCGCAGGATACAAGATGAATATTCAAAAATCAACTGTATTTCTGTATTAGGAATGACAAATCCAAAACTGAAATTTAAAAAATTCTATTCATAAAGCATAAACCAAATAGAATATGTACGCATAAATTTAATAAAAGAAGTACAAGACTTGTATGCTCTTGTATTATATGTATTATAAAATGTGATTAAGAGAAGTTAATGAAGAATCAAATATATGGAGAGACATTACCCTTTTATGGGTTGGAAGACTCAATATTGTCAAAATGGAAATTCTCCCCAAATTGATCTCTATATTCATCACATTCCCGCTCAAAATCCCAGTAGCTTTCTATTTTAGCTTTTTTAAAGTTTATTTTTTTACTAATCTCTACACCCAATGTGGGGCTTGAACCCATTACCCTGAGATCACAAGCTACATGCTCTCCTGACTGAGCCAGTTACTGTACTTCTTGGGATTCTTTTTCGGTTTTCGTTACTCCTGTGCATGTGTTTAGGTATGTGTTCAGATGAAGGATGCTGGCTTCTGTAGGATACCCAGGTAGACAAGGTCAAAGGCAACAAGAACAGCAACAAATTTTAATCTGTCCTGGTGGGACAGTATTCCTTATGATCCTGAGATGCTAGCCTGCTTGTGATCTTCCCTCCCTGCCTACAGACTTCAAAGGTTTGACTGGGATCGGGTCTGCCTCCAAGTTCATGTAGCTATTAGAGCATTTAGCTTCTTGCAAGTTGTCAGATTGAGAACCTCATTTTCTTGCTATCTGCTGGAGGCTGCCTTCGGCTCTTTGCTGTGTGGCCTCTCCATTTGGCAGCTCAAAGCAGCTGCTCTCTCAGAGCCAGCAAGCGAGAGGGGGTCTGCAAGCAAGGTGGATTTCAATCTTAGGTTATATAATCATGTACAAATAACCACACACATCCCATCATCTTTGCTAAATTCTACTTGTTAAAAGGAAGTCACAGATCCCATTAACACTCAAGGGAAGATCACACAAGGGTTTAAACCAGGAAGTGGGAAATGTAAGGCTACCGTAGTCTGTCCATCACAGTCCACCCTCTGGTCCCCAGTGACGTGTGTTCCTCCCACATTAAAAAAAAAAAAAAATTACATTTGCTCCCTCCCAAATTCCTCAAGAACCTCATACCATTACAACATCTGCTTAAAGTCTAGAATTTTATTATCTAAATCAGGTCGAGGTATGGATGAGGTTCTTAGGCATAGTTACTCTCAATCTATAAAACAAAAGACAAGCTATCTGGCTCTGAACACACCCAACGTACATGGAGGAACAGATACAGTAAAATAGATACAGACACTCCATTTAAAAGGGGAGGGGAGGAATGGAAGGTAAAAGGAGTTAAGGAGTTACCAGTCCAAAGTAGTTTTTGACATTCAGCCTAGCAAACTCCTGCCAGAGCTCCTTGATTAGATTTCAGGGCCTGGGTATAATTCACTCTTGGTTAATAGCTCTTGGTTCTGCTCTCAGTCGTCTTTCCTTTTTCATAAGAGGTAGCCCATGTTTGCAGCTGAGTAGTTCTACCATCCTGCATCCTGCCCGTAGAACTGTGGAAATCGAACAGCCTCCTTTGATTTTGTACTCTTTCTGTCCCATTCAGTTTAAGTTGGTAGTGCTTTTGCTGACATAATGCATTTCTTAAATGCACTTTGGGTCTCTTGTCAGTTTCCCTCTACACAAAAGCAACATTTACCATTCTTTCTGAGACAGGCCCTCCTTTACCTACAGTCAGGATGCTGAGATGGTTGAAGGACAACTCAAACGTGGAAAGGTCCTATTGTTTGAGGAGTTGTATGAGGCACACATCTGTGTGGAGAGGGCCCCTTGTGAATGATTACTCTTCTGATCTTCTGATCTTCCTGAGATTTTAACAAAAGCTTGTACAATCACTACTTGGCTTTTTCTCTAGGCAAGGGCTTTTCTCTATGCCACAAGCTTGAAATTCCTTCCTTCCTTTCTAAGATTTTATTTATTTGACAGACAGAGACACAGTGAGAGAGGGAACACAAGCAGGGGAAAGTGGGAGAGGGAGAAGTAGGCTTCCTCAGGCTCCCTAGCCTGATGCCGATGCCCCCCCACCTTGATCCCAGGACCCTGGGGTCATGACCTGAGCTGAAGGCAGATCCTTAACAGTCTGAGCCACCAGGCGCCCCTTGAAAGTCATTTCCTAATTTTAACACCTTTTGCCATCTGGAGAGACTAAGAATTTTCAAAGTCATCAAGTCCTGGTTTCTTTTTGACTAATAGTTCTTCCCTCAATTTTTCTGTCTCCCCTTGTACTTTATTACATGTAGTAAGCAGGACCAAGGGGCACCATCAACACTTTGCTTGGGAATCTTTGCTAGATGACCCACTTTATCACATACCTATTCTGCTTTTCCCATCATTGTAGGAGACAATTTTACTACACTTTCTATAACCACCTAACAAGAAAACCTTTTCTTCAGTCTCCAATGACATGTTTGTTATTTCCTTTTGAGCCCTCCCTAGCAACACCCTCCAAGTTTGAGTTTTTGCTGACAGTCTGTTCAAGACAACATGGGCTTTCCCTACATTGCTCCTCAAAATTCTTTTAGCCTCTAACAAGTGCCAAAGTCACTCCCACTGTTTTAACTATTTGTTAGGGCAGCACCAAAATATTGGTATTTCAGTACCAAAATATACCCTTTTGTTTCTAAGTTTTATTGATTAGATCTGTTAGAATTTTAACTACATGGAAAGGGTTTGTATGTTTGTAAGAAATTTCAAAACCAAGCATCTCATTTCTGTGCAACTCAAAAATGACTTTGTTTGCTTCCAATTTTGAGAAAATTACTATACCATCAGGAAAGTAAAGATACATACTTTAAAAAGTTACCCTATCCTCTGTAAGAGTACAAGAATATTTTTAAGAAT
Organism: Mustela erminea; assembly: GCF_009829155.1. Classification (NCBI taxonomy): domain Eukaryota; kingdom Metazoa; phylum Chordata; class Mammalia; order Carnivora; family Mustelidae; genus Mustela; species Mustela erminea. The sequence goes on from NC_045616.1 coordinate 62,239,871, forward strand.
AAGTATAGCAGAATGCTTGGGTGGTTCTGTCATTTAAGTGTCTGCCTTCGGCTCTTGGGATGGAGTCCTGCACAGGCTCCTTGCTCAGCAGAGAGCAAGCTCTCTCTCATTCTCTGACAAATATATAAATAAAATCTTTAAAAAAGAAAAAAGAGTAAATGTAGTGATAAAGAAATAAATTTAAATATCTACGTATTTCACAAGTTTAAGTTTTAATGTAACCGTAAGTTTTGTAATCATTCTGAGGTTTCATTTGTGTGTGTTTCTGCTTTTTGAAGCACTTGTAGCCTTTAAACTATTCGGATATAGGACATTCATGATTTTAGCAGAGTCCAGTTAGTTTGGAAATTAATGCTAAAATATCTGGGAAACCCATTTGTTAACTCGATCAGCTTTAATTTTTTTTAGCTTTATAATAAGGGAGAATTTGAATTTTTAGAGAAATACTATTTAATCTATTTATATATTTAATAAATTAAGCATTAAACAAAGTACAGATAACAGAAAGGCACCTCTTGTGGTCACAGGCCCCCTCAGACACCAAAGAATTTAATCAGATGTAAGCATTCCACAGAGATTTGTGGAGGAGATGCAGAAAGCTGCAGAGTGTAGGAGACGTGAGCCAGAGGCCGGTATACCAGTTGCTGTCCTGACTCCCTCTAGTGGCTCAGACTGCAAACCTGCCTTTCCCGGAGCACCAGGAGAAAGATGCTTATTGTAGGTCATCTCACTCTCCAGGAAGTTTCATTTGATTAGCGAGGTAACAGTAACAATAACAACAACAAAAATGACAACAACAATAATACAATAACAAAAGGTCCAGAATTTCTTCCACCAAGGTTCCTTCCTGTGAGGCATTCATCCAGCCTTCGCACAACACTCCCTAGTCACTAGGCACTGCAATCTGCTTTGAGTACCCCTAACGATGACAAAATGCTTGCTGCTTTTCTGTGGACATGCTCTCCCTGGACCCTGTACTCAGTGGCTCTGCATTTGCCCTCTGGAGCACACAGCACAGTTCTAATCTCTCTTTCACCTGACAGCACTTCAAATATTTGGAAAGAGCTTCTTGTCACCCCATCCCACTCCCACCCCCTTTAAAAAGGTTATCTTCTCCAGGCCAACGGAGCTTTTCCTTTCAACTGCTCTTCCTTTGACCCAGTTTCCAATTTCTGTTCCAGTTACTTTCCTCTGGAGGCATTTCTGCTTTGTCAACATCTGCCAAAACCACACTGACCACAGGGACTGCACTCGTTCCCTGGGACGTGATGAACCTGTCCCACAGATGGTGGGGGCTGCCGTGGCCCTCCCTACACATGCCACTACTAGGGTTCAGTGCTCTTTGGAGAAGCTTTGCCAAATGATGGACAGAAAGCTGAGATTTCTCCCGTTTGGGTCTTCCCCACATGAGGCAAGTTCATACTTGCCTTACTCTATCCTCTTTGCAGTTCTGAAGCATTTTCTATAGTTGGGCAGAACTCCCCAGTTTCCCAAATAATAACGTATGCAAACAACGGAAGGCAGGTGACCAGGTCCTGGTGAACTTTGCCTGCTGCTGATCAGAGAGCTTAAAAAAACCCCAAGAATGACTTACTCCCCTGTGAGAGGGAAGCCTGGCCTCCGGAGAATGGGTTCTGATCTTCAGGCTGGGGACATCAACAAGCCCAAATCCCTTCTGTTGTTATTTACACTAATTTTTTCTCATATTGCTCTGTGGGGACACTGAGGAAAAAAGAGACTTGGTGTCAATAATGTAACATCTTTTTATAGTTTCAAGACTGATGTTCAGTCTCCTCACACCTCACTTCTCTGAACTAATGTAGACTTTTCCCTGAAGGGCTATTTTTCAAAACCCTTCATCATTTACTTTGTCTCCCCTGGCTCCTTTCCAATGTCTCTGTAACATCCTCCACTCATGGGTCCCAGGACTGAACAGTATGTTTTAATGACTGATATTGGTTATAGATTAAGAATTATATCTGTGAAAATATTTCCATTATAACATAGCTCATTGTTACTAAGATTTATATACTAAGGAGTCCCTGGCTGGCATATATAGGTTATGTCTCCAAACCTGCTTTGTAGATCAGATATCTGGGCACATTTTTTCCACAGAAACCATGTTATATCTGGCACTTGGGCTCCCAGCCCAGCCAACAAAAGCCAATTTAATTCATAGAGCAATAATGCTATCAGGTTGAATTTACAAAATAAGAATTCTCTGATCTTAATGAGAGACACAAAAAGAATGGCAATTTCTTCTTTTCTTTCTCAGCAGAGGCTACTGCTTGAACTGGGAGACTCTTAACTTTGGGTATTTCCTTCTATCTTTTCTGGCCTTCTCCCACTTCTTTGGGTCCTTATCCCAGTAGCCTAGTGTTACCCAAAGTTTCCTACCCTGCTGCCACACTTAGATCTCCCCAGACCCCCAATTCTCTCTGCTTCAGTACATCTTGTTACCCTCTCCCACAACACAAGCAACCCATTCCCTAGTGAAGCTAAACTCAGGTAGGTGTTAGGATGAACCAACTGCCATAGATGAGCTGTTCTCAATCATGCCTCTGGTTTTCCATGGGTACATTAGTTCTCCACAAGACTCTCGTTTGTGCACTTTCGGACAGGGTCAGGAAATGAAAAACTATGTGAATATGAAAGCCATTATATTAGGTTTGCCTCTTCTGTCTACTTGTGAGTCTATTCCAAATGGTACCTGCTTTCCATAGATTCCCTCCTTCCTCCACTTCTGAATCACAGATCATATGTTCGAGACAGTTTTTCAGCAGTTACAAGATTTTAAAAATCGTTTTTGAGAAATTGGTATTCTTTGGAGAAAGTTAGTGAAAGCAACCAGACCAAAAAAAGAGTACATACTGTAGGATTCCAGTTTTCTAGATTGTATAAAATTCTAAAGAAGCAAACTAATCTATAATGATAGAAAGCAAATCAATGTTTACTCAAGTTCAAGGGAAAAGGGAGAAATGGATTACTAAGGGGTGTGAGGAAACTGTTAGAAGTGATGAAAATTTCCATTATCCTGATTGTGGTAAAGGTTTCATGGGTATATACCTGTCAAAACTTATCACACTGTACACTTTATTTTTTTTTCCTTTTTTTTTTAAAAGACTTTATTTATTTATTTGACAGAGATCACAAATAGGCAGAGAGGCAGGCAGAGAGAGAGGAGGAAGCAGGGTCCCTGCTGAGCAGAGAGCGCGATGTGGCGCTCGATCCCAGGACCCTGGGATCATGACCTGAGCTGAAGGCAGAGGCTTTAACCCACTGAGCCACCCAGGCGCCCCACACTGTACACTTTAAATATGTATAGATTATCGTATAGCAATTATGCCTCAATAAAGTTATAAGAAAAGGAAAATGTAAAAAGGCTAATCCCTCTCAGAATAGATATTTTTTATTATATTTGCCTCAAGTGTTGTTTACAGAAAAGAAATGAAATAAAACAGATAACAGTGAAGTCTCCACCCACAGTTCCATTTCTTCACCCCAATCCCTAGAAGCAACTATCAGGAATTTAGTATGTATCCCAGTCTGTCCCTTTGTAATAACTTCATATGCATACATATATATTCTTAAACAATATATATCATTTCTGTGTGCTTTAAAATTTACATAAATGAGAGCATATATTTTATTCCACAAATTTCTTTTTTCTTTCAAGTTGACATTATGTAGAGAGATATTTTGCATATGGATATATTATATTATAGTTAAGTAATATCTATTCCTCCTAATGACTATTATAATAATTCATATCATAATATAATGGAATATAATGGTAATCCATATCACAATATACTATGGTATTACGATAATTCCTATCATAATATAATGTGAATGTATCACACTTTATTTACCCATTTCCTCTCTGATAGGCATTTCAGTTGTTTTCAATATTTCATAATTATAAGCAATATTGCAAGAAGCTGCAAGGTTCTCAAAACAAATCTCATGGTACTGGCAGTAGGAGTTACAAGGTAGTGACCACCAAGGGCACAGACAGGTTTTCTGTGAGTCAGAGGTTGGTAAGGCAAATGTCCTGCTTCAAGAATCTATGAACTGCACAAAAACAGCCAAAGGTGGATATGACAGTGTCTCCAGACTGCAGTGTAACAAAGCAGCTCTGTGAGGTATCCTGCAGAGTTGAGGATGATTCAAAGGACATTCCAGTGGCTGACAGAGTTTAAATCTGACTTGGACATACTAGGAATCCAAAGAAGATGACCTTCCATGAAGCAGGTGGGTCAAATGCTCATGCAACAAGCCATGAGCAATTCAATTGTACCCATTGCTATTTCAATTCTTGAGAGTTTTAATGTTAAGTGAGCATCAGAAAGAGTATATTCAGGGGTGCCTAGGTGGCTCAGTCAGTTGAGCATCCAACTCTTGGTTTTAGCTCAAGTCATGATCTCCAGGTCATGAGATCAAGTCCCACATTGGGCTCCGTGCTCAGCATGGAGTCTGCTTGAGATTCTCTCTTTCCCTCTCCCTTGCCCCTCCCTCCGCTCACATGCTCACTCTCTCTCTCTCTCCCTCAAATAAATTAATAAAACCTGAAAAAAAAAGAAAGCATATATTCACTGCTTCTAGATTATTAAGTTTGATATTTATGTATTAAAACTATGTTATTCGTAGCAATATTTGGATCCTTCCACTGTCCTTAATTTTTATTTTCTTGATTTAGTAAAGTCTCGAATGGAGCATATTAAAACCTTCATTACTGGAGCACCTGGGTGCCTCAGTTGATTAATGTTCTTGGTTTTTGATTTTGCCTCAGGTCATAATCTCAGGGTTGTGGGATCAAACCCTGCCTTAGGCTCTGTGATCAGCAGGGAGTTTCTAGAGATTCTCTCTCTCTCTTTCTCTCCCCCATACACACCCTCTTTCTAAAAGAAATGAATAAGGGAACGCCTGGGTGGCTCAGTCAGTTGAGCCGATGCCTTTTGCTCAGGTCATGATCCCAGGGTCCTGCAATCAAATCCCACATCGGGCTCCTTGCTCTGAGGGAGCCTGCTTCTCTCTCCACCTCTGCCTGCCACTGTAACTGCTTGTACGCGCTCTCTCTCTCTCTCTCTCTGACAAATAAATAATAAAATCTTATAAATAAATAAATAACTATTTTTAAAAATTACTTAAAAAAACAAACGTCCATTGCTCTTGCGTTTCTAAAAATTATTGCTTTGTATATATATATATATATATATATATATATATATTTTTTTTTAAAGATTTTATTTATTTGACAGACGGAGATGACAAGCAGGCAGAGAGGCAGGCAGAGAGAAAGGAGGAAGCAGGCTCCCTGCTGAGCAGAGAGCCCGATGCGATGCGGGGCTCGATCCCAGGACTCTGAGATCATGACCTGAGCCAAAGGCAGAGGCTTAACCCACTGAGCCACCCAGGTGCCCTGCTTTGTATATTTTGATACGTACTGATTCAGCATAGACATATTTCCAAATGTTAGAACTTTGTTGTAAGTTTTACCTTCCATTATTATAAAATTATATCTCAAGATTGTGGAGGGACTGTGGACTCTGAGAAACAAACTGAGGGTTTTGGAGGGGAGGGGGATGGGGGGAGTGGGTGAGCCTGGTGGTGGGTATTAAGGAGGACACGTATAGCATGAAGTTCTGGGTGTGGTGCATAAACAATGAATGCTGGAACACTGAAAAAAAATTAAATTTTAAAAAATTCAAAATGTTTAAAACAGATGGCTTTGATGAGTAAAATCAATTATCTTTGTCTTAAAAAAAAAAAAAAAAAAGAGTGTGGAAGGAGAACATCTAGCAATTCCGCAGACTAAGATGATGCAGAAGAGTTCCCCCCCGCTACTACTGTTATTACAGAGAAACACTGGATGAAATAGTTGTATTTATAACTGAGAAAGAGAACAGGAGCTCTCCAGAATACAAGCAAAGAGGAAACTCAGAAACTGGGCGGTATGTATGGGCTAACACCACCATATCCTGTTCAGGGTTTGGACCAGCTCTAGGCCACAAGAGTTCCTGGTATTTTAACACTCTCGCAAGCCAACATGTGTTGTCTGGTGTAAGCAAGGAAGACAACTGGGATTGAGCACGCTCCAAAAGTTGAGCACATTCCCGAGTGCTAGGCTGTTGGCAAAAACAAGGTCAGACAAATTCCTATATCCTCAGGCTACAGGTGAAAACAAAAGTTCATCCAAAAAACATGGAACCAAGCCTATGCCATACACTGACATGAGTTCTGAGTTTTCACTGAGAAGTAGAAATATCAAGCTGAGAAAAAGCATAAAAGCTGGTTGAGGGCTGGTGATATCTCTAGGATTCGAGCAGAAGCAAACTCACACAGTCAAGGGACAATCTAACAGCTCCAAGGCACAAAGCTCTTCCCCAGGGGGAAAATATCCATGCTGACTATATATAAGTTCATAACAAAAATTACAAACCACAGGAGGAAAGCACCTTGCATGGAGGATCACAAAATTAAGTCAGAACAGGAGAATTAATCCCCTCCAAATTGGAGAAAACAGATTTACAGATGATGATATAACAAGTATGTTTTAAATGACTTATAAGATTTTTTTAAAAAGGAATAGAAAATAAAATGAAAAACTGGGAAATACGTAAAAAGAAAGGCAGATTTAGAAAAGGACTGAGCAATTCTTTTGTAAATGAAATTTAAATTAATTTACAGTCAAAACTAAAGATATGTAATACCTGAATAGAAAATAATAGAACTGGAACAAAGGAAATGACACAGAGTGCAGCAGAGAGAAAAATGGGGAAAAAAATGAGTGAGAGTTTTAACAATCACAAAGGACAGAATCATAAATGATAGAAAGGATATCCAATAAGAGTTACAGAAGGGATGAAGGGCACTTGGGTGGCTTGGATGGCTCAGTCAGTTAGGCGTCTGATTCTTGATTTCAGCTCAGATCATGATCTCAGGGTCATGAGATCAAGCCCAGTGTCAGGCTCTGTGCTAGGCATGGAGCCTGCCTAAGATTCTCTCTCTCCCTCCTTCTGCCCCTCCTGCTCCAGGTTGCACTCTCTCACAAAAAAAAAAAAAAAAAAAAAAAAAGAGTTACAGAAGGAGTGAATAAAAAATGGGAAGGAGGTAATATGTGACTCATAATTAGCTTTTTCAGAACTGACAAAAGACAGGGATTCTTCAATTGATGAGCATACTATATTAGTATCTATTGCATAACAAACCACCCCAAAACCGAGCGGATTAAAACAACAATCCTTTAAGTCATAATTCTGTGGAATTAAAGCAACCCTTTGTTTAAATCGTAGTTTTGAGGGAGAACAACTTGGGCTTGGCTCAGCTGAGAGTTTATGGGCAGATGCGGTCAGTGGGCAGTGGCCTCACTCACATTAGCTGACTGAAAAGTCAAGAAGAGAATGAGGCTCAGCCCATGAAGGTTCCCTGCAGAGCACTCTCTGTTTTACTTGGCAACTGCCATGCCAAAGACAAGTGAGCAGCGATCGAAGGCCTCTGTGTTCTGATTTAATGTTTTGCAGCTGGGTTTTCAAATGTGCTGTTGTATACATGTTCTGCCCTTCCACAAAGATTGCGACAGATGTTGACTTACTGGGAACAACCTGGTTCTAAGAGGGGAGTTGGAGTCGTTTTCATTCATAACCTGGTGTTTCTTTGCCTCGCTCTGTTGCAAGCTTGAGGTAGCTAATTGTTAGTTTTACCTATGACCACTTCACCTTCCAAATTCAGTTCAAAGGAACTAAATAAAAAACAAATCTCGTTGGTCAGTGTTAAATTTTGCTCTGCTCGGACTGCAGCACTAAGATTTTGTGTGTGTGTGTGTGGATTATGGTTAATGTTTATAAGAATCAATAGGAATCATATTTACATAGTCTTGTAGATGGATGATGTGAAAAATACGAAAGATGGGTCTGGACTGTGGAAAATAAAAGGAGGTTGGAAAATTGAAGTACAGATTAGTTAAAAGGAGAAAACGGTAAGATTTTCCTATTTGGGATTTCCTAAACCATAAATCACTATTCCTCTCATCCAAGAAGTGGAAGCTAGAACGTAATTTGTCTTTCCTAAATAAACTCCACATTCAAGTCTGATAAACTCATAGGAAATAAGGAAATCCTGTTAATAAGCACAATAGTTTTCAGAGTAAGAGTAGCGTATTTACATCTGTTCTGGAAACTCTTTGTTTGGGAAAGGGCTGTTGGGCAGGTAATCCCCATACAACTGTTCTACTCAAAATATATAAGCTGTTGGGCAAATAAACCTGAGTGGCAAGAGAGAAAGGTGTCACCAATCCTAGCTAACATAACCACTAACGTAATCCATTTAGGATTAAGGCAGGACCAGAAGATGAAGAGTTGGAAGAATGGGAACAGGAAATCATTGAGGTGCTTCAGGGTGAGATGGGTTGGGGAGATGGCACTCCAGGCTCCAGATTTCCTAGGATGGTACCTGTTTCAAACATTCAGACTGGAGTGTCCTTGTACTTGTCATATTAGATGTGCAGATCTGTGGTTTTGAAAATTTGGTCACTATCAACACAGGGAGTCTAAGGGGCTAGGGAAGTGCCAGGAGTCTTTCCTGTTGCCTGGGTAACCATTCCTATTTTCAGTAATTCTGGGGTGTCTGTGCCTTTGCTCTTATTAATCTGTATTTTGTGTCCTCCCGCCACCGGCCTGAACTTTTCAGACTTTGAAGTCTGCTCTTAGCTTTAATGATGACCAGTCTCTAGCCATACAACCCCACATCCCCCATATCCTATTTTACTCCTGCAGAGGAAAACACCCAAATTAGGCAAGATCCACAAAGTGTGGGGACAAAGGAGAGCTCCTAACTAGAACAGGAGTATGACTCTGAAATTTCAATACGAAGGCCTTCTCTGCAGGGTACACAGAAGGCACTTGGTAACCACTTGTGCTTCTTCGTGTTAAGACACTGAGAACCAGAAAACAGTCTTCCTTGGGGCAGTAGCATCAAGACAGGCCTGACATGGCCACAAGGAAAGCTTGGACAGAAATTAAAATAAACTGCTTCAACTTTGACTCTGCTTTGCCCAGTCCATCAATACCAGCACATCTCATATCTGTTCCTTCTTCCACGTATGACTGAGAAGGAGAAGCAGAGCAGGGAGCCCAGGACCCTGGGATCATGACCTGAGCTAAAGGCAGACACCTAACTGACTGAGCTACCCAGGCGCCCCTCCCCTTTCCATTTCTGAACTGGTCATTTGGAAAAGAGCTTCTTCCCAGCTCATTTTCCTGCCTTTGGCATTCAGGCCAGTTGCATCTGTGGACACCTCGCCTGCTGGACTCCCACCCCTCCTAGGCCAGGCCCTCCTGGGATAATCTACACAAGGTAGTTATGAACTAGGCATTTCCTCTTTTGACATGAAAAGAGCAAAGACTTACAGTTTTAAGATGGTAGAAAAGGCATTTTATTCTCCTTTCCCCTCTTAGGAGTGAGTAAGATGAAAACAAAAACATACATGCAGCATTGATCAAACTAGTAGGCACTTCTGTTCTCAAATCATAGTATGTGAAGACAGAAAGTAAGTGGAAGATTCCAGTCTTAGCAGACTTTAGCAGCCTTTCTCTAAAAGTAGAAGACCTGCACCTGCAGAGAATGAAATCACCAAGAAGCAAATGGATTTTGTGTTGTACAACTCCTGAAAAGTTTGGGTGAGGCGACTGAGGAAATAGGGAGATTTGTTCCAAATTTACTTAATGAGACTTTGGTCCTCACTCTCAACCTAAAGAAAGGGATAAAACCCTTTCCTACATATATTTTTTTGGCGAAAAAAAAAAGAACCAGAAATTTTCTGGTATGGTGAAGTTTGATTTTGGAGTAAAAATACTGAATGATGCAAATGTCTCTTTCTTGTAGTCCTATGATATGCAGTTAAATACAACTATCTCGTACTTTCGCCATTTTGTCTGGAGATGTCGGAGCAGAAATCCAAATATTTTTAGGTGCACATTCTAACTTCCAAATTACCAAATATTTATAAAGCAGTTCATCTCTGCATAACACAGATCATCATTTTCTTTCCAGCATCCTATTTGGCCTTTCCAGTTCCCAAACCAATGCCCCTTATGTTTTGTTCTTCTTGTGTCTCTAACCCACTACTGACACCAATTCCTAATTTCAATTAGAACCAATTCCTGATGCCAAAAGCTATTGCCACAAAAATGTTACATAGCAAACATCCAAAAAACTCAGGACCTTCAAAGTAAATGCAATTTATTATCACTGATCTGTGAGTCAGCTGAAGGTTGGTAAAGCTCAGCTGGACTCAGCGGGCTTGCTCTGCTGACTTAGGTTAAACATGGCTAGGACCATTTGGTTTGGTTCTTCGTATTACTGATCTCCTTGATTTGTTAACATGTTCTTCTGCTTCTGGTGGTAGAGCATGGAAGAGCAAGCTCAGCCACATAAATGATTTCCAACCTCTGCTTTCAACATAGCTGCAATATCCCATTAGCCGGAGTATGTCATATGGCCAACCTTAGAACCAAAGTGCAGGCAAGTACATCCCACCCATGTAAGTAGGAGGGGGGACAGAGAACAGTGAATATTTTTGAGCAATAATCTAATTCACCACACATGGTATTGTGGAATTTTATTTTATTATTTTTTTAAAAATTATTTATTTATTTATTTATTTGACAGAGAGAAATCACAAGTAGTCGGAGAGGCAGGCAGAGAGAGAGAGGGAAGCAGGCTCCCCGCTGAGGAGAGAGCCCGATGCGGGACTCGATCCCAGGACCCCGAGATCATGACCCGAGCCAAAGGCAGCGGCTTAACCCACTGAGCCACCCAGGCGCCCAGTATTGTGGAATTTTAGATCACTTCCAAGGAGGAATAGTTATCAGATCCAAAGTATTAGGAATTAGAACGGCAAAACTTCTCAGAGCAATTCCTAAAGTTAGAAGACAATGGAATGTCTTCCCAATTCTGAGTGAAATGATTTAAATCTAGAAGCTTATATCCATCTAAATAAGTCAATTATAAGGCTAGAATAAAGACATTTTGAGACATTCAGAGTCTCAGGCGATTAATTACCTCCCACATACCTTTCTTCAGAAAGCTATAGGAGAATAAAATCCACCAAAAACGGGGACTAGAAAGAGCAAGATGAGGAGTACAGGAATAGGAAATCTAACACAGGAGGAAGATGAAGGAAATTTCCAGTGTGACAGCACATGGAAATTCCATAGAGCTGCATGGTGAGAAAGAACATTCTGGATCAGAGGGATGCTTTGTGGCTCTCTGCAGAGTGGACAATTTAATTGTGTAAAAAAAAAAAAAAAATATATATATATATATATATATATATAGTGCTATTGTACAGAATGGGAAAACTCAGATATAAGTACAATGAAAAACCAAGCAAACAAAAAAAATGGTGAAATTATTAACTCTAGAAAAATACAAAAAAGTATATGAAAAATATATTCATAGCTCACTATGGTTCAGTTGTAAATAATATTTCATATTAAGGTAGTCATAAAAATTGTACTATTGGAAGAATGGGAAAAAGAAAGTGAAATCCTATCTACCACAATAGAAAGTCATAGATAATATCCACCATGGATACATTACTAAGCAATATATCAGTAAGCAAGTTAATACAAATTATTTAGCAATATGGAAGAAATGTATTGACTCTGGAGAGTGGAATTAGAAAAAATGAAGGGTGAGACATAGGACTGCTAGCTATGGGTTGCAAGTCTTTTCTCAATACTTGACTTTTTTGTAAAAATGTGTGCATATATTTTTCTGAAAAATATTTTAAAGGCCTATGGAAAGGTAATAAAATAAACCTGTATAATACTCAGTGAGAGCAAATTTCACCCATTTTGTCATTTATTGAATAATCATTTACGCTCGGGTCTGGGCATCAAAATAATGATTAACAATGCACAGTGTTTAGTGATTACAAAACAGGTTTGCATATATTTAGTCTTGTGGTTTTATTCTCACAAGTCTGTGAGGTTGCTACAGAGGCAAATTTACCATGATACTGATCAATCTTAAGCTTTAGGACCTCTCAGTGAATGAGCTGCATCCTAACTCTAAGAAGGGTCACTAGAAATATGCTCACACATCATAAGTTTTTGTAAATTATATCTCTCCTCCCACCAATGGCCTTTTGTTAAGAAGACTGTTTCTTCCCAACTTCCAATGCATCATACTTCTCCTTATATAGGCTGGGGCATTATTTCTAAATAAATACACATTTTGTATATACCTATTGTATATTCACAATTTTGTATTCTTTTGTTTAAAAAGGGCTCCCCCCTCCAATGATATCAACTTCAGGTTTCATAAAACCTGAATTAATCCCTGGTAAGTATTATGTATCCCATTTTACAAATTAATGAATAAGGGTAAGTAGCTTTGCCCAGATTTCCACATCTGGATTTCAATCCAGGTATTTGAATGTTTGAACTCATTTTCTTTCCATTTTTCCACAACACATGTCTAGATGGTGAAAGAAAGGTTAAGAGGTATCAGCTACTTTTCTGGCACATTGACGGAAAGGGGGCAAACCTGAGCCGTGAGGACTCATGTGGTGGTGTTCCGGGTAATAGGCAGTAGCAAAAGATACAAAAGGAAAGGTCACTGAAGACAAACCATAATGACATATAATCTATCTTCAGCTGGCTCTGTCAAGTGGCTGGAAAGCAACTACACTAAAACACCTCCTGTGAGATGCCATGCACTTGAGTAAGAAGAGGAGGTCTCTTTTTTTCCCAGATGTTTCTCCTTTTATCTATTTTTTATTTTTTTATTTTTAAGCAGGCTCCATGTCCAATATGGAGCCCAACGCCAGGCTTATGTTTCTTGGTTAGATTAAAAAATCAAAGATTCTTGGATTGAAAGAGACAGTTGTAGGGATTTAGCCCAACTCCTCAATGAGGGGAGACAGAGCATAGTGGGAGGCAACACACATAGTGGTTAAGAGCATGGTTGAGGGACACCTGGCTGGCATAGTCAGTGGAACATGTGACTCTTGATCTTGGGGTTATGGGTTTGAGCCCCATGCTGGGTGTAGAGATTACTTAAAAATAAAATCTTTTGAGAAAAATGAGCATGGATGAACTTGGCTTCTGTCTAGAAGCTACATGACTCTGAGCAATTTATCTAATCTCTATGCCTCAGCTTCTTCACTTATAATCTAGGGATAGCAAAATGAGTCCCTATTCCCTTATGTACAATTCAGAATCCATAATCCTAAAATTACTTCAAAGCTTTGTGGTGGGTAGAGCTAATCTGAACTGATCTGGAAGCAAAACCTAACCTGCTTCATGTACAGGTATTTGTTCCTTTTTTTTTTTTTTTAAAGATTTTATTTATTTATTTGACAGAGAGAGATCACAAGTAGGCAGAGAGGCAGGCAGAGAGAGAGAAAGGAGGAAGCAGGCTCCCCGCCGAGCAGAGAGCCCGATGCGGGACTCGATCCCCGGACGCGAGATCATGACCCGAGCCGAAGGCAGCGGCTCAACCCACTGAGCCACCCAGGTGCCCCGGTATTTGTTCCTTTTAATGTAAAAATTCATATGCCTCCAGATGATGGGTATTAAGGAGGGCATGTGTTGTGATGAGCACCGGGTGTTACACGCAAATAATGAAGCATTGAAGACTACTTCAAAAACTAACGATGTACTGTATGGTGGCTAACTTAACTAATAAAAAAAATTCATATGCCTCAATAGACACATGAAAAGATGTTCAACATCACTCATCACCAAGGAAATACAAATCAAAACTATAGTGAGGTATCACCTCATACCTGTCAGAATGGCTAAAATCAACAACACAAGACACAACAAGTGTTGGTGAGGATGTGGAGAAAGGGGAACTGCCTTACGCTGTTGGTGGGGATGCGAACTGGTGCAGCCACTGTGGAAAACAGTATAGGGGTTCCTCAAAAAATTAAAAATAAAATACCATATGACCCAGCAATTGCACTACTGGGTATTTATCCAAAGAATACAAAAATACTAATTCAAAAGGATACATACTCCCCAATGTTTATAGCAGCATTATTTACAACAGCCAAACTATGGAGGTCCATTGATTGACCAATGGATAAGGAAGATAGTGTATATGTGTGTCTCATGGGATATTACTCAGCCACAAAAAGAGAAGGAAACCTTGTAATTTGCAATGGCATGGATGGAGCTAGAGTGTATTATGCTAAGCAAAATAAGTCAGTCAGAGAAAGACAAATACCCTATGATTTCACTCATATGTGGAATTTAAGAAATAAAACAAAAACAAAGGCGAAAACAAGAGAGAGTGGGAGGCAAACCAAGAAACAGACTCTCAACTCTAGAGAATAAACTGATGGTTACCAGAGGGGAGGTGGATGAGGGGATGGGTTAAATGGGTGATGGGGATGAAGAAGGGCACTTGTTGTGTGAGCACTGGGTGTTCTATGGATGCTCACCTAAAACTAATACTACACTATATGTTAGCTCTACTCAAATTTCAATAAAAACTTCTTTTAAAAAATTCATATACAGGACCACAGAAATCTTAATGTATTTAATTATGGAGTACAGTCCCCTGAGGGTACTTTCTAACATAAGATAGATGTACCATGTGTCTTTTCAAATCCAAAGATTTTTTTAGACACATCTGGTCTTTCAGATAAAATACTATGGATCTGAAGTACCTCTCTCATGAGGCTTAAATTAGTAACACAGGAAAAGTGCTTAGGATAGTACTTGGCACAAAATAATTGCTCCATACTCAGGTGTGCTATTATTACAGGGAATCCCCTCTAGAAGCATATTCCTGAGAGATGTTATCTGGCATTTCTCTGACTCCTACGGAGGAGAATTCACTTGTTTATGAGACAACAAAATTTAAATGCTGAACATTTCTAGTCTAATCTTATACTAGCTGCATTTTGCGTCCCTCTAGCTTCTCCCCACTGTTCAGAGCTAGATTTCAGTACAGCTCTTGCAGACAGCTGCCGTGCTGCTGTGTCTGCCGAGTCTTTTTCTCCATGATTAATGTTCATCATACACTACTCCCAGACCATCCTGCTAGCTCTGACCTAACGCACTCCAGTTTTCCCGTCTATCCTCCCTAAAGCAGTGCCCAAGACAAAAACCCAGGAATCCATATGTGTTCTAAGAAGCATAAGTACACTCCATGTTTTTCCTGTGCTCCAGACTGTGAAAAACAACGGTGTCTCAGTGTGAAAACAGAAGTGAGATGGGAGATTTGGAAAAACACAATCAAGGCCATCGCAGAGTTTCATTAGAAAAACACACTAAAAAAAAATTCAATTTCAAAGCAATTTTTTCTGGTTTCCCTGAACGAAGATGGAAAACAGTGAGCAGCTTAGACTGATTCCAATACAAGAGTCAAACAGTGTAGAAGTAAGGTCAGTGACGTTACACCAATTCATTTACTGTGAAATACTACAGACAGGGCTGCTGGCGCCTGTGTGAAGGTCATGGACCATATCCCACAGTCCAAGAAAAACTAATGATATTCCAACAGAAGGAGAAGAAGAACAGAGCTTAAAAAAAGAGAGAGAGAGAGAGAGAGAGAGAGATAGAAAAGAAAAAATAAAAGAAAGAAAACTTTTGACAAGTATCAGCATCAATTTACAGAGAATTACTGAGGAACAGAAAGACAGTGCTCCCTCCAGTGGGCAGCTAGACCCTTCCTCATCACTGGCCTTCGCTCCTCTGGTTAAAAAGAACCTGAACAAATAAATCCACTAGAGGGGAAGAAATTCATTTCCAGGGGAGGCAATGTGATCACTCACTCGAGCTGTGATGGGGAAAATATTCTTCTTTTGCAGTGGCCAACTTGGCTACCTGTATAGGATGCCTAGAATTAGAGATTCTTTGGAGTCTTGGTAAAAATCCCTCAAGAGACGGTTGGTAGGTCCATGGGGATTTGTTATTCTAAACTTTCTATTTCATGTATGTTTTAGATTTTCCTAATAAAATGTTTTGAAAAATCCTCAAGCACTTACAACTTTTTAAAACAAATGATGACAGTCTAATAATTTAATCTGTCCTCCTTTTCCCCAGAGGTACCCCCCCCCACTTTTTAAAAGATTTTACTTATTTATTTGAGAGAGAGAGAGATGAGACCGAGCATAAGGATGGAGGAGAGGGTAGAGAGAAAGGGAGAAGCAGACTCCCCGCTGAGCGGGGATTCTGATGTGGGGCTCGATCCCAGGATCCTGAGATGAGGGCCTGAGCCAAAGGCAGCCAGTTAACCAACTGAGCCACCCAGGCACCCTTTGAAGATACTTTTTAAACCAGAAGTTACCTTCATTAATAAATTGGTTGGGAAAATGTTGGTAATTTTTTATGTGGACCTATTAAATCATCTACTAGGTTCTATATCTAATAACTAAACACAGAAATAAGCTATCAGAAAGAGTTTTGACACTGAAAAGTGTGTTCAAAGCCATGTTGGTGAATGAAGGCCAAACAGTTCATGTCTGGCTGAAGGCAAGGATGTTAGTGTGAGAATGTCTAGCCTGGTTTGTCCTTTAGTCCACTGAAGAATGGCTTTGTGATCATATTCTTCAGACTCACACCAAACCTCAAACCAGAACCACACAGATAAAAGCATAGTCAGAGGGGCGCCTGGGTGGCTCAGTGGGTTAAGCCGCTGCCTTCGGCTCAGGTCATGATCTCAGGGTCCTGGGATCGAGTCCCGCATCGGGCTCTCTGCTCAGCAGGGAGCCTGCTTCCTCCTCTCTCTCTCTCTCTCTCTCTCTCTGCCTGCCTCTCCAACTACTTGTGATTTCTGTCACATAAATAAATAAAATCTTAAAAAAAAAAAAAAAGCATAGTCAGAAAAGTGATTAGGCAAATAGACTTTGACCTTCTTCTACTCAAGTGCAGCTAGGAATGGATCTCCAATTTACTTGGCTTCAAGTAAATGCTCAGAATGGGCTGACAACGTTTTGTACATGGACACTCAGCTAGAGGCCAAGCCTCCAATGTCCCAGAAGTCTTGTGCAGCATTTCCTACTCTGGCCCTGCCATTTACTCCAGTCACTGCTACAGCCAATCAGCTCCACATTGGCCTGGACCAGCTCCACGCTGGGGTAATCTGACAGCACCTCAGGCCCTGATATGGACCTCGAGGCTTTGCTTCAGGGCTTCTCTGACAACGAGATGTGTGATGTCTGTGGAAAGCTGCTTGGCAGTGACACTTGCACAATCCAAAAGGGTTGAACAATTACTACTTGTGAGGATCCATTTACATGGGAGGTTGGAGGTGGACAAAAATAAAGACCCCATTGCTGGTGGTAAGTGTGGATCTAGTAGCCACACAATTGGCTCTCATTTGTGGTGGACTGGGATGAGGTACAGGTAGAAGGAAAAGTGTGGGTGATGTGGTAGCTGTGCACTTGAACCATATGCAGACAATATAATAATAAAGAATGGAGACTTCATTGGCTTTTGTGAACTGCTTTGAAAGTTTTAAAAAAATAAAAAAATAAAATGATGAATTCAGGTTAGCCAACAATCAATTCAAGCACACTGGGAGCTTTAGGTCTCCATGGCAATGTTTGCAAAGCTTTATCTCGTGCAGACTCAGGGAATACTGTCTTGAACATTAAGCCACTGATTTAGTCATAAGATGCCAAAGTCAAAAGGAGAGAGAATTGCAAAACCTGGAGAGGTCTCCTATTTCAAAGTTAGGATCCGAATAGAAAAGTTTAAGATCTAAAGACCTGGAATAGGATATATAAGTCTGAGAATACTGAGTCACTAGATTGGTTTTAATGTAAGTGAGCAGAACCAGTCTTTTTCCCCTTGGGTAGAAGAGAACACCCTCATCTAGCTAGGAGGGTGAACACCCTCACCCTGAGTCTTGACTTGCAAAGGTCAAGACTCATCCTGTCCTCATCAAGATGCCTGTTCTCATCAAGACCTTAACCACTTCCACTCACTACCTCCAGGATAATAGGAGCCAAGTTTTGGCTCAAGTAGGCAGGAAAATATATCCTTGCTCCCAAAGGAAGTAGTTTACTACAGAAACTGAAGGCCCTGGCTATTGCATACAGCCAGGAACCACCAGATGCTAACAAAAGTGGATCTTGAGGATGCTGGACCAGAGTTGCGTGAGCAAATAATGGAGAAGTTATTGACAGCGGAACACTCTTCCTTGATGCAAGCTGACCTGACATAAACACCTGGAGCAATCCACTGCAAGCTTGGTTTCTTGAAGCTTGGACAAAATAATGACCTACAATAAATAAATTGCTGGAATTTGCCTGGCAAAGCTCTGAGGAAAAAGTTACAAAGCTCAGGCAAGCAGAAACATTAGACTAATCTTTTTCAATTATTCACTTAGGATAGATTACAAAAAGTGTTGATTAGCAATTTAGAGAGGCAACCGATGTAATTTCAGTTTCTACAAGCACCTATGTTTTCTAAAGTTTTCAGGAAAAACACATAGATGCCACTCTACGTAACTGAATTCCATCAAACTCATCGTTTTCTGCCATCATCATCAAATGACTGGCAAATAAAGCATAGTTTGTTCTTTTTTTTTTTTTTAAAGATTTTATTTATTCATTTGACAGAGATCACAAGCAGGCAGAGAGAGAGGAAGGGAAGCAGGCTCCCCGCCAAGCAGAGAGCCCAACGTGGGGCTTGATCTCAGGACCCTGGGATCATGACCTGAGCCGAAGGCAGAGGCTTCAACCTACTGAGTCACCCAGGCGCCCCAAGCATAGTTTGTTCTTAAACAGTGGTGAGTAACTTTAAAAATGTGGTAAAATATACATATATAAAATTTACCATTTTAACTATTTTTAAGTGCTGTATTCAGTGGCATTAAGTACATTCACGCTGTTGTGCCACCCCCCGCACCATCCATCTCCAGAAAATTTTCAACCCAAACTGAAACTCTGAACACATTAAGCAATAACTCCACATTCTCCCTCCCTCCAGCCCCTGATAATCTTTACTCTACTTTCTGTCCCTAAGAATATACCTATTTTGAGAACCTCATTAATATGACTCGTGGACCCATCCAGTATTTTCCTCTTAAATTTGGTTTATTTCACTTAGCATAATGTTTTCAAAGTACTTCCATAATTTGGCATGTTTCAAAATTTCATTTCTTTAAAAAAGATGAATAATATTCCATTTTACATATATACTACATATAGGTTACCAGTTCACCTACTGATTGACATTTGGGTTGTTTCCACCATTTGACTTTTGTGAATAATGCTTCTAGGAACATTAGTATACAAGTAACTGTTTGAATCCCTGCTTTCAATTCTTTATTATTTTTTTTTCCTGCTTTCAATTCTTTGGAGAATATACCTAGAAGTGGAATTGCTACATCATGTGATAATTCTGTTTAACTTTTTGAGGAATCACAAACCATTTTCCACAGCAGCTGCACCATTTTACATTTCCACAGGCAAAGCACAAGCGTTCCAATTTTTCCACATCTTCACTAATGCTTACGTTTCCTTTGAGAAAAAAAGAAAAGGCATCCTAATAGACAAGAAAAATCAGACATTTTTTACTATTACCCCTGCAAATATTTTTTGATCCCTTCCCTCTCTTCTCTCCTTCTACTCTATCACATGAATAAGTGGTAGACCACAAATGTAACTCTGGACTTCAGTGATGTTTTGTTTTTCCAATCTTGTCTTACTGTGCTTCAATGTGGATAGGGTTTTTTTTTTTCTATGTCATTATGTTCACTGCTCTTTTCTTCCACAGTGTCTAATTTGTTATTATATCCAACCAGGGTGTTAATTCTCTAGAAGCTTGAGTTGCGTCCTTTTTAAACCATCCATTTTTCATCTCATCATTTTCATGTTCTATCTTAAACTTTGAGTATATGGAACAAAATTCTAATAGGTGCGCTAACATTTCTGTCTGATAATCCCACAGTCTCTGTGATTTCTGAGTCTGGCTCTTGTGACTAATTTTTCTCTTATCATTCATATTTTCATTCATGCATATGCATATGATCTGCATATGACTATTCATTTTATGTTGAATTCTAGATATTGTAAATTGTACATTGCTGGGTACCAGACTTTGCTGTATATCTTTACTGAGTATTAAACTTTTTCTTTTAGACTTTCACCTTAAGATTAGTCTGATCCTTTCAGGAATGTTTTAGGCTCTTCTAATGTGGTTTAGAAGAGCATTTACTTGCGATACAACTCAGCCCCACTTCAAAGTGTTGCCTTTCTAGAATTTCTACTGAGTTTCATGTATATTCAGCAAGGTCTCTTTACTCTGGCTAGAGGGAATTCAAATGGTTTCCAATCCTATGTAAACTCATTACTGTTTGTCTCACAGCTGACACATAGCTGGTCTTTCCTTGGAAGTTGTTCTGGAGCTTTGCTGTCTTCCTGAGTAGACTGATATTCAGGCAAAGACTAAAGGGGATTCCTACAGAGATTGCTTGGGCTTTTTTTGCATAGTCATTCCTCTCAGGTATACTGCCTTGGTCTTCTTATAGTTACTCCAAATTATCTTGGTCTTCTTGAACTACAATCTCTATCTACTTAACTCTGTATGGTTTCCCCTTTCTTAAACATAGCCTTAGAGCTACCTGCAAGCAGAAAATCTATATAATGTTAGGTCTTGCCTAATTTGCTTTCATTTTCTCGGGGATCACAATCTTGTTTGGCTCTAGTCCAATGTTTGAAAACAATGATGTCCTATATTTTGTTTAGTTTTGTAGTTGCTTATGTTCAAAAGGTGATTCCAGACTGGCTTGCTCCATAATGGCTGGAAGCAGAAGTTCTTGGAAAGTCATTATAATAACTCGGCTAAGTGTCAGCTCAGGGACAACATCCTATTGTTAGGGCACCATCCTCCAGGATATTATATATATGTGCTAAAGCAACAGCTGGTATATGGTGCCATGTCTGCAACTTCTAGCAACACTGGCCCAAAAAACACAAGGTGGAAGAAGATTGGCCCCCCTCTCCCTGTCACTCTTCATGATATAAATAAAACTTTGTGTTTCCTATTCCCAGTTGGATAGGATTGGATTTTGTTGGATTAATAGTCATACTTTTGGGTAGGAAAATATTTCCCTAGGGGAAATGGTTGTGCTTCCACTAAACTTGAGGACATTACTGCCACCAGTTAATTGGACTCCTCATGGCAGTAGACCAGCAAACAAAGAAAGGTGTTACCATATTGAAAGAGTAACTAGCTCTGATTACCACGAGAAGCTAGGCTGCTGATACATAGTGTGTGCAAGGAGGAGTATGCCTGAACACCGAAGATTTGCTGGGACATTGATTGATGATTCTAGGACTGGGGATGACGAAATGGGCAGTTGCAGCAATCATGGCCTTACAAAGACAACTAAAGCCTCAGAGGCCTCAGAAATGAAGGTCTGTGGGGGCGCCTGGGTGGCTCAGTGTGTTAAAGCCTCTTCTTTCGGCTCAGGTCATGATCCCAGGGTCCTGGGATCAAGCCTCACATTGGGCTCTCTGCTCAGCAGGGAGCCTGCTCTCCCTTCTCTTTGCCTGCCTCTCTGCCTACTTGTGATCTCTGTCTGTCAAATAAATAAATAAAATCTTAAAAAAAAAAAAAAATAAAGAAAGAAAGAAATGAAGGTCTGAGTCATCATCTGCCAGGAAAGCAACCTATATTGGTCAACCTATATTGAGGGCAAGGGAAACCTGAACAGATAGTGGGAAAGGGAGATGACAGATTACAGACTTGGGAGCTGTTAGAAAAGCAGGGATGGGGGTGCCTGGGTGGTTCAGCGGGTTAAGCCTCTGCCTTCAGCTCAGGTCATAATCCCAGGGTCCTGGGATAGAGCCCCGTGTCGGGCTCTCTGTTCACAGGGAGCCTGCTTCCCCCCGTCTCTCTGCCTGCCTCTCTGCCTACTTGTGATCTCTGTCAAATAAACAAATAAAATCTTTAAAAAATAATAATAAAATAAAAATAAAAATCATTTCTTAAAAAAGAAAAAAAAAAAAAAGAAAAAGAAAAAGAAAAGCAGGGATGGTAACTTCTTCAACTAACTTTCCTGTATTAAATCTTTGTAGTGTCTGCCTCGAAGACGACTCTGGCCAGACTGGATTAAATGCAGAGCTTATAGTATCTAAAAAGTAAAGGGTGAACTCTATAAAAAACCCGTTGTAGTTTAAAAATGCATCCTCAGAGTCGCGGCTGAAGCTGCAGCTGCCTCCACAGCTGCCAGGCCTGGGGACCAGCCTCCCTCTGGCACTGTTCGGTTTCTCCAGTTGTCTTCACTGAGGATGAGTCCCCGCGCAGCTGTGTGCCCGTCTCGCGGAGTACACCGGCGCACTTTCATCTAGCGACTGGTCACTCTTGCAATTATGGATATTTAAAAGGATCAGACAGTGTGGAGGGGGAGTTCCCCTCTTCACTCCCCCTTGGTGCTTGACTCCAGGAATAATTCATAAACTGTGGAAAGTGGTTTTTTTTTAAATAAAGGACTTGTATTTGAAAAAAAATAAAAATAAAAATAAAAATACATCCTCAGATGCTTTGATGGTCCTTCCTTCAAAAGGAAAACTAATTCCCTTCCCCTTAAATGTGGACTGTATTTAGTGACTCAGTTCTAAGAAACAGAACATGGTGGAAGCGATAGTGTATCTCTACACCTCTGAGACTAAATAAAAAGCATGTGACACACATCTCTCCCCTCCCATCCCCCACCTACACACACACACACACACACACACACACATACACACACACACAATTTCTCCGCCCCCCATTTCATCACTCACTCTGGAGGAAGCCAGGTGCCATGTCATACGGACATCCAAGTTGTCCTTAATTATGAGGCTGAAAGAGTGGTTTTGTGCAGCTCCATATGGCATGGTTTCCTTCTGGAGGGTAGGCAGAGTCCTGTGGTATGGCTCCGGAGTCCCCAATCTGGAGGGCTTGTGGGACAGGAATCTGGGGACCCAAGTCTGAAAAGTACTACTGAAAGAGTACCGAAGCCTCCTGCCAACAGCCATGTTGTGAGACACCTTGGAAATGGTTCTTTCAGCCCTAAATCAAGTTTTCAGATAAATGCAGCCCCGGCTTTAAATACTGGATATAATATCATGGGAGACCATGATGTAGAACCACCCAGCTAAGCTGATCCTGAATTCCCTACCCATTAACTGTGGATAGTAATTGTTTATTGTAAGATACTACAGTAAGGTACTATGTAAGATACTAAGTTTTGGGGTGCTCCCTCATGCAGCAATAGGTAGCTAACATAGTGCTGCTTCTACATCACGTTATATGCTCTTAACTGAATCTCAACTCCAGTCATAGCTACACGTGACCAGTTCTGCACCCGCTTTGAACAGCCGCACCCAATGTAATCTGAAGCATCCCACCTTAGCCCATGCTGTGCACCTACAATGGGAATTCCGTAAGGGCTCAGCAAGAGGCCCTCCAGTACTCATGTGATGGGTAAATGCTTTCCCTTTCATCCCCCTCAAGCTAGGTTCTGAGTAGATTTCCTCAGAAGATTCCAATGGGCTTCAACACCACTTGCTCAGCTGTGTCTAACTTGACATGGTATTCTTCCTTTTACTCTACTCTTTATTATGAAAATTATCAAACATAAGGAGAAGTTTAAAGAATTTGACAGCCAAACCCCTGTATCCATTACCTAACATTTTATTCTCCCTTCATTACATGTCTATTCATTTATCTATTCCTCCATCTATTAGTTAAGCCTATTTTTAATAAGATGCATTTCAAAGTAATTTGCAGGCAACAGACAATTCACCGCTAAATACTTCAGCATGAATATCACAGACTAGAATTCAATATCTCTTTAGGATTTTTTTCTTTTAAGGCAAAATTTACATTCAAAAAAATGCAACAATTAAGTTGCATTAAAGTGTACCATTAAATAATTATTGAAAAATAAATTTGCCTGTGTAACCCAAACCCTCTGAAGATAGAGAGCACTCCCTCATGCCCATTTTCTGTCCATCCCCATTTAAAGACACACCTAGCACTGTTTGGATTTTTCTTCATTGTAGATTGCCTGTTCTAGAACTTTGTATTAATGGAAATATATAGTACTCTTGTGTGTAAATGGAAACACTTAGTACTTCTTTCACCCAGCATATTTTAATATTTACCCCTATGTTGTAGCTAGAGTCCCCCTTTTTGGGGCACCTGGGTGGCTCAGTGGGTTAAGCCTCTGCCTTCGGCTCAGGTCATGATCTCAGGGTCCTGGGATTGAGCCCCGCATTGGGTTTTCTGCTCATCAGGGAGCCTGCTTCTCTCTCTCTCTCGGCTTGCCTCTCTGCCTACTTGTGATCTCTCTCTCTGTGTCTAATAAATAAATTTTTAAAAATTTAAAAAAAGAGTCCCCCTTTTCACTGCCAAGCAGTACTCCACATCATGAACAAAGCAGTTTACTTATCCATTCTGTAAGTATGCTGGTTCTAGTCTTTTACTATTATAAATAGTGCTGCTATAAGCGTTTTTATATAAGGCTGTTTGTACCTGCATATTTGATACTTGCACTGAGTAAACATCTAGGAAAGGAATTGCTGGGCCACGGAGATGGGTGTTTTATTTTATAACAAACTGCCAGAACTCTCTAAAGCGGGTGCAGAATTTTACAGTCCTACCAACAATTTATGAGAGCTCCAACTGCTCTACAGACTTGCCAACATCTGTTGCAACCCATCTTACACTTTAGCCATTCTAGCAGACATTCAACAGGTATCTCACTTATTCTAATCTTAATTTCCCCAATGACTAGTGATACTGGGCACTTTGCCATGTGCTTATTGCTCCCCTGTGTACAAGCAATCTTGTATTGGTTTTTTCCACCTTCCCTGTTTCACTCCCCCATTCCTCACTCCTGATGTCTAGTATTCCTTCTCAAATAAACTACCTCTTTATGATCCCTTGTCTTGACTTTACTTTAGGGATATCCAGGCTAAGATATTAGGAAAAGCTGAAGAGCTAAAAGGATACAGCTCCACCCTCTTCCCATTCCTATGAAAATAGCAAAGGGGATGCTTCTCTGTTCTGGTGAAACTTCACCCCTCCTATGTTACTAGATGGGCTTCCACATGATTTGGGGGGGGGGATCCAGAAAAATGCACCTATGACTGGGAGTATTCTGTACTGACCAAAGGCAGACAGGTTTCTGAAGCTTTCACAACTAAAGAAAACTTCTGTCTTTCAACTTTCTGTTGTCACTGTTAGAATCACTAAGATGGTCCATCACACTCAGTTCAAACACAAGAGACACTGGTCTAAGAAACAGGCAGAGAAATGGCTTAGAAAACAAGATTCTTCTTCTATTCATCACTTGGGCCTCACAGGAGACCCAGATTGGCCTTCACATGGTGGACACCATCTTTCCTCAGCACCCAGAGTACCCTTAAGTACCTGTGACTCTTCCGCATCCAAGCCCAAGAGAACAAGGGGAGAGAGAAGCCCCCTCCACTCACTTTCTCCTTCAGCCTGCCTTATGCTTACATTCAGCCCCAACAACAGGAAAAAAAAAAAAGTAAAGTTTAACTGAGGTTTCTAGACTTATATACAGAACTACCATCCGGAAGAGCATCTTAGCACACATGCATTCAGTAACTGTTGGTTGAAAAATAATGAATGTAGATGTGAACAGATGCGTATTTAAATAATAGGACAAAATGGTATACGGTAAACATACACATATCACACAGAATGATACAAAGAGCAAGTTCCATAGGGAGGTCCAAATATGGAAAAGGAAAACACATGCTCCTCCCACCCCTCAACTGGTTTGGGGGCGATCAAACCTGCAGCCTCCCTACTCCCAACTATGCCCGAGAGACCTACATCAGTACCAGAGGTTCTAAGGAAGACAGACATACAGGTGATGGCAGACACGGGTGGTGGCAGCTAGGGCACCCTTGCACTCCTGCCACCACAGTCCCCTGAGGAGGGGGTACACTTTGGACTCTGCAGGCTGTGAACACACTGCCCAGTTGGTCCATGGGGTCATGGTTATAAAGCCACCAAAATGAAGCAGGAAGAGGCTTCACCTCTTACAGGGGACCTGGAAGCAGCCTCAGCTTGGGTGGCAATTAACAGCAGCTTGAAAAATGACTCTCAGGGTGAACACCTGTGAGGCCCTGCCATGCAGATGCCTCTAGAAACATGTGGCACGGAGGGGTCAGGGTGTCAGGTGATGGTTGGGGTGAAAGGCATGGAAGCGACAACTGGAAAGCATACCGTCTTCTCAGTGACAGCAGAAGAGGAGGCACCGGAGGAGGAAGAGGCCAGTAGGCAAAGAAATGGATATGTTCAAACTGAGATGTGCTATAAGTGTAAAGTGTACACTGGATTTCAAAAACTCAGTATAAAAAATGTAAATTACCTCAATTTTTATACTGATTACATGTTAAAATACTATGTTTTATATATTGTGTTAAATAGGATTTTAAAAAATTTTAATGGAGGAAGTCAGTGGGCAGTAATGGACGTAAAAGATCTGTGAAAGATAAAAAATCTGAATTGAGCCTGAATCGAGGATTGAGGTGGTGGGAGAAAAGGGAAGCAGCCTCTGAAAGAAGATCCAGCCTGTAAAGACCCAAATTCTTTCTGATGACCCTCTTCCTGGCTGAAGTTAACTTTCACTGGAGCACTGAAAAGGTCAGGGACACTATAATAAAAGATTTAGATTTAAAGCTCCCTTTCACCATTGATTAGTGCTGGACAAATCAATAAATCTGAGACTCCAATTTCTTAATCTGAAAGCAGGTATCAGAAAAGCTCTACCTCACATGATTGTGGAGATATGTAAATTAGATAGTAAGTTAAAGAGCTTTATTATGAAGCATCTCAAAATAGATCATTCTCACTTCTTTCCAGTATTTCAGAATCAGCACATCTTCCCAACTTTAGTTCAAAAGACCTGTGTTTCTCCTTCAATGTCCATGTGTAGTAAGGGAGGCCTGTGTATTTCAATATATTTTCATATGCCTCATTCCCCTTTCAAAGATAGCACACTCTTGGGGCACCTGGGTGGCTCAGTGGGTTAAGCCGCTGCCTTCGGCTCGGGTCATGATCTCAGGGTCCTGGAATAGAGTCCCGCATCGGGCTCTCTGCTCAGCAGGGAGCCTGCTTCCCTCTCTCTCTCTGCCTGCCTCTCCATCTACTTGTGATTTCTGTCAAATAAATAAATAAAATCTTTAAAAAAAAAAAAAGATAGCACACTCTTCTTGTTGACTTTGAGGAGGCCATGGTAGAGACAGTAGGGTATCTGCAGAAGAAAATGGCCATGTGCCATCTTCCTGAATTTCCTTCTCAATTAGTGGCAGCCCCACCTATCCAGGTGAGCAAGCTAGTAGTTCCCCTTGTAACATTTCCTCTATCCCCACATCCAATCTGTAAATGAAGACTACCTATGCTGCCTGTCAAATGTCTCTCACTTCTCTGGATGCCACCCAAGTCTAAGCTTTCAGCTTTGCCCAAACTATTGCAATCATTTCCTAGATGGTTCTATCCCTGTTGCCCAACTCTCTACAATCCATTGTGCATTCTGCAGCCAAAGTGATTTTCTCAGTATTAAGGAAAAAAGCATTCAGTCATGCACCATTCAGTCTGCTGTTAGATGTAAGGTTTTTGTAGATGTCCTTTGTTAGGTTAAGGGAGTTCCCTTCTGTTCTAAGATGTCAAAGTCATGAATGGATGTCAAATCCTGTCCAATGCTTGATATTGTATATTATAGGAACTCTGTCTGTTATCTAAGTACTGAAGGAAATTAGCCAAATGGAAAATAGAGTTGGAAGGAGAGAGCAAGATGGTATTGTCTGAAATAATGGGGTGGACTGGGGCGCCTGGGTGGCTCAGTGGGTTAAAGCCCCTGCCTTCGGCTTAGGTCATGATCTCAGTCCTGGGATTGAGCCCCGCATTGGGCTCTCTGCTCGGCAGGGAGCCTGCTTCCTCCTCTCCCTCTGCCTGCCTCTCTGCCTACTTGTGATCTCTATCTGTCAAATAAATAAATAAATCTTTAAAAATAATAATGATAATAATAATGGGGTATACTATGGTGTACTATGGCCTGGTAAAAGGGAAACAGAGATCATCTGGGAGTCTCTGCTGCCTCCATGATTCAAAGGCAACTGGGTACATAGCATGCATCTGAAACAACTGATTCCATCTCGGTCTGTAGTGGACAATTGGGATCCATTCTCCCATCCTGGGATGCCCCTAGGAAGTTTCGGTTAGTATTCATTCCATCTGCCTTGCTATCTTTCAACAAACAGCAATTATGACATCTCCAACATGAAATTGGGGGTGCAGATTACTTACTATTTACAGGCAGTCCTTCTAATTAGCTATTAAGCTTTAAGTACCAAACCCCAATGCAAATCTACTCAACAGAAGACAATTAATTAGACTTGACTTCTCATTAGAAACCTACAGTTTTCCTAACCTTTCATTCAGATCATGGATTCCAGGTGATGAATGTCACCTTAAAATTTATCCTATCAGTCAGATCACTGTATTTTATCCCACAGAATAGGAGAAAATATTTGCAATACATACATCTGACAAAGAACTTGTATGCAGAATACATAATGAACTAATATAATTCAAATATGAAGACAGAAACCAATTAAATATAGGCAAAATATTTGAAAACACACTTCACAAAACAAGATATATTAATGACCAGCAAACATATGGGAAGACCTCAACATCATTAGCCATTAGGAAAATGCAATTTAGGGATGCAATTAAGTGCCTGCTTTCAGCTCAGGCCATGATCCGAGGGTCCTGGAATCAAGTCCCGCATCAAGCACCTTGCTCAGTGGGGAGCCTGCTTTTCCCTCTGCCTCTACCTGCTGCTCCCCCGCTTGTGCTCTCTCTGTCTCTCTCTTTAACAAATAAAATCTTAAAAAAAAAAAAGAAAAAGAAAAAGAAAATGCCAACTAAAACCAAAATGAAAAAAAAAAAATGAGGTCCTACTGCACACCACTAGAATGACCAAAATGAAAGAGATAGACAATATTAAGCATCAGTGAGGAAGTGGACCCCTGGAACTCTCACACACTGCTGAGTAGAAGTGTAAAACATTACTGCTATTTCTGAGAACATTTGGCATTTTTCACAAATTTAAACATATACTCACCATATTACTCAGTAATTCTACTTCAGGTTTTTATTCAAAAGAAATTAAAATACGTATCTACACTTATCTGGCTGGTTCAGTTGGAACAGCATGTGACTCTTGATCTTGGTGTTGTGAGTTTGAGCCCCACTGGGTGTAGAGCTCGCTTAAAATAAATAAATAAATATACATATGTATGTATGTTTATTTGTATATGCACATATATTCACACAAAGAGTTGTACACATATGTTCATAACAGCTTTTTCAAAAATATATACAACACCCCCCAAACCAGAAACAACATGAATGACCATCAACAGGGGACGGATAAACAAATTGTGGTATATATAATTCAGGAATTTAAAAAAAAGAATCAATTGATACACGCCACATAAATGAATCTTGAAAGTATTATGATAAATGAAAGAAGCCTTTCACATTCCATTTACATGAAATTCTAGAAAAGTCAAACTTTTCCACAGTGACAAAAAAACAGATCAGTGGTTGCCTGGAATGGGAAGAAGGAAGATTTACTGAGTAGGATATAAGAGAATTTAGGGGAGTTATGGAAATAACTGGATTTAGGTGGTGTGCTTACATGGCACCAAACAAACTCTACAAAACCCAACAAACTATACATTTAAAATGAGAGCATTTGATTGGACATAAATTGTACTATAAGAGTCATTGTTAAAAATAATAAAACACAAGCTCCTAAAATGCTCAACTGGTTGCCCATTTTCACCTGAGACCTAAGGTTGCAAAGAGGGCATCTACTATCCTGAAACCCCTCCAGGCAAACACATCCCTGGCTCCCAGGCCATCATGTGGTCTGGTCAACATGGTGGAGAGACTAGCCTCATGGAAACCCCAAGATGGGACCTGGATCACATGCTGGCCTGGGGGCCCTCTGTTTTCCCCTCACCCTCAGATCCCACTTCACTTTCTCAGGGGAATGAAGGGTACTTTCTCCAAAAGCAGGGAGCTCAGTGGTCTCAGGAGGAAGGGGAGGAATAGAAGATATCCTTGTTCTGTTTACAATTCATTCACGGACGACTGTCGTGGTTTATTGATGACTCACACCGAGCTGAACATTGGGGTAGGAGTTTTCCACCTGCTATCATGTTCAATTCTTGTCCTAACCCTAAGAATGACTCCTTCTATTAGGCCAGTTTAGAGAGGAAAAGGCAAAGGAAGCAGAGAAGCTAAGAAACTGTTCCAAGCTTTCAGAGCTAGTAGATGGCAGAGCTGAACCCAAGCAGCATGATGTCAAAACTCTGTTCTTCACCACCACACTGTCTTTGCTTGTGAGCCAGCTCTGCTTCCGACTGCTCAGGCCTGTCCTTCCCCTCGTCACCCTGCCTGAAGTGCACACAGCTGGGGGCAGGCCCAGAGGACAGTGTTCTGAACAAACAGGACCCAGGCCCAGAACACGGAGTCCTGTTCTCTCTGCTCCAGCTACCTCAAGAGAGTCCAAAGTTTAGACTTACATTAAGTCATTTTCTCTATAATTCAAATACAGAAGTACTTTTGAGAGCCACACAGCATTCCGACTATTCCTGTGTGCTATAAATATGTGATTTATGGGGAAAATGGGTACTGTGTCACATTCGAACTGTGAAATATCTGAAAGAAAGGAGAAAAAGATCCCATCCTACTGAGTATTGAAAAGTATGGAAAAATACTTAGTGTGTCCTAAGAGTAAATAGGCACGTAAAAACAGCTTCTGTTTGGAAGTGCAAATCAAATGTTAATGTGGCCTTGAGTTTATTTCAAGTATTTTTCATGAAGCATTTTCATTTTCACAACTCGGTAAGTTCCCCATATTAAACCAGAGTCAAATGATTTTAGATGCCTACTTGAAAACCCTTAAGATCAATGCATTCAACTCCCTTTGTAAAGAAGAAATACACTGCAACTGTTCTTTGAAAACATATTATCATGGCATTATAGGTCATTAGTCACTAAAGAACAGGATCCTTGAGGGTAGAGTCGCGGGCTGATTTTTCTTTGCCTTGCACAAAGCTCAGTGTGGGGTGGACGCCTCATTTTTCTTGGCCCAACACCCCTTTCTCTCAGGAGGCAGGAGTCCTCTTCACCGGGAAAACTCCCTCCCCAACTCTGAGTCAAGTAAGAGTGGCCAAACCCATCCCCCTGACCACAGAGGGGAGAAAGCCATCCCCCCAGGGTCTCAACGTGTCCTGTCCCAAGATTCTTCACGCTTCCACTAAAGAAAGAGCACAAACAGGGGCCCGAGAGCCCAGGAGCTGCTGGCAGCTGTGTTACTGGCTGAGAGGGGAAAGTCAGTTTGAGAGAAAGATCCCTTAAGGGCTTTCTTCTCTGAGTGGGGATGCCCCGCAGCCACCAACTGGGTGTCTTCCAGGGATTCGGTTACATGTGGGATCACACATCACAGACAAGGCCATGTTGATCTGAAGGCACCTGTGGTCTACTTTCTTTCTTCTCAGATCCAAGTTAAAATCACAAAATCAAAGCATTCTTAGCTGTTATTTATAAACAAGGAGCCATGCTTTCCAGCTTCTATTCTGCCTCAAGTACCTGAGAGACATTTCAGGCCATTCTTTATCATGTAATCCTCCCAACAACCCTACAGGGGAAGGAAGCTACTATTATCATCCCCCTTTTACAGACACAAACCAAACCAAACCGGACGCTATTCTGAGATCTTTAATAACTTGCCCACATTCACACCATCACTACTAGCCTTCTGCCCTTACTCGGAGGGCAGCTGCAACACTGTGTGGTCTAGATTTGGATTCCTCCTAACCATTCCTGTGTGGGCATGAATTACAAAAACACATCTAAACTAAAAGCCTGGTACAAATGTTCTCATTTAAAAACAACAACAACAACAAAAAAAAAAACAAAAAAAAACCCATGGAGCTAGCAAGTGGGAAGCTGAACCCAGAGTCTAGAGTGGACCCAGCAAGCCCATCAAACTGGAAATTTCATTTACACACAGTATTTATTGATCCTACACATGGGCACCAGCAAGGGCAGCCAAGAGTAGAACTAAGGAAAAGCCTTAGATTTTTACAGAATGTGCCTTTTTGAAAACATTTTTTTCCTACTGTGGTGAATATAAAAAAACTTACCACTTAAGCCTTTTATTTGTTTATTTATAGCCTTTATTTATTTTAGAGAGAGAGTGCATGCCCACATAAGCAGGGGAGGGAGGGAGAGGGATAAGCAGACTCCCCGCCGAGCAGGTAGCCCCACACGGGACTCAATTCTATCACCCTGGGATCATGATGTGGGCTGAAGGTTGTGATAACTGAGCCACCTATACACCCCAAGAAGAGTGAATCCTAAGCAGGCTCCCCGCTCAGGACGGGCCCAACATGGGGCTCCATCTCATGACCTGAGCCAAAATCAAGAGTCAGACACTTAACTGACAGCACCTTGGAGACACCCCACCATTTTAACCCTTCTAAAGTGTGCAATGCAGTGGCATTAATACACTCACATTGCTGTGCAACTGTCCCCACCATCCATCTCCAAGACTTTTCATCTTCCTAAACTGAAACTCCATACCCATTAAACATTAACATTTCCATCCCACCCCCCAAGCCCCTAGCAGCCATCCTTTTACTTTCTGTCTTTATGAACTTGACTACTCTTGAGTTTCTCATATAAGTGGTAGAGTACATGCTTTCAGTTTTCAACTCCTCCAAGTACTTACTGAAACTGACTACCTGTCCAGCACTGTGCTAGGCTTTATGAGGGGAATATATAAAACATGAGCTCCAATTCCTGCCACAGAGATCATTATACAGCTGACCCTTGTACAACACGGTTTGTACTGCATAGGTGCATTTATATGTGGATTTTTTTTTATCAATATAGTACTGCAAATGCAATTCTCTTCCTTGTGGTTTTCTTAATATTTTTTCTCTAGCTTACTTTATTGGAAAAATATAGTATATAATACACATAATATACAAAATATGTGTCAGTTGACTATGTTATTGGTGAGGCTTCTAGTTTGCAGCAAGCTATTAGTAGTTAAGTTTTGGGAAAATCAAAGGTACTTGCAGATTCTCAACTCTGAGGAGGATGGTCAATGCATCACCCTCTGTGTTGTTCAAGGGTCAGCTGTAGTTGAGCTGTGAAGGCAAGCCCCACTTCTTGCCAAGTGGGAAGATGTTTACCTCCAATGGGAATATTTACCTGCAAGATACCAACTGGAGGACAGGAGCAATTTAGGGGAGAGAGATCTTAATAAGTTGGTGTAGCCTAAGAAAGCTTCATAGGAGTGGTGACTTGAGGAATAAGAATGAAGTTTGGTTGGGCAGAGAGGAAGGTTCTGGATTGATGAAATCATTCACAAATCCAGGCAGGCTGGATCTTCCCAAACAGCCATAGCCAAAGCCAATGGGCCACAGCATTCTGATTCAGTGTCTCCGAGGACAGGACAATAAACCCTCGGTCTGTGAATCAGACTTCTGGTTGTATCCCCAAGACACACATGCAATGGTTTCCTTTTCTCGTATTGCAAAAGAGACACAAAAGAAAATCAAAGGTTCCTTGTTGTTATTATTCTTTGTAATTACCTCAGAAAATAGCCAAACCAGCTCTTTTGTGCAAGTTTGTCTTTTTACTTTGGCAAAAGGAATTGGTAAGGACTTCTGAAACTTGAGTGGAATGTCTTTACAGCAGGGTTGGGTGCCATCAATGCTAACCACAGCTGGGGACACAGTCCCCTGGAGCTGTGGTGAGTGAGATAAGCCTCCAGATGCTCACTCTAACCAGTCCCACAGGCCGTTTAAACAAGCATTCTGGGGGTGCCTGGGTAGCTCAGTCACTGAGCATCTGCCTTCAGCTCAGGTCATGGTCCCAGGGTCCTGGGATTGAGCCCCACGTTGGGCTCCCTGCTCAGCGGGAAGTTTGTTTCTCCCTCTCCCACTCCCCCTGCTTGTGTTCCCTCTCTCTCTGTGTCTCTCTCTTTAAAATCTCTTAAAAAAATAAAAAGAAACAAGCAGTCTGCAGCAGCACCCCAGCCCCAACAGCACTTTGAGCAAATGGCCGAAGGAGCAGCACCCAAGAGAGAACTTTCTGAGCATAACATTCGCTAGGGACTCCGTGTAAGAACAGGAAGGCCTGCATCATTGCATCATATCCCTCTGTCTTTTTGTGTCTGTTCTTTCTCCCCTTTAAGATGTGGTTGTTAAAAAAAAAGAAAAAAAAAAGGTAGTCCTTACTTTAGACATAAACACTCCTTAGTGTGTCCTACAGCATATTGGTTTGATTCTGACTGTACATTTGATTCTAACTATATGTAGATTAACAAAATTTGCAAATGTGGGGGCAAGTGAAGCAGCCAGAAAGTGTACCACGGGCCTTCATGAGGAATTTTACAATGCTAAGAACAATGGAAAATGGTAGCAAGCAGGTCCGGCAAGCCTCCCACAGTCATAGGCTTGGCATAGTCTATGGCGAATGAACCCACATAAACCACAACAGAATACAGGATGGGGAACCAGTGGATTCTGAAAAGGCATTAAAAATCTGAGATAAATCCTTATACGATTTCCTCCTAACAGTGCTGAGAACTAGAAATCAATGTCTAATGCCTCCCTTAGTATTCCCCTTGGAGGGGCTGCTACCAGTGCTTTCCTCTTGTTGCAGGAACCTGGAAAAGGCCACCCTGGGGACTGCTACTTTCTGGAGGTGAGTACCTGGGGGTGTTGTTGTCTGAGCAACAGCCTAGTCTCAAGTATACTGAGGCAAGGAACGGTGTCAGGGAGAAGGGGGAGCTACAAACCAGGCTGGAGCTACTTATTACTAACCTATCGCCCATTCTCCTGTTTATTACTTTCTGCTACATATTGAACAGGTTGAATCCCCAAAAGATCTCAGTTCTCACCCACAAAATTGCAATAGTCCAACTGGCCTACTGGTCTCCAGTATGTTCTCTTCAAACACATTTCCCCTACTTCCCCAAAGCATTATACTTAAAATGCAAATCTTACTATTAACGCAGTTGCTTAAAACTTCCTCCAGGACAAACATCAAACTTAGTTCACTGTGTTTCAAGCAAAAAGTAATGTGCATATATATGTAATTGCAGTGAAAACACAGAGTTTCAAAGATATGTTTACATAATCACATCAATCTTCAACCAAAAAGCCATCCAGGGAAATAAGCATGAAGTCTATGTTAACATGGTTTCTAACATTAGATGACAGAAAATGATAAAGATAAAAAAATGAGAAAGTTGGGTCTGAAGAAGCCAAGAGGTGATGACTGAAAATAGTCCACCATGTGGAAATAACTTTTGTTACAACTGTAATTACAGATACAAAATGAAGACATGAAGGACACACATTCACAGTTAACAAATTAAGCCTCTTCATTTTGGCATGCATTTCTTTCTTACTCTCTCTGCTGCCCCAGCCCTGCTTCTTGTGATCACCTCTCAGACTACCTGCATTTAGCTCTTGTCTCATCACTGCATTTGTGGGAGCCCCAGCTAAGAAAGTAGGTATCAGAGTCACTCTAGAGAGTAGAAGCTTGGAGCCTCAGAACCTCCAAACCTGAGGATGGGATTTTGGAACTAGATTACCTAGCACTCTGGTGGTAACAAGGACCACATTTTTACTGGTAAGGGCGTGATGATAACCCTTGCTGCGCTGTAACTGAAGGATAAAGATTCTTTTTTAAAAATATATATATATTTTAAAGTTTTTATTTATTTATCAGAGAGAGAGAGGGGAAGAGAGCTAGCACAGGCAGGCAGAATGACAGGCAGAGGCAGAGGGAGAAGCAGGCTCCCTGCTGAGCAAGGAGCCCGATGTGGGACTTGATCCCAGGATGCTGGGATCATGACCTGAGCCAAAGGCAGCTGCTTAACCAACTGAGCCACCCAGGCGTCCCTGAAGGATAAAGATTCTCAACTGTAATGGACTAAGGTGAGGAACAGATGAAAGGGGAAATGTTGGTTTATTCAGTAGCTTTGGCTGATCCTATAAAATACATACACCCAGAAGCAGCTAGCCTGATACACCATTAGAACTATCTATTAAACTACCAGCTAAGGTGTCATTTGGGGAAAGATATCCCATAAGGATAGGACACTGCCCTCTAGGGTAAATTGTATGCATTAAATCAATGATATGTGGGTCTATTTCCCCAATAACTAGAATATATGGATTCTCAACACTGTATAAGCTATCAACCACCACAAAACCTGGATCCATATTGTGTCTATTAGTATGGGTATTATAAGTAGCTAGATCAAATGAAATCTTGCCACTTGTAACAACATGGATGGAGCCAGAGTATCCTGCCAAATGAAATAAGACAGTCAGAGAAAGACAAATACCATGTGATTTCATTCATATGTGGAATTGAAGAAATAAAATAAATGAACAAAGAAAAAAAAAGAGAAAACCAAAAAATAGACTCTTAACTACAGAAAACAAATTGATGGTTACCAAAGGGGAGGTGGGTGTGGGGATGAAGGAAACAGGTATGGGGATAAAGAGAACACTTACTATGATGAGCGCTGAGTGATGTACAGAATTGTTGAATCACTGTACTGTACATCTGAAGTTAATTTAACACTGTATGTTAACTGCACTAGAAATAATAAATAAATAAATAAATAAATAATTTTTTTTTAAAAAATCCTGCCCTTTTCCCCAATCCTCAGCTCTTCAAACTACCTTCTACTTTTTTCTAGGTCAGCTAAACTGTAGGCAGCTGCTAACCACTGCTCCCATTCCCCACCCCCACAAAAAGAATAATTTTGAGAACACTTTCCCAGCCGATCTTCCCCATCCCATTGCCCATTCCTGCAACTCCGTTCCCCAAGTTCCAGGTTTGATTTTTCTTGGCAAACTTTTCTTCCTCCCTCCCTTCCTCTCCTTTCTTCCTTCCTTCCTGCCCTCTTTCCTTCGGATTCTGCCAAGATGCACACAATTAGGAAAAAACCAAATAATCCAGGGAATCAGGATAAAAGGAAAATAAAAGATTAGCACAAAGAAAAGTTGACAGTGTTATGAGTTGAATTGCGTAACCCCCCCTGCAAAAAAAAAAAAAAAAAAAAAATGTTGACATCCTAATCCCAGGTACCTGTGAATGTGACCTTATTTGGAAATAGGATGTTTGCAAAGGTAATCAAATGAAGACAAGGTCATTAGGGTGGGGCTAAATCCAATATGACCGGTGTCTTTATATTTTTTTAAGACTTTATTTATTTGAGAGAGAGCACTCACCACATGAGCGCTAAAGAGCAGAGCTGAGGGGGACAGGCAGAGGAAGAGGGAGAAGTAGACTCCCCACGGGGCAGGGAGCCCTATATGGGGCAATCCCAGGATCCTGGAATCATGACCTAAACCAAATGCAGACACTTAACCGACTGAGCCACCCAGCCACAGCTATTTTTTATTTTTATTTTTTAAAGATTTTAAGTAATCTGTATACCCAATGTGGAGCCCCAAATCCCAAGATCAAGAGTCACATGCTTCACCAACTGAGCCTGCAAGGTATCCCCAATATGACTACTGTCTTTATAAGAAGAGGGAAACTTAGACACAGACACACAAGGACAAGGGCATGCGACAACAAAGGTAGAGACTGGAGGACATAGCTGGAAACCAAGAATGACTGGCCACCACCAGAAGCTAGGAATAGGCAAGGAAGGATTTTCCCTGTAGGTTTTAGACAGACTGCTCACACCCTGATTTTGGACTTATAACCTTCCATACTGTGAATAAATTCCTGTTGTTTAAACCACTTATTTCAAGGTAATTTGTTAGAGAACCACTAGAAAACAAATAGAGTAGGCATTCATTATATATTTGACTCTTAGTCTCTTCCTAGTAGCTGAAGCAAGAAAAAGTCTGTTACATGATCCACAGTGCCCACAGGATTGGGGGGTACAGAGCTTTTCATGATACTGAGAGTTCAGAGAATGATCTCCACTGGGTCCTACAAAAAAAAAAACAAAAAACAAACAAAAAAACCCATTGTGGGAATCAATGGATCACTATAGCGGATGACATCATGACACTAGCCCCAGTAATAAATTTTATGCAGCTATTTCCTACAAGAGGGGTATCCAGGAATCAGAAATGAAGAAGAAGACAGTATTACCAACTTTATAGAAATAAAAAGGACTATAAAGGAATACTAGATACAACTGTCTACCAATACATTAGGTAACTTGAATGAAATGGACAAATTCCTAGAAAGATATAAACTACCAAAACTGACTTGAGAAGAGATGATCTGAGTAAATCTAAACAAGTGAAAAAATTGAATTAGGAATCAAAACACTGTTCATAAAGCCCAGGCCCAGACAGCTTCCCTATGGAATTCTACCAAACATTTATTTTTTAAAGATTTTTAATTTAGTTTATTTGAGAGAGAGAGAGAACAAGCAAGCACAAGGAGGGGAAGGGCAGAAGGAGAAGCAGACTCTCCACTGAGCAGGGAGCCCAACATGGGGCTTGAACCCAGGATCCTGAGATCAGGACCTGAGCCGAAGGCAAACACTTAACAGACTGAGCCATCTGGGAACCCCTCTACCAAACATTTAAAAAAGAATACCAATTCTTCACAAACTCTTCCCAAAAAGAGAAGAGGAAGAAATACTTTTCAACTCATTTTATGAGGCCAGTATTACTTGGACACCAAAACCAGACAAAAACGTCACAAGGAAACTACAGACCAAATGAACATATAGAACCTACCAAAAAAGTATGTTTCAAGTACACAGCTCTATAATTTTATGCATTTGAGGTAATCTCCAGAAACAATTTTCTCATGATGGGTTTTTGGTAAGATCAGACAGCAGATTTCAAGGCTATAATCTTTGGGAAGCATCTGGGGAGTAAATATTCTGTGTTACCAATGAAATGCAGGTCTTTATGCTTTGCCAGAATCTAGAACAGTGAACAGAAATGAGATCTTCTGACGAAAACTAAATGTTATTTATTTATTGTTAAATGGATGACAAAAGTTAGGGGAACTGCCACTACCAAAGCAAGAACTAAAGAGCATTTTTCTTGCTGTAACTTGAACAAAGAACATGGGACAAAGAAGAGTTATTAGATAGTTGACATATATTTTATAATTTATTTAAAATTTAATTTAAAACTACAAGAAAGAGATTCTAACTCATAAGAAAGTTCAAGCATCCACTCAAACACAGAAAAGACAGGCTCTATTTCTCTGGACTTCAAAAATAAATTCAAAACACATCTTGGCTAGGATAACAAACATGTAATTCTAGGAGTCCAAATCCTATACTTTTTCAAGTCTTGCTTAAATGTTGTCAGTTTAAAAAAAAAAAAAAAAGTGTAGCTATTTTCAAATTAGTGTGGCACCTGAATGTTTCCTCTTACATCATTTTCCATTTTCTTCTTGGAGTTGCATTTGTCGTACTATCTTATTGAAGTGTAATCTTTTTGAGGGCAGGTACAATCCCTCGAATCTCCAGACTCCGACTCAGGTTTAAAATAGCGCTTTGCTCATAACCAGCACTTACGACAAACTGTTCCATGAACTAATGAAAATATCATGTATCTGATTACATGGTCAGCCTAAAGCCAAATGGATTTTTAAAATATTCAAAGTAATAAAAGTATTCAAAGTAATAAAGCCTCCTGTTAAAAGGATTACCAAATATAATAATCTTTAAAAATATGAATTAAGCCACAAATAAGAGATGACTTAACCAGATTCATTGATACTAGTTACTGCTCTTATAATCGATGTCCACAGTAGGTAAGTGTCTCTCTGAGAAAAGAAAGGTCAACCTAATAGTTTTCACATTGCAAAATTATCCCTTTTAAGACACCCAACCAGTTTCTTCTGAAACCATTCTTGGAATGGTAAGCAGAAACTCCATTAATGGACAGTGACACTTAGACATTGATCTAATTCATAGAAAAAAGTGAGGTGAAATAAAATGTGAACAGAACTGGCGTGCACAAATGTGAGCTGTTTTGTTTTAAGAGCACCATGTGCCAGTGGTGTATAAGAATTGGTTGTAAGATTTCCAGAAATTTGGCAAGTCACTTGTGACACTTGTTAAAAGTAGCTTGAAATCAGCCGTGGTGGGAGTATTTACAGCATGGAAATACCAAACACTGCAAATCAGGACTCTTCTTCCCTCAAAGTTGGTTCCAGCACACAACATGGAAATACCAAACACTGCAAATCAGGACTCTTCTTCCCTCAAAGTTGGTTCCAGCACACGGCGGCAAAGTGAGTGTATCCCCCAAAAAATTGATTCTTCAATCCGGAGCGTGGAGTAAAGAAAACTAGTGGAATCGATGTAGCAGATGTAATTTGCCTGAGAAATGAATATTTCTCTCTTATTGTAAATCACTGAGTTGTAGGCGTTGTTACCTCAACATGATCCATGCAAAGCTGATACCCTAGCGTTATTAAGTTTTCAAACACCAAGGAGCCCTACCTTTACCTGTCCAGACTTCCCTTCGGTGGGCTTCTTTTAACAACTTGAACCATCTGACACCTTGAACCTGAAAGGATGCAAACTGCACTCAGACTCAAGACAGGAAACCAGGTCTTGGAAGGTTAATGTAAAAGTATAAAATAAAAATTAAATTTTTAAAAAGCACTAAACAACTGCATCATTTTTAAACCTTGGCGAACACCAGTCTGTCACTCGTGGACCTGGATGGCTAAGGAGTGACCGTCCAGCCCTTTCCACTACGGGTCACACGTTACCGTCCCCCCTTTCACCCCCCAGATGCGTGAATTGAGCGCTGTGTCTTTAAGGCAGACGCGCGGAGGTTTCTGCACAGGACAAAATGTCTGCGAGGATCTGGAGGGGACCGGCGATCCCAGACTTGTAGCCCGCCTCCTGCTCCTGCCGCGCTTTGGGGGTGATGGGGTGAGTGTGCGCCGCCACGCAGGCGGCCGTGTTCCCGGAGGCCAGGTCGGGTCGCGGCCCCGCAGGGGTTTGGGGGGAGAAGGGGGGCGGCGAAGGGAACGGGGACCAGTCCCGGGCCTCAGGGGCCGCAGGTGAGCAGCAGCCCGCAAACGCCACTGTGCGGTATCCTAACAGGCAGGCTGCTGCGCCGCGGGCTGCCGGACGTTCCCTTCCTTCGCTGTGCTCAGGTTGTACCTAGTGGAAAAGACGCATGTGGCCCCGAATTCTGTCTAAAGGCACTGTTGAGCTTCTTTCAGAACCTCCTTTTTGCTCCTCCAGTCCCCTTTCAAAAAAGTTATTTGAGAATATCGAAAATCATCTGTTCTCCTTTTAGTAAAATTGCCTTTTTACAGACTTTTAACAGTGGCAAATGGCTGTGTGCCCTGTAGTGTGCTCTTTCTCTGAGACTTTTTTTTATTGTTTCTCATTTTGGAGAGGAGAAGCAAAATACGAGCCAGATGCTCAAACAGGAATCCCTGCCCCCATCTCCACTGTGCTCAAACAAAAGAATTTTCCGATCCTCTCCGAGTCCAGAGGAGCAGTTTGCTGTAACTATTTACAGTAGCCAAATGCCCGAAGCTTACCGAACAAAATTTTTTTTTCTTTCTTGAAAAGAAAAAAATACCATCCAAACTTTGAATTAGCCCAGAGTACATGGATTTGGTGTTAAACAGGAGCTGTTGTAGAAAAAGCTTAATAGAGGCTCCTGGGTGTCTTAGTCCACTCAGGTCATGATCCCAGGGTCCTGGGATCCAGCCCCGCCTGGGGCTCCCTGCTCAGCGGGAAGCCTGCTTCTCTCTCTTCCACTCCCCCTGCTTGTGTTCCCTCTCTTGCTGTGTCTCTCTCTATCAAATAAATAAAATATTTAAAGAAAAAAAAGCTTAATAAATTGACATAATTAGGGTAATTATTTTATGCACTTTGCATTCTTGTATTATTTGTATGCCCTTTTTGGCCAAAACTGGCTTGAGGCAAAATACCATAAAAAGTATGCAACAACGTGTAAAATGGCCAAGAGCCAAAACAAGGTAATTCTCTAAAAAAAATTCTTTGTATTACAAAGACTTCAAAGTAGGGCTGTTTTAAATTCTTGTAATTCATACTACAGTCTGCATTTTACAAGACAAAATGGACCAACACCCTTCTTTTGAGGAATGTATGTATTAAAGTAATGTAGACCTAAAATAAAGGTTCAGTTTAGGATAGAAACTTTTCATTTTTAAAAATGCATTAATAGAGAATACATCTGGCCTTTTAGCTAATGGTAGAGGTATCTAAGATTTTGGCTTAACACATTCAAAGAACATCTCTGACTCACCATACAATTAGCTGTGGGTTCAGTACATTTTTTACAGTCCATGTGTAATCTTTTATCTAAATGTTTTCACACTTACCCTGTACTGTCTGAGTTGAGTATCCACACGTCACAGTTTGGAGGCATTTTTTCGCTTTTTAACTTCATCTAAGTCTTCAGCCTCATGATCCCAGACTAATTTTTCTGATTGGCTGGATCTGTTTATAAAGAGATGAATCCATGGTAGTAAACTAATATTTTTTTAATTACGCTACGTTAGTCACCGTACAGTGCATCATTAGTTTTTAACAGAGATGGACAAGTAACAGGTGAACAAATTGTGGTTTCCTTGATATTTCAATTGTCAACGCTAATTATTTGTTTTATTATGTTCTGCTTTGACTGAGTTACTGGTGGATGAAGTAAATGAAAATGTTTTTAGTGTTTCCACCCAAGTAGTGAATTTCACATTAGTATGAATTTCTTACCTAAGATCCAGGCTCAACATACATGTATTTGCTTATAACTCTGTCAGATTAATCCATCTGAAGTGATTAGCCTTGGCTGTGGAAGAACAAACAGAGCTATCGTTCATTTGCTATTCCCTTTTGAGAACATTGCCTGGTTCTTTGGTCTTTAGCCTGCCTAATATTTTATATGTGTCCTAGCATAAGTATAAAGTAATAAAATTAACTTCTGTGGGTGTTTTATAGAATGATTCCTAATGTTACAGTCATGTATGTATATACACCCAAATTTACACAAATTACTCATCCAAGTTTTGATCTCCCTTATTCTCTATATTGTTATTCAGGGAGATGATACTGAAGAATCTGGGTTTTAATCTGATAGATTATTAG
This sequence comes from Mustela erminea, assembly GCF_009829155.1. NCBI lineage: Eukaryota > Metazoa > Chordata > Mammalia > Carnivora > Mustelidae > Mustela > Mustela erminea. The sequence continues at coordinate 62,283,065 of NC_045616.1, forward strand.
AAGACTAGAACTTTAGAGAACTGCAAATAAAACTTCAAATGCAGTTTGAAATAATTAATGTGCATTTATTATCTTCCACAGGCTTAAACGTCTTATCATTCCTTCCAGATAATGGATACTCAAATGAAACTCACTACGGGCGAGTTCAGAGGTGTGGTACCAACTCTCCCCTCTTCAATAAAATAACTAAAATCTACTTTTCTTTCACCTTTTTCCCCTCCCCAAAACTGGACTAGAACATTTCCATTATTAAATTAATTTCATGCTAGCTACTTCCACTTAGCATCAAGAAATCTTACTTTAAAATATGAGCTGGGAAGCCTATTTATAAGACTAAAAAATTGGAACTAGAGTCAGCACTAGTGGCTATGTGTTTTTGTGAATTGGGGCCCCTGAAGGAGCTCAGGAAAGGAGGAGATGCTGAAGCAGGAGTGTCTGCATGAACATTTGTGTTAGGGCCCCCAGTGCCCACCCTTTCCCCAGTATAGACATTGCATGATGGAATTCACCCTCATGAGTGCACAGTGCTCTGACCTTTACCATGTGTATCAGAATTATTGCGGAAGCGTCTCTCCCCACCAGACATTTTCTTCACCTTAGCTGACCATGTAGTTAATAGGTGTGTGTTTTTCTTGGTTACTTGGTAAGGAAGTATTACAAATTGTAGGGTTCCAAGTCACCAGACCGCCCCATCATTTTCTACCTGAGAGAGGAGCAACCTATTTTTCGTGAAGGTCCATTTACGAAGTGAAAATAAATTTGGCTGGGGAGGGAAGATGGATCTGTGATTCTTTTTTGCTTTTTATATTCAAAATTCTCAAGAGAATATTTCCAACTTAAACTACCTACTCTATTGAATAACAATGTTAAAGAGAGTAATAATACTCCCTTTAGCCACTAAGATACTAATGTGGGTGTGTTTGAGCAGTCAAGCCTGGTAGTCTTCTTTTGTTCAGGCCCTGAAGTTATACAGCACTGCAGAGTCCAACAGTAAGATCATTTGGATTATCTAATTTCAGCCATAGGTTTAGAGGCAGATAATTATCATTTTCCTTGACAGATGGAGAGACTAGGATTTAGTGAGCTGGGTCTAAGAAAACTAGAGTCAAGTTCGTTGCATTGAATGCAGCATCCCTTGAGTGCCAAGGGAGATGAGCAAGGTGGGCGGGCAGTCCTCCCACAGCACCTCCATCTCCCGTGCATACAGAATCTCCTTCTGTTCAGGCAGGACCAGCAAACTACCTGATGCTGAGCAACCTCACACCCTGGGTTCCCTCCAGGGCCAGATGGCAGCACGCTATGCCCCACAGGACTGTGCTCTCCAGTCTCCTAGTTAAGGCTGCCTAGCCCAGCTTGCACTCACATGCCTGAGGATTTATAAAATTACTTTGTATTTATGTTGTTGGGAAGCTACTCTGTGAAGGTGTGTACACAGGTTGTGTCTCCATAACATCCGCTTTATTGAATCATAAAGCAATGTTTAACACAGTTGTAAAAGCCGGTTCAGAATTCCAAACTCAATGACATTTCACTGTGCATTTAACTTGGCTTCATACGAGACTCACGCTAGAAAGTACAATTTAAAGTCACAAGACAAGATAAAATAGGGGACGTTAATGAACCAAATGCAGTCAGTCTATGAGTGCACAGCTGATGAGGTCTTGACCAATGTGGGTCCACTCAGTGCTTCCCTTCCTGCTTAGTATGTTCAAGCAGTGGAGGATCCCTGTTATTTTCCGAGATCAATTGGACAGAATCTTCAGTAGCCTTTTTGATGCGGTCAGACATGGAAGGGTCAGCATCTGGAGAACAGAACAGTTTGCTATAAAAATCTTCCCTTTTTAAAGGAGTTTGATGAGTCTAGCCCTTCCAGACTTCTGATTCTACTGATCACCACCTCTCGGTTCATCCGGGCTCTCTTGCTGGTCATCACTTCTGGGTGCCACCAGGCTGAGACTTTTGGTGATATTTATTCTCAGTTCATCACCCTTGTCTGCTTTCCTGATTCATGACATCACTGCTGGACATGAGTGACTCCATCTTGCCTCTCCATATTATATGTAGACCCTGCCATATACATAGTCTACCTAAATGTATCCACAAAGGTGCATGCTTTCCTAAGACCTCTTTACTCCTCCTTTTGTGTTTACCTCTTCCCATTCTCTTTTCACACCAGCTGCCACTCCTCAACTGACAATGTATCTTCATACCAGCTGCCACTCCCCAAGTGACAATGTATCTTCCTCCTTATTTTTCTTCATATATATATATAAAATCTTCATAAATGCTACACAGATCTATACTAATAATAATGACATCATAATATATATATACTTTTCTGCATCTGGCTTTTCTTCCTGAAAAGTTCCTCCAGAAATCCCTCTAGGTCTTCTAGCAGAGCTCCAATCCATCCTTTTTAATGGCTGCACAATATTCCCAGGTGTGAATACACATTATTTACCCAGCCATTTTCCAGTCGACAGGCATTTCTGTGTTTCCAGTTTTTTGCCATCCCAGACAATACTGTAATAAACATCCTAATACATATTATTTTATGTATTGATACTTTTAGTTCTACAGAATAAATTCCCAAGAATGGGATCCCTGATTGTATCTATTTTTAACTAACAGAAATCACCAGACTGCTTTCCTAAAAGCCTCCACATCTCCACTGGTAATGCACAAACGTACCCTTTTCTTTGCCTCCCTTCTAGCTTTGGCTGGCAGACCTCTTTTGTTTTTGTTAATGTGATGGATCTAAAATGAGACCTTACTGTTACTTTAATAGCACTTCCCTGAATATAAGTGCTGTGTATCTTTTCACAAATTCCTTGGCCATCTGACTTTGTTCTTAGGTCATTTACCTACTTGTATTTCTTGCCCATTTTTCTTTTGGGTTGTTCGTCTTTTTCTTGTCAGTTTGTAAGAGCTCTCTGTGTATTAGGGTTGTGGCTGAAGTTGCTAAGGCTTCTCTCCCAACCCAAGGTAGCAGACTAGGAGGATTCTCTCCCTCTGTACTGTAGGGATAGTTGAAACAAGCCCAGGGGTTGTTTGGCAGAACTAGGAAGGCTATGATGACCTCTGGCCACAGACGCCTGGTCACTGTTTAGATACTTAGTCTGAACAGAAGACTGTATTGAGCCAGAATGTAGCTGTGTGCGGAGGACTGAGAAGGTGAGGCAGTTCAGTACTGTGCTGCCTTCTACCGGTTAAGACCTCCGAGAGTGAAGGCCTGCCGAGGCAGAGGATGTCCCTCTGCCGCCCTTGGAGGGGCAGCGCTGTGCTGGCCAACATTTATGGTGCTGCATGTCCCTGGCTCAGATGAGACAGTCCACTAAGTCCAAAGGATTAAGACATCAAAATCAGTGCTTCTCACTCTTGTTTCCACCTTCGCTCTGACGACAGATGGCATTCATATATGTGGCACTCCTCTGGGCATCCCAGATTTTGAAGAAACTCAGAAACATCTTGCAGGGAGGTAAAGCATGACAGTAATTGGTCACCCCTGGCACTTTTAAGGGCACATCAGTAATGCTCACTCTCAGACTTTGGCACAGGTAAGACAGTCTGCAGTTTTATATACACTTTTCAACCCCCCAGCTCAAGAAAGCATATCAGAATGCAAAGTGACAGTCTTGATATAGAAAACCTTTAAATCTCTTTTAGTTTATAAAAATTCAAGGATTCATAATCCTATTCTCTCCCCCTTTGTGTCTATCTAATAAGAAAGGAACTCTGTAAAGAGAGGATTCTAATGTAATAGAAATGAACTTAAAAAAAAATTTTTAGGTGAATTTAGGTTACCAAAAACAATTTTTTATACTAAAATCTGGTCTGTTTACTAACCATAAAGTTATATAACCTTAATGTTTACTAAGCATAAATGTAAAAAATTATCCTTGAAAATGGGGTGTAACTCCAGTCCTCATCCTATTACTCCCCCTTCCGGGACTTCAGGGATTTAGTAAATCTCTTGAAGGATATCTAGCCTTTTAATTTCCAAAGACTTTTTATACTAATTGGCTTTCATGAGGAACTACATTCAAATCAGTGCCTGCTGTATCACAAGATATGTAAATAGCTAGGTTTTTTTTTTGTTAGAAGAGGGCTGTACTTGTCTTTTTTTATAATTCTGGTAAATTTGTTACTTTTTTTCAAAATCTGTTATGTTAAATGTCATGTCTGACCCTGACTAGAACAGCTCAGTAACAAGACTCTTAGCAACTGAAATAAAAGCTTACCCTAAATACTACTACTATTAGAGCAACTTATTTTTCCTGTTCTTAACTGTGCCTTCCGTCATTCCCAGTGACGTTATACAAAGAGATTCTGGACATTTATCATCTCCACTGCTGTTGGTTCAAAACTTTACAGTACAAATGGACACAGGCTATCTCACTATGCATCTTGGCCTTGATTTTCCCCCTGAAATAAGCTCTCAGAAGATGTCTAAGCCTGTGTGTTCTCTTATTATTTTTAAATTTTCAAAACAAATTTGTTTAAAATCACACATTTGGTCCTTTATGAAGTTACATCCTGAAGAATAAACTTCACCTTTTCTATTTCTCCTTGTTTGATAGATTACTGCTGTGATAAACTGTTTTAACAGGAAAGACTTTACAGTGATAGTCCCAGGTTGTGTTTGTATCCTTTTAACCACCGATATTTGTTGGACAGAGCAAGAAGCTATTACTTTTCTTTATTTCCTTCCTCAGTTACAAGCATTGACAAAGGTTTTTATCTTTTAAATGTATAAAGGGGATGAGCAATACAGAAAACTGATTTGTTTTATAACTGGAGTAACTCTGACAGGGTGAGAGGAAAAAAACACGAGAGTGGTGCTAGCCAGTATTTCTAGTATCTATTTAGGGAGCTGTTTACTGAATTTCTTTTTTTCATGGCCTGCCCTTTTATTATTCCTAGCACTGCTGATGGTTCTTTAGAACTCAGGATTCATGCTGCAGTGTTTCTACGGGAGAACTGACATTGGCTGGAAACCCTGAGGCATGACAGGGACCCCCCAAGGCCCACAGGATATGGCCTACCAACTAACTTAAAGGTAAAATTTTACAAAACTGCTTTGTATATTTGTTTTCCTAAATATGTATACTTTTAAAACATTTTAGTGGTTTTTAGTACTGCCATTTTCCTCAGAAGCACATCGTTTTTAAAGTCATAAAACAAAGACTTGTATTTTGAAAAACAACGTCCTCACTGAAAGGTCTTTAAAAAAGGCTGTTTGCCCGGGGCACCTACAGCCACGAAGTTTAAGAAACCAATTTTCTTTCCCAAGGCTTTCTTTTCACCTCGTTTTTACAGTCTGTTGCCTAACCCTGAGAGCAGAAGACAAAAGGAAGTTTACTCTGCGAAGAGTCACGTTTGTAGAAGAGAGCTGGGGAAACTAGTTAAAACTCATTAGTACAGCACTGACTGGGCTGGTGCTTCCCCTTTGTTCGTGTCAGCCCCTGCGAACGGGGACCCGTCTGATCTGGAAGACAGCTCCCAGTCAAGGGGCGGAAGGGGTAGGCAGGGCTAACATTCCCTGAGGACTAAACCGTGTAACAGGAAAAAGAAACCCAGGTACCACCCACACGTTATAAAAAGGAGACCACCTCTGGCCACCGAAGTTGTGCGTGTGAGTGTGTGTGTCGTCGCGTGGCTGTCCTTACCCCTTTCTCCCTCGGAACGTAGGCGCGGCGGAGAGAATGCGGAGTGACGAGCTGGCGGCGCCCATGGAAGACACCCACCGGCCGGACGATGCGGCGGCGCGGGGCGGCCCTTGTCCCGGCCTGGCCCCGGCGCCTCCCGGCCGCCTGGGGGCGCCCTACTGCGAGGCCTGGGGCTACTTTCATCTGGCCCCCGCGCGCCCGGGCCACGCCGCGGGCCAGTGGGCCACCTGCCGGCTGTGCGGGGAGCAGGTGAGCCGCGGCCCGGGCTTCCACGCCGGCACCCCGGCGCTGTGGCGGCACCTCAAGAGCGCGCATCAGCGGGAGCTGGAGAAGAGCGCCGCCCGCCGCTCGCCGCCCGCCGCCCCTTGCCCGCCGCCGCCGGCGCCGCCAGGCCCCGCCGCGGCCGCCGAGGGCGACTGGGCGCGCCTGCTGGAGCAGATGGGCGCGCTGGCCGTGCGCTGCAGCCTGCGTGAGCGTGAGCTGGCGCGGCGCGAGGCGGCCGTGGAGCAGGGCGAGCGCGCCTTGGAGCGGAGGCGGCGGGCCCTGCAGGAGGAGGAGCGCGCGGCGGCTCAGGCGCGGCGGGAGCTGCAGGCTGAGAGGGAGGCGCTGCAGGCGCGGCTGCGGGAAGTGAGCCGCCGCGAAGGCGCCTTGGCCGCCGCCTCTGTCCCGGTGCAGACCCCGCTCAAAGAAGAGCCCGGAGGGGAGAGGGACGGCTACATAATCGCCAAGGTCCTGCTGTAGGCTGTGACCGCCTTCCGCCCCCCAGTTCCTCCCATGCCAGCGCTGCTCCAAGTGTCGCTGGACCGGCCTTACCTAGGACCTGAATCTCAGGCCCGCCGACATCTCCACCGGTGGGCCCTTGAGAAGCACTTCAGAGGCCAAAGCAAAACCAAAAATCACTAACGCTCCGTGACACCCCCCCAACCCCGGGGGGGCCTGTAGGCACAAGCTCCAGTGGCCTCCTTTGTTCTTGGCCTTTAGTAAGCACCGGTGCAGGAGCTGGTTTTCCTCCAACTGCCTTTGGAATGACAGCTCCAGCAACTTCGTGAGACTAGGTCACCGGAGCAGTCTTGTAGCCGGTGACTTTGAAAGGACAGAAACTTCCTCGTGTACCAAAGACTATCCTACTACGTGCCTGTACACCAGCCAGGGCAACCCAGGGTGGAGGGTGCTTGGAAATTAGGATAAAGCATTTTATCCAAGAAGAGTTTTACTCATTTCCCAATGAATAAATAAATTTTTGGTAATTGGTTTGCCTAGCAGGAAGTTCTGAAAATGGGGCCATTTAGCTTCCACAATGGCTCTTTACCCTGTCCTCTCTAGTGCCTCATCAGAGCAGTCTGGGAGAACCCCTATTTACTCCACTCTCTAGCTTGCAGATAGTACCAAGTGCACCCTGTCCTCATACCAGCTGTTTTCTTTCCATTTCAGACCCAGTGCCAACTGTAGTGAGTTTCCCAACTTTCCTGCCTCACACTCCCTTACTAGCAAAACATGACCTCCTCCCTCGTTGTTAGGAAGAGATCTTGATTTCCCACAGATCCACAGTCCTCGCTTCTGGGCCACAGTAGAAGGAAGGCATTCCTTCAATCTAAGGCCATCTCTGCCTCTTTATCTGTTTTCATCCATTTCTCTTCCACCATTACTAGACCTGTGCTCCATTACTGTTTCTTCTTTCCTCTTCTTTCCTCCCTTCCCCAGACTATGGTTCCTCAGTAACACCCAGTCTACCCTGTACTAAAAAGAAAGATTCCCCCAGCCTGGCTGCTTCCACTGAACACTATCCAAGGGGGGCCTGGTTATTCTTGCTGCCTATACTTCCTCCCATACTTCAGTTCTTCACCAGTGGTCAGCTTCCCATCCTACCCTGGACCCTTAAGAAGCTGAATATGACAATGTATGTTCAGCCTTCATCTTCCTAGTACAATGAACACCACATATACCCTCCACCTAGACTGAGCAATTGTTAACATTTTGCCTTATTTCCTTTCTCGGCCCTCTCCCCCAAATATACCTCTCATTTCATCCATTAGTATTTCAGCATATATATCCTATGAGCCTCTAAATTAGTCCTTAATCAAAATTCTGTAACTGACTCAGAACTGTCTTATCTTCTCTTAAAAAAGGGGGAGGGGGGGTCCAAACAAGGTTCATTATTTTTTATTATAACTTTCTCTCTTTTAGTCTAGAACAGCTCCTATGACACTTTTGAGAGTTCCAGCCATCTGTCTTATAGATGTCCTTTATTCTGGATTTGTCTGATTGTTTCCTTAAGTCAATTTATGTACTCATTCTTGACTCATCTACCCCTGTGCCGGTGACTCCTGACTACCTCCAGCCTCGAGGTTCTTCCCAGTTCTGTCCTTCATGTTCAAACCCCTACTGCATGTCTCCACCTCTATTTGTATATCCTGCCACTGCTGATCCAAAGGGCAAATCTATTCCGTTCCACGTTCCCACCCCTTACCTAATAACTAACATTTACTGGGCTCTTAAAATGTACAGCTATGTACTGCACACTACATGCATTACCTTACTTTATTCTCATAGCAGCTCCCTAAGGAGGTAGTAATGTTATGCCCATTTACGGCTACGGAAACTGAGATACAGAGGCGTTAAACAGCTTCTACAGGATCGCAGCTGGTAAGCAGTAGCGTTGGGATCCAAATCCAGTCTCCACCTCCAGACACGCTGTTCCTAGCTGCTGTATTGTCTCCCTTGCTAGTCACTGAGCTGACACCAAGTTTCCTCCCTCTCATTCCAGGTACTACTGTCAGTGACATTAACATGCACTGAGCATTCACCATCTGTCAGAGCTGTGCCAAATGCTTTACAAGAATAACTGCCTACCATAGAGCAACCCCATGACATAATTAATACTATGCCCATTTCGAAGAGGAAGAGACAGGCTTAGGGAGTTAAGCCATGTCGAGGCAGAATGGGAACTGAACTCATGTCACTGAATCCCAGGTCCCTGATCTACTGAGTCTATTTCTACAAACTGCCACACCTGTCTTCCTTCTGATGCCTCCTGCCAACCTCAGGCCTCATTTATCATTCATCTGGGGTTCATCTTCCCATCCTTGTCTTCCCAACTGTCCCATTCCTAACACTCAACTTGACCAAAGGGAACTGTTCTTTTTTTTTTTTTTAAAGATTTTATTTATCTGACAGGGAGAGAAACCGCGAGAGAGGGAACACAAGCAGGGGCGGGTGGGAGAGGGAGAAACAGGCTCCCTGCGGAGCAAGGAGCCCAGTGCAGGGCTCAATCGCAGGATCCTGGGATCGTGACCTAAGCCGAAAGCAGATGCTTAACTACTGAGCCACCCAGGCGCCCCCAAAGGATCTGTTCTAAGCCAACATTGATTATATAACAATTCCTGCTCAAAGGCCCCCTAAGATCACCCCCATCATTAATAAGCTTCGACTTTGTAGCCTGACATTCAAGTACCCCAACCCTGCTGCCAGTCTTATCTTTCCCCTCCCCTACCTACACTATATGCTCCAGCCCAACCGGACTCTGTTTTTTTGACATGCCCTCGTCTTGGCACCTGTATGCCTGTTTGCCCTTGCTCCACTTAAAAGGCCTCTTCAGTCTCTGAGTATGAAGAATTCCACCCATTTTCAAAGACCAAGCTCAAATTCCACTGCCTGAATGAAGCTTTCCTTGGTTATTCCTAATTTAGAGATGATTCTTTTCTTCTTTGGACTCCTTAGCATTTTATAACCTCTTAACACTTAGAACGTGCCATCTGGCATATAATTCTATGGGTTCTTGTCTTTCCTCCTGCCAGACCTGAACCCTTGGGTCTATTCCTACAGTGCTTTGCATATAATAGCTGCTCAATAAATATCTGAGGCATTGAACTCAATGTGTTGAGTTTTACAAGTCAGTTTTCCCAGTTATTAATTATTCATTTATCTTTAATTCTGAGTAGAAGTCACAGCAGAAAAAAATAGCCTAGAAGGAAATAGCAGTAATAATTTTTTAAGTTTTTTAGTCAAGTGTCCATTATTGCACTGTTAGGTTTGAATCCAAATTAGTATTTCACTACTAGTGTGTCATTATAAGGAACGTTTTTCTTAAAACGTTTTTCATTACCCAAGTAACAAAAGACAATGCCCCAATCTAGGAAGAAATCAGAAAAACAACCCCCAGGATCCTGTCACCTTAGGAAAACTGTATAAACATTTTAATGTATTTTATTCTTTCGTCTTTCACAGTCTTTACATTTCCTAAAAATAGTATGTTATTTCTATTAAGTGCTGAAATATAACTTCTTCATGTGGATGTATAACTTTGGCTATATGAGGAATTTGAACACTTCAGAAGAAAGAAATCATCTACAAACATTACTCTTCTATTTCACCAACTGTTAGAACCATTAATATCAGCAAAGATTGACTTTTAGAATCTCCCAACTGCTCGCTCAAGAAAGATGACTAATGGGAGCACCAATAGCTTCTGTTTGCGAGACAGGGGGAAATAGTTAGCCTGACTAGTAACTCAGTGCTGGCAGTGGGAGTTAAGCAAAGAGATTTTACTTTCTGCTTTATATAGTTCTGCACTGTTACATTTTTTTACACCAAGCATGAATTACTTTTATAATACAAAATAAAATTATTTACATTTCTCAAATTAGAACTCCTGACCATTCCACTTTCTTAGGTAGAATATAAAAAACCCAACAAAGACTAGTGTAATCCCCACTTTTAGAAAAGCCTAGAGCGAAATGCAGCCGTTGTCCAGTCTAACACTATCATTTGACAGAAGAGAAAAATGAGCCCCTGAGTGGCTTGCCCACTATCAGGAGATAATGGCTATGGTGGTTCACCGGACTCCAACCCCAAGAGATACTGTGCCTTTTTAGCCTTAAGGACTTCTGCTGGCTTATCTGTCAAAGCCCAGGTGTTGTCAGGAAGAATAAGTCAAGCTGGCCTCCAGAGAATGTAGAGATGGGTTATGGGGACTGCACTGGTCTGCCTGTAACCCAGTTGACTCACAGCTGTCACTGCTGATGGGTGACAGTGACACAGCTCGCCTAGATTAGCTGGGCTTCCCTGACTTCCATGACTGGGTTTGCTAATAGAGCCACCCACATGCTGCCTTTGAGAGCAAGCACTCAGTGGCAAGAAGGATGGCTGGAACAGAGATGCAGAATGCCCTGAACCCAACTTCTGAACTCCTCCCATGATGTAAAGTGATCAGTCACTTCTTTAAGTTAAAATTTGGCAAAGACGAGGGGGAAGCAAAGCAGGGTACCGACAGCCAAAGTTGAAACAGCTAGAGCCCTTTATATACCCAAGTTGTCATCCCTGGAGCTGGAGATGGAAGAGCTGGTTTGGGCTTTCTATTTTAAATAGCTGTCCATATCTTTGACATCGTAGGCATTCATTAAGACTGGGCTTTTGTTTTGCTGCCACTCAATAAGGAATTCTACTTTTAAAGGTTTGAACTTCTTACCTTTCCACAATCTAAATCTGCTTGTCTGCAAAATGGATGAGGTGATCATTAAGATCCTCTCTGGCTCCAACATGGTATGATTACATGCAATAGTTTAACATCAACAGACCTTTGAGTCATTGAGTTGTTTAACTGGATTTTCTTGTTCACTTTAGAAGAAATGTTGATAGTAACATGCTTATTCTCAAAAACAAAACAAAAAAACAGGAGTATATCAAACTTCTTCCACGGTATTGAGGTACTCACTCTATCATTCACTCCCTAGAACTGAAGATGTGTGCAATGGTCATGAGTATGCTCTCTTGTACCCACTCTTTTGTCCTCATGACATAACTGTCCAGATTTTACAAATGAGGCCACACACTTCAACAAGGCGAAGTGACCTGCTGAAAGACAACAGCAAATTGGAGGCTGGAGCTCAGTCCATGGATTCCAGTCATACCTGGGACCAAATTTCCTCCCAGGCTTCCCTCCTTGTAGTCTACCTCTTTACCAGTGCTATCCTGGGTGGAGTACTGACAGTTGGGTTGATATTGGCTGCTTTCCACCCACAAGTTATGTTGCTGGGGGTAAGCTAGACCTTAAGGAAGTGAGGATGACCATTGTATTAGTTTGCTATTGTAGCAAATTACCACAAACCTTGTGCCTAAAAATAACACAAGTTAATTATCTTAAAGTTCTGTAAGCCAAAAGTCTGAAATTGAACTCAGTGTCTGCAGATTCATGTTCCTTTCTAGGGGCTGTAGGAGACAGTATTTTGTTTGTGGTTTTGTTTTTTTGTTTGTTTGTTTTTGTTTTTGTTTTTTGCCTTTTCCAGCTTCAAGAGGCTGCCCACATTCCTTGGCTTGTGGACCCTTCTATCTTAAGGTCAACAAGGGCCATTCTTTCTCACATTGCATCACTCTGATACCCTCTTCCACATTAAATGGACCCTTCTCCTTATTTTATGGTCTGTTGGTTAACAACTTAATTCTATCTGCAACTTTAATTCTTCCCTGACAGGTAACATACTGATAGTTTCCAGGGATGAGGACATAGACATTTGCTAAGGGGCAAGTGTGGGAATCTATGATCTGCCTACCACATAGCATTATCCTGCCTTGCTTAGGTTTGGAGGTATATGAGAAAGGCAAAGTGCTTGATAGGGAATCCCTATTCCCCAGAAATCAATACTTTAATGGGGGTCCTAATCTCCCCCACTTTTGTAAATCTGCTTAGAGCATAATAAGTCTATTATGCTCATAGACTTTTCTGAGATAGATACCTGCTAGGTGGGTGTGAAGGATGCCTCTAAGGGGAAATCAGAGGCCTCCACAGTGTTGAGAATTAAATATTTAAGTATCTGTGCACTCACTAGGACCTGACTGACTAGTAAGGTCAAGTGGTGATATGTGACTTATAAACCTTTGGAGTCAGACAGAATTAAAATTTAAGCTTCCCCCAAAGAAGAGAGTACTCAAATATTACAATTAATAAAGTTGTTGAAATATTTTTTTAAGAATCTTAAGCTTCCAACCATGCGTGTTACATGTCACCTTGGCAATCACCTTAAGCTCTCTGAAACCCAGTTTTCTCATTGGTAAAATGGGAATAATATATACAACGATTAAATAAGATATTATTTGGGCAAATTTTGACATATAGTTTAAACTCAGTAACTATGACTTCTTTTTCTCTTATCTGAATGGGAGCTCATAACCAATCCAAAGGATCTCAGAAAGAGCAGGTTCCCTGGGATGATTCCTAAGAATGGCTGCTCACAAGCCACACAGGTTTGCCAAGTCATTCTCCTTCATGATAGATACCTGAGTTCTCAAATAAGCTAATCCAGTCAAAATTCTTTAAGACTTTTGACTATAAAGTAGTTTGACCAAAATTACAAGTCAATGTATCAAATCCTATTCATCTAACTACTCTTCCCTTAAGCAGTTACCTTGAAAGACTAGAGAGTTATTCCAAAAATGCTTCCATACTTAAAACATCTCTGGAACTCCTCTTCTACAGTAGCTCTCAGAGTTTCTGGAACATTCTTAAAAACATCCTTAAGTTGGGAAATACTCATCTTTCCAGGAAAATTTTTATTTTTTGAAAAGAGCAGCCAGTTATTCAGAGCTCATTCTGATAAATATGGTAGATGATTAACCAGATTAACATTACTAGTAAATAAGATGTATTATAATAAAGCAATAATTACTTTTGTGTGGCTCATAAACTCGCCTTCATAGTGTTATATATTAAGGTTAAGTAAAGGTAGCATGGTCATAGTAGACATTAAGGCCCACTTTAGTGGGTTTATGATGTGAATTAATTCAAATAGCACCGGGAGTCATTACATATTTAAATAGTATTAAATGTTTCTTTTTATGAAAATTTTAATTATGACATTCTCTGAAATCTGATTTCATAGTACTAAAATAAAGGCTTTAAGGAAAAGCATTAAATGCTAATGAAAGCTTTATTATTTCAGTATATATTCTCCCAGGCCTTTGGTCAAGGTATGTAATGATCAGATGAAGGAGTTGACAACCTTCCTGGCCTCTACAGTCTACTAGTAACTGAAGGCTAAATAACACACTCACATGTTTAAATATATTGAATAATATTCTACCAACTTCTTCCTCTCTTTGCTTTCTGGACAACGAAATATCATGGCATCTTAACATAGAGGAAGGAAGCTAGCTTTTTGTTGAAAGAATTTCTGAGAAGTCATTCTTACGCATGCAGGCGAAAGTCATCATTTGCCTCCATTCACATTAACTTCCCCAAGTGTGTTTGCTTCTCATCCTCCAGGGACTTTCTGATTTACATGTTCTCCATCAATTCCAATTTCCAATGATCTGATTCATGCTGCTTTTTTTTTTTTTTAGTACTTCAGTGATCTATTGTTCAGACTCAGAACACAAAAGCCCAGTGTTTGAGCAGGCAGAGTCCATACTGTTCACAGGTAACTAGAGGAGATACATAACTGAATGAAAGCCTACAGCATCAGTAAGGTTTTACTGTTGTCTACATATTCAAAACCAATAAACATTTTTTGAAGGCAGAGTTTATAAGATTCCCCTAAAAAGGTCTGGTTTTAGGGGCAGATGTGAAACATTTGAAAAACAAAAACTGTTCCTTCCCCAAGAACTCTGGCTTTTGCAAAAACTTTGACATGAACAGAAACTGTTTTGGATTAATACTCTGGACTATTGGGGTGCCTGGGTGGCTCAGTGGTTTAAGCCTCTGCCTTCAGCTCAGGTCATGATCTCAGGATCCTGGGATAGAGTCCCGCATCGGGCTTTCTGCTCAGTAGGGAGCCTGCTTCCCCCTCTCTCTGCCTGCCTCTTTGCCTACTTGTGATCTCTCTCTAACAAATAAATAAAATCTTAAAAAAATAATACTCTGGACTATCAAGGCCTTCATGTGACTACTTGGCCTTTACATGCTACAAATACTATCCAAAAATAAATGTAAGCTCCAAGATTACAGGGAGTCTTGTTCCATTTACTACTATATCCCAAGCGCCTAGCATAATGCCTGGACCTTATTAAGTTCCTCAAGGCTATCTGCTGAATGAATGCATGCTGTTCGAAGATTTTACTGTCTGAAATCAGTCCCTTTTGCAGTTCTCCTACAGTTCTCCTGCTTTTACAGTGTACTGAGAGCCAGGGTGAGCCTGATTGATGTCCCTATCACCTTTTCCAGATGGTTTCATTTCCAAAGTCATGCAGAATCCACCCCTTCTTTGAGGAAGACCTCAAAGTCCCACCGACAAAACCTCCTACACTTTATCACTATAGTCTACTAGTCTCCTACTCATTCTGCAGTACTAATTAGTAAATGTCCCTCCTATCATCACCTGAAGGAATGAAGATGACGCATCCACTTACCCTACCCCATCCTCTGACTTCCTCTAATTTCAGAAACCCCCATACCTACTCCAAGATGCTTCTCCTACAACTGTGCGCTTGCTATTGGTAGCATGGCATAACAACACTAATAACTGCTAATATGTGAGGGCTTATTATGCACCAGACACTGAACCACATAGGCCTTATCTCATTTAAACTTCCCAATAGCTACATGCAGACAAAGTATAGAGGTTTAAACAAATTTTAAACATCGCTCAGCTCAGGAGTTGTAGAGCTAAAATGTGAATCCTAATCAGCCAGGCTCCTTAGTCTGTGCTCTTAATAGTGCACTGGGATGAAAAGAATCAAGATTTAAACCCTAGCTCTGCCACTGTGCCACTGAAACTTTTTGATTTTGAGCAAAATAAAAACCTCTCCAAACCTCAGTTTTTTTAATTCATAAAATACTGGCAGGAATAAAGAAGATAATGTATGTTAAGTGCTTAGCAGAGCATCTGACATGCTACAGATGTGGGTTCCATCCATCCTACCAACACATGCTCTTTGAGCACATCATCAACATTGAATGCTGTGACAGGTATGGAAGATACAACAGTGAATAAGACCAAAATGGTCACTGCCTTCACAGGTCTGCACAACTCCTGATGGGTACTCAGTAATATCTGATAGACGGAAAAAGCCCTCAAGGAGGTCTGTTAGCCTCCTTCAATCAGCCCCTCTTCAATCAGTCAGTTATTCTGATATAAAGCCATCTAATGAGAATATTTCACTGCTTAAAACCTTCAGGAATTCCACACTGTGGAAGAGATAAAATCCAAATTTCTTTTTTTATTATTATTTTCCTAAAGTAGACTCCACACCCAATGTGGGGCTTGAACTTACAACCCTGAGACCAAGAGTTCTATGCTCTACCGACTGAGCCGACTACCGACTTCGGCTCAACCAGGAGCCCCAACCCAAATTTCTTGAACACAGTATTATAGCTATAGGTACGTGGTTCAGTTCCCCTCCCCACCAGCTCCTCTTTAAGCCGTGAAATTCTTTCTACGTATGAAATCTGGAAGTCAAATCAACATAGACTAATTCTGATAACAGCATGAGAACTGGAATTACCAGTTTGGCATCCTAACCCTTTCCCACCCCCATCACTTATTCACACATACACACACATACGCACTTGCATACATACCCACCTACCCTCAGCTCCTTTAAGACAATGCCATGGGTTCTGTCAAACCATCTGAAAACCAAGTTTTAAATCCAGGTGTTTCTAACTGTAGAACACAACCTATCAGGGGATTATGAAACCAATTTAGTGGTTGGAATTAGTGATTTGGAAACAAAAACAAAGAGTACATTATGTGGACTAACAGCTAAGTGTTGGTATATAAAACCTGTTACAAGGGAGCCTGAGTATCTCAGTCCATTAAGCGACTGACTCTTGGTTTTGGCTCAGGTCATAACCTCGGAGTCCTGGGATTAAGCCCCATATCGGGCACTGTGCTGAGCGTGGAGTCTCCTGTCTCTCCCCCTCTGCTCCTCTTCCTGCTCTCTCTCAAATAATGAAATCTTAAAAAAAACAAAACAAAACAAAACAAAAAAAACACCTGTTTAAATGCACATACAACATACTTATGTTCTGAGCCATAATATAAATTGTATTTCTTAACATGGACCATTGTCAAAATGGTGTGAAAACCACTGCTTCACACCCTCTGTGTAGCCAGCCTCAGCTCCATGCTTCCTCAGTCACACAAAACTCCATCTGCATCACGCGACTTGCAATTCCCCAAACCCACCTCGTTCTTTCACTGCTTGCCTATAAGCTATAACCCAGGCACAGTGATAGGTGCTGGGAATACAGTTGAGAGAAAAACCAAGGTCTTGCCCATATGGCACTTAAGAATCTAGACAGACAAATGCTATACTAATCACATTAGTCTCTGTGACACAAAGTAAACAATCTACATGAAGCAAATATGGATTCCCAAAAACATTTATCAAAGGCAATCAATCAGTCTAGGGGACAGGGATGCATCCCTGAAGGGAATTAGCACAGATCTAAATGTCAGAGTTACCTAGGTAAAAGGGTACAGGAAGAGCAATGTAGACATAACAGGAGTTCAGTGGCCCCAGGGTAGAGAGGGCGTAGCATGACTGAGAAACTAAAAAAGGCCAGCGTGCTGAAGCCTGACAGCAAGTGGGAGTGATAGGAGAGAGGATTGGAAAAGTTGGTGGTGGCTAGACCAGGTAGGGTGTTATGGGCCAGGATTACTCCTCAGAGTAATGGGAAGCCACAAGAGGTTTTAAGTAGGAGATGACTAAAGAGGTGCTCTGTGAAGGAAGTACACTTTGTCTGCAGTGTGGAGGATATACACTGGAGGGAAGACAGGAGTTGGAGATGTATCCTGGCTAAGAAAACCTGAAGTCAAGGGAATGTAAACGGTAAATGAAATGCAGCACAGGAGAGTGAGGAAAATGCCTGGGGTTGAGCCCTGAAGGCCCCTCCACTTCCAAGTGTTATATTCCTACCTATTATAAATGTGTACGAGCACACATAGGTAAGTGCACAATTATACTTGCTTCAAAGGTCACATACAGAAAAAAAATGTGAAAGTCTGCTCAGGTCTTTAGCAATTAGTATTAACAATTTGACGTGTACCCTTACATTTTTAAAAAAATGAGATCAGGCTCTACACACTTTTCTACAATCTGCTTTTTCAAGTCAGTGATGTAGTGAGAATATTCTTTATCAGGATATAGATAATTCTAACTAACACATTGGAATGGTTTCAAAGTATTACACAGTAGGACTGCAAAAACAATTTAACCAATCCCATAGAATTCCCACTGATAGATAGTTGAGCTATCTGGGCCCCTTATCTGTCCATTCAATAGCCTCTGTCCTCTTTCCACCTTATTCACTGAACCCTGATTTTGTTCCAACAGCAACATATTCAGCCCCACTTGATGGTTTGTGATTGTTCAAGTAAGACCATCCTGTTGCCCACCTTTCCAACTTCCCTTGCAACTATGGTTAGTCACATGATCAGATTCAGGTTAATGACCCTAAGGAGAAGTTTGCTATGAGATTCTGAGTAAGCCTTTACTTTCATGGTAAAACAGAACACAAATATTGCTCTCTTTTCCCTTTCTTCCTGTTTTGGACATGAATATAATGACAGAGGAGTTCCAAGTCATGTGCAACTATCAGGCCATTAACCAATGCCAAGATCAGTAAAACAGAAAGGCAGAGAGAAAGCCTGGGCTCTGATACACATATACACACACATAAACACTAACTCATTTTGAAGAATCCAAATTATGTATATATTTCCACTTTAAAATCTGAAAAAGTAAAAGTGTTTCAGATTAAAGATTCAGAGCAGAGATATAAGTGATGCTCTACAAAAATAAGAAGCATGCTTAAGACAAGATGATAGGTAAACACTGCGAACACCTTTAATTTAGGTCTTGGGTCCAGAAATGCTTTGCTGGCTCCCTGCCAAGCACATCCCTCTGTCCTGCAACTTGATGGGATGACGTTTCTACACAATCTCTGACAGCTCTTGCTTTCCCTTATTTGAGATTTCTAGCTTCTTTTACGAGCTCTTGGAAAATGTGCCAAATTAAGACATAATCTTTTACACAAGAAGTTGGAAGGTATCTGATTTGGCTGAGCGATTAAATTTCATAAGAATAAAAATGAAACACCAGAATAAAAACTTTTAAAAGCCTGGGTAGCTCAGTTGATTAGGTATCTGACGTTGGACTGGGCTGTGATCCTTGGGTCCTGGGGTGGACCCATGTCCGCCTCCACATTCAGCAGGGAGTCTGCCTCTCCCTCTTCCTCTCCCCCTCACCCCACTTGTGCTTTCTCTCAAATCAATAAATAAAATATTTTAAAAAATTAAAATAACGGGGCGCCTGGGTGGCTCAGTGGGTTAAGCCGCTGCCTTCGGCTCAGGTCATGATCCCGGAGCTCTGGGATCGAGTCCCACATCGGGCTCTCTGCTCACCAGGGAGCCTGCTTCCTCCTCTCTCTCTGCCTGCCTCTCTGCCTGCATGTGATCTCTCTCTGTCAAATAAATAAATAAAATCTTAAAAAAAAAAAATTAAAATAACAATAAAAGCGGGGGGGGGGGGAGTGGAATCCTCTTTTTGAGAAAAAGTGCTACCTAGCTATTTAATTCTAAAAAACAACTTCTGTTAGTTTACTTTAATGTTTATGATTTCTCAAATTTTACCAGCTTCTCATGTTCTGGTAAAAATGAAAGATATTGGATTTCTCAGAATTCAGCAACCTGTAGCTCCACTTAAACCCTTAGGGCTTCTCCCTCTCCCTCATCCCCCCTGCTCATGCTCTGTCTTTCAAATAAAGTCTTTTTTAAAAAAGGGGGGGGTCACCTAGATAGCTCAGTCATTAAGTGCTTTCAGCTCAGGTCATGATCTCAGGGTCCTGGGATAGAGCCCCACATCAGGCTCCAAGCTCAGTGTGCTTCTCCCAACCCCGCGTCCCTGCCCCCCAGCTCTGTCTCTGTCTCTCTCTTTCTCTCAAATAAATAAATAAAATTCTTAAAAAAAAAAAAAAAAAACCTTAAAGTCTACTATAATAAATTTATACTGTGTGAATAAATAATTAAAATGAGACACAAAACAATTTTATGTGTAATCCAAATTGTACATAATTCACATCTTTGCTTCTAAACAAACAGAAGCTTACATCTCCATACTACTTTTACAGTTTACAAAGTGCTTTTATATACATCTTCTCATTTTCTATTCAAAAGACATGAGATAAATATTATTCTTATTTCACAAATGGAAATAGACCCAGACATTATTCAGTCCTTTAACCACCATACAGTATAGCCCTGAGACTTTAGATCTGCAAAGGGTTTTAATAACGCAAACATCACATATATTTCAATTTTTATCACCATTTTCAAGTCTCCATTTTCTTAACAAAAGAAAGCAATGAAAAAAGCCTTCCACAATCTAATAATAAAAATGGGAAATAGTATATATACAATGTATACTTTACTTAATGAGTGAAATCTACCACAATTCTAATTTGGGCCTCCTATATTATTACCTATATACAGGGCACCAGTACCAGAACCACATTTAAATGAGCAATTTTTTTCTATTTTAGAAAAAAGAATGCAGAATATTCCTGTTGTCTTCAAGTTCAGTGAAAATATGTAAGTGTCAGGGTGTGTGGGCGGATAGGAAGGATACAGAAAATTACTTTTTGCAGATTTGGAGTTATAGGACCTCTGATTATCCCAGCTTAGACACACAGAGTCTTGACAATTCATTTGGTCTATGTCTCATCTTTAGTAATGTATTTACTTTTCTTTCCCCACCATGCCCTTTTCTTCCTAAGTACCCTGTACGAATCAGAGTAGAAATTCCAGCACGTAGCCTTTCTTTCTGAATTATCTTCTCCCATTATATAATTTTTTTCAAATTTTCTTTTCCTATTTCTAAATCTTGAAGACATTTCTTTATAGTAGATGAGGGAGCTTTAGCTTCTATTCACTGCCAGAAAAGCATAATTTCTCAGCAAAAAGCTGAGAGAAAAGTTGAACAGAACGGAACAGAACAGTGATAGCTGGCAGAGCAGCGACATCTGCACTCAGAAGGCTGCACTGCAGTTCTCTCTGAAACTGCAAGTTATCCTGGTGTTACTGCTCTGCCAACTGGAAGAGGAAAATTCTGGCTGGTCCTGAGTTCAAGGCAGACCAATATGTTTAAAACACTGGTTCAAGGAATCACCTTCTTGATGTTATAATGTTTTTATTGCATTTGAAGACATTTTCAACAAATATCTTGTGTTTGAGGCCTTGGCTAGGCAATCCCTTAGCAGTAGAAATCAGATTTCTCTGGCACAACTCCATTGCCAGCAATGGGATTTATCAAAACTATAAATACCAGCACATGGAATATTTCAATACTGTACTCAATTGCTCATATCTAAATATTTCAGCTATAAAACAAACCAAATGTAAATGTTTTATAGTACAAATCAACAAATTCTTCACAGAAGAAAACAATGAAAGACTAATTTTCTATAACATATCACCTGTTCATTAGTTCAATTATATTACTTAGAATATTTCAAGAATAATAAAATTTATGCACCACTATCCCTGTGTTCTCAACATTTTTTATCTAAGTTCTAAAGGACATAAACAAGGATGCATATAATCAGACTTGTTTTTATAAATTTTTGATGTTTCTCTTGTTGCATATCTTATAATAATGAATACATGGAGACAAGGACAAATGTACAAATCATTACTGAATATATGAATTTTGCTTAAATGGGTCTTATAAATGACAAGATAAAATAACAGTTTGATAAGCTCAGCCGTGCCCTGTGAACTTTAGTCTGCTCACAGCATAACCTAATTACTATTTATTAATTTTAAAAAAATGTTTTTTTAAAAGCTGCAAACCACAGTTTATTACACATATCTGAATCATGAGGGGGTATATTGTGATATAGTTCCCTCACGCCACCGACTCATTTGGAGGGAAAAGTTCTACAATAAAATAAGAGTTTATAAACTCTTTATTAAAAAAAGCTTAAATTGTGTTCTATGACTAACCTTTATTCTATGGTCCCTTTGACCCAAGGGACGGTTCCTGGCACATCTTTTTGAGATTTAGTTTCTGGGAAGTTTTCAGCAAACCTCTCTCGTGCTTTCTCCCAATTCTTTTTGCTCTTGTTTTGAAGAATGTGAACATCTTCAATTGAAGATGGTTTGCCGGTCCCCAAGCCTGCATGTGTTCGCCGAAGTTGAAGCTGGATCTGTTACCAAAATTGAGCAGAGGATTCACTATAGAGTCTAAATACACTGAAATTTGCTATACCTAACTTGGTACTTTAATTCTTTGATTTACAAAGACTGATGCAAAAGATAAACCTGTCAAATCTATCAAACACATGCAGGAATGCATACATGATTCTATATAGAACTTGAAGCCATTCATCTACATTGTCTTGCTTATCAGTAACTACAGCGGACACTGTAAAGAAAACAGAGTACTCCTTAAAGAGTAGCCACCAAATTTCACCAAGATGCCACAGAGGCTGCCATCCCACCTTAAGAAGAAGAAAAGGCAATGGACATACTTAAACCTACTGCTGCTCTAGCCTTGCCTAAGAAAGTAAAAGCGGAGATCAAACATGAAGAGTCATAAAGAGAGGAAGGTCTGGCTAGCTCAGTTGATTAAGTGACCGACTCTCAGTTTTGGTTAAGGTCATGATCTCATGGGTTGATCTCATGATCTCCACAGTTGTGGGACTGTGCCTGGCATTGGGCTCTGCACGTACATGCTCTCTAAAATAAATCAATCAATCTTAAAAAATAAATAAATAAGAGCCACAAATAGAACTTGAGTATTTTCATAAGATGAGGGGCAGGACTTCTGATTGTTTTCAGAACTATTAAAAGCTACCCGTGCTGAGTGCCTACTGTATGCTGGCCACCATACTAAAGGCTTTAGCTTCACCTTGGAAATACCCCTAGGAAAACAGTTCTTATAATCCCCATTTTTACATATGAAAACTGAAGTCCAAACCTGCCCTAAGTCACACAATTAGTAAGTGATAGAACACCTATTCTAACAAAATAATTCTATTTTGTAGGTTTGGCTATAAAATCCATGTTCTTCTCATTGTACCTCAATAAGTGAGAAAATTCACATTAACCCTCACACTGATCCATCCATTATTTCCTTAGGCACCAGATAATTACCAAAAAAGTTCTGTAATCATGTTACCTTGTAAGGTTTTTGTAAAAGATAATCTAAACCTCTGATGAACCATGGGGACTGCAAAATTAATTAGTGCATTGTTTTCCAGACACTATTCCCTTTATTGCTTGTTACATCACCTGATTCTTAAATCTAAAACAGATACAGGATCTGCCTGTTGGTATAGTAACACTGTGGGGGTGCAGGGATGGCTAGTCGGTTAAGCGTCTGACTCTTCATTTCAGCTCAGATCTGAGATGGAGCCCCATGCAGGGCTCTGTGCTCAGTGAGGAGTCTGCTTGAGATTCTCTCTCTTTGTCTCCCTCTGTCCCTCCCCTGCTTGTGCTCTCACTCTCTCTTAAATGAATAAATCTTTAAAAAAACAAAACAAAAAACCCACCAGGAAACAAAAACAAAAACAACACAAAACAATGTGATGTGTGTGTGTGTGTATTTGGTAACTATGAATGCCACAAAGACAGTAATATGTCTACTTGTGCTTGACACTATATTACTGGCACTAAGGTACAAAGCAAGTACACAGTAAATACACCTGCTGTACGAATAAAGAATGAAAGAAAACACTCATCTTACCGGAATTTTCATTCCTCCACCATCCTTCCCTAGGCCCTCTCCTTTTTTCCAACCCATCTTCTCCAACATCTTCCGACCTTTGTTGCTATCAGTAATCTCACTTTAAAGGAAATTAAGAAGATAGTTGATTTTGAAAAGGCCATGTAGGTCACATTTATAATAAACTAATAAATTAAAAGTAAGTGGTACAAATACTATAGAAAACTGTTTGGCCTACCTAATACAGTTAAATAAATTCTCTTATATATATTACTTAAAAGAAAAACATTCTGGTGCACAAAAAAAAAAAACAACCATGTATGAGAATGCTTCTCCTGTGGGCACCTGGGTGGCTCAGTTGGTTAAGTGACTGCCTTCAGCTCAGGTCGTGATCCTGGAGCCCTGGGATCGAGCCCCACATCAGGCTCCCTGCTCGGCAGGGAGTCTGCTTCTTCCGCTGACCTTGCTCCTCATGCTCTCTCTATCATCCTCTCTCTCCCAAATAAATAAATAAAATCTTAAAAAAAAAAAAAAAGGCAATGTTTCTGTCACAAATCTAGTAACTTTAAGTTGGAAATAATCCAGATGTCTATCAATGGTAAAATGTTACATGAATATGCAAGAGAATATTATACAGCACTGAAAATAAAATATACCTAACAAAGTAATGTTGGACAAAAAGAATTCAGACACAAATTAATACCGAATTATCCCGTATATTTAAAAATTCAAAAACAAGTGAAATGAATCTGTTCCTACTGGAAGTCAGGAAAGTGGTTGTCTTAAGGGAGGAAACAGGAATTAGTGATGAAAAGGGGGCATTAGGAGAGGCAGGTTTCTGGGGATTACTGATCATTTTCTATTTCTTGACCAAGAAATGTATACTCTACAATGTGTAATCTTAAAATATGTTACTGATAGTGATACTTACATTTGTATATTTTTATGTATATAAATTATACACCAATAGAAAAATAAAAGTAAAATTAAACAAAACTCTCTCATTCACTATTTGCATTTTGTTCTATGATTTTATGTTCTGCTAGTTTAAGGATATTTTAATTTTATGTTCCATCACACTATATTTTCAGTTCTACAAAATATGTTAAATTAGCTCAATAACAGTAAACCAAGCAATGTCAGACCAATGTATTTCATTTTTTATTTCTGCCTTCTAATTTAATGCTATCTTTGTATTTTCCAGCAATTATATAAAAAATATTAAACTTAAAAAAATCATCATGTTGTTTATATATCTAATTCATAATGCTGTATTTCATCAAGGTTGATGGATGCAAGATGCACTGCTATTTTATGTACCATTAAGAAAACACTGCTGTCATATATATGTAACTAAAACTCTATCCAAGTACTATATTTTAGAATTAATAAAATACATTTAATCAAAGTTTATGGTTAGTTGTCAGTCTTACACAAAAGATTTAAATTCTAATTAAACCCCGAATTCATATTCTGGAAAAAAAATGCTAGTATATGACCAAATGCAGAAATATAGCCATATCATATAGGCCACAAAAATCACATTTTTCATGTTATCAGTGCTACTTTACCAAAAGAAAAAAAATGAACCAAAGAAAAATAAGTAAGAAAAATAGTATTTCAGAGTCAACAAGAACAAAAGTAGGTGAGTATTAAAATAATTATAAAAAATACCCCCCCAAAACACAGTTCATACTAATTTCTTACTAATCCAAACTTTAAAATATCTAGTATATAAAAAATATGTTCAATCAGGGGCCCCTGATGGCCCAGTCAATTAAATGTCCAGCTCTTGATTTTGGCTTGGGTCATGAGCTTAAGCCCTGCATTGGGATCTGCAATGGGCTTGGAGCTTCCTTGAGATTCTCTATCTCCCTCTCCCTCTGCCCATCCTTCCCCCACTCCACCAGATTCAAGGCTCTCTAAAAAAAAAGTTCACTCAAGGGCATGGCTAGAATGTTAGGTATGTGTATATATGTCTGTTTAAGTATTAGTACTCTCATATATGCTAAGTAATCTTCTATGGAATGGAATTCTAATATTAAAAGAAAATGTAAATAGAGACAGTATTTCCATCTTGTTAAGAACCATTCCTTTAGGGAGGCGCCTGGGTGGCTCAGTCGTTAAGTGTCTGCCTTCAGCTCAGGTCATGATCCCGGGGTCCTGGGATCGAGCCCCACATCAGGCTCCCTGCTCAGTGGGAAGCCTGCTTCTCCCTCTCCCACTCCTCTGCTGTGTTCCCTCTCTTGCTGTATCCCTCTCTGTCAAATAAATAAAATCTTTAAAAAAAAAAAAAAAAAAAAAAAAAAAGAACCATTCCTTTAGGGGCACCTGGGTGGCTCAGTGGGTTAAAGCCTCTGCCTTCGGCTCGGGTCATGATCCATTGAGCCCCGCATCGGGCTCTCTGCTCAGCGGGGAGCCTGCTTCCTCCTCTCTCTCTCTGCCTGCCTCTCTGCCTACTTGTGATTTCTGTCTTTCAAATAAATAAATAAAATCTAAAAAAAAAGAACCATTCCTTTAAAGACTAATTACCAGTATATATCGTCCTATAAGTCACACTACTCTATGAATGTGATTACAGTACAAAGAATGTTTTGAAATTAAAACTTAGTACTCACGAATGAACAGATGCAGGAGCATCATCTCTTTGGAAAGTCCCTTCACTTCCAATCTGCTCCCTCCGTTTTCCAGCTCTATCTTTGTATTTTGGATTCTTCAATGCCTTTTCATCTTCATAGTCTGTATTCTTTATAAACATGAAATATTCATTGAAGAAAACAAACTGATACATAAAAATGAACTGTGTATTTACTTTACGGTAAATATGGTTCAATGTAGTCTCTATTAAAACAAATTAAAACAGGCTATGACATAAATTAAGACAATTATGTTAGAGTATGCTATTTTCATTCTATCTCCTTTGAAAGGTTTATATTACTTCAAGTTGTAGAACATAAACTGCATATAGAAGATAATATAAATCACATATAAATTGTAGTATGTAATCGTAAGTGAATATATAGTACATTTTGAGTTAGTATTGTGTACGCATATTCTCATGAACTGCCAGTATTCAAAGAAATATGTAAAACTCCTGGGTTTGGCAAAACATTGATGACTTCTTTTCTCTAAGGGACTGAAAGTTCCAACAGACCTAAAATAGTTAGGTGTTATCCCTCAGGAGGGAAAAAGGTAGAAAGTGTTTAAAAAGTGGAAAAGAGCAGGTACTCTTTTGCCATGGCAATTAAAATAGATTTTTGCTTTGATATAGCTCCATTTATATGATTAGTCAGCCACTCAAGAAATATTTACTGAATAAAAGGTGTGGTATGCAAAGAACTTTGTAATCCCAGAAGGCAGACACATCTGTTTTCAGTATGCTATTGTCTGACTGGTTCGACAATGAGTATGCATAAGACACAGCAGTGGCACAAAAGAAGAGGTAGTCAATTTCGCTTGTGGCTTCAAGGCTTCTTTCTTTCCCTTTCTTCTGACTTGTTGATCTTTATATAAATCCCTGAAAGATGCTAGGGAATGTTAATAAAATTCAAGGTAAGTACCACAGAAATTTTTACTTAATTTTGATTTTAAAGGGAGAAGAAAAATATAGAACCACCAACCCTAATAGGTTTCCCCCCAGAAGATAAGAGAGTTAAAACTTTTGAGAAAACATTTTATCCTCTCCTTATTATCTTCTATTTTCCTTCCAAATTAGCCCCTCAATATTTTTTCTATTATGATTTTTCCTAGTGTGAAAGTTAACAACAAAAAACACAATTCTGCAGAAAAATATGTTATTCTGGCAGAAAAATATGTTATTCTGGCAGCATTTTTTCCCACAAATTCATGAAGTTTTAAAACCACTGGACAAATGCACTTAAGCCCTAGATTCCAGGGGCACGCGGCTGGCTTGGTCAGAGAAGCATGCAACTCTTGATCTGCGGGTCATGAGGTCAAGTCTCACGTTTGGTGTAAAGATTACTTAAATAAAAACAAAATAAATAAAATATAAAAAAAAAAAACCTAGATTCCATAGCTAATTCTGCCACTTAGCAGCTGAGTGACCCTTAGCTTAGGTCCTCAAATGTAAATGGAATACTAATTACCTTCCTCATCTACTTTTTAAAAAATGTTTTCTTAAAAATGTTACTGTCGGGGCGCCTGGATGGCTCAGTGGGTTAAGCTTCTGCCTTCGGCTTGGGTCATCATCTCAGGGTCCTGGGATCGAGCCCCACATCAGGCTCTCTGCTTGGCAGGGAGCCTGCTTCCTCCTCTCTCTCTCTCTCTCTGCCTGCCTCTCTGCCTACTTGTGATCTCTCTCTGTCAAATAAATAAATAATATCTTTTAAAAAAATAAATAAAAATGTTATTGTGATAATTAACAATACATAATTAATGTTACACATAAAATACACAATTAGATATGTCTGAAATTTGTATATACCTTTGAAACCATCACCATGATCAAGATAATAAATAAATCTATCTCCCTTAAAAGTATCCTCAACCTTCTTTGTAATCCACCCCTAGAGAGCCTTTCTTGCCTCTCTTGTATCCAGGCAACCACTAATCTTTCTGTCATGATATGCTAGTTTGCTCTCTTTAGAATTTTATATAAATGGATGTATATAGCACATATACTCATGTTGTCTGGCTTCTTTATTTCAGCATAATTATTTTAGGATTTATTCCATACTGCAGCCTGTATCATCAGCTCATTTTTTTATTGCTAAAGAGTATTTGACCATATAGATATACCATAATTTGTTTATCCATTCATGATAGATACATGAGTTTTTTCCTATTTCTGGTTACTAGAGAAAAAGCTGCTAATACCACAATGAAATACCACTTCGCACGGATGAGAATGGGTAGTATGCAAAAGACAAGAAATAGAGTGTTGGTGAGAATGTGGAGAAAAAGGAATCCTCACGCACTGTTGATCGGAATGTAAATTAGTCCAACTACTATGGAAAACAGGATGGAGGTTCCTCAAAAAATTAAAAATGGAAATACCATAGGATCCAGGAATTCCACTACTGTATATTTGCCCAAAGAAAATGAAAAGACTAATATGAAAAGATACAAGCACCCCTATGTTTATTGCAGCATTATTTACAATAGCTGTGATATGGAAGCAGCCCTAGAGTTCACCAAGAGATGAATGGGTGAAGATGTGATGTACAGGGGTGCCTGGGTGGCTCAGTAGGTTAAAGCCTCTGCCTTCGGCTCAGGTCATGATCCCAGAGTCCTGGGATGGAGCTCCGCATCAGGCTCTCTGCTCAGCAGGGAGCCTGCTTCTCCTCCTCCTCTTTCTGCCTGCCTCTCTGCCTACTTGTGATTTCTGTCTGTCAAATAAATAAATAAAATCTTAAAAAAAGAAAAAAAAAAGATGTGTACACAGACGTGTACACACACACACACGTATATTAGTCAGCCATTAAAAATGACATCTTGTGTTTTGGAATAACATGGATGGAAGTTAATATGCTAAGTGAAATTAAGTCAAGAGAATGACAAATGCAACATAACATCACTTATATATAGAACCTAAAAAACAAACAAAAACTAGCAACAGAGAACTAGAATACAGTACAAGCTGGTGGTTGCCAGAGGGGAGGGGGGGAAATGGGGAGGTGGGGGTAGGCAAAATAGGTGAAGGGTTTTAAGAGATACAAATTTCCAGTCATAAAATAAGTAAGTTAGGGAGGTAAAAAGTACAGCATAGAGAATATAATTAATAATATTTTGGTAACATTATATGGTGACAGATGGTAACTCCATTTACTGTGGTAAGTATCCCGTAATGCACAGAACTGTCAAGTCATTATGTTTTCCATGTGAAACTGACAACTCTGTGTTGTCAACTCTATGTTGGTAAAACATGGTAAAACACGTCAACTATATGTCAACTATACTTTGGTAAAAAAAAAATAAAAATTTTTTAAAAAGATTTTCAAAAGAAAGAAAAAACCATCATAAACATTTGTTTCTAAGTCTTTGTATGAACATATGCTTTCATTTCTCTTGGGAGTAGAATGGTGAATCACATGGTAGGCATACATTTAACCTTCAGAGAAACTACTATTTTCTTTTCTTTTCTTTTTAAAGATTTTATTTATTTATTTGATAGAGATCACAAACAGACAGAGAGGCAGGCAGAAAGAGAGAAGGGGAAGCAGGCTCCCTGCCAAGCAGAGAGCCCGATGTGGAACTCGATCCCAGGACCCTGAGATCATGACCCGAGCTGAAGGCAGAGGCTCACCCACTGAGCCACCCAGGCGCCCCAAGAAAACTACTATTTTCCAAAGCAACTGCACCACTTTATATTCTCACAAGCAATATATGAGAATTCCAGCTTCTCCATGTGCCTACCAACATTTGATGTGGACAGTCTTTTTACCTGGTTTTAATTTGCAACTTCCCAGCAATACTAGACATCTTTTCATGTGTTTAGCTGCCATCTGTACATCTGCACTGGTGAAGTGTCTATTTAAATCTTCTGCTCACTTTTATTTATTTTTTTTTTTTTAGATTTTTTTTATTGGGGCACCTGGATGCCTTAGTCAGTTAAGCATCTGCCTTCGGCTCAGGTCATGATCCCAGTGTCCTGGGATTCAGCCCCACACTGGGCTTTCTGCTCAGCAGGAAATCTGCTTCCCTCTCTCTCCCTCTGCCCCTCCTCCCTGCTTGTTCTCTCTCCCTCACTCTCAATACCTCTTTAACATTTTACTTATCTGAGAAGGAGGGAGAGCAAGCGAGCAAGCACAAGCAGGTTGGGGGGTAGAGGGAGAAGGAGAAATAGACTCTCTGAGGAGCAGGGAGTCCAATGTGGGGCCCAATCCCAGGATCCTGCAATCATAACCTGAGCTGAAGGCAGACACTTAACCAACTGAGCCACCCAGGCATCCCCTTTTTGCTCATTTTTTAAATTTAAAGATTTTACTTATTTATTTGAGAGAAAGACAGAGAGGGCAAGCATGAGCAGGGGAAAAGGGCAGTTGGAGAGGAAGAAGCAGGCTGCCTACTGAGCAGGGAGCCCAAGGCAGGGCTCAATCCCAGGACCCTGGGATTATGATAGGAGAAAAAGGCAGCCGCTTAACCAGTTGAGCCACCCAGGTGCCTCTCTTTTGCCCATTTGTAAATTATTTTCTTATTAACAGGCAGAAGACATGAATAGACATTTTTCCAAAGAAAACATCCAGATGGCTGACAGGCACATGAAAAGATGCTCAACATCACTCATCATCAGGCAAATACAAATCAAAACAAGATACCACCTCACAACCTGTCAGAACAGCTAAAATTAACACAGGGAACAAAAGATGTCTGCGAGGATGTGGAGAAAAGGGAAACCCTCTTACACCGTTAGTGGGAATTCAAACTGGTGCAGGCACTCTGGAAAAAAGTATGGAGATTTCCCGAAAAGTTAAAAATAGAACTACCCTACGATCCAGCAATTACACTAGTAGGCTATGTATCCCAAAGGATAAAAAAAATACAGATTCAAAGGGGCACATGCACCCAATGTTTATAGCAGCGTTAGCAACAATAGCCAAACTATGGAAAGAGCCCAGGTATCCATCAACCAATTAATGGATAAAGAAGAGGTGGGGTGTGTGTGTGTGTGTGTGTGTGTGTGTGTATGTATATAATGGAATATTACTTAGCCACTAAAAAGAATGAAATCTCGTCATTTGCAAGGACATGGATGGAATGAGAGTGCATTATGCTAAGCGAAGTCAGTCACTCAGATAAAAATGAATATCATATGATTTCAATTGTATGTGGGATGTAAGAAAAAACAAATGACTATATGGGAAGGAAAAAAAAGAGAGACAGAAGCAAAATACAAGAGACTCCTAACACTAGAGAACAGAGGGAGGGTTGATGGAAGGAGATGGGTGGGGGGGATGGGTTAAATGGGTGATGGGTATGAAGGAGGGCATTTGTTATGATGATTACTGGTGTTATACTTAAGTGATTAATCACTAAATTTATTCCTAAAACCAATATTACACTGTATGTTAGCTAGAATTTAAATAAAAATTAGAAAAATAAAAAATGAATAAATAAATAAACACAAATTGTTTTCTTATTGTTTTAGGATTTTGTTATATATTCCAGATATGATCTATGATTTTCTTTTTTTATTTTTTAAAAGATTTTATGTATTTATTTGACAGACACAGCAAGAGAGGGAACACAAGCAGGGAGAGTGGAGGAGGGAGAAGCAGGCATCCTCCTGAGCAGGGAGCCCGATGTGGGGCTCGACCCAGGACCCTGGAATCATGACCTGAGCTAAAGGTAGATGCTTAAAGACTGAGCCACCCAAGCGCCCCAAGATCTATGATTTTTATCAGATTAAGGATTTGTAAATATTTTTCCGAGTGGGTGGCTTATCTTTCATTCTCTTTTTTTAAGTAGGTTCCCACGCCCAATGTGGAGACCAGTGATGGCTTGAACTCACCATCCTGAAATGAAGACCTGAGCTGAGGTCAAGAGTTAGATTCTCAACCAACCGAGCCACCCAGGGGCCTCATGTCTTTTCATTCTTTTAAATAGTGTCCTTGGATGAACAGAAGTTTTGGAGGAAGTACAATTTATTAATTTACCCTTCTATAGATTGCGCTTTTGGTGTTAGGTATCTTAAAAAAACCTTTGCCTCTAGAAACTTTGAAGTTTTAAATTTGTATTTATGATCCACTTTGAGTTCATTTTTATACATTATAAGATCAAAGTTATTTTGTTTGTTTTTGCGTATTGCTGTCCAAGTGCTCCAACACATTTGTTGGGAAAGACCCTCCTTTCTCCACCAAAGTGCCTTTATACCTTTGTTGAAAATCATACACACACACACACATATCCCCTCATACACACCTACGTATCTGTCTGTGAATCTATTCATTATTCTATTATCTGTTCTATCGACTCATTATTCTGTTCCCTTGACTTATTCATCTTTATGCCAATACTATACTGTCTTAATTACTGTGGTTTAAAGTATGTTTTGGGATCAGTACCAGTACTCCAACAATGTTCTTCAATGGCACCATCTTAATCCAAGTTTTTTAAAAACCAAAAGTGGCTACTTGAATGTTGGGTATTATTACCATTTTTATACTCCAGCCTCAATAGTTGTTGAAGTAAATAGTAACCAACTAAAAGAAATTACATAAATCTTGAAATCATTCCAAACAGCCATATTTCTATATATAAAATGGACTATGTATATCTAAAAACATTTTTACTCAAAACCAGATGCATAATTAACAAATGTTAACTGTATTTAACATCCTTACCTGCAAACCATATTTTACTCGTATTTTCTTTAATTCTTTTCTCCTTTCCAACTCTTTTTCCTCCTTACTTAGTGTTGGACCAACTAAAAGGAAAAAGTTGAGTTTGGTTTAAAAGAAAAAATTCTAAGTCTGATAGATTTTACACAAAATTAATATTGTTATTTAATAATAAAAAATTAATACTATCCATCTGCATTTAACTAAAAGTTCAAATAAACATTAATATAAAAGAATCTTGGATTGCAGTGATGTCCTTTCAGCATTTTGGTAACTAAATCTACTTGGAAAGTAAACCAAGTCCCAAAGACTACAGGAATGCTACTGTATAGGTAACAAAAGAACACTAAACATCTTAATTTTCCGATATGATTATTATAATGGAATTTCGAATGCAGAAATATTATTAATTTTCTAAAGGAATATAGGCAAGTAAAAGTCACCGAATCTAAGATTCACATTACTGTGTAATGTACCATACTCATTTTCATCATCTAGAATCAGAAAAAAAAAAAATATAATGAACACATACAGTTGGCATTTGGGGGAAAACGATGTTAAAAAAAAAACTTCTTACTGGTTCTAAGTATTTATTCAAAATTTAAAAGCCTTTGAGGAGTGGATTTAAGTAAGATAACAACCTCTTACAGTGTTGTTATAGAAAACAATGGTATATATAGATAGATAGATAATAGAGCAACAGAAGTTCTGTTGCTTTCCTAAGGGAAAGCAAACATATTGGGGTGCCCGGGTGGCCCAGTCAGTTAAGAATTTGCCTTCAACTCAGGTCACGATCCCCAGGTCCTGGGATCAAGACCCACACTGGGCTCCCTGCTCAGCTGCGAGTTTGCTTCTCCCTCTGTCCCTCAAGCTTGCTCTCTCTCTCAAGTAAGTAAAATCAGAAAGAAAGAAAGAAAGGAAGGAAGGGAGGGAGAGAGGGAGAGAGGGAGGGAGGGAGGGAGGGATGGATGGATGGATGGAGGAAGAAAACATATCAATCAATTCTTAATACCTCGGCCTATTATATTATTATATGACAGAGTTTAACTATGGATGACTTTTTCATATCCGTAAATAGAAGTCAAAAGGAAACCAATCTTCACTCTAGTTACAATTTACTCTAGTTACAATTCACTCTAGTCACAATTAACCTTTTGAAGGACATTTAGCTATCACTACCATGCTGCTTCCAAAGCCTATTAAACTTTATTAGCAAAAATAGCTAATAATTACCTTATGGGTCAGAAAGCAACCTAATGCTATAATAGCACAACTAAATTGTTGCAGAGAAAAATTAACTAAAATCACAATCTACTAGCTTGAAAAAATCTATTAAAATCATAATCGACTAGCTTAGGTTTCAAATTTCAAATATATGTCATTTCTTAGTCTCATGTGATAATATTCACTAAAATATAAATGTATCTCAATACAGTATTACATCAATTAAATATGAAGCTGGTAGTTGATACTTTATAGTTTTTTAGAATACTCCAGTGAATTCAACAGAAAAGTTATCATGCTTACATATAACAGTATGTTTCACATACCAAAAGATTCATCTTTCTTATCAAGACGAAGGTGAGCTCTAACCTGTCCTGGTTCACAGCCATCACAGGTATCACTGCCAGGGTGGATGTGAAAAGACAGTACGGTCTCTCCAATTTTCACTTCATCACCATGTTCAAGGACGTAAGGGTCACATTTAGTTTTAGGCTAAAGGAAAAAATTACAACACAGAAACCCAAGAGAGTTACGTAAAATTATTTTATGTCTACTCTAAGTAATATCTGATTAGAACAAAAAAATATTTAGGATGGTTCTCAATGAGACAGACACACATATGTACACACAGCACACATTTCCACAACTTGAGGATGATACAATGTTCAACTAGTGGAGAAGATACCTGAACTGAGCAACTTCTTTTATATTATCAAAACCCGCTAATCTCATCTCCATGCGTAATCCTAGAGAAATACCCAACCCAAACATCAAACAATCTATTACCAAAATGAATAACCATCACAGTCAAAAAGATGAAATATTAAGGGGCTAGGTGTATATTTCCCTTTTTTTCTCTTCTTTTCTGATAATTCAGTTTTGTATCACTCTTTATTCTTATAGACTAAGGACTTCCCCACCCTCTTCCATTTACTTTCTTCCATATGTTATGTGCCAAGCATCTTGCCAAATGTTGGTGATACAAGAGCTAACTGGATAGACATAGGCCCTGTCTTCAAGGAGTATCCAATTTAGCAACACTTTCATTTAAACAATTTTTTTAAAAATACAAAAAAAGGAGTGCCTTTTAAGTTACTGTAAGACCATTTACTCTGAAGAGCTTTAAAATGCATTTACTTCTAAAATAAGGCATAAGTCCATAATTAGAAGATAAAACTCAAAAAGAGTTAAGTATCCACTTGCTATATACTTTTTTCAGCCCTATCTGGGAATCCCCTTTCATGTAATGCATTTGGGCTTGAATAGTAATCTGACCCAAATTTTAGGTTTAACAACTATGGCCTTCAGAATAAAAATTTCAGTGCATTCTTTAAGACTTACGTGCAAGTAATAAATATATACACACTCACCTGAAGAATCTGTTTTCCATTAACAATTGTACCATTTTGACTACCTTGATCCACAAGAACGTAACTTTGTAAGTCATGGTCAAAATAAATTTCTGCATGAAACTTAAAAAAAAAAGAAAAAAAAAGAATGAGGTAATTATAAAGTATAACACTTTTTTAAAAAGATTTTATTTATTTATTTCACAGACAGAGATTACAAGTAGGCAGAGAGGCAGGCAGAGAGAGAGGGGGAAGCAGGCTCCCCGCTGATCAAAGAGCCCGATGTGGAGCTCGATCCCAGGACCCTGGGATCATGACCCAAAGGCAGAGGCTTTAACCCACTGAGCCACCCAGGTGCCCCATAAAGTATAAACTTTTTTTAAACCATAATTTCTCTCATAGGATATGAGAGACTTAAGTCTATGACAATTTAATTTTTATTATTTTATCTCTCTTTTTTTTTAAAGTAAGGTCTACACCTAACGTGGGGCTCAAACTCCTGACCCCGTCATCAAGAATCGCACCAACTAAGCCAACCAGGTGCCCCAAATTTTACTATTTTTAATGCTTTTTTCCCTGAATACAAAAATACAATGCCTCTGGTAGAAATTTGAAGTCTATGGAAGAAAGTCACCTGTAATTCCACCTACTACTGCCATTAATAATTCAGTGTGTGTCTTATATTTTCTATTTTTATAATATATTTGAGATTAGAGTATTTAAAACATTTGAAACTATTTTTCACCTAATAAAAGTATTGATCTTAAATGTGTAAGCCTGACGATTCACAGACCTGTACCCCTGGGGCAAATAATACATTTTATGTTAATAAAAATAATTTAAAACTTTAAAAAACAAAAAGGCAAAAAAAAAAAAGTATTGGTCTCTATCATTAAAAGTTCTTAATATAAAATATTCAAGATAAACTTTTTCTTTTGAAGATTTTTTTTCTTTTTTTAAGATTTTATTTATTTATGTGAGAGAGAGACAGTAAGAGAGAGCATGAGAGAAGAAAGGGTCAGAGGGAGAAGCAAACTCCCCATGGAGCTGGTAGCCCAATGCGGGATTCAATCCCGAGACTCTGGGATCATGACCTGGGCCAAAGGCAGCTGCTTAACCAGCTGAGCCATCCAGGCGCCCCTAAAGATTCAATTTTTTTCAAAACAATCTCTATACCCAAAATGGGGTTCACACTCCCAACCCCTGAGATCAAGAGTCATGCTCTACTGACTGAGCCAGCCATGTGCCCCTCAAGGTGAACTCCTCAGAGAAGTTTTCTAGATTTTCAATACTCAGGACTAACATTCCCTCCTTGCTCCACAGTACTTTCTTTACATAACAATTACACTACGCAAAATTACTGCATAGGGGATACCTGCTTTAGGGCTAACAATTACTGCTTAGTTTACATTTCTGCTTATGACTCAGTACATATAACACAGATCCTCACATATAATGGCATATACTCAGTACATGTCTATTTAATTGGATAAAGAACTACAGACATTTCATTTAAAATTTCATAAACAATACACTGCTGGTGGGAATGTAAAACTATGTACCTGTTTTAGAAGGATATGGCAGTTCCTCAAAAGGTTAAACAGAGTTACCAAAGGACCCAACAATTCTACTTTTAGGTATATATCAAGAGTAATAAAAACATACAAATAAAAACTTGTACCTGAATGTTCACAGCAGCATTACTCTTAGTAGTCAAAAAGTGGAAACAATTCAAACAATAACTGATTAACAAAATGTAGTATATCCATACACTGACATTATTATTTGGTAATAAAGAGAAATGAAATACTGATATATGCTACAACATGAATGAATCCTGAAAACGTATTAGGTAAAAACAACTATATATTATAGGATTCTATTTACGTGACGTGCAGAACAAGCAAATCCACAGAAACAGAAAGCGGACTGTGGTTGCCTAGGCCTGTGAGAGTTGAAAGGAAATGGGGAGTGACTATTACTGTTTTTTCTATGGTGATGAAAATGTTCTGAAACTGGGCGCCTGCGTGGCTCAGTCAGTTATGCGTCTGCCTTCAGTTCAGATCATGATCTCACGGTCCTGGGATTGAACCCTGAACTGGGCTCCCTGCTCAGCTGGGAGGCTGTCTTCCCTTTCCCTTTGCCCCTCCTTCTCATCCTCTCTCTCTCCCTCAAATAAATAAATAAAAGCTTTAAAAAAAAAGGTGGGGGGGATGTTCTGAAACTGATTGTGGTGATGCCTACACAACTCTAAATTCACCAAAAAAACCTTTGAATTACACACTTTCAATGCATAAATTGTATACAGGATGTGGACTGTATCTCAATGAAGTTGTTCTTAAAATTTTTCATAAACAGGGGTGCCTGGGTGTCTCAGTTAAGTGTCTGCCTTCAGGTCAGGTCCTGTCCTGGGTCAAGCCCACATCAGGCCCCCTGCTTAGTGGGGAGCCTGCTTCTCACCCTACTTGTGCTCTCTGTCAAATAATAAATAAAACCCTTGAAAAAAAAGAAGAAAAAAAAAAGTTTTCAGAAACAAACTAATTATAAAGTGTTCCAAAAACACAAAAGAATATACTGAACTGGTCTACCCATGACCCAGCTTTAATATATTTTGCCTTATTTGACCCAGATATTTATTTTTTAGGCTTTATTTTATTTTATTTGACAGAGAGAGGGCGTAAGTGGGGAGAGGGGCAGAGGGAGATAGAGAATCCCCAGCAGATTCCAGGCTGAGCATAGAGCCCAAAATAGGGCTGGATCTCAGGACACTGAGATCATGACCTAAGCTGAAATGAAGAAACTTCACTAACTGAGCCACTCAGGCCCCCTTGCCTCAGATATTTAAAAAAATATATTATTATTCTTGGATGTGTAACTCATTCTGTTCATCCCACACCCTTTCTTTTCAAAGGTTTAATATTTAATCATGATATTACTTTCACCCCATATGTATGCATCCATAAACAATTCATGTTTATTTTGCCTGGTCTGGAACTTGACATAAATGGGAATTACACTGTATGAATATTTTCTTGAGATGTAACTTATATACAGAAAATTCACAGGTCTTAAATTTAGTTTGAGAAGTTCCGACAAACATATGCTACTGTACGTATTTCTTTCATTTTGCTTCTTTGGCTTAACATTATATTGTGAGGTACACTGAGTTGTGTACAGTTTTGCCATTTTGCTGAATGGTAAAATTCACTGTAGCATTCTTCAACACATTCTTCTGATGATGAACATTCAGTTTTTTCATCCCAAGGTTTTACTATTTTTTAAGATGTTTCTATAAATATTCTTATATTCTTATTCATATATATGCAACCTTATAGTAGACAATGCAAGGGTTTTTCAGGGGTATATTCTTTTTTTTTTTTTTTTTAATTATTTATTTGACAGAGACTGAGAGAGCACAAGCAGGCAGAGCAAAGGGGGAAGGAGAAGCAGGCTCCCCACTGAGCACGGAGCCTGATGCGGGGCTCAATCCCAGGACCCTGGAATCATGACCTGAGCTGAAGGTAATCCCTTAACCAACCAACCAACTGAGCTACCCAGGTGCCCTTCAGGGGATATTCTTAAGAATGAAAGTACTAAGTCATAGTATGTGCAAATCCTAAACTTTATTAGATACTGCCATAATGTTTTCCAAAGTGGTATAATCAATTTATATTCCCAAAAACAAACTATAAGAATTTTCTTACTCTATATAGTCTTAGCCAACATTTGGTATTATCAGAATCTCCAGTTTTTGCAAGCGTAACAGATATGAACTTAAATCTCATCATGATTTTAATTTGTACTTCCCCAATTACTACAAAGACTGAAACCTTGTACTTTTTAGCCACATGGATTCCCTCTTCTGCAAATTTGCTCTTCATGTCCTTCATACATTTTTTTCAGCTGGGTTCTTTAGAATACTAATCACGATACCAAAGCATTTACATAGTTTCAAGGTTTTTTTTTATTTGAAATTTTATTCCAAAGAGCTGTTTTAAATTATGCTCCCAAGAGGAGTGAAATTTAATAGATATGACAAATGAAAACTGACATCTTGACTTCATTTGTATTTCTTAAAATTTTTAGAAAGACTGAATGGTTTTCTCATAGTAATGATACCCCCTGCATTGTGAATTGTTCATTCATATACTTCGCTCACTTATCTATCAGTGTCACAGTCGGGTTTGAAAAAAATGAATCTGTATGAGATTTTAGAACATAAGAGATATATATTTTGTCATATTTGTCTTACTGTCGTACTCTGCCTTTTTTTTTTTTTTAAGATTTTATTTATTTACTTGACAGAGAGCACAAGTAGGCAGAGCAGCAGGCAGAGGGAGAGGGAGATGCAGGCTCTCCACTGAGCAGGGAACCCGATGCAGGGCTTGATCCCAGGACTCTGGGGATCCTGGGATCCCCAGGATCCCTGAGCTGAAGACAGCTGTTTAACCGACTGAGCCACCCAGGCACCCCTTTTCCTTTTAATTATTATTAAGTAAATCCTACATCCAACATGGGACTTGAACTCCCAACCTGAGGATCAAAAGTTCCACATTCTACTGACTGAGACAGCTAGGTGCCCCACGTACTCTGCCTTTTAAATTTTTTTAACAAAAACTTAAAACTTAAATTACTCAAAATTAATGTTTTCTGTGATTTTTTTCCCCATTTTTTTAAACTCAGAAGGTCTTCCCCTATCCAGTGATAGATTCCATTTTTCCCTAATATTAAAAGAAGTGTATGGATTTTTTTATTTTTTTCACCTACCTGGATATATGTGATATATAGTCAAACTGATTTCATAAAGTAACAAACCATTTACCCCATCAGTGAATATCTTGGTTTTAAAGAAAGAAAAAGCAGAAATGCCGCTAGAGAACTACCTATATTTTATTTTATTTTAAAGATTTTATTTATTTATTTGACAGAGAGAGATCACAGGCAGGCAGAGGCAGGCAGAGATAGAGAGAAGGAAGCAGGCTCCCTGCTGAACAGAGAGCCTGACTCGGGGCTCAATCCCAGGACCCCGGAATCATGACCTGAGCTGAAGGCAGCAGCTCAACCCACTGAGCCAGCCAGGCGCTGGAAGAACTACCTATATTTTAGATTGAATTGCTATTTAAATCAGACTGGGTTTTCTTTGGAGGCAGAAGGGTCATAGCAAAATAAAAAAAGCAAGATAATCTGGACCGAGTTAAGATTACGAAAATTTTATCCCTTCTGAATGAGTTGAAACAAAGTAAAAATAAGTGGACTTTCAAACTATAATGGAAAACAGATTTCATTCCCTAAAGAAAAAAAAAAACACATAAAATCTATACCTTAAATTCATATTATAGTCTACTAAATAAAAACAAAATGGAGATGATGAAAGGTCAGAAAAAGATAACCACCATAGAAGAGAGGGAAAAACTACAGAAAATACAGTAAAGAAAAAGATAAATACTAAATATAAAGAGTATCAGTAGCAAAACCTTTCGTTTTTCTTCTTGTAACTAAAGTTACAAGCAACTCTGCTCTGTTTTAAAAACCCAAGTATTCCTTTTCCTGAAACCATAGTTCTTGAGTTGTAAAATACTCTAGACTCAACCACCTAATAAAATAACCATCTAATATAGGATCGGGACGGAGACAAACTATAAGAGACTCTTAATCTCACAAAACAAACTGAGGGTTGCTGGGGGGAGGGGTATAGGGAGAGGGTGGTTGGTTATGGACACTGAGGAAGGTATGTGCTATGGTGAGTGCTGTGAAGTGTGTAAACCTGGCGATTCACAGACCTGTACCCCTGGGGCTAATAATACATTATATGTTAATAAAAATAAATAAAATAAATAAAATTGAAGCAGGAAAATGTAAAACAAATAAATAACCATCTAATAAAAGTAACCATCTAATAAAATAGCCTGAATCCAGGTCTGATTCAATTTTGAACTGCCAAATCAAGCACACTTATTTCATTCTAAGTATCTGTTAAATGGTTATTACTTTAATACTTAATCTACATTTCTATTCCTGCTCTAGACTGTTAAAAATTAAACATCATTTAGTTTACTCTAATTTTGATAAAGAATTATTCTTGCAAGCAGTGGAATAGAGAAATCTGAATTGCTTTCATTTCCATTACTACCTGGACTATTTCTTTCTACTTTCTACTAAATAAAAAAGCTCCTAAGCTTTCTGTCATAATGAGGGTTTATAAAATCATATCTAGGACTCTATATTGGAAAAATCAAAGAGCTTACCTTACTAACACCAACTTCAGGGATTCGGAGAGTATGCTCCATATCTTTTTCTCTGCAGAGTTAAGTAAAGTGCCTTTAATAATTTTTGAACCACATATAGATTAAACACAGTTAATGAAGAAATTATATTTAAGATTTTGTCGTTGTTTTAAAAGATAATGTTAAAATGCAAGTCTCTCTATCACACTAAGTCATTTCCTTAATCCTACTCTTAATTTCCTGTTTGAAAGAAGTTCCAGGGTTACTTTTACTTTTCGATATATCTACCCCACATTAATAATAAACATCCAGGGGTGCCTGAGTGGCTCGGTCAGTTAAGAGCGCAACTCTTGGTTTCAGATCAGCTCATGATCTCCTGGGTCATGAGATCGAACCCTGAGTCAAGCTCCATGCTAAGGGTAGAGTCTGCTTGAGATTCTCTCCCTCTGCCCCTCCCTACACTCATATGCTGTCTCTCCTGCTCTGAATTAAAAAAAAATCTTTATAAAAAAAGAAAATAATAAACTATCAAGCAGGACAGCATATCCTTTGTACTAACATCATTTAAGATCCATTGACTACATTCCCACCTCTATTACTATATAGAAAGGACTACAAGGACTATATTACTACTATATGAAAGGACTACACTATTCCTCAAGAATTTAAA
The DNA here is from genome assembly GCF_009829155.1 of Mustela erminea. Taxonomy (NCBI): domain Eukaryota; kingdom Metazoa; phylum Chordata; class Mammalia; order Carnivora; family Mustelidae; genus Mustela; species Mustela erminea. Next base: position 62,325,158 of record NC_045616.1, read on the forward strand.
GCTAAGATATTGTAGAGAATATGAATTAAGGATAGATTTTTCTTTCCCGTTGGGAAGTAATGAAATGATCCTACTTACGATTAAAACCTCTCTACCAAACTGAATTACAAAGGGGTAAAAGAAACAGAAAGGAGATTAAATACTAGACAAACACTGGATTTAACTAATGAATTTAAACCTAAAAAGAGCAGTACAAAAAGTAAGAAAATGATAAAATTTCTGTGGCAAAGAGAAGTGTGAACAATATTTTCTGAGTGGGAGAGGGAGGAACATGGATGTCATTCAGTGTTTGACTATTCAACAAGTACCATGAACATTTTATGATAACCGCTTGAGGAATACACAATCCACTGGAATAAGATAAATACACAAACATAGTAACATGAAATATTTTTACCTTCCAATTGTAGCAGGGTTTACAGCTGTAATGATAAAAAGTGATCCTGTCTGCAATACTGGTGATCTAATAACAATTACTCTAATACATGGGGGCCAAATTTTTTCTTCATCTGTTAAAGAAAGAAATGTGTAAGTATTAATTCAAATGCTATGGAAAAAATTTCTAGGCAGGAATAGGAAGCATCCATAAAATAAAATGTATTGAGGAGTGCCTGGGTAGCTCAATCAGTTTAGCACCCAACTCTTAATTTTGGCTTAGGTTGTGATGTCAGAGTCAGGAGTGTCAAGTGTAGGACTCCACGCTGAGCACGGAGTCAGCTTGTCCCTCTCCCTCTGCTCTTCCTTGTGCCCCCAACCGCGTGCTCTCTCTCTCAAATAAATAAAAATCTTTAAAATTAAAAAAAAAATGTATTGTTCTGGGCGACTGAGTGGTTCAGTGGGGTAAGCATCTGTCTTTGGCTCAGGTCATGATCCTGGAGTCCTGGGATTGAGTCCCGCATCAGGCTCCCTACTCAGCATGGGAGTCGTCTTCTCCCTCTGCCTGCTGCTCCCCCTACTTGTGCACTTTCTTTCTCACTCTCCTCCTATCTTAAAAATAAATAAAGTCTTTTTATTAAAAATGTAAGTTTCCTTTAAAAAAATGTATTGATCAAAATCTTAATTCTGTTTGAAACAACCTTCTTAAGTTCTGCTATATGACATACTTGATAAGACTTTAACACTTACCAATTTGAAGTGATCACCCTAAAGATACTCAGGATCTATCACAATTACAAAATAAACAGTTCTCTCTCTTTTTTAAGGTGCTGGAATTTGAAAATATCCTAATCAAGAATTTTCATATTAACTTAGAAAAACTGAGTCCCACTTAAAAAAAAAAGTGAGAGAAACTGTATCAAGAACAAAATAAGCTCATAAAACCTAATGTAATATCCTGAGCTTTATTTTTTTTTTTAATTTTTTTTTAAGATTTTATCTATTTATTTGTCAGGGATAGAGGGAGAGAGAGCGAGCGAGCATAGGCAGACAGAGAGGCAGGCAGAGGCAGAGGCAGAGGGAGAAGCAGGCTCCCTGCCAAGCAAGGAGCCCGATGTGGGACTCGATCCCAGGACACTGGGATCATGACCTGAGCCGAAGGCAGCTGCTTAACCAACTGAGCCACCCAGGCGTCCCATATCCTGAGCTTTAAAAGTATGTCTTTATGGGGCACCTGGGTGGCTCAGCTATTAAGCAACTGCCTTCAGCTCAGGTCATGATCTAGGGTCCTGGGATCGAGCCCTGAATTGGGCTCCCTGGTCAGTGGGAAGCCTGCTTCTCCCTCTCCCACTCCCCTGCTTGTGTTCCCTCTCTCACTATGTCCATCAAAAAATAAATAAAATCTTAAAAAAAAAAAAATGTCTTTATAACCTCATATTAAAAAAAATGTAAGATTTGGGGCACATAGGTGGTACAGTCAGTTGAGTGTCTGACTCTTGTTTTCTGCCCAGGTCATGATCTCAGAGTTGGGAGATCGAGCACTGTGTCAGGCTCCACACTCAGTGCTGAATCTGCTCTAGATTCTCTCTCTCCTTTTCCTTTTCCTTTCCTTCTCTTTCTCTAAAATAAATAAATAAATATATATATATATATATATATTTTTTTTTTTAAGATTTTATTTATTTATTTGACAGAGAGAAATCACAAGTAGTCGGAGAGGCAGGCAGAGAGAGAGAGGGAAGCAGGCTCCCCACTGAGGAGAGAGCCCAATGCGGGACTCGATCCAAGGACCCTGAGATCATGACCTATTTTTTTAAATGTAAGATTTACCATAACATCTATGTAGCTAAGTCATGGACTACACTTTTTTTTAAAAGCTCCTATTCATTTATTTGACAGAGAGAGAGAGAAAATGCATGAAAGTGTGCACTCACAAGCAGGGAGAGCAGCAGAGGGAAAGGGAGAAGCAGGCTCTCTGCTGAGCCAAAAGCCCGATGCAGGGTTCGATTCCAGGACCCTGAGATTATGACCTGAGCCTAAGGAAGCCACTTAACTGACTGAGCCACTCAGGTGCCCCTGGACCACACTTTTTTTTTTTTTTTTTAAAGATTTTATTTATTTATTTTACAGAGAGAGATCACAAGTAGGCAGAGAGGCAGGCAGAGAAAGAGAGAGAGGAGGAAGGCGGCTCCTCACTGAGCAGAGAGCCCAATGCAGGGCCCGATTCCAGGGCCCCAGAATCATGACCTGAGCCGAAGGCAAGAGGCTTTAACCCACTGAGCCACCTAGGCGCCCCTGGACCACACTTTTTAAATGTAATTTACTTTTCCCCTCAGTTACAAAAGCAGACTACAAATACCTAAACCACCAAAAAGCTTTAGTATATACTTTAGAATGTAAGTAACTTGGTTTTGTTCCATCGACTAGGCCATTCAATGCAATAAAACTTTAAGGTCCAAGTATTAGTAATTTATTCAAATTCTTCCCTTTAAAAATAATCATAATGGTACTGGTGACCACTTTGTTGGTAGCTCAAATAATTTTCAACAATGTCATTAAAATAATCAGTTTAAAACAGTTTATTTTTTGCAGACATAAGAGTTACTAACATTTTTAACTCTGTTGCTCTTTTACCACGACCAGACTGGGTTATTTACAGATAATTAAACAATAGTTATTTACCCACCTTCATCCTCAGTATCTTCTGCAGTTACATTGTCTTCACTGGTAATGTCTTCATCGTAACTGTCCTCTGTCTGAGAGTCTGTAATTTCACCTTCTTCTGGCTCACTATCAGTGTCCATAATTTTCTCATCTTTGAATGATGTCGAATTATAAATGTTTTCACTAACAGAAGAGTCTGTAGTCTTTCCGCTAACTGGAACAGTAAATTTGGCAGGACTACTTTTGTAATGAATGTCTATTTTGGCCTTCTTTTTCACATTTGCAAAATCTTCTCCCTCACTGCAGCTTACACGTTCAACATTGGATGCTTTCTGATCTTCTGCATTCAAATCCTGGAAAGACACGGGTAGGGAGGTAGGAACAGGAGAAAATAGGTTAAACATGACCACCTTCTAACACTAAATGTTTCAAAGAATTAGTGAAGATATGTGTACAATATTTTATATGAAATACCAATAGCTATTACCTATAAGCCCCTCTTCCTCTCATGTCCCCTTTCTTACTTAATGACATTACCATCCTCTAATAACCCAAATCAAAAATCTTATAGTTTTTTTTTTAAAGATTTTATTTAGAGATTACAAGTGCGCCCCTTATAGTTATCTTTGACATCCCCTTAACTACCACTTGGAATCCATTCCCAAGTGCTATGGACTGTTTATACTTGATCCCAATTCTCCATATCTATTCACTAACTATCCCAGTCCAGGCCCTTATCACACATTCCTTGGATGATACAACAGCCTAGACCACTTCTAACCAACAAAAATATAATACAAGCCATATACACACACATAAATATATATACTTTACAATTTCCTAGCAACCAGGGCACCTGGGTGGCTCAGTGGGTTAAAGCCTCTGCCTCTGGCTCATGATTGCAGGATCCTGAAATCGAGCCCCGCATCCGGCTCTCTGCTCAGCAGGGAGCCTGCTTCCTCCTCTCTCTCTGCCTGCCTCTCTGCCTACTTGTGATCTCTCTGCCTACTTGTGATCTCTGTCTGTCTAACAAATAAATAAAATCTTTAAAAAATAAAATAAAATAAAATAAAATTTCCTAGTAACCACATTAAAAAGGTAAAAGTCAGTAAAATTCACTTTATCTATCCAATGTTCACAAAGTATTACCATTTATTATAACAAATAACATTTAATCACTATAATACTATTAATGAAGTATTTTACATGGATTTTTTGGTACTTCAAGACTTTTAGTCTTCAAAAGTGAGCGTGCTGTACTTCATACTTATAAAACACCATAATTAGGACAAGCCTCATTTCAAGTGCTCAATAGCTGTATGAGGCTAGTGCTGACTACCTTTACTGGGTAGTGCACGCCTAGAAAATATATTTACCCTAAATTTTCTTTTTGAACTTTTAACCAATAATCAAGTCAAAACACATAAAATACAGAATCAGCTTTTTTAAGATTTTATTTATTTTTCTGACAGAGAGAGAGACAGTGAGCAAGGGAACACAAGCAGGGAGTGAGAGAGGGAGAAGCAGTCTCCCCACAGAGCAGGGACCCCGATGCAGGGCTTGATCATGGGACCATGATCCTAGCTGAAGGCAGATGCTTAATGACTGAGGCACCCAAGCGCCCCAGAATCAGCTTTATTTACAAGAGTGATTACAGATGTGGGGCATCTGGTGTGTCAGTCGGTTAAGCGTCTAATTCTTGGTTTTGGCTCAGGTCATGATCTCACGGACTGTGGAACTGAGTCCCAAGTTGGGCTCTGCACCCAGCCTCTCCTCCCTTTGCCTCTCCCCTGAGAGGCACACATACAATGCGTGCCCTTTCAAATAAATAAATCTTTAAAAAAAAAAAAAAAAAAAAGATGTACCTAATGTAGCAGAGCTACAGTTTCACTAAAATTTAGTATTTTAGTATTTAGTATTTCATTGAGGTGATCTGATTATACAAAACAATTTAAAGTATAAATGAATTAGTTATATCTCTTTTATTCTAAAATTGCAAATTAGTGAACATAAGCCTTTTATAACTCATTATACATGAGAGTGGGCAAACCTTATGACCAATGAAATCTATTATTCTAAACTTAAAATAATCAGTTATTTTCCTTTTTCCTTTGGTTTGTAACATACTTTGAATCTTCTTTCTGCCTAAAATAACATGATGAATTGCATTCATATGGTCTTCTTTTATTTTATAAAATATGAGAGCATCTTAAACACTTATTTTTAACAGTAGCATAAATTCAGTTTGGAGACCAACTAAACACTCACAGTATGATAAACTATATATACTCCCAGGAAAACAAACTCCTCGGAGGCAAGGAGGAGGACAAGAAACTGAAAAACTATGAGAGTTTTAAAAGCCACTGCAAATATAGCCAAAAACCCTATAAAAAACTTCCCTATTAAAAACTTCCCTACTAAAAAAAAAAAAAAAAGAAAAAGGCAGTTTTCAATCTTGTATATTTTATTATTACTACTTACAGGAAAACACATGTGGGGTGGGAATGAATGAAAATGTCAGATGTGCTACTTCTCAAAAACCATCTACCAGTCCAGAATGTTAGATAAACATTCATTAAGAGATAAGAAAGGAGCCTATATGTGGCCATTGAAGCATATATGCATATTTCAAGTTATTTATGCCAATCTCTTTTGTTAGTTACACCAATCTCTTTCCACATAACTCCAGTTGCAAAGAGTGAGGTTCGAGAGTATCTTAATTAAAAAAGGGGGGGGGGGCGAGGATGAGGATGTCTTAAATGGTCTCCTATGTTTCACAGCTACCTTTTAGACTCTTAGGGGAATTCTCAAAATCCCATCAGGATTGTTTGTAAGTACCTATCCTAACACATATTTTTAAAAAAGGATGGTAAAGATGAGCAGTTATGGGAACAAAACACATTCAAATTTTATTCTCCCGTTTGTCAGGAAAAGTCATTTAAAGACCCTCTATGTTCTTTTCCACTGTTTGAAAGAAGTACCTTCACAACCTATCTTTTCAAAAAGTTCAACTACTAGCAACAGGTTTAAGTCATTAAAACAGAAGTCTTGAAAGCAAACAAAAATCATTTTCAATATTTAGTCACATTCTCTTTTATTCCTAGGTACGTCAGTGAAAATAAGAGAAATACAAACTCAAACAGAGAAAGTAAATCCAAAAAAAACCTAATTCCATATGTGAACTTTAGTATTATACGTTAAAAACCTTTTTTCTTTGGCTACGAGAAAAACATGAGATGAAATTTCAAGAGCAAAGTATCCAGTAGTTGCCACAATTCACAAAATGCCAATGTAACCAATAAGCCTCCTTTCCTGTACATAAACCACCAACCTTAATCTGTCTGGGAATACACATAAGAGCACTGGTAATGTTTTTTATGTTTTCCTTCTTTAAATTTAACCCTGCATCACAAGCACTTTTTAAATTCCCCCCAGTCTTTATAAATTACCATTTTAAGGCCTAAAGAATGCTCTTTCTTTTTTTTTAAGATTTTATTTATTTATTTGACAGACAAAGATCACAAGTAGGCAGAGAGGCAGGCAGAGAGAGAGAGAGGAGGAAGCAGGCTCAATCCCAGGACCCTGAGCTCATGACCTGAGCCGAAGGCAGAGGCTTTAACCCACCGAGCCACCAAGGCGCCCCAAGAATGTTTTTCAATTAAACATACTATCATTTTCTAAACCAGTATTTTGTAGGCTATTTGAACTCTTAATTTTTTTGTTCTTAAAAATATTGCTATATAACTACACAAAGGCATCTTTCTTTGGATTTTTTTTAAAAGATTTATTTGAGAGAGAGAGAGAAAGCACATGCTTGCATACACATGAACAAGGAACGGTGCAGAAGGAGACAGAGAATCCCTATGGGCTGGATCTCACAACATGGGACTGGATCTCACAATCCCAAGATCACGACCTAAGCTGACACCAAGAGTCAGACACTCAATAGACTGAGCCAATAGACACCCTTCTTTCTTTGGATTTTTAAAAAATATTACCTGGAATGGTATTTTCCAGTTAAAAAATATTAATATTTTTATGGTTATTGATACAAATGGCCAATCTATTTTCCCAAAAGACACCAAGGGCACCTGGGTAGCTCAGTCAGTTAAGTGACCGACTTTTGGTTTTGGTCATGATCTCAATGTTGTAGGATCAAGACCTGTACCGGCTCCCCACAATGCAGTGAGTCTGTTTGAGGATTCTCTCTTCTCCCCTCTGCTCCTTCTGCCACTCTCTCACTCTAAAATAAATAAACCCTTAAAAAAATAAATAAATAAAAAGACTTCAGTTTCCATTTCTAATAAACACATACTTACCCCGTATTTGCTAGCAACTGATTTAATGTTTGCTAACATAATAGGTAAGAAATTGCTCAACATGACTAAGAGGCAGAACTTTTATCTCTATCTAGTTACAATCTGTGCTTTTATTGTGAATTGTGCAATGACACCAACTTATTTTTTTAAGACTTTATTATTTGAGAGAGCGAGTGAGGGACAGAGAGCACAGAGGGAGAGGGAGAAGCAGACTCCCCAATGAGCAGAGCGCCTGATGCAGAGCTTGATCCCAGGACCCCAAGATCATGACCTGACTCAAAGGCAGACCCTTAGCTGATCCACCCCGGCACCCAAACATCAACATATTGGTTAAGGGTCTGACCGCTCTTCTTCCAAACTATGTAATACATGAGTATTTTATCTGCCTTAAATCTACCTCCTCCAAACTTTAAGAAGTTCCTTTTACTTCTAAGTGATTAAGAATTTGTAGAAAAAGTCCATCTTTGCCCTCTGTGAATGCTCCTTGGTTGACAGATTCTGATATGTTATCTTAATGGATATGTTTGAAATACAAAGTTACTGAATGATAATTTTCAGTTTCATCAAAAACCTTGACATAATTACATCATCATTAAGTAACTTTTTAAAATTATGAAGACATTACCTTTTCCTCATTTGTTACAGAAGAATCTGGATCCTTTCTTTTCTTCTTCAATTTTTTTTCCTTATTTTGTTTTGTGCCACATGTCTGATATGGTTGCAAATCAACTCGAGAATGAAACTGATATCGACCACTTTCCACATCACAGTAGTAATAAATTCCAGTGGAAGGATCGTAATATAGTTGATTTTCCTTTCAAAGTAAAAAAAAAAAGTTCTAGTCAGGTATAACAAAATAAAATAAAATAAATAAATAAATAGAAATGCTACATGTATTTAAAAATGGTCAATGTTTCTTTTAAGAACTCTTCTATTTTCTGAAGATAATGAGTAAAGATGACAAAAAGAAAAATGCTTCTAAGTTGCCAAAATACTTTACATTCACTATTTGCTCTAATTTTCCTAGTACGAAAAATGAATACATTAAAGTATTAAATTGAATCTAATAAAATTGCCAGTAATTTTACCACTTTCATACTTAGAGAAATAGCAATTTCATATGTTTCAACCTAATACATTAATGAAAATGATAATAGAAAACCTTTTAGAAGTCATGAAAACTAAGGCATGCATCGGAAAAAGCTAACCATATAAAAAGTAATTCACTCCTTATCCTTATGATTACACAATATGGTTTGTTTTTAGGTTCTGTCCTAGTAAGTGGTCCAAATTACATGTCCAATTCCACACAAATTCCCTAGTTCTCAGTCCTAAGATCTATTTTTTTTTAAGTGAAATGCTTAAAAGCCACAGAACTTTGAAACTAATAATAAACATGTTATTGAGAATTCAACCCTCCTCTCAGTGTCATAAAACAAGTATTTGCTTGTTCATAACTAAAAGCCCTGAAGAAAAATTCAAAAATAAAATTAAGCTCATAAATACATTTTATATATAAAGGAACTGATAAACTGTCTTCCTTAATTAATTCTACTGTAAGTAATTAAATAAGTAAAAGAACCATGTAGAAATGAATTTTGGCAAATTACCGATAAAAACTGGAAAGATAAAAGAATTATGTAATCATCTATACTTATTAGATACTGGCCCATACTCTAACCAAGATTTAATTCAACAGTGTATATTTTATATACATCATAAATCCATTCTGATCAGACCTGGGATTGTCTTATGATATACTAAGGTTAAGCAACTAAAATTGCCTGGAATGAATATTTTTTTAACTGTTGATATTACTGCAATTTATTGTCTTTAATTCCCTTTTCAGATGTCTTACAAAAATATTTAGAATTCAATCTTTTCCATAACTAAAAAACTAAGTGGAAGTGTTCTAATCTTTATTACCAGTGGTAATAAAACTTTTACAACTCAAACTTGTTTTATCTCTTACTTCTTTCAGTCCAAAACACATTTTCAAAAATTTAAGAGAGACTATTTAATTACAATAAAATGGAAACTAGTACAATAAAAAGGGCAAAACAATGAAGTCCCTAATTCACTGAAACATAAAACCAACAGAATGTAACTAACCATTTATAGAAGAGATGTCAGGAGGAAAGATACAGAAAGGAAGGTAGAAGAATGATGAAGACTAACATCATATACTTGCAAGCTCTGTATTTTCCTCAAAACAAGTAAGTAATAGCTGGTCTCTTTGGTAATAAGAATTTAAACATTAGCATGGTCAATTAGCATACTCCTTTGAAAGAAAATCCTCTTTTAATGAGGGATTTCCAAAGTATACCAAGTACAAGCCAACAAGCTAATGAAATCCTTTCTCTAACTCAGGTACCTATTATTATCATTATGTTCTCTAGATTAGTTAACAATAGTTGCAGTGACCAGAATGCTGAACATCTGCTTCATTTTTGGGTACCACATTCTGTAATTTCTGAGGACCAGACCACATGCCCAGACCACTGAAGCTGAGGTATATAGATGTGTAAGTTCCATCATCATTGTTATCAAATTCTGAATGAAATACAGTTAAGTACCAGATGTCAACAGCCATAACACTGAATTGTAAATCAAGAACTTTATTTTTAGGGTCTGTCCTAGTAAGTGGTCCATTATGTGTCTGATTCCACACAAATTCTCTAGTTCTCAGTCCTAACATTGATTTTTTTAGAAGTGAAATGCCTAAATGGCACAGAACTTTTGAACTAATAATAAACAGGCTATTGAGAATTCAAAAAAAGGACTTCTTCTGCAGCTCAAATGGATTTGTAAGTACTTGAAATAAATTTTTTTTTTTTACAATTTAGCTCACATACCAAGCCTAGAATTAACAATGTCACTTCCTTATAAATTCTATGAAAAAAATGTTAAAGTTCTTAAACACTTTATAACAATGCAGTTAACAGTCTATTTTTATTAATAAATGTAACATTTTTATGTGTTACTTTACATATAAAAGACTAGCTCTTTCTCAAGTATTAATCTATAACAATCACAATTAACTTATTTAATTAAAAACACAGAAGTATAGCTTCATAAGCTATTTTATAATTCTTTACTCATGTCAAATACCTTTGAATCAAATATAATTTTTCAATGCAGTTTCCTGCCTTTCTTAATTCAGTTTAGGGTTTAATACTTGATATCAAGCAACAAGTACAACATTAAACACCCCAACATACTTACAGAATCATAATAGAAACCAGTGCTGTGATCAAAATACAGTCCAGTGTTCTCATCATAACTAAATCCAGTCTGAGACACAGCAGCTTCTGCTGCAGCTCTCAAACTTTCAGCTAATGAAGAACCTTCTAAGGATGTATCTTCTGCTGCTAATACAGATGCTGGCTCCTAGGTAAGACATATTCATGTCAAATAAGACAAAAACTTCCTTTTATTACTTTAAAAGCAGAATTAAAAACAATAAATACACTTAAAACAATTTTAAACAAGACTTCAACTTCTGCAATGGAAAGAGATGGCTATCAACTGCAGTTTGGTTCACTTTAAAAAAATAATTACTAGTCTTTGGGACGCCTGGGTGGCTCAACTGGTTAAGCAGCTGCCTTCGGCTCAGGTGATCCCAGCGTCCTGGGATCGAGTCCCACATCGGGCTCCTTGCTCCGCAGGGAGCCTGCTTCTCCCTCTGACTTTGTCTTCCACTCTGTCTGCCTGTGCTCGCTCTCGCTCGCTCTCTCTCTGACAAATAAATAAATAAAATCTTTAAAAATAAAAAAAAATTAAAAAAAAAATAAAAAATAATTACTAGTCTTTAATTCAATTCTAACCTAGTTTTGAAAACATTAAAATTGAGTGTGTGACCACTACTCAAAAACAGATACCTGATACCATAAGATAGCTATCTACAAAATAAAGACCATGAAATATTCTTTAAGAATAACTACAGGTGGGGCGCCTGGGTGGCTCAGTGGGTTAAAGCCTCTGCCTTTGGCTCAGGTCATGGTCTCGGGTCCTGGGATCGAGGCCTGCATCAGGCTCTCTGCTCTGCCTACTTGTGATCTCCTTCTGTCAAATAAATAAATAAATAATCTTAAAAAAAAGAAAGAAAGAAAGAAAGAAAAAGGAATAACTACAGGTTCAGGGGCCTCTGGGTGACTCTGTTGGTTAAGCATCTGTCTTTGACTCCGGTCGGGATCGAGCCCATCAGGTTCCCTATTCACTGGGGAGTCTGCTTCTCCCTCTCTGTCTGCCCCTTTGCCCTTCTTTGTGCTCTCTCTCTCTCCCTCTCAAAATAAATAAATAAAATCTTTAGAAAAAAAAAAGAATAATTACAGGTTCAAAGGGAAAAAAAACTTTAAAAAGAGAGATGGAGGAAAAAGCTATAGGTAATGTGAGATATCACACACTAATAAGTTATACTGGATCTTGGGATCCTGGAATTACTGAGATCCTGGTTCAAATAAATTAAAGAAATAACTTTATATGACACTCAGGCAACAATGGCAAGATATCTGACATAAATTAAGCATTAAAAAAATTTTAAAATGGGGCACCAGGCTGGATTAGCTGGTGGAATGTGCAACTCTTAATCTTGGGGTTGTGAGTTTGAGCCCCAATTTTGGATGGAGAGATTACTAAAAAATTAAAATCTTGAAAAAAAAATTACTATGAATATGATACTATGGCTCTTGCCCAAATTTTTTGGTTGAGCGAAAATACAGTGACAAATTCTTTTAGTTTATACATATCATTAATTTTTAGAACACAACAGAGTAGAAAAACAATTTTACTTATTAATAAATTCTGACTTTTTTCCTAAAAACTGTAATATTCACTTTACCATTATATGCAGGATGTTTATAAGCCTTGTACACATTGTGGACTAAAGAAGTCTCTTTTTTTTATATAACAATAAACAACACAGTCTTGGGCATCAAGGGTTTCATGCTAAGCATCTTATTACCTGTGAATTTGAATTTGAGGCAAAATGGTCCTCTTCTGCACATTTAACATGTTCTGTTATATCAGCACCAGCATAAGCATCATTTTCTATTTGTGACTGATCTTCAGAATTAAAAGTGGAAGCTTCGATATCCTGATCTTGCTGAACTGAGAGTTCAGTCACTTTATTTGGAAGACTGACATCCTTATAGTATGTCTGATAATAATAATCTGTAGCAAAAGTAAATTAGGTGATATCATATTAGAAAAATGTATATAAGGAGAAATTAATTCCAAACTACCAGCACTGAACATAAAACAGCACACAATGCTAACATATCATATTTTCACAACTGTATCCGATTTAACAGAATAAATGGATGGTGCAGATAAACTGGCAGAGTATTTATCTTTGATCCTAACATCATCTTCAGTACCATAGCTATTAATTAAAAGTTAAAAAAACGGTAGATTTGGATTTTCCATAGCAAGGATATAAATGAAAACAGGTAAATAGGTTGTGTTCTTTTAAAAAAAAAAAAGGGACAACTCTTAATTTCTAATCACATACTACCTGAATACTATTGCATTACCAAATGACCAAAAAACCCGAGTGGTTTTTTTCTGTCATATTTCTCTTATGGTGACTTTTAAAAAAATGTATCATACAAATATGTAATGTTAGCAATAATGCTGTGTTTAACAATTTAGTTAAATTACATACTGATTAAAATAGGGCAAAACTTAATGGGAAGATCATTTCTTCTGATCCCTATTTCTTAAAACTCAGTTGCTCAGTTATTTTGTCTCACAATGCCACTCATGAGGTCATGGCTGTGAGCTCATCACTACCATAAGGGCCTAAGACACTGACACTGAACAAAATGCTAAGTGGAATGCATCAACAAGAAAACACAGGTACCTGGTCCAAGCAAGGCCAGATATGAGTAAATGGTTGAGAGCATGGCAAACATTACTCCAGTAATGTGCCCCCCAAAACACATTAGCATTATTATGTATTTATAGAATGACATTTCTATTTTCCCGCCAGAAGAACATAGAGATTATCTGAAAATACCAAATCGTATGAAAAGTCAACATAACAATTCTCAGATTTATCTAGATGTATGTCTATTTTAAGTTTAAGGAAAACTGCACCTTATCATGATGTGAACGTAACAGCACTAAGATATCTTCACTATAAGCCGAATACCTGAGATTGACCAAGCAGGATGGTTCTCTGTTTGTACTTCTACATCAGACTTCTTATTGTCTTCATTTCTCCCACAATGGAGTATTTTACTGAGCTCTTCTACCTAAAAGAAAACAAGGTCTTTAGGAAAATAGATCACTTAGCAATCTAATAATATACACACCATTCTCCTGAAATTACAATAATTATTTTTCTTGGTTGAAGTTTTAGAGAAGTACCAAAGCAGCTCATTTCCTTTTCAGAAAAATTAAAAATAGTGTAATCTTCTTTCTTTCACCTTTCACATTTGTAGAGGGAAATATTTTTCTTCTTATACTCTCTTGCTAAACCTCAAAAAAGTCCCTCCAAAATGAATTTAGATGAACTAAATTAAAAGGACTTTGTGGGCGCCTGGGTGGCTCAGTGGGTTAAGCCGCTGCCCTCGGCTCAGGTCATGATCTCAGGGTCCTGGGATCGAGTCCCGCATCGGGCTCTCTGCTCAGCAGGGAGCCTGCTTCCTCCTCTCTCTCTCTGCCTGCCTCTCTGCCTACTTGTAATCTCTCTCTGTCAAATAAATAAATAAAATAAAATCTTTAAAAAAAAAAAAAAATAAATAAAAGGACTTTGTGAAGGCGATCCCTTACTTCTAACAGTAAGAATGTTTTATACAAAAATTTTAATCCGCAGGGATTCCTAAAGAATTAGTTTAAAAAACCATTAATTCTAATTCATAAAATTATCTAATATCATTCAGTGTCCTCCACCGGGAATTACCTATTCACTTAAATATGTTAATACTCACTTGTATGCTTTAATGCACTTTTTTTTTTCTTTAAACAAAAGCCAGTAGTCATAGGCCTAAACAACTGCAGTGGAAGGGAAGAGAGGTGACTACCTCAGAAGGGCCATCTGTCTTCCCTGTGCCTCACTGAATGCCAGGGCCAGAACAACAGTGTGGAAATACCCACAAGCAGATGAAGAGCAACACCACAAATACCCTTCATTCAGAAAGATCTTGGCGTGAGGCAATGTCTACTACAGGCATGAAACTAAATCAAAAACCAAGCTTTTAAATAGTTAATAACACATAAAGCTTAAAAGAAGGAAGGTGGTAAGACTGACTACATACAGATTATCTAGGCACTTCGTTAGTTATCAGATCCTATTAGCACCAGTGCTCAAACTAGAGTGAAGCAAGCAAGGCACCTAGAGCACAAAGTTTAAGGAGGCACTCATTCTCAGCTTCTCACAAGAAGAGGGTCTGTATCAGAGAATGAGTACTCCTTACATTTTTTGCCCTGGGTTACTGATTGCCTTGCCCCAGTCCTGGCTCTAGCTACTACCACTATAACTATAAACTTGGTGATTTATTTAATATCTCCCTACCTGCTAGGCACTAAACAGTACTCTGGATAACCTCTCACTAACTCTTCCAAACTTCTTACAGAATAGTAGCCCTAATCACCATTTTACATGAGAAACCCGAAGAGACAAAGTAATTTGCCCAAAGTTCTTCAGAGTCCAAAACCTGTTTTTCTATCAGCTCTCCGTCAATTCCCAAGCCACCTTTTTACCAGGTGTTTTACAGGTAAAATAATATTCAGTGATCTGAGATAACAGTTAACTAACCTATGCCCACCACCAAAGGAGGCTCACTAAGAAGAGGGTAAAGAGGAGTTACTACTATCACCAGTAGGGTCAAGGCTTTTTATGCATTTCAATTTTTATATTAGACCACTATCAAATTCACACTAATAAAAAAATGCTGGCTCTTCAAAGACTAGCAACAATGTTCTCTTTTAGATCTTTAGATTAAAAATTTGGAGGGGCGCCTGGGTGACTCAGTCCGTTAACTGTCTGCCTTTGGCTCAGGACATGATGCCAGGGTCCTGGGATCTAGCCTCACATCGGGCTCCCTGCTCAACGGGAGTCTGCTTCTCCCTCTGCCACTCCCCCTGCTTGTGCTCTCTCACTCTCTGTCAAATAAGTAAATAAAATCTTAAAAAAAAAAAAAAAAGAATTATAAAAAGGTTTTTAAAAAGGAATTTTAAATATTTTGCTTGCCCTTCCTCATGATAGTTTAGCCAAGAACTCCTAGCACAGTCCTTGTGCATTCATTGTAAGAGTTCAAGAACTAGTTATTGAGTAAAGAAATATTTTCTATAACATCATATTAACATCTATACAACAGACAAAATGCACTACATCTCAGCAGTTGTTTTCATAGATCATTTGATAACAAAGCATAATAAAGTTTGCCAGTTTTTCAGTATACAACCTTTATGTGCAGTTTTAGGAAATATTACAATATATTACAAAGGACTACACAACAGTTTACATTAATAATTACAGGGAAATAACTTGTTGGAAGAGTGTAACTACCCAACAAATCAAGCTGGAAAAAAATATTATGCTCCTTTTTAAAATAAAAAAAAAAAGTGACACTTAAATACTAATCCTTACTCTGTTTTATGAATATGAAATTAACTGATTAGTGTCTCTAACAAAGACAGAGCCCCCTACTTTCACCAGAAAACTCAAGCAGAAAAATAACCTGGCACAAGCATAATGTTCAACAGTTTGTAAAACTCTAAAACCGTTCATGCTTAATCTGATTTAACCTTCACTTGCGTGGTACTAGCACTCTCATTTTATGGACACCCAAGGTTGAGCATCAGTTCACACACCAAGTGTGTAATAAATGGAATTCTGCTCTAAGTCCAGAGCTTTAATATTCCTAATGCCAAAGGAACGTCTCACGTGAGAATGATAAGGGTAAGGTAATGAAGTTCACTTCCCACGAGCAGCTCGCACACTTATCTAAACCCGAGGAACCCGAACTCTTAGGCTAGCTTCAAACGTACTTGGAATTATAATCCAAGTGAACCTTTCTTTCAGAATCTCTATAAAACAGTCCTCGGCCCCTGCCACGGAGCCCTTCCGAAGCTATCAGAGGCTTCGGAGACCTCCTTTTGGGCTGGATGGGGCGCCGGGCTGGGGGCGGACCGCGCACCTGGGTGCGGAGCTCCTGGTTGTTGCTCTCTGCGCTCTGGTACAGCCGTTCCGTGTGATGAAGCAGCTTCTCGATCTCCCGCACCTGCCGCTTGCAGCTCCGCAGCTCGCGTTCCAACTTCTCCACTTTCCGCCTCAGCTGGGCCAGTTCAGGCTCAGGGGAGGGAGGTGACGACGGCGACAATGAAGGCGACGGAGCCTCGGAGGCCATGGGGTCCAGCACAGGGCGGCCCGTGGGCGCGGAGGGACTGCGCTCACGCTGAGGCGGACGCCTGCGGGGCCAAAAGCCATAAGAGAGCGCGGGCAACGAAAGTTGGCCTCAGACCGGCCGGGCCGGACCGGCCCCTGGCCATCACGCCTTGAGACTCCTTGCCTATAGCCTAGAAAGACTGAGGACAATGAACAAGGGGACAGAGGATGCGCCCGGCTCAATCCTCCAGACTTTCAAACGGGGAAACTTTATTGGCAACTACCTTCCCCACCAACCGAAAGACCTGGAAAAACGTTGGAGAAATGGTCGACCCAGAGAAGCGGAGAGCAGAAATTCTCGGAAGCCTCCTGGGCTGAACCGGAAACGAGGGCGCTGGTGATGGGCGGGGCCAAAACCTAAAGGGAAGTTACGGGTACCGGGAAGGGCCTTAAAACACATGCGCAATCTCTCTACCTGAACACTAGGTTACGGCGCGCTTGAAGAGTCTATTTGAAAGCGGCTGCCTAACCTTGTGGGTAGTTTTAAGGTCGCTGCCTCTGGTCTTGGGTTTTTGCACTTGCCTGTGTGGGGGAGCAAGAATTCCTGTCTCCTCCAAGGTCCTTCTAGCTGCACGAAGAATCAGATTTACGAGACAGATTAACAGAGAAAAATAAAAGTTAATACGCATAGGTATGAGGAACTACACATAGACATGAAAATTCCAAAGATAGGCACAATGAGGTATATATGTCATTCTGAACTAAAAAGGAAGTAGGAGTCTGGGACTTCAGATGAAAGAATGCACTTTGCGATAAGATGAGCAGATGTAAAATAAAATAAAATAAAAAAGTTGAGCAGATGTTTGGTAATTAGATGTTTGCCTTATCATACAGATGGCTCACTCAGATAAAATTTATCTGAATAACAGTCATTCTGGGAAAGACCCCGATTTAGATTCTTCTGTGTGGTTGAGGGAGGACAAAAGTTTCTCTTGAGCCCTCAGAGTCTAAAGCAATTTAAGCTTGAGATAATCCACAAGCCAAAGTGTCACATGAGGGGGAAAGTGTCCTATCCTGTACCCCTTCACCTACTAGCAAAAAGTTTCCACACTTTTTGCAGAGTTCACTTTGCAGTTCTTCATTTTATAGCACTCTGTAGATGAGAACGCTGAAACTCCAAAAATAATTTGTCAAGATTTATAGAGATAATGCTAGATCGGGACTAAAACATAGTTTTCTGATGCTCTACTTATTTACCATTTCTGTTGATTTGGTGAGTTTTGGCCCCCAGGAAATAAAAGCAGATTCATTAGTTCTGAGGTGAAGAGGGGATCATTCCCAGTGGGAAAATAAACATCTAGATTCTGTGGAAATAGAAGCAAAAAATGCTCTGGTTCCGCGGATTTTTTTGGTATTTCAGCTGTGTGGAACTGGCATCTGTTCACCAGGCTTTAAACTGATGAGGGCCTCTTGAAACATTTTTCCTTCACCAAGGTCAATTAGAATTACAGCCTGAGATGCTGTGCCTGAGAACTATGGAAGTCAGCGCCTATGCCTTGCCAGTCCCTTCCCAGGGTCCAGCACAGTGCCTGTCACAGAGCAAGTATCCTTAAGTGTTTGCTGAACACAGCCAAACAAAAGAATCATGTTTGGTTTCCCAGTTCAGCATGCTTTCTGTCATTTGCCCACATCTTCAGTCACAGGCAGTGAGTTCTGCAATAGGGATCTCCCTTTTCTCAGTCCTGCACACATTATACGTTGGTCCCTAAGAGCACTTTTACAAGGCACCCAGTGACAAGGCAACAGTAATCTAGTAATGAAAGGATGTTTAGTGAGAAGATATAGCATGTCTTCCCTGATGTAAAATAGACACGTGCTGGAAAAAAAAAATTCAGACTTACCTTAGTTTAATTCAAACTTACTTTACCTTAATGCATTTTGACTCTAGCCAAGAACTTATCAAAACCTCTTAAAGTAAAAACTCTATTTTTCTCCACCTTTGGGGCGTAAGAAATCCCATCAATAAATACCATCTATGAGGTAACTTTAAGATAGAGTGTACTTTCTAGGTCCTCTTTTTATAGATGAAAAATTTCAAGTTTTAACTATTATCAAATGAATAAATAAATACTTATTAGCTACTACTTGAAAAAGTGTTTCTTTGGGTTGTCTTAGAAGTAATCCATTTAAGCCTAGATTCTGGCCTCATCATGCTACTGTCTATAACCTCTGGCCATTAGTCTTGAAGAAAAGAATGACTGTTAGGGCCGATTTAATGTTAAAACCTGTTTAACTATTAGGGCCTGCTTAGCCAGAGCGACTCCATATTGCCTAGGTAGCCATATTGTTGTTTACATCCACGGACTTCGTTCCGGGAATAAACGCCCCAGTAGTTCCTGGTATGGGTTCCGGGTATCAATTCCGGGAGTAAACGCCTTAACAATAGAAGCCACATACCTTGGGTCTGCAGTTATGCCCTTTAAAACCAGCCTGTGAGATCGGGACCGGGGTCGCTCTCTTCATAGGCGGCCCTGGCTGGTCAGTCTGACTTCTAATGCCTGGCATAGAATAAAGCTTTACATAACTTTCACTTTGTCTCAGTCTCGTTCCTTTGATAAGGGACCCCAACAGTGACTTTCTTTTCTTTCTTTTTTTTTATTTTTAAAGAAAAAAGGGTATGAGGAATTGTGTATCAGGAATTGCATTAAGGTTTGTAATGGCAGTTAGTCTACAATGGCTTATTAAACAAATTAGGAAGTTATTCTATTACATTAAAGAAGTCCAGAAACAGGCTTCCAGAGCTGGTTTAGTGGCTTCACCAGGTCTTCAGGACTCAGGTTCCATCTGTCTTTGCTCTGCTGATCTCAGAGCATTATTTCCAGCCTACAGGTCAATTCATTGTACAAGAGCATGGGACAAGAAGACTTTCCCATGTGGTGTCTGGCTGGCTCAGTAGAGCATGTGACTCTTGATCTCAGGTCTGTGAGTTCAAGCCCCATATTAGGTGTAGAGATTAATTAAAATCTTTAAAAAAAAAAAAAAAAAAGGACTTTTCCAAAGCCCTATTCAATGACTTCTGTTTATAACTCAATACCCACCCTTGTTATGAGTGTGACTGGGAATAGTGTGTTTGTGCGTGTGTGTGTGTGTGTGTGTTTGTCTAAGTTGAACACATTACTCCCAATAATAAGGGGTTCTATAAATATGGAAGAGAGGGGAAATGCCTGGTGAGCAGGTGAACAGCAGTTTTTGCCAGAGAGGTTTCAGATCAAAAGTGACTTAGTATAGTGGGCAGGGCCAGTGCCCTAGAGAAGCAAACTACCTGACACTCTTCACAATTTGCTTTTGTTTCTGTGATATTTTTTCTTAGTTATTATTTTGTACCTCAGACTGCAGTCATAGTTTCTAGTTCACAACATATTTTCAACATTGGCTCATGAATGGCTCCTCTATTTTTTTGTTTTGGTTTATACCCCCAGTATAAACCAAATTGGTCTATACCGCTAGTCTCCATGCCCATCACCTCCTTTCTGCCAATGGACACCCACTTTTACATGTCTGCTGTATGTCTTTAAATATAAATTTACCCTTATATGTTTTATGTGTATTCATTTAACATAAATAGTATTTGGGAATTTTTTTAAGGTTTTATTTATTTGTCAGAGAGAGAGCGTGCACACAAGCAGGGGGAGCAGCAGGCAGAGGGAGAAGCAGGCTCCCCGCTGAGCAAGGAGCCTGATGCGGGACTTGATCCCAGGACTCTGGGATCATGACCTGAGCTGAAGGCAGATACTTAACCCACTAAGCCACCCAGGCAGCCCTGGTGTTTGGTTTTAAATCTTATGCTCTTTCTTATTTTTTCCACAGTAAAAGGATGTTCATAAAATTCATATGTATTGCTATATATACATCTAAGTGCTGCATAGTATTCCAAAGTGTAAGTACACCACAATTAATTTATCCACTAGCTTTCAACCTCTAAGTTATCTCCAACTGAGATATCCATTATTCTCCATTGATACAACAATGAAAACCCTTATTCATTCTACTTTATAGGCCTGTGCATTCATTTCTTTGGAATATGTAACAAGGGACGTGACCTCTGGTTCCTAAGGCAAACATTTAATTTCACTCTATTCCACTAGGCTGCTTTCCAGAATGGCTGTACGTTCCCTTCACTAGAGAGGCAGAATCTCCCTTCCACCTTTGAAGCTGGGTTTGGCCAAGTGATTTGCTTTGGCCAGTTGAATGAGGTGATTTCCAGAGCAGTAGACCAGTTCTGAGCCTACATCTCAAGAGGTCCCAGGATTTCTGCTTGCTTTCTTGAATTTCTTCTATTGCCATGAGAAGAACACGCTTAGGTATGTCTGTTGGTCTTAAATGGGTAAATGACACGTGGAACAGAACCGTTCCAGCTGAGCTGACCCAGCTCTGCAGCCTACAGTGGAGGTTCTAAGAAACCCTCAGACAGTCAGCAATCCCAATGGAGATCAGCCAGCCACCACCTCACCCCAGGCTTGGAAGAAATAACAAATGATGTTTACTGGAAGTTTAGGGGTATTTTTTATGTAACAATAACTGATACTCAACCTGATCTAGAGGCACTCCAGGACTCTGTGAGTTTCAGCAGGCCAAGTACCAGGGATAGTCCTATATTCTACAACAGAGGAATATTGTCAATTAAATAAAACCTGATTTACATCCAATTTCTTTTAGAATGTCATCAATTCTACATTTAATGAACATTCACCTGTCATAATTTATGTTGGATCCAATGGGTGGCCAATACTCTCCT
Source organism: Mustela erminea (assembly GCF_009829155.1). Taxonomy (NCBI): domain Eukaryota; kingdom Metazoa; phylum Chordata; class Mammalia; order Carnivora; family Mustelidae; genus Mustela; species Mustela erminea. The sequence goes on from NC_045616.1 coordinate 62,346,645, forward strand.
ACCTGATACTACTATTTGATGTCACATGAGAATATCCGGGGAGCCATGGCGTTTCAATAGTTCTGATTTATTGCCCTGTATTACTTTTGGTCAATTGACCATTACCTGTTTCCTTCCCCTGGAGACCTAAGGAAAGAATGGGTGGGTGTAACCCTAAAGCACTGGAGCGATGATGGTAAGGGGAGGAAGCCAAAGGAAACAAGGCAAGCCCCTCTTCTCCACCCCTAGCTGAAATACTTAGTTTTGCACTTTCATTTTAGAATTGTACAATGAATTTTAAAATTACTGTATTGTAAATTTTCCCATGCTATCCCCTGACACACACATCCCCAATATTAAGAATGCTGACTCCCTGAGGGATTCTATCTCCACTGGACTTATTCGAGGCCTTCAAGATGCAAAATCAATGCTTTGGACTAGAACAGCACTTTCTCAAACTCTGTGTTGAAGGATCACTTTTTAAAAGTTCCAATTTATTGTGGATTGATACTTCTGTAAAATACCACAAAATCTATGAGTGAATAGCAGAAAATAAGGGATGCCAGAGATGTTGCTGGGTAGTATGAAATGAACCCCCTTGAATATTTAGTATTTCAAGAGATACAAGTTAGAGATTGAATCTCTCATTACTTGGCTACTTGAGCAGTACTTCTTTGAATGCCACTGGTTATCAGGTGAGGAATTCATTAGTATTAAAATTGGATAGAAATTGCAAAAACTAGCAACCATGCATCATTGCTAAATTCTTTTGAAGCTGTTTATCCCTGGTTGGGCCTTTTCTTTTCTTTTTAGATTTATTTATTTGACAGAGAGATCACAAGTAGGCAGAGAGGCAGGCGGGGGTTGGGGGGAGAAGCTGGATCCCCATTGAGCAGAGAGCCCTATGTGGGGCTCAATCCCAGGACCCTGAGACCATGACCTGAGCTGAAGGCAGAGGCTTCCAGATGCCCCTTGGTTGCGCCTTTTAGGCATCCTATAGCATAAAAATCACTCAAGCTAGCTTATGCTGAACAATGTCTAATTATCCAAAGCTGGGAACATGGATAATATCTTTGTCTTGAGACTGAGCCTGTAAGAAACTTTTATTCAAAACGTTAACTTCATTCATTTTCTTACTCCCTCCAAAGATCTTGGGACTTAAATCCTTTCCCAGTTTAATTTTAAAATGTGTTTTTGTGGCAGATTCTGCTAGTCATCAAACCAATAGCCACTCTCTTTACTTCTAGCAAGAAAATCTGAATTTTGTTCAGGGTAACAACACACCTAAGCTGGGCCACCATGTGATGTAGTTATAGTCATTAGAAGTCCAGAGGCAAGGTTCCTGGCAAAGCTATTGGCTTCTAATAAAAAAGGACAGATTCAGCTTTTTGACTCTGTCCTTCTCTTTCTTTTTATTCTTCCTAATTGGAAAATGGATGTTATGGTGGTGGTAGTGCAGCTTCACTGTGATCACGAGGCAATCACAAACATGAACACTGCACCTTAAGAAAAGCAAACTGGAAAGATAGAAGGATCTTGAGATATTGATGATACTGCCTCTAGACTTCCTCTTGGGTAAGAAAAATAAATCCCTTTTAATTAGGTCACGATGTTTGTATTTCTAGTGCATTCAGCCAAATATAAGGCTTAAATGACATAGTCCTTTAACTATATAGAGTAGTTCCTCTATGTGTTAGAGGTCTTCATAATTTTTAATAATCTTATTTTTAAATGAGTTAAGCATTTACTACACTGGTCTCTAGGCACTCTTCATGAAAGTTTCACTCAAGCAATGACTGCTGATAAAATGACGCTAGATCTTAAAACTTCTGAGTTCTTGTTATTGTTTTGTCTACCAATAGAAGATTTGAGAATACACAGGCTTTTTCTTTTGACCATCTTTTGTTTTTCCTCCATGTGACAGGTCTAGGAAAATTTCCAGTTAAGAAACATATCTGGGGACGCCTGGGTGGCTCAGTTGGTTAAGCAGCTGCCTTCGGCTCAGGTCATGATCCCAGTGTCCTGGGATCGAGTCCCACATCGGGCTCCTTGCTCAGCAGGGAGCCTGCTTCTCTGCTTCTCCCTCAGCCTCTGCCTGCCATTCTGTCTGCCTGTGCTCGCTCTCCCCCCTCTCTCTCTGAAGAATAAATAAAATCTTAAAAAAAAAAAAAAAAAAAGAAACATATCTGCTGACTCAGATGAAAGTTTTATACCTTCCAAACTTTTCTCTAGAAGTCAAGTACTAATTAACTGAAGTCCCCAACATTTAATATCTTAAAACTTACTAGAGAGTTCGCAAAGAAATTTTTGTGGATTTTTTCCATCTGATGTGACATAAAATTGTTCCTGGTGTGTTTTGAGGTTTCTGGCTTTTCTTCTTCCCCATTGGTGAATATAAATCAAGAAATGAAGTATCAAAGTTGTAACCAGGGTGGAAAGAGGAGGCTGACTTTGTGTGTGTGTGTGCGCGCGCACGCGCGCACGTGTGTGTGTGTGTGTGCATGCACTTGTATATGTTACAGGGGTTCAAAGTACAAATTGTATTTTGTTCCATTTGCAAATAACTGTTTGATTCAGGCTTTTACAAATGAGTAGTAAAGGGGCACCTGGGTGGCTCAGTCATTAGGCCTCTGCCTTTGGCTCAGGTCATCCCAGGGCCCTGGGATGGAGCTCTGCATCAGGCTCCCCGCCCAGTGGGAAGCCTGCTTCTCCCTCTCCTACTCCCCCTGCTTGTGTTCCCTCTCTTACTGTCTCTGTCCCTCTCTCTCTGTCTCTCTCTCTCTGTCAAATAAATAAATAAAATCTTTAAAAATATATGCAAAGGGCACCTGGGTGGCTCAGTAGGTTAAAGCCTCTGCCTTTGGCTCAGGACATGATCCCAGGGTCCTGGGATCGAGCCCAGCATCAGGCTCTCTGCTCTCTGGAAGGGAGACTGCTTCCTCCTCCTCTCTCTCTCTTTCTCTCTGCCTGCCTCTTTGCTATTTGTGATCTCTGTCTGTCAAATAAATAAATAAAAATATTAAAAAATATATACACATAAAATCTTCAAGATGGGCTTTAAAGGCAAACTCAGGTAAAATCTATTTGTTCAGCAAATATTTATGGAACACCAACTATGTTCCAGGCATGGTGCTGGGCGCTGGGGGTACAATGGTGAATGAAAATAGAGTCAATTCCTTTTCATTTGTAGTCTCATGAGGGAAAGAGACATTTTTCAAGAAATCACATAAAAGTATAATTATAAAATAAGATCACTATACCACTAGAACTGCATCATCCATTGAATGCAATTTGCTTCATAGAACCACAAGTCTAAAAATGTAGTGGACGTTTTCCTTATAGGACAAAATGACTAAAAATGATCAGAGAAAACAGAGTTAGGAATTTAACTTCAGAGAAGGTAAGGAGCCTTAAAAATTAAAAAGACAAGTTTAAGGGCTGTGTTGGGAGCAAGGAGATATTGTTCAAGAAGAGCGAGGCGGGTGGGTCAGAGGAAGGGCCACCACAAAGGCGACTGATGCAGGGCCCAACAACTGCTTGGAAACTGAGCCATCATCACTTGTCGTTTGCCCTTCTTTGATTCAAGGGTGTGTTTCCACCACCTGCACAGGGCGCTCTGATAACTGCCCCCCACCCCGGGATCCATGGGGACTCGATTCCTACTGCATCCTCTCCCATGGATTGCCTAGGAGAACTTGCAGACCACCCCCCTCCCCATTTGGTTGCCCAATGCACACAATACTTCAAGACACCCGGGGACATATAGGATAGGAAGAGGACTGATGGAATTGTGTACTGGACCCCCCCAGTGGAGTTGGGGTAGAGAAGCATTGTACACTTGCACTTAAGGTGGAGGTTGCTGACTGAATGTATCTTTTTTTTTTTAAAGATTTTATTTATTTATTTGACAGAGAGAACTTACAAGTACACTGAGAGGCAGGCAGAGAGAGAGAGAAGGAAGCAGGCTCCCTGCTGAGCAGAGAGCCCGATGCGGGACTCGATCCCAGGACCCTGAGATCATGATCTGAGCCGAAGGCAGCAGCTTAACCCACTGAGCCACCCAGGCGCCCCTGACTGAATGTATCTTGATGCTGGAAGAGCCTTCTTCTTCCCTCCCTGTGGATAGAGCAATAGCTATTAACAATTCTCTTGTAATAATTAAAAATATTTAAGAGTACAAAATAAAATTAAAAATTAAATTAAATTAAAATTTAATGTAATTTAATTAATTTAAATTTAATTTAATTAAAATTAAAATTAACCAAAGGAAGTATTAGAGTCCCAAGAATGCACATTGACCTTCTTGATGTTTTGAGGTAGGGTCTAGACGAGATCCTATCATTTACTGAAATACATATACTTCCAGCTTCACTTGACTTTGTGAGAATTTAATGTGAGATCATAATGAAGGAACATTTACTCACCGAAGTCATGGCATTCATTTGTTGAAACAGCCTCTTAAAGAAAAAGGGCAGATTGTGGGCATAACCACTTCTTTACTATCTTCATATGTAGATCAAACATAGTCATGGTTTTTCATTTGGCATTAAACGTATCCTCATATGACACAGTTATCAACAAATTAAGTTTCATCTGAATATATGCCAAAAACCTAAAAAAGAAACACAAAATTGGGAGTTTATGCAGATCATTAGGGTTACAGAGGACATGACAGTGTAGAATTAACTTGATAAATTAGTGACATGGTATAAAGCAACAGGGACAGGTGTGGGTTAGCAAAGTGACTTTTTAAAAAGATTTTATCTATTTATTTATTTGAAAGAGAGAGACAGCACACATGAGCGGGGGTGGGGGGTGGGGGGCGGGGGATAGGGGTGAGAAGGAGAAACAAGACTCCCTGCTGAGTGCTGAGCCTGATGTGGTCCAACTTGGTCCAGGCGTGGAGCCCTGAGATCACGACCTGAGCTGACGTCAGATGCTTAACCTACCGAACCATCCAGGCGCTCTGTAAAGTAACTTCTAGACAGAGACATGTTAACTGAATTTCAGCTCTGCTACATATTAACTGTGAGACTTTGGGCCAGTTACTTAAGCATACTCATGGTTCAGTTTCCCCATAAGTAAAACAGAGATTAAGTAATACCCTTCACGGAGGACGGTGGGAGGATGAAAAGCAATAATGCGGGTAAAGTGCTAACTCTAGAACCTGGCACATGGTAATATTAATTATTATAATGATTGTTTTCTTTAATAAATGTTTATATAGTGCTTGCTGTGTTGTACCAGACATGTCCAATTATTTTACAAAAATAACTCATTTACATACCATTATGTATATGTAATATATATATGTATATGTATATGTATATATTATGTATGTATGTATGCATTAAGCACTGTGTAGGTATTAACTCATTTCTCATCACAGTCCTGTAGAATAAGTACTATTACTAGCATTATCCCACAATCCTGTGGAATAGGTACCTCCATTTACAGAGGAAGAAATTGCAGCCCAGAGATTAGGTAACTTCATTAAAATAAGAATAAGCCAATTAAATTAATTAAAATAAAATAAATTAAATTAAAATAAGACAATAAGAGTCAGAGCTGGCATTCAAATTCTGATTTCAGGGGGCAATGCTCTTAGCCATATGCCATCAATTCTCTGTACCTTAGCATCATCACCACCATTATCTTAAGCCATAAACTGAATATGATGCACAAGGTATTAATGTGCACGTGTGTGTATACACACACACACACATATATACATATATATTTGTTTATTGATTATTAAATATGGGCTCATTCTAGAAAAGGTAAAGAAAGTCAATAGGACAGGAGCAAGTTGCTGGCTCGGTTGGTAGACCACATGACTCTTGATCTCAGGATTGTAAGTTTGAACCCCATGTTGGATATAGAAATTACTTAAAAATAAAAATAAAAATTTTAAAAAATTATTAGAATAGCCAAAAAAATGTTGGAAAAGAAAACCAAAGCTGGTGGCATCACAATTCCGGACTTCAAGATATATTACAAAGCTATAATCATCAAGACAGTATCTTACTGACCCAAAAACAGACACAGAGATCCATGGAACAGAAAAGGGAACCCAGAAATGGCCCCTCAACTCCATGGTCAACTAATTTTTGACTAAGTAGGAAGAAATATCCAATGAAAAAAAGACACCATACACAAAAATAAACTCAAAATGGGTGAAAGACCGGTGTGTGAGAAAGGAATCCATCAAAATCCTAGAGAACACAGGCAACAACCTCTTTGGCCTCAGCCGCAGCAACTTCTTCCTAGACTATGTCTTCAAAGGCAAGGGAAAGAAAAGCAAAAATGAACTACTGGGACTTCATCAAGACCAAAAGCTTTTGCACAATAAAGGAAACAGTCAACAAAACTAAAGACAACCGAAAGAATGGGAGAAGATATTTGCAAATGTCTTATTAGATAAGGAGCTAATATCAAAAATCTATAAAGAATTTACCAAATTCAACACCCAAAGAACAAAAAATCCAGTCAAGAAAATGGGCAGAAGATATGAACAGGCATTTCTCCAAAAAGACATACAAATGTCCAACAGACACATGAAAAAATGTTCAGCATCACTTGTCATCAGGGAAACACAGATCAAAACCACAATGAGGTATCTCCTCACATAGTCATAATGGCTAAAATTAACAACTCCAGAAACAACAGATGTTCACAAGGATGTGGAGAAAGGGGAACCCCCTTACACTGTCAGTGGGAATGCAAACTGGTGCAGCCACTCTGGAAAACAGTATGGAGGTTCCTCAAAAAGTTAAAAATATTACTACCCTATGACCCAACAATTGCTCTACTAGTTATTTATTCAAAGGATACAAAAACTAATTCAAAAGGACACATGCACTCCAATGTTTATAGCAGCAATGTCCAAAATAGCCAAGATATGGAAAGAGCCCATCCACAAGTGAATGAATAAGGAAGAGGTGGTGTATATATAAAATATTACTCAGCCATGAAAAAGAATGAAATCTTGCCATTTCCAATGACATGGATGAAACTAGAGGGTATTATGCTAAAAAGAATAAGTCAGTCAGAGAAAGAGAAATGTCATATGATATCACTCATATGTGGAATTTAAGAAACAAACCAGATGAACATAGGGGAAGGGAAGGAAAAATAAAATAAAATGAAAACAGAGAAGGAGACAAACCACAAGAGACTCTCAACTCTAGGAAACAAACTGAGGGTTGCTGGAGTGGAGGTGGTTGGGAGGATAGGGTAACTGTGTGATGGGCATAAAGGAGGGAACCTGATGGAATGAGCACTTGGTATTATATGCAACCGATGAATCACTAAATTCTACCTCTGAAACTAATAATACACTATATGTTAATTCATTGATTTTAAATTTAAAAAATGAAGATTAGTAGGATAAAACACCTGTGAGGAAGTTTAAGGGCTCATTGATAATTCCCTGTCTTTTTAAGGAATTGCTATAAAATATTTTCTTGGGGCACGTGGGTGGCTTGAGCATCTAACTCTTGATTTCTGCTCAGGTCATGATCTCAAGGTCATGAAATCGAGCCCCACATTGGCTCTGTGCTGAGCATGGAGACTGCTTAAGATTCTCTCTCTGCTTCTCTCTCTCCCTTCCCTACCCTCACTCTAAAAATAAATAAATATATATATATTTATATATTTGTGTATATATATGTGTGTGTATATATGTGTATATATATGGATATATATATATCATTTTATCAATAATCCCTACTTGCCTCTCAAATTAATAGAGTGACCAAATGTGAAAGCACTTTATGAACTATTTTTCAAAAACCTGTAGAAATATAAGTTATAATTATCTGCTTTTGGACCCTTACAGATTCAGAACAGTATTCATTGTGTGTGATATAAATAGACATATACATGCATACACAACCTTGGAAAGTTTCTTACGAGTTATATACTTTTCTATCTGTGTCAGTTGCTACTGGTGATGTGAGATTGCTGATCTGATTGAGACTTAATTTCTCTCAAATCCTTTTGACCAAGACCAAAAAAGGGAAATGAAGAAATATGACAAAACACATTTTGACCAGCAGGTGGCAGTAAAGCATTGGTATTTCCCAAAGAGGCACAAGAATTAACTTCTGGCAGGTGTGGTATATCCCAGGAGACAAAATATTGCCTGGAGCTTCTGATTATCCAGATCCCGTGGGCACCTCCCTACCCCGACCTGCCTCATCTCTGCCCTGGAGGAGCCAAGCCTCAGAAAAAGATTATGGGGACACAATATGATAAATGCTGCCATCGGAAAAACACATGGGCTCTGGGAGCAAGGTCATTTATCCGAAAAGTATATCCCCATCTTAGAATCCTCATTTAAGTTAACTTTATTGCATAAATGGAATGATTACTGGGATATTGTGATTATCTTATTTTAACCCTTTGATGAAGTTTTTCTACATACCAATTTTTCTGCATCTAAAAATATGATTTCTCTTTGTTCTTCAAATAAGGAATGGCAAAGAAATACTGGAAGAAATGGTATACCCTTTAATTAGGCCCCCTCACCATTCACCCCAGGCAATCAAGAAGACCCCTAGAAGGCTCCCTGAATGCTGGGAAATGCACGTCAGTGTTGTCTAGTAAAGACTGGGCCCGGAGTTCATAAAGGAGAAAAGGTATTCTGCCACTGGTAAGGAAGAATTTATTCAGGACTGTTGTCACAGGTATAGATGTCAAGACTATGGCAACAGGAGAATGAGATCAGACTCAACTCCAAACGCAACAAGAAGTGGAAATCTACAGCCAAGGAGCAGGTAGAGGGAGTTGGGGGCCAATAACTCTGGGAGTCTGATATAAGGAGACATATGGGGGTGGGTTTGCATGTCAAAGGCAATTCCACAGGCAAGTTGTTGGCCATCTCTAGGAATTAGCTAATCCTGGAGGAGCAGCCACTCCCTTTGTCTGTAAGACCCTAGAATGTTGAAGCACCATAAAACATAGGGAAAAAGTGGAAACATGATTAATACACAGTGCTTTGCTTCTAGCTTCTAAAACACTATTTCTGTCAACCAACGAAGGAACAAATGAAAGTAGGAAGCACCGAATAAGTGAGCTCATATGATTTCATCTAATAATCATGATACGTAACATTTACTTGTTCCTTCTATATGCTACCTCTTGTGCTATGCACTTTAAATGCTTACTTGTATTTAATCCACATATTTGTATCTTGATGGTAGTGAAGCTTATATGTGATAAGTTACCTCAGAATTACACACAGAACTCTACCAAAAAAAAAAAAAAAAAAAAAAAAAAAAAGCATAAAAGGGATGCCTGGCTGGCTCAGTTGGTAGAGCATGTGACTGCTAGTCTTGGAGTTGAGAGTTTCAGCCCCACATTGAGTGTAGAGCTTACTTAAGAGAAGAAAACAAAAACAATACGATACAAAAAATGAGTGTGTGCAAAAACTGGCAAAATTTGCTAAGAGCTATAGTCTAGTTAGTTGTGTTTGCCCATTAATTCCCTGGTTTTGATCATGCACTATAAATAAGATTCCCCCATTGGGGTAAGCCAGGTGATAGATACAGGGGACCTCACTGTACTATTTTTACAACTTCTTGTAAATCTGTAATTTTTTCAAAGAAAAAAAAAGTTAAAAGTCCTTCAGGACCAATACTGTTATTATCCCCATTTTACACTGGAGGAAACTAGGCTTGGAGAGTTTAAGTAACCTGCCTCAGGTCATTTAGCAAGTAAGTCACAGAATGTGTGTTGATTCCAACCCAGAGCTAATATGCCAACACCTTCCTCCAACATAGATAATCCTCAAACAAAATAATGATTCCTGCTACTCACAGAATGTTTCTAGGTTCCAGTAAGTTTTGAAAAATATGTAAATAAATTCAATTACTCTACATTGTTTGAAAATTAATCAGCAGCACACTTAGTATAGGAATTGGGATGGGTCTTCAGCAAGAAACAAAGAAATGACAACATTTCACTTCACATGCTTCCTTCAGCAACAAATATTTGATATTCTTATGAATACTTTATTTTTTTTTTAGCTGTTGTAAAACACCAGATGTCAGATTAATACTTACATAAAGGGGCGCCTGGGTGGCTCAGTCATCAAGCATCTGCCTTCGGCTCACGTCATGATCCCAGGGTCCTAGGATTGACCCCCACATTGGTGGGGGTCTACCTGCGTGGTGGGAAGTCTCTCCCACTCCCTCTACTTGTGTTCCCTCTCTTGCTGTCTCTCTCTTTGTCAAATAAAATCTTTAAATAATAATAATAATAGTAATTACATGAAGATTGTATTCATTTACCAAGAAAAATCTTAGACCTGAGTTAAAAATAACAATGTATTTTGTACAATTCAGTCTTCTCTAATGGCAAAGAAATTGGCAACACAGGTCCAGAATTCTAATTCCATTGTAGGTAGATGAATCACAGCCTTTTCTATGACACACTTGTTAGAAGGCTTTTCACTTAGTCTTAATTACAGTGGCAGCATACGGTGCTGGATTGACTAGGTACTCACATCTGATCCCAAGGTCTGTAAATGACATGTGGTATTCAGAGACCCAGTACCTTTTCTTTAATACATTATGTGCCTATAGAATTTAACTCATAAGGGACAAGTCAACGATCTCTATAGGTTTATTAACCACTTTGTGTCATTTCCTTAATATTCTCAATTACTTTTATCTTTGTTTATTTCTTTTATTTGGGTTAGTGTGACACAGGGCTGTTAGGTTAATGGACAGGAAGAGACTGTGATGTGTCCTCCTCAGCTCATCATTGCCACAGTCCCTGGTTCCTCATCTTAAATTGTCTCTGTAGAGCAGGAGGCTTTCCTATAATAGGGTAACCCAGTACGGGGAAGCACTAGCCAATAACTATCACCAACGCCACCCTGGCCTGACTGCTTACATGGAGTGAGGAAAACCAGCAGAGTTTTTTTGTTTTGTTTTGTTTTGTTTTTAAAGATTTATTTAAGTAATCTCTACACCCAACATGGACTCCAGCTCATGACTCTGAGATCAAGAGACACATGCTCTTTTGACTAAGCCAGCCAGGTACACCCAGCAGAGATTGTTTTAATGAGCCAATGACTAAAAAAGAAGCTCTTAGTGTGGGGTTTATTTATGTAAAGTACTATACAGATTAACTGGTGATCATTTTCAAAGTGGGGGGAAGGAAAGAAACTAGTATGAAACCACTAATATTTTTGAGAATTTGGGGCTATCTTGGTGGCTCAGTTAGTTGGGCGTTGGACTCTTGATTTTGGCTCAGATCATGATCAGGGTCATGCGATGGTCCCACACTACAGGCTCTTTGCTCAGTGGGGAGTCTGCTTTGTCCCTCCCCCACAAAAATAAATAAATAAATCTTTTTAAAACACATTTGAGTATTTGAATGAATCCCCACATTCATTTTTTGTTTTACTCATTGTGACTGATTTCAGTTTCTTCAGTGTTTCTTTACGATTGACCCAGAGTTTGACGTTAGTGAGAGACTTCTACAGACAACAAATCCTATTCAGATACTAAGTATCATGGGATGTGAATGATCATTTGTTTTAATGATTCTACATACTTACCTTAATTAGAGAAAGAGAGTGGGGGGAGGGACAGAGATAGGGGGAGAGAATCTCGAGCAGACTCCAAGCTCAGCATAGAGACTGACTGGGCCTCGATCTCACAACCCTGAGATCAGGACCTGAATCTAAAATCAAGAATTGGATGTTTGAACATCTGAGCCACCAGGCACCCCAGTGAATGGCCAGTTTTAAGACTCACTTATTCCCAGATACATTTTCCTTATCAAAAAAATGAAGTAGAGTTAGTGAATTAATAGAGTTTTCCTTACTGTATTCCACACAATTTGGTTAAGGATACAAAAAAAGATTTTATGCAACCAACCACCAGGTAACTCTTCTGGGCCGTGATGGAGTTAAAGGTTGCTCTAACCCACACAGGACACTGTGGGTCTCTCTGAGGAGTGTACCTCAAGCTAACAAGAGAGCTGAGGCCAAGAAACAAGATCTTAGCTGGCTTTGAAAAGACAAAAATTAGAAAGGGATATAAATATAGAACTATAAAATATATTCATACAGTGAAATGCTCTGCAGATGTCAAGATAGTAATATATTGATATATTGATTATGTATTTTTTTATTTTTTTATTTTCTTTTTTTTTAAGATTTTATTTATTTATTTGTCAGAGAGAGAGAGCACGAGTGAGAGCGAGCACAGGCAGACAGAGTGGAAGGCAGAGTCAGAGGGAGAAGCAGGCTCCCTGCGGAGCAAGGAGCCCGATGTGAGACTCGATCCGAGGATGCTGGGATCATGACCTGAGCCGAAGGCAGCTGCCCAACCAACTGAGCCACCCAGGCGTCCCAGTATTTTTTATTTTTTTCTTAAGTGGGCTCTACACCCAATGTGGGACTCAAACTCATGACCCTGAGATTAAGAGTCACACACTCCACTGACTAAGCCAGCCAGGTACCCCTTGGTTATATTTAAATGCATATAGATTGCATATTTTTAGTGTGAAAAATCAGATTTCAAAACACTATATCTCATTTCTCTATATAGAATGTATAGATAGAAAATAGCCTGGATAGAGAAACACTGTAATAGATATGGGTGTTATATATGGTTGAGAGATAATGGGTAATTTAATTTCCCTTTTGGGGGAATGTGTAGAGTACCCAAACTTTAAAATTAACTGACAATAATAATACTTTAAAGAGGGCGCCTGGGTGGCTCAGTGGGTTGAGCCGCTGCCTTCAGCTCGGGTCATGATCTTGGGGTCCTGGGATCGAGTCCTGCGTCGGGCTCTCTGCTCAGCGGGGAGCCTGCTTCCCTCTGTCTCTCTCTCTGCCTGCCTCTCCGTCGACTTGTGATCTCTCTCTGTCAAATAAATAAATAGATGAGATCTAAATAATAATAATAATAATACTTTAAAGAATAAATGAAAGAAAAAAGGGAGAACCTATAGTAGCAGAACCTATAGAAATCTGAAAAGTTAACACTTAATTCAGTTAGCATTATTCACTCAAAAGATATTCAGCAAAGGTTTATTGTCTATTTACTACATACACAGACCTTTGCTATGTCCTTTTTTTAAAAAAAGATTTTACTTATTTGTTTGTTTGTTTATTTGAAAGACAGAGAATGTGAGTGAGAGAGAGCATGAGCAGGGGAATGGGCAGAGAGAGAGAGGGACAGGCAGACTCCCCACTGAACAAGGAGCCCAATGCAGGGCTCGATCCCAGGATACTGGGATCATGACCTGAGCTGAGGGCAGCTGTTTAACCAACTGAACCATCCATGCATCCCTACTATTCTTTTTCTTTTCTTTGTTTTTTTAAGTAAACTCTTCATTCAACATGGGATTTGAACTTACAACTCTGAGATCAAGAGTTGCACACTCTATGAACAGAGCCTTCCAGGTGCCCCTCATCTTTGCTATGTTCTGAGGGAGATTTAAATGTGAGTTAACAACTTATCTACTGTCAAGGATTTAATCTTAGTAGAGATGGAGGCATCCATTTAAACAATGAAAATTAACCCAGAAACAGAAGGAAAGACACAGGAAAAAAAAAAAAAAAAAAAAAAACAGACAAAGGGCTGTGAGAAGACAGAGAAAGGGGTCAGTGACTGCTGATGAGACACTTGACAAACACAAAACACAGGACCAGACTGAGAAGGTGACCCATTTACTTGTTAGGATATGCTTTGGGGTGGGGCTTCAGCACTACACCCAAACCAAGTTGGGGGGCTCTGATGGCAGAGCTCAGTCCAGACTTCTACTTATGCTTAGGCTCCTGAACTGTTTTAACTATATATTATCAAAACAAGCAAGAGCTCTTGCTAAAGTCTGGTATTAGGCTTTCATTGGAAACAATCTGGATGTGTTAGCATTTAATGGATAAAAAGTATTTCTCGGGCACCTGGGTGGCTCAGTGGGTTAAGCTTCTGCCTTCGGCTCAGGTCATGATCTCAAGGTCCTGGGATCAAGCCCCACATCGGGCTCTCTGCTTGGTAGGGAGCCTGCTTCCTCTTCTCTCTCTTTGCCTGCCTCTCTGCCTACTTGTGATCTCTGTCTGTCAAATAAATAAATAAAATCTTAGAAAAAAAAAAAGTATTTCTCATCACTTGAACCAATACGCCCAGCAATATGCCCAATGTATCATGAACAGTAGGCCGGTGGCTAGCAGACAAGTGGCAAAGATGCATGGAAGACTTATTCAGGGACACCTAAGTAAGTAGCCTTGTTACTAATCACTCAGCATCAGGGAAAGACAAATCAAAACCACAGTGAGATACCACCTCACACCATTCAGAATGGCCAAAATTAACAAATCAGGAAATGACAGGTGCTAGTGAGGATACAAAGAAAGGGAAACCCTCTTACACTGTTGGTGGGAATGCAAGTTGGTGCAGCCACTCTGGAAAACAGTATGGAGGTTCCTCAAAAAGTTGAAAATAGAGCTACCCCATGACCCAGCAATTGTACTACTGGGTATTTACCCTAAAGATACAAATACAGTGATCCGAAGGGTCATGTGCACCCCAATGTTTATAGCAGCAATGTCCACAATAACCAAACTGTGGAAAGAGTCCAGATGTCCATCGACAGATGAATGGATAAAGAAGAGGTGATATATACATGCAATGGAATATTATCCAGCCATCAAAAAATCGAAACCTTGCCATTGGCAACGATGTGGATGGAACTAGAGGGTATTATACTAAGCGAAATAAGTCAATCAGAGAAAGACAATTATATGATCTCACTGATATGTAAAATTTAAAAAACAAGGATCATAGGGGAAGGAAGTGAAAAATGAAACAAGACAAAACCAGAGAGGGAGACAAACCTTAAGAGACTCTTAGTCTAAGGAAACAAACTGAGGGATGCTGGAGGGGAGGGGGTAGGGGGATGGGGTGGCCGGGTAATGGACACTGGGGAGGGTATGTGCTATGGTGTTGTGTAAGACTGATGAATCACAGACCTGTACCCCTGAAAGAAATAATACATTATATGTTAATAAGAAAATAAAATTTGGGGGGAAAGCAGGAAGATGAATTTTTTTCTTTCTGGGGACTCCGTCCGAGTTGAACTGTTTAGGTGCCCACCAGACAATGAGAAAAAGGCAGTGGAATGAGAGAGTCATGGCTGTTGACAAGGGATCAACTGACTCACCAAATCACACCACTGACCTTCCATCAGGGGACTCACTATTGCTTAGTAGCACACACTCTACATTCTCTTCCCTGCTTACCCAAGTGTTGCATATGGAGATAAAGCTCTTCTGCTCAATTTCAGACCCTGCTTCAAATTATCCTGTCCTTGGAGCTTAATCACACAGTTAAAAAGAACATGCAAATGGAACTGATAATTACCAAAATCATCGGAATCCAAAGGATTATGATAATGAATGTCCTCTTATGAATCAACTGGTTCAGGGATTAGCAAATGAGTGCATCAGGATATCAACAATGTTATAAGAACATCAGATCATCTCACACCTTGTCTCACCCTTCCTTCATGACTCACCCTGCTTTCTTCAATTAAGAGGCTCAAGAACCCTCCTGATCATTTGGCTGATACTATACGTATGCCTATTTTGTGGCAAAACTTCAGGTTTGGGATCATTTTCTGATACCCATAATACTGAGTAGGATGTCAATTGCAGCAACTTATTAAAGGTTGAATTTTCCGGTTCCAAGAAACAAAATGAAGTTGAATGAAGGTGTGAACAAAGGACTGGCTAAGAGTTGTGAGTGCAGCACACCCAGAGTTTATCCTACAGTGTCAAGTGCTTTTCAGTCACTAGCCATACACTGTCCATTCTGCTCCGCAGGGCAGGCTGATTTCTTTCCCAAGCTAATGGGAAAGTATCATGTTGCAATTCATCTGTAGTGAAGTATATATAAATCATTTGCAACTATAGAGAGCTCATCCATTTCTCTTACAGCTTAACTTACCACTTTGCTATAAAACATGCACAGGTAGGCCTTTATGCAATGGGTATATTCTTGGCAAAAGCTACTTGACAACTGAATTGTTTCCTCACTGAATTGCTTTATAATTTAGAATTCGATGATTCTTTTTCGATTGACAATAATTTGCCTTTAAAATTTTTCTAACAGGGGCATCTGGATGGCACAGTTGCTTGAGTGTCCGACTCTTGGGTTTTGGCTCTGGTTGTAATCTTGGGGTGGTGAGATCAAGCCCTACCAATGTGGGGGCTCCCCACAGGGCATGGAGTCTGCTTAAGATTCTTTCTTCCTCTCCCTCTGCTCCTCCCTGCCTCTCTCTCTCTCTCTAAATTAAATCAATCTTATAAAAAATATTTCTAACAAACTATTCATTATGGTTTGATCACAAGTACACGTAGTTTTCTCAAGAAGGACACAAAAAATGTAAAATGTGGTCCTGGTCCTCCAATAGCCTAAAATCTAATTATGGGAAGCAAGACATTAGAGACTTTAAACAACTGAAAAAGAAGGTAGGAAAGTAATGATTAAGTGCAGACAATATTCAGGAAAAAAAGAGATTAGAGTAATCTGAAAGAAATAGTTCTCCAGCTGAACCTCAATGACAGAGAATATTTAAATAAAAGGGAATGGAGGGGTGCCTGGATGGCTTAGTCAATAGGCCCTGTGACTCTTGATCTCGGAGTTGTGAGTTAAGCCCCATGGGTGTAGAGGTTACTTAAAAATAAAAAAAAAATTTTTTTTAATAAAAAATCTTAAATAAATAAAAGGGAATGGAGAGGGCATTTTCGGCAGTGGGTGAACCTGGGAATACATCTGGAGTCACTACTGAGCCTGATTTATATGGAGGACAGAGGACTTTTTGGCAAACAGAAATACCTCCTAATGCACACAGTCATTTACCCCCATATATTGGTTTTCTATTGCTGCTATAACAAATTACCACAAAGTTAATGGCCTAAAACAACACAAATGGTATCTTCTCACTTATATGTGGAATCTAAAAACCACAACAACCCAAGCTCAAAAATACAGAGAACAGATTGGTGGTTGCCAGAGGTGGGGGTGGGGAGTGGGTGAAATGGGTAAAGGGGTCAAAGGATATAAACTTCCACATAAAATAAACAAGTCATGAGGCACCTGGGTGGCTCAGTTGGCTCTCGTTGTGCTCCGTGGGGCTGTGCTCAGCGGAGTCTGCTTCTCCCTCTTCCAGGGCTCCTTCCTCTGGCTCAGGCTCTCTTGGGCTCATGTTCTCTCTCTCTCAAATGAATGAATAAAACCTTAAAATAAAATAAGTTAGTCATGGGAATGGCATAATTCATATTTGAAGTTTACTAAAAGAGTAAATCTTTTTTTTTAAAAGATTTTATTTATTTATTTGACAGATGGAGATCACAAGTAGGCAGAGAGAGAGGAGGAAGCAGATTTCCCTCTGAGCAGAGAGCCCGATGTGGGGCTCGGTCCCAGGACTCTGGGATCATGACCTGAGCCGAAAGCAGAGGCTTTAACCCACTGAGCCACCCAGTTGCCCCTAAAAGAGTAAATCTTAAAAGTCCTTACCACACAAAGAAGTCTGTAACTATGTATGATGACAGATAACCAGATCTGTTGTGGTAATCACTTTACAGCATATACAGATATCAAATCATTATGTTGTACAATTGAACCGAACATAATGTTGTGTGTCAATTATACCTTATTTTAAACTACTGTACTATTTTACAGTTCTGCAGGTTAGAAGTCCAACATGCATTTCACCAGACGAACTATGTCAACGGGGCGGTGTTCCTTTCTGGATACTCAGGGGAATGATCTATTTCTTGCCTTTGCCAGCTTCTAGAGGCCTGCCGCATCCCTTGGCTTGTGGCTCCCTTGTTTCCTCTTGAAAGCCAACAGCATGACAAGATTGCATTCTTCCCTAGTTACATCTCCCTCTCTCCACAACCAGGAAAACATCTCTATTTTTAAGGACTCCCTGATTACACTGGGCTCATC
This sequence comes from Mustela erminea, assembly GCF_009829155.1. Lineage (NCBI taxonomy): Eukaryota > Metazoa > Chordata > Mammalia > Carnivora > Mustelidae > Mustela > Mustela erminea. Next base: position 62,364,602 of record NC_045616.1, read on the forward strand.
TAGACAAACCAGGATACTCTGTCATCCTAAGGTCCTTAACCTTAACCACATCTGCAGAATATCTTTTGCCATGCAAGGTACCCAATTTTCTCTAACCCCTTTCTTTCCATTCTCATTCCCCTGGTTTTATTCAGGGTCCTATATCCTCACTTGGGATTATAGCAAAACCTGCTAATTGTTCTCCTCACTTCAAGCCATCCTATGCATCTGTTTCAGACAAATCATCTTAAAGCACTACTAAAAAACAAAATTCATCTAAGTAAATTTTAAAGATCTTTCTGGTTTTATTCAGTGATTCATGAATTGGGCAGCGCCCAGTCTAAGAGACAGAAAGGAGCTCTCAGGAACTACACAAAATGAAAGACTTTTATAGGCAGAAGAGGGTGGGAACAAGCAAGAAAGAGGGTTGGTTATTTCAAGGGTCCTTTCCTTTAGGTGACAGCAGGGAGTCTTTTGGGCAGATTGATTAGTACTAGTCATGTGATTCCTAATTAGCTGGTTTAAGATTCCATTTCTGGAAAAGCCAAAACTAATTTTTGCAGCTATTCATATATATTCTAGTTACACATAAAACATTTCTGAAAGGATACCCAAAAAACTGTCAATGGATGGAGAAATGGAACACAGTAGTGGTGGAGAAGGGGGGCATAAAAGCTTCTAGAAGGATATACTAGAAACTAATAAAATTGATTAGCCATAGGGATGGAGGCCAAGAATTTGTCAAAAAGGGGATGAGAATCAGAAGCACACACCAAAAAAAAAATGATGTTTTTATATATTCAAACTTTTTGAACTCTATTACATATTAAAAAATAAACAAAAAATTTAAAGAAAAACAGGGAGCTGGATTCATGTTGTTTATACCAGTTGGTGCTATGGTGCAACCTTAAAGGTTTTGTTTTTGTCATTTTTTCTTTTTTTACATGAATTCCTTTTCCTCTTTTTTTCTATTATTACTGTTTTTTAAGTAGGCTCCATACCCAACCTGGGGCCTGAACGCACCACCCTGAGAGATTAAGCCTCTCCTGTTCTACTGACTAAGCCAGCCAGGTACCCCAAGATGAATTTATATTAAGAGTTCATTCAGGGCACCTGGGTGGCTCAGTGGGTTAGGCTGCTGCCTTGGGCTAGGGTCATGATCTCGGGGTCCTGGAATCGAGTCCCGCATCGGACTCTCTGCTCGGCGGGGAGCCTGCTTCCTCCTCTCTCTCTGCCTACTTGTGATCTCTCTCTGTCAAATAAATAAATAAAATCTTAAAAAAAAAAAAGAGTTCATTCAAATTCAAAATTCAAACAGTAAAAAAGAGCACATGGTAAAAACATGTCCTTCCCACCTTAGCTACAGAATTCCCCTTCCCTCCGCCAACCAATGTTGAAAAAGATTCTTGAACATAAAGTTTTTAGACATTTAGGATTTTGAGGTGTCTGTGTGGCCAGGCCTTCACGGGGGTATTATGCTATCCTGTTCTTGGCAAGTCAGGACTCTCTTACGAAAAGCAATCTCTTTTATTAAACCATCTTTTCTTCTATCACAGACAGCAGCCGACAACACGGATGTGATGATGTCACCAACAGGCCAAGAAGGAACCCTCTGGAGGCCGGGGGTACACACAGGCAGGAAAGGCTACGAGGCCCGCTACCTCCTGCTCCCTTTGCCAGCTCAGGACTCCTTATGGGAGGCAGAGGCAGTGAGGGGCCACGAAAGCCCCATTCTCGCACTGCAGCACGACTCCCGAACTCCGCGGTCACGCACCGAGAACCCCCTGTTCCCCACCCCCTACCCCCACCCCGGCAGGCTCAGGCCTCCAGGGCAAAGGGATGCGGAGGCCAAGGATTCCCACAGGAAAACTGTGTTGTGGGAGTTAGTGCCTCTCACAGGGTCGGTATTCCGGCCCAGCAGGGGCAGCATGGGTGGGCGGGGGTTGGGGGGACACGACGGATGGACCTGATAGAAATGCAAACGCTGGGGCCCCGCCCAGACCGACCAAATCCGGAGCCCTAAGGAAGGGAAGTTTTAACCAGCCCTTCAGGTCGTTCTGAGGCGCGCCAAGTTTGAGAATCACTGGTTTCAATCTACATTTTCTCCACTTGCCTAAAGATAATCATCTGGAGGTGGGGAGGAGGAGGTGGGAAGCTCGTGAAAAATGTATCCCAGGGGTCTACCTCAGACTTGCTAGATCAAAATAGTTGATAGAGGAGCCTAGAATCTACCCCTAGGGACCACTGAGCAACGGATTCCTAGTACCAGATGCACAATGTTAGCGAAACAAACTCGCCTTATCACTCCCTGAACATATCAGATGTTTCTTTTTCTCTGAGCAAACATCCAGCCTGGCCTTACAGCTCAAACAAGACTCTTTCAGACTACCTAATAAGAAACAGTCTCTTCAGGGACATGCTGGTCGTTTCCGACCCACAGCTGTGCTGTGGTCTACATCTTGGAATCCTAATTCGCCAGTCATCCGAATAAGGAAATACAGAGCCTTTGGCTGCTTTGCTGACAACCACTCCCATAATAAATTCATGGGTGATCCACCTAAGACCCACTCCCCACTGTTAACACATAGAAGGGGTTGTTAGGGAATAAGACCTGAGATGATGAACTTAAGGAGAGGTGAAGGTAGCATTTGGGAACCCTGTACTTCTTACTGCCCTGCGTGATGACAGACAGCTCCAAGGAGAGAAGCATGGGAGGGCAACGCTACACCCTCCTCCTGAGTCATACCCTGTAGTCATGTCCTGATGGACAGGCTGCATCATCCTTGGTTCTAAAAGCAAGAGAACTTTGTCATGCTCAGCCCTCCATTCCAAAGCTCCTCATTCCCTGCCCTGAGGTGCAGGGCAGGGAAGTAGAAGAAGAGCTTGGTGCATAATGTGCACGTCTTAGGACTGGGTAAACCCCGCGCTTTGAAAGCACTCTGAGAAGCTCCTTTCCAGAGTCTGGCTAGGAACCCAGGGGGAGAGTGTGATGAAGTCTGCAAGGGTCCAACTCCCCCGGGCGGTGGCTGCAGGAGATGGCCTGAAGTTGGTACCTTCAGGAAAATGAAGGACAACCATAACTTAAAGAATAGCGTCATACTTCCTATTCATCATACATACTGTGAAGTCATCAGTGTCTCCGGCTGCTTTCTTCTGAGTTCAGCTGTGTTTCCCAAGTCAGGCCACAGCTCACTGGTCCAGAGTATGGGAGCAGAGAGACTGCAGGTTCCAGGGACAAGACTGTCATCTGTGACAAACAGGAGCATCTCTGTAGCAGGAGAAGGATCCACAATTAAACACCGCCAGTGTTTGTGAACAGCAACTGCCACAGAGTGTTTCCTGTCCACCACCGTGCTAAGCACCACTCTGTAGCTGGGAAGGCTGGAGGCCTGTTTATTCTCCGCACATTCTGCTCCACTAACAGCAGAAAGAAAAGGGATGTGATGAGAAAGACAGGAAAGGAAGAATGCAAGCAGAGAGCCTGTGCATGTAAGATTACTTCAGGAAGAACACCAAGAGGAATCTCAGCCTTCACCTGCTAAGGTGAGCTGGTGTTTTGCTTTTGTTTTTTAACCTGGACTTAAAATAACTTCAGCCAGTTTTTTTGTTGTTGTTTAAAAGTAGGCTCCAAGTCCAGCATGGAGCCTGAACTCACAACCCCGAGATCAAGACCCAGAGATCAAGACCCAAACTGAGATCAAGAGCTAGAAACTTAAGTGACTGAACCACCCAGGCAGCACTCAGGCCATCTTTTTAAAATCCACGTTCGTTGGCCATTTTGTTCCAGGCAGAAGAAAGTTCCCAAGCTGAACCCACAGCAGTACCAAGGCAGACGCTGGCGCGTGAGATGCCTTGGGGCCTCACTTCATGCTCATCCCACCGCAGATGCCGCCTGCGCCATCAATGGTCAAGGAAGCCAGGCCATTTGTGGTGCAATACATTTGTCGCCTCACTGTATGCAACTTGCTGTATTTTACCCACTAAGAGGACCCAAAGAACACACAGTGGCTCCATCTAAAATGAATGTGAGGTGCACCAGGGTGCTTCAGTCAGTTAAGCATCTGCCTTAGGCTCAGGTCATGATCCCGGGGTCCTGGGATGGAGCCCCGCATCGGTATTTTTGTTCGGCGGGGAGCCTGCATCTTCCCCTCTCTCTGCCTGCCTACCTGCCGCTCCCCCTGCTTGTGCTCACTCTCTCACTTTCTCTCTCTCTAATAAAGAAATAAAATCTTTTAAAAAAATAAAAGTAAAATGAATATGAACTCCGTGAGGACAAGGATATTTGTCAGTTTTGTTTATACTGCTATTGACTAAATGTTTGTTGTCCCCCTACATTCGTGTGTTGAAATCCTAATGCCCAAGGTGGTAGTAGTAGGAGGTGGGGGCATAAGGTCAGAGGACAGAGCCCTCACATTTGGCCTCAGTGCCCTTAGGAAAGAGACCCCAGGAATCTAGCCCACCCTTCCACCATGTGAGGTTATAATGGAAAGAAGGTCATCTATGAACCAGGAAGAGGACCTCACCAGATACAGAATCAGCCAGCACTTGAACTTAAATTTTCTAGCCTCTGCAACAATGAGAAATAAATTTCTGTTGCTTATAAGCTATATGGTTTCTGGCATAGGACCAACAAGTGCCTTTAAAATATATCCATTTATATGGGATTCATGAAACTTCTTTGCATTACTTTCCATCAGTTATGTCTTGTTTTGTCACTACATGTATGTGTTTTACTTTTTTGGCCACTTGTTTTTCACACTTGCTTCAAGAGCAGCCCAGAATTGTAGATGACTATCACAGAGCCTGGGGAGTCACAGGCCCACTCCGCTTCCTTGGGAAACAGTGATAAGCCAAGGTAGGTGGTATAGGCATGGAAGGAACGTTAGCTGCCATGTAGTCCAAATTCCCTGTTTTATAGACAGGGACACTCAGACCAGGAGAGAGAAACCATCAGATGACATCATGGCCCACTAATATCACGGTGATTTAGTATGAATTCTTTGGATTTCCAGAGTCCTTGCTAAACAAAAATGTGCTATTTGAGGAATGCTAATTGTTACTGGAATCCCTTAAACTGTTGGCTTCCCATGCTCATTTTAGGATGTGGGTTTTTAATGATAGGATTTATGAATAAGCTTATCCAGTGAACTAGGAATGGGATGCAGGACAAATTAGTTCTAAAGGGGTGTGGAAAAGGTCTTAATTCATTGTACAAGAAAAAAGAAACTTTAACAATCATTTTGGAGAGGCAGTGTACCATAGAGAATAACGAGGCTGGAGCCAGACAGCCTGAGTTCAAATCCCAGGCTTGCCACTCCCTGGCTTGGGAAAGTTACTCACTATTGTCAGTCCTTATCTGTCAGTAGAAGGCAATAATAGTGGAGTGTGTTTTTTATAAACAATTTAGTATAGAAAGACAAAAATTTTTAGATGAAAAATGCCAACAAATATATTAATTTAATTTTAATAAATTTAAGGGGGAAAAAAGAATTTAGTATAGTACATGTTACTTACAAGTTCTCAATATATGGGGGCTATTGTTTTTTCTTTCCAGAGCTCTTCAGGTAACATTTTGCTTACATTTATCACTCATTTCTAGAATAAAGCCCATCCAGATCTGTGATGCATGACCCACTCACCATGTCCAAAGTTGTTGTCCTTCTACTTTAACCAAGGGTACAGGGAAGAGAGATCCAGGGAGGAAGTGGCACTGGAATGCTGTGGATGGCGTTCCCTCTGAGGGAAGACTTTACAGAAGTTAAATTTAAAGTTAATAACACTCCCATTTTAATCTATTTGAGAATAGTCTCCAGAGTCTGGATTGAGTTTGTGCTTATCATTATTACTTCAGGTTTTGGGGGGATCTACATCGAAAGGACACAAACAACTGAGCTGAGTAATTCAATTTGTGGAACTCAACAAATATCAGGCAATGTCATATACAAAATTCTGAAGGACGTGAAGGCAACTAAAAAACAGATCTCACTCTTGGGTTTAAACATGAAAGTCTATTGAAAAAGATAGTTGGGGCGCCTGGGTGGCTCAGTGGGTTAAGCCTCTGCCTTTGGCTCAGGTCATGATCTCAGGGTCCTGGGATCAAGTCCCGCATCGGGCTCTCTGCTCAGCAGGGAGCCTGCTTCCCTTCCTCTCTCTCTGCCTGCCTCTATGCCTATGTGTGATCTCTTTCTGTGTCAAATAAATAAATAAAATTTTTAAAAAAGAAAAGAAAAAGATAGTTGAATGCATCTAATGACACTCCTATATAAAAACAGGCAAGGACAGAATCATTTATAAAAGATTATCACATTGTCACGAATTCCTTCCAAATGCTTCTTATCTATTTTGCCTCTAACGTCATAACATTATCCTAAACATCCATCTCTGAAGTTCACTTCGCTACAAATATCCTCCGGTGAACTGAGAAGTAAATTATATGATCAGAGATTATTCTGGGTGCCGTCAAAAAGGAATGAAGGTTTATTTTCTGAGGCAAAAAATAAAGTGACATTTCCACAGAATAGAATATGTTCTCTTCCCAGCTCATAAGGATACAGAGCTATAAAAGCCAGAGCAATTTCGTGTTGGTTTTCTGACAAATACCCAGTATGATTTTACTTAAAATTTATTTCATGAAATCCTTACAGGTCTATATTGTCAATATTCATTTTTGGGTTTTACTGTAGGCTTTAATTATTGAAACCAAAATTATTTGAAACCAAACGTATTAGTATAGAATACTAGGGGAAATGTCTTTAAATGAAATGTTTTATTGCCTCTATTATAATTCTTTCATGTTCATGCTACACAAGTTTGAACTTCATTAGCATTTTACAATGCTGAGTTCTAAATACAAGCCTTCAATGATAAGTGGTTAGCCAGTAGTCTTACTAAAACTTGGGAATTTTGAATGCAAATTCTAACTTGGCATTAATTCACTATCAGTCTTGCACAAATTTTAATCTCGTGTTTTCCTATGTCTTTAAAAATTAGATTGATTTATTTGAGAGAGAGAACATGAGCAGAGGAAAGCAGCAGAGGGAGAGGGAGAAGCAGGCACCTTGCTGAGCAGGGAATCCAATGTGAGGCTCAATCCCAGGACCCCAAGATCATGATCTGAGCCAAAGGCAGATGCTGAACCGACTGAGCCACCCAGGTGCCCCTAGTGTTTGCCTATGTCTTAAGTGAAGACACCCATGTTTTCCTGGTTCACAGAGTTGAGTCCTTGCACACTCTAAGGAATAAAGATAAATGAAAGTCCCTTATGAACTGGTAAAAAAAAAAAATATCAATAATAAGTCACTATACCTGTTAGAGCATAACTGTGCCAAGATACCCAAGTCATACTAAAATGGCACATATAAGTATCTCTCATGGTTCTGGAGGCTAGACCTCTGAAACTAAGTTATTGGCCATGCTCCCCCTAAAGGTTCAGGGGAGAATCCTTCCTTTTCTATTCCTCACTTCTGATGGTTGCTGGCACTCTTTGGAATTCCTTGGCTTGCCTCCAGTCTCTGCCTTCACTGTCACATGGCCTTCTCCTCCAAGTAAGTGTGTGGCCTATCCTCTTATTGGATGGGGCCAGTAATTGGATTTAGGGCTCATCCTAACTGACTGTGTCCTTGTCTTAATCAATTACATCGACAAAGACTATTCCAGGCAAGATTCCATTCTGAGGTTCCTGGTAGAAATTAATTCAAGGGAGCACCATTCAACCCAGGACACTCATTAATGAAAACTTCAATGCAGTGTGATGATGTTAGGGAGGGAAATAAAATAGAGAACCGAGAGGGAAAGTGAGAGCTGCACTGGCCTCCTAACCCGTGTCTCATGAGGTGACAGATGGGACAGCAGTCCATGAGTCCTGTGGGCCACAGCCGAAAGGGAAGCGAGTAGGGTGGTGAGGAGTGGCGAGTGGCCGGGGACCAAGGTCAGGAGATGCCTCAGAGAGGGCTGGAGACAATTCTCTTTTCTCCCCGCCCCCCAAACTGAGGCTGTACCCACAAGCATAAAGGAAGTTGCTAGAAGGGAAGTTGTATGCCCTTCTTGTTTCTCCATCTATAGTGAGAAGTCACCAAGGCATAACAAATAATGAGGAGCTTCAAACAATTCAGACTAGCTACACGGAGAAGCTTTGGCCTGTGCTGTGGGTTGGGGCTGCTGATGAGTGGCGATAACTGAGAAGGTAGTTCTCCTTCTCGGGCAAAGTGTATCAGATGTTTGGTTACAAATGGTCAGAAATTGTACTTAACAAGACAGGGGTATCGATCAGGAAATAATTGTTTGCTGGGAAAGGGGCAGTCTTTTCCATGGGTAATTAAGATGGTGTCACTTGATACCTACTCCAGGAAGAATCACTCTTCCAGCGCAGTGTCATTAACCTGGCGCCATGGCAACAAGCCGGTGGCGAGTTCTCCCTCTGGAGCTTTCTTTTATTAATGTGTCTGCTGTTCACAAGTTACAGCTTGCCCTTTCGTTGTGTTGCTCCCAACACAAGTGACAAGGTGGAAAGAAAGTGAGGTAGCTTTTATTATTCAGCACAAGCCTTCAAGAAAAGGGAAAACAAATAAACCAACCGTGGGCAAGCTACACTGACAGGTAATCTCCGGGGACGCCTGGGTGGCTCAGTTAAGCGTCGGACTCCTGATTTCAGCCCAGGTCCTGATCTCAGGGACATGATATGGAACCTTGTGTCCTGCTCCATGTCCTGCTCTCTCCTTTCCCCCTACCCCTTTCCCCCTCCATGGTCTCTGGTACATGTGCAGGTTCTCTCTCTCTCTCTCAAAAAAATAAAAATAAAAAAAGGTAAACTTTCTCTATACATTTTCCATAATGGTTCATGGACCAGTAGCATAAGCCTCACCTGGGAGCTGTTACAAATGCAAAAATCTCAGACCCCAGCCTTGAATCAGAATCTGTTCTTCGATAACATCCTCAGGAGATTCACATTCACATCGAAGTTTAAAAAGCACTGCCAAAAATAGACTTTCCTTTAGATAATGACATCACTGGCAGCGGCCTCAGGAGAGACACCCCTTTTTTTCCACTAGCCTTGGTGACCTATCAGATTTTTTTTAGATTTTATTTACTTATTTGACAGAGAGAGAGCACAAGCAGGGGGAGCTGCAGGGAGAGGGAGAAGCAGGCTCCTACTGAGCAGAGAACCTGACCTGGAGCTTGATCCCAGGACCACCCGATCATGACCTGAGCTGAGGGCAGACGCTTAACTGACTGAGCCACCCAGGCACTCCCTGATAAGACTTTTTTTAAGTGGACGATAGTCACTGTTTCCTGCAGTAAGAGGAATTCTGGGTAATTTAGGCTAAGTTTATAATGAAAATCAGTTTCTAAGTGGTGCCAGCTACTTGGTCCCCAGGCTTTTCTTATGCCCCGTCGAGTTTTAGGAGATACGTTCCCCGGACTCTGAACTCACCCAGTCAGCTCACAGGCTCCTGTCAGTGAATCAGGCACCATATTGCCGCAGCACCAAATGGAGGAGGCTTTTGTTCTAGAAACACTGCCTGGAAACTTCGCCAAAGAAAAGCTCAAGAGCAAGTTTTATGTCTTTTAGCCAGGAAAGAGGGTCACGTTGTTGCTTCTTATTCATCACAGTGGTGATTTCTGATCTAAACCATAACCTAAGGATCACTACGAAAATGTTTTGATAGTCAAAACACCCAGCTTGAGGGACTTCCCTTCATTCCTAACAGACATATGAAACACCACAAACCAGGTCTTAAAGTGAAATGAAAAATGATGGAAATGACTCAGATCTTTCCATTAAGAAACAAATCATAAAATCAAACCCATTCAATTATCTAGATTTTTTTAAAATCAGACTTTGTGCTTTTTTAATTTGAGGGAAGGGAGGATGGAACAGAATGGGTTGTAATGGAAGAGGAAAGCTGGGGCTGTAAAGCAGGTTGTACAAAAGAATGACTGATAATTGATAATTAGGAATACAAGGAGTTATTGTTTCCATGAATTAGCCTTGACAAAGGAATGTGAATTGTTTTCCATTTTGAATGGGTAGCTGTATGACCTTAGGTAACTGTCTAAACCTCTTTCTTCCTCCGTTTCTTAATTGGTAAAATGAGGATAATAATACTACCTCTGCTGTGGATTGTTTTAAGATGAAATGAGAGAATATGTGAAAGCAAACCACTTTACAATGGTTAGTACATAATAACACCAAATAAATGTTAAATTTATTATTATACAGAGAAGAAGGAAATCCTGAGACTAAAAGAATATGGGGTGTCTGGGTGGCTCAATCGATGAACTGTCTGCCTTAGGCTCAGGTCAGGATCCTGGGGTCCGGGAATCAAGCCCCATATCGGGCTCCCTCTGCCTCTGTCTGTCTCTCATGAATAAATAAATAAAGTCTTAAAAATAAATAGGGGCACCTGTGTGTCTCAGTCGGTTGAGTGTTTGCCTTCAGCTCAGGTCGTGATCCTGGGGTCCTGGGATCGAGCCCTGAGTCAGGGTCCCTGCTTGGTGAGAAGCCTGCTTCTCCCTCTGCCGATCCCCTGCTTGTGCTCTCTGTCTCTCTCTCTCTCTCTCTCTCTGTCAAAATAAATAAAAATATTATCTTTTTTAAAATTTTAAATAAGGGACGCCTGGGTGGCTCAGTTGGTTAAGCAGCTGCCTTCGGCTCCGGTCATGATCCCAGCATCCAGGGATCGAGTCCTACATCGGGCTCCTTGCTCAGCAGGGAGCCTGCTTCTCTCTGTCTCTGCCTGCCTCTCTGTCTGCTTGTGTGCTCTCTCTCTCTCTCTCTCTCACAAATAAATAAATTTTTAAGAAAACTGCACATTGGTATCTCTTTAAAAAAAAAAAAGTTAAATAAATAAATAAATAAAAGAATGTGCTAGAGCAAAACTTTGGGTATCACTTAAATCAAAATCTGCATGCATAAAGCAGTGAAAAGAAGAATTCAGATACTTTACAAAATGACTTCAAGAGGACTTGGCAGATGGATCAGGTTTGGGAGAATTAGTCTTTTTGGGCTGCTACAACAGAAATACCATAAATTGGGTGGCTTATAAGCAATAAGCATTTATATCTCACAGCACAGGAGGCTGAGACCACGGCACCAGCAGATTCAGTATCTGGTGACAGCCATCTTCTCACTGTAACCTCATGTGGCCAGAGGGGCAAGAAGCTTTTTAAAGCACCTTTTATAATAAGGACAGTAATCCCAATCACCTCCCAAAGGCCCCACCTCAAAGCACCATCACAGCGGGGATGAGGGTTCAACATACGAATTCTGGGGGGCCACAAACCCCTCCATAGCAGAGGGGTTACCCTGAATTAATAGTTTTATTCATCTACATTCATTTTTTTAAAAAAGATTATATTTGTTTATTTGACAGAGAGACACACAGCAAGAGAGTGAACAGAAGCAGGAATGGGAGAGGGAGAAGCAGGCTTCCCACCAAGCAGGGAGCCTGATGTGGGGCTCGATCTCAACATCCTGGGATCAGAGTCTGAGCTGAAGACAGATGCTTAATTAACAACTGAGCCACTTGGGTGCCCCTCACCTATGTTCATTTAATAGAAGTAATCAGTTCCTTATAGCATCCTTAGGGACATCACTTTTTCAGATGGTAAATTTCAAGAGAACTATTTTTAAAAATCTGCCAAGTATCTGAGCATATTAATCTTTCAGAACGAGGAGAAACACAATGCCTAATATGCATTGTGGCCCCCATCAGATGTATGTCAGTGCATCTCGTTCTACCCTCCATACCTCTTGCTTCCAGAACTGATTTTCTCAGCTTGTCTGAGCTACAATGGAAACCCACCCACTGAGCTTTGTATTTTACTGTCTTTTCCTCATTTCTTAAATTTATAATAATTTTTAAAAAATGAATCTTCATATGGTTTCACTTATTTGTGGAGCGTAACAAATAGCATGGAGGACAAGGGGAGATGGAGAGGAGAAGGGAGTTGAGGGAAATTGGAAGGGGAGGTGAACCATGAGAGACGATGGACTCTGAAAAACAACCTGAGTGTTTTGAAGGGGTGGGGGATGGGAGGTTGGGGGAACCAGGTGGTGGGTATTGGAGAGGACACGGATTGCATGGAGCACTGGGTGTGGTGCAAAAAACAATGAATACTGTTACGCTGAAAATAAATTTTAAAAATTAAAAAAAAAAAAAAAGAATCTTCAGGAGCATCTGGGTGCCTCTGTCTTGATTTCGGCTCAAGTCATAGTCTCAGGGTCATGACATTGACCAGATGTCAGCCTCCATGTGGAGCCTGCTTAAGATTCTCTCTCTTCCTCTCCCTCTGCGCCTACCACCCTGCACATGAATGCTCTCTCTTAAAAAAATTTTTTTTAATTAAATTTAAAAAATGAATCTTCTGAGTTTCTTCCCCCATAATGTTCTCCTCTTTTCTTATTATATTCATCCCAGATGTTTCTGCAATCCTGAATAGAGCACATTTCATTAGTGGCCTGAGGAAACACATTGTTCATTCATGCATGAGGGAGTCCTTTCCAATTAAAGACACTGCTTTGAAAAAGTCTTCCAAATTGGTTTCAACGATAAGAAATGAAGGAAGCTAAAAGCTTTTCACTTAAGTTTGACAACAGCCAGAAAACTTTTGTTAATCATGACTGTTAAGTGATAACATTTAATTAGCATGGGTTATAATTAGAATATTGCCTGGAATTTACGTAGGCATAATCTTAAGTGTCTGTGTAATTGCTGCCTGCTCTTTCTACAGTTCTTCCTAATACTGGGACAATGACATCTCACACCATTTTTATTTTGGACTTCCTTTTCAGAGACAGTTTATTTGGGTGAGAACCGGGTTTTACTTTGGCCCTCGCCATCTTCAACACCTGCCTCTCAGGTAAGTGGACAGAAGTGATGTAGGGAAGGTGCTCATAAATCTGTTGGCATCCATTCCTCTGCCTTTTTGTGCTCCTGTACATGAAGGTCAGTTTTATTGTGACTGGGAAGTCACTTGGGACTATGTGGAAAAAGAAAAGACATAAACACCTCAGATCCTTCACTGGTAAATAGTGATTTAACAACAGCTTTGCTTACAGCACAATATGGCTTCAGTACAAGGGGAAGATTTTAAGAAAAAAACAAAATTAGTAGTATTTAGTGTGCTCTCCAGAAAAAATAGAACCAAGAGGTTCCCTCTTCCTCAGGGGACCTCCATCTTTTTTTTTCCTTAGGACCTTCAACTGATTGGATGAGGCCCATCTAGATTATGGAGAGAAATCTGCTTTACTCAAAGTTTACTGATTTAAATGTTCATCTCATATAAAAAATACTTTCACAGCTACATCCTGACAAGCGTTTGACCAAATATCAGGGTATCCTGACCTAACCAAGCTGACACAAAATATTAGCTGTCCCATTTGGCCACTCTGAGAACTGGAACTGGGAGTGATATGTTACCCTCAGACAAATGCCCTAAAATCACTGTGAATGGTGTGAATCGTGTGTTGTTTTTTTAAAAAATATTTTAGTTATTTATTTGACAGAGAGAGACACAGTGAGAGAAGAAACACAAGCAGGGGGAGTGGGAGAAGGAGAAGCAGGCTTCCCGCTGATCAGGGAGCCTGATATGGGGCTCTATCTTAGGACCTTGGGATCATGACCTGAGCCAAAGGCAGAGGCTTAACAACTGAGCCACCCAGGCACTCCCCCAGAAAGGTGTGTTCTGTTAAAGGAATAAGGACCAGAAGGCATAGAGTGTTAATGTCAATTGTCAATGTATTGACACACAGGCAGAAACCCTCCAGGAAAGCAGTGTCTCATATTTTGTTCTAATAACAGTCTTCAGCAGGATCGTGCAGTAAAATGGTGGTCAAGCTTTGATGTCAGATCACTGGAGTCTGTTTCTTGGCTCTATCACTTTCTGTGTGATTTGAGGCAATTTACTTTTATTTCTCTCTGCTTCACTTTCTCCATCTATAAAATGGAGATAGGTTTAAATGTTCTAACTCGCAGGAAGTCTGTAGAACAGTGCAAGGTACGTATTAAGTACTCAATAAATACTAGCTTTTACTATTCCCTTAAATTAATAATAAAGCCAAAGATTTTCTTAATGTTTCTCTATCTTAGAGAGGTTTTGGTTTCTTTGTTTTGTTTCTAAGCCTGTGGCTTTATGGATAGTGATACGTGCCTCACCCCTTCCTACCTTAACCCTGGGTTGAGGTTTCAGGGTCTCTTAAAGGGCACTCAATGTAAGCAAGTTGTTTTTCACTAGGAAGGTGGGCATGGGGAGGAAAGAACTGGAGAGGTTCCTCTTGATAAGTAAGAACAGAATGGGTGGAAGATTGGCTTTCACTGAGAAGATGGCAACCTTTATGAACCTTGCAAATTAAAAAAAAATTTTTTTAAATATATTTAAGTAATCTCTACACCCAATGTAGGACTCAAACTCACAACCCTGAGATCAAGAGTCGCACGCTTTTCCAACTGAGCCAGCAAGGTGTTCCTGAACTGCCCCATTTGAATAAACTGATGAATATATACCATAGCAGAAAGATCATTCAAAGAAAAAAATGTATATAATAATTTGATGTTACAAAAACAATCAGCTATTTTCCTTTCACCAAATATATATTCATCACTTCAAAGAGCCCCCTCCTGGGGTGCCTGAACCTTCCATGTGGTCATTCAGGGATCCAGGATATGTATCCTATGGCTCTGTCTTCTTATATGGTCTTGGACTCCTCTGTTAAAATCTCGGTATCTTGGTTTCCCTTTATGGACTATCAGACAGCTAGTGGTTTCTTCAGTTCCTTTCTGGCTTTCCCAAGAGCCTTAATGGGGTATTCATGTGAGTCTGTCTCCTCTCAGTATCTCACACTCTTAATTCCACACAGTACACTCTCCTTTATTCAAAGCCTACCAAACAATTCTCTGTCATGGTATGATGCTTAGCAGCATCTTATACGGTCAAATTAATTACTTATTTGTAAGTTATTTCATTAACTAATTACCTACATGGTTTGAATCTTTTAAAGCAATAAAGAACTTATGAACTAACTGCTTAATTAAAAATACATACTAGGGGTACCTGGGTGGCTCAGTCAGTTAAGTGACCAACTCTTGATTTTGGCTCAGATCATGATGTCAGGGTCTTAAGACTAAGCCCCATACCAGGCTCTGTGCTGAGCGTGGAGCCTGCTTAAGATTCTCTCTTGGGGCACCTGGATGGCTCAGACATTAAGTATCTGCCTTTGGCTCAGGTCATGACCCCAGGATCCTGGGATGGAGCCCCGCATTGGGCTTCCTGCTCAGCAGGGAGCCTGCTTCTCCTTCTCTCTCTGCCTGCTGCTCTGCATACCTGTGCTCTAGATCTCTCCATCAAAAAAATAAACAAAATCTTTAAAAAAAAAAAAGGATTCTCCTCTCCTTGTGTCCCTCCCTGCCCCCAGCCCACACCCCCTGCTGTACTATACTCTCTCTTTCTCAAAAACAAACCCACAAACAAACATCCTAAAGAACAAAAGGAGAAGGATTTTAAGGGTGCAAATTTTGGTGAATATTCTCAGTCCCGTAGGTCTTTTGCTGTCCCTCAAATCATACCACATAGATAGCCATCACATGGGCTTGGGCTTTGGCTGGCTTGATTATGTCAGAACCACTTATAACACAGGACACATTTTCTTACATTTTGCGAATCTGGAGAGGAGAGAAAAGTCATCAGAGAGGAGTCCATCTTTACTATGAAACCCCGGTATCTCAAAGCCCACTAGTCACAAAGATGGTGGTTCTCTCTAGCACATCCCCTGTATGTCTTAGTATTGGCATTAAATCTTCCCCTTAAAGCTCAACAACACTTCTCATTTTCAAGTTTTCAGCTGCAGAGATTGGCTACACTGTTGCTACCAAGAGCAAAGCCCAGAGTCCAATTTGGAGACCTTGATTTTCATTATGTTTTCAAACCCTTAAATCAAGCCTTCTTTCTTTTACCCGGATTTCCTCTTTCGCCTCTCTGCTTCTCTCTTTGCATAGTGTGTCTTAACACGAAGAAAAAACATTTAAATGCAAAGAGATAAATGGATATAATCATTACAAACGACCCATTAGAACTGGAGCTGTAAGGGACTATTTAGCCAGAGCAGCTCCATCCAGGCCCTGCCCCTCCCCCTTCAGGGAACTTACTTAAAAACAAGTCCTGGAATCCAGTCCCGGGTAACAAAGCCCAAATACAAGGGTGGGTCAGGACAGGTGGAGGCATTCAATCAGTGAGGATGCATACTGTTTCCTAGTTACCAAGGAGTATGGGCCCCGCCCTTTGGGTGCCTTCTGGGGGCTCATTCTGACCAAGGTGATAAGCTAGTTCAAATATCTACTAGGGTAAATTGTGATTCAATTGGTTACTTATGTGTGACCTAGCAGAACTGTGCAGCTTTCTCTGCGTTACAATCTCATTGGTCACTTGTGCGTGGCCAGGCCCAACCACATGGCCTTTGCCCTTAAAAGCTAGTCTGTAAGGCAGAGGGTCGTCATCTCTTTGCAAGAGACGTCCCTGGCCGGTCAGTTTGATTCTTGATGCTTGGTGCAAAATAAAGCTTTGCTTGACCTTTGCTTTGTATCAGTCTTGCTCCTTTGACCATGGACCCAACAGAGCCATTCAATCTGCTTATTCAAATGTGCAAAGGCGGTTCTCTCTTCTGAAATACTACGCTGAACAGATAAGAGTGTTCTCAGATAAAATTTCATGTGATTACCCTATAATAGGAGCTCCTAGCTACAGTTCTCTATCCGGTGTTGTTAAGCACACAAACTTCCCACCAATAAGTCCTGTCCATCAAATCTTTATTTTTCTTTCACAAAGATTCTATTTTGCAGGCAAACTCTGGCAACATTGTCTACCTACTAAAATGGCAAGAAAAGAAAATCTGAAATTGAGAGAGAAGAATCTGGAACAATCATTGTCACAAAAAAATTGTCCTGTGTCAAATGTATTTCCTCCCTGAGGAAAAACTACCTAACAGGCCAGAAAGAGTAGTAGGGAAAGGCAAAATTAAATAATTAAATACGAAAGCAGAAACATTAAGTTGCTATTATGGACTGATTTTTGCAGCTGAATTAATCCATGAATGTTTTAAACTAATACTGAAGAGAGGACAGCCCAGTTTGAGAAGACTGGTTTAAAAACTACTTTTAGAGGACACCTGGAGGCACCTGGGGGGCTCAGTCGGTTAAGCGTCTGCCTTTGGCTCAGGTCATGATCTCAGGGTCCTGGGATCCAGCCCAGCATCAGGCTCTCTGCTCAGCCAGAAGCCTGCTTCCCTACCCACCCCCCGACTCCCTGCCTGCCTCTCTGCCTACTTGTGATCTCTGTCAAATGAATAAATAAATAAAAATCTTTATAGGACACCTGGGTGAGGTCATGATCCCAGTGTCCTGGGTTCAAGTCCCTCATCAGGCTCCCTGCTCAGTGGGGAGTCTGGTTCTCCTTCTATCCTTCCCCTCTGCTTGTGCTCTTTCTGTCTCTCAAATAAATAAATATTTTTAAAAAATTACTTTTATCCATTATTTATTCCTGAGGCAGGGATTCTTATCCTGAAACCTTGGATGGGCTTTCAGGGTCCTGTGAATTCTCAGAAATTTAGGGGTGTTCTTAAGTATATTGGGCTTCCCCCTGCCCCAGGAAATGATCTGTATTTTCTGTCAAATATTCAAAGGGGTCTAATCTAAGAATCAGTGTTCTTAGAAGATTCTCTAAGGCATATGGAAAAGTTGGATACAATGATTTCAGTTAAACATTGGTGTTTGTGAGATCAAAGATGTGCATTTGAGGTACCTTTCACTGGAAGACAATGAGATCAGGCCTGTCTAGACAGTTGTAACAAAACCTGACAGGGAAATAAGAGAATAGCTGAGAACTGGATTGAGGCAGGCCCTTGTATGAATTATGGTAACACTCAATGCTATACCCAAATCATCATCATCATCATCATCACCATTATCATCTTAGTAACTAATGGCAATAAAAATTTACTTCTCATTCACAATTCCCGGTCAATAGGCAGCCTTCCATGTGGTCATTCAGGGATCTAGGATCTGCCTCCTATGGTTTTGTCTTCCTGTATGGTCTTGGATTCCTCTGTCAAAACCCTGGTATCTTGCCAGTAGGTAAGTGAGGAGAGAGAGAGTATGGAGGATCACAGGAGAATGGGACATCCTTCTACCCACATGCCTTCAGGCAAAATTCAGTCACGCAACCAGACCTAACCATAAGGGCGGCTGGGAAACTGTAGTCTGGCCACATATTTAGAGGGGTAGAAGAAACGACTTCTGGTGAACATGGTAGCATTTCTACCCTGTCCTCTTAAATGAAGCAACAGTACCATAACCAGGAAGAGGTTGGAGGTGAAGACAGGCTGCTTTAGATCCTGGGAGAAAGCCCATTGTCATAGACAGACCAACGTATTCCACCAACAGTAAGCAGCAGAGGCAGGAAGTAGAAAAGTTTCCAGAGGATAGGACAGGCATGGTGGCAAAAAAAACTTAGGAGCAAAATGCTCAGAATGTCAGGCATGGTGGCAGGAGGAGTTTGGGAATCCAGGGATCTGTAGCAGAGCCCGAATCACCTAATTAGTATTTGAGAAGACCTAGGGCTAGGAGTGGAGGATAAGGGTACAGCCAGTTATCTCTACCTAGAGAGAGAGAACCCAGAGCAGCAAGGTTACATTACAGAGATGAGGGCCGCACAAAAAGGTAGAGTCAGGACAGATTACTTGTAATGTGACTCCACCATGACCAGAATGTTGGACAAGAGCTATCTAAATTCCTCCTGCCCAAGGTCTGGAATGGCCCCAGAGATGTGTAGAGCCTACAGACAGGGTCAACTAGCAGGAGGAGCACACGGGAACCTGTTCGGGCCTGACATGGCCCACCCTCAGATGTTACCAGTAACTGCAGACTCTGCTTCCCACTCACCGACAACATCCCTAACTAACCTCAGCTTCCTCACAAACATCTTGGGATGAAAGAGGCCAATGAATCAGCACAAACCCTTCAGACAACAGAGCAAATGCCTTACTAACAGTATGAGGTGGCCTACTCAGTATGAGATGGCCTATTATATATGTTAAATAAATAAGTTTTTAAAACTCTTTATAGGACACCTGGGTGAGGTCATGATCCCAGTGTCCTGGGATCCAGTCCTACACATACAAGACATAATTCTTGGGCTTTCACATGTATTTAACCACAACTTTGACCAAAATGTCTATTTGAAGGCTATACCTTCATCACCTCAGTTTTATAGATTAAAAGCTGAGCAGTGAGGCTTATATTAACTTGCTCAAGTGAGTGGCAGAGGTCCGGTTCCAGACTCAATGACCCTGAACACTCTGCTTCCTCTTTTTCTTAGAAAGTCTAATTTGGCCAGAATTCCAGATAACATTTTACTCCCTTAGTGAAGGTGCCAGTGAGGACACACCAAGGAACACTCTTCAGAGATCCACCATTTAGTTTCCAGAGAACTGCCCCACCCTTTTGGAATGAAGACTAAGACGTGGACATCCAAAGAATGTTCTTGGACAGATCACTGGAGTGGCTGTCCTTTTACAGAATGTGTGTTCTGGTGCAGTAATACGCTTCGAAGAAAAACATGTCCCTCACAAATGAATGACTGCAGATTGTCTGCATTAGAAGGGCCACTGTCCTCCCCACTTTAGCACAGTGAGGTTGAGTAGCTTACATCATGTCCCTTAGGAACAGAAGCAGCAGCTTGTCCTAAGGCCCACGGCAAAAGACTCGCCTCCTTACCTCAGACCATTTTCTGTACTCAGCATGCAGGATCATGAGGGTTAAAAGCCAGAAACTGCTGACACTGATGTGACTGCATTCATTCTTAGGTTGCTAAAGGGACTGTGAAAAAGAAAAGGGTTCAACTTCACAGAATTTATTTGCTATGAAAGGAGAAATCCAGTGTCTTATATAACTAACCATGAATTCTATCCATCCAGAAATGTATTCATTCATCCCAGCCTTTACCCTTCCATGTATTCATCCATCCAACCATTTATCCATTCAGGCAATCATTCACTCATTCCAAAATATCTACTGAGCCAGTAATACAATACTGATTGTATTAAATCCTGGGTATTTTTAGCACCCTCAATCAGGAGTTTTCTTTCTGCCAGGTTTTCAAATTGTGTGAACAAGCCCGGTGTAGGGGACTGCAGTACGTTTCATTATAAAAGGACCATTACATATGTTTCAGGAATCATAATCAGGCCATTAATTGTGGTAGAGTTTGCAGCTTCTACCCATGAATCCAAAGAAAAGAGTTCATGAGGGGTGTTTCCTTTTTTTGCTCAGGACCTCATTTTTGGCCCCAAGCTGTCTTTTATAGACCATGTGCTTAGTGTCCAGCCAAACGTGGACAAGTCTTAGTCAACAGTAAATTGGAAGTAAAGAAGTCTTCCAATGTCTGCAAATGTCTATGAGAGTGGTAAGTCCCTTCCTGTCCTTGTTGAGAAGTACACCCCACTGGAGCAAAAACATGTATTGTCAGTTCTCTTGGAGGACAGTGGGAAGAGGATTTCTGCATCCTGCTGCCTAGACCAGTTAGTGTTTTTTATGCAAACACTACAAGTCTGCCCTGTGCTCTAAATAATTCTATTCCAGTAGCCCGAGTTCTACTAGCTGTAAGAAGTCTAAAGTGATTTAGCTCAGCATTTGCTTCTGCAGCACATAAGATCATTATTTTCTAATGGTAGTAAATGAGGGGACTACTCAGGAAAACAAAGCACGATACCAACATTCTTACATATTTATTCATATTTGTATCTGTGGATGGAAACTTTTTCCATGCTACAAAGTTTTATTAAAAACAAGATGCTACAAATCAATAAAGAATAGCTATAGTTATTGCCTATTATAAACAGAGTAACAAACAAAAAATAAACCAATGCAACTACTTTGGTATACACAGACATTCAATGGTTTTCCGCTCTAAGACCGATATGAACACCACCATTTTAATTCATTTCTGGCATTTTCCCTAGAGATACATTTTTTTTTTCTTTTGAGATACAATTTCTTATTGGCCATTGCTTTGTGCTTCTCTTACCAGTTCCGGTTTGTAACATACCAAAGAATTACAGAAAACTGTTTTTCAACCAAAGGGGGGCTAGTTGCCGCCATGTGGTCATCTATATATTACAATGAAAAAGAAGCAAGGTACAAAAATTAATGCACGTTGTGCACACAGAGGGTGTCTGTGTGTGAGCGTATGTCTGTGTGTGTGTGTGTGTGTGCGTGTGGTGTGTGTATGTGTCTAATGTGTGCTCAAGCCTGGGAATACTGACTGGTATGAAAGGCTTTTAACTAGCTAGTCATCAAAATAATATACAATAGCCATTAAGAACTCACTTAATTAGCAGCATGTAAATCACTGGGGTTGGTTACTCAAAGACTAGACAAACAGATTTCTTGGATACTGTTCCCACTTGGGTTTTCCAGTTCATATGGTTCCAGCTGGCGGTACTCAAAAGTCACACGATTTATGTGCTTTCCGCTGGACACCATGCGCACCACCGTGTTGTCACAGCCGATTTTCATTTGGGCTACAGTTCATGAAAAAAGTAAAAGGTTCCCTGCAGGTTAGAAACCATACAAACCATTCTATCGACAAGATCATTTAAACACAAGGAAAGCAAGGGGATGTAGCTTCCTCTCACATACTCAAGCTATGCGCCTGCCATCAGGTGAAACGTTCTGTTTTCATTTTTATTATAATATATAATTAATTGTAGAATACCGAAAGTGAAGTCAGGTTTCCTCATGTGCAAAAACATTTGTTAGCCAAATAAAACTGGCTAGAAAGAGGAGTTAAGAAAATCACAGGGTGGGGAAAAACAGAAAATCATAAGCCCCAAATGGCGTCCTTTAGACCAGGGTATGAAACTGGGGCTTCATACCTATTCTAGTTGTAATTTCAACATTCCTCCCACCCCCAAAGGTAGCCTTAATCAGTCAATCAATTTTTCTATCCTGTTAATGAGTCAGCTACAGGGGCCCTCTGTATCCCACAAAAGGAAGATGAGGCAATCCGCATGACAAGACACCTTGCTTTTCCCCCTAAGGGAAAGTGGTCTTGTCTGGAACAATCTTCTTCTTTTGCCAAATTTCTTGCACACGCCCCCCCCCCCCCATAAAAACCTTCCATTTGGTACAATGCCTTGGAGTCCCCTCTGCCTGCTAGAAGGAATGCTGCCCGATTCATGAATTGTTTAATAAAGCCAGTGAGATCTTTAAAATCTATTCAGTTGAATTTTTGTTATTCAACAGAGACAATAAGATGTCTCTGCACTTTTCATGTTCTCCTTCCTACCAGCAAGGCTTCCACAGTAAAGGCAGTGAAGAGAAGCCAGCTGTCTACTACTCTGCACCTCTGCTATAGTTCGGGGGTCTCAGCAGGAACAGTACCGCCCTCTAGGGACAGGTTGGAAATTTGCAGGGGCAATTTTTGGTTGTCATTATCTGAGGATGCAAGTGGCATTTAGTGGGCAGGGACAGAGGATGGAGTATACTGCTGGATTTTGTGTTGACTAAAGAAATATCACCTGTTTATCATTTTCTGAGCCTAGATAATAACCTTATTTACATTTAACCAAAAAATCATTTGCATAGTTTAGATATACACTAAAATACTTATTTTTGTTCTATTGTTATTTGACAGAAAGAGACACAGCAAGAGAGGAGACACAAGCAGGCGGAGTAGGAGAGGGAGAAGCAGGCTTCCCTCTGAACAGAGGACTCGATCCCAGGACGGGGCTCAATCCCAGGACCCTGGGATCATGATCTGAGCCAAAAGCAGCTACTTAACAACTGAGTTACCCAGGTGCCCCTCAAGCTGGTTCCAGACATAAGATTTATCTGCCCAACAATAATTTTTTCTGCTGTTTTAATTTTGTCTGTCTTCCGCTCCCAGGACCCTTGTCTCTGTCAGACCTGCATCCCGAGGAACACTATCATTACTATTGCATACCAGGTACTTCACAAACCTGTGCCTGGGTTCAGAGGAAGTAAAACAGCCAGATACTTACCTGAGGTAAAAGTCAATTCAGAGACATTATAAATATAAACCCTATAATTACTTTTATATAAAAACCTGGGAGTCTAGTTTAAGCTTCTATGAGCAGGTCCAAATTTAATTTTCTTTAAATGATTTGGAAGGTTATTCTTTTTCTGTTCTCACTCTAAACCTCGACATATGTAACATGCTCCATTTCCTTTGTTACTGTGCACCTGATTTACTTATTATGTGACATAACTGCACCCAAATTCCTCTGCCTTCAGTTACCTAAATTTTAAGGCAAGAGCATTCTTCAGATCTTAATCTACTCTTCTTACCCAGAGCAAACACATTTTCTCGCAGGTACCCTCCAGCATGGAAGGATCCAGTGCTTCAGAGAACACAGTAAGAGGCAAGCCAAGCCACATGTACTCACAGTTTAAACCAGCAATTCCCAGCCCCCCTCACCCATGTGACCATGAACCAATGGAAAACCTTCACTGATCCCCCACAAAGAATATCAGGGTCTGCTTGGCATGCTGTGTATTAAACTGGTCTTTCATTACCAGTGACCATTTTTCAGTTTCAGAAGGTATTTCTGTTTTTATAGTGGTCTTTCATAGGCCAGCTTTGCCCTTAGACATTGGGGACATTCAGCAGTTCTGAGAATGTCTAATAAAGCATAACACTTTTGAATGTATGTACTATGAATAATATACACATATACATATATGGAAAAGTTATTTATCTATTGCTCCATTATTTTAAAAAGATATTGCTTTATTATTATACTCTTACTAATTGGTGATACATCTATTTGAAGCATAGTTTTCAGTTAGTAAACTTGTTAGTCTCTAGAGGATGAAAGCAGGCACCTTTAAGAAGGTAGAAAGAGCACAGAACATAAAAATTGTCATTTTCATGATTTTCTTAGGGTCAACTTTAAACATGCACCCATCTCTCTTTAGAGGTTCCTCCACCAGTGTCAGGTGTTTTGCTAATGCCTTCTCGATACCATACATATACTCAAATATAAAAATCCTTACATTGGCTCAAGGTGTAAAATGCAAGGTTTTGGGGTCGAACTTGCCTTCCCATGTATAAAAAATCTGAGGTGTTCTATTTGAGGGAGCATCAAGTTTTATTAAAGGAATCTTGACAGGCTCATAAATAATAATCAAAGAAATAGCTCACCAGGGCCATGAAACGAATAGCAGAGGTCAGCCAAAGGCATCATCTTGGAAGGGTCCAGCCCGGGTCCTCCCAGCAGCTCCACAAAATCTCCTATTCCCCCACAACCTGCTGAGGGGTTCTAAGAGAATAAAGCAGCAGAGAAAGATATATTTCAACCAATTACAGAAGTCAAACCATTTGACCACCACACGTTGATGAATTCCCTCAATCAGCCACTGCCACGTTGGCAGTGCCATTTCATTGAACATCCGGGACTCCGGAAATGAAAAGACTGCTCTGAGGAACAAAATCGTAAGAACTGCTCTTCTAAATGAGTTGAGTAATCGTTTTCTTTAAATGCGCGTGCATATAAAAAAAATATAATCTCAAGGACCCGGAATGATGAAATGGGAATCTGTAAACTCCACATAAAATGAGTGAAAATTGAATCTGAAAATGCTTTACTTTTTAAATCATCTGCACATACATATGGAATTATTTGCATTTCTTAATATATGCAGTCCATATTTATAAACAGGGCTTTCATACCAGTTCTTCCTTCAACTCACCTCTTTTCCTCTTCTTTAGAAAGGACCTTTCCTGCTCTTGGGACAATCCTTATCATTTCTCCTCATGGGCATTTAGATTCGTTCTAAGAATATTAAAGAAGGAAAAGAACCCTCCTTTGGAGGTCCAGGTAGGTCGAACTACCAGTGTCCTTCTCCTCCCAACGGAAACAAATTTATTTCAAGCTCCTCCAAATGGGGATGTACCCCAGGAAGCAAAATCCACTGTAACTGTTCTCCGCTTCCCTTCGTCCTGTCCGCATTACCTTGTCCGTGGCGATTCCTGCACTTCACTTCCCCACACAAATAAAGCAGCCACTCTCAGAGGTTGCCCCTTGGGTCACCCATCTCCTGTGATCAGGTCTGCTGGCCTCGTCGGCATGGTCCCCTGTGCCCACGGGGCCCACACTTACAAGGGCCCTGTGTTAGGCTTAAGGCTCTGCTGTCGCCTGAAGTTCCTAATAACTCTAAAATAAAGGCCCGCTCGTTTTCCTCTTGCACTGTCCCGCAAAATTACAGTCGGTTTTGCCTGTGATCCTCTTCTTCGCGGAGACATACTATTGAGAGATCTAGTGCAGAGCGGCAAGGTGCACAGAGGTGAACCAGGCAGACCCTGCCACATAGGGCACAACATCTAAAAAGAGAAAATGTGGGGCTCCTGGGTGGCTCAGTTGCTTGAGCGTCTGCCTTCGGCGCAGTTCATGATCCTGGAGTCCCAGGATCGAGTCCCATATTAAGTCCTGCATCGGGCTCCCTGCGCGGCAGGGGGTCTGCTTCTCCTGCTGACCTTTCCCCTCTCATGCTTGCTCTCTCTCATTCTCTCTCTATCAAATAAATAAATAAAATCTTTTAAAAAGTAAAATAGAAAATGTTAGGGACGCATGGATGGCTCAGCCCATTAAGCTTCTGCCTTTGGCACAGCGTTCTGAGATCAATCCCCATGTCAGGCTCCCTGCTCAACAGGGAGGCTGCTCCTCCCTTTCCCTCCGTCCCCCACCCCCACTTGTGCTCTCTCTTGCTATCTCTCTCAAATAAACAAAATATTTAAAAAATAAAATAGAAAATGTTAAACACACACACATGCATAAACACACACATTCAAACATCTAGAAGACACTGAAATGCAACTAGAACAGGACAACAAATTAGGAGGTAACATAATACCAACTGTTTGGATAATACAAGGAAGGAGGTGGGGACATACATTTTTTAAGTGCCTAATATATCCTGGTTCCTATGCTTAGATGCTCTACACATAATTTCATTCAATAATGAAACAGAGGCTTAATTAGCCCTCCTGTGTACAGGGCTTATGTTCTTGTATGAAGAGTTGAATGAGAGATGAAGGGAAAAAAATCTTAGTTGTCTTTCCCTTCAGGAGAGGATGTCCAGGGGGAACATCCCTTAAGACTAAACTTTCCACTAGGTTCTTCAGGTTCTAAATTTTAGTATGAGGTGGTGAAGGGGAAAGGCAGACCCCAGAGGGAAAAATGAGGAGCTAAAATGAGGGGAACCAAGCAGAAGCAAAGAAGTTGAACACACCTGTTCCTTGACATTCAGTGACTTTACTCTGCTCTTCCCAAACCTCTCAGCTAGTCTTAGGAATGAGAAGTACTACCCTACCCTGCTGTGTTCAGCTCCTCAGTAGTGAGCCCCTAGAGTTCTCTGTTGAGGTTCTGGCTACCTGGACTAAGCCATTACCTTCTCTTGCCTAAACTGTGACAATGGCCCTCCCTGCACCCCTCTGGCCCCCACAGCCCATTCGCCAGCCAGATGGCCTTTAGGTAATCCTCTCCCTCCCTCCATGGACTTCATTAATTAATGTGGTCACAAGATCAGCAATTCCCAACCACCTTCACTGGACCTGAGCATAATCAAATGGATTATGTCACTTTCCTGCCTACACACCTTCAGTGGTTTCCCACTGCACTTAGAATAAACCCAGACTCCTTCATACGCCCTGCTGGGCTCTCCACACCCTGGCTCTGCCCTTCTCCTTGATGCTGTCCAATATCTCCCCGCTCCACCTTTCTTTCTATTTCTAGGACCCAGCAAGCCCATTCCTCCCTCTGAGTCTTTGCGTTACTGCTCCCTGTGTTCTAGGCTTTTCCAGTTGCTGCTGGGTCCTTCCTACCTATCACTCACATTTTTACCCTAAACGTCTCCTTCTCAGAGGTTTTCTTCCCTGACCACCTTACCTTGAGGAGCTCCCCGCCCCTCTCTCTACTCCCTTGTGGATCGCAGCACTCTGCCTCATTTTCTGTTGGGCACTCATCACTACTCTGAATGCATTACACTTCTGCTTATCTCAACCCACAAGAATGCAGGTTCTGTGTGAGCAGGAGTGTGCTGTTCCCTGTTCATTTCCAGCATCTAGAATAGTGCCTTGAACATAGGAAGACCTCAAAAACTATTTTGTAAAAGAATAGATGCCTACAGCACTGCAGACTTCAACAGGTTTTCAAGCGGAAACACGGAGATTACTCTTCACAGCCAAGAACAACTGAAGTGCAGATCTCCCAACTTGGGATTGTGCTTGCCATCTTCTGAGGTATACATCGGGACAGGCATACAATCTCAGGCCAAGAGGGCTATGCCAGGGGTGCCTGGGCGGCTCAGTGGGTTAAGCCTCTGCCTTCGGCTCACGTCATGATCTCAGGGTCCTGGAACAGAGCCCTGCATCGGGCTCTCTGCTCAGCAGGAGCCTGCTTCCCTTCCTCTCTCTCTCTGCCTGCCTCTCTGCCTACTTGTGATCTCTCTCTCTCCATCAAATAAATAAATAAAATCTTAAAAAAAAGGGGGGGGGCTATGCCAAAGACATCTGCTTATTCTGGTCTTTATCAAAGGATTATTTTCTTCTACTAAGGCCCAACCAAAAAAAAAAAAAAAAAAAGGCACTGGCCCATGAAATTAGGGCTTATTGGAAATTAGATATACACCTTTTTTCAGTGCTGGTCCTGTTTGTTTGGTTTTCACTGAAATTTGCCTGATTAGGAACAATGACTGTCTTTGATGTCAGCAAATATATGAGCTATCTTAACCTAGGAATATGGGAAAGTGAAAGGAAGTGAGAATGACTCAGAGCAAAGAAACCAGCAACGCTCTCCCCTGACCCAAAAATGTGGTCAAGCTCAGCATTAATTGTAAAGTCCGTAGAGAAGTTCATGGAAATACAGATTGATGGAGATTCTCAACTAATATTTTCATACAAAATATATTTAATTAAATGTGATGTAAAAAAAGGGGGCGCCTGCGTGGCTCAGTTGGTTAAGCGTCTGCCTTTTTGTCTCAGGTCATGATCCTGGGATCCTGGGATCCAGGTCTGCTGGGGCTCCTTACTCAGTGGGGAGCCTGCTTCTCCCTCTGCCTGCTCTTCCCCTGCTTGTGCTCACTCTCTTTCTCCCCCTCACCACCCTAACAAATAAATAAAATCTTTTTTAAAAAATGTAAAAAAAAGTTTTAAAAAATCTCAAAACTTTACTGTATTTTGTAATATAAAAAATCCAATTTTGTATTTTATGCTACACTTAGCATTCCTTCATCACACAGTTCTGTCACTGAGATACTTCCTTCATGTGATAAAAAATTCCAATAATCAGAAAAACAGCTGTGTAGATGACTCACACTAGGTTCTGCTAGGAGAGAATTTTTGTAAAAGAGGCAAGTACAAGAGAGTTCAATTGTAATTATATGCCACAACTTTCCTAACTGAAAACATTTCTTACATCACTAGAGAAGCAGTCAAGTAATCGGAAGGGGCACCTGAGCACTCAACATGCAGCGTAAGGGAAATAGAAGGGGGCTCTCATCAAAGCAGTGAGGGCAAAGCGCATGAGGGCCTGAGAGTCAACAGAAGGATATGTTCTTGCACTTCGCTAATGTCTATGTTTGCTCTGAATGCTTCCTCCTCTGATAAAGCTGTGGCCTTAGTAAATCACTGACAAGTAAGAAAGCAACCTACCTTGAACTGCAGACCATGTAAGTGTCCCAGGGTGAGATCTGATATTTTGATGACCACGGGATAAATTATGGAGAAGCTGCAGTTTTGACGCAAATGTGGGACGACCAGGGTAAACCTTCCACTAGGGGTTTGGGAGATCGCATTGCAGGCTTTGTGGAAAAA
The DNA here is from genome assembly GCF_009829155.1 of Mustela erminea. NCBI lineage: Eukaryota > Metazoa > Chordata > Mammalia > Carnivora > Mustelidae > Mustela > Mustela erminea. The sequence goes on from NC_045616.1 coordinate 62,393,462, forward strand.
CAAAGTCACATTTTCATTATTTGGTATGCTGGGTGTTCATAGAAGTTTATCCTATCCTTATTCTAGGCTCCTATTCACAGTCTAGGGCTCTTGTGGGCTGGACAAGAATAGATATCACAAGGGCAGTTTGGAGTCGGGAAGGAGTAGAAGGGATAAAAGTCACCAGGGAGGTATGGACATTGTTGGAAGGTCCTAGGTGGCAAGGGGGCTTCTGATCCCAGTCTCAAGGAGTTACCTTGTTTACAACAATAAATTAATAACCAGACATAAATTAATAATCAGTCAAACAACACTAGCTAGTAGAAGTTCTAGAAACACTTCATTAACTAGTGTCCAAATTTGAGCTGTAAATCTGAAAGAATAAAAACTCAAAGGTGAGGCCAGAAGTCAAACCCTGCCTGCCTGAAACCTACGTTCACTGAACTTGGAACCGTAGTGATATTTTTAAAATAATGAAGTCAATAAATAAAAAAATAGCTACAAAATAGGCTGAGAAAAATAGAAAGCAAGTTTATGTCTGAATAAATATTTCCTGGGTGTTAAGTGATAAATTGACTAAAAGGTAAAATATTTTTAAAGGTAAAATATTAATGTTTAACTTTATCATAAGACTTTCTGATTTGTTTTGTATCTCAAATATACACTTATAATACATTTATTCTCTGAACTATGAAACTGGAAGTATCAGAGTTTTGCTGATCCTGGGCCAAAGATTTCTAATTGATCAGAATAGGTCAGAATTCTTCCTTCCTATGTTTAATTTACACTTAATTTTAAATTTAAATTAAATTAAATTTAAATTTAAATTATACTTAATTCCAAAAGGAACTGAAATCCCTTGGTGATTCTAGAAGATTTCTGATTTCTAACCATAAAAATATAGGAGAAACATTTCATGTTGCTTCCTAGGGTTATTCTTCTCCAGTCCTCAAAAATGGACTTTTGGAGGCTTCTTTTTTAAAAAATAAAAATTGGAAGGTAAGTCAATACCTTATTCTTTGGCAGATTAGACCCTTTTCTTCCATTTGAAGTGTTAATACAATCGTATGTAGCAAAAAATGAGCAATTTTTTTCTTTTCCCAATTTAAAAAAATATAAGCAGATGAACGAATTCATTTTGATTAGAATAACATGTTTTAGGCCTGGGCTGTTCAGCTTTATAGCATCTATGTAGGTATCCAACAGAAATGAAATAAGTTAGAGTGGTGGGCTCAGAATTAGAAAGCAATGTAGAAGTCCTTCAGCCTAACCCTCTGCTTAGGACATGAAATCTGTCTATCACATCCCAGATAAAGCCTTTGCCTAAATATTTCTAAGATGGTAACTTCAGATCTGATTCCTCAAGCTAATCCCAGATTAATGGAATGACTCAGAGTTGGTCACTGAATCCATTGTAGTGCCTCTGAAGATCAAAAAAAGACTAAAGAAAAAAAATAAAATTTTACTTCCTAAAAACCAATGTCCTACCTACCTGCCAATATCCTAAAAACTGTTAATTGATTTTCAGAGTAATGAACAGGAAATATCCTTTAGGTCATTTCTAATGGCAAAAGAATTTCCATTCAAATCATTCTTCACTTCAAATTTCTTAAGGCCGGTGCAGTCACACTACCTTTGAAAAGCAGACCTGACACTCCGTCCAAGTCCTGCCTTCCCACCTGGAAGAGAGGGAATCCACTTACGAAAGAGGTTGGGATCTGTCTTTATGCTGAAGGTGAATCCGTTTCCTGGTTCATGAACCCGGAAGAAGATCATGGCCACATTCTGGGAAGATCTGATGCTCCTTCGGCTTAGACCACTGTCACAGAAATCTATGTACCGCTCAGTTGTGGGGAGAGGATGATCCTGGGAACTGGGGAACTTCTCCCCCTTGAGAATCCAACCATCAAATACCTTCCAACAAAAAACACAGACATAGGTGATCTTTTCCATCAACTCCTGAAGTCACAGCTGTGTTAAAAAGGGGGGGAAGTTCCCTAGCAAGGAGTCTTCCGGTATAAGTGAGTGACTGACAGCCTGTACTCCCCTGCCCCCTTGCTTTCCACCTATATCTATATCTATATCTATATCTATATCTATATCTATATCTATATCTATATCTTCTTACCATGAAGGTGGTCTGCAAGTATTACTAATAATAAGATTTTTCTTCATAAACCTTAAAGAATCCAAAGTAAGTAAACTTTACCATACTCTATATAATTTCGGCCCTCTTGGTAAATGAAACTATAGACAATATACATTTTTATTTTGGTCACATTTCCCACACATCCCATTTCCAGAAAAATTCCACACAAGCATAATTTGGATTTCAGCTAGTCTCTGCCTTCTCCACCTCAATATATTAACAAAATGTCTCAAAACTAGCAAAAAAAAAGAAAAAAAGCAAACAAACAAACAAAAAACTTTACCTACTTGTCAAAGGCTGTAATGTGCCCGTTTCCCTCATTTTGTAACACTTATTTCATATTAAACTATCAAGAACTACTTCAACACTCAGACAGCAATGGCTTCTTTTCCTTCACTTTGGTTAAAGTTTGCAGTTAGATAAAAGGTCAGAGTCTACTGACAGTACTCCCCCAGATCACCACAGGTCTCCTCCAACTAAAAGAGTCCAACCGAGCTCACATTAGCAAAATCACCAGCTACAAATGGCTTCATGACCCAGACGTCTTCTAAGGAGTTTGCCAGATTCCAAAATAATTCCACCTGGGAGGTTCTAATCATGACCATCGAAATGGGACTGAGTAGCTGACGGGTCAGACTCACGGAGACCAATGAGGACTGGGGATGGGGTGAGGTTGGGGGACTCGTCCTCGCCTCCCAACGGCCTCAGACCCCCTCTCAGCCTCGGTCCCAGCCTCCAGGGCCCTCCTGCTTCCAAACCGGGTCACCCCGGCATTGAGGACGACCTCCATAAGCCTGGAATGCCCCGCACAGACGCGGGCTGGCCTTCTAAGCTGGGCTGGCCCTCCAGGTGGCCCCAAGCTGCGGGGCGGGCAGTTTGTATCAGTTTTCCTCTCACACAGCGCGGCATGCCGCGAGTTCAAGTCTTTGGAAGCGCGGGCTCCCGGGAGCGCACCGAGGGAAATTTAAAGCCCTGCGGCTGGCAAGGCGGGAGATCCTCGGGTGCGGGGCGAAGTTCGCTCCGCGCCGCCGTCCGGGAGAGGCCTCTGCCACTCCGGAACGAGCTCCCCGCCCTGCACCCCCCACGCTGGGCACCGCACCCCGACCGGTCCCCCCTCGGAGCCCCCGCGGCGGGCGCTGGCGGGTGGCCTCACCTTCAGGAAGTCGCCGCCCTGACAGTCGATGGAGACCAGGTCGTAGTGGATGGTGATGAACTCCTCGGGCTCCGCGATGAGGAAGGCGGCGCAGTGCAGCTGCGGCCGGTCGGCGGTGAAGGTGAACTGGCCCGGGATGCTCAGCATGTCCAGGCACCCTGCGGGAGGGCGTCAGGGCGGCGGGCGCTGCAGCTCCCGAGGCGCCGGCCCCGGGCTGCCCGTCTCACGTGCCCGGTTCCCGGGTCTGCAGCGCCCAGCGCCGGACTCCCCGACCCCCGCGGGCGCGCCTCCGGCTCCAGCGGGACCCCGAGATGGGACTCGCACTCCACCCCAGCCCCAGCGATGCCCGGAGCCTCCTGCCTCAGCGCAGAGCCCAAGCTCGCCACCTCCCCGCTGCCCGCGGACGCACACCGGCAGCCCCGACTCACGCAGAGCGCGGCGGTACAGAGGCTCCCCCGCCAGCTCCCGCTTCAGGTTGGCGCCGAAGAGCAGGAAAGGGTCGTGGTCCGTCGCTTCCCGCAGCTGGCAAAGAAAATGAGTCAGTCGGGAGAAGTTCAAGAGGTGGGAAAGGGCACTGGCAGTGGGACCCTCGGTCTGCCCCGCAGCAAAGAGAATAAAGTGGCGGGATGAACGTCTCCCGCGTCCAAAGAAGAAAAGGTCTTAGATCCTTTCCATCAGACCGGGGCATCTGCAGGGGCCAAGGGAAGGACCAGGGCATCCTCAGGGGCCAAGAGGCAGGGAGGAAGACCAGCCAAGGGGAAACCAGGAGAAGGAAGGGGCAAAAGACAGGGAAGAAAGCTAATCCCAACAAACGCAGCTTATCCACCCCCCAAGGCTGGACAGACAAACACACACACACACACACACACACACACACACATACACACACACACGAGATGTGATGGGGTCAGTCTGGAGATATATCACCTCTAGGTACCGGTTCTCCCCTCTTAGAGCCATCAGGAAGATCAGAACGAAGTGATACTGAAGTTTGAAAGAAGGAGACATGCTGGCCTGGCTTCTGCAGCTGGTCTGCTTGGCTCTGAAGGTCTCAGGCTTTGCTTCCCACACCTTCGCCCAGGCTGAGAGCTAGAAGCTGGTAGGGTCCCTTTGCTGGGTCTCTTTTATAGAGCAGTGAGGAGGGGGGGCTCTCTGCCCCTTAACTGATCTGAGCTCAGTAACCATGGGTTACCCTGTCTCAGTGACAAAGTGCGTACTGATGACGAGGGCCCCCCTCTCAGCCACAAATTTTCAGAGTGGTCCAGCATTATTCACCAAGAATGATTTCAGGCACTTACAACTTATTGAACTAAACTGTGGGAGCGAGAATGAGGTAAGGCTACAGAATAAAGGAGGGCATTTTGCTAGATCTGCCAAATGCTGAATTATCTCTTTCTGTGGATATTTAGGGAATTCTCGGTGTTGCAAACCAAAGTGACAAAGTTAAACACATGCATAAAATACCAAACACTTATCACTTTATCATGCGGGCTTGTCACAGAACCTTGGATGGAATCATGCTGGAAACTACCAGAGAATATAGTATTCATGCAATTGTTCATTTCTCTCAGGAAGTAACATGAGGTGTTTTTAGTTCCAAACAGAAGCTGAAGTCTGATTTTGCAGAAGATGGCAATAATGCAGCTCAAGGTTTCTTTCTGTCCCTTTGTCTTTTATGCTGGTCCAGTTCCTTGTAAGCATTTCCCTAATGGAAAGGTAACTCACGCATCTATAAACCTCTGGATTTTAGCCAAGTTTTATCGTTTAGCCCAAATGTATACATGGTAGGCCACACTCCTGGGCTGGCTAACGGTGGCCATGACCTCGGCATCCATCTGAACCAGTGAGGGATGAAGTCATTCTATTTCACACCTTCAAATACTTAGATAATTTTAATACTCTGGTAGAAAGAACTGCCCAGAAGCTTTATTATAATTGCTTATCAGCAAATGTATAGGGCTAAACAAATGACTTAGAGATCCAGAAGTAAGTATCTTTGGTGATTGGACAGAAGACAGTTGCTTCCCGTTAATGTCAAATTTTGTGGGAAATATTGGGGATGCTAAAATTTTGGTTTTCCTGTTTATATGCTAAGCAAGACAACTACAAATTCTAAAAACATCATGTTGTTTTACCTCTCTCTGCCTGGTAGAAAATACTACCCTTAGCTTTTGTTGTCATTAAAATTAGTACAAATAATGGGCACATAATACAAGTTTTCACTCAAGGAAATGGTTTATTTTTAGTTTGTAAATACTCAAAATTAAGCAGTTTACCTAGTGGTGTTGGAACTTGATGTTTTCATATTTAAGACTGTCTGTGCTCTAAAGGGGCTGCCTCTTTGTTGTGTAATCAGGAGGCCTTCCTACTATACTCCAATTTTGGAAACAGTCCTCAAGACCGCAGAAAGCCTGAAGGGGAAAGATACCCAAAGGTCATGAAACCTGGGAACCATGTTCTTTTCCCCATCTTGGGACTGTTTAGATGTCTGAATTTCAGAGACGATATAAAGAAATCTTAGAGGAATAACACAGACAAATAAATGGCTTAAGACCAGCTTCCTTGGCCTCAAACATGCCAGGCCATCTTCAAGTCTCCTTCCCTCACTGTCTCTCAGTGTTCCTCAAGCAACACTCATCCCACATGCCATGGGCCCTTTTGCCTTTTCTGTCAACCTAGCTGTGTTCTTGGCCTGCTCCCAGGATTAAGCCCATCACTCAGCTTGGAGACTCTTGTTTATCCTATTTTGGAGGTCTGGCTTTGGTAGCATCACCACAGAGATGGCCTTCTCCAACCTGCCCCTTCACACTTCATCAAGGAAGTGGAAATCAAAATCACAATGAGGTAGCACCTCATATTTGTTGGAATGGTTAAAATAAAAAATACAAGAAACAACAAGTGGAGAGGATATGAAGAAAAAGGAACCCTCATGCACCATTGGTGAGAATGTAAACTGGCATAGCAACTGTGGAAAACAGAATGGAAGTTCTTTAAAAATTTAAAAATAGAAATATCACTTGATCCAGTAATTCTACTATTGGGTATTTACCTGAAGAAAATGAAAACATTAACTTGAAAAGATATATGCACCCCCTATTTATTGAAGTATTAAATGTACTAGCCAAGACATGGAAGCAACCAAAGTGTCCACCAACAGGTGAATAGATAAGGAAATGTGGTATATATACACAACGGACTATTGCATAGCCATAAAAAAAGAATGAGATGGTGCCATTTGAGGTGAGATGGGTAGACTTAGAGGGTATTATGCTATGTGAAATAAGTCAGCCTGAGAAGGACAAATACCATATGATTCCATCAATCAATCAGTCAATCAAGCCAACAATCCACAAACAAAAAACAGATTCAGAACTGTAAAATATAGAGAATAGACTGATGGTTGCTGGGGGCTGGGGCAGGGTTGGGTGAAATGGGTAAAGGGGATTCCAGTTATGGAATGAGTAAGTCATGAGAATAAAAAGCATAGCATAAGGAATGCAATCAATGATATTGTAATAGTGATTTAATAGGACAGATGGTAGCTATACTTGTGGTGAGCAAAGCATAATGTATAAACTTGCCAAATCACTAAATTGTATACCTGAAACTAATGTAACATTTGGCTACTAAAAAAAAAAAAAGAGTAAGTAAAGTATAAAATCTAGAACTTATTGGGGAAAACTAAGAAGACTGAACAGGAGGACAAAGAGAAGCCAGGTAGCCATTCTCTATGAGCAAAAGTATAAAAATGGATGAAAGCAATGGGAGAGTAATTTGGATGAGACAAAAGAAAAGTTTCTGGAAAATAAGTAGGTCTATATCCGCAGACAAAAGATAAATTATTTCATGGATTGATTTAGTCATTCAAACAACTAACTTAATATTTCAAAGCCATTTGTTCAGCCAATTTCACTGGTTATTTTGAAATACATTCTTAGTAAACCCAGAGTCCCTAGGCATTCTGGTTGGAAACTATCTGCATATTCACCTCCATTCTCTGCACACGTCTTTTTTTCTCTCCATATTTTTTGAGACTTTAATGTCGATGTTAATACAGTCCCTGATCAATGCTTTTAAGGTCTTAAACTACCGTTGGGTGATGTTAAGACATTCTTTTTGTTAGGTAGGATTAAGACATTTTTTTCTTTTACAAACCCCCAGAGCAAACTGTCACTTGTGTCAAGTCTGAGGGTCAAGGTGGTCACACAATATAGATTCATATTCAATTCATGAACATGGGTCATGGGGCAGGATTTCAAATTGTGCTCAGGCTGAAGAGGCTCACCGAGACAATTGCTAAGTATGCAGAGGGGACTTTGTAGTCACCCACGTGGTTGGTGACATGATTGCAACAGCCAAGTGTAAGCTTCTGCAATATTTTAAACACTGAGGTATCATGAAAAGCAGAGGATTACATAATCCCAAATTTCTTTTTATTCTAGGGTCAATCCCAAGACCTCCTTAAGTATTCCCTGCTTGTAGTAGTAAACTTTTTCTTTTGTTAATTACTTCAATAGAGAACACCACTGATTCATGCTTCCGAAGACCTTCCTTTTCCCTTTCCTGACTGATATGTTGAAAAGTTGGGAAATGGTACATACAATTGAGTTCTTTAAGAAATAAAGATGACATGGGGCACCTGGGTGGCTCAGTTGGTCAAGCATCTGCCTTTAGCTCAGGTCATGATCTCAGGGTCCTGGGATTGAGCTGCATGTTGGACTCCCCACCCCCCACCTTGCCTCTCCCCCTGCTTGTTCTCTCTCTCTCTCTTTCTAATACATAACTAAAATCTTTTTAAAAAAGAGATAAAAATGACTGAATAAAACTCACTGTTAGCCAACAACAACAACAAAAAACTAATTTTCAGTTGCATTCAGGATGACTTGCTATTTGAATGACTCTGGCTGTTTTTTAATGCAACCATTTTTAATAGATAAGATTTGTTTTTCAGATGTTTTTGAGATCAGGAAGGAAGAAACTAAACACCCTTAGGGAACTAGTGAAAACCAACCCTTGAATGAAACCCTCATGTGTCAGTAATTTCCATTCCAAATCCATCATCTTCTTTTGTTCTACTTAAGATGACCAACAGTGATGTGTGGAATTTAAGAAACAAAATAGAGAATCAGAGGGGAAGAGAGGAAAAAAATAAAACAAGACAAAATCAGAGAGGGAGATAAACCCTAAGAGACTCTTAATCATAGGCAACAAACTGAGGGTTGCTTTGAGAGGAGTGGGATGGGAGGGATGGGGCAACTGGGGGATGGACATTACGGAGAGCACATGATGTAATGAGCACTGGGCCTTACATGCAACTGATGAATCACTGACCTCTACCTCTGAAACCAATAATACATTATATGTTAATTGAATTTAAATTAAAAAAAAAAAAAAAAGATGACCAGCAGTGAGTAAAGATTAGGAATTTGGGGGGCTGCAAGGGACTAACACCAGGTTTGAACTTAAACAAAAAGGGGAACCATCAGGACACAGACATCTTGCACATTGCATGGGCAGAACACTGGAGACAAGGATTTGAATGCCTACTTTCCAGTCTCTCTGCCTCAGGCTGCCTTCCCCTCCTACGTGCAGTGTCTGTGGCAGGAAAGTGGCCACCAACCATTCCTAAGCTTTACATGTTACCATTTGACAAATAAAAAAATACCCTGAATCAATGTTCTCATCATTCCCAGTCCATACAACTTTGTAGGAAAAGGCTCAGAACCGAGGGGATAAGATCCTGTCATAACATGACTGGTCTCATGACAGCCGTGTGGACAGAGAACGGAAAAGCAGTTTTCAGAAGGGATGCTGACTTCACAAAATAATAGGGATCTTCAAAAGACGGAAAAGCAAAACAAAACAAAAAACCATGATTTAATGACCTCTTTGATCATATGTCCTCTCACCTATAATATGATGATCTACAATGAGTATTATTTTAGGAATTCAATAGTATATGTCCCACACAAAGGAACGCTGCCAAGCAGTGAAGATAGGAGAAAATGAGAGATTAAATGATCAGCCCAGATTATCACCATGAGTCAGAAACAAAGTCTAGACGCAAAAGATCTCTCTATCACCAGCCAGGTAATTGATCCTCCTTCAAAGGCAAGAGCCCTGGAACTTAACCCCCCAAATTTTATTTTGGGTTTTAAAAATGACTATGCTAGCAGCAAAGAGTGAGATGGCACAGCGCAAAGCAAGATACTGGCAGATCAATAAATACAAAGGAGACTGGGGATTGTTGGCGTTTGCACGTTGGCTTCCTCGACTTTGGAGTGACATTGTTATCTCAACCTCCTTTCGGCTTACTCCGAAATATGCCATGACTAACATCTAGCTGATAGATCATAATGAAATGCAATTTAATAATCCCTCACTGCCTGCATCAAAGGGAAAAGTACAGCCGGGTCCAGAACCGTTGGTTGTGTTTGTCATTAGGTGGCGGTGACGCGCACAGGCACGTCGCCTCAGCCTCTTCTCTGACGGAAGAGAAACGAAGTGGAAAGAGTCTCATTTCTTGGTGCCTTAAAATAAACCTAAAGGAGAAACGTCTGCCTGTTATGTGGAGTGACAGGAGATGTTCTCAATAAGGAAATCAGTAGGGATAGCTGCAAGCTAGGCACCAGAGAGGTGTGTGTGGTGCCCTCTGAGCACACTTTTGTGAGACCCCTGCCAGGGGCCAGCTTGCTCCCCCCTCTGACAGCCTTTCCTTTTCCCCTTCCCTCCCTTCCTCCCCTCCTCCCTTTCCTCCCTCCCTCTTTCCTTCTTCCTTCCCTCTTCTTCCCTCCTTCTTTCCACCCTCTGTTCCTTCCACAAACTATGAGCAACAGACTGAGCTGCTCTACATCCATAGTATTTTATATACAACCTGACAACCCTTGATCATATTTTATTCTAACTTTTAATATAGCTGTCGTTGACTCTAAATATAAACTCCTGGAAGTCTGGCCCTATGGCTCCTCCCTCTCCGTCCTCAGCACACACACACCTGGAATTCACGGAGGGTACCTAAGAGCAAATTGAGGGGAGGGGCTTCCGCTCTTCCTACCAAGTTATAAATTAAAGAACTGTCCCCAGTACAATATGGGCTGACCACATCCAAAGATAAGGCCGCAGCCACGTAATGAGAGTCAAAAGGTAAAGCCCAGGAAAAGGGAAGAGAGGAGGGTTGTAGCCAGTCTCAGAGTTGGCTCTCAAGGACCGCAGCTGGCTGTGTGGTGTGGTAGTGAGAAGGTAGAGGGGAGCAGGAGGGTCAGGGCTGGGGCACAAAGACTCAGTCATCATGACAAATAATTTTACAGTGTAATACATAATAAAATGAAAATTAAAGCCATGATGAACAAAATATCAAAGCTTTAGATAAAGACGCCCTTGGTCCTAGTGATATTTCCTTTTGCCTCAGATTCCATTCTGACCACACACAGCACTGTGGAGACAACAACTCACAGGAGTGATCAAGAACTGTAGGGCTTTCATTCTGGTTCCCATGTGTGTCAGCTATGGAGTGGAAACAAAAGGGCTTTAGATTCAGTGTCCCAAGTCCCAGATCACTGACTGACAAGTTGTTCACTTCATCTCTAAGATGAGGAGGTGGGTGTAACAGCCAGGATCATAGCAAGGAACAGATGGCACTCTCAAATGGGTAATTGGGGGGGGGGGTAATAAAAGGACTATAAAAAGGTGGGGGGCGGAGGGCAGGGCATCCACAAGGGAGGGGACAGTATTTCAGGACTGAGAGGAACTGTCGCCCAGCCTTGGAGGCCACAGGTAGGTGAGAGTAGAAAGAAGGGGTCAGGGGAAGACGTCTAGCCTCAGAGGTCGGGGGGTTCCTAAGGTCCTATGATGGCTTTAAAATTTGTCTGAAATCCTCTGATGCTCCTGATACAATGTGATTAATTAAAAAAAAAAAAGTCCTTTACCTCTGTGAGCTTTGTCTCATAAACCCATAACCCAGTCTAATCATGAGTAAAACATCAGACAAATTCCAGTAGACAGGCATCCTACAATACACCTGACCTGTATTCCTCATAACTGACAAGGTCATCAAAAACAAGGGAAGTCTGAGAAACCATCATAGACAATAGGACCCTAAGGAGAGATGACAACTAAGTGTAATCGCTTAAAAAATTAGCTCTTCATTCTGTTCATACCTGGTTATGACTTGGTTTTTCCTCAGCCTCCTTCACTCTGGCTTCCAACTCTACTAGGCCACAGAAACTTCCCTCAGTTAGGGCATTCCCAATTTTATATCGGCTGATTGCTTCCATTATTCCCTGCCCTCTTTCCATTTTTCAACACTTTCCTGTTTTCTTTTTTTGGAACTCTTATTCCTTGGATTTTAGGTAAAATTGATTTTCTAAAAAAAGTCAGACAAATACTAACTCTGAAAACACCAAAAAATGATTTAAATGCTAATTTCATATTACTGTATACACACTCACACACACAATTTTGTGGCACAAAATTCAACAGCTGATTTTGTCTTTGCATCTTAAACATTGGAAGGGCAGAATCAAGGAAAAATGAAAAAGTTTTTTCCTTACAAAATCATTTCTCTCTCTCTGAATTTGAAATGTATGATTGTAAAGAAGCAAATCATTTGTAATTGGGGGATATGAGAATTTGCACTTAAAGTTACTGGCTATGCTTTAGGGAGGCAACAGGATGTGGAAGACAAAGCTACAAATCCCGAGATTTCAGGTTTAGGTTTAGAACATTTTTGGGGGGCCACTGGGTGGGTATGTCAGTTAAGTGTCTGACTCTTGATTTTGGCTCAGGTCATGAGCTCAGGGTCATGAGACCAAGGTTGAGTAAGTCAGGCTCCATGCTCAGCAGGAAGTCTACTTCTCTCCCTCTGCATCTTCCCCTGGCTGGGGTGTGCGCTCTCTCTCTCTCTCTCTCTCTCTCTCAAATTAAATAAATAAACCTTTAAAAAAAAATTGAATACTTTTTTGTGTGATGGGCAAAGGGATACTTTGCCCATCAGTCAGCTTAAAGGCATGAGGTGCTGGTATAACAGGCTATCTGTATGGAAAACATACAACTTGATCCCTACCTTACACCAAATACAAAAATTAATTTGAGAGGGATCATAGACATTGACATAAAAGCTAAAACTATAAAGCATACAGAAGAAAAGATAAGAGAATCTCTTCGCAATCCTGGGAGAGGCAAATATTTCTTAGGTTACAGAAACACAAACCATAAGAGAAAAACCTGATAAATTGAACTTTATCAAAATTAAACATCTCTGCTCATCAAAAGACACCATTAAGAAAATGAAAAGGCATGCCACAGAATGGAAGAAAATACTATGAATTCATATATCTGACAAACCAATCATATAAAGAAAACAATTCTATTTTTGAAATGGGCAAGTGCCGGAGTGACTGAGTGGCTCAGTCAGTTATGCATCTGACCAGCTCAAGTCATGATCTCGGGAGTCCTAGGATAGAGCCCCACATGAGGTTCCCTGCTCAGTGGGGAGTCTGCTTGTCCTTCCCCTTCTGCCCCCTCCCCAACTAGTGTGTGTGTGTGTGTGTGTGTGTGTGCACGCGCTCGTGCGCGTGTGTGTGTGTGTGCATTCTCTCCCTTTCTTACTCAAACAAAATCTGTAAAAAAATAAAATAAATAGAATGGACAAATGCCCCAAAGAGCCACCTCATAAAGGAAGGGCATGGGAAGGTGCTCACCACCACTAGTCAGCAGGAAATGCCAAATAAAACCACAATGAAACACCACTTCACATCCACTGAAGAGCTGAATTAAAACTAAAAAAAAAAAAAACCTCTGATGACGGGTGAGATTTGAGGAGAGTCAAGGCCCTGGAGCATGTAAGCTCCACATTCTTTCCCCATAGCTTGCCCTATGCATCTCTTCTGGCTTTGAGTTACATCCTTTCATCGTAAACCAGTAATCTAAAATTCACCATTCACAAAATGCAGTGTGAAGACATCAAAGCTCATGTGCAAAGAAACTAATTCAAAAGTCTTAGAACCAGTGTCTCTGGGCTCTAGCCAGGCCACTAAGATTTATGGCCTAAAGTAGAGGCAGAGCAGTGCGCCCCACCCATGTCATTGTGCCAAATACGCAAACATCTGGAAGACTACAACTGCACCAGTGTCAGAAAAATGAAAAAAGAAGACCTGGGCTATGTCTCATTTCCCAGGTATTATTCAAGTCCTACAGCTAGGTAAATACAAGGATGACATAAAGACCTACTCATTTCTAACTTAAAAAGAAAACATTAACTTTAAAAAAAACCTGACATTTAGAAAAATGTAAAGGCAAATGAAATGTAGTGTACTTATGTAACAGAAAAGTACTCAGCAATAAAAAGAAAGAACTGCTAATCCATGTGTCAACATGGATGAATCCCAAAAAGTTACACCGAGAGGGGAAAAGAAGTTGGACAAAGAAAGTACATGCTTCATGCTTGCAATCTTCTGGAGTTTAGACTTGGCAAAACCACTTTTTGATGATAGAAATCAGAACAGTGTTTGCCTCTGGGGTTGGTGACTGGGCACAAGGAAACTTCTTGGGAGGAAGAAAACGTTCTAGATCTTGACTGGGATGGTGGTCCCATGGTATATATGTTTGTCAAAACTCACAGAATTGTACAGTTAAGATCTGTGTATTTTATCATACATCGATCATACCTCCATTAAAAATACTGGGGGATCAAAATCATGGTGAAAAAACTGTGTGATACCTTCTAAAAGCTTCATGAGAGATGCCAACACTTTTGTTCCCTGAGGAAGGCTATTGAGGAGTAACTAAGCTCTAAGGTAAAAATAAGAGAAATTAGAAAAAGGAGAAGGGAATAAGAGAGCAGAGGATACAGAACAGGAATGAAAAGTTGACCGGGAGAAAGAGAGAGGGAAGAAAGAGGTCTTGGGGTGCCTCTCATAGTCCTATCCCCGTGCTATCTTCTGAGATGGCACCAACATTTTTTGAATTGTAAAATATGTAGGGCATAGAGAACGAGTGTATTAAGTGCACATATATAGTTTAAATGAGAATAATTTTGAGATGTATTACCATCCATATTCTTACCACTGGGTTTAAGAAACAGAACACAACTGGGGTCTATTCAAGTTGGAACCCCCTTATTCTCTGTTACAGGGACCAAGTGATTATCCCTTACTGTCCTATGGTTGTGGGTCACCTCGATACGTATCTCCAAGTATTATACGGTTGAAGTCTAAATCCTTCAGGAACAGGTGTAAATTTCGTCTGTAAAGAAGCCTTTTCAGGGCGCCTGGGTGGCTCAGTGGGTTAAAGCCTCTGCCTTCAGCTCAGGTCATGATCCCAGCGTCCTGGGATCGAGCCCTACATCGGGCTCTCCCCTCTGTGGGGAGCCTGCTTCCTCCCCCCTCTCTCTCTCTGCCTGCCTCTCTGCCTACCTGTGATCTCTGTGATCTCTGTCTGTCAAATAAATAAATAAATACAATCTTTAAAAAAAAAAAAAAAAAAAGAAGCCTTTTCTAATCTCTTATCTAGAAGGGTGAAGTCTGAGTGCTGGTGTTCTAGAGCCAAACGGAAAGATCTAGATAGGTGCACAAGATCACTCATCTCTTCTGCTTTTGGTCTGGTGCTAGAATTTCAAGTGTCTAGTGTCTGTAGTACAGAGACCCTCTGCAGAGAATGAACCTTCAAACTTCTGGCGGGGGGGGCACGGCAGGGGGATGGATAACGCGCTCAAGGGCTGAGAAATGAGGAGAAACTGCATCTTGAGATCTACCAGGCTTTCAGCAGTGTTTACTTTGATGCCTTCCCCTCCTCCTCACGCCCTCCAGCATGCCGGTCATGACCCATGTCAGCAGCCGTCCCTTTGAGTGGGTTGGTCTGTAGCCTCCCCCACTGCTTTCCTGGAGACTAGGCTTTCTCTAGCCTCAAATCAGCTTTTCTTCTCATATCTGCTTCCTGGCTTCTGAAATGTTGTTGCTGTTGTCTTCTTCAGAGCTGGCTCTCCATCCCCTCCATCCCACTCTCCCTCTCTCTCTTCTTCCTCATCTCCACTTTCAACCTTTCTATCTCTGCCCCCTCCCACTCCCCCAGTGTATATGTGTGAACCCATTATAGGAAATTTAACGGAGTTTTGGGAGAGAGTGAAATTGGATGCTGAGTTCAATCTGCCATCCTTCACAATTACAAGAAATATTCATTCTTTTTTCTAAAATGTTCATAGTAAAAAAAAATATATAGGCAAATAAAAATCCTTAATCCTACCATGTAGATATAACCATGATTAATATTTTGGTATTTATACTTCCAAGAGACAGAGACATAATTTTCCTTACAAATATGAGATTATAGTACATATACTATTTTGCAGTATGATTTCTACATGTCACATATCATAAACCTGTTTTTATGTTATACATATACTTTTCTCACATCACTTAAATGGTATAGCATTCTACTGGCATGAAATTTTATCGAACCAGTCATCTATTGGTGAACATTTCAATTGTTTCTAATAATTAACTGTTGTAATCAAATAAATGTATAATTTAAAATTCCTTATTTTGGTTCTCTAGATTTAAAACTATAGTCTTAAATGGACCCCCTTTTTTTTTTAAGATTTTATTTATGTGTTTGACAGAGAGAGAGCACAAGCAGGGGGAGCAGCAGGCAGAAAGAGAGGGAGAAGCAGACTCTTCGTCGAGCAGGGAGCCTGATACGGGGCTTGATCCCAAGGTAGATGTTTGACCAACGGAGCCACCCAGGCACCCCCCTCACCATGGATTCATAAAGGTGATATCTCTTTGAGTCTGGGATCAAGAATAAACCAACAGCAGGGAGAAGGTAAGACCATTTATAGTATTGGTGGAGAAATAAATCCGTTACTTTTCCTAAAGTCATGAACACTTGGAATTGGATGCCTCCCCCCGTAATCACCCATTCCCTTCTTTTCCATTCACAAGAGCTTGAAAGGAAAAGTGGAAAAGCAGGAGGCACACTGACAAAGGGGTTGTTTTATTTATGAGGCTGAATGGTGGATTTTAGATTGCCACATACGGCACCTCCTAGCAAAACATGTCTGTCTGCGAAGACCTCTGGGTATTCTGAGAGCAAGAAGGGTCGAATTAATCTCAATGATGTGTCAAATTAGTGATCATATTAATTCCATATTGTCACCTGCTCTTTGGCAGGTTTGATAAACCACATGTTAAATTGATTATGCAAATTATCATAGGTAAATTAAAACATCTGCTCCACATATCATCAGATTTCAAGGTGAAAGTCTTCCTGAAGGTGAGTTTTCCGTCCCATACTAAATGTGGCATGTCCCCTGGTTACACTGTGCCTTGGTTTGCCGGCGTCTCAACTCTGCACTGGTATTTTCTCTTTTTGATGCCACACATCAGATGCTGTATTTTCACAGCTATGAACAATAAGCTAGTTTGTTTTTCATACATAATGTAAGTTGACATGCTCCATAAAAATGAGAGTGAAAAATGCAGCATAACTATAAAAGATTTACATTTTCAGTTCATAAAAGGGTAAGTCATGGGGCCGGAAAGGAGATCGGGGTGGACACAATAGGAAGCATCCCGGGAGAGTCCACCTGCACACACAGGCTCTAAGAATTCCTGGAACCTTTTTACTCACTTCTTCCTGTTAGTGAGACCACCCGGCCCCGAGTGTGTTACTGGGCATCCGTTTTCTCAGCTACCATCACTTTGCAGCTGCACTTTCAATAAAGAAACATAAAGTAATACTCAAACTTTAGCTTTCCATAAGAATCAACTCAGGGGATGCCTGGATGGCTCAGTCATTAAGCATCTGCCTTCCACTCAGGTGGTGATCCTGGGGTCCTGGGATTGAGTCCCGAAGCAGGCTCCCTGCTCAGTAGAGAGAGCCTGCTCTGCCTATTTGTGCTCTCTCTCTCTCTCTGTGTCAAACAAATAAGTAAAATCTTAAAAACAAAAACAAAAACAAACCTAAGGGCTTGTTAAAAATGCAAAGATCATCAGTTACTAGGATGGGCGTGGGGGAATATAAAAAAATAACAAAACAAAAGGGGGATACTACAACATAGATGACTCCTGAAAACACTATGCTAAGTGAAATAAGCCAGACATAAGACAAGCATTGTATGATTCCACTTCAATGAGGGACCTAGAATAGGCAAATTCCTAGAGATAGAAAGTAGAACAGTGGTTAACTGGGGTTGAGGGGAGGGAAGGAAGTTTTTCTTTAATGGGTATAAAGTTTCTGTTTGGGATGATGAAAAAATTCTGGAAATGGATGGTGGTGATGGTTGCACAGCAACGTGAATGTTTGTAATACCACTGAATCATGCACTTAAAAATGGTTAAAAATGGTATATTTCATTTCATGTGTATTTTACCACAATGAAAAGAAAGATGTGGCCATAAAGAAATGACAATTGAGGAGTTGTATTATTTAAAAATGGAGGTAACAGTCCCTGTTCCCTAAGGTTGTTGTGAATCTGGAGCAAGATAATATTTGAAAAGTGCTTAACAGAGGGTCTGGCGTGAGGTCATAGTTCAGTAGATGGTAGCACCTCCGGAGGCAATGCTCCTTCCTGTCCACAGCAACACTGCCCGGGGTATGCTGAGGGTGAGTGGCTACACACCAACGCTCATGCAGCCCAGCCTTGATCAGATCAGCGACTTGGCAGTGCTCTGAGAACTATCCAGGTGAACACCCTCCCACACCTGGTGGGAGGCACTCCAGAAGATTCTCCCTGTGCCGCTGCTCCCATGGGGGGAAATACACCACAAGGATAATGTTCTTGTCCCCTGTGGTCCTTGAGAGAGGCAAAACTCTACCCAGCAACACAGCTGAGAGGAAGATGGTGGCAGTGGCCACACCCGGGGGACCCAGCTGACCTTAGGCTTCTTGCCTGGCTTCTCTGAGGCATCCCACCAGCAACACAGGGCTTGAACAACTGCTTGGATCTCACCTCATCTGTCTCTTCTGATGTCCTCTATTCCCCTCCTTTGAACCATCTCAATTCTACACAAAACTAGCAATCGTCAATTCTTTATTAAATACATATTTAAACATTCTTTTAAAGAAAACTCCCACAGTTGCAAACAGCAGGAATAAAGATTATTACACAAAATTAAATTTGATTGCAAAAACACCTCTTTGTTTTCTCTTGGATTTAATATTGATGAAGCAAATATAATTTTGATTTCTAATTAGTTTTAGCTCCCACTGGTACGGAGCTGCTTTGTTTAAGTCTTAAATATTACAAAGAATCATTAAAAGCTTTTCTTTTCCTGATTTTTAAACTCTTATTTCCCAAACCCTTCCAATAAAAAAAAAATAAATCTAGCTTCATTTCCTTTTTATTTTAAGACTGCTGATGAATAAATAAATGGCTTTTCTTCGAAAAGGGTAATAATGAAGCATTTTTCTGTGGAATGGGGATAGTAGGAAGCTCAGTGGGGTTTTATTTTTTGAATGAGAGTTTCATAAATGACCTTCACTCCTGTCTGGTCACTATAAAGGCATAAAAATCTCATATTGTTAAAAGCCTGGGGGAAGCTCAGAAGCTTATTCTCTCAGAAGCTTATTCTCCAACTTCACTGAATTATTTTATGTAGGTTGTACCTATAGGGTATCAAAAGAACTAGTCGGTCTTGTACAAAAAACAAATGAACTAGAACAACAAATCTCATATCCATTTGAGGGAAGAAAACCAACAAAAAGAATCAACATTAAATGCCTGAATTTACAACATTCTGTTTTGAGATACGCGGACACAGTACAAGTGACTTTGAAAGACAACGGACATCTTATGAAAAGATATTGGGAAAATTTTGGATGTAAATTTTATACACACACACATACACACACACACACACATATATATCACAAATGAATGGGAAAAAAAAACTCATAATTTCCCCACCTAGAAATAGGTAAATGTGTTTTCCCAGAAAACCACCATTATAGACTCTAACCCTAGTTCTCTGTGTCTCCCTGTGTGTGTGGTTGTGTGCATCTGAGTGTGTACATGTACTTGTGTCAAATTTTATACACTGTCTTGGGTGTACAAACAAAGAAAAAGAAGGAAAGGAAGGAAACTTTCTTCCCTGTAAGTGACCTCATCTTATTCTCAAGACTGCTCCTTGCCTCTGGGTACCAGACTCCCAGTCAGTGGCCTCCTAAGCCCAAAACCAGTGCTCTCAGATTCCCTACCCACCTGGTTCTTTCTATAACACTTCTCCATCCATGTCACAGTTCAACCACACAAATGGGCTAGAAGTGAGGGCACCTGCTATGAATTAAACATTTTTATCTCCCCGAATTCATGCCTTGAAGCCCTAACCCCCCAATGTGACGGTATTTGCAGGTAGGTCAGTGGGTGGTGATTAGGTTTACACGAGGTCATGAGAATGGGGTCTGTATGATGGGATTAGAGCCCTTATAAGAGGAGGAAGAGAGCCCAGAGTGTGTTTTCTGTCCCCTGGACCTCTGAGGACACAGGTAGAGGACAGCTGTCTATGAGCAAGGATGGAGGCCTGCTTCAGGAACCAGGTCTGCTGCCACCTTGATCTTGGACTTCCCAAACTCCAGAACAGTGAGAACTACATGTGTGTTGTTTCAGCCATCCAGCCTATGGAATTTGTTACAGCAGCCTGAGCTGACTGTTCTAGCTGTGCAACTCAGGGCATTTAGTGCCCTCCCTGTGCCTGGGGCTAATCTATAACAACGAGATAGTCCCACCTCCTTCTCTGAGCTGTTGAGAGACCAACTAAAGATACACGCTGGAAGCTTTCCAGCTCTCCCAGGTACAAAACAGAATCCAACAAATGAGGAGTCCCATCTCCACTCTATCTTGGCCTGAGAAACAGACTCCATGTAGCTGAAGGCTGTGCACCTCTCCTAGGAGTTCTTTGAATTGCCACGGAGGGGCTCAGAGTCCTTAACCAGAAAAAGAATAAATCACTTTGAGTTTAAGGCATCAGTGTGTGTTCAGAGGGCTTTCAGCCCTGCACAAATCACTCCTCCTGAAATGTCATTGTCCCTGCAAAAAGCAGAAGTACCCAATAAACTGGGGATTTGCTTATCTCTTGTATTATTCCTTATTTGCTACCAGTGGGTTCATAGGTTTCAAATCTAACTCCTGCTGACTTCAAAACAGCCTCTTGACCCCACCTCAAAGCCACAAATGGCATATTATGTTTGTGTAAAAATACAAGTTAACATCAATTAAGTTTTCTAAGTTTGGGAATTCTTTTTTTTTTTTTAAAGATTTTATTTATTTATTTGGCAGAGAGAGATCACAAGTAAGCAGAGAGGCAGGCAGAGAGAGAGAGAGGAGGAAGCAGTCTCCCTGCAGAGCAGAGAGCCTGATGTGGGGCTCAATCCCAGGATCCTGAGATTATGACCTGAGCTGAAGGCAGAGGTTTAACCTACTGAGCCATCTAGGCACCCCAAGTTTGGGGATTCTTTTATGACTCTACTTAGGATAAATGCAGAAACAAAAGGTTTATACCAAAAAAAAAAAAAAAGGGAATGCATATCCTTATCTTAAATTAACAACTGAGGCAGAAAACACACTAATGTAATTGAATCCACAACTGTTTCTCCATCACAGATCACAAATCATCGTTGAAAGGACCCAAGGTGCCCCTTTTAAAGACAGATCTGACTTCCTTTGCTTTTCTGCAGTTTCTGGAAGCATGCAGACCTCAGCATCCCGCTGTCTCCACAACTTCTAGCAAGGAATCTCTGAACTTTGCAGACCCCTTCCTAACTCTCTAGGCTGCTCCTGAGTTAACCTGGGTATGTTTCCACAAAAAGCTTGTCATGCTGCAATTTTTTTTTTTAAGTCTCCTCTAGTAGACTCCTAAACCATACCCAGAAATTGTAGGACCGCAAACATTCTCCTTCACCCTAGATCCGCCCCCACTTCACTTGAAACAGATTTCAGACAATTGCTCAAGAATATCAGTGATGAGGGGCGCCTGGGTGGCTCAGTGGGTTGGGCCTCTGCTTTCGGCTCAGGTCATGATCTCAGGGTCCTGGGATCGAGTCCCACATCGGGCTCTCTGCTTGGCGGAGAGCCTGCTTCCTCCTCTCTCTCTCTTTCTGCCTGCCTCTCTGCCTCATTGTGATCTCTGTCTGTCAAATAAATAAATAAAATCTTTGAAGAAAAAAAAAAAAAAAGAATATCAGTGATGAGTCAGACCGAGTGACCAAGAGAACAGAGATCTGTTGTATTTGACAGAGTTATGATCTGAAGATAAAGTAGCCTCAGCTGATGATCTCGTCTGGAACTCTTGGAGCAGTTTTCTGTCACAAGCTTGGTGAAGAACTTCCTGCTGTAGACTGAACAGTGGGTTCATCCAGATGGTCTCCTGTGCTATACAACCAAATTTTCGATTCTGCAGGCCCGAACCCCACACGGTGAGATCTGTGCCTGCTCCTCATGGAAATCAGGTGAGATTAGGATCTAACACCCTTCGGAGCTGAGTTCAGCCCCAACTCTGCTGTGCCCTTGGGTGTGTCACATATGTGGGCCTCAGCCCCCTCCTCTGTAAATTGCAGACTTGTGCTCACACACTCAGCAGACCTGCTGGAGCTGAGGACTCAGAAAGGAGCTTGTTCAACAGAGAGAGGCCAGGCTCTGCTCCAGATATGTGGCAGAGGCCGGGGTGGACCTCATGGATGACTCTGCTCTACGGGAGAATTTAGGAGCTTGCTGGGTCTTCTCTAGCTCTCGGATTTCTCCGATTTTCAAATGAAGAAACAGAAGGTATCTGGGGTGCCTGGGTGGCTCAGTGGGTTAAGCCTCTGCCTTCGGCTCGGGTCATGATCCTGGGGTCCTGGGATTGAGCCCTGCATCGGGCTCCCTGCTCATCAGAGAGCCTGCTTCCTCCTCTCTCTCTGTGATCTCTGTCAAATAAATAAATCTTAAAAATCTTAAAAAAAAAAAAAGAAATAGAAGGTATCTTTACCCCAAGTGCCTTGCCATGTTCCAGAAAGAGCAGGCAGGTGGCAGGTGTCAGCAACATCTTAGGATGCTGGTACTCAGGATGCTTTTATCACCATTCGCCTCTTCACATAAAGGTGTGCACGTGCCTCCCTTTTTCCCTTTCATCTGTTTCTGGGACCTTCTATTAACTACACCTCCTTCCTTCAGTAGAAGGGGGTTGGCATCTTTTTCCCTGAATTCGTAATGAAGTTTCCAGGTGGAGGGCTTCCCACACCCCCACCTCCCTCACACACACACACACACACACACACACACACACACACCTCACTCAATAAGTTTCTTCAGCAAAAAAATGCTCTGTGCCTCTATTTTCTCTCTGCCATGTAAAAAGCTGGGATGAATATATAATTCAAAGCCCAACCTTCCCTGTGTGTTTGCACGTGTTGGGAGCTCTTGTCTCGCTAGAAGCTTTCATTCCACATTCGTGGCCCTGCAATTTTCTCTATAGGGTATCCATCAACCAGGGTGACAGGGAGGCTCCTCCCACAGTGGCTTAGACTCTAATAGTGAAGGTAAAACAAGAACAAGAGAAATAGCGTCTAACCCAGTAAGGGAGGCTGGGAGGTTGCTGATCACAGAGCCCCACGTGGACATGAAAAGAGCTCTTGTTTTTAACTCATCCCCTATCATTTTGGAAGGGGAACGGGCAGCTGTGTGTGGCTTTGACAGTTTGCTCTCCTCTGCACCGGAATTCAGAAAGCAAGCAGCAAGTCTAAGTGGCTTCCCCCTCCTGCCTCTCCCCTTCTCGGTAGAGCCTCTGTCGTTATCCTGTAAAATACAACAGGGGTGGGACAAAGGATCTTCTCTCCCGCTCTGAAGATGCATTATCTCATTTTCAAAATGGGCTCTGAAGCCACAGGCACACCACCACTAACCCTGAATTCTGCTACGTAAAGATGACTCTGGAAGCAACTGAGCTCTGAAATTTGAGGCATCCTTTGTGGCTTCTGTGCCCACCCCCTCTGCACGGGGGCGATTACTGATGGCCCCAGTACAGTCCTTGTTTCCTTTGCAACCGAAAGACCCAGAAGCTGTAATTTATAGAGGTCTCTATTGTGTAAAAATGACAGTGAATCAGACCCTTTGTTTCAAAACAGAGGAGGTAGTTCTGACTCAGGGGCCTCTAACGGGTTCTTGAAAATCGATCGAGATGGGGAGCCCAAGGAATGTTCTTCCATCTGTTTAGCCAGGCATGTTTTAACACCTTCGCAATGTCAGCACCCCACCTTCTCCGCCTTATCCTCAGACCAGAGAGGGCAAGAGTGTGGGAACACACACACACACACAGGCTTGGAGTCAGCCAACCTCAGCCTGAGTCCTGGTCTCCCCACATGGGCCACAGAGGATCCTAAGAAATCTGCTCTATTGTTCCGAGCCTCTGTTCGCTCATCTGGACGATAGTACTAATCCTCACTTCGCAGGCTTGTTGAGAAGGTTCAGTGTCACAACATGGGAACAACACAGGACAAGGCCCGACCATAACAAATGTCAGTCCTCATCTCCCTGAATCCCCCTTTGTACACCTGCCATGTCATACGTGGAAGTTCAAAACCCCATCTCATTTCTTCTGTCTCTAAATACTCTGTGGGTTTCCTTGAATGATTCTTCGACAGTATTGTTTAAGAGCCTGAGCCACCACCAGAAAGGTCATTAATGTGCCCCAGACCTTGAGGTGACGATCTGCTGATACAGACTGGTCATCTGAGAGTGTTTGCAAAGGCCTTGCTGGTTACCAGGAAGAGATTTAAACGTAAAGGGAAGGGACACCTGGGGGTGGCTTAGTCAGTTTAATGTCTGCCTTTGGCTTAGGTCGTGATCCCAGAATCCTGGGACTGAGTCCCCCATCTGGCGTCTGGCTCCCTGCTCAGCAGGGAGTCTGCTTCTCCCTCAGCCTGCTGCTCCCCTGCTTGTGTTCTCTCTCTGGCAAATAAACAAAATCTTTTTTAAAAAATGTAAAGGGAAGGATGGGGCAGCCAACCTTTTGAGACTTGAAACTCTTCAGCATTCACAATGCATTTAGTAAACCATTTTGAGCACGCACTATCTACTAGGAATCATTCTAGATGCTGAGGAAAAGAGCCGTAAAACAAGGCCAACTCAGATCAGCTCTCCTGGACCTCTGTCTGGTGAGGACAGACTCTCTTAGACAGGCTGCAGTGATCAATACCGTAGACAGAGGGGCTTAAACAACAGACATTTATTTTTTAATTCTAGAAGCTGGAAGTCTGAGATCAGGCTCGCAGCAAGGCTGGGTTTTGGTGAGAGCCCTTTTTCTGGTTCATAGACAGTTACTATCGTGCTGTGTCCTCAGATAGCAGAGAGAGAGAGAGAGAGAGAAACAGAAAGAGAGAGAGGTCATTTCTCTCCTGTCTCTTCTTGTAAGAGCACTAATCCCATCATGAGGGCTCCACCTTCATGACCTTAACTGCCCCCCAAGGGCCTCACTTGTAAATACCATCACATTGGGAAGTAGGGCTTCAACATATGAATGGGAGGGGGCACACACTTCATCCATAACAGACACTTAATGATCAATCACATAAACCAGACAATCTCCGATACTAGAAGTGCAATAAAGATAAACAAAGAAAGCAAGAGTGATTGGTGGAGGGTCCTTTGGAGAAGAGATCAGAACAGCCTCACTGAGGAGGTAACATCTGAACAGGGATGAGAAAGATGAGAAGGAGCCAACGCCACAAGGACCCGGGCAGAGGGAGAGCACAGCTTGGTATCCCCGACCACACACTCGCCCTGAAGAGGGGCCAGGGGATTGGAGCTCAGAGGAAAACAATGTGAGGTAAGGGCAGAAAGGCAGATCGCAAGGGCTTTATAAACCGGCATAAGGAGTAAAGGCTTCAGAATCATCTCACCCACAACATCAAAGGACCTCCGAGATTCAAACACCACTTGCTTTGGACAAAGACTGTGTCTGCACATTTCATTTCTTGGGGGTCAGCATCTTTGCTGTGGGTCCTGATGTCTTGCTCCTACTACTATTAGTGAAAGAAGCAAGCAGCAAAAATGCCTTAAATCTGCACACCCTCAGAGAATCACAAACAGACTGAATGAGGACAGTTGGCCCAAACCTAGAGTGTTATGACACTGTCCTAACTCACAATGAAGTCAGTAACAGAACACTCAGAGGAACAAGAAGGAAACAGGAAGCTGGGAGAGAGAATATCCAGTCCTTGTGTTCACTGTGGAAATTCCTAAGAAAACAAATCATAAACCAGAGAGCTTTGCAACCCTTCAGGGGGAAACTTTTCCCTCCCTATTCTGAAAGGCTGACTCTCCTGCCTTGATCTGAAAACTGTTACTGTGCGGAGAAGACAATTTCAGTCTGGTCCCATCAGCCTGTTCCCTTCTTCTGCACCCCTCTCTTGTTCTAGGACCAATGTGTCCTTTCTCCATCTCGGCCATGTAGCCTGTTCTTCAAGTAGCCGCATACGTGGATATTAAGCTTTATACTGAGTTTTCTCTGGAGCCTCTCTCCCCAGCCCCATGTCTCCTGATGGGGAGCCGGGGCACTTTCCCGTAGGTCTTGCAGCAGCTCCTCAGGGGAGTGGAGGCTAAATGTCACTTCCACTCATTCCCTCAGCTCTGCCTGGTGGGCTACCCCACTTTCATCTTTCCCTCCAAACCCATTGTTTGAATGTTGGGGGAAACTGAACTTGGTTTGTATTTTCTTTTTCCTTTTTTTTTTTTTTTTTTGGTCACCCACCAGGTTGGATCATTCTGTAACAGAGAAGGACACCAGGTGAGTTCTTTCCAGAAAGAAGAAGCTTCTCCATGGTCACGTATCCAAATCATCTCCTGCTACTCCCAGTGACCTTTACCTCCAGGATCCCCTCCATAGACTGGATGTCACAATTACACATTCTGAACGAAATGGTCTGCAGAATGTCCAAAGTATGATACCTGTATGATTGGTTTTTTTTAAGAATTTATTTATTTATTTGACAGACGGAGATCACAAGTAGGCAGAGAGATAGGCAAAGAGAGAGGAGGAAGCAGGCTCCCTGCCAAGCAGAGAGCCCGATGTGGGGCTCAATGCCAGGACTCTGGGACCATGACCTGAGCTGAAGGCAGAGGCTTTAACCCACTGAGCCACCCAGGCATCCCGGTACCTGTATGTTTTTATATAATTTTATATTAAGCAATTTCTTACTGTAAGCCATTAAGTTTTTCTATGACAAGCAACATCCATCTAAGTAAGTTAATGAAAAGGAAACCTATAACTTTAAAAAAAAAAAAAAAGCACTTGTAGGAAATGGGAAGTTGAGAGCAAATCGTACAAATGCAACAGAAGCAAAAGTGAGACAGAGTCAGGCCGAGGGAGAATGAGCAAAGAGCTGGAACACAGGAAACCAAGCCTGCTCTCTTGGAGTACGATGGATGAGTGTCAGGCCTCCCCTGTTTGCGGTGGCAAGTTTCCCACCCTCCTCTCAACAAGGCAGAAGCCCTGGTGATGGTTGCTGCTGCGGCGGTGAGCCACAAGATGGCCCCTAATCCTCCCCCACCTCCTGGGGTTCACACACTTGTCTAATGCCCGGCCCCCAATGCCAGGGTCAGTGTGTGGGACTGCAATAATATGGAAAAGTGATGGTATATCACTTCTGAGATGAGATCATAAAAAACATCGTGACTTCTCTCTCTCTTCTTTCCTTCAACCATGCACAACACTCATGTCAGGACGGCTGGGTGGCTCAGTCACTTAAGCATCTGCCTTTGGCTCAGGTCATGATCCCTGGGTCTTGGGATTGAGTCCCACATCAGGCTCCCTGCTCAGTGGGGAGTCTGCTTCTCCCTCTACCCCTCTCTCCACTCATGTTCTCTCTTTCTCTCAAATAAATAATCTTTAAAAAAAAATAATAAAATAAACCCCCATGTCATAAGCACCCCTAAGGAGAGGCCCCTGTGGCAATGAACTGAAGTTTCCTGCCAACAGCCACACGGGTGAGCTTCCAAGAGGGTCCTCTGGCTCCAGTCAAGTCTTCAGAGACTGCAGCTCTGTTCTAAGCCTGACAGCAGCCTCAGGGAGCTGTGAGCCAGGACCACCCAGACAAGTGAAGAAACCACTCCTGATTCCTGACCCTCAGGAAATACATGAGATCGCAAATGTCTGTTTTAGGCTACTGAGTGTTAGTGTAGTTAGTTATGTAACAGCAGGTAACTATCTGGCATTTATCATCCCTCACGTCAGAACTTATCTGGGGTCCTAGAGACCAGCACTTCTTACATTTTAAAATGCATGCTAGTCACCTGGAGAATCTTGTTAAATATGAGTGTTCTGAGGGGCACCTGGCTGGCTCAGTCAGAAGACCATGCAACTCTTCATCTTGAGTCTTGAGTTCAAGCCCCACACTTGTTGTAGAGATTACTAAAAATAAATAAATAAACTTAAGGATTTTTTAAAAGGTTTTTAATTTATTGGGGCACCTGGGTGGCTCAGTCATTAGGCATCTGCCTTCAGCTCAGGTCATGATCCCAGGGTTTGGAGATGGAGTCCTGCCTCGGGCTCCCTGCTCATCAGGAAGCCTGCTTCTCCCTCTCCCACTCTCCCTGCTTGTGTTCCCTCTCTCACTGTGTCTCTCTCTGTCAAATAAATAAATAAAATCTTTTTTTAAAAAATATTTTTAATTTATTTGGGAGAGAGTGGGCATGAGTTGGGGGAGGGAAAAAGAAGACAGAGAAGCAAAATCCCAAGCAGACTCCCAACTGACCAGGGAGCCCGACCTGGGGCTCGATCCTAGGACCCTGGGATCATGATCATGACCTGAGCCAAAGGCAGTCACTTAACCCACTGAGCCACCAAAGGTTATTAAAAAAAAAAAAAAAAAAAAAAAAGACCACATTTCCCCCTACAACAAACTGTTATTACTTCTATAAGGAGAAATGATAAAACATTTCATTGTGGCCATTATGAATTTCAGGGTAAAATCAGAGAATCCACAGCCCACTGCTCCTTCATGCCACTTTGCTGACATGCTACCTAGACACTCCCTCACTGCCCCCTCCCTGATTTATCAGCTTGAGCAGTTTCCTCCAAAGCCCCCAAGTGCTAGACACTGCCTGAGACAAGCCAGTACTATTCCAGGCAGACCCCCTCCTGAGAATGATGCTTTTCAAGGATCCTTTCCACTCTCTTTAGCCCTTGATGAGCACTCAGGAACTTCCTGACATCACAGGCCCACACAGTCGCTTGAAAGTCAGCCAATGGCTATGGAGTATGTTTCTTGCTGATTACTGTAGCATTGAAATTGGGCACACTGACTGTAGTGTACATACTGCTCTGGTGACTATTTCTGCTCTGTGTTGCAGAGAGTCAGTAGCCCTCCATTATACTCAGATGCACAGCCTTTAACAGAAGGTGGGCAGGCACGTTCTGTTAGGCAAATTCCAACAAAGAAAAGCACTGTGTACCTCATTATGCAGTGCATGCAGTTGGAAAGAAGTCTTAGCAGTGGATCCAACTTCTAATGCTGGTTGAAGGAAAATGTGCATTTCAAGGGGAAAAAAAATAAAAGATACTCTAAAGCATTCACAAAATTTAAAACACAAGTTAAAAAAACCTATTGGCCAAAAATAAAGTTGGATAATATGCAATGTTAGTGAAGATACAGAAGAAAGACTCACATGAAAATTCTGGGAGTATAAGCTGGTGTGAAGGTTTTGGATGGAAACTTGAAATCATAAATAAGAAATTTAAACATAAATATCTTTGACATTAAAAAAAAAAACAATTTCATTTTTAGGAATCAACCCTAAAAATAGACTCTGCTATTGAATTTTGTTCCCTCAAAATTTGTATGTTAAAGCCCTAATCCCTGATGTGAGTGTATTAGGAGATGGGGCTTCACGATGGGCTTTAGATCTTCAGTCTAACAGTAAAAGATGTGTTCAGACACAGCCAAATGTTTGGGGTAAGAGAGTTGTCTTCCATTTGAAAACTACTGAGTTAGGCAAAGACCTCTCTGATAAAATATCAAAAGTATGATCCATTTTTTTAAAATGATAAACTTGAGGGGCTTCGGGGTGGCTCAGTTGGTTAAGCATCTGCCTTTGGCTCGGGTCATGATCCCAGGGTCCTGGGATGGAGCCTAACATGGGGCTCCCTGCTCAGTGGGGAGTCTGCTTTTTCCTCTCCTTCTGCCCTTCTTCCCCGACTCATCTCTCTCTTTCTCAAATAATTAAACTTTTTAAAAAGTGATACACTTGACTTCTTTAAAATTGAAAATTTCTGTTCTGTGGAAGACAATGTTAAGAGAATGGGAAGGGGGACGCCTGGGTGGCTCAGTCAGTTAAGTGTCTGCTTTGGCTCAGGTCACGACCCCAGGGTCCTGGGATCAAGCCCCACATCAGGCTCCCTGCTCAAAGAGAAGCTTGCTTCTCCCTCTGCCTGTTCTTTCCCTGCTTGTGTTCTTTCTCTTTGACAAACAAATAAATAAAATCCTTTTTTAAAAATAAAAGAGAGAGAAAAATAAAAAGAATTAAAAATAAAAGAGAGAATGGAAAGGAAGAAAATATTCACAGAACACATTTTTTACAAAGGTCTTATAACATAGATTATATAAAGAATTCCTAATACTCAAGAATAAAAAGATAAACCACCAACTTTTTGAATGGGCTGAAGATTTGAACAGATACCTCACCAACAAGACATATAGATGGCAAACAAATATAAAAAAGTGTTTGACATCATTAGTCATTAGGAAGATGCAAATTAAAACCATAGTGAAACACCAGTTCACACCTATTAGAAAGGTTAAAACTTAAAAATCTATAATACCAGGGGTCACTGACTGGCTCAGTGGGTGGAGTGAATGACTCTTAATCTTGGAGTTATGAGTTCAAGCCCCACATTGGGTATAGAGATTATTTAAAAATAAAATCTTAAGAGCAAGATGGTGGAGGAGTAAGAGACTGAAATATCTCAGGAGATCAGCTAGATAGTTATCAAACCATTCTAAACTTCTACAAACTCAACAGGAGATAGAGGAGAAGAAGAGCAGCAATTCTAGAAACAGAAAATCTACCACTTTCTGGAAGGCAGGATGTGCAGAGCAGTGAATCTGAAGCCACGGGAAGATAGACCGCAGGGGGAGGGGCCAGCTCCTGGCAAGTGGTGGAGCAGCGGAGCACAAAATCAGAACTTTTAGAAGTCTGCTCCACTGAGGGACATTGTTCCAGAGGCTAAGGAGGGGTGGAGCCCTTGTGGGGACAGTGTGATCTCAGGAAGTGTGGGGTCACAGAAAGACCAGGGGTGTCTGAGTGTGACAAAGCTGCCAGGTATCAGAGCAGGGAAGCCGGCTACAGAGACAGAGCCAAGGAGTGAGCTCTCAGCTTGGGGTTACCTTAAACTGTGATCTGTGGCACAGTCAGACCACTGCTCTTTGAGCAGGGACCCCACAAGTGGCAGATTTGGGGACACTTACTTTCTCCCTCCAGGAGGGACATCATGGCAGGAATCTGCTGGGTTTGGAGACTCTGGGCAGGGCTGTGGGCCAGAGACAGAAATGCTCGGTCACAGGCTGGGTGAACATGGAGCATGGCCGGAGACCAGGGACATGGGAGCAATTGACTGCTTTTCTCCAAGGGTGCACTGAGGAGTGGGGCGCTGAGCTCTCGGCTCCTCTGGGCCAGAGATTGGGAGGCCGCCATTTTCATTCCCATCCTCCAGAGCTCTATGGAAAGCATTCAGGGAACAAAAGCTCCCCAGAGCAAAGAGAACTGAGCAGATTACTTATCCTGGCCCCTGGCAAGGGTGGTACAATTCTGCCTTGGGCAAACACATTTGAGAATCACTGCAACAGGCCCTCCCCCAGAAGATCAGCAAGAACATCCAGCTAAGACCAAGTTCACTGATTGAGGAGAACTGCGAAATTCCAGAGCTAGGGGAAAGCAACACATAGAACTCATGGATTTTTTCCCATGATCCTTTAGTCTTGCAAAGTTAAATTTTTTTAATTTAATTTTTTTCTTATTCTAGTTTTTTTAACTTTTCCTCTTCCTCTTTTAATGTTTTTAACTATTTCATCTTAATAACTTTTTTTTTAAACTTCTTAAATTTTCACTGTTATAGTCATATTTTATCCCTTCATTGTATTTAACCTTATTATTTGTATACAAATAATATGGTTTTTTTTCTTTAAAATTTTGGGATACAATTTCTTCTAATCTATCAAAATATACCCTAAATCTAGCACATGGCTTTGTTCTAGTCTTCAGCCTGATCACATTTTCTCCTCTTTTTTTTTCTTTTTCCAACCAACTTATCTTATCAATTCCTTTTTTAGAATCTTTCTAAATTTTTATCTTTACAGTCATATTCCATCCCTTCATCATGTTTATGCTTATTTTTGTATATATATATATATATAAGTTTTTCTTTCTTTAAAATTTTGGGAGGTAGCTTCTTCTAAGGGACAAGAATACACCCAAAATAAAGAGGGTGGCTCTGTTCTATTCACCAGTCTAATATATATATATTTTATTTTTTTCTCCCTTTCTCTCCCCCCAGTTTCAGGTCTTTTCTGATTTGATTGGTGTATATTTTTCTGGGGTCTTTGTCACCCTTTTAGTATTTTATTCTCTCATTCATATATTCTTATCTGGATAAAATGACAAGGCGGAAAAACTTACCACACACACACACACACACACACACACACAGAACAAGAGGCAGTACCAACAACTAGGGACCTAATCAATATGGACATTGGTAATATGTGAGAACTAGAGTTCAGAATGATGATTATCAACGTGCTAGCTGGGCTCAAAAAAGGCATGGAAGATATAAGAGAATCCCTTTCTGGATAAATATAAGCTCTTTCTGGAGAAATAAAAGAATGAAAATCTAACCAAGTTGAAATTTAAAAAGCTATTAAAGAAGTACAATAAAAAACGGAGGCTTTTACTGCTAGGATATATGAGGCAGAAGGGAGAATTAGTGGTATAGAAGACCAAATGATGGAGAATAAAGAAGTTGAGCAAAAGAGAGACAGACAACTACAGGATCATGAGGGGAGAATTCGAGAGATAAGTGATATCATAAAACAAAACAATATTAGAACAATTGGGATCCCAAAAGAAGGAGAAGAGAGAGGGGCAGAAGGAATATTGGAGCAAATTGTAGTAGAGCATTTCCTTAATATGGCAAAGGGAACAAGCTTCAAAATCCAGGAGGCACAGAGAATCCCCCTCAAAATCAATAAAAATAGGTCCACACCCTGTCATCTAATAGTACAACTTACAAGTCTTAGTGACAAAGAGAAAATCCTGAAAGCAGCTCAGGACAAAAGGTCTGTAACATACAATGGTAGAAATATTAGATTGGCAGCAGCCTTATCTACAGAGATGTGGCAGGCCAGAAAGGAAGGACTGGCATGATATATTCAGAGCACTAAAGGAGAAAAATATGCAGCCAAGAATACTATATCCAGCTAGGCTGTCACTGAAAATAGAAGGAGAGATAAAAAGCTTCCAGGACAAACAAAAATTAAAAGAATTTGCAAACACCAAACCAGCCCTACAGGAAATATTGAAAGGGGTCCTCTAAGCAAAGAGAGAGCCTAAAAGTAATAGACCAGAAAGGAACAGAGAAAATATACAGTAACAGTCACCTTACAGGCAATATAATGGCACTAAATTCATATCTTTCAATAGTTACCCTGAATGTAACTAGGCTAAATGCTCCAATAAAAAGACAGGTTTGGGCGCCTGGGTGGCTCAGTGGGTTAAGCCGCTGCCTTCGGCTCAGGTCATGATCTCAGGGTCCTGGGATCGAGTCCCACATCGGGCTCTCTGCTCAGCAGGGAGCCTGCTTCCTCCTCTCTCTCTGCCTACTTGTGATCTCTCTCTGTCAAATAAATAAATAAAATCTTAAAAAAAAAAAAAGACACAGGTTATCAGAATGGATAAAAAGCCAAGCCCCACTGATATGCTGCATGCAAGAAACTCATTTTAGACCCAAAGACACCTCCAGATTTAAAGTGAGGGGGTGGATGGGGCACTTGGGTGGCTCAGTGGGTTAAGCCTCTGCCTTCAGCTCAGGCATGATCTCAGGGTTCTGGATTGAGCCCCACATCAGGCTCTCTGCTCAGCAGGGAGCCTGCTTCCCACCCCCCCACTCGCCTGTCTCCTGCCTACTTGTGATCTCTGTATGTCAAATAAATTTTAAAAAATCTTTTAAAAAATAAATAAAGTGGAGAGGGGCGGACAACTGACCATGCTAATGGACATCAAAAGAAAGCTGGGGTGGCTATCCTTATATCAGATCAATTAGATTTTAAGCCAGACTATAATAAGAGATGAGGAAGGACATTATATCATACTTAAAGGACCTGTCCAACAAGAAGTTCTAACAAGTTTAAATATCTATGCCCCCTAACATGGGAGCAGCCAAATTTATAAACCAATTAATAACAAAATCAAAGAAACACATCAATAATAATGCAATAATAGTAGGGGACTTTAACCCCCCCCCTCACTGAAATGGACAGATCATCTAATCAAAAGATCAGCAAGGAAATAAAGGCTTTAAATGACACACTGGACCAGACGGACATCACAGATATATTCAGAACATTCCATTCCAAAGCAACAGAATACACATTTTTTTCTCGTGCACATGCAACATTCTCCAGAATAGATCACATCCTGAGTCACAAATCAAATCTAAACTGGTACCAAAGGACTGGGATCATTCCCTGAATATTTTCAGACCACAATGCTCTGAAGCTAGAACTCAATTCCAAGAGGAAAGTTGGAAAGAACTCGAATATATGGAGGATAAAGAGCATTCTACTAAGGAATTAATGGGTCAACCAGGAAATTAAAGAAAAATTGAAAAAATTCATGGAAACAAATGAAAATGAAAACACAACTATTCAAAATCTATAGGACAGAGCAAAGGCAGTCCTGAGAGGAAAGTATATAGTGATACAAGTCTTTCTCAAGAAACAAGAAAGGTCTCAAGTACACAACCTAACCCTACACCTAAAGGAGCTAGAGAAAGAACAGCAAAGAAAGTCCAAACCCAGCAGAAGAAGAGAAATCATAAAGATCATAGCAGAAATCAATGAAATTTAAACCAAAAGAACAGTAGAACAAACCAACGAAACTAGGAGCTGGTTCTTTGAAAGAATTAATAAGATTGATAAACCCCTCGTCAGACATATCAAAAAGAAAAGAGAAAGGACCCAAGTTAATAAAATCATGAATGGAAGAGGAGAGATCACAACCAACACCAAAGAAATACAAACAATTACAAGAACATATTATGAGCAAATATATGCCAGCAAATTTGACAATCTGGAAGAAATGGATACATTCCTAGAGACGTATAAACTACCAAAACTGACCCAGGAAGAAATAGAAAACCCAAACAGACCCATAACCAGTAAGGACATTGAAGCAGTCATCAAAAATCTCCCAACAGGGGTGCCTGGGTGGCTCAGTGGATTAAAGCCTCTGCCTTCAGCTCAGGTCATGATCCCAGGGTCCTGGGATCAAGCCCTGCATCAGGCTCTCTGCTCAGCAGGGAGCCTGCTTCCTCCTCTCTCTCTCTCTGCCTGCCTCTCTGCCTACTTGTGATCTCTGTCAAATAAATAAATAAAGTCTTTTAAAAAAAAATCTCCCAACAAACAAGAGCCCAGGGCCAGTCAGCTTCCCAGGGGAATTCTACCAAACATTTAAAGAAGAATCAATACCTAGTCTCCTGAAACTGTTCCAAAAAATAGAAATGGAAGGAAAACTTCCAAACTCATTTTATGAGGCCAGCATTACCTTGATCCCCAAACCAGACAAAGACCCCACCAAAAAGGAGAATTACAGACCAATATCCTTGATATCCTTGATGAACACGCATGCAAAAATTCTCATCAAAATACTAGCCAATAGGATCCAACAGTACATAAAAAGTGTTATTCACCACAAACAAGTGGGATTTATTCCTTGGCTGCAAGGTTGGTTCGACATTCGCAAATCTATCAATGATATATAATATATTAATAAAAGAAAGAATAAGAACCATATGATATTCTCAATAGAGGCTGAAAAAGCATTTGACAAAATTCAGCATCCTTTCTTGATCAAAACTCTTTAAAGTATAGGGATAGAGGGTACATACCTCAATAACATCAAAGCCATCTATGAAAAACCCACTGCAAATATAATTCTCAATGGGGAAAAACTGAGAGCTTTTCCTCTAAGGTCAGGAACATGGCAGGGATGTCCACTATCACCACTGCTATTCAACATAGTACTAGAAGTCCTAGCCTCAGCAATCAGACCACAAAAAGAAATAAAAGGCTCCTGAATCAGCAAAGAAGAAGTCAAATTCTCACTCTTTGTAGATGATATGATACTTTATGTGGAAAACCCAAAAGACTCCACTCCAAAACTACTAGAACTCATATAGGAATTCACTAAAGTCTCAGGATATAAAATCACTGTGCAGAAATCAGTTGCATTTCTATATAGAAACAGCAAGACAGAAGAAAGAGAAATTAAGGAGTCAATCCCATTTACAATTGCATCCAAAACCATAAGATACCTAGGAATAAACCTAACCAGAGAGGCAAACAATCTTTACTCAGAAAACTATAAAGCACCCATGAAAGAAATTGAGGAAGACACAAAGAAATGGAAAAATGTTCCATTCTCATGGATTGGAAGAACAAATATTGTGAAAATGTCTATGCTACCTAAAGCAATCTACATGTTTAATGCAATCCCTATCAAAATCCCTATCAATTTTTTTCAAAGAAATGGAACAAATAATCCTAAAATTTATATGGAACTAGAAAAGACTTCAAATAGCCAGAGGAATATTGAAAAGGAAAGCCAAAGTTGGTGGCATCACAATTCCAGACTTAAAGCACTGTTACAAAGCTGTCATCATCAAGACAGTATGGTACTGGCACAAAAACAGACACATAGGTCAATGGAACAGAATAGAGAGCCCAGAAATAGACTCTCAACTCTATGGTCAACTAATCTTTGACAAAGCAGGAAAGAATGTCCAACAAAAAAATGACAGTCTCTTCAACAAATGGTGTTGGGAAAACTGGACAGCCACATGCAGAAGAATGAAACTGGACCATTTCCTTACACCACACACAAAAATAGACTCAAAATGGATGAAGGACCTCAATGTGAGACAGGAATCCATCAAAATCCTTGAGGAGAACACAGGCAGCAACCTCTTCCTAGGAACACTGACAAAGGCAAGGGAAGCAAGGGCAAAAATGAACTATTGGGATTTCATCAAGATCAAAAGCTTCTGTACAGCAAAGGAAGTAGTTAACTAAACCAAAAGACAACTGACAGAATGGGAGAAGATATTCACAAACGACATTATCAGATAAAGGGCTAGTATCCAAAATCTATAAAGAACTTATCCAACTTTACACCCAAAGAAAAAATAATCCAATCAAGAAATGGGCAGAGGACATGAATAGACATTTCTGCGAAGAAGACGTCCAGATGGCCAACAACAGTCACACAAAAAAGTGCTCCACATCACTCAGCATTAGGGAAATACAAATCAAAACCACACTGAGATATCACTTCACACCAGTCAGATGGCTAAAATTAACAAATCAGGAACAATGGACGTTGGTGAGAATGCAGAGAAAGGGGAACTCTCCTATGCTGTTGGTGGGAATGCAAGCTGGTGCAGCCACTCTGGAAAACAGCATGCAAGTTCCTCAAAAAGTTGAAAATAGAGCTACCTTGTGACCCAGCAATTCTACTACTGGGTATTTCACACTACTGGGTATTTACCCTAAAGATACAAATGTAGTGATCTGAAGGGGCACGTGCACCCGAATGTTTATAGCAGCAATGTCCACAGTAGCCAAACTATGGAAAGAACCTAGATGTCCATCAACAGATGAATGGATAAAGAAGATGTAGTACATATATACAATGGGATACTGTGCAGCCATCAAAAGAAATGAAATCTTGCCATTTGCAATGACGTGAATAGAACTAGAGGGTATTATGCTAGCGAAATAAGTCAATCAGAGAAAGACAATTATCATATGATCTCTCTGATATGAGGAATTTGAGGTAGGATGGGGGATTGAAGAGGGTAGGGAAAGGAAAAATGAAACAAGATGGGATCAGGAGGGAGACAAACCATAAGAAACTCTTAATCTCACAAAACAAACTGAAGGTTGCTGGGGGCGTGTGAGGGCTGGGAGAGAGTGGTTGGGTTATGGACATTGGGGAGGGTATGTGCTAAGGTAAGTGCTGTGAAGTGTGTAAACCTGGAGATTCACAGACCTGTACCCCTGGGGCAAATAATATATGTTAATAAAAATAATTTTTAAAAAATCTCAAGGAGTGCCTAGGGAGCTCATCCCCTAGATGGGATGTTTCTTGCTTATTTTTGAATTATCTATAAATGGACCATCAGATGCACCTGTGGACAATGCCAAAGCACTCACCTAATTGACAAGACCTATTCATTTCCCGAAGTCATAAGCATACCTTCACGTAGGAAACATTCAGTTTCACTAAAAGTGAAACTGCTTAGGTGGACAGCAGGGGTTGTTTGTTTGTTTGTTTTTTAAGATTTTATTTATTTAACAGAGAGAGAGATCACAAGCAGGCAGAGAGGCAAGTAGAGAAAGAGAGGAAGAAGCAGGCTCCCCACCAAGCAGAGAGCCTGATATGGAGCTGGATCCCAGGACCCTGAGACCACCACCTGAGCCGAAGGCAGAGATTTAACACACTCAGCCACCCAAGCGCCCTGACAGCAGGGGTTTTAAAATGTTCTTGGGCCTTAAAACTTTTCATTGGTCTTTGATGGTACTTGATAATATATAATGGCCAAATTACTATCACTTGGGAACTGTTGAGGGAAATTTTTGCCAATAATCTCTTTAAAGGGGTACCTGGGTGGTCCAGTCCTTACGCATCTGCCTTCAGCTCAGGTCATGATCCCAGGGTCCTGGGATGGAGACCCATG
Organism: Mustela erminea; assembly: GCF_009829155.1. Taxonomy (NCBI): domain Eukaryota; kingdom Metazoa; phylum Chordata; class Mammalia; order Carnivora; family Mustelidae; genus Mustela; species Mustela erminea. The sequence continues at coordinate 62,431,716 of NC_045616.1, forward strand.
TTGGGCTCCTTGCTCACTGCGGAGTCTTATTCTCTCCCTCCTTCTGCCTATAGTTCCCCCTGCTTGTGTTCTCTCTCTGTTAAATAAATAAATAAATAAATAAATAAATAAATAAAATTGAAAAAAGGAAAAAAAGACAACTTCATTTACTTCACTTAAAAAAGCATATGCATAACTTCTCAACTTCTCTGATTTTTTTGGTACCATGACAGGTGTCCAGGTTAGAAAGAAAAGGAAGGCATTACAGAGCTGAGGAAGTGGTCTCAGAGAAAAAGACATTCTAGTAGGCTGGCAGTAAGGGAGGAGCAAAAATGTGTAGAGCTAGAGTAGCAGGAACTCCCTAATTAAAAAAAATATATATCACAGCACTATTTTCTGATCGGTATTCACTAAAAAAAATCAGAAATTAGGTAAAAATACAAAGAAAATATTAACATTGCTTATGAAGCCACCATCATGGCGAATACTTGGTGGGCTTCCTTCTAATCTTTTTCCAAGGGATATGTATTAGAATTAGAATTTTGGTTGAGGGCTCAAAACAATAGGTGTTATATTCTGAAGGAAAGTTGGAGAACACACAGCAAGACTTGTAAGAGATGGGATAAAGCCTAGAGTGCTGCTGCCTCTCCCACCTCCAACAGTGATAAATGTCAGAGATTCGGATGCTTAGCTGTTAGAAGAAAATTCCAGGGAGAGGTCACCTGAACACTATGAGATCAGTACTCCTCTGCAAACCACAAACCTCTCTTTCCTCCAAAACTCAGGAAGTCTCTTAGTCTCAGAGGAAATCCCATCCTCTGGGATAATTCTCTCTTTCTGCCCCTTGACTATAGATAGAAAGACTTTAAAACTGAAAAATGCATGCTGAAGCACTTTTTAGCAACCCATTTGGGACCATAGCAAATATTAAAGTTGGTATTATATGGTCAACATTTCCCATCAGAGTAGATATTCTTTCAAAACATAATGACTGCAGAGTAGTCCATCTCTCTCCCCGCCCCCCCCCTTTTTTTTTTTAAGATTTATATGCTTTAGAGAGAGAGAGAGAGAGCACTTATGTGAGGGGGGAGGGAGGGGCAAAGGAAGAGAGAAGATCTCAAGCAGACACCCCACTGAGTGCAGGGTATGGGGGCTGGATCTCACAACCCTGAGATCCTGACCTGAGCCCAAATCATGAGTTGGACGCTTGACTGACAGCCACCCAAGCACCCTGCAGTTCATCTCTTGAGAAGAGACTCTCTGAGAAAGCTAGAGAAGTCAAGGACGGAAGAGCCTTTTCCCACAGCAGGTATCTGGCAGATATCCCTGGGGGCACCAACTTGAGAGGCAGGCTAGATAAACCCTAGACTCCAGGCTCCTCTCCAGAGAGGTCTACCCTGTCACCATTTCCACTGTTTTCATCTTCATGCTATCACTTCCTGAGCACTCACTATGTCCTGGGCACCTGCTTTCTTGTTTTAATACCGGGAGCTCTAGGTCTGCCATTGAAGTCTGCACAGAAGCTACCCTACCCTCTCCTCCCTTTGATTCATCAGGACTAGGGTGGGGCCCCAGGAATCCCAGGGTTCAAAAAGTCCCTAGTTGATTCTGACGCAGATGAGCCACTAGAGTTGAGGCTTTGCCAGAAAATGAGGTTTCAAGAAGTTCTAAGACTTGCCCAAGACCTTTGACCTGAGGTAGCCTGGAGCTTCCCTCCCCCAAGGCCCTAGGGAATATCCTGCCCTGGTTTCTCCCGTTTCTCTCTCTCGCCTCTTCCCCAACCCTCTCTGAGCCTAATGTCTGTGTTGTCTTAAATTCTTCCAAGGGGAATATGCCCCAGCAGGAACTATTTTACAGATGCCTGCTTCCAAAATGACACTTGCACTCTTTCCTCTTCACCCAAGAGTCGAGACCGTTTCCAACAGCACCAGCAGCATCACCAGGGAGTTTGCTGGACCTGCAGAATTTCAAGCCCCTGGCTCAGACCTACTGCAACTGAATCAGATGCCTAGGTGATTCACACCCACTTAATGAAAGTCGCAACAGCTGCTGTCCTAGACATTTCTCAGCCAGATGTTGATCTGATTGTTTGATTAAATGAATCACCACAAAAGCAGTGATTTTCAACCCCGGTTTCTTTAGAATCAACAATCACTCTTCTAAAAATGCTAATGCCTAGGACCTGTCCCCAGACAAAACCAATCAGAATCTTTGTCGAAAGTGAAGCTTATACATATATATTTTTAATAACATGTCATGTGAGTGTGATGTCAAATTAGGATACAAAATCACTCTTTAAAGGGCACCTGGGTGGCTCAGTGGGTTAAGCCCCTGCTTTTGGCTCAGGTCATGATCTCAGGGTCCTGGAATCGAGCCCCGCATCGGGCTCTCTGCCCAGCAGGGAGTCTGCTTCCCCCTCTCTCTCTGCCTGCCTCTCTGCCTACTTGTGATCTCTGTCAAATTTAAAAAACAAAAAACAAAAACAAAATCACTGCTTTAAAGATTTATTCATTTATTTATTTGTGACAGAGCTAGCGAGAGTGGGAACACAAGCACAGGGAAACTGGAGAGGGAGAAGCACGCTCCCTGCAGAGCAGGGTCTCAATCCCAGAATGCTGGGGTCATGATCTGAGCTGAAGGCAGATACCCAACAACTGAGCCACTCAGGCACCCCCAAAGTCACTGCTTTATAGATTGAAAAATTTATGGGACTGTTTAGAGACAATAAAAGTGATTTCAGTAAAAAGTAAACATGCATAAAACTGCAGAACGGTTTCTCATAACATTCAGATAAATCTCAAATTTCTCACGTTGGCACCAAAGGCCCTTTCTGATTATGAGTCCTGTAGGCCTCTCCAGCCCATCTCCTGCTCACCAATCCTTACACGCTAGGGGGCGCCAAACCATGTGCTTTGCCCCCCCAAAAGTCCTTTTGCTTCATATTTCCACCGCTTTATCCAAATTCTCTTTAATTAATTTTCCCTTTTCCCTTATCAAACCCTCAACTCCAGGCTTCTGCCTCTGGAAGGCCTTTAGCTATTTGGATTGCCAGCCACATCTCAAGGATGGGGCCCTAATCAGACCTAGGCTACTGTCTCCCTTAAGTCTTATCTTCCAGTAACACTGGAAGGGACCTCTGGGTGGCTTAATCCCTTAAGCATCTGCCTTGGGCTGGGGTCATGATCCCAGAGTCTTGGGATTGAGGCCCTATATTTGGCTCCCTGCTCTCCGGGGAGCCTGCTTCTTCTCCCTCTCCCTGCCTGATGCTACCCCTGCTTGTGCTCTCTTGCTCTTCTGTCAAATAAATAAATAAAATCTTTTTAAAAAAGAACATTGGGGAAATGTTAAACATTAGAACATGCTAATGCAGGGACGACCCTTGAATATTGTTTCAAGTTGATTTAAACGGCAGAAAATGCACAGGCCAGAGTCTGTGGGCATAAGAAGTAAATCAGTTCTGTCATCCTACAAATTGTGCATACCTAACCACACACAAAAGAAAGCCCACCCTCACCCCTCCCTTCACTAGGAAAGAGCTTTTGGTGCATCATGTAATCCTTACTCATTTGATATCTAATTTCACACATAAATTGCTTTTCCTCCCTTTTGATTGATTTTTAGAAACAGCATGAAATGAACATTGTTTTTTCATTTATTTCTCTATATTGAGATTGTCCTTCCTTGACTTGGACATGAGGAAAATTTTGAATTTACTTTTCATGTTTTGGTGACTCATTGTAGAATATGGAAACTTTGGCCCAAATTACAAGGAAATGATTAAAAGCCCCGGAGAAATGTTTAAACCCTCTCTGGCACACAAATAGTGTGCCATCTTGCAAGAAAAAAGTTTGAACATCTCTGAAATATGTGGTCCACTTTTTTCTTCTAATTTTTCCCCAACCTTTTGAGCAACAGGAGTAAACACCAAGAGTATACATTTCTGCTCTTGAATGCTCTGACATCTAAATTCTTTCTGTCCTGTCTGCTCAGAATTGGGTTGAGAGAGACAAAAAACTACTTAAAGAGAAAAATGACAGGTCTTAGCACAAGAAAATCAACACCCAGCAGGTTCTTTCATCTGTTCATTTAACAAGTATTTATTGAGCACCTACCATCTATAAGCCCGAGGCATAGAGACCTCTGCAAGGGAAATCATTCTCATCAGGGTCATTGCCATTTCTGGGGATTTCTACCTTGGCAAATGTAATGGTCAGTTCTCCAAACTCCTCTTACTCCTTCTCTCAGAGGATTATAGATTTTACCTTCTTTCCTTCCTCAAATACCTTCTTCTCTAGGCTTGTGAGGCACCACATTCTCCTGGTTTTCCTACTATCTTCGTAGTCATGACTTTGCTGTATGACCTACTGGTTCCTCTTTTTTTCCTGACAGCAAACTGTTGGACCTTTCCTCTCCCCTCTCTATACTCTAATCCTAAGTGATCTCCTCTAGTCCTGTGGCTTAATATCATCTTGATGTTAATGACTTCCAAATCTATGTCTCTAATTCCTCTCTTTAACCCGAGCCCTAGACTAGGTCATCTATCCAACTGCCCATGTACTATGTCCACTTGGATGTCCAACAGGCATTTTAAATAGAGCTATTCCCCCTAACATCCCCACCCCGAAGCTGCTCTTCTCCCAGCCTTTCCCACTTACTAAATTTGCTTGACCAAAAATCTAAACATTAGAGACTGTGTTTGGCTGCATGTAATAGAATCCAACTTAATCAGAGAGCGCTCATTCTTTCTTCACATGAGAAGACCAGAAACAGGCAGACCAGGGCTGGGCAGTGCCTCCTCAGGGACAACAATGTCCCAGCTCCTTCTCTCCTTTTCTTCTCTATCCTCATGGTGGCAAGGGGGCAGCCTCACCTCCAGCCTCACATTTACATTCCAGTAAGCAAGGAATGAACACGGTGGAAGGCACAGAACTGATATGGAAATAACAAAACATTCCCAGAAATTCCCAGGAGACTTCTGCTTATATCTCGGGGTCCAGAACTGTGTTACAAACTCCACCTCAGCTGTAAGGGAGGCTGGGAAATAGAGCTTTTTAGCTGGGCACGCTGCTACCCTGCACAAATTAGGCTTCTAATATACGGAGGGAAATGGAGAACAGATATATCCTGCACTGCCCGCCTTTCTGACACTTCCTCACCAGTCCACTGGCATATCCTGTAACTCCTACAGCCAAAGCACTTAACAAACTGATCTCCATTGCTTGAAACGTGGGCTGAGAAACCACCCTCTCTTGCTCAGAACACAAGAACGGCTTCCTAACTAATCTCCCTCTTCTGCATTGGCCCTCTCCATAGTCCTTTCTTCACACAGTAGCCAAAAAGTATAAATACAGGGGTGCCTCTCTGGCTCAGTGGGTAGAACAGGCGACTCTTGAACTTGGGGCTATGAGTTTGAGCCCCATAGCGGGTGTAGAGATTTAAAATAATATCTTAAAAATAATAACACATATAAATTTGCTGTCGGGGGCAGCTACGTACATAATACGCAACATGGCGTCTGCGCCTGCGGCCAGGCAGAGGACCTGCGCACCACCTGAAAGATGATTGGCTATGCCCAGAACAGGAAGCCCGTGGACGCTGCGAGCTTTTTATCATGCTTAGCGTTGATCAGGCTTCTTTTCACGTGTACAGTCTGCTGATTGGAGGAGAGGGGATATAAATAGGGGTAAACATCCGGGTAAGGTGAGAACAATAAAGATTCGCAAGCTTGTCACTCCGTGTCTCCTGGTTGTTCTTGCTGGCAAGAGCGACAATTTATAAAAAGAAAAAGTATAAATCTCATTAACCACTTTCTTTCTTAAATTCTCCAAGAGATCTGTCATAGTCTGGTCTCCCCCAAGCGGACTGTAAGACAAGAATTTGCATGCAAGTTGTTTATTTGAGAGTGCAGACACACAGGGTGGGGGTATGGAGTGAGACAAAGAAAGGGAGGGAGCGCAGAGAAGGTATGATATCAAGCACACCTCCCTGGGCAGGGCAGGCCACTGAAGCTTAACCCCAGGGGAAGCACTGGGAAGTGATGTGAAACACTTGTCCTGGAATTAGGGGACCCAAGAGGCAAGGGAAGGTATTTATACACCAGCCTTTAAGAGTGGCTGGCTTCAGCTCTCCTGGCTTAGATTCCTAGCCCTGAATGCACCTCTCCTCCTGACCTAGCTCACTGCCAAAGCTAGCACTTTCTTCTATGTATCAGCCTTCCTGCTTATAGATCTGCACAACTTCTTCCATTTGAAGCAGAATCACAAGAGGGTGGGAGAGCCACTTAATTTTGTTAATAGGATTAGAAGCTTCAAATACAATTTAAGGGTGATAATGTCTCTTGGAAGTTTGCTAAGCTTTAGTCTCATGTGAAAGTAGCTAAATTTTGTGATGCTTGTTCTTTGACAGATTAAAAAAAATGCATAAGCACCCTTAGTAGTATAGGAAAATTTCAACTAGGGCATATAAGATCTGGAATATTTAAATCTATTTATTGGGGCACCTGGGTGGCTCAGTGAGCCTCTGACTTTGGCTCAGATCATGATCTCAGGGTCCTAGGATCGAGCCCAGCGTGGGGCTCTCTGCTCGGCAGGGAGCCTGCTTCCCCCTCTCTCTGCCTGACTCTCTGCCTACTTGTGATCTCTCTCTCTCAAATAAATAAACAAAATCTTTCAATAAATAAATAAATAAATAAATAAATAAAACTATTAAGGTACACATCATTTAATAATACGATGTATGTATCTTATATGTATATTATATCTATAAATGGCATTTATTATAACTATAGGTCTCAAAAGACTATAGATGAACAGGAAGTAAATAACTATTGGATATACTTCTGCCCTTAGATAAGCTTACTATACTTATCTTTATTTTCCTTTCCTCTTCAATTGTTCTACAAAGTAATCATTCCAAGCCACTGTCAGAGCTGCCACCATGACCACGAATTCATTAAAATCCACTTCGTTGTCCTTATTGGCATCCAGGTCCTGCATTATCTTATCAACCAACTGGGGGTCCTTTTGGCACTAAAAGGAAAAAGAAAATTTCTAACTCCCAGGCTTTGAGGTTCACGACAACCAAAATTGCATTTTCCTTCTATTTACATTCAAGTTTTTATTTCCATTTTGGCATCTAAGGACAATTCCCAAGAGCCCATGTGCAGGTAGAATTGGTTTTAAATCCAATTCTAAAGGAGTCTGGCCTTCTGCCCCAGGGCCACGTAATGCTGGCTCGGATTTAAACACCAAGAAGAGCAAACAGCATCTCAGCTAAGTGAGATGCTGTGCCTGAAAATGCATTTACACTACTTCAAAGGTGGGGGGGGGGGTGCCAGGACTCCAAACTGGAACAAAGCAGGCTTTACAGCCAAAAGGGGATAGTAGGGGGCTCTACCATTTACCAACAATGAGGCTTGGAGCAAATCATTTAACATTTTTGAATTTCCTTATTTCTAAAATGGGAAGATTATCTCCCCACAAAGTTGTGGGAGACAGGTTGCTAGATTTAGTCAATAAAAATACAGGACATTCAGTTAAATGCAAATTTCAGAACAATGGAAACAAAAAAAAAAACCACTTATATCCCTAATATTGCATGGGACATACAATATTGTATCTGCAGCCTTACTTGGCACAGCACCTGATACACTAAGAGGCACCTGATGAAGGATAGGTCTTAGAAGGATGACAGCATTATAGGGGTGGAAAGTAAAGCAGAAGCCCATAGAAGAGGTCAGGCTTCAGAATGGGTGGGCATTGAAGCCTTCACCTCTCCTATGATGGGTGGTTACTACTGAGAAAAGTTCTAAAAGTAGATCATTCCCTCCAAGGATTCCTGTTGCCCTCTCAGTAGGCGCCAATCATTAAAAGGTTGGGAACTTTAATGAATCAAAATCAACTTGATCAAAACAAAAATAAACTTCATGTGATTTTTTTTTTTTAAGATTTTATGTATTTATTTCTCAGCATGAGCACAGGCAGACAGAGTGGCAGGCAGAGGCAGTGGGAGAAGCAGGCTCCCCGCTGAGCAAGAAGCCCGATGAGGGACTTAATCCCAGGATGCTGGGATCATGACATGAGCTGAAGGCAGCCCTTAACCAACTGAGCCACCCAGGCATCCCAACAACAATAAACTTCATTTGAATAAATCAATGTGACAAATTTGACCTGCTGAGACTTTTATTCTAAATGTTTTATAAACCAGTAGCCAAACTGAAGAGGCACTGGGAAGAATTACTAGGTTAAACATTTTTTACTTTAGGGGCACCTGACTGGCTCAGTCGGCAGAGTGTGCAACTCTTGATTTCAGAGTCGTGAGTTCAAACCCTGCATTGGGCATGGAGATGACTTTAAAAAAATTTTTTTTTTTTTTTTACTTTAAGGTTTTCCTATAGAAGGAAAAGAAGAAAAGAGTGTCGTAGTTACAAATACTGGAGTCTTAACACAGGGTTTGGACAAATAACACCATGCAAGGATAACACACTGTGCTAAAGGCAATTTGAGGTGTCTGCATAACATCGGAGTAAAGGGTTTTCCTCAGAACCCAAACACTCCACTGGAAGATTTCCTGTGTAGACTTTAATGAACTCCTGGGATGTGAACCTCTTTGCTACCTGACTGGTCACTGGCCAGACACACTCTTTCTGACCCTCGGAATCAGCCTGTGCTGGTCTGACAAAGCTAAGTATTTTTCATTTACTAGAAAACCTGCCTCTGCAGCAAAAAGTACCCCAGGTTTCACTTCTGGCCCATTACATAATATTAATTTTACAGACAGATATGTGAAGCTCTAGCTCTAACTAGTGCCACCAGTTATTAACTCTAACCCCTGCACCGCAATGTTGCACAATTGAGAAAGCCTGAATGCCATTTGCAACCCTTGGAAACCCTAGCCACAGGCAACATGGAGAAGGGTACATGCCTATGTAGAGATGACCCTCTGGCGACACGGGGTTAGGGGTGTTGGCGCCCTCCACCCCAACACACACAGATTAAAACCTACCTACAACTTGTGACTTTCTGACTTCCCAAATCCTCAGCTGCTAAGAGCCCGCTATGGACAGGAAGCCTAACCAGTAACATAAACAGTAGATTAACACACGTTTTGTGTCTTCTATGTATTATATACTATCTTCTTTTAATAAAGGAAGCTGGAGAAAAGGAAATGCTATGAAGAAAATCCTAAGAGAAAATACATGTACAGGGACACCTGTGTGGCTCAGTGGTCACGGGTCATGATCTCAGGGTTCTGGGATTGAGACCTGCGTCTAGCTCCTGCTCAGTGGGGAGCCTGCTTCCCGCCCCCCCCACCCCAGCCCTCCATGCCTCTCTGCCTACTTGTAATCTTTGTCTGTCAAATAAATAAATAAAATCTTTAAAAAAAGAAAGAAAGAAAGAAAATACACATACAGCCCCGGACTGGAAGAGATCCACAATAGGAGAACCCATGCAGCACAGACCTGGATTGGTCAAGGATCAAGTGCACACAGAAAACAAAGGCCTCCAGGGTTTGCTTGCCTCTGGCTTTGAACCTCAGTACCAACCGCACTGTTGGTGGCAGGGTCATAGGAGGCGTTGCACGGAGGCTCTCCGTGGACAAGTACTCCACCCATACTTGACCGCCCTGGGATGCGGGAAGCTGCAACTCACCGAGAGGAACTCTGTGAGCTCTCACTGCAGGAGCATTTTCAGTTCCCCCTTACTGAGCTTGAATCTGTCCCCTTCCTTGCAAGAGTACTGGTGGAAGGTCATAATCATGATGTTCATGGCCACCTCCAGCTGAGTGGGCATGGTAGACAACCACTCCAGGCACAGTCCCGAACTCAAGGAAAAAACATTTATTTCAAAACAAGCAGACAGGGAAGCATCAACACTTGCATTAAAAGAGAATACTGCCTCTGGGAGTTCCCCTCCTCACACCTCAGGTGGTGGCTGTTCGACCCTAATGCCCTTCAGTGGAAGCCTTCTGCCTGTCTCAGAGGGGCTGCATAGAACTTTCACAGGGGAGTTTTCTCCTCCCAATCCCCGCTCCCCCCAAATCTAGCAGGCCCCACGTGTTCACAAGTTAGTGATCAGACACCAGTACAGGGTCATTTCAAAACATAGGTTAAAATAATAATAATAAACAAAAATAAAATTAGATAAAAATCAATGAAAAATTATTAGAAGATGAAGAAAGTACCCAACCTCCTACCTGTTCAGCCAGGTCACCGCTCTGTCAACAGGTGTTTATAATTAAACTCTACTCATTTATACCCGGGGTTTCACCTACGCACACCTGTTCCCAAGAAGACCAAAATTACGAGCGACAAGAGATTCAACTGGAAGTGACTGTGTGTCTGTTTTTAATCATCAGAAGGAACAGGTGTGCCCTGCTGCCCCCGGGGCCCTCAAGTTAGCTCTGGCACCCACTGTGGGCATTAAAGGAGAAGGCAAGGAGAGGCAAGGAGGAAGTCTTCCGTACTCTCACGGTGGGGAATATGAGTGGATATTGCAGCCAGATGCCAGGGAGGCGATTGGTGGGAAGAACTCTGAAAACAGAGCAGAAGAGAAGAGACACTGGTTCAAACCTGGAGACTTCTTAGCCAGGCCAATAGCAAGGTCAAGGGAGTAAACAGAGCAAACTAGTTAAACTAATCCGGTGAACGGTTGTGCCACTGACAAAAAAGAAAGAAAGAAAAAGAAAAAAAGAATGTGAAAGCTCTCCATGGCAAGTCAGAAAGGAACAAAGTGATCCCCGCTGTGTACCAAGAAAAAAATCCCACAAACACATATGCATACATACTTGCATTTGCCCAAGGAGTCACTAAAAGGACTCTTACGAAGTAGAAGTGTGGCTCTAAGGAGCTAGAGGCATAGAGGATGGAACAGAGTGGCTGGGAGTAAGTTACTCATTTATGTATTTTCAACTTATTTTAATTTTTTCAGTTAAAGGAATGTATTACCTGGCCCAAAAGTGGAAATAGAAAAAAAGCCTAGAGCAACTGTGTATGCTGGCTACCACACCAGGTAGGGTTCTAAGTGAGACAAAGTGAACAAAGAAAAAGAAAAACAAAATTGGGACTCCTGGGTGGCTCAGTTGGTTATGCGGCTGCCTTCGGCTCAGGTCATGATCTCAGCGTTTTGGGATCGAGTCCCACATCGGGCTCCTTGCTCAGCAGGGAGCCTGCTTCTCCCTCTGCCTCTGCCTGCCACTCTGTCTGCCTGTGCTCCCTCTCTGACAAATAAATAAATAAAATCTTTTTAAAAAAGAAAAAGAAAAAGTTAACAAAGAAAAAGATAAAAAGGGCTCCTGGGTGGCTCAGGAGGATAAGAATCTGCCTTTGACTCGGGTCATGACATGGGGATCCTGGGATTGAGCCCCTCATCTGGCTCCCTGTTCAGTGGAGAGCCTGCTTCTCCTTCTCCCTCTGCTGCTCCCCCTGCTTGTGTGCTCTCACTTTCAGGCTCTCTCTCAAATAAATAAATAAAATCCTAAAAGAAAAAGAAAAACTAAATCCAGAAATTGCCCACTGTGCTTTTATTTTATTTTTAGTTTTCACTTTTACTTTACATTTTTTAGAGGTTTATTTATCTGAGATAGAGAGAGAGAGAGAGGCAGGCGGCAGCAGGGAGGGGCAGGGGGAGAGGGAGAGAGTCCTCAGTAGACCCTGCGCTGAGCACTGAGCAAAGAGCCAGAGGTGGGGCTCGGACTCAGACCCAAAGATCACAACCTGAGCAGAACCCAAGAGTCAGGGGCACTTAACCGACTGTGCCACCCATGCGCCCCTTGGCCACTGTGCTTTTAAATGTTCTCTCAGGGCTGAAATTCAATTATATAAAAAGCAATATTTATATTTCCTTGCAATAAGCCTGTTGGGATGGATTCTCAGCCAATTCCCCTCCTCCTTACCACTCCCACATTCCCCTTGAAACCTCCCTTGAGGTCCCTGGGGGATGTTCTCACTAGATACCTAAAGTCCAATTCTCAAAAATATTTTTAAATTAGTGTTTTATTATTAAAGGAATAACGCATGTGCTAAAATAATGTTTTCAATACTCAAGAGTATAAAAGTAAAATTCTTGCTCCACCCTTCCCCATCCTAGTCCCTCTCCATTAACACTTGCCCAGGTGAGAGGCAGGATTGTGCTGCCGAGACACTGGGACTCCCTGGCTTCAGCTGTCACCTCTGCCGTGAACTTGCTGGGTGATCCTGGGCTCGTCACTTACCACGCTGTTTCCCAGCCAGTATAAATGGGATAGCAGTAGTACCTCCCTAACAGAAAGCATTAAACGAGTTAAAATATGTGCCTGCAACATAGTAAATACTATGTATGTGTCAGCTATCATTATCTTACAGAAAAAAAAAATATGTAATTTAGGTAAGATATGCAATATTACATATGTGTCCTTAAACATATACATACATAATAGTATCGACGTGTGGTACACCTTGTTTTTTTCACTTAACATACCTTAGAAATCTTTTTATGTCAGCACATAAACCTAGCCCATTCTTCCCTAAAGTGCATATTATTCTGCTGGATGAATGTACCTACAAGCAGGCAAGAAATGTTTACCAGGCATTGCTGTTACACCAGGCCCTGTGTAGAGAAGACAGAAGAACTTTGCCCTTGGAGCAAATTTGTTGTAATTTATTATATTTTGAAGTAGGCTGCAGGCCCAGCATGGAGCCCCATGCGAGGTTTGAATTCACAACCCTGAGATCAAGACCTGAGCTGAACTCAAGAATTGGGAGCTTAACCGACCGAGCCACCCAGGCGCCCCCTTGTTTTTGTTGGAATTGTGTTAAACATATAGAATGCAGGGAACACTGGCACCTATTTTATGTTGGGTCTTCCCACACAAGAACACACCTATGGCCTTGTGACCATACTTTTCTGGGTCTCCTCGTTTCTAAATGCACTCTTTCCAAAGCTTATCATTGACCCCACCACCACCCCACCATGATTCCAGCTACTCCTGTAATTTCAATTACTCCCCAAATTATATGTTCTGGCCTCTATCTCTTTGCTAAGCTCCAGAACCATCTATCCAATAGCCTGCTAGCCTCAATTCCTACCTCAATGTATCATAAGCATCTCAAATTCAATTAAGACCAGAGTAAAACCCATGTCCTCCCCACCCAAACCTGCTCCTGCTGCATCAGCCATTCAGGCCAATATCCCTAACCCACTGCCCTACCCACAGCCCTACCCACCGCCCAGCTACCCTCATCATATTGTTTTATTCATTTTTTAAAGATTTTATTTATTTATTTGACAGCGAGAGACTAAGAGAGAGAGGGAACACAAGCAGGGTAATTGGGGGAAGGAGAAGTAGGCTTTCCAGCAGAGCAGGGAGCCCGATGCAGGGCTCAATCCCAGGACTCTGGAATCATGACCTGAGCCGAAGGCAGACGCTCAACAACTGAGCCACCCAGGTACCTCTGCATTTTAAAGTCAGCGGAACTCACCCATTTCTCTCAATTCTTCCCTACCTCAGGCTTTGTAATTTTGGTTTTTATTAGCAAAACAGAGGTAACTCTTTTACTGCTCTCTCTGCTTTCTGTTCTCCATTCCCATTTCCATTTTGCTGTCAGAGTTGTTTATCAAAAACACAAATCAATGCCTTCACCCCTGGGCATTCACAAGTCTGACCCTGCCTACAAACTGACCAGAAGACTGCGCGCTCTTACTGTTCCCTTGCCTTGGCACATTTTGAGAATGCTCCTTCTGGCCACTCCTTGAAGCTCGGTTCAAGTATCTCCTCTTGAAAGTTTTGTAGCACTTTCCCTACCTCCAACCTCCCTCCTCTGTCCTCTCTTATCACTGGAGCATCTTTTTATTGTTTTGATCATTTCATTTAGCACACAGTCCTATAATCAGGCTTGTTGTTGTTTTGTTTTGTTCTGTTTTTGTCTGCCCATATAACTCCCTGCTCTCCAGACTTTGAATGAGGCCCTTGATGGCGGATTTGGTATCTGGTCCATCTTTCCATTCTATAGCACTTAAGAGCAAGATCCAACAATATGAGGGAAATGCTCAGAAATCTTTGCTGGTGGATGGTTTAATGAGCAAATGACCCAGAAAGGAAACTGTAAGATCTCCAAAGACTTTAGCCTTGCTGAGTTTAACTGTCTAAAGAATTATTTAATTGCCTTTATTTCACACACAAAAAATTTGTTTCATCAAAGGGAGAAAGAGACGACAGACAACAGTCCTTTCAGAGAATACAAGGAGTTTGAATTTGGAATTAAATATTTTCAGATTAAGCTGCTGAAGTTATAAATGCAGCTAAATGGGTAACTCTTGCAGGTGGTATATGTTTCAGCAGTATATTTAAATCATATATTTTTTTTTGTTTTTTTGTTTTTATTTGACAGACAGAGATCACAAGTAGGCAGAGAGGCAGACAGAGAGAGAGGAAGGGAAGCAGGCTCCCTGCGAAGCAGAGAGCCAGATGTGGGGCTCTATCCCATGACCCTGGGATCATGACCTAAGCCAAAGGCGGAGGCTTTAACCCAATAAGCCACCCAGGCGCCCCTTAAATCATATTTGATCACAAATTAATTTACTGGGAGAATTCAGTTGGCAAGCAAAACTCTTAATAGAATAGATATTTAAAACTGTAACGTTATAATCTGAATCAAGAGATGAGAATGTGCTCTCTATTCTTTGCTCTTGGGGTTTAGAAACAAGGTTTCCACTTGGTTTGTGCTTGGCTTCAGCGGAGCTAGATGTTTCTTCTGGTAACTGCTGCCCCTTAGTGTCCAGCCACATCACTGCAGCTGGAAGCCCTCTAATTCCAGAAAGCGCTGGAAACTGTGTAAAGACTCCAGGCCCTTCAGGAGCTTATCTGTGATGTAAGCCAGCCCCTGCCTCTGCCCTCCAGGAGTCTCTCAGAAACCAAGATAAAGTCAAAAGCCTTAATAAGACCCTGTCAGGCTCGGAAGACAAATGTACAAGTGACACGAAATCCCAGGGTGGGCAGGGAACACACATCTGTTTATAGCACAGAAGGGGTGTGTGGTAGCACTCTACATGTTCTATTATTTCTTAGAGCTTTACTTTTCTTCTTTTTAATTTAATTTTTTTTTTTTAATTTGACAGAGATCACAAGTAGGCAGACAGGCAGGCAGAGAGAGAGGAAGGGAAGCAGGCTCCCTGCTGAGCAGAAAGCCCAATGCTGGGCTGGATCCCAGGATCCTGGAATCATGACCTGAGCCGAAGGCAGAGGCTTAAACCCACTGAGCCACCCAGGTGCCCCTCTTTTAAATTTTTTTTAAAGATTTTATTTATTGGGGCACGTGGGTGGCTCAGTGGGTTAAGCCTCTGCCTTCGGCGCAGGTTATGATCCCAGGGTCCTGGGACTGAACCCTGCATCAGGCTCCCTGCTTGGCAGGAAGCCTACTTATCCCTCTCTCACTCCCCTGTTTGTGTGCCCTCTCTTGCTGTCTCTCTCTGTCAAATAAATAAATAAAATCTTTAGGAAAAAAAAAAAAAGTACTTTCAGAGACACCTGGGTGGCTCAGTCAGTTAGTTAAGTGTCTGACCCATGATTGTGACTCAGGTTGTGATCTCAGGATTGTGAGATCAAGCCTCGCATCAGGCTTCAGGGTGCGTAAGGCATCCTTAAGATTCTCTCCCTTTGCCTCTTCCTCCCCACAAAAAAAAAAAAAAAAAAGTATTTTCAATTAAAACATCAACTGTAATTGTACAGTATTTAAAATTGTAATCTATCTCCATATTAGGCAATGTCCTTTTTTTTAAAGATTTCATTTATTTCATTTATTTATTTATTTAAATTTATTTATTTATTTATCACAAGTAGGCAGAGAGGGCAGGCAGAGAGAGAGGGAGAAGCAGGCTCCCTGCCGAGCAGATAGCCTGATAGAGGGCTCGATCCCAGGACCCTGAGATCATGACCCAAACCCAAGGCAGAGGCTTAACCCACAGAGCCACACAGATGTCCCTTAGGCAAATGTCTTTTAAGGTATAATGTTAATTTTAAAACTTCACATATAAAATTCTAGATTTAAAACGATCCTGTTATGTTTTTATATATGCAAGAGAAAAGACAAAGGAAATAATGCAAAAAGTTAATAGGCGTTTTTACAGGGTGATTTTCTTTTTTCTGCTTGTGTTAGTTATTCTTTGTTTTGGTAATTTTAAATCTTCAGTAATAGCTATAATTCACTTTATAACCCAAAAAAATGAAGCAAAGTGTTTTAAAAATCATAGAATTGGGGAGCCTGTATGGCTCAGCCCGTTAAGCGTCTTTCTTTGGCTCGGGTCATGATCCCAGGGTCCTTGAGCCCCCCATCTGGCTCTCTGCTCAGCAGGGAGTCTGCTTCTCCCTCTCCCTCTGACCTTCTCCCCTCTCGTGCTCTCTCTCACTCTCTCGCTCTCAAATAAATAAATAAAACCTTTTTTAAAAAATCATACAGCTGGGGCGCCTGGGTGGCTCAGTGGGTTAAAGCCTCTGCCTTTGGCTTGGGTCGTGATCCAGGGTCCTGGGATCGAGCCCCACATCGGGCTCTCTGCTCGGCAGGGAGCCTGCTTCCACCTCTCTCTCTGCCTGCCTCTCTGCCTACTTGTGATCTCTGTCTGTCAAATAAATAAATAAAATCTTAAAAAAAAAATCATACAGCTGACAAAGCATTTGAACCACTTGAACATAGATTTTTGGCTGTAATATTCACAGACTTTCCTTGGGCACCTTCCAGTTTGCAAAGCCCTTTTTGTGCACACTAGTAAGTAACACATATTTGCCTAGTGCTGGACATAGTCTGTGGGAAATTATATAATTCAGGCAAATGCTCAAATATTACCAAAAAATACATTAAAGGTTATTATTAAATACTAAATCAACCATAAGATACATACATAATTGGACCTCCTTTTTCACAAGAGAAAAAGGACAACCTCAAGTTAATGCTTTTGAAGTTCCTTTTACCTTGATAGATTTTTCTATTCCAAAATCAGTTTAAAGGGGCACCTGGGTGGCTCAGTCCATTAAGTATCCACCTTCGGCTCAGGTCATGATCTTGGGGTCCTGGGATTGAGCCCCCATTGGGCTCCCTTTTCAACCAGGAGTCTGCTTCTCCCTCTCACTCTCCCTCTGCCCAACCTCCTGCTTGTGCGCTCGCTCTCTCTCTCCAAAAAAAAATCTTTAAAAATCAGTTTAAGGATCAGCATGTGCATTCACAGGTGTAAGTGGGCTGCCCTGTGTGTTTCCCATCCTGTTTTGTTTTTTTTTAAAAGATTTTATTTACTTATTTGACACAGAGAGAGAGAGAGATCCCAAGCAGGCAGAGAGGCAGGCAGAGAGAGAGGAGGAAGCAGGCTCCCCGCTGAGCAGAAAGCCCGATGCGGGGCTCCATCCCAGGACCCTGGGATCATGACCTGAGCCGAAGACAGAGGCTTTAACCCACTCAGGCGCCCCTCATCCTTCAGAAAACAATTAGGACAATGACGTGAAGGGCAGAGGAGGAATTCCAAGGAGGGCCAAGACTACACACTTGTCCTCACTCTTGCAGTTCAAAAACAACAAACAAACAAACAAAACAAAACAAAACAAAACAAAACAAAAAAACACAGACTTAGGGGACTGGCCACACATTCCTGTCAGGAAAGTCTGCCTCTGCTCCAGGAATTGCAGAAGGGAGACTTCCGTTCCCTCCCCCTTAAGTGATGTTTCCGACAACCCTGAGTTTCCTGCTGAAAGAAAAGTATTTTTCATCTTGCTCTCTACCTGAAAACTAAAGCTGAGAGTCGAAAAGAAAAGGAATTATAGGGATGCCTGACTGGCTCAGGGGGTTGTGTGCTCGAGTCCCATGTTGGGCATGGAGATTACTTAAAAATAAAATCTTAAAAAGAAAGGGATGCCTGGATGGCTCAGTTGGTTAAGCGTTTGCCTTCAGCCCAAGTCATAACCCCAGAGTCCTGGGATCAGCCCTGTGCTGGGAATCCCTGCTCAGCAGGAAGCCTGCTTCTTTCTCTACTTCTGCTGCTGCTCCCCCTGCTTGTGCTCTCTCTCTGTTAAATAAACAAATACAAATCTTTTTAAAAACTCACACAATCAAGGGGCACCCGGGTGGCTCAGTTGGTTAAGCTGCTGCCTTCGGCTCAGGTTATGATCCCAGGTTCCTGAGATTGAATCCTGCATCAGGCTCCCTGCCCAGTGGGGAACCTGCTTCTCCCTCTAGCTCTACATGCTGCTCCCCCTACTTGTGTGCTCTCTATCATATAAACAAATAAAATCTTAAAAAAACAACAAAACAAAACAAAAAAGACCAAAAAAACCTACAAACAAAAAACATTGCAGCTTCTGCTTTGCTTCCTCTTGGACCATGCGCTCTCGGGGAAGTCAAGTCACCATGTTGTGAGGACACCCAAGGAGCCCTACGGAGAGATCCATGTGGCAAACAACAGAGGCCTCCAGCCAACAAGCAGCACCAACCCAACAGGCATGTGGGATCCTCCTTAGAAGGGGGTCCTCCAGCCAGAGTCAAGTCTTCACATGACTGCAGTATGACCTTTTGGGAAGCTCCAAGTCACAACCAGAGCTATACAGCTCCCAAATTCCTGAAATTATATGAGATAATACATGTTGTTAAGCAAAATTTGGGGTAAATTGTTATGAAACATAGACATCTAGAGTAGCTAATTAGTTAATAGTCTTTTTTACATGACTCTTCAGAAAAATGGTGCCATGTAAATAGATAGATTCTTTCTATTAAAGGTTCTCAGGAATAAAAACATGAGGAAATTCTCATATGTGGTTTCAGAATGGAGAAACATTCCAACCTCTTACAGCAGAGGGCACTGTTTCCTATTTTCTACAGCATCTTTCTCCACAGAGCAGCAGTGAAAATTTAGGGGAAGTAAAGTTTTCTGCCAGTGACTTCCTTGAATGTCTTAACAGAGTTAATACAGGGCTTTAAAAAAAATGTGCAGTTTAGCCAAAAATCACCTCAGATCACACAGTAGCTTTGCTTTATCACTCCTCAGCAACATCCAAACAACATCTCCTATAATAAAACTTCTTTAGATTATTCCCAAAGTTCTTTGCCATGCATTAGCACTTATTTCTCATTTGTCTGTTTCTGTGATACACAATCCAGAACTCCAAAAGCCTTCCACCAGCCCCTTCCCAGCTTCCCACGGGGAGAAGTGGAGAGAAGAGTGCCCATCTCAGAATCTTCAGGGACAAAGTTTTCTCCTCCTTCCCTTGGAGCCCCTCCAATAAATGACAAACCCCAAAGTTTTCTTCTTCTGAAAGCTGACCTGTAGCACAGGCTCATTCCAACCAGTTGGCTACCACAGAGGAGGTGGGAGTTCCTGGTACAGACACCACACATATACTGGCCGCGGTGGCAATGGCTGCAGAAGAGTTGAGCAGAGCAGTGAACCGTCTCCAGGGCCTGGGGCCACAGAGGGAGTTCTCTCCCCCAGCCAGTTCTGCAGTGTGGTTTTGGACATCATTCTTAGAAGATTCGCCTCCAGCACTGTTTCTTGACAGTTCTCACAAGAGTTTTGAGAGCCACTCATGTTTACATCAACGAATTCCTTTCTGCTTCAGCAGCTAGATTCAGCTTCCATTGCTCACAATTAAGAGCCCTAAGTGAGGCACCCCATTCAAGACACTCTGCTATAGGGGCACCTGGCTGGCTCAGTCAGGAGAGCCTGAGACTCTTGATCTCAGGGCTGTGAGTTCTAATCCCACACTGGGTGTAGAGAGTACTTTAAAAAAAAAAAAAAAAAATAGTGCCTGGGTGGCTTAGTCATTAAGCATCTGCCTTCATCTCAGGTCATGATCCCAGGGTCCTGAGATCAGCCTTGCATTGGGCTCCCGGCTCAGTGGGGAGACTACTACTCCCTCCCCCACTACCCCAGCTGGTGTTCCCTCTCTCACTGTGTCTCCCTGTCAAATAAATAAATAAAATCCCTTTTTAAAAATTACATAAAATAAAATAATAAAATACTTCTGATAAGTTGATCAAGCCTCCAAGAAACCCTGCCCTTGGTTCATTCAGAAAGCAGCAGACTCCACAAAGACCTGGCCTGATAGACTGGATTTGCCAGTTTCAGGTTAAGTAGCAAACCTATGCAAGGCTGCAGAACCTCATTATGGTTGCATCTTTCCAGACCACTAGATTCCCTGGAATTTGCTAAGGCTCTTCACTTCCAACCAGAGCGGAATGGGGTCCTTGGTGTGAAGGTCCTACATCATTTGTTTTTCTTTGGAGCTTTAATACATATGCCTCCAAACGACCTGGATTCCAAAAAAGTTATCTGCTCATTTTCAGGACGTGCACTCCTACTTTTCCCAAGAGCTCAGAAACAGACGGGTGGTGGTAAAAGTTGCTCAGATATCCTAATCTTAGTCAACTCTGAGTTCCCAAGTTCATGTAATAATGATCTATTCCTCCTCCTACCTTGATTTGGCTCCCAATTATATGGACACGATATCCTTCAATGTTTACTTTTCTTTACCCAAACCAAATTATTTGGTTACAACTGAATAATCTTTTAGATTTCTTTAATATTGTATGTATTCACCAAGTTGACACATTTCTCTTTAGAGTCTATAACCTTACCAATATGTTTATTTCTTATGTATCATCCCTGTGAAGGAAAGTGAGTTGAAAAACTCCTCTACTTCCTCACTTATAAACATAATTTATTATTATTATTTTTAAAAGATTTTATTTATTTATTTGACAGAAATCACAAGTAGGCAGAGAGGCAGGCAGAGAGAGAGAGGAAGGGAAGCAGGCTCCCTCCCGAGCAGAGAGCCCAATGTGGAGCTCGATCCCAGGACCTTGGGATCATAACCTGAGCCGAAGGCAGAGGCTTTAACCCACTGAGCCACCCAGGCGCCCCACACAATTTATAGTTTTGGAATAAATGTTGAGAATTCTGAAAGAATTTGTTCTGAAAACTCTGAAATTCTGAAGAATTTGTTTTTAGACATCAGAATGATTAGCCCCCACCCTGCTTCTCAGTGCCCCTGGATGGTCGGATGGATCAGCCATTTCCCCTCACCTCACTCTTGGCCTGATGTTCCCTGAACCAGTCTGTGCTGAGACTTGACCGGCAAGAGAAGATGGCAGAAGGCTGAGAAGGAATGAAGAACTCTGGGAAATCTCTTGAGTTTCACGTACTCCTGGAACTTGATTTTGATCACCTCAAGAGAGGCTCCACCCTCTTTGCACCTATCAAAAGGTAACTGACAAATTAAAATTGGTCCTGGCAGTTCCATCTTTTACCTTTTTTTTTTTTTTTTTTTTTTAAGGATTTTACTTATTTGACAGAGAGCACAAGCAAGGGGAGCAGCGGAGGGAGAAGAAGTGGGCTCCCTGCTAAGTAAGAAGTTCAAGCAGGGAGCCCAATGCGGGGCCCGATCCCAGGACCCTGGGATCATGACATGACCCGAAGGCAGATGCTCAACTGACTGAGCCACCAGATGCCCCCAGTTTCATCTTTCAGCGAGAAAACTCTTTATGGCTTCAAATTCTGAATAGATAAGAACTTCCACTGAGCCCTTTTAAAAACTGGTAAAGAAAATGGCAGGCGAATTTAACTAAAGATGTTCCTAGGAGCTCATGGTCTTATATTGTATTTTAAACAATTTTTATTTTTTCTAAAAATCTTGGTAAGAAAGTTGCTGCAGAAGATTCTAGGTTTGATTATTAAAAACAAGAATGGCATGGGTCAGGAAAATTTTTATCTACAGAATCCATCTGAGAGAGAGAATGAATATATGGAAGCCCAGATATCACATGATACATGTTAAGTCTTATACAGGTGGGCTGTGTTTGATACTGTTTCCCATCCCTGCCTTCCTAAAGCTTCTGTTTTCTTTGTTCCCATGATCTCGTACTATGCTGGTTT
Organism: Mustela erminea; assembly: GCF_009829155.1. NCBI lineage: Eukaryota > Metazoa > Chordata > Mammalia > Carnivora > Mustelidae > Mustela > Mustela erminea. The sequence continues at coordinate 62,453,576 of NC_045616.1, forward strand.
CTCTCTAACCTCTAACTCTTCTTCCTACATGTTCTTTCCTCTGCAGGAATCTTGACTTCCAATATCTGCCATTTAAATGTGGGTATCTGCCATAGCTCTATGTGGTCAACGCAGGCAATTTTATCTACTGTGATGGTTGTGCCTTCCAACTATGAAATTCCAATTCCCAAATCAATTTCCTCAACCCTGACCTGAGACCCCTGAGAATCATATCAGCACTGTTTTAACTCCATTCAATTAGAGTATAGACCTACAACTTCTCAGGTCACACCAGTGTTTTGCATAGCCTATCTGCCTACTCTGGTGCCTAAATGGGGTATCTCTCAATTGGATGGGAGCCCCAGATGTGGGGCGACTATCTGGTAAAAGCCACAGGAGGTGAGAGAAACCACCTGAGACAGAACAAAAAAGAGACATAAGTTTACTGAATATACCTCAGGGAGCAGCAGGCAGGACAGCTGAGGAGAGGCTGTTTGGAATGAGGCATTGGATGGGGGCTGTTTTTAAATGGAGGAGATGAGAAGGTAAGGTGATGTATGGAATCTTCCCTTTTTCTGGAACTATGCCTGGTTTTAAGTAGCCCATTGGTCAGTTAGGGCCTGAGGCTATTTTGAGGTGGGTCGCTTGCTGGACCTTGTGCCTTCGACATTCCATTGCTCAAGCCTATTTGCCTAAAAGCTGGCCTCTGACTTATCCTTTTTATACTTACACTTCCAGGAGGAGAAATTAGGTTATGAATTGTATTACTCTTTCTTTCTTTCTTTTTTAAAGATTTTATTTATTTGACAGAGAGAAAGAGAGATCACAAGTAGGCAGAGAGGCAGGCAGAGAGAGAGGGTGAGGCAGGCTCCCTGCTGAACAGAAAGCCCGACACAGGGCTCGATCCCAGGACCCCGGGATTGTCTGACCTGATCCGAAGGCAGAGGCTTAACCCCCTGAGCCACCCAGGCACGCCTGCATTACTTTTCTTCGGACTTGAATTGGCTGTATATAGGCTATACTACTTAGAATGCATTTGTCATCAAGTACTAGAATAATGAATACAAGTGCTTCAAACTTAATAAGGACACCTGCTATCTCACACAATAAAGGTTAGTTGTTTCAGTATTTCAACAGTGTCAGCAAGGACCCAAGATCTTCTGTCTGTCTTCTAGCTCTCATCCCTGATGTGTCCCCTGGTCACAAAGTAGCTGTCTGAAGTCCAGGCATTGTCTCTTTGGAATAGCTATGTAGGATTATTTGGAGGAATCCATCCATGCCTCCAGACTTTCTAAATTTTCTAATATTATCCCTGTATTCAGTCAACACAGGAGAGAAAGAAGTTTCTAAACTGTATCAGACTGGACTCCCCCCAAATTGCATAAGCAATTTGGTGTTTTGGGAGACTGCCACTTGACTATGTTGAGGGAAGCTGCTAGAATTAGTCTTTTACAAGTCTACTAGGGGGATGGCTATTGTTTGAACATATCCTCCCCTCTCTATGAAAACTGTCAGGACAAATTCCCATGTGGTCTTTGTGTAGAGAAGAGTCCTGATCTGTCCAAGCAATTATCTTACAGACATTAAATTGCCTGGCCGATAAGGTGTCCTCTTTTTCTTTGGTTGGTAGAAGGACTGGAGTCAGCCAAACACATGACTTTATCACCTATTTAAACACAAATACCTACAGCAGGGGTTATGTTCAAACTGTTTAACAAGTACAACACACATGGACCAATCAGGACTGACAGCAATTATAAACAATGAGTTGGCCTCCATGGCCAGGCAGCTAATGCAGACAGGCAAAAGAGAGAATAAGAAAAAAAAAAAAAAAAGAATCTTGGCTTATTTTTGTTTTATTCACATTTGATAGAGATCTGAGTCCAGAGAAATAGTCCATGATAATGAGTGGGGATGACACTCCGCCTCAATGTTGGGAATGACACTACCTCAGTGTTGCCTCAGTGAGGGGACTCTGGTAAATTGCACAGGCCTCTTAGGAATAGGGACTGTTCCTCAGATTCTGATGATTACCGCCAAACTACAATATGGCTCAGAGCTCCCAGAACGTGCACTCTTTTTTAGAAAAAAACAGGAATCCTCATTTTTGAGAATGCCTGGATTTTAACTATTATTCAAAACAACAAAAGAACACACCCAAATGAAAATAAACTGACAAAGCTGCAGGCCAATTCCCACGAAGGAATTCAGCTCAACCCAGCCAGCTGTGACTTCCTCTTGTTAATCTTACTCCACCACCGGCCCCATTTTATGTTTCAGTCTTGTGGTTTCTTCTTCTCTCCTACTTAATTTCCAATTTCTTATTCTATTTTGTGTATTCTTATGTATCACTTTAAATCCTACCTGGGAGGGGGCACCTGGGTGGCTCAGCCAGTTAAGTGGCTGCCTTCTGCTCAGGTCATGGTTCTAGGGTCTTGGGATCGAGCCCCACATCAGGTTCTAGGCTCAGCAGGGAGTCTGCTTCTCTCTCCCTCTGCCTGCCACTCTGCCTACTTGTGCTCTCTCTCTGTATCTCTCTGTCAAATAAATAAGTAAAATCTTTAAAAAAAACCCAAACCACTATATATATATATATATATATATATATATATATATATATATATATATATATATATATATAAAATCCTACCTAGGGCAGAGCAGAATATAAATAGACTGCAGGACACCCTCACCCCCCATATGCCATCAGTATCTCACCCCACAAGTCGCACGAGACTGTGTCATTTGTACTCCATGGCATCCTCACCCCTCTAGTCCATACAGGACTCTCCTTGATTTGCTGTCAACAGCAATACCAACACTCACCGCACTGCGTAAACCACTCCTCCTAAAGCTCCCTTTGGCCTCAGGCTTTCCTCTATCCCTGCACAGGAAGTAGACTAGAGGATAATAATAGGAGCTAACATTAATGAACACATACCCTGGCCAAGCACTCTCCTAAGCATTTTAAATGTACTCACTTCATCCTCAGAAATCTTTTTTCTTTTTTTTTTTTTTAAAGTAAGCTCAATGCCCTGAGTGGGGCTTGAACTCACAAGCCAAAATCAAGAGTCCCCTTCCACACCAACTGAGCCAGCCAGGTGCCCGATCATCCTCAAAAATCTTAACAGGAATAATTGGCCCAGGTTTACAACCCTTTAAGCTAAGGCTTACATAGCTTTGCCAAAGTCACCACCATGGCGAAGTGAGGATTTGAACCCTTGGCATCTGGCTCCAGAAGTACTTAACCTTCACCACTGGGAGGCGCGCACGCAGGGTTGGCGGGATGGAAATCTGTCTCAAGCTGTTTCTTGGAGACTCGGTGGCTTCCTCTTTTTCCTCAGAGACCCATGGGCTCTAAGTCATAAATTACAGCAATTCCTGCTTTCGTTAGTGATAAGGAACAAGCCATCCACGCCCTGAGTCTGGACTCTTGCAGCCACAGAGGCTTCCTCAGAACCCTGCGATTCCCAGCCAGACCTCACTGCAGCTCTGGGACAGACGGATGACTGCTCTAAACTCCAACCCCTGAAATTTAGATAAGAGCATTCGCCTTACCTCATCTCCCCAGAAGGCAACTGGAAGGTCAAAAGAGGGGAAAAAAGGGGCGGGGGAGGTTCTTGTTTCTAAACCTAGTAGCTGGAGTTTGAGGGAGGAAGGCTTGGGGCCAAAAGAGTAGGGGTTGGCAAGCACAAACAAGGGCAGAAGGCAGGTGCCATGGGACAGCCTCTTTAAAAGGTGCCCTTACCTTGGCCACAAAGGAAACACACCCCCCCCACACACCCACACACACAGCGCCACACACAGCCACACACACAGCCACACAGCCCATAAGCAATAAGCAGCCTGATAGAGGCTCAGAGCCTTGGGGTTCTGATAGGCCCCTTGCCCTACGGTTAGCTTCCTTCTGGCTCCTGTGGCTATTCTGGCTCCTGTTTGACTCTCACCTCACCTTGAAAACTTCAGGGTTTCCTGTCCCTGTCCAGGCAGAAGGATCCAGAAGTAACTTCAATATATAACCGGGGCTCCCTGGACCTAGACCTCCTCAAGACATTTTACTTAATCTCATGTCTTCCCAGACATACCATGTCATGCCATGCTCATGTCTTCCCAGATGCCAGTTTCATTCCACTCCCAAGAAGACCCGGCAGGCATGTGTACCCCTCCTCAGAGCTGCCAGCACTGGGAATGGGGAGACCATCAATGCTGGGCTTGTCCAGCATTGATGTCCAATACACACAACACTATCTTGAAACAAAGACTCCAGCACAGGTTCTGAAGACTGGAACATTTCTCTTCCTGAAATAACTTTTCTAACCCACCTGAAAACAAAAATTAAGAGGATCAATCCTGTGTCAGGGGGCAGTGAATGAATGAGTTGTGTCAAGTAGTTAGAAAATGGGGGCACCTGATTGGCTCAGCAGGTTAAGCCTCAGGTCATAATCTCGGGGTCCTGGGATCGAGCCCCATGTCGGGCTCTCTGCTCGGTGGGGAGCCTGCTTCCGCCTCTCTCTCTGCCTGCCTCTCTGCCTACTTGTAATCTCTCTGTGTCAAATAAATAAAATCTTTAAAAAAAAAAAATGACACAAAAGGTATATACATGATTTATCACATGCTCTGACCGAGGTATACAAGCATCCCTCCGCACATACTAACATTCACTCAGGATCCTGCCTTGAATAACTAACCAAATTCAACACCCCTTACACCACGAGCTACTACAGCAGCTACTACAGAGGCCTGAGCTGAGGAGGCCACAGATACGGCTGCAGCCAGCCACAGCGTTATGGAGGGCACGGATTCTCTGCCTTCCACGGAAATTTTGCCCCAAGAGCCCAACATCTGAGGGCGTAAGAGGACTATCCGAATCTGACTACAATAATCAAACCAAACCAGATCATTCAGCACCAAGCCAAAATCAAAAGCATTTAGCGTCTAAGATTTTAGGAATATTTATCACCTCATAACGGCCTCTTTCATGTCTCCTGATTTCCTTTATTTTTGCTTTCATAACTGTGAGATCTCTCTATTCCTTTTGCAATAAATTAAGTTAAAACAGCAAAAAAGGAAAGAAAGGAGGGAAGAGGGAAGGGAGGAAGGGAGGTGGGGAAAAGTCAGAGTATGCAAATGGTAGAATTATATAATGACGGGCATTCTAGGGAGATCAGACCAAATATGTAGGAGCAAAAGGCACATGTGCAATGTCCTCATTGCCAGTTAATGATAAATCCTGTCAGAGTGGAATTCTCAGGCACAGCCAGCCAGATCTAGAGGGTAGGTGTGCGGTTGGGGGTGGGGGTCCTGGTCTCTGTTTTTCCCCATCCTTAGAAGCATATTAACATCACCATGAGGCAGCAAAGCTCTATGAATTTTACTATTCTTGACTGCTTCCCGTAAGTGCAATATGAACAGATCAGAGGTCTTAGTCAACAGAACCTTTTAATCCTGTAGCTTGCTTTTTGTATGTGGAGGGCCAGACTGTATGTCAGTGGAGGGCAACTAGGAAAATCCAGTGGGAAAAGCTACAACCTGTTTTCCTCAACAAATGCATTGCAAGGGAGGATAAAAGATAAATTAAGAGACTTAAAAGACATTAATCTGTTGCAGTGTGAGCTTCATTGGGTTCTGACTTTTTAAAAACTAAAAAAAAAGGGCGCCTGGTTGGCCCAGTTGGTTAAGTGACTGCCTTCAGCTCAGGTCTTGATCCTGGAGTCCTGGGATCAAGTCCTGCATCAGGCTCCCTGCTCAGCAGGGAGTCTGCTTCTCCCTCTGACCCTCTGCCCTCTCATGCTCTCTCTCATACTCACACACACACACACTTTCTCTCTCAAATAAATAAAAGCTTTAAAATAAATAAAAATAAAACTGAAAAAAAGAAACCACTAAGAATATTTGAGACCATTGGAAATTTGAATGCAGACAGAATACTTGATATTAAGAAATTGCCTTTTGTAAAGCATAATTTTTAAATTCCGTATCTCAGGGGCACCTGGGTAGCTCAGTGGGTTAAAGCCTCTGCCTTCAGCTCAGGTCATGATCCCAGGGTCCTGGGATCAAGCTCCGCATAGGGTGCTCTGCTCAGCAGGGAGCCTGCTTCTTCCTCTCTCTTCTGCCTGCCTCTCTGCCTACTTGTGATCTATCTTCTGTCAACTAAATAAATGAAGTAATTTTTTTAAAAAATTAAGTAAATAAAATAAATTCCGTATCTTTTAGAGTACTGAAACATTTGAAATAAAACAATTTCCAGGATTGGCTTCAGAATAAATGAGATGAGGAGGTGAATGGGGTAGAATTTAACAAGAGTTTAATGTTTGTGAGGATTGAGTGATGGATACACAGCACTTCCTTATACAGTATACCATCTGTGAGAGTACAATCCTCCCTAATTAAATTTGAAAAAGAATTATAGTTTTTAAATTAACAGAAACATTATTGAATAAACACCATCTTCCTCTTGGCCCCTGCAATTTTTTTAAAAACCACAAATTCTGATAGAGCAGTGTTATATATATATATATATATTTAAAACCACAAATTCTGATAGAGCATAAACATTTTATTTAATTTATTTATTTATTTGATAGACAGACAGAAGGCAGAGGCTTTAAAACCCACGGAGCCATTCAGGTGCCCCTAGAGCAGTTGTATTTTTAACAAAATCTCCCATCTACAAAAATCTTTGGAGTGAAAACTGTCTGTCAAACAGTAAGAACAAGACACAGTCCCCTACAGGTGCCCAAGTGGCTTCTGAAAGAACTCAGAACACAAAGCTTGGCTACAACTGCTTTCTCCGGATTAAGTAATTAAGTCTACCCTGTGCTACACAGAAGCTATAATTAAACCCTTCTGTGTACTGACATCATTCACCCCAGGCTACATGGTGAAACTGGGGTGAGGAACTTGGAACTGAGCCAAGACACAGTGATGTTGTGAATTAAACCATTTGCAGGTGAGCAGGCCAGGGTCCAAGGCTCGGAGTTCAGGCTCTTAGTATCAGCTGTGGTGACCAAAGCCATGCCTTCACATTCTCCATGAAGGAATGATAGAAAACGTTCTAGAATAGGGGCACCTGGGTGGCTCAGTGGGTTAAGCCTCTGCTTCGGCTCAGATCATGGTCTCAGCGAGCCCCGCATCAGGCTCTCTGCTCAGCAGGGAGCCTGCTTCCCCCTCTCTCTGCCTCTCTGCCTGCTTGTGATCTCTGTCAGATAAATAAATAAAATCTTAAAAAAAAAAAAAAGAAAAGAAAACTTTCCAGAATAAACAACGTTTATTCAGAACAGAAGTTTTCTGCAGCCCACCCAGAAAAGCAATTTAGATTTCCTCTCAGAGATAATACAAAGAGAAATGGGACTATATTTCCCCCAGGCCAGACTCTTTCAAAAACGTCTCCAGGTGAGAAGGAGCTGGGGGAAATTATAAAGGAAGGACACAGCTTTATTTCTTCCAAGACGTTCAGATTGGCAAGTATTTCAGGCTGTGACAACTGTTTACGACAGAGCAGGTAAACAGACACGGACACAGTGTTGACAAGTGCAGACTGACCCAACATCCGGAGGGTAATTTATTGTGATCAGAATGACACACCCCCTTTGACCACGAAATTCTATTTAAAAAAAAAAGTTATATTTCTCGTAACACAGTATATCCAAAGAACACTCCACCCTCACAGTTCCCTCTCCTGAATCACACTCATTAGCATATTCTAAAGATAACAGAATCACTCAGTGGTTGTCCTGTCCCACAATCCTCTGCTCCCTTTCGTAATTCAACCTGCTGAACAGGGTCATCTGTCATTATCATGTCTACTTCCTTACTTACTTCTCATTCTTTCTTGAACACACCCACCGTGGACTCCTATTCCCACCATGTGACTGAGCCTCATGATATGGTCAAGGTCATCAGTGTTCTCCATGAAGAGCACTGGCTCACTTCGCTGTTCGGATTTTATTCTACATAGTTGACCACTCTCTCCTGCACATCCTTGGCTTCCCTTCTTTGGCTTTTCTCTCTGCCCCAGTGGCCAGTCCTTTTCAATCTCTTTAACAGACTCTTTTTCTGCTCAAAAAAGTCTGGCTCAGTCAGTAGAGCGTGAGACTCCTGATCTTGAGGTTGTAAATTCAAGCCCCAGGTTGGGTGTGGGATTACTTAAAAATAAAATCCTTTTTAAAAAGGTGCAGCAGGGTGCCTGTGTGGCTCAGTCATTAAGCGGCTGCTGCTTCTGCTCAGGTCATGATCCCAGGGTCCTGGGACTGAGCCCCGTCCCTGGCTGGCTGCTCACCAGGAAGCCTGCCTCTCCCTCTCCCACTCCCCCTGCTTGTATTCCCTCTCTCACTGTGTCTCTGTCAAATAAATAAATCAAATCTTTAAAACAAAACTCTGCATTTCTCTAAAAAAATAATAATACTTAAGCAAAAGTGTTCAGAGGGATAAACCATGATGGCCTTTCCCAAGCCGCCTTTTCCTTCATGCTTTCCTTGACTTTCTCCTATTATCAAGATCTAACTTTGGAATAGGCTGATATCCCTTAAAGGCTCTCCAGCAGCCCAAATACCGGAGGCCTGGTTTTGTTTCTAGTACCAGTGAATTTCACTGAGAACATGGACCCCACAACTACTGCTAAGGTAGGAATCCTTATTTGATTACTTGCACTTAATAAGCAGTAACATTGCAGAGCTGTTTGTGGCATGGAGAAAAGAACCACTCACACTGCTGCTATGTGCTGATGGCTTGCCTGGAGCTCCCCATGGAGGCTGCAGGCTCGGGCAATGGTTTCTGCAGGAGGGGATGGCCCCTAACTCCAGTTGAGCCTTCTCACTCGCCAATAAAGACAGAGCTGGGAAATACTCCACCAAATGACTGACTCATAGAGGCAAGAGCAGCCTACACCCGAGCCAGCTCAGACTCTCCTTAATAAAGACAAGGTGTGGAGAACCCCCCCGTCTCTCTGAGGTTCCTAGGCTTTAAAAAAATGTGGGACTCATCTGCCAGAGGTTTTCATTTCTTTCTTCTTCAGAACTGGGGGTGGATGACACATGCCTCTGACTAGTGGAATCAAAAACTTCTCTCCTAAAGACAACATCTAAACTCTGCAGCACAGGAAGATGACTTTGATCAATAAGACTGGGGGGAAGCAGTGACAAAATTTACCTTTGATTCTGTTAACATAGTCCAATCCTCCCAAGGGCCTCCAGTGAGTTCAAGTTCCAGGAAGAAAGTTATAATCACTGAACTATGCATACTGATGAGCTTACAGCCCCAGGACTTATGAAATCTTGGTGACCAGGAAATCAGTTAGTCTGAAACTGCTGCTATGAACGACAAAAGTGGCACCTAGGAAATATCCATAAAACAACTCCAAACCAGGCAGTTAAGCATTCTTGCCTGCACAAATCCACATTCACTTTTAAGACCACCCTCTCAGGGGTGCCTGGGTGGCTCAGGGGTTAAGTTTCTGCCTTTGGCTCAGGTCATGATCTCAGGGTCCTGGTGATCTCAGGGGCTCTCTGCTCAGCGGGGAGCCTGCTTCCCCAACTCTCTCTCCCTGCCTTTCTACTTGTGATCTGTCAAATAATAAATGAAATCTTTATAAAAATAAAAAGAAATAAAGAAAGAAAAAAAGATGTACCTCAATTTGAATGGAGCCAGTGGAGTGCAAAAGACTCAAATTTGCAGATGATTTAAAAATGTGGACCCCGCTGTGCCTGGATGGGCCAGTTAATCATCTGACTTGCAGTTTTGTCTCACAGGCAGTAGGACTGAGTGTCCCTGCTCAGCAAGGAGTCTGCTTGAGATTGCTTTCTTCCTCACCCACACTCCGTGCCTCCCCCTGCCTGCGGGCATGCACAGCAACCTCTCAAATACTTAAATAAATCTTAAAAAAATAAAAATAAAAAAGAAGTTTGATGAAAAATGAACCAACATCAACAAAAACCCTCTTCCTTGGGAAACTAACAATAATCACCCATACAGGGAATATTACCTGGTCATTAAAAATAATGAAAAAGGGTAGGTGGCTCAGTTGGTTAAGCATCGACTCTTCATTTCAGCTCAGTTCACGATCTCAGGGGCATGGGATTGAGCCCTGTGTGGGGCTCTGCACTCAGTCTGCGAGTCTGTCTCTCCCTCTTCTTCTGCCCTTCCCCCAACTTGTGCTTGCTCTCTAAATAAATAAAATCTTTAAAAAATATATTTTAAAAAAATTAGGAAGATCCACATTAATGGATTTATAAGTTAACATGTGTGCACATGTTACATATTCATGTATTTAAGATATTTAATATATAATATTTAAGATATATATTTAAGATATTTAATATAGAATACATTTTATAAGTTACTATAAAAATTTGTTTTCTTTGGGAGATGAGAATGGGCATAGGTAGGAAAGAAAATTTTCATATCATATGTTCTTGTTCAGTTTAATATACCAGCACGTATGATAAAAATGAATAAAGAAATGCAAATACCGAAGTACGTTTTTCCACTGGATCAGTCCATACACTACCTGCAGGGGCCCTGTGAGCCATCTGCTTCTGCTTCCTTTTCTTCTGTGTCCACCACCTTTTTGCTTTCTTACCTATAAAATGAAGACAACCCAAGCCTGCTATGAGACACCAAGCAGTGTGTTCAGGGAAGGCAAGCGTATAAACAGGCACTGAAAGGGGAAGGGGGGGCGAAGCAGAAATGACATCTCATCAGCAGTCAAGAGAGGAAGTCACAGTGCTCCATGGTATTTACAAGTGCATACATGTGCCAAACACTTAATCCTTGTACCTCTGTAAGGAAAATACCGTTATCCTCATTTTACAACTGAGAAACTAAGGCACAGAGAAGGATCTTCCCTTAGCTCATGAAACCAACTATGAGGGGGTCAGATGTCAGCTCTGTTTCTCCACGAGGCTATGCTGCTTCCATACAAATTAGGACAGTAAGATTCTGTTTCTAGTCAGATTAGCAAAATTGTAAAAGACTGACAGACTAAATATGGATGAGCATTTCAGGAAACAGGTGCAAATGTACTATTTTGATTGAAATATAAATTACTGAAGGCAATTTGGCAAGAGTTACCAAAATTTAAAATGGTAATCTGACTTCTGACCTGGTCATTCCACTTCTAGGAACTTATCCTACAGAAATACTCACAAACATGTCTACACAGATGTCCAGTGCAGCACCGTTTTAATAACAACAATAAAAACAAAAAGAGAGAGACTTCAGGAGACATTGCTAGGGGAATGGCTAAATACATCTTAACATATCCCCAAATTAGAGTCTGTATCCATGAAAAATGGAGGTCAATGAACAGTGAATGGAAGAATTCTAAAATGTTATGTGAAAACAACTGTCATCAAGCAATATGTACTATATTGGCCCTATTTACCTAGGAAAATATGGCGTGAGCATCACATTGCTTTTTATAGGAGTGATGCTGGGGCTTCCCGTTTCCCACACCCTCCTTTAAAAAACCCACAAAACACACAACTCAAAAATAAGTTGTAAAAAAAAAAAAAAAGGGGTCATGTGTTATTTATAAATCAATCATTACAATGAGATTATTTCCAAAAATTCACAAATACAAGTTATACAAATTCAGTTTGGAATATGTACCCCCTAAATATATTACAAATCACATCTCTTTCGCATTCTTTTCCAAACAGATGTGGTTCAAATATAGTGAAGGCATTACAATTTCGTATTTGTAGCAAGTGAAAAAAAAAAAACTAACAATAAATAGTTCAACTATAATTCTAGAAAACACTAAGTGGTAAAATCCCCTCTCACTCTGAAACCATCTATATCTCAGATCACCTGAAGATTGAGTCGATATAAAGTTACACAAACTTTGTGTTTCCACATTTCAAATCTTCAATGTATTCTCACAGAAGAGACACACAGCAGTTTGCTTCTCCCTTGGGACCCAGACCGGCGGTTCTCAAACCTGGGTGAGCCCGAGTGTGCATGGCAGAATCCTGTTAAAATGCAGTTACCTCAGACCCTGAGCCCTCTCATTCCTGAGTCTGACGAACCCCCATTTTTAAACAAGATCCACAGGAGGTGTAGAAGAACCCCACTGAACGCTGTAAGTCTACAGTCCAATCCTAACCGCTGTCCCCAGTTGGAATGGAAGCAACGCCGACTCGCATAGCTTCTTCACCTCCTCACTTTCCTCAATCTGTACAGTCAGTCCCTTGAACTGCTCATCTCAGAGGACACGGAAGCTCCCACACGGCTGTAAGGTTCTCCTACGAACTATGCCTTCACGTCAGCGCTAGTAAGAACTAGTGACCCTGAGCTTCTGTTTTCTCACTGCCTTCTGAGAAGTCTGCTTCTGTTAGTTCCATTTCCGGGAGCACCTGAGGAGAGGAATTCTGAAACTGCCATCTTGGTTGATTTGAGAGACTTCCCTCATGGTAACAGGGAGCTTCTAGCCATCCTCAGAGGTGCTCCATATACATGGTGTGTGGTGAGATCCACTGGGTCAGAGAACAACAGAAACACACCCGTACATTACGCAGGTTCCACATCCCCCCGTGGTTTTACAGACACGCTGAATAACTCAGTAAGAGGTCTTAACACTGGTTGAACTCGAAGAGTAAGAGCTGGACTTCCTGGAGAACTTCTGTGATGTGAGGGATATCTGCATCTGCCGCACAGTACGGACACTTCGACAGAGGAGCGCGTTCTTCACGTGATCCCTGAAGTCTTGGGAAACAAAGTAGTAGACGAAGGGGTCAATGCAGCTGTTGAGTGTGGAAAGACAGAGGGCTAAAATGTACACTGCATAGACGTGGCTCTGGCTCCTGGTTTTAATCAGGAAATAATGGGCCACAAGCAGAAGGTTACTAGGAGTGAAGCAGATCAGGTAAGTGGCCAGGACGGTGACAACGAGTTTGATGGCTCTCTGCCTCTTCTTTTCCGAGTTTTCATCCATCGCAGAAGACCGGAGTGTTCGGATCATCAGCACATAGGCAGAGGCTGTGAGGAAGGCTGGGAACAGAAAGACTCCGATGGCCAGAGAGAGGAAATAATTGAACATGTCCCCTACCAACACCTCCTCAGGCAATACATCATGGCAGGTTGTGATGTTAAGGGCTGGAATGTACACAGTCTGCCTCACAACATACAGGGGGATGGTGACCAGCAGAATCAGCAGCCATATTCCCAGCGAGAGCCCAAAGGCAATGTTTGTCTTCTTCCTGGGGTGCACCAAGGGATTCACAATGACCCAATACCTCTGCACACTGAGGCAGGTCATGAAGAGAATGGAACAGTACATGTTGCCATAGAAAAAGCCAATGAGTACTTTGCAAAGAGCTTCCCCGTAAATCCAGTTGTTGCCATGTATGTGATATGCAATCTTCAGAGGGAACCAGATCACAGAGAGGAGGTCTGCCAAGGCTAGATTGGCCATGTAAACCACAGCAGGGTGCTTCTTCCTTGTTCGGAAAAGAAAGACCCACAGAGCCATGCCATTACTTGGCAAACCAATAGCAAATACAATTGTGTACACAACTGGAAGAAAGACGGTGGTCAGTTTTCCAGTGAGGACGGAGGCAGCAAACTCATCCACAGAAAAGCCTGGTTCCACGGTAACTCCTTTCCCAGTGATCTGAGAGGAGCTCTCAATCTTACCAATGAGACTTCTTCCTTTGGAGGTTCTATTGGTTCCTATACAAGAAAGGCAAGGCAGACAAGGGTCATTTCAGGGATTACTCTTTCAGCAGTAATGGCTTAAATAAAAGTACTTCAGGGGCTCCTGAGTGGCTCAGTTGGTTAGGTGTCTGCCTCTTGGTTTCCACTGAGGTCATGAGGTCGTGAGACTGAGCCCTGCCTCGCTCTATGCTCAGTGTGGAGTCTGCTTGAGATTCTCTCCCTCTCCTCCCCCTCTTCTCACCCTCAACCACTTGCATGTGCGCTCCCTCTCTCAAGTAAGTAAATAAAATCCTTAAATAAAAGAACTTTAGACAAAGACAGGAGGAGTACACAAAAGGCTTATAAATGCTTTCTTCAGGTGATGGGATTATTGAGTTTTGTTTCTTTGTTTTTACAATTTTTTTTTTATTAGAAGGTTGTACGATACATGTGAAATAGAACATTGATTTCTAGGACTCAAAAGAAACTGAGTATTTCAATTTATTGTTTTACAAACTATCCACAGTTATTAGCTCCTAACTGTTGTACAATGGCCATCTCTCTCTGGCTGTGAGACAGGATCCAGCCTGGCCAGTCATTCCCTCTCCCAAAGTCTGACACAGGGAGATTTCCAGGAGCACAAGGGACATTCCCTCTCTACCCACAAGGACAGTGCAAGCCATGGGCAGGGATTCCCCTGCTTCTGTGTGGGCCTCCTGGAAACCTTCCTACGGAGGCCAGCTGGCAGGCAAGTCTTCTGACCTCAGGGTCACTGAACATGTCAGTGCACTATTTGTGTTCAGACAAATCTCTGACTTTCAAGCAAGTACCAACAATTTATGCTGTCATTTCCGTATGTGCATTCAACTTTAGAAACCACACACAAATGGCACACCCAGCCTACATCCCGCCTAACCAAGTGTTCATGGAGGGTGGCTCAGTCAGTTAAGCGTCTGCCTTTGGTTCAGGTCATGACCCACGGGTCCTGGAACGGAGCCCCACATTGGGCTCCCTGCTCAGAGAGGAGTCTGCTTCTCCCTTTCCCTCTGCCCCTCCATGTGCTCTGTCTCTCCTCTCTCTAATAAAGAGGACCGGAAGGAAGGGAGAGAGGAAGGGAAAAAAGGATCTTTGGAGGGCAACTGGTGGCTCAGTCAGCTGAACATCTAACTCCTGATTTCTGCTCAGGCCATGATCATAGGGTCCTAAGGTCAGTCCCACATCAGGCTCTGTGCTCAGTGGGGAGTCTGCCTGAGATTCTCTTTCCCTCTCCCTCCACTGCTCCCCTCCTGCTTGTGTACTCGTGTGTGTGCTCTCTCAAATAAATAAATAAATAAAATTCTCTTTACAAAAAAAAAAAAAAAGATATTCATAGACATAATTAAGGATCTTGATACAAGAACACCATTCTGGATTATCTAGGTGGGCCCCAAATCTAATGACAAGTGTCTTTATAAGAGAAAGGCAGGCGGAGACTTGAGAAAAACAGAAGACAAGACCAAAAGGAGAAAACCGTATGAAGATGGAGGCAGAGGCTGAACAATGCTGAGGAACAAGCCAAGGAATGCCAAGTAAAACCAACCATGAGATGCTGGAAAAAATGGAAGAGATTCTCCCCGAGAGTCTTCAGACGTGCTAATGCCTTGAATTCAGACCTCTGCCCCCCAGAACTGTGAATGAATAAATTTCTATTGCTGAAAGCCACCAGGTAGTGGCTACTGTTACGGCAGCCACAGGAAACTAAGCACTTAGGATACGCCCAACTTTCCTTCTACCGAACGTCTTTCACAAAGCTTTAAGAAGCATATGAATTATTTTTAAATTAAAAATAACAAAATACTGGGGCACCTGGGTGACTCAGTTGTTAAGCATCTGCCTTCAGCTCAGGTCATGATCCCAGGGTCCCGGGATCCAACCCCATGTTGGGCTCCCTGCTCAGCGGGAAGCCTGCTTCTCCCTCGCCCTCTCCCCCTGCTTCTGTTCCCTCTCTTGCTGAGTCTCTCTCTGTCAAATAAATAAATAGTATCTTTAAAAAATGAACATAAATAAATAAGTAAAATAAAATATTGCTATATATTACAGTATTCCTCAGATACCTGACTAAAACCCACAGTAAAAAAAAACACCCAGGGGGCGCCTGGGTGGCTCAGTTGGTTAAGCAACTGCCTTCCGCAAAGGTCGAAGGGATCGAGTCCGGCATCAGGCTCCCAGCTCCATGGGGAATCTGCTTCTCCCTCTGACCTTCTCGCCTCTCATGCTCTCTCTCACGGTCTCTCTCTCTCTCAAA
Source organism: Mustela erminea (assembly GCF_009829155.1). NCBI lineage: Eukaryota > Metazoa > Chordata > Mammalia > Carnivora > Mustelidae > Mustela > Mustela erminea. The sequence continues at coordinate 62,469,471 of NC_045616.1, forward strand.
TAAATAAATAAATAAATAAATCTTAAAAAAAAAAAAAAACCACCCAGGGACACATGGGTGGCTCAGTAGGTTAAGCGGCTGCCTTTGGCTCGGGTCATGGTCCCGAGTTCCTGAAATTTGAGTCCCACATCAGGCTCCCTGCTTAGCAGGGAGTCTGCTTACCCCCTCCCTCTGCTTGTGTTCTCTCTCTCACTGTCTCTGTCAAATAAACAAATCTTTAAAAATTAAAAAAATAATTTAAAAAATTTTAGAAAAGGTGGAAACAACCCAGAAGTTCATCAGTGGATGAATGGCTAAACAAAACGTGGTATATGCATTCAATGGAATACTAGTTGGCAATAAAAGTAGTAATGATACACGCTACAACCCGAGTGTGGAGTGCATGGATTCACTATAATCTACTTTCAGATGTTTAAAACTCTCCATAGTATCAAGCACATAGGGTCAAGAGTTTGATGTAAAGAGATCAAATTTTGTTTAAAATAAGAATACTAAAATAAAGAGGGGGAGAAAAGAGCAAGAAACGCTTTTTAAAAAAAAAAAAGAGGAAAGAAAGGGAAGGAGGGATTGAGAGCAATTTCCTGAGAATATTCTAAAATATGTCCTTGAATTGTCTCAATCAGAAACAACATTCTTGGGACACCTGGGTGGCTCAGTTGGTTGGACGACTGCCTTCGGCTCAGGTCGTGATCCCAGAGTCCCGGGATCGAGTCCCACATCAGGCTCCCAGCTCCATGGGGAGTCTGTTCGCTCTGACCTTCTCCTCGCTCATGCTCTCTCTCACTGTCTCTCTCTCAAATAAATAAAATCTTAAAAAAAAAAAAACAACAACAGCATTCTTGTTAACTGTATGCACTGTACTGGTCACAGAGTACAAAAACAGCATGCTGTTTAACACTAGTGAACATCAAGATGCTACTCAAAGATCCTTAATGTCCTTTCAGCATAGCGCACAGATGTTTACCACATGCAATGCTCTGTACCAGTCACCAAGACTCACAGAACTTGTCTAGAACTGATACTAACCCAGCTCCCAACTATCTACCTACCTACCTACATACCCATAATCTCCCACCTGTAAATAGGGTAAAATCATTTTTTTAAAGATATTATTTGAGATAGAGGGCACCCATGCATGAGCGAGAAGGGGGAGGGAGATGGAAAGGGAGAGAATACTGAACAGACTGCACTGTGCGATGGGGGTCTCAATCCCACGACCCTCAAATCATGACCTGAGCCAAAACCAAGGGTCAGATGCTCAACAGACTGAGCCACCCAGGATCACCCCCCCATCCCTTGGTAAAATCACTTCTATTTCATAGTGGGGAAAAAATCAAATGCACATATGAATTTTGAACACATATGATGGACTGGGTACAAAAGCATCTCCATTTATGGGCTGTAATCAATAGCATTTGCCCAAGTATGCAAGAATACCTACCTGCCAATATCCAAGGCAGCATCCCCTACCCCCACTGCAACAGGAAATAAACAATGTTCATCAGCCCCTATTCCTAACTTACCAAATCCCCAGATGGTCCCTAACATTAATAGTAGATGCTCTACCTATCTTTGAAATGCAAAAATAACTACACTTTACCATCGACAGAAAAAAGCAACTGACAGAACATGCTTCCATCTGTGTAACAAAATATGCATTTATATGCAACACCTGAAATCTAGAGGGGTATCCACCGAAGTATAAAAAGCCATCTCTGTAAAGCAGGTGGGGAAGGGAGAACTTTCCTTTTTTTCTTCACATGCCTCTAAACTGTTTGAATTTCTTTGTCAAAGGAATGTAAACTGGTACAATCTTTTTGGAGGTCAACGTGGCGAAACAGGAAAATTTTAAGTGTACTTGCCCCAGGACCTATCAACTTAGTTACAGAAATTTGCCCTGCACATATACTAGCTAATATGCACAGAAATACTGAATGTACAGAATACTTACTGCACTATTGTTTATCCTGACAAAACAAAATGTTAGTCTCAACAAACATTAAAAAGACCAGTTTGGGGTGCCTGGCTGGCTCAGTCGGTAAGGCATGCAACTCCTGATCTCTAAGTCATGAGTCCGAGCCCCAAAATAATCACAAAGATTACTTAAAATAAATTATAAATAAATTAATAAAAAATTAAATTAAAAAAATTAAAAGATTAGTTCAGTTAACTTATGACATTTATAAAATGAGTAATATCCCCCCCCATAAAAGTATGGACAGACTTTCCTACAGTGACCACGAGCAGGTAATGTTAGAAAAATAACTGTTGCAGAGTATATACAATAAAATCCTTCTATTGTTACAAAATATATAGTATTTGTCCAGAGAAGTCGGCTGAGACTGGAGAGGAGAGAGAATGGGGGATTTTTCACCTTTTTAAAACAATTCTGGTTTACTTTCAAGAAAAATGTATGAAAAACTTTTAACTTTGAAACTACTACCTGTGGGGCGCCTGGGTGGCTCAGTCAGTTGAACATCTGACTCTTGGCTTCAGCAGAGGTCATGATCTCGGGCTTGTGTCTGGCTTTGGCCGGGGTCATGATCTTAAGCTGGCGAGATCCCGCTCTGCACTCATTGCTTAAGATTCTCTCTCCCTCTGCCCTGCCCCCATTCTCTTAAATACATATATAAATCTTGAAACTACTACTTGCTCTTTGCTATTTGAAGCATCCTTCCGTGGCCCTCCCCTCCCACCAAACCACAAGTACTGAGCAAGTATTTTATTTGTGTTAACTCTCTCTCCTCTTGTATCCTTTTCTTTACTACTCCCTCACCCCAAATCTATTTGCTTTCAACCTCTGGGAACATAGGCTGAAAACTAAAAGCTTCAAATACCAGAGGACCCTGTCCCTCCACCCCACCCCAGGTACACATTAGTAAATTTTCATTTGTTCTTTCAGGATGAGCTGTTTTCATCTCAACACTTGCCTAGCTAATAAAACCATAAGAAAGTCAAACACAGACTTGACCAAAACATCATCTATCCAGGTTAATTAGTAACTATGCACAAGGCAAGCAAGAAACCAAACACAAATTTAGAGTCCCATCTTCACATTTATTATAATATTTCTCTCTTATTACAAAACACCAGAAATACACAATGCATCTATTAACAGAAGACTAATTTAAAAATTATTGTAAATCCTCCTAGAACAAACTGTAGAATTTAAAAATGTTTTGTTATTTTTTTTTTTGTTTTTTTTTTTTTTAATTTAGGGGCACATGGGTGGCTCAATCAGCTAAGCAGTTGCCTTCAGCTGGGGTCATGACTGTGCCATTCCGAGATCAAGCCCCACGCTGGGCTCCCTGCTCAGCTCAGCTGGGAATCTGCTTCTCCTTCTGCCCCTACCCCTACTCGTGCTCTCACTCAATCAAATAAAAAAATAAAATATTTTTTAAAAGATAAAGATTTATTTACTGGGGAGAGGGCTCCACGGGTAGGGGGAGGGACAGGACCAAGTCATGGGGCTTGATCCCACGATCCATGAGATCACAACCTGAGCCAACACCAAGAGCCTAACAGACTGAGCCCACCTAGGGCTCGGAAAGATTTTGGGGTGAGTACGTATTTTATGCATGGATGTATGATGTCAGCAGTGGTTTACTTTGGGTACTGAAAATGATTTCCTTAAAAAATATTGTTTATTTATTTGACAGATAGGGAGACAGTGAGAGAGGGAACACAAACAGAGGGAGTAGGAGAGGGAGAAGCCAGCTTCCTGCTGAGCGGGGAGCCTAACATGGGACTTGATCCCAGGATCCTGGATCATGACCTGAGCCAAAGGCAGAAGATTAACCCCTGAGCCATCCCGGCGCCCTGAAAATGATTTTTTAAAAAAGATTTTTATTTATTTATTTGAGAGAGCATGCAGGGAGCCCGATTCAGGGTTTGATCCCAGGACCCTGAGATCATAACCTGAGCCAAAATCAGACCCTAGAGCAACTGAGCCACCCAGGACTCCGAAAATGACTTTTTTTTTTTTTAAAGTAGGCTCCACACCCAGCATGAAGTCCAAAGAAGGGCTTGAACTCAATACCCTGAGATCAAGACCTGAGCTGAGATTAAGAGTCGGGCACTTAACAAAATGAGCCACCCAGGTGCCCCTGAGTACTAAATATGATTTAATTAAACTTTTCTTTTTCAAAAAAAATTTTTGTGGCATGCCTGGGGTGGAGCCTTCTTAGGATTCTCTCTCCCTCTCCCTCTACCCCTCCACACAACTATGGTCATTATTGCTCTCCAGAACATGTCTAGATCACATACTACTTGTGTAATTCATAATCAGTTACAAAGAGAACAGAACTTTCAGGCTCCAAAAGAAAAACAAATGCATCACGGGGGACTTCCCAGGCTTGTGAGATGGCAGAAAGAAATAAACGCCTAGGGGCGCCTGGGTGTCTCAGTTATTACACGTCCCCCTTCAGCTCAGGTCATGATCCCAGGGTCCTGGAATTAGAGCCCTGCATCAGGCTCTCTGCTTGATGGGAAGACTGCTTCTCCCTCTCACACTCCCCCTGCTTGTGTTCCCTCTCTGCTGTCTCTCTGTGTCAAATAAATAAATACAATCTTTAAAAAAAAAAAAATAGTAAATGCCTAAAACAAGCTGATGTAAATCCCCAACTGCTACCACCCTACGCAGCCACTCTGGGCAAACCTACTCACTTCATTCCTCTTTTGGTATTTATTGAGCTCCTTTAGATAATGAGACTGTGCTGGACTATGGTGGTGATGACGACACTAGGGTCCCTGGCCTCCCAGAGTTTATGATCCAGTATGGAGACAAAATTAAACATATTTACACAAACAACTGTCAATAACTGTTGGGACAGGAATGCAAATGTGGTCTGATGGAGTGTCTTCCCTACCCCCACCCCAATTTCGTGGCCCCCCTCTGTAAAATGAGAAGGGGTATCTTTGGTGGAGTTGCCCTCCCGGAGTCAGTCCAAAAAAAAGAAAACTGAGAAGAAAATCAAACCCAGTATCTGCCATTAGGAAACTGAGGGGCATGCATAATGGTCAAACTATGAAGGGATGAGCAAAGAAGTATACTAAGGGGCATAAAAACCTTGGGATGCTCTATTTCTCAATCATACTCCATTGAGAAAAGCTCCACCTACCTTAATGTCTGTCACTTTACCAACCCTTTAGGAAAGTTACTATGCAAAAGGAATGAAAGTTTGTGGAGGGAAGAGAAAACAAAACAAAACAAAACCCTCAAGGAGCAATATTAAATAGTTCTGGTTAACAAGTAACTTGGTTTTGTTGTTGTTGTCGTTAAACAAGTTCACTACATTCTCCAGGAACCAGTGCGCACCCCCACAACTCAGTCTTCTCAATTTGTAAACAGTCAGTCAAATATTCAGGGCTATCTTCCTCTATGAACTGTCTAAATCAGAAAAGCATTCAGTCATCTACACCTACATATTTTTTTTGTTTTTAATGTTTGCACATCCTTAGTTTTGCCCCGGAATTCTAAGGGTCCAACTTTAAAGCCAAAGCATTCTTTTTTTTTTTTTAACAAAGATCACAAGTAGGCAGAGAGGCAGGCAGAGAGAGGGGGAAGCAGGCTCCCCGCTGAGCAGAGAGTCCCATGCAGGCCTCCATCCTAGGACCCTGGGATCATGATCTGAGCCGATGGCAGAGGCTTTAACCCACTGAGCCATCCAGGCGCCCCTAAGGGACCAACTTTAAAAGACAGAGGCAAATCGTAAAGTGTTCACCACAATTTCAATGTTCCTGGTAATAAATAACTGCCTTCACTCTAACGCTGACCAATAAAAATGTATACAGTGGTGCAGTTTTCAAGTATATATAACATCCTTTTCTGTAACTCCAGAGGAAGAAGGGTCACATTCTTAAGTCTAATTCATAATTCAAACCGACAGTGATTTGCTCTTTTACAATGCTTTTACGAAGAAGATAAAAAGTGACCCGCCTTTTACAGCAGGTCTGCAAATTTCGCAGGGAAACGAAAACCTCCCATTTAAGGCTACTCTGGCAGCTCCAAACAGCCGGCCAGCCGTTAGCAACGCAGTAGCGTGATTCCTGCCGAGGAACCCCCAGGCCCGCAGAGGTCCGCTCAGCCGGGGAGACCCCGTCCCCGGGAGTACAGGCTGGAGCACATCCCGCGCAGCACAACGGGGGAAACCAGCAGCCTCCGCACAAGTCAGCACCGCCCGGCCGCTCCCATGCCGCTCGGTGTTCCACTCCCGGAGCTGGCAGCCTCGGCCGTACACACCTGGGTGCCAGCCAAAAGGCCCGAAAGCCGGGGCCGTAAGATCACCTGGCCGAATAGAAGGCACAGTCCAGGAAGTCCCATTTGTAAAATACGCGCGACGCGCAACTTGTCTAAAACTCGAGGCTGAGAGCTCATTGCGCCCAAGACCCAGCGGGGTCCAGCCCTTCCAGACCTGGGGCATCCACAGTACCGGAGGAGCTCTGCGCCCCACCTCCCAGAAAGTTTGGAACTACGTGAGCCTACCCCGAAGACGCGGTTCCAAAAGCCCAAGGGGGTCGCAAAAAGCGATACAGGGCGCCTGGGTGGCTCAGTGGCTTAAGCCTGTCTTCGGCTCAGATCTTGATCCCAGGGTCCTAGGATCGAGGCCCGCATGGGACTCTCTGCACAGCGGGGAGCCTGCTCCCCCACCCCGCCTGCCTCTTTGCCTACTTGTGATCTCATTGTCAAATAAATAAAATCTAAAAAAAAAAAAAAAAAACACGCGACACAGATGTTTCTCAGGCCTGGGGCTCTCACCCATTCCATACCGCTCCGAGCCAACTAACTCCAAAGGGTCCTGAGGGGTCGGCCCCTCAGTATTGGCGGAAAGCCAACCAGGGGGCAGGGAGGCTGAGCCCATTCCCTCCTCCTCCCTCCGCGGACCGCTGCCTCTCCAGGATGTCCTAGCCAGTAAGCCCTCCCGGCGCAGGGATCCCCATCGAAGTCACCTAGAGGTGGATGTGGGAAGTGGTGGCAGCGGCAGCAGGACACCCTTCGCGCACCTGCCCGCTTCCACCACCTGCCAGTGTGCCTTGGACCCCTGCTCCTCAACTACAGGAGCCCTCCCTGACCAATTTCTCACCTTGGATGGTGGGACTGCAGGAGACGGAGGCCGCCAGCAGGATGGCGCCCCCCAGCAGCCACGCCGCGCTTATGCCACGCATCCTTCCTGCAGCCCCGACGTCGGGCGGGCAGGGCACTCGCCGGCAAGTGATTCGAAACTCGGAGTCCCACTCGCCGCTCGGCGAAGAAGCCGCGGTCTCACCTGCGCCAATCCAACTCTCTCCTGGCGCCTCTCGGGACCTGGATAAGTTTCAGTGAAACCCGAGCCGCTCGGCGCACCTGCGCGAGGCCACGCCCCGGGGCCGGGACGCACGGCTTGACCCCGCCTCTCGAACGCCCCGCGCTCGAGTCCGGCTCCCGGCAGTCTGGCCCGGCTCGCGCACGTCCACCTACGCGCTGCAGGTGCTCAGGCCGCCGGCCAGAGGGTGCGGGAGCCGCCGGCGGGCGGGGCTGGGCCGGTGAAGTAGCTGTATTGGAATGCAAATGACAGGAGCGCTGTGACCGCGAGTTCTCGCAGACCCGGCCCCGCCCAGAACTCCCATTACCCTTTAATTACTCTTGTGGAACGGGGGTCTTCCATGTCTTTCCCTCCCCTTTGTTAAATGGGAAAAAGCCAACGCCCCAACTCACGGACTTCGTCACTGGTAATTGGTAGAGGCTTCCCAGTGTAGCGAGCAATGGGGGGGATAAGGGGTGAGTTTGTTGGATTTTTTTTTTTTTTTGTATGCTTTGTTTTGTTTTGTAGGGGTGACTTTTTAATCTGCAGAGACATGGTGGATGGCTGCGGACACCAGCAAAAGCAGTGGGGAGCAGGAAGGAGTCCCGGCCAGGGGTCAAGGATCTGAAATTATGTTTCTGCTCTGCTGTTAACTAGCTGTGACCTCTAACAAACCTATTCACCCCCTTCTAGCCCCATTTCCACGCCCGGTGAGGTGAAGCGGGCGAGATGATAGTTGGGACAGCTACCTTAAGTGCCAGGAGCTAATGATTTGGAACACTAGTTTAATTCCGACCGCAAGCCGCGCATTAAGTATGCTTATTATTTCCAATTTACAGATGAGGAAGTGGAGTTCAGAAAGGTTGGATAAATTGCCCGCAGTTATGCAGTTTATAGGCACAGTTTGTAAACACACACCACAGTTAATCTCTAGTCTATGGCTGCCATTTTCTATTAATCACTGCATTCTAAATGCTTCGACCAGGGTCTCCCTCGCAGTGGGATCTGGTAGCCCAAAGAAATATGTAAGAAGGTAAAGGGGGTGGGGAGAAAAGGAGCAAGAGTTTGGGGATGGGTGTACAAGGGCCAGCATCATAATGTAATCAAAAAGTAATACTTTTTACTTGCTTTGAAAGGATAAAGTAAATAAATAATAAACCTTAAAGTTCCCCACTAAACTACTGGGTGATGGAGGAGCAGAAAACAAAAACAGTATTGTCCTCAGATGTTTGAAGAATTAGGTCATAGACGAGGATTAAACAGGTTTTGAGTTTTTCTGAGAGCGGAAATATATGGAAGCCACAGTGGGAGGCTGATGGTGCCTCAGTACAGAAAGAGATTTCTTTTTTTTTTTTTTAAGATTGTATTTATTTATTACAGAGACAGTGAAAGTGAGAACACAAGCAGTGGGAGAGGAAGAAGCAGGCTCCCTGCTGAGCAGAGAGCCCGTTGTGGGGCACGATCCCAGAACCCTAGGATCGTGACCCAAACTGAAGGCATACACTTAACAACTGAGCCACCCAGGTGGCCCAAAAGAGATTTCTAGCAAGTCCCACTGGTCACAGTCCTGAGAGCTGCCTGCTGAGACAGAGGGCCACATCACTACAGGACTTGCAGCAAAGGACCAGGGCGTCCATGTGGCACCTGGGAGACGGGAGCTCCCTCCCAGGGTGAGGGGCCCGGACTGGGTGAGTCTAGACAGCCTCTTGAGAGGCTTGAGCCCTGAGAGTCCACCATTCTGCTTAGAGGACTAAAGTTTGGTCAATCAGTTAGTTGCTGGTGACTATCGTAAATTTTTGAACAACCATAAACCAAATGGCCACAGACCTGTAAGGACCCTCTGTGACTTCTTACTGATCCCAATGAGCAGAACTAATGTGGGCTCCAGATAATTTGGGCAGACAAAATTGTATAAAATATCATGTTCCAACCATATCCCTAATAAGACGTTTCTCAAGTTACCTACATGGATGGTTAGCATTCTGCTTTTCCCTTGGTCCTCACAGAGGAACTTTTAAGTCCTCACAGGGCACCTGGGTGGCTCAGTGGGTTAAAGCCTCTGCCTTCGGCTCAGGTCATGATCCCAGGGTCCTGAGATCGAGCCCCACGTCAGGCTCTCTGCTCAGCTAGGAGCCTGCTTCTTCCTCTCTCTGCCTGCCTCTCTGACTACTTGTGATCTCTCTCTCTGTCAAATAAATGAATAAAATCTTAAAAAAAAAAAAAAAAGGCTCTTAAAAAAAAAAAAAGAGTAGGGAAATAAATGGTTGAAAACCAAGAGGAGCAAATGCCCTTGAACCTGCCATTAGAATGGAATAATTGCTCCCTGAATAACAGAAATGGACTGCCTCTCAATACACATACAGCCAAGAATGGCCAGGGAATACTGTACAGAATTAATTGATTCTTTCTCTCTTTCTTTCTTTCTTTCTTCTTTCTCTTTCCTTCCTTCTTTCCTTCCTTCCTTTTTAAGATCTTCTTTGTGAGTGAGACAGAAGAGACAGAGCAGGGGTGGGGAGGAGCAGAGGAAAGACAAGCCTTTGCTGAGCAAAGAACCCCACATAGGACTCGATCTCAGGACCCTGAGATCATGACCTATACCGAAACCAGGAGTCAGACTCTTACCTGTCTGAGCTACCCTAGCGCCCCCAGAATTCTTTTCACTGGCTGCCTTTCAGTAGTGCATCTCTAGGAACCTCTCATTTGTTCTACCTCCAGTTTTCTGGGGAATGTGATAAGGCTTAGCCTTGAGATCATATAACTGTGGGGAAATTCTGCTTTCTCCCCTGCTAACATTTGTGTGACCTTAGAGAAATTACTTACCCTCTCTAAGCTTTAGGTTCTTTACCTATAAAATGGAGTCAATATCTTTTTAGTTTAAAGGTGTCTGAGGATTAAATAGTGACCATGTTTGAGCCTGGTGAAAGCTCAACAGATGGGCTATTTGTTTCCTTCTTTTCTCTCTGCGGTCTCCTTTACACCCTCAACCCCCAGTCTAGCTCTCAGGAGGCTGCCTCCCAGGGCCACTTGCCTCAGCCTGTGCCCTCACGCCCTCCCAGGAAAAGTTGCCTTCTAGAAGCAGTGTAGGGGTCTTTCTCATCCTGTCCAGGGGACACGTCTGGTGAAGATCAGTCCTCTCCTAAGAATCTCTCACTAGGGAAGATACTCAATCCATATAATGTCCCTTCAGTCTTTTCCCGGGCTCCATTTTGCTGTCTATAATCTGGGGATGTCCACAATACTTTTTTTTTTTTTTAAGATTTTATTTATTTATTTGATAGACAGAGATCACAAGTAGGCAGAGAGGCAGGCAGAGAAGGGGGCGGGGGGGAAGCAGGCTCCCTGCTGAACAGGGAGCCCGATGTAGGGCTCCATCCCAGGACCCTGGGATCATGACCTGAGCTGAAGGCAGAGGCTTTAACCCACTGAGCCACCCAGGTGCCCCCATAGTACCTTTCTTGTAGGATGGTTGTGAAGATTTAGTTTGCTAAATGCCCATAAATGCTTCTTAGCACAGTTCCTGGTGCAGAGTAAATACTCAAAAGAGATTACTGTAGAAGACTAGGCCAGGGAGAGAGTCTTTGTCTTTGCGGAGAACACTGCATAAAACTCTAGCTGTTCTGACTTAAATTTTCACTGGTATTTTATGTAAATATGCCTTGAATCATCAATATTTCAAAGAAAATATTTTATTGAGCACTGATGAGTTATCTCATGAGTGTGTTTTCTCCCAACTGCCTAACTAAATGAACTGCATTACTTAAGTCTGCAGTCCCATGTTTTCCAGTGATTTCTTTTTGGATGTTGATGACTTTTTTGCCCTGAAGGGCTTAGGGTACTATGTGGTGCTGTGGAATTGGACAGAGAAGTAAACACGGCCAATCCAGATAGCCTGGCTTCCAGGGTTTGGGAAGTTTGTGCGGTTTCCCACCCTCCACAATTCTAAGGAAAATAAAGTAGGAAATGGGATAGGCCAGACACTGAAGGAGAAGCCATTTCATTCAATCCATTTTACAACCATTTATCAAACTCATCAAACTCTTGCTGGAGAAAAAAGATCTAGTCTTTGCACCTGGTTCCTGGCCAAATAATAAATGGTGGGAAAAGTTACCTCCATTCACTATTGCATTGAGCAAACTCCAAACAAGGTTAGCAGTGACCTTCGTTTGGTAAATCCTTTGCTCAATGCTGACTTCAAGTTCCTTAATCTAACTGTGAAATTTGACACGACTGAGTTCTTTCTGCTTGAATGCTATATACACTTGGCATCCAGGACCACTCTTGTCTTCATTCTCTTCCTACTCCTGGCAACTCATATGGAGTTGGTTCTTTTCAGAGCCTCACTCACCTTCCTGAATTCTACATTCTGGAGTGCCTCTGATTTTGTCCTTGGACTTGTTTTCTTTTCACTATACACTCATTTCCTTTGGTGATCTAATCCAGTCCTGCGGTTCTAAATACCATCTATATGCAGACAACTCCCAAATCTGCAATTCTAGCCGAGATTTCTCCATTCCAGGCATGTAACACACACCTCCAGCTCAACATCTCCACTTGCGTCTGTCTATAGGCACACCAGGCAAAAATCCAAATCTCAATTCCAGATCTACCCCGCATCTGTTAGAGTTTTCTCATTTCCTTAAACTGCACCTCGGACCTTCCAGGTGCTCAGCTTAAAAACGGAGTCATCCTTGACTTCTTTCCCATATTCCACACCTGATCTGTCAACAAATCATACCTTGAAAAAATACCCAAAATAGCATGCTGGTTCAAGTTACCATTGTTTCTTTTTCTTTTTTTCTTTTTTTAGTATATGTGCTGCCGAAGCGAGCACGAGTTACCATTGTTTCTTACCTGGATTCTTGCAATAGCCTGTGACTTGTTGCCCTCCCTCTGACTCTCTCACAGTCTCCTCCCAATATAGCGGTCAGAGTGAATCTATTAAAATGTGTATCAGATGAGATCACTTCCTTATTTCAAATAATGAAGTAGTTCCCCACTTCCCTCTGAATACAAACCAAAGTCTGTCAAAAGTATACGCATCCTGGGACGCCTGGGTGGCTCAGTTGGTTGAGCAGCTGCCTTCGGCTCAGGTCATGATCCCAGTGTCCTGGGATCGCGTCCCATATTGGGCTCCTTGCTCAGCAGGGAGCCTGCTTCTCCCTCTGCCTCTGCCGGCCCGTTCTGTCTGCCTGTGCTCGCTCTCTCCCTCTCTCTCTCTGATAAATAAATAAAATCTTTAAAAAATATATATATATATTAAAAAAAAAAAAGTATACGCATCCTGCCTTCCTCCCCCATACACAGACACACACACACATACACACACACAGTCCCTTTTACTTCATCTCTTTTCTTCCCCTCACTCAATCTGCTCCAGCGGTGCCCAGAATACTTTCCCTTCAAACACCTTCATAGCTTCAGTCTTCACTTCATTCAGGTATTTGCTACAACACTATTTTCTCAGCGGGGCCTTCTAAGAACTACTTATTTCAGGGGCGCCAGCGCGGCTCAGTCCTTAAGCGTCTGCCTTCGGCTCAGGTCATGATCCCAGGGTCCTGGGATCGAGTCCTGCATCCTGCCGAGCAGGGAGCCTGATTCTCCCTCTCCCACTCCCCATGCTTGTGTTCCCTCTCTCGCTGGGGCTCTCTGTGTCAAATAAATACATAAAATCTTTTAAAATAAAATAAAAATTAAAAAAATAAAAGAAAGATAAAAGAAAAATAAAAATAAATGAAATTACCCCCTCCCTCCAGTTTGTTTTCTTCTTTGGCACACACGTCCCCAGTATTGCTACTCTACATGTATTTACTTAACAATCCTAGTTACTCCTCTGCAGTGTGATGCAAGTTCTGGGACTACAGAGTTGTTTTTTTTTTTTTTTTTTAACATTTTAGCTTGCAGAATTGTTTAAAAGATTGAGGAAATAACACCATCTGAAGGTGGCAGCGGTCTCCTACACACTCATCTCTATGATGTCAAATTAGTATTTAAGTCCCAGTTTAAACCACTCCTTAAAATACAAGGAGGCCAGTGTCTAAAACACTGCAAACATCAGGGTTTAAAATGTAGAGGACCAGGGTTTTTTATCTGTTTTGCCCACTGCTGTATTCCCAGGGCTAGAGTAGTGTCTCACACATAGAAGGAACACGACACATATCCGGGAAGGAATTAGTTTTCATATACTGAACACCTACTATCTTTCACTCTGCTAAAATCTAGAATTTTTACATACTGCACACCTACGGTCATTCTGCTAGAATCTAGACCTGCGAACATCAGTATCTTTGCTTCCACTGAGCTGATGGCCCAATGTGAAGAGAGATGCACAGATGCGTGTTGGGGATGGGAGTAGTGCTAAGTGGTGCGTCGTTGAAGGACTGTGGACACACACAGAAGGACTCTTGCCTGGGGGAATCAGAAAAGGCTTTCTAAAGGAGAGGGCAGGTGAACAGGGCCTTGCAGCTTGAACAGTTCGCGGGTTTGGTTGTTTTAAGATAAGGCTCGCTGCTCTAATACACAAATCTGTATGTCTTAGTGATCCACTGCAATAGATGTTTATTTCTTACCTGCTTAGTGCTAAATCCTAGGCTAAGTTTGGAGGGAATCTTTCTTCCAAGTGGGGATAAATGAGCGGGGCTTCTCCCATCTTGGGACTCAGCCTTCTCCACTTGAAGGCTTCCAAGGTCACTGCAGAAGGAAATCTGAAGGGTCGTGTGTACAAGGTTTCCATAGCCCTGGTCTGAAAGTGGTACACAGTCATTTCTATATTCCGCTGACCAGAATTCAGTCACACGGCCACAACCCACTGCAAGAGAGGTCTCTGTGCCCCAGAAGGAGGAGAAAAGGAGCTTAGTGGACAGCCAACAATCTGTTATTCCAGGTATGATAAAAATGTGGGAGGGTCTGGGGACCACTTCCGTGGGAAACCAGTGGATATGAAGGAAGTGGCTAGTGATAAAGCTAGAAAGGTAGCCAGGACTCACCTATGAAGGGCTTCCCATGAAAAAGACACTGGGCTTGAATCCTGGAGCCACTGAAGACTGAACTACCTATTCTCAATCCTATCTTCATAGCACTGAGATTGGCAAGATGGCCTTTCTGGAACCAAAAGAAAAGAATAAATCCGGTAGGAGTTGTAGATGGAAGAAATAGGGAGAGGAAAAGGGAAGAGAAGAGGGATTAACTCCTACCACAAGAGCTCAGCCCTTCCAATCAACCGTTCCCATCTTTTTAATTACTGTCTGGCATAATGACCGTTCTCCACTCCTCGCCCCCATCACCCCCATGCCATGCTTATTTCATTAAGTAATCACAGGGGCAGATGCCATCACCTGACTCCTTATGACATATGGGGTGCTAGTTCTGCTCCCCATAGCATTATCTTTTCAGAACAGTGAGACGCTGACTGTATTTCCCACAACATCACACTACTCTCAGTGATGTGTCTTTCTTTTTTATTTTATTTTATTTATTTATTTGACAGAGAGAGAGAGAGAGAGATCACAAGTAGACCAAGAGGCAGGCAGAGAGAGAGGAGGAAGCAGGCTCCCTGGTGAGCAGAGAGCCCGATGCGGGGCTCCATCCCAGGACCCTGAGATCATGACCTGAGCCGAAAGCAGAGGCTTAACCCACTGAGCCACCCAGGCACCCCTGTGATGCATCTTTCAAGCACACTTTCAGTCCCAGTCCACTCTGACACTCTTTATAACTCCTGTCCTTAAAAAATCCCCCCAACTGTTTCAATGGCAAAAACAAACAAAAAATCTAAAAAGTTAAAACACACATACATACACTCACAAGGATCATAAGCCTGTTGGTCACAATGCCTGAAAATTGTTATTTATAATTTTTCTTTGGGTCCAGAACAACTTTGGGTAGCTGAAAAGCCTCCATTACCATTCTAATCTTTGGCTACCATCCAGACCCTTCTGTTCCACTGCTGACGGGGGCCCAGTGTGTGTGTGTGGCGGGGGGGCAGTGAGCCATCCCTCAGTGTCCTCTTTCTCATACCAGGAGGCTTCTAAGGACCCCTCCACCTCTAATTTATAAGTCAAAGTAAACACTTCAGACAGATGAGTTGAAACCATGCGGTGCAAGGCCTTCTGGGACAGAGGCCAGGGCAGGGCAGGAGGGGCCTGGATTGCCGTGGGATAGGAGGGCTGTGCCAAAGGCAGTCTTTGCCACCCTGCTCCTTTCCAGAGGCTCTCAGTGGCAGAAGGGAGTCAGCTCACCTGGTCTGAGACCAGACCTGAAAACCACCTGCCCAATTTCAAAAAAGCCTAATTGCTAGGGGTGCCTGGGTGGCTCAGTGGGTTAAAGCCTCTGCCTTTGGCTCAGGTCATGATCTCAAGGTCCTGGGATCAAGCCCCGCTTGGAGCTCTCTGCTCAGCAGGGAGCCTGCTTCCTCTCTCTCTGCCTGCCTCTCTGCCTATTTGTGTTGTCTTTCTGTCAAATAAATAAATAAAATCTTTAAAAAAAAAAAGCCTAATTGCTGACTTTTCTTGTAATATCAGACCCAACATCATCTTTATGTATGTATTTTTAAAGATTGATTGATTGATGAGAGAGAGAGCGAGAGAGAGAGCAGCAGCGCAAGCAGGGGGAGCTGCAGAGGAAGAGGGAGAAGCAGGCTCCCCACTGAGCCAGATTCGAGCAGATCCTAAGACCCTGAGATCATGACCTGAGCCAAAATCAACAGCCCGTTTTTAGGTATGAGTGGATATGACATCAAAGACTATTTATTTTAAAAAGCTTTTTTTTTTTTTTAAAGATTTTATTTATTTATCAGAGAGAGAGAGAGCGAGAGCGAGCACAGGCAGACAGAATGGCAGGCAGAGGCAGAGGGAGAAGCAGGCTCCCTGCCGAGCAAGGAGCCCGAAGTGGGACTCGATCCCAGGACGCTGGGATCATGACCTGAGCCGAACGCAGCTGCTTAACCAACTGAGCCACCCAGGCGTCCCTATTTTAGAAGCTCTTAATGATTATTATCAAATTGCCCTTCAGAAACAAAGCACTAATTTATAGTCCCATCAACCGTGTATGAGTTGCCCATCTTCACCAGCATTAGACAGCACTGTTTGTTTTTTGAGTTTTCCACCAACGTGGGTCTCAAACTCCTGACATCAAGATCAAGAGTCACATGCTCTAGGAACTAAACCAGCCAGGGGCCCCAGAAGATTACCACTTTTAAAAATCTTTACTAATTTGATCATTCTGCTTTACCATTACCATTGACATCCTCATGACGCAGAGAAGGGAAAAGGATTTTTTATGGAGGTGAGAAGAACCTAGGAGATGGGGAGTTGTGGCTTCTAGAGCATGACCTAAGCACACAATCAGTAAATGTCTGCATGGGTAGTAGTATGAGAGCTTTCTGAGCAGAGCTGCTTTTGGATGGCAGCTACATGGCTGGAGTAGGGTGCCGGTCCATAGTCCATAGGGCTGATAAGCTACCTGACAATCAGCCAATAGTGAGACCTCGGGCTCAGGTTCCTTTACATGAAATGGTGATGCAGACGCTTCAAGCTGTGCATACCACAGGTTGACCGGTGACAAGGAAAGAAGAAAATGTGCCTAAGAGTCCCTTGGAAACCACGAAAACACTATATATATGCATGGGACTGTAATTCCTGCTGTCACTGACCACAGTGAATGATCCTATTATTGCTGATCTTAAACATATTGTATCATTTTCAGACAAATGATCTCATAATCCCTAGTCAACTACAAGTCTTCCCTCTGCAGCCCAGCAGGATTAGACCAACATCCTGGAGATCTGCTCCACTCTTGGGGTGAGAGAGAGAGGGCTCAGAGGCACTTCCCAACCACCCAGGATCTCACAGCTTCAGGAAAGCACTCTGCGGGCCTGAAACGGATACGTTTACAAAGCAGTCAAGGGCGTTAGAGGATGACCTGTGTGCACTCTCATCCCTGGGGCCTGAAAGCTATCTACCAATGGAGTCAGGGACCAGGTCCCACCCAAGACTTGGGAGGGCAGGGCTGGGGTGAGCTCAGATAGGGCCAGATTTGAGGTCTCTCTCAGGTAATTCTGTCTCTAAGAGGCCTCCACGGACCCTGTTCTCATTCGGACCCAACTACCTTATCACCCCTTGAATCCCAAGTGTCTCTTGCCTTTAGGAGCACCTGGCCGCAGGCCACTATTGATCTTGGGTTTGTAAGTTCGGCCCCATGTTGGGTATAGCGATGACTTTAAAATCTAAACCAAGGGCGCCTGGGTGGCTCAGTGGGTTAGGGCCTCTGCCTTTGGCTCGGGTCATGGTCCCGGGGTCCTGGGATGGAGTCCTGCATCGGACTTTCTGCTCAGCGGGGAGCCTGCTTCCCTTCCTCTCTCTCTGCCCACCTCTCTGCCTACTTGTGATCTGTCAAATAAATAAATAAAATCTAAAAAAAAAAAAAATCTAAACCAGAAAAAGAAGGGCGCCTGGGTGGCTCAGTCAGTTAGGCGTCTGCCTTCGGCTGGGGTCATGATCTTAGCGTCCTGGGATAGGGTCCCGCATGGGGCTCCCTGCTAAGCAGGGAGTCTGCTCCACCCCTCCTGCCCCTGCTTGTGCTCCCTCCTCCTGCCTCAAATTAAATTAAATTTTAAAAACAAAAGAAAGAAATGGCTCCTGCTGTTAAAGAGTTACATAGTAAGGAGAGATGGTGTTGGCCAGAAAGCCCAACAGGCCTGGGTTAAATCTTGGCGCTATCACTTGTTCACTAGGGGACTGACTCTGTCCCTCATCTACAAAATGGGGACAATACTACCTACCTTATAAGAATGTTATATTCAGGGCACCTGCGTGGCTCAGTGGGTTAAGCCGCTGCCTTCGGCTCAGGTCATGATCTCAGGGTCCTGGGATCGAGTCCCACATCGGGCTCTCTGCTCAGCAGGGAGCCTGCTTCCTCCTCTCTCTCTCTGCCTGCCTCTCTGCCTACTTGTGATCTCTCTCTGTCAAATAAATAAATAAAATCTTAAAAAAAAAAAAAAAAAAAGAATGTTATATTCAAAGGCCTAGAAGGCCTCGCCTCAGGGCCCTCCTCAAAGGTGCTTTATACTTGGCGGAGGATGGTAGGAAGCTGTGGTTTGCCCGGAATCCCCAGTGAAATTGTAGAGAATGACAAAGGCCTGGGAAAGACTGGCAAGGAGAGCACGGGGCTTAGGGCTTTCGGATTTGATGCAAAAGATAACCAGGGCCAGGCAGGCCAGAGACAGGGTTCTGGTGGCAGTCGGCTCTCGGCAGCTGGAGCACAGCCCAGGAAATCGGGAGGTGGGAGGGTCTGGGAAATCCCAGGAGGGAGCTTGGGGCAAGGATTCCCAGCTGCTCTCGGCAGGCTGCAGAAACTAGTTCGACCCTGCGATTTACCATTTGTGAGCTTTCATTAGCATTTGAAGGAAGAGTGCACAGAATGCCGGCTGAGCCTTTACAGCTGCACAAAAGCTAGCCAGCTGGCCGTGGGGGCGGGGAGCGTGAGGGCTCTGTGAGCAGCCGGGTTTCCTGGATCCAGACCCATCTTGTGTACCAGGCTCCACAAGGCCGAGTCTCTTTCTATCCCGGTACATACAAAGTCCCATCTAGTTACAAAACTCCCCAAGTTCTCAGCTACCTCAACGATCGATCCTATATAGAAAGCATAGAGATTTTGTAAAGAAAAAACAAAACAAAACAAAACATTGTAATAGGAATGTGTGACATGTTGAATTATTTATTTTTGATTTTTATATATGGAATGCTTAACGCATTAGCCTGTCTTCCTATCACAGAGGCCTATCACGCTAAACTCCTCTGTATCATTCAGATTTTTAGTATATATTCTGCTGAAGTGAGCACATGTTGAATTATTAACTCACTTTAATTATTTCTTATGAAATAGAGACCTGTATTGCCCTTGGGTTAGAAATAACATGTTTCAGAAGCACGTTCAGACATAGATTCCAAACTCCTAACCTTACAGGGGCCGCATTCCTTGAACCACTATGTGCCTGAGTTACCAGAAGCTTCCCTGAATGTTTGCACTCTAAGAAGAAATTTGATATTTATTTATTAGGAAAAAAACAAAATCAGGCCAATATTTGGCTTTGGAGCCCAGGGTGGCAAGCAGCTGTGTCCAGGGATTCAGTCTTGGTTCTCAAAGGCACTGCATCTGAGACTGTCTTGTCTTCCTCCTCTGAAAGGGGGAAAGATAGAATGGAAGAGCTTGGAGTTTAAAGCACAAAGAATCCCAGCTTTGTCCTGCCAGCTCTGCTGCCCTGTTCTATACAGCCACAGTTCAGCCTCGTCATTCTGAAATGAAACTCACTTTAGACATGCAAATGACTCACCCTGGAGAATGGGATCATAGGGTCTCACAAGTCGAACTGTGGCTTTGAAGACTACTTGGGAGCCTGCTGTGTTCTGCCAGGAATACCTCCCGGAGTTGCTGTTGGAGCTAAAGGAGATCAGGACTACAAATGGGTTTGGAAAAGCAGAAAGGACTAAAGGACCACTCGGTTTTATAAAAGCGCTGAGTCCTGAATAAGTTGCAGGCCATTGATCCAGTCCATGCAATAGACAATATTTCACAAGGACTCTCTTCTGTTGCCCAGGGTGGACACAGTCTTGGTCTAGGGCCGCTTCTGTTCCTGAAATCTGATTTCCAGTCTTTCTCTACTCCTCTCCCCTTGTCCCCTGCCCCCTCCACTGACTGGGCCCTCTCATGGATGTGATCCTCTGTCGGGTTTAGCCGAGGGCATTGGAGCAGCATGGGCCAAGAGAAAAAGAAGCCTGTACCCCCCAGCAGTAAAGCTTGAGCACGCAGATTAAAAGCATCCAAGGCAAGACAAGGTGAAAATGAGGTGAGGTGGAGGAGCCCACAGAGGCGGAAGCTGTGAAGACAAGGGAGGAGAAGCCCAAGGTTTAATACACCACAGAAGGGCCCACTGCAAAGTCCTTATTGCTCAGAGAGCAGCAGTCATGCCCGCCCCCTCCGCCAGCCTTCAAAGCAGCCGCTGGCTTGTCAGATGCTAAAATCCCTCCTTCCAGGATGCGTCATTTCCATTTCCAAAGGGACTTTGCATTTCAGAAAAACTGTGCTAGACTAAATAACTTGAGAGGTAACATGGTCTCATTGGTTAAGAGTTAGGACTCCCCAGGGCAAAAGTGCTTGCGTTTGAATATTTGCCACTTAATGAGGGTTGTGATCTTGGACAAGGCAATTAACCTCTCTGTGCCTGAGTTTTTCTTTTCTGTACAGCAGGGATAATAGTAATAGCTCCTGGTTCTTAGATTATTGTACAAACTACAGGTATTAGTCTTTGTAAAGTGTTCAGAACATGTTCTGAGACATAGCTTCTTTAAGGTTTAAAAAAATATACACACACACACACACACACACATATGTATATGTATATATGGGGCACCTGGGTGGCTCAGTCATTAAGCATCTGCCTTCAGCTTAGGTCATGATCCCAGGGTCCTGGGATCAAGTCCAGACTCAGGGCTTCTTGCTCAGCGGGGAACCTGCTTCTCCCTCTTCCTCTGCTGCTGCTCTCCCTGCTTGTGCGCTCTCTCTGTAAAATAAATAAAATCTTTAAAAATATATTTATATACGGGGAGCCTGGGTGGCTCAGTGGGTTAAAGCCTCTGCTTTCGGCTCAGGTCATGGTCCCGGGGTCCTGGGATCGAGCCCCGCATCAGGCTCTCTGCTTCGGCGGGGAGCCTGCTTCCTCCTCTCTCTCTCTGCCTACATCTCTCCTGCTTGTTATCTCTGTCTGTCAAATAAATAAATAAAATCTTAACTATATATATATATATATATATATATATATATATATATATATATTTATATACATACATACATGATCACTTTATGACTACATCTCCCTGACTAGAAGTAAGTTCTGAGACCAGGGGTGCTGTCTTGTATACCCAGGGATCAGCTCGCACTGAATATGGTAAGCACTCAACTCTTTGGACAAGAGAACCTCCAGACCTTTCCTAGACTCCAGCTACAGAAAAGGATGACTGGGACCCCAGGTGCCCTTACCCAAGAAGTAAAAGGCCCCCTGCTAGCACTCAATAAAGCTGAAGTAACCCCCAAGAGCTATGCCGGGACACAGTTCCCTGTTCTCAGACCCTCGGACTTCTCCTTGTTTTGACCACACAGGATATGGGGCCAAGATCTTATCTGACTGAAGGAAGCACTTGGTCTCTGAGTCAGGCCTCACTACCCAGGTTCAGGTGCCGGCCGAGGAAGAGCAATCAAGAACAATCCGCAGCCCAGACAGCTCAGTAGCCTGTGGGCAGAGGGCCAGTCTCCCTCCCCGACTCCCCAGGCACCTGGACCCTTCTTCAGAAGTTTGGGCTGGATGCATCTCTACATAGCCACACCCCAGCCCAAAGTTTCTTACTGAAAATGTTGACATCTCCCCTGTGGCTTACAAGGTGATCCGCACTTGCTAGGCCCCTGCTTGGGCGCCTCTCCAAAGGACACTCTAGTTAGGCCCACAGGGAAGTGAATCTGAGTCACCTTTGATGTCAACTCTTCTCTGTTGTATGTGGTGCTGAGAAAGGATACAGTTGACCTTTAAACACCACAGGTTTGAACTGTGCCGGTCCACTTATACACACATATTCTTTTTTAAGATTTTATTTATTTATTTGACAGAGAGAGACACAGCGAGAGAAGGAATATAGCCGGGAAAGTGGGAGAGGGAGAGGGAGAAGCAGGCTTCCCGTGGAGCAGGGAGCCTGATGCGGGGCTCGATGCCAGGACCCTGGGATCATGACCTGAGCTGAAGGCAGACTCTCTAACCAACTGAGCCACTTAGGCGCCACCACACATTTTGTGATATTTTTTTTTATAAAGCATAGCACTGTAAATCTATTTTCCCCTTCTTATGATTTTCTTAACATTTTCTTAGCTTTATTGTAAAAATACAGTATATAATACATATAACATAGAAAATATGTGTTACTTGATTTTTTATGTTATTGGTAAGACTTCCAGTCAACAGTAGGCTATTAATAGTTATGTTTTGGGAGAGCCAGAAGTTATTCGTGGATTTTTGACTATGTGGGGGATGAGGGTTTTTGCCCCAAACCCTCACATTGTTCAAGGGTTAAATGTAAATATTAACAATTAAATGTTCCACTGATTTTTAAGATTTATTCCAGGGGTGCCTGGGTGGCTCATCACGTAAGTGTCTGCTTTCGATTTAGGTCATGATCTCAAGGTCCTGGGATCAAGCCGCAGGTCAGGTTCTTTGCTTCTCCATCTCCGTCTGTGCCTACTGCCCACCACCCCAGCTCATGCTCGCATTTTCTCTCTCTCTAATAAATAAATAAAATCTTTTTTAAAATGTAAGATTTATTCCAATTTCATAGGTGCTAGAATATGGAAATCTGCCTCTCAGAATTGATGAAAACAGTACCGTTACTACATACATACAAACAGCAGGAGGAAAAGACAAGAGAACACTCACACTCTACCAACAAATCCAGCCACCAGAGCCTCAGACCTCCCTCTGCTAACAACGGGTGAGCTGCCTGTGCTCCCACCTGAGCCAACCCCGCACATGCGCACTGGGTCCCCGCCTCTCTCAACAACAGAACCATCACTCCTGTGGTCCTCATTCCTCTTCACTGCGTGAATAATAGTTTCCTCTTAGCTAGTTCATTTCCAGTGCCTAACATTCAGGTTCATTTCTTAAACTATTTATTTATTTATTTAAGTAATCACTACACCCAAGTCCATTTTTAAAGTATTTATTTATTTAAGTAATCACTACACCCAAGGTGGGGCTCGAATTCACGACCCGGAGATCAAGAGTCATGGCTCCTCCAGCTGAGTTGGCCAGGCGCCCCCTTCCAATTCCTTAACTGCACTCTACAGAAAATTCCTTAAAAGAGAGGTCTTCTCTTGTCATCTCCTCATCCTCTCTTCCCACATTTTCCCTTGAACCCCGATGGTGATGGGAACACCAGGCTTCCATTTCCACCACTCCATCTAAACAGGTTTCTGTGAAGGTCCCCAGTGATCTTCCATTGCCAAATCCAAGGATCAGCCTGACTCCTTAGCTTATTTCCCTTTAAGCAGCAACTGATTTCCAAGATACTGAGCTCTCCTGGTTCTCCTCCTCCTCCAAACCCCGTCCTGCCCTGACAACCAGACCTGTACCCTGCCTGCCCCCACTCCCCGGGTGATTTCACCCAGTCCCATGGCTTTAATTATCTGTCTTAGTTTAATAACTACTGTCCCCAGCTCTGGCCTCTCCCTTGAACTCAGGGTTCATGTGTCCTAACAGCCATCTCAAATTAATATGTCCAAAATCAAATTTTTTAAAATTCCAACTTCAAGAAGTCCTCTTGTCTTAAAAAATGGCAGTTTTCCCAGTTAGTCTCGCCCAAATCATCGGAATCTGAATCATCCTCGACTACTCACTCTCTCATCCATGTAACCCATTAGCAAATTGTTACGGACTTCAAAATATCTCTAGAATAAGATCATCACACAGTTTCTGCTTGCTACCCCCCTGGCCCCAACTATCAATTCTCCATTACCTGGGCTCTTGCAGTAGTCTCTTACTGGTTTCCCTAGGCCCCTCTATCTCCTGAGTTCCATCCCAAAGCGATCCTTAAAAGCTACACTATACCAGACCCTGGCACATCTCTGCTCCTACTGTCTGAGGCTACCACCCCAGGTGGAAGAAAAGCCAAACCTTCCCTGGCCCCTTTGGGTTCCCCTTTCTCCTGCTTGCTCTGCTCCAGTCGCCTTGGCTTCCTGGCTGTTTCTAGAAAGCCCTGAGTACTCTCCCACTTCAGACAGTTTCTTCTGCCCCCAGTCATCTTCCCCTCTCCTCCTCCCCTCCTTCAGGTATTGGCTCCTTGTCCCTCCAGCAGAGCATCCCCCCTCCCCAGAATAGCCTTTCCCAACATCATTCTCCCCCTTTCCCTGCTTTCTTTCCCTTCACAGGTCCCTCACATTTTGTTTATCTATTTTATTTTCCTTGGCTGTATCTGTGGCTCTCATTTAAATGTGAGCTTCGTGAAGTCAGGATTTTATTCACTGCTGTGTCCTCAGCACCTCAGATCCCGTCTGGCATGTGGAAGGCACCCTGTGAAGATTTATGGAGTGACTTCTGGTGCTGAAGGAAACTTTGTGCAGAAGAGTTAAGAGCATGACCATTTTTCCTACAGTCTTCTATGATAAGGTCACTGGGAGTTAAAAGAAAGATACATGCTTAAGTGTTTCTTGGAAATTGCCGGAAAACATGGAAAAGAGCTAGCTGCCTTATTACTCTTACAGAAGGATCGCTTCTGAAGGCATCTGTCTATCTGTTCATGGCCTGAGAGTGCTTGTGCAACTGGGGAGTCTGCCAGGCTTCCCTTGGGTCACTTAAATAACCCAGCTGCTGTCATTTGCCAAGGATCTCCTCATTCTTCTTGCTCACCCCAACCCCTGCCCTCTTCATCTCACTGCCTGTAGGGGCCTGACTATCCTCACGCAACTTGCCTCTCAAATGTCCCATCGGTTTTCCCTCTATGCACCCTCAGCTCTTTCTTCAGAACTTCTTAAGCCACTGATAAGCTATATGGCACACATCTGTGTCCCCATCTGCCCCTGTCTATCCCCTCCCCACCAACCACCCCCTGCCTCAAGACTGTGAAGCATCTGAAGGCTGGGCTTGTGTCTCACTCATGTTTGTATCCCTACAGTCCCCGGCACATCGTAGGTATTCAAGAACTCTTTGCTGAATGACTGAATGAACTCTCCATTTTCAACATTCTGGGTTTTTCACAGTTTCCACAACACACATTGAGCTCATTGTTGGCAAATTTATATGCCCTCCAAACAGCATTCCCCACCCCCTCATTTTTACATACGTGCACGGACCCCCCCACCCCCAACGCGCGCGCCTATCCTTCAGTAGCTAACTCTTAGTTAAGCAAAATATTTTAGCTCAAAAAACATTCACTGTCAGGGCACCTGGCTGGCTCAGTCAGCAATTCTTGATTTCAGGAGTTCGAGCCCCATGTTGGGTGTAGAGACTACTTACTTAAATAAATAAAACTTAAAAAAAAAAAAAGATTTAAGAGAAAAAACATTTACTATCTTACTATTACTATTTACATTGTTCTAGTATTATACTCAGTGGTTAATAAAGATGAGCTGGTGGTTTGTTTTTTGGCTCAAGGTCTACCAAACATCATTTTCTTCCTGAGGCCTTTCTTTCTAGTTCTAAGCAATGCACATCTGCCCCTTGCCAGATGGTGCCCAGCATGGAGAACTGGTTTCAGCAAGAGGCAGTACGAGCTGGGCGACCCCAGTTTCCTGGTTCAAACCCAGGTTCTCCTACTTACTAGCTGTCTGGCCTTGGCAGGTAGTCTCTTCATATCTGAGCATCTGTCCCCTCACCTTTAATACAGACTTAATAAGAACCTCCTTCTGAGGACTGTGGGGAAGATTACATGAGACACCCAATCTGAATAAAGCACGTAGATCATGAGCAAGAAATGATAGCTGTTATTATCTCACAATTCAAGCCTCTGATATGATTAATCACTTCATGAAATATTGTGCTATATTTTCTAATTCTGCCACATAGGTAAATTCTTTTTTAATTTTAAGATTTTATTTATTTATTTAACAGATTGAGAAAGAGAGAGAGAGATCACAAGTAGGCAGAGAGGCAGACAGAGAGAGAGGGGGAAGCAGGCTCCCTGCTGAGCAGAGAGCCCAGTATGGGACTCCATCTCAGAACCCTGAGACCATGACCTGAGCTGAAGGCAGACCCCTAACCCACTGAGCCACCCAGGCGCCCCACGTAAATTATCTCTAATAATTATCTCTAATAATGACAGGTCATGTTCCTGGAAGGTATGGGTCATGAACAAATAGCAGGCCTAGAATAAACATGGAGGGATTAAGTTGTTCCAATTAGATGAGTTAATTCATGGGCTCCTGAGGCTGTTTTGTTTTTTACTACTTGGTAGGTCTTTTTCTCAAACTGGGGTTAGGGAGGAGGGGCGGGTCTTTCCTCTATGATTCTGTGTACACATGATGATATGTACACAGAAGTCACCCTGGCTGATGGCAGGGTATATATAGCGTGGGGGACTGCGTGGAAACACGTTGGCCCAGCGCTGCCCCTCTTCCTCCTCCTCAGCCAGAATGACCCACTGAAAGCCAGGTTCCCCGGGTGTCCCCCTACACAGAGCTGTGGCCCTCTGTTTGGACACTGGCTCTGCTGTGTCCTCAGCACCTCAGACCCCGTCCTGCTTTGGTAAGCTGTTTCACCTCCATTTCCGTATTTGCCGAGGGAAGATGGTGGTAGTAGTGCTACCTTGTAGGGTTACCATAGAAGTGGAACGTTAAGTACCTGGTACACAGTTAAGGGCCCAGTACGTGGCTATTACCTTTATGACAACATCTTTACTCACTGACTCCAGTTCTGGGGCAGGTCTTACGAGTAGGCCACCGGTGGACCTGCTGGAACACAGCCAGACCTCAGAAGGGACCTTTTGGAGGGTCACATGGAGGTTTTATCACTATGGAAGCTTGTTCCTGCCCCCACACCAGGAGCCTCCTCCCATCCCAAAAGAGTGCCCAGACAGCCCTAAATACGCCTCCATCAGGGAGCAGCTGGGTCACCAGGAAATGCCAGATTCCTTATTGCTCTTATTTTCTTTGTATTCTTCAAATGAACCTGGCATGAGAATCAAAATTTTGGAGTAGTGGGAGTTCTTGGGGCAGGATCTCTGAGAAGTATTGAAGGCACAGGCTTTGGGGTCCAACTGAAGCTAGGCTGGGAACCTGGCACTGACCCTTAGCGGGGGGCGGGTGGAGTGGGGGGAACACCTGGGAGCAAGGACCCGAGCTCTCTGGCTCTTGCTGCTCAGACTTGGAGTTCATTAGACATGCAAAATCTCAGGCCCCACTCCAGACCTACCACACCAGGATGTGGCTTTTAACAAGATCCACAGGCAGTCCACAGGACTCTAAAGTTGGAGCAGGGGTGATGGAACCCCTCACTCTTCCTGATAAATGAATGAGTGGATCAGGTCCAGGACTGTTTCCTACTTATTCTCTGTAGCACACCCAGGATGGCCATAGTGTGTAAAACAAGGTGCTCAATGACAGTAAATCAACGACCTTATCCTGTCCCACTTCTTCATGTCACAGATGAAGAAATTAATGCTTACAGCCCTTAACGTTATCTGCCTATGGCACCCACAACTGTATGTTCCCCAGCTCTGGGCGCTATAGGTGCCATCTCCTCTATTGACGTGTTTATTTCCCGCCCCACCCCCATATCTAAAGCCATCCAGAAGACTGTCCTGAATTGGAGATAGAGTGACTGCTTTTGTTTTTCAGAACTAACCTATTGAGAATGAACCCATCTGCCACACAGGTTGCTTTCCGTAGTTATGACAGGGGTTTTGTTAGTGCTGCCTACTTATTTATTTTATATGTGTTTATTCTGGTGTGTATATATATATATGTATTTCTTTTTTTTTTTCCCCCATCTAATGGAACAGTATGTCTACCACTGTTGTTTCTAAAACAGCTGGATATCTGATCTCTTGGCTTAGCTTTGCTAAGATCCCATTGTCTTCTAATTTATCTTTAGGTTACTGTTATCCCTACTGTTAGTCCTCAGGTCTATCTTTGTAGAACAGCGTGAATCTGTTTTTTCACTCACACAAAATAAGAAAAACCCCACAACCAACACTGCTAATACTAGTAAGCCCAATGCCCACTTAATCTTCAAATGTGGCACCAGAAGAAAGTGGTTTCTCCCTGTTATATACCCAGATATTTGGGAGATCTCTTTTTTTTGCAGCATATTATTGAATTCAGTCAACAGATTTCTTATATTATCTCGCTAAATTAAAAATAAATCACTTCCTTGTTTCTTTAACTACATTAGGGGACCCAGAGGGAGAATAAAACATGGTGGGGGTGGGGGTGGGGAACAGGGAAGGGAAGCATCTGAGGAAGAAGGCAGATGGGAAAGAGGAAGAAGACACGGTGAGAAGTGGATAAGCAGAATACAAGGGAAAAGGCAATGAATGCAAAGATGTAAAAAAGTACAAGATTCTTTTTATAAAATTATTTAACCATGTACACTACCGGCAAAAAGCCTGGAAGGAAATAGCAAGATGATAGCTGTGGTTGCGGTAAGACTGGATTATTGTCCTTTATTCTTCCTGCTGCATTAAACTTAACGGTGCTCTGGGCCCTATTGATGTTGGATGTGGCCAGATGACTGCCTTTGGCCAATGGAATGTGGGTGGTGATAACAGTATGCTAGCTTCAAGTGAAGACCTTAAGAGGCATCATATTTTTCTGCTCGCCCTTTCACATTCTTGTGATCGATCATGGAAAAAAAAAAAAAAAAAAAAATCTCCCAGGAGCTGCTGGCCTGAAGAAGATGAGCTAATTAGATGGGCTAATTCCCAAGCATTTTCTCTCCTGTTCCTCTTTCTGCAGTGTTAACAAATAGGTTCACATTTCTGTTGCCTTAACACATATTCTTAGTGTTTTGAAAGAGCAACTATTTCTGAGGTTGTGTTTGAGGACCTGATTACATCACTCGCAAAGGCAAGCTCAGGGAGCCTGGGAGATGTTCACCAGTTTGACAGAATTAACAAAGGTAATTCTCTGTCGAGGGGTAATTCTCTAAGAACTGCTTCTTTTCCAATCAGCCTCCGGTCAGAGTCATTTTTTTTGCTTTATTGAGTTTTCTCATTCATTATGGGCCATAGTGGTGAGAGAATAAAATAAAAGGGGAAGCAAAGGAACCATCAAGGGACGGGATGGAGGAAGCAGATGGGGATGAAGAAAAGGAATCAGAAAGCAGAAACTGAGGAGGAGGGGAGAAGTGGGAAAGAGGCCGTGGTTAACTAGGAGGAGCGGGAGCTGCAGGCAGGACGAGCCATAGAGGCTCCAGATGTCTGGTGGATTGGCTGTTCACTGTCCACACCTGTCATAAGCCAGTGCCACAAAGCCAGACCTGCCCTGACTTTCCACCCTGACCTACCAGCCCCTCCCTGATCATGGCTCATAGCTTTGTTTCTTGTCTCCCTGCCCCCCTCCAAAATCCTCTCCAGCTCTTCTCAGTCCTTCCAAATTCTGACTACCCTTCAAGGCCCCACTCCTCTACTGCTCCCTGGAGCATCCCCAGCCCACCAATGTGTCCTTCTCTGAACTCCGGGCTAGATCTCTTCCCTGAGTCTCCAGACTCATGACTCTGATCTCCCGCTTGCTGTCTAGCTGTATCTCAAATATGTCTGATACCACAGCCTCCAACAGCAGGCAAGCTCCAGGAGGCCGGGATTTGGGTTTGTTTGTTCACTGCTGTATCCCAGTGTCTAGAAGATGCTCGGCACCAAGCAGGCATTCAATAATCATTGGTTGGTTGAAGGGATTTATGAACTATGGTGGGTACAGCAAGGAGCACACACTCGCTTCTACTGTATTGCTTATGATACTTCTTGGCTCTAATGCTCCCCGCTGCCCTGCACAACACCTTGAGGATCAAGGGCCCTGGGCTTTTACCACAAAGCTGTGCACATGGGTGATTTATTCACTGATTGAACAGCCAAGTCCTGCAGCAGAAGAAGCCCATGACTAAAGCTATCTTCCTCCAGTCCTTGGAACCACACGTTAAGTCAAGAAAAGAGCTGCATTCCTAGCCACTAACTTTGAGCCTTGTTGCTATGTCAGTATAATATTTTCTTCTGTGTGTTGGGTTCTCATCATATCTTAATTTTTACGTCTTACCTACACATCTGGATTGGGAACAGGGTCTGAGTCTTATTTCCCTTGCCACCCTTCCTCAGCCCACCAGCTGGCACCGCCTGAGCTCCTAGGAGAAGCTCAGTGCAGGCCTTCTGACTTTGATTAAAGAGAAAGGCTCACAGAGCTGGAGGCCACTGCCTCCTAGGGCCCAAGCCCTCTGCCTCCCTGGGAGACTGGACGCAGGGCCTGTGATGTGCCACGGGTAACTTCACCCTTCCAGCAGCCTTCCTCCCCAGCTGTGCAGCTGCTGTTTATCTGAGCGCCCCAGTTCACAGCAGCAGCAAGACACAACAGGAAGCAAGTGTCGAGAACTGTTCCATCCACCCTAGCTTCCAAGTTTCTCACAGCGTTATCCTTTGACACGAGAGCAGCTACCAGTCAATGATGTGGGCCTCACTGGGAACTTTTTCCCACCCGTTACGGTGGTGGGTGGAGCACTCCCTGTTCTCCCTCTTCTGGCTCATTTGCTCTCTACGTGGAAGTGCTATTGGAATGACTAAGACTCACATCATCGCTACATTAGGAAGCAATTATCTGAAAACAGATTTGTTCCCTGAGTCATCCAGCTTGTTTTGCTGGCGTCTCTCTCTCTCTCTTTTCAAAAAGTCACCCCAGCAGTCAAGAAACCCAAACTTCCCATAGTACCTCCTGTTGTGTTTGTCAGGAGAGAACACATCTGGTTTAGATAGATTAACAGAGTTATTACTTTTGCTTGACTCAGGAAGGCTGCCCTATTCTAATCCTAGATTTATTCTCAAAAGAGGAACGGTTTTCACAATTAATTTGTCTGCCTTTCACTCCTTTGTGTGACAGATGACTAATAATGCTTTCATCAGCTCACCAACTACTTGGCTTGGTTTCTTTTTCTTTCTCTCTCTCTCTCTCTCCCTCCCTCGCTTCTCCCCCATTTTATTTATTTTA
Source organism: Mustela erminea (assembly GCF_009829155.1). Taxonomy (NCBI): domain Eukaryota; kingdom Metazoa; phylum Chordata; class Mammalia; order Carnivora; family Mustelidae; genus Mustela; species Mustela erminea. The sequence goes on from NC_045616.1 coordinate 62,500,457, forward strand.
AAACATTTTTTTCATTAAAAAGTTTTTAATAAAAAGTAATCTCTACACCCACCATGGGGCTCAAACTCACACCCCAAGATCAAGAGTTTCATGCCCCCCGCCCCAACTGGGCCAGCCATGTACTCCTTCCATTTTGCTTTAAAGAGATGAATATTTGGGGGCACCTGGGCGGCTCAGTCATTAAGTGTCTGCCTTCAGCTCAGGTCATGATCCCAGGGTCCTGGGGTTGAGCCGTGCATCGGGCTCCCTGCCCAGTGGGAGTCTGCTTCTCCCTCTCCCACTCCCCCTGCTTGTTTTTCCTCTCAGTGTCTCTCTCTGTCAAATAAATAAACAAAATCTTAAAAAAAAAAAAAGATACGTATATTGTTTTAAAGATATGAATACTTTTGGGACACCTGGGTGGCTCAGTCGATTAAACGTCCGACTCTTGATTTTGGCTCGGGTCATGATCTCAGGGTCATGGGAATGAGACCCACATGGGGCTCCAAACTCAGCATGGAGCCTGCTTGAGATTCTTTCTCCTTCTCCCTCTGCCCCTCCCCCCCCACATGCATGCACACACACACACACACATTGTCTCTTATTCTAAAATAAATAAATCTTAAAAAAATAAAGATATGAATACTTTCATGTTATCTTGATATTCTGAATGAGTTTCCTGTAACAAATCACCACCAACTTGGAGTCTTAAAAAACAACAGAAATATAATCTCTCACAGCTCGGAGGGGGGCAGAAATCTGAAATCAGTAGCACCTGCTGGAAATCAGCATGTCAGCAGGGCCGTGCCCCCTTAGGAGGCTCTGTGGAAGAGTCTACTCCTTGCCTCTTCTAGCTTCTGGTGGTGCCCTCCTCCCCACACTCTCGGTCTCTGCGGTCACATTACCTCCTTCTCTTTTGTGGGAACTTACTCTCCCTGTGTCCCTCTTCATAAGGTCACTAGTGAGGTATTTGGTGCTCACCTGGGTAATCCAGGAAAATTTCTGCACAGCAGGATCCTTCCTTTCTCCTCTCTGCAAAGACTCCTTTTCCTTATAAGGTCACATTTACAGGTTTCAGGGATTAGGATCTGATATCTTTCGGTGGTTATTAAACAGCTGAGTGCATTTTCAATTCCCCCTCCCCACAATGCCCAGAATGTTTTATATCTACAGGAAAAGGCTGGTGGGGGGAAGATAAGGGAAGAAAAAGCAAATCTAAAGGAAGCAGAGGATGGTTAAGAAGTCTTTCCTTGCTTGTTAATTCCTCCCGGTCGTATGCTGGCCCTCTCGGTACCAGTTTCTGCTTCCTTTTTCTTTCTTTCTTCTTCTTCTTCTTTTTTTTTTTTAAGATTTTATTTATTTTGGGGCGCCTGGGTGGCTCAGTGGGTTAAAGCCTCTGCCTTCGGCTCGGGTCATGATCCCAGGGTCCTGGGATTGAGCCCCACATCAGACTCTCTGTCCTCAGGGAGCCTGCTTCCTCTCCTCTCTGCCTGCCTGCCTCTCTGCCTACTTGTGATCTCTGTCTGTCAAATAAATAAATAAAATCTTAAAAAAAAAAAGGAATCACTGCACAGAATCTGAAACAAAGGGAACTGATATACTTCTCAGGCCAGACTATATACCCTTTAAAAAATATATTTAATGCTCTCCTCCTACCCTGAAATGAATTTCATAAATAATATAACTTACCTATTTAAGTTAATTACATTACATATATATTACATATACATATATTACATATATATGCATTAATAATATAACTTATCTACTTAAGATGTCCATCAAATATAAAGGAAAAAGTTTGTCTGTAAACAATTATGTCTAAAAAGAATACAAATTATTAAAGAAAATGATTAAAAATAAAAATAGATGCTTTGGCATATATACAGATACAGAGGCCTACGTTAGAGGACCCCACACATTTATAATCCTGCGGATACACACAAGTGAGAATTATGCCCAACTGAATAAAAAGGGCAGATCCCAGAAGCAGGCAGAGACTATGATTAAATGGCTCCTGAGAAACCGAAGCTACAGGTGCATGTCCGTGTGGCTCTACAGACTGGAAGGGAAGAGAGCAGGGGAAGGGGCTGACTGGAGGTACCTCCAAGGAAGGAAGGGCTGGGGAGTTGGTGAGGAAGAAAGAGGGGCTTTCATGTTTTATTTGCTTGCTCTATCCTTTGTGCCATGAATAAAACTAATATGTTATTCCTTCTGTAATAAAAGATGTAAAAGGAAGGAATGAAAGTGATCAGAGCGGCACCGTGTGCCCCCAGCTCTGTGGGAAATAGCCGGATGGGCAGTGAGGAGCTGAAGGCTTGGGCTGGTTTCCTGACGTAGGCTCACCAGCTCTGGGGAGGAGGCCTTGTTTTCCGCCAAGGTCATTAGCAGGAAGATGGCAATTAGTGGATGCTTGATCTTGAGCAAGGTCACCTGCCAGGTACACTATCCCACGACTGAGGCACTTCTTAACTTATACGTTCACAGTGTTGTTTGTGTTACTGTTACCCCATTCCTGGGTGGAAGCCTTTCCCTGTGGAGCTTGCTGTTGACATCCCACAGGTGGTCCAGCCATCACCCAGGGCTCTCTGATCGCAATTCCGTTGCCCTGTGGCAGTCTTCTGGCCCGACACCTGGAGGCCTTTCCTCTTTGGTCTACTCAAAAGACCAAATGGACAACAAAGCTAAATAGAGCACTTCTCTGCTCAGCAAAATCTGAAAGCTCTGGCAACGTCATTGGATTTAAATTCCTGCGCTACCCCTTAATATTCTCTGATCTCTCCTTTTCTTGTCTGTAAAAGGAGGATAATAATGGGGCCCCTGGGTGGCTCAGTTGGTTAAGTGTCTGCCTTGGGTTCAGGTCATGATCCTAGAGTCTCTGGAATTGAACCCCCTGGAATTGAACCCCATGTCCAGCTCCCTGCTCAGCTGGGGAGTCTACTTCTCCCTCTTCCTCTGCCTATTGTTCCCCCTGCTTGTGCACATGTTCTCTCTGTCAAATAAATAAATAAAATCTTTTTAAAAAAATAATTTGTTTTTTTAGATTTTATTTATTTATTTGTCAGAGAGAGAGAGAGCGCGCACACACAAGTAGGCAGAGTGGCAGGCAGAGTCAGAGAGAGAGAAGCAGGCTCCCCGCTGAACAAGGGGCCGGATGGGGGACTTGATCCCAGGACCCCGGGATCATTACTTGAGCCATCCATGTGCCCCATATATAAAATCTTTAAAAAATGAGGATAGTAATATATTTACTTCATAGGAGTTGTTAGGAGTAATAGATAGTGTATATTAATCACAAATTTTAAAAAAACTGAATAGGGGGGCGCCTGGGTAGCTCAGTGGGTTAAAGCCTCTGCCTTCGGCTCGGGTCATGATCCCAGAGTCCTGGAATCGAGCCCCGCATCGGGCTCTCTGCTGAGCAGGGAACCTGCTTCCTTCTCTCTCTGCCTGTCTCTCTGCCTACTTGTGATCTCTGTCAAATAAATAAATAAAATCTTAAAAAAATAAACAACAAAACTGAATAGGGATTTCAGGGCTGCCCATCAGGAAGAAGACAGCATCTGGAGTCTGAGTTCAGCCACGTTAACTGCCTGCTAAACCAAACATCGGGAATCTTCAGGGGAACATAACAGACACCTAATTTACAGTTCAGAATTGTATTAGTCTGGGTTCTCCAGAGAAATAGAACCAATAGGAAAGATAATAAGGAACAGATTCAACAATGACGGAGGCCGAAAAGTCCCAAGACCTGCGGTCAGCAAGGTGTAGATCCGGGAGAGCTGAGGGTGTTGTTCTAGTCTGAGTTCGAAGACCTGAGACCCGGGGAAGCCAGTGACCTAAGTTCTAGTCTAAGTCCAAGTCCAAAGCAAAGGAAGATTGATGTCCCGGCTGGAACAGAGAGAGTGAATTCTGTCTTACCCTGCCTTTTTGCAGTATTCAGGCAGTCAGTGGATTGGATGAGGGCATCTATACTGGGGAGTCCAACTGGCTTTACCCAGGCTACCAACTCAAGCGTCATACTTCCACAGACACCTTCACAGACACACCCAGGATAATGACCAACTATCTGGCACCCTGGGGGCCAGTCAAGGTGACCCATAAAATTAACCATTACAACAATGTGCAGGACAAAATCCAGAATTTTATAGTAGATGGGGGAGGTGGGCAAGTTTGTTAAAATGGAGACTGGCGGGCTTTACCGGTGACCTACTGAATCAGGGTTGTTGCTCAAGGAAGTCTGTATTTTTAAGAAGTTCTCTAAAGGCTTATGTATACGATAGCCAAAGGACTACTGTTCAGATTCTGACCAGATCTGGCAATCCGGAAGGATATTAGAATCACAATAATCACAGAGAATGGTATGTGGTATATACTGATGTGGAGAACAAAGGGAAAGGAAATGTAGATAAAATTAAACTTCCTTAAACTTAGGGCCCATTGACAAATACTTGAAACTGGCAGAGTAGGACATTCCTCCAGCAACTCTCAACTGTTTTTGTTTTTTTTTTTTTTAAAGATTATTTATTCATTTATTTGACAGAGAGATCCCTGCTGAGCAGAGAGCCTAATGCCAGTCAGGTGCCCCAACTCTCAACTGTCTTAATGTTAAAGCCTTGCTAGAGGGAAAAACAACCTTAGCTTGACAATAGCCAGGACTCCAGGATCCTGTAAGTGTTCTTTAACATATGAAAATCCTTCTGGAAGGGGGCTTGGGAGCCTTAGTCTTCAAGCATCTGCCTTTGGCTGATCTTGATCCCAGGATCCTGGGGTGGAGCCCCGCATCGGGCTCCTGGCTCAGCGGGAAGCCGGCTTCTCCCTCTCCCACTCCCCCTGCTTGTGTTCCTGCTCTCACTGTATCTTTCTCTGTCAATAAAATCTTAAAAAGAAGAAAAGGGAATCCTTTTGGAAACTTCCTTTATCTCCACCTCCCCACCAACGGAAACGTATATATAATGAAACGCTCCTCACCTTCCCACTGCAGCTTTCTACCTACGAGTCCTGTCTCCGTGCTTTCAGGAAACGACCTTTTTTGCACCCAAAACTTCTCAAGAATTCTTTCTTGACTATTCACTCCCAGACCCCACATCCAATCACATCATATACCTGATGGTATACGAACTATTTTCAAATGGGAAGAGGGGCGTTGGTGTGGGATAGAAGTGTTGATTTACCACAGGGCAGAAACCACTCTGAGCACACAGTGCCCAGGGCACACCCCCTCTCCCGCCTGCACCTCAGAATAATTTCACCAACTTCTGTTCAGAGTCCAACTGACAAAAGACATACGGGATTGTTCCTATTCTTGAATGAGTCATACTTTACTGCTGACTAATTCCTTTTCCTCTTCAAGCCTGCTTCCTTCCCACCTCCTGAGGGTTGAGGGGCTTGTTTGTCCCCCACATCATACACCACAAACAAGAGCCTTTTTTTTCTATATAATACCAAGATTTCTCCCCTTCCGTGCCCCCACCGTGTGTGTGTTTGTGTGTGTGTGTATATATGTGGGTGTGTGTTTCTGAACTTTGTATATGTGCTGCCAAAGCGAGCACATGTGTTTCTGAACTTTGGAAAGCTTTTGTTCTAGGTCATATAATGATCTTTGCTTTTTTCCTCCCACAGAGAGTCCCAATTTTAAACAATATATATGCATATTCATTTTTTAAATGTATGTAAAATTGTTGAAGCATTACATCCGTACAAAAAACGGACAGAAACATGCAACTTCGTGAAGTTTTACAAAGTGAATATACCCTGTTATGCCCCAATAATGGGTCCGTGATTAAAGGAGCGAGACTGATACAAAGCGAAGGTCAAGCAAAGCTTTATTTTATTTCGCGCCAAGCATCAAGAACCTAACCGAACGTTCGGGGCCGCACCTCTTACAAGAGAGGGCGACCCTTCTCTGTCTCACAGGCTAGCTTTTAAGGGCAAAGGCCATGAGGTCGGGCCTGGCCACACACAGGTGACCAATGAGATTGTAACACACACAGGAAACTCCACAGTGATGCTAGGTGACTAACTGAGTTACAATTTACCCTAGTAGACATTTGAACAAGCCTATTACACCTTGATTGGGATTGGTGCCCCAAAGGCTCCCAAAGGGTGAGGCCCATACTCCTTGGTAACCAGGGAGACAGTATGCATGCCCCCCACTGATCGGATGTCTCCACCTGGCCTGACCCACCTTTGTATCTGGGCTTTGTTACCTGTAAATCCCCTGGGGGAAGGGGAGCAGGGACAGTTTCTAAATAGGTCCTTACATACCCATGTAAGCAGAGCCTGGATCAAGAAGTAGAATGTTACTAGGACACTAGAAGGTCCCCTCATGCTTCCTTCCAGTTGTCAGTCCCCATCAGGGTAACAGCTGTTCTAAGTTCTACAAGGATAGATTCCTTTTGTCTCTTTTTTTACTTTTGATTTTGATGTAAGTGGAATCATGTTCTCTGGCTTCTTCTGCTCCTTTAGTCAGGGAGACCCCCCCACCCCCTTGTGGCTGCTGGCAGTTGTCCTTTCCTCCCTGTCACTGCCCTGTACAGCTTTGTTATGTGGCTATCCCACCAGTCATATTATCCATCCTATTTCTAATGGACACCTGAGAGTCCAGTTTGGGGCTATTGCAAAGAGTATGAAGCATAGCTTTCATTATTGTGTCCTGGTTTTAAGAGGGGATGTTCTACACTCAAGTTAAAAAAAACAAAGACTGCTTGGGCGAATAATACAAACCAATGAACATTCCACAGATTCCTCTGCTCACCCTGAAAATGGCTCCCAGGGCTGGAAAGCATGATGGGAGGGAGGGACATAAAAGGAGAGTTGGAGCAGGGAATGATTTACAGTTCCTGCGCCTGCCATCCCTATTTGCATCTCCAAGGCAACTCCAAGCCTGTTTTGCCAGTTTGGCCTAAATCACTAGCTTTTCAAAGCGCCTGCTGTGCATCCAAATTGGCTCATTTAGAGGCTCTATGATGGATTTCCTGTTATTTGGCTAAGAGACCGAGATAGAGGCTTGTTAGCCAGTCCAGTTAGAAGTCTTATCAAGTGCTCTTGGGTGTTCTCGACTTTCCTTCAGGCTTTAGGAAGATTCTCCTTATAAGGAGGGAAGGGTTGAGCCTAAAGGACCTGAGAGCACATCTAGTCCAGTGCCTCATTTTACAGGCTGGTCAACTGAGTCCCAGACGGCTGAAGTGCTTGAGATCACACCTAGAGTCAGGGGGATGATTCAGAATCACATCTTCTGCTTTTTCAATATTTTTGTTTGATTCTGGTTTTGTTTTACCAGGGGCCACACCGTGGTAGGACTTTACATTTCCATAGTGTTTTGCTCTATGATGCTTGCTGCTTTACTTTTTTGATTTCTTGCATTTGGGAGTTTCTGTCTGGCTAAAATGTTATTACTGTCTTCTTTACCTCTGTCATTTTGGTTTTGTTTCCCGTTTTACCCACTGATATACAATCGATGATACTAATAAGGCTTGGACAGTGCAAGGGGAATCCATGTGCTGCTGTCCTTCGGGAACCAGAAGTTTTTTTTTTTTTTTTTTTTTTTTTAGATTTTTATTTATTTATTTGACAGAGAGAGATTACAAGTAGGCAGAGAGGCAGGCAGAGAGAGAGGAGGAAGCAGGCTTCCTGCTGAGCAGAGAGCCCGATGTGGGACTCGATCCCAGGACCCTGAGATCATGACCTGAGCCGAAGGCAGCGGTTTAACCCACTGAACCACCCAGGCGCCCATGGGAACCAGAAGTTTTTAATTGACAAACAGTTAAGGAATTAATACTTTTTAAAAAAGATTTTTAAGAAAATTTATTTGAGAGGGGCGCCTGGGTGGCTCAGTGGGTTAAGCCGCTGCCTTCGGCTCAGGTCATGATCTCAGGGTCCTGGGATCGAGTCCCGCATCGGGCTCTCTGCTCAGCAGGGAGCCTGCTTCCCTCTCTCTCTCTCTCTGCCTGCCTCTATGCCTACTTGTGATCTCTCTCTGTCAAATAAATAAATAAAATCTAAAAAAAAAAAAAAAAGAAAATTTATTTGAGAGAGAGAGAGAGAGAGAGAGAATGAATGTGTGTGGGGGAGGGCAGAAGGAGAAGCAGACTCCCCAATGGGCAGGAAGCCTGATGCTGTGGGGCTCAATCCCTGGACCCAAGCTGAAGGCAGATGCCTTTTTTTTTTTTTTTTTTTTTTTTAAGATTTTATTTACTTGTTTGACAGAGATCACAGGTAGGCAGAGAGGCAGGCAGAGAGAGGTGGGGTGGAAGTGGGGGGAGGGCAGGGATAGGAGGAAGCAGGCTCTCTGCTCACCAGGGGCTGGTGCAGGCTCATCCAAAGACCCTGAGATCACGACCTGAGCCAAAGGCAGAGGCTTAACCCACTGAGCCACTCAGGTGCCCCCCAAAGGCAGATGCTTAACCAACTGAATCACCCAGGAACAGGGCACCCAGGAACAGGGAGAAGCAGGCTCCCCGCAAATCAGGGAGCCCAAAGCGGACTTGACCGCAGGATCCCGAGATCATGACCTGAGCTGAAGGCAGATGCTTATTCCACTGGGCCACCCAGGCACCCCTGTTTTTTTTTTTTTTTTTTTTAAATCAACTCTACACCCAGCATGGGGCTTGAACTGACAATCTGACGGATGGCAAAATCAAAAGCAGAATGCTCTATGGACTGAGCCAGCCAGGTGCCCCAAGGGTACACCAGCTTCTTCAAGGTTTTGTCATGGACGTGGCCCATACAGTTCATTGGCAAGAAGAAGTCACCGTGTGCCATTTAGATGCAAAGAATCTGGGAAATGTGGTCCTGGGTTTGGCAGTTTCTTCCCAATGACAAACCACTTATGCAAGATGAGAATGGACTTCCCTGGGAAAAGGACCTCATACAGCTTTGGCTTCAACTCTGAGTGAGAAAGGAAACCCTCTGAGAGTTGGGCTTGAAGAAAACATTGTTGCAGATGTTACATTCCACCCCTAAACGCTTCAGCATGAATCTCCTAAAATAAGGACACTCTATACAACCACAGTATCATTATTAGAACAGTAACAATAATACCCTAGTATCATATAATACACAGTCCACATTCAAATCTCAAATTGTTATGTAAATAATTTTGGAAGTATTTATTAAAACACATAAATAAATGCATGTGGACTCCCAGTTCTCCCACCTTCATATTGTCTCCTCTTAGGTTCAGAGGAGTATTATTATTATTTTTTTATTTAAAGATTTTATTTATTTGTTTATTTATTTGAGGGGGGGGGGATCTGAAGCAGATTCCACACTGAGGGCAGAGCCCGACTTGGGGCTTGAGTTGACCAGTGGGAGATCATGACCAGAGCCACAACCAAGACTCCGCCGCTCAACCAACAGAGTCCCAGATGCTATTTATTTATTTATTTATTTATTTATTTACAAGTAGGCTCCAAACTAGCATGGAGCCGAAAGTGAGCTGAACCCTGGCCCCCAGACCAAGACCCAGCTGCCTAACCAACTGAGCCTCCCAGGAGCCGCATATTATTGCTATTTTATTTAAGTACATACATACATATATACATATGTATATTTTTAAGATTTTATTTATTTGAGAGAGAGAGAGAGATGGCGAGACAGAGCATTAGCAGGGAGGAGAGGGAGAAGCTGAGCCGAGAGAGTCTGACATGGGGCTTAATCCCAGGACCCTGGGATCATGATCTGAGCTGAACGCAGATGCTTAACCGACTGAGCCACCCAGGAGCTCCTATTATTGCTATTTTATTAAAAGATTTTATTTATTTATTTGACAGACAGAGATCACAAGTAGGCAGAGAGGCAGGCAGAGAGAGGAAGCAGGCTCCCTGCTGAGCAGAGAGCCCGATGTGGGGCTCAATCCCAGGACCCTGGGATCATGACCTGAGCGAAAGCAGAGGCTTTAACCCACTGAGCCACGCAGGCGTCCCCTATTATTGCTATTAAAAAACAAAAACAAAAACAAAACAAAACCAAAAAAAACCAAATTCACCCTGGAGTGCTGCCCAGGAAGATGCAGTTTGCCAGCAGGACGGTAGGGGGCCCCACAAGCCCATTCTGCTATTTGCCGGCTCTGGTGACAGCCTAGCCAAAAGTGGGTGCGCAGGTGTCTGGGTAAGTCCGGCCATGTCACAAGTCCACCTGTGATTTTAGGGTGTACTCAGGAAACCATAATGTCACCAGTTTCCTTATGGGAAGTTATAAGGACTTCAAAGCAAATTTTAATTTTATCCCATTAAAAAGTCAAATTGAGTCACACATCACTATTTCTGGGTGATTTTCAAAACTCTGCTGTGAAACCAAATAAGCGAAAACCCATAATTCATTGAGATAACTACTTAAAGGCAATGATGCTGGTAATTTAAAAGATAGATATGCAAGTCAGATTTCCAGTTGTTTCCATAATTCAACCATTACATATCATTACATTAAAGTATCTATGGACACGATTAAAAGAAAAAAAAAACCCAAATAGTTAAAAGGGTCTTTTTTAAAAACATATATTGTTTTTCCTCTTCCTTTCTTTTCACCTACTTTTCAGAAGAACTTTTTTTTTTTTTAAGATTTTATTTATTTATTTGACAGAGAGAGACACACACACACAGCAAGAGAGGGATCACAAGCAGAGAGGGTGGGAGAGGGAAAAGCAGGCTTTCTGCTGGGCAAGGACTTGATCCCAGGACCCTGGAATGACAACCTGAGCGGAAGGCAGAGGACAAAGAGAGGACAAGTAGGCAAAGTGGCAAGGAGAAGTAGGTGCCCTGCTGCACAGGGAGCCCCATGTGGGGCTCAATCCCGGACCCCTGAGATCATGACCTGAAGGCAGATACTTAATGGACTGAGCTACTCAGAAACAGTCGTTTTTAATAATATCTGGTCTTGGGACCCCTGGGTGGCTCAGTTGGTTAAGCAGCTGCCTTCGGCTCAGGTCATGATCCCAGCGTCCTGGGATTGAGTCCCACATTGGGCTCCTTGCTCAGCAGGGAGCCTGCTTCTGCCTCTGCCTGCCATTCTGTCTGCCTGTGCTTGCTCTCTCTGATAAATAAATAAAATCTTTAAAAAAAATAATATCTGGTCTTAGTAGATGTTACTACTATAAGCTGCTTTTTTTTTTTTTTTTTTTTAAAGCGGGCTCTATACATAGCACAGAGCCCAACATGGAAACTGAGGTCAGAACCCTGAGATCAAGACCTGAACTGAGATCAAGAGTCAGATGTTTAAGCAACTGAACCACCCAGGCACCCCCTCTCTATTTTTTTATTCTTAACTTCAAAAAGTATCTACTAACTTTTAACAATGAGAAATTAGAATTTTGTTCACTTACACTAAATCTTGCCTTTTTTCTCCTCTGCTCCCAATTTTGTCTACAGCCGAATTATTGCTTCAAATTATTTTAATTGATCATATTCATAACTCTAATAAACTTAAAAAAAGATTTTATTTATTTATTTGCGACAGAGACAGAGTGAGAGAGAGAGAGCATGAGTGGTGAGAAGAGACAGAAGCAGACTCCCTGCTGAGCAGGGAGCCTGATGTGGGGCTCAATCTTAGGACCCTGAGATCATGACCTGAGTCAAAAGCAGACACGAGCTACCCACGTGTCCCTAAATAATGTATGTTAACTCTTTTTTTTTTTTGTATGTTATCTCTTATTTCTAATTCCAACCATTTTACAAACACCCTACTCCTCACAAATAGAATGAGAATATTAAGATCCCCACTCTTGCCAGTTCCTCTCCCCCCTTCCACCTTCCCGTCTCTGCCATGTCGGCCTTCACTTTCCTATGATCAAAGCTGACAACATTTTCATTCTGTTCTATAATCATCAAGCTGTCCTTGTTGGGTAGGATCTAAAAGTTGAGAATCAACAGACTGTGATTATATGATTACACCTATGCAAATATTATTTGCATAAAAGCCAAGTTCCTTTGCTTTGAGCCATGATTATGCTTCCCTCTTCATAGATGTAATGTCCTAATCCCACATGCTGCTATGAGTGAATATGTTTAGCATTAAGGTATCAAGATTCTTCTGTCTCATATTCTATCAGTTGTTCAAAATTATGCTATAATTTAGTTTGCTTCATATTAGGATTATCAATTTCTTGCATAGATTTTTTTTTCCCTTGGACTTCTAACTTCCTTTCTTAATGAAGAAGAAACATGCCTTTGTAACCAGTTTCCTCTCCTCACCCTCTCCCCCCAGTTTCTTACTTAGTTTATACATTGCCCGGAATCCAGGCTGTACTTTTTTTTTTTTTTTTTTTTTTAAGATTTATTTATTTATTTGAGAGAGAGCAAGTGAGCAGAGGGGCAGAGGAAGAGGGAGAGAGACTCTCAGGCAGATTCTCTCTCTGCCAAGTTTGGAGCCTGATGCAGGGCTTGATCCCATGACCCCAAGATCTCTACCAGAGTGGAAACCAAGAGCTGGCCACTGAACCCACTGTGCCGCCTGGCATCCCCAGTCTGTTGTTCTTAGTGCGGTCTTTCCTGAGGTCCAAACACTAATCGTTTGCAGCCTGACTTGGTTCCTCTGTTGCTTATATTTCATATATTGTTTTCTCTTCCTTGGTCCTCTTCCTTTTTTACTGAAGCACATGCTCAACTCATTTGAAATGGTACATAGCAAGTAAAATTTATGTTTTAATTAAAAAAAATTTTTTTTAAGATCTTATTTATTTATTTGACAGAGAGAGAGAGAGAGAGAGAGAACACAAGTAGCAGAGTGGCAGGAAGAGGGAGAGAGAGAGAAGCAGACTCTCTGCTGAGCAGGGAGCCCGATGAGGGGCTTGATCCCAGGACCCTGGAATCATGACCTGAGCCAAAGGTACCTGCAGAACAAACTGAGCCACCCAGGCGCCCCCCACCTTTTTTAAAAAAGTAAAATAAAAGTAATCTCTACACCCAATGTGAGGCTTGAATTCATAACCCGGAGATGGAGAGTCTCATGGTCCATTGACTGAGCCAGCCAGATGCCCTGCAAATCTTGCTTTTCAGCATTCTGACTTCAGCCTCTTTCCCAGTTTTCCCCTTCTTCTGTGCAGACTTCAGTCCAAATCCACTCTGGGCATCTGTCAGGCAGAGAAGACCCACTGTCCTGGGGACCCCCCTGCACACACCCTGTACTTTGCTCCCTCTGTCTACACACTAGGTCCTCTTTTCATCTCCCAGAAATTAATCACAACCTCTTAACAGCTGATGCCCAACCCGTCTCTTATTGTCTTTGTGACTATGGATTTAGACTATAGATTTATGTTCTTTATCACTTCAGCAGGATCTTGGGAAAGATGGGTGACACATCTAAGCACTCAGATCACTTCCTGAATCACAACCAGTTTCATATACATTTATTTTCCCTTGCCTTTTTGTTTTTATAAATGCTAGAGCTGCATTTAAATCTATTTTTGCTAAAAAAGCAAAACAAAAGAAAACAAAACCTTGGAAACTATTGCCACATGTTTGTACAAAAGTTTTGCAAACTTCACTAGTTCCTTTGGATAATTAGGAATTACTGATTTATTAACTGATGGTTAAGATTAAAAAAGAAATACATAAGCAATGTATGACTCCCACATGTTAGAAGATGCAGCCCTGATTATTTCTCAGAACAAGGCATTAGGAATCCACAAGCTTCCAGAACAAGGCATTAGGAATCCACAAGCTTCCAGCAAAAATCTTTGCTCCCACTCCTGATAAGTTTATAATTTACAGAGGAGAACAGATACTTGTGTTTACACCCCCAGGTAAAGAGCAAAGCCAGTGAGGAATAAATAATACCAATTGACAAAGTCATGAGGATTCAGAGGACCCTTTTGCTGTCAATTCTAATAATTTGTCTCTTTGAACAAAAGTCTGTTTTAGCAAAGTAATCGCAACTGCAGAAAAATGGCAATGTTTTGTCTCCTGCAGAGTACACATAAATTTTATGGATCTTAGCTTCCTTGGAAGGACTGAGGATCAGTTAGAATTTTCATATTTAGGTAAAGAATCTTATTGGAGATCAGTTATAGTTAACCTTCTTATAAAAGCTACAAATAATATAAGAACAACAAATCTAAGACTTCTTTATTACACCACTCTGCACTCTGCTTGCCGCTCTGCATACCTGTGCTATCTCTGTCGAATTAAAAAAAAAAAAAAAAACCCTCTTTAAAAATTTATGTAGTTATCTGACAGACACACAGAGAGAGCGCACAAGCAGGGAGAGCAGCAGAGGAAGAGGGAGAAGCAGGCTCCCTGCTGAGCAGAGAGCCCAAGGTGGGGCTCCATCCCAGGACCCTGGGATCCTGACCTGAGCCAAAGGCTGGCTGAGCCACCTAGGCACCCCTGAATATCATGTTTTTATGTTGATAATACTCTTCTTAAAATAATGGATACCTTTTGTAAATTGTTGGAATGACCTCATTTTAAATGAGTCCTACCCAAAAGCCACTGGGCCCACCTTTCCCTCTGTGTTTTGATTCCATGGGCTCCAAACTGTGTTTGGAGTGAATTAGAAAGGATCCGGGCGCATTTCACAGGTAAATGATGGGATTCTGCTCCACGAGCCAGGGCAAGCTGCGTGAGTGCAGGCTTGGCCACAGATCCAGTTGAGGAGAAAGGGTAAGAGAACAGAGTCATTACAGGGCTTGTGGTGGCACAGACGTACTAAACTCAAACAAGAACCTGTCCTATGTCAGTCAGTGCCCAGAACACTACATTTTGTCCAGAAAAGAAGTCCCAGATTAGGCTTCCTGGTGTCAAAGCTGGTTCCCTGACCCCTTGAGACCTGTCTTCTTAGCAAGTGTATTAACTTTTCTGGCCCCACTGTCCTTCTCAGCCCTATGGGAATAATAAGGGCACTTAACCTCTGGGTTGTTGTGAGGTTGAATGAAGTCATGTGAAGTACTTGAGCCAATACTCTGTAATTCTCTCAGCCAGATCCTCCTCACTTAGATGTCTCACCCATATATTAATTGGGATTGACACCCAAAGAGGGTATGAGTGGGGTAGAAAAGCATGTCACTTTTTGAGGAATGTGGATATTGCATTGCCCGGAAAGAAAAATTGGGCTGAGTGTTATAGACATCCTTTAATTTGCCCTTATCAGTGGACAGGTACAAATCCTGTGAGATGCTGGTTAAGGAAGACCGTGGATATCAGCTTCATTAAACCCTGCTAGGCTCCATCTTGGACTGGAAGACTGAAAAACTGAAAATGCTAGTTCCTACATTATAACAACTCTGGGACACTTGTGTCTCTCTCCTTTTAGAGAGCTCTGTTCTGCTCTGTGGAAGGGAAACTGATCCTTTGGAAGTCGGTCACTCTTCTGTTTTGGTCATTTGTGAGGTATCATCATAGGTACTGCTCAGGTCTTAATTCGGGAACAAAGGGTTCCAGGATTTTTAAAGACTGTGTTCATAACATCAGTCTCCTCAGAGAAGAATCACCCCTCTGCACACCCGATGTGCCTCTGGGCCAACTCTAGAAAGGTACTCTGTAGGAGGAAAGAAAACCAAGCAAGTGAACATAAATCACCCCTCACCCTAGACCCACACAATGAACAAACCCAGGTTCTGGCTAGTTGCCAACACTCACAAATTCTACAGTCTGGACTCTTTGGCCAAGCCTTTTGTCTTCTGTCATTTCAGCAGGGGTGGGGGGGTGAGGGGGTGAATGTGTGATTATGCACTCAGTTTTCACTAGGCAGAGCGTGCAGGGAGACGGAGAGCCCCCGGGTTCTGCACCCATCCTGAGAACCTAACAGAGGGCCTCGAAGGTTAGTTAGGCTGACACCCTGAACAACCCACAGTCCACAACAGACCAGAGGCCAAGGTTAAACCACTGGCCCTCCTGGGAAGCCAGCTCATTCAAATGCTAAGTAAATGTTCCCTGAAAGAAACTGACCCCAGGCACGAGATTCTTTCCTATGTTAGGTCATCAGCAAAGTGGTTTAGAGAAAGCCAAGTGGCCTCTGGACATGAATGGATGACCTTTTGAATCATACGCAGTTTGTGGGACAGAAACCCGTTGCTTTAAAAACGAGTCTTGGCAGAGCTTCGCATGTTAGCGCTATCTTACCTTGGCCTGAGTTGGTCAGATGTGCAACCTGAAACCCTGTCCTAGCCCCACCACAGAGCAGGTAGAGAGGGATGCCAAGCTCAAGAGATTGATTTCAGCAACAGCTAAGCAACAGCTGGGTGTGGAGCCCTTTGTGGAGGTCACAGAGTAGATCGGATTTTAGGTGCTTTTGATGTTTTGTCCTTTTTTCTCCTTGACAGTTTACCAAGGGCGGAGTGTTACGTGAAACCAAACCTAAACACCAGGTCCTACTTGTCAGGAGTTCACAGTCTCATTGAACAAAAGGTGCTATCTTCCCTTGCTTGCTTCCTCCTGGGTGGTTTTACTAAGTCTTAGTGGAAGCAGGAAGGAGGATGAAATAAATCACATTCTTTAATGTATGGCTCTTTTAAAAAAAATGTTATTTATTTGAGAGAGCAAAAGAGAGCACAAGGAGTGGGGGAGGCAGAGGAAGAGGGAGAAGCAGACTCCCTGCAGAGCAGGGAGCCCAACGCGGAGCTCCATCCCAGGACCCTGAAGGAAGCTGAAGGAAGACGCTTAACCTACCGAGCCACCCATGTGCCTCTGGATTCAGTCTTTAAAAAGTAGAAACTGAGGGTCCTGGAATCGAGCCCTACATTGGGTTCCCTGCTCAATTGGGAGTCTGCTTCTCCCTCTCCCTCTTTCCCAGCTCATGCTCGCTCTCTCTCTCAAGTAAATAAATAAAATCTTAAAGAAAAAAAAAAAAACTGAAAACAGTTTATGAAAGTCCAGTTTTTACATCCACATAATGCAATATCTGGAGAAAGAGAAAATAGCTCTCCCTTTAAACATCCAGAAATCTTCTTTCCCAGGAATTTTTGGGATACCTCCGTTGTGTGTCATTGGCCTGGATTAGGGCACCTATTCCTGAATAACCCCTCGGTCCAGAGGACTGGGTTACTTTCAGATTTACCAGGCCCATATCTGGGTCTGGGGTTGGAGTCAGCCTTTCTTGAAACAATCAGGCTGTGTGGCGTGGGGAGAGCTTTGTGAAATTTGGAAAGACTCAGACAACTTTTAGGAAGAAAAAAAAAAAAAAGGATAGATGTGGGGCTGGTGACCAAAACTACCCACCGAAATTTTCTTAGCTAACCTTTCAGAACACTTTTTCTGGTGTTTCTCATGCGATGGGGCAGAACAAGGAAGCCCAAGCAGTAGTTATCATATCTCACTATCTGCCAGGTGCTGTGTATTACAGATAACTTCTCATTTTAGTCCTTAGAACACTGTGCTGATGGGGCACCTGGGTGGCTCAGTGGGCTAAGCCTCTGCCTTCGGCTCCAGTCGTGATCCCGGGGTCCTGGGATCAAGCCCCACATCTGGCTCTCTGCTCAGCAGGGAACCTGTTTCCTCCTCTCTCTCTGCTTGCCTCTCTGCCTACTTGTGATCTCTGTCTGTCAAATAAATAAAATCTTAAACAAACAAACAGAAAAACCCACAGTGTGCTGAATGTGCATATTCTGCTCCCATTTTATAGATGAGGAAGCCAAGGCCCAATGAACTTCAGTGACTTGCCTGAACACTCAGGACTAGTCAAGATGGAGATGAAGTTCACAGTGTGGGTCCTACGAGTGTGAAGTACGTTTAACCACTACCAGCACTGCCACCCCCACCCCTGACCCAACCACACAGCTTGCTGGTACTTCCCTGCTTCTGGCCTTTAACCGCAGCTCCCCTCAACAACTGGCTCCTGGGTCCATGGTGCTGCCTTGCTGTGTCCCCAGCAGCTCCACCTCAGAAACATGGGGCTCTTTCTTTTGCCTTTGTTGTTCACGCCATCCTTCCCCATCAGAGCCCCTGTCTGACCCTACAGTTACCACATGTCCCTGGTCTCCTACCTGTCTTCCCAGCCTGTCAGCCCTCCTGCTTCATTTCCTGGTTTCACTGGTTCAGACTCCATGGGAACCATTTCACCGACCTCTCTTATGCACCCCTCCATGTCCTCACACTCAGGGCCCTGGCCTTGCTAATTGCCCGCGCATGAATGCTTCCCACCTGAAATTTCTGCTTTGGAGTGTCTTTCTTCATGCCGTGGGAGAAAAGTCACAATTACTGTTTCCAGGTCTAGCTGGTTGCTTGGGGCGGCTGGACCGTGGGTCCCTGGTCAGGAGGCTCTCCATAAGTCCCTCTCCTGCTGCTGTCCCTCCCAGCACAAAGATGAACAGTGGGCCTTCTGCTTTAGTGAGAAGTGGGGCCCTCAGGAGCAGGGTGTCCCCCCCCACACACACATTCACACCTGCCAGGAGCTGGATGACCAGCAGGCTTGACTGAGGAAAGGCCTGGGGCTGTGATGTTGGGGTGCTTCCCACCCAGGAACCTGGCAAGCAGATTCTAAGGTGTAGTGGGGTACAGTTCCTGAGAGAAACAAAAATAAAAGCCCAGAGAGCAACTCCTCCACTAGGTCACTAATCCTTGCTGCTGGGCCGGTGGTCAGAGCTGAGGCCTGGAGCCAAAATGGGACCCCAGGGGAGGCCACAACACCAGAACAGCCAAGCAGGGAGAGTATTAGAAGTGGGGAGAGTTGGTGGAGCAGAGTGGGGATGCCTGTGGCATCTTCCAAGGCCCCAGCTTGTACTGCAGTTTTAAGGGCAGGAGAAGCGCAGACAGTCTAGGGCGTGTCTTCCTTCCTTAGATGAAGCCACAATCCCCCCCCCCACCCCCAATTTTCTCATTCCTTCAAAGCTTCTTCCTTCCCTAGGTCTGCGATCTTTTCACAAACCTGTTCAGAGCTTTTTCATGCTACAATATGTTATAATCTCAATTCAACTCTTGTCTCTTTTCCAGCATCTTCTCTCCTTCCTGTGAGAGTGGTTGCCAGGGGCTGCTGACCTCTCCCCCTGGGGTCCTCCCCATTCTACCTCATTGCCACTGCTCTCACAGGTCCGGCAGACAGCACACCCCGAGTCCCCTGGCCCAAAACCAATGCCTTTTCCTGAATGGTATCCTATCTGAATCCTCTAGAGTGTCTGACATCCTCTCTTGGAAACTTGTCTGCCTTGGTTTTATCACAGCCTTGCCTTCTGCTTTTCCTCCTTCCTCACTGACTACAGGTCTCCCTTATGGATTTTCCTTCTCCTTCTACTGACTTTTTTTTTTTTTTTAAAGATTTTATTTATTTATTTGTCACAGAAAGAGAAAGGGAGCCCAAGTAAGGGGAGCAGCAGACAGAGGGAGAAGCAGGGTTCCCGCTGAGCAAGCAGCCTGATGCAGGACTAGATCCCAGGACCCCGGGATCATGACCTGAGCCAAAGGCAGACGCTCAACTGACTGCGCCACCCTGGCATCCCCTTCTACTAACTCTTAAATGCGCATGTCCCCCACCAAATTCTGGTCCTGATACTCTCTCTTTTCTGCTCTACACGCCCTCCGCCTGCAATCTCACTCACATCCATGGTTTCAACTCACCCATAGGCTGAGGACTCCCTACATCTATTTCCTTCAGCCTTAGGGTTGGGATCAGCATACAAAATGTAAGGGAGTGCTAAAAAACTCAATAATCACACTAAATAATATGTCAACATAACATTGCAAAAAAATCTAAAGTAATCTGAAAAAATTCACAACCGGCAAAATATCAGCATTTAAATAAATACAAAATCAGTTAATAGTGTTGTACGGAGCCACATCTATACTCGAGGCAGAAAGATCATTATACCAATCTCCAGTCACCCTTGTAATAATCCCCCAGATTAGTGGGTCTCAAACATAGTGGTGCATTAAGACCCCTTCGAGAGCTTTCTCTGGGCGAGATACAATTCACGCAACATAAAATTCACCATTTAAAATAAATAGTTCAGTGGTTTTTAGTACATTCGTAACACTGTGCAATCATGACCACTAGTTCCAGAATGCATGTGGTAGTTTTTTGGTGCCTCTCCTAGGTTTCACTTTAGAACTCTGACTAGAGAGTGAACTAACACACTGCCTACCTACTGATCTTGTCTGTTACCCCCACTGTCTTTCTGGTTGAAAGAGGCTGCCACTGATAGCAGGCCGTGACGTGAAGGACCGTGGCTAACAAGATGCACACTAGCCCATGACTCGCCCTGTCTTCTACCCTGTCCTCTGAGCAGCGTTAAAGCTGGGCCAGTGTCCAAGCTGCAGTTTGCAGCTTTGACTCTTAAGCTTCAATATGACTGATGACTTTATTCCAAAACAAAATAACCACACGTCAGTTCTGCATTAGAACATGGCCAACCCTTACTCTAATTTTATGAATAAAATTCTACTTTGTTCTTTCTTAATTACTTCCTTTTTAAAAAAAGATTTTATTAAACCACCATTTTGCACCAAAAAAAAAAGTAAATAAAAAAAGATTTTATTTATTTATTTAACAGAGAGAGAACACAAGTGCGGGAGCAGGAGAGGAAGAAGCAGGCTCCCCACTGAGCAAGGAGCCTGATGCAGGGCTTGATTTCTTGGATCCTGGGATCACAACCAGAGCTGAAGGCAGATGCCCAACCAACTGAGCTTTCCAGGTGCCCCTTTCTTTTTTCTTTCAATTAAATTAATTAATTAATTAATTAATTTGAGAGAGTGTGTGAGAGACTACAAGCAGGGGAGGGAATAGACAGAGAAGCAGACTCCTGGCTGAGCAGGGAGCCTAAAGTGGGACTCAATCCCAGGACTCCAGGATCATGACCTGAACTGAAGGCAGATGCTTAACCAACTAAGCCATCCAGGCACTCCCCCCCCCTTTTTTTTTTAAGATTTTATTTAATTATTTGACAGAAAGATCACAAGTAGGCAGAGAGGCAGGCGGTGGGGTGGGGTGGGGGAACAGGCTCCCCGCTGATCCGAGTCTGATACGGGGATTGATCCCAGCACACTGGGATCATGACCTGAGCTGAAGGCAGAGGCTTAATCCACTGAGCCACCCAGGCGCCCTCTTTTTTTTTTTTTTTTTTTTTTAAGATTTTATTTATTTATTTGAGAGAGACTGTGAGAGAGCACAAAGAGTGGGAGGAGCTGAGGGAGAGGGAGAAGCAAACTGGGAAGCCTGACATGGGGCTAGATCCTTGGACATCTGAGCCAAAGGCATACACTTAACTAACTGAGTCCCGCAGGCACCCCTTTTTCGATGACTTCTAAACAAAGCTTGAGTTCCTCAGATTTACTTTACCTTATAAATTAATCTAATGATATTCTGCAGTCTAAACTTTAAAATTTCAAGCCTTCTTAATTAACTCCTAAACAAACAAACAAGTCTCAGAAAGAGAATGAGACAATATCGCCTGTCCTCTACAGCTGCAGAGAGATATCCAATTCTGTATCTTCAAACTAATTCCAAGAATATTATCCAGTAAATTGTCATACTGACAGCATTTACAGAAAACCCGTCTTGTTCTCCTGTTCAGTGTAGACATGTAGTGATTATTAATAACTATTAGCAGGTTGTGTTTGGATGTGTTATTTGAACAAGGGAGTCTTTTTTTTTTTTTTTAAGATTTTATTTATTTATTTGACAGACAGAGATCACAAGTAGGCAGAGAGGCAGGCAGAGAGAGAGGAGGAAGCAGGCTCCCTGCTGAGCAGAGAGCCCGATGCGGGGCTTGATCCCAGGACCCTGGGATCATGACCTGAGCCGAAGGCAGAGGCCTTAACCCACTGAGCCACCCAGGCGCCCCTGAACAAGGGAGTCTTAAGAGATACTGTGGCTTCAGAAATTTCTGTCATGGCCTTTCACCTCTAAATTGAAGTTTGTTATAGGTTGTCTTACTTGACCATTTGCTGCCCTGATTCTAATTGACATGTGTTTTCCTAAATGGTCTAAAGATGCTTGTAAGATGTATTTGCTGCATTACAGCAGTCTCACTGGTATGTTCCTCTTCTTCAGCACGAGGGGAGGGAATGGAAACCTATGATTCTACTACATTCTTGTGTGAATGAAGAGTTTGACAGCCTAGGTCTCATTTAAATCTTTTCTTTTAAACATTCGTGGTGTCTGCTCCAGGATTTCCCAGGAGTCTACACCATACCACGTGCTTTGAAAGCCAGTTCCAGGGTTTCTCTAAGATGTGACTTCCTAACTTAGGGGTCACCTTCCCACTTTGCCTGTAATGAAGCCAGCCCCTCTTTATGTGGCCCCCTCTTTAGGTCTGTCACGTGTCTCTGCAGTGATTATGTGTGGTAGCTGCTCCTGTCTGGGCCTCAGTCAAGAAGGCCAATGCATTTCTGTACAAGGAGTCCCTCTGGTCACTTCTGAAATGAGACCCTCTACTAATCCCAAAGTCTTTTCTTCAACAGAGTCACATCTTGAAGCCAAATTTTAAGGAAGAGGCAGAAATGGCTTCTGATAAGCCAGAGGACATGAAACTTTTTGGAACCCTCATAGGAGATTGCCTGGCCCTATTGCCATCTTTTCCCTTTCTTTCCATCATACTTCCAACAAGCTTGCTTATGTCTCTGCTTCCCAGCTCCCGGCAGGCAGACCAGTCAAGGGCTGAGAAGGAGCAGTGTGGCTGCTGTCTGGCCCTCGACCTCACCCCTGGGGGTGAAGGAAGAGGAGATGGGAGAAATAGAAAAAGCAGACTCAAGAGCTCCCAAGCATCAAGGGACCGACAACCGTGCTGCTGAAAGCAGATCATTCTACTGCCTCAGCAGCAGCAATGCCAGGGGAGGCTAAGAGAGCGGAGCTCTTAACCACGAAACCATCTTAACCATGCTTAACCACGGAAAAGGGTTAAGACGTGTTCTCCGTACTGTGGGAAAGCATTTCGGGAGGGCTCAGGTGGGTTTGGGGATTAACAGACGCAGTCCATGTTCTCTGTGCCCTGCTTGCCTTCCTTGGACCTTGCTGATTCATGCTAATCTGGCTGGCTGCCAACCGTCCATCTTTGCACAGAGGGTTTTTTCCTGAAACCAGGACATGGCTTTCCTAAACGTGGTCCTGCACAGAGGTCAAGGAGTGCCAGGGAGTGAATAAGTTCAGCCCTCGGAGCAGCGCTCAGCTGATACCCAGCAGGTGTTGGTATATAAATACATCTGCTCCCGCCCAAGTAGGATCATTTTAAGATTTTATTTTTAAGTCATCTCTGCACCCAACATGGGGCTTGAACTCACAGCCCCAAGATCAGGAGTCACGTGCTCTACTGAATGATCCAGGCAAGTGCCCCCAAGTGGATCATTTAACAGGCTCCCAGAGTTCTCACACCACTAGGTTGGGCTCCAGTCACCCCTCACCCCTGTGCTAACTGGGTGAATAGGGTACCTTCTGGTGGCTGCTCTACCATCCTGTAGCACTTCCCCACTTCCCTAGAGGTGTTCCCTGTAGTTCTAAAATACACTTTTTGTACCCACATTCTGTCTCGGGATCTGGAAAACTTGACACTAATGTGGGAAGGTAAGTTTCAACTGCATGAACACTTGCATATTTGAAACAAGACTTTTTCTCCAGGGTTGCTCAAAAATGAGGTGCCCATGTAAAACCAGAATGCTCTTCCTAATGGTGCCCTTCTCCTTGGGTACGCTCTTATAGACAGTTCTTCCCTCCCCACCCTGCTTCTCCCCTTCCCTCCTTCCCTCTGTCTACCAGCAAGTCAGCTCATGGAAAGGACAACCAGGAATTTTCCTTTGAATTCTCCCAGGTCCCAGAATTGAACAATCTTAAAATAGCCAGGTCCACAGCATTCTCTTAAGGTTTAGCTAAATGACCCCAAACCTTCAAGCTCCATTTATTAGAAAAGCTGAACAAACCTTCCCAGGGCACACTTTTCTTCTCTTGGCTGTTGGATCTTGGTTTCCAGGAGTCCACTGGCTGGAGATCAATGCTCCCAGGCTCCTGGGGCTGAGCTTCAGGGGAGCTTGGGCCCACTCCGGGAAGCTGAACAGCAGGAGGCTGCAGGGGGTGAGCGTCCAGGACCGCGCCCCACTCCTCTCTGTGGGGGTGAAGAGCAGCAGAATGAACAGCAGGCGTGGGCATCTGCTGGGTTGTGAACCCCTTCTCCCCCTCAGGGTAGCTGCCGCAGCTGCCAGCAGGCCAGACAGAGCCTTCAGGGCATTTCTCAAATGTACCTGGTCATAAGAATCACCTGGGGCACTTGGAAGCATACAGATTCCAGACACCAGTGCCAGAGTTCCCAAATCATCTCCAGAGACAGGCCTGGGATCTCTGTGCTTCGAGAGCCTCCCAGGTGATTCTTATGATGGCAAACACTAAGGTCTAAGGAGGGAGGCAAGAGCATCATTATAGCAGATAGGACTCAGCTGTTCAGGTATGTTTCCTCATGCTGATGTGTTTTATCTCCAGAATGAATCAAAGGAAAGTCTTTTTTTTTTTTAATTTTTAGGAAGTCATTCCTAACATGGGGCAGAGCAGGGGGGTGGTGGCTGCCAGGGCCTATTACAGTTCTGAGAGCTCAAGGAAGGAAGCTCTGGTCTCAGTAAGACTTATTTAAAGTAACTCTCACAGCCCAGGCTGACCTTACATGTGACCCTTCTTCTGAAGTTTGCTACAGAACAGAAATTCCCAGCTGCATAGGGAGTTGGAGTGAGGAGGAAGGGAGGTATGCTGTATCAGAGATTTTTTTTCTTTTAAAGATCTTATTTATTTATTTGACAGACACAGATCCCAAGTAGGCAGAGAGGCAGGCAGAGAGAGAGGAGGAAGCAGGCTCCCTGCTGAGCAGAGAGCCCGATGTGGGGCTCGATCCCAGAACCCTGGGATCATGACCCGAGCGGAAGACAGAGGCTTTAACCTACTGAGCCACCTAGGCACCCCTGTAACAGAGATTTGAGAAGCTATGGAACATATTATTATTATTTTTAAAAGATTTTATTTATTTATATGACACAGAGAGAGAGAGAGAGGGAACACAAGGATCAGGAGAGGGAGAGGGAGAAGCAGGCTTCCCGCTGAGCAGGGAGCCCGATGCGGGGCTCGATTCCAGGGCCCCAGTATCATGACCTAAGCCGAAAGCAGAGGCTTAACCATCTGAGCCACCCAGGCACTGCTGGAACATATTATTTTTTAATAAAAAAATATTTCTAGGGCGACTGGGTGGCTTCAGTCATTAATCATCTGCCTTGGGCTCAGGTCATGATCCCGGAGTCCTGGGATTGAGTCCCGCATCAGGCTCCCCCCGCTGGGCGGGAAGCCTGCTTCTCCTTCTCCAACTCCCCCTCCTTGCATTACCTCTCTTGCTGTATCTCTCTCTGTCAAAAAAATAAATAAAATATTTTTAAAAAGTGAAAAAAATTCTTAATTAGGAATTGTTTTTATTTTTTGTTTTTTATTTATTTTTAAGTGGGTTCCACACCCAAGATGGAGCGCAATGTGGGGCTTGAACCCACAACCCCGAGATCAAAAATCGGATGGATACTCAACCAATAAGCCACCCAGGCGCCCCTGCTCTGATTTGCTTTTAGTGAAAAGTAATTTACTTTGAAATTTCTGACATGTTAAAGGGTGCAAGAATTTAATATTTTTCAAAACGATATGTGAGCATAAAACGTCTGCAGTTGAGTGAGATAAAGCAAGAGCTATAGGTCAGATTGGCTGGGGCAGCTCTGGAGGAGCAGGGCCCCATGACACTTACCCTCTGTGAAGCCCACCTGATTCTCCCCATCCAGCCCAACTCTCCTCCGCCATCTTTCAACAACTGGAATCCCCTTAAGTCAGTGCCCAGCCTGAAGTCACTGGAAGGTCTACTGCTACTTATGAGACAAAGTCATACAACTATCAGTATGACCCTCAGGATCCCTCTTTATTGGCCCCATCCTATTTTTCTGACTTCATCTCCTGACTTTGCTCAGCATGTGCCCTTTCTTCTTCTGACATCAGGCTATTGGAGTTCTCTAAACCTTAGGGCATGATCGATCATACCTCTGGACATTTGCTCATGCTGTACCTTCCCTCCATTCGTCATTTTCTTCTTATTCCATAATGGCTATTCTAATGGGCAGGCTGTGATATCTCACTGTAGTTTTGATTATACTTTGATTAATGACTAGTGATGTCAAATCTCTTTTTTGAAAACATCCATTTTACTGAGGTATAATTTATGTAAAATAGACCACATCCACATTAATTAAACAGTTCACAGGACTCTGACAGATGTGTATGCCGTATAACCACCACTGCAGTCAAAATACATAACATTTCTATCACCTCTTCTTGACCTTTTACAGTCAATTCTCCCCTCCATTCTCAACTAGAGGCAACCTCTGATCTGCTTTCCGCCAGTATAGATTGATTTGTATTTTCTAGAATTTGCATATAAATGGAATCATACTATATATATGTTTGTATCTGCCTTCTTTCACTCATAATATTTGAGATTCATCATGTCAGTGAGTATATCACTGGTTTCTTCCTTTTCATTGCCAAGTAGTATTCACTATATGAATATATCACAATTTTATTATCTATTCATTTAAATAGTCATTTGGTTTGTTGCCAGTTTTAAGGCTGTTATGAATACAAGCTGTTGTAAACATTCTCATGTTAGTCTCTGTGGAATATATTTTCATTTTTCTTGAACAGGCATGAAAGAGTAGAACAGCAAGGTTATAAGACAGTTTATGTTTAACTTTATAAGAAACTGCTGCCAGATGGTCTCCTAGCGGAATTCTACCAAAAATTTAATTTAAAAAAATTTTTTTAAAGTATTTTATTTATTTATTTGACAGAAAGAGACAGAGAGAGAGCAGAAGCAGGGGAAGCAGCAGGCAGAGGGAGAGGGAGAAGCAGGCTCTCCACTGAGCAGGGATCCTGACACAGGGCCCCATCCCAGGACCCCTGGATCATGAGCTGAGCTGAAGGCAGATGCTTAACTGACTGAGCCATCCAGGTGCACATCTACCAAACATTTAAAGAAGACTACTAATTTTTTTTCTAAATATTTTATTTATTCATTTGACAGAGAAAAAGAGTGAGTGAGAGAGCACAAGCAGGGGGAGTGGGAGAGGGAGAATGAGACTTCCCACTGAGCTGGGAGCCCGACTTGGGGCTTGATCCCAGGACCTGGAGATCATGACTTGAGTTGAAGACAGACGCCCAACCAACTGAGCAACCCAGGCATCCCGACTACCTATACTTCTGAAGCTTTCTCAAAAAATAGAAATGGAAAGAAAACTTCCAAACTCATTCTACAACATCAGTATTACCTTGACCCCAAAACCAGACAAAGACCCCACCAAAAAGGAAAATTACAGACCAACATCTCTGATGAGCACATATGCCAAAATTCTCATCCAAGATACTAGCCAATAGGATCCAAAAGTACTTTAAAAGGATCATCCACCATGACCAAGTGGGATTTATTCCTGGGCTACAAGGGTGGTTCAACATCTGCAAATGAATCAATATGATACACTACATTAATAAAAGAAAGAACAAGAAACATATGATCTTCTCAATAGATGCAGAAAAACATTTGACATAATGCAGCATCCTTTCTTGATAAAAACCCTCTGCCGTGCAGGGATAGAAAGAACACAAGTCAACATCATAAAGGCCATATATGAATAACCCACAGAGAATATCATCCTCAGTGGGGAAATACTGACACCTGTTTCCCTAAGGTCAGGAACACAGCAGGGATGTCCACTCTCACCACTGTTGTTCAACATGGTCCTGGAAGTCCTAGCCTCAGCAATCAGACAACAGAAATAAAAGGCATCTGAATCAGCAAAGAAGTCAAACTCATACTCTTCACAGATGACACAATACTCTATGTGGAAAACCCAAAAGATTCCACCCCAAAATTGCAAGAACTGATACAGGAATTCAGCAAAATTTCAGAATATAAGATCAATGCACAGAAGTCAGTTGCATTTCTATACACTAACAATAAGGGAGAATAAAGAGAAATCAAGGAATTGATCTCATTTGGAGTTGTACTGAAAACCGTAAGATACCCAGGAATAAACCTAACCAAAGAGGTAAAATATGTGTACTCTGAAAACTACAGAACAATTTTCTTTTAAAGATTTTATTTAGTTATTTGAGAGAGAGTGAGAGAGAGCTAGAGTGAGCACACGTGGGAGGCAGAAGCAGTAGGAAAAGCAGACTCCCCAGTGAATAGGGAGTCTGATATAGGGGTCATTGATCATTGGGGCACCCCACCTAGGTGCCCCTAAAAGCTATAGAACACTTATGAAAGAAATTGAGAAAGACACAAAGAAATGGAAAAACATTCCATGCTCATGGATTGGAAGAACAAATATTATTAAAATGTCTATGCTACTCAAAGCAATCTACACATTCAGTGCAATCCCTATCAAAAATACCATCAAGGGGTGCCTGGGTGGCTCAGTGGGTTAAAGCCTCTGCCTTCGGCTCAGGTCATGATCCCAGGACCGGGATCCAGCCCCACATTGGGCTCTCTGCTCAGCAGGGAGCCTGCTTCCTCCTCTCTCTCTGCCTGCTGCTCTGCCTGCTTGTGATCTCTGTCCAATAAATAAAATCTTGAAAATAAAAAACAAAACTAACACTCCTGATAAAAACAACAAAATTAAAAAAAAAATACCATCAACATTTTTCACAGAACTGGGACAAACAATCCTAAAATTTGTATGGAACCAGATAAATAAATCCCCAAATAACCAAAGGAATGTTGAAAAAAAAAAAAAAACCCAAAGCTGGAAATATCACAATTCTGGACTCCAAGCTGTATTACAAAGCTGTAATCATCAAGACAGTATAGTACTGGCACAAAACCAGACACGTAGATCCATGGAACAGAACAGAGAGTCCAGAAATGGACCTTCAACTCTATGGTCAACTAATCTTTGATAAAGCAGGAAAGAATATCCAATGGAAAAAAGACAGTCTCTTCAACAATGGTAGTGGGAAGGTTGGACACCCACATGCTGAAGAATGAAACTGGACCATTTCCTTACACCACACACAAAAATTGACTCAAAATGGATGAAAGACCTAAATGTGAGACAGGAAACCACCAAAATCCTAGAGGAGAACACAGGCAGCAATCTCTGCGACCTTGGCCACAGCAACTTCTCACTAGATACATCTCCAGAGGCAAGGGAAACAAAAACAAAAATTGGGACTTCATCAAGATAAAAAGCTTTTTGCACAGCAAAGGAAACAGTTGACAAAACTAAAAGTCAACTATGGAATGGGAGAAGATATTTGCAAATGACAAATCAGATAAAGGGCTAGTATCCAAAATCTATAAAACACTTATCAAACTCAACATTCAAAAAACAAAAAATCCAGTCAAGAAATGGGCAGAAGACATGAACAGACATTTCTGCCAAGAAGACATGCAAATGGTCAATGGACACATGAAAAAAGCTTAACATCACTCGGCATCAGGGAAATACAAATCAAAACCACACCAGTCAGAATGGCTAAAATTAATAAGTCAGGGAACGATAGATGTTGGAGAGGACGTGGAGAATGGGGAACGCTCCTTCACTGTTGGTGGGGATGCAAACTGGTGCAGCCACTCTGGAGAACAGTGAGGAGTTGCATCCATTGCTGCTATGCGCCCCAATCCCATGTTCAAACCTGCAGAGCAGGCTTCAAGCTGTGAAGTACGTGTCTAGATGCCCTGAACTATGTACGCCCTGATCCCTCTGTCTCACCAAGCCCTGCCTCTCACCTCTTACCAGAGAGAAATTCTCCATTTCTAGTTACTGTGCATCAGCCAGTAGGACTAAGTAAGTTCGGGTCCAGAAATGTTCAACGTCTAAGTAATTCCACAGGCAGATTAAAATATTTGAAAACTCTAGTTAAAAGGTTAATATTATTATTTTTTACATCTGGCTGAGGCTACTGATAGCATCTGAGGCAGTGTTATTTTAAGAAACAAAGTTTATTTATTAAAATCAGCAAAATAGCAAATTGAAATTAAGTTAAATGGGAAACAGAAACCAGTATCACCTCTGACATTTGTTTCATAAAACTCTCTTAAGGGTAACTTTGTGAGCATGAGTATTCTGATTTTAAACACGCCAAGATCTGAATCGGTCTTGAAACTCTAAAAATAATCTTAAAAAACATGTTGACAAAGAAGGGTGAAAACTATGTGATCACCCCCACTTTCCCCCAAGTGGCTTGTTAGTGTGTCAGCACTGTTGTCCAAGGAAGTCAGAGAGTTGAGAGCAAATCTTCAATTAAAACCTTCAATTTTCTTTAGTAGGACTTAAAGTGTTATATTTCATGTCTTCTCAGTGACTCCCTGGGGGTAGTATTCATCATTTCCTCTTGCACACGGTACATGGTAACACATGGGCTGGCTGAGTTGAATCTGGGACCCGGGCTTTGACATGTTTTTATAGTCTTTCTGTTGATATTAAACACTAAACAATTAAAAAATCTTCAGCAATCGTGGCCATGTTGTTATAAAAGTACAGTATCTGAATGCTAAGCCATTTCTTTAAGGATCATGGTTAAGTTTTCAGACATTATGTATGGATTTCAATGATGATGTCAATTCTTCACCACTCTTTATGGACATGTCTTTGCTAGGTGAATTTGAAATTCCTTTTACTAAAGAGGCAGTGCCTATTTCTCCATCCCCTTGAATCTGGGATGGGCTTGGGTCTTCCCCTGGCCAAAAGAATATGACTGGAGTGGGGATAGGCCAATTCCAATCCCAGAACTCAAGATGTCCTGCACATTTCCTCCTTTTTTGCTTCTCTGCCATTGCCACCAGAATATGTCAGGATTAGCAGGCTTGAAGATGAGAGATCTATGGAGCACAGTTAAGTCCCCAGTCATCCCAGTATAGGCCTTCCTAAGTCAGCTAACAGATGCCCAGAATATGTCAACTGAACTATCTACCCAACTATCCCAGAGCATGAGCAACAAATACTTATTGTTATACCTCTGGGGTTTTGGTGTGTTTTGTTATGTACCAATGCCTGATTGATACCTGTATGTCAACAGGAGTTGTTGCTCTTTCTAAGTAAGCTCCATGCCCAACGTGGGGTTTGAACTCAGGACCCTGGAATTAGGAGTCAGAAGCTCTACCAACTGAGCCAGCTAGGTACCCCATCAACAACAGGAGATTTTAAAACTCAAAGATACAATTTAAAAATAAAATGGCCAATTATATACTCTTAATTTTGCTCCTTAAAAGGATAATGTTGGGATGCCAGAGTGGCTCAGTGGGTTAAAGCCTCTTCCTTCTGCTGAGGTCATGATCCCAGGGTCCTGGGATCGAGCTCCACATGGGGCTCTCTGCTCACCGGAGAGCCTGCCTTCCCCCCTCTGTCTGCCTCTCTGCCTATGTGTGATCTCTGTCTGTCTAATAAATAAAATCTTTAAAAGAAAAAGAAAGTGATAGTGTTCTCAGATTATTTTTAAAGTTTTAGTTATTATTAGATTTCTTTGTTTTAGAGAGAGAGCACAGGCAGGAGCTAGAGGGGCAGAGGGAGAGGGTGAGAGAATGTGAAGCAGACTAGACTCCAAGCTGAGCACGGAGCCAAATGTACGGCTTGATCTCATGACCTTGAGGCTCACTCTTACCACCCATTCTCAGGGTCATGAGATCACAGCCTAAGTTGAAACCAAGAGTTGGCCCCTTAACCAACTCTGCCACCCAAGTGCTCCTTAAGTTTATTTAATTAAGCAATCTCTACACACAATGTGGGGCTTGAACTCATGAGCATGAGATCACATGTTCCACCAACTGAGGAAGCCTGGCACGCCATTTCCAGATTATTATTTAAATATATCCAGCACTATACTCAAGAAGTTGTTAAGTGTGGTCGCCTCTGAGGAGATAATAGGGGTGTGAGGGGATATCTTCACTGCACATTATTTTTGCTCTTTTGAAATCTGAACCATATGAGTGTTACATATGCAAAAAATTACCTTTAAAATCCTACAGGAACGCAGAGCATTGAGTTGTATCTCTAGAGGAGAAGGTATCCATTTCTATACATAAAAGGTAAAGTAAATGATAGAGATAATTATTTGTAAGGCTAAATCTTTCAATGGATATAGTTAGATATTTAGGAAGGATACCTAAGGAGAAATATCCACAAAATCTTAATACTCTAATAGCTTTGCAGATAGACATGATAATCTAAAGGATAATGAAAAATGTTAGCATTTTAATAGATAAATTGTGGTTTTCCACTTCCTGACCACAAAATATACTAGATCAGAGATTTCTTTTATTTTTATTTATTTATTTATTTTTAAAAAGAGTAAAAAAAAATTTATTTGTTTGACAGAGATCACAAGTAGGCAGAGAGGCAGGCAGAGAGAGAGGAGGAAGCAGGCTCCCTGCAGAGCAGAGAGCCTGATGCGGGGCTCAATCCCAGGACCCTGGGATCATGACCTGAGCTGAAGGCAGAGGCTTAACCCACTGAGCCACCCAGGTGCCCCTAGAGATTTCTTTTAAAAATTAGTTCCAGTTGCCTGGGTGACTCAGTGGGTTAAGCCTCTGCCTTCAGCTCAGGTCATGATACCAGGGTCCTGGGATCGAGCCCTGCATCCGGCTCTCTGCTCAGCGGGGAGCCTGCTTCTCCCACTCCCCCGCCCCCGCCTGCCTCTCTGCCTACGTGTGATCTCTCTGTCTGTCAAATAAATAAATAGAGTCTTTAAAAAAGAGAAGATTAAAACAAATTAGTTCCAGGGATGCCTGAGTGGCTCAGTTGGTGAAGCTTCTGCATTCAGCTCAGGTCATAATCCCAGGATCCTGATCAAGTCCTGCATGGGTCTCCTCGTTCAGCAGGGAACCTGCTTCTCCCTCTGCATGCTGCTCCTTCTGCTTGTGCTCTCTCTGACAAATAAATAAAATCGCTAAAAACAAATAAACAAAGAAGGAAGTAAATATTTGTTCCGTTGTTTTCAAAGTTTGATGAACATAAGAATCACCACTGTTAAAAATGTGAATTGTCCAGACCCCATTGCAGAGATTCTGATTATAGGTGTGGGATGGAATGCAGAAATCTGCATTATCACAAGCTGCTCAAATAATTTTCATGGATTCCATTTTGAGAAACACTCAGTATAGTCATTTCTGTGTGGTTCTATCAAGTATCCATGCTGCCTTCACTGTAGAGAAATAATAAGTCTGGGGGGTGCCTGAGATACTCTCACCAAATACATCATTTAATTTGATAACTATAACAAAAGGAGTAAGTAAAATTAAGTACCCAGCTACCTGGGCCAAGTAAGGTAGAAGTTAAAGAAATAAAGCTCTGGTATTCTTTTTAAAAGATAGATTTATTTATTTATTTATTTATTTATTTATTTATGGGGGTGGTAGGACAGAGGTAGAGAAAGACAGTCTCAAGCAGACTCTGCACCCAAAGTGGGACCCAATATCATAACCCTGAGCTCATGACCTGAGCTGAAACCAATGGTCAGTTGCTTAACCAAGTGAGCCACCCAGGCTCCCACTCTCACTGTCTCTCTCTCAAATAAATAAATAGAATCTCTCTCCTTTTTTTTTTTTAAATAAATATTTTATTTATTTATTTGACAGAGATCACAAGTAGGTAGAGAGGCAGGCAGAGAGAGAGAGAGAGAGAGAGAGAGAGGGAAGCAGCCTCCCTGCTGAGCAGAGAGCCCGAAGTGGGACTCGATCCCAGGACCCTGAGATCATGACCTGAGCCAAAGGCAGCTGCTTAACCCACTGAGCCACCCAGGCGCCCCTCTCCTTTTTTTTTTTAAGATTTTGTTTATTTATTTGACAGAGCGAGAGAGGGCACAAGCAGGGGGAGGGGCAGGCAGAAAGAGAGGGAGAAGCAGGCTTCCTGCTGAGCAGGGAGCTTGATCCCAGGACCCTGGGATCACAACCTGAGCTGAAGGCAGATGCTTAACAGACTGAGCCACCCAAGCACCCCTAAAATCTTTTTTGTTTTTTAAGATTTTATTTATTTATTTGACAGAGAGAGATCACAAGTAGACAGAGAGGCAGGCAGAGAGAGAGAGAGAGAGGGAAGCAGACTCCCTGCCGAGCAGAAAGCCCGATACAGGACTCTATCCCAGACCCTGAGATCATGACCTGAGTGGCTTAACCCACTGAGCCACCCAGGCATCCCACCCCTAAAATCTTTAAAAAATAAATAAATAAAGGAGCTTATGGAATAATTAGACTGTTCAATTAAATAATATATGGGACAGAGACATAAATTAAATAATAAGAAGACTAACATAATTATGCAGTCAAAAGAAAGCTTTAGTTTTGAGAAAATAATGTTTGCTACTCAATGAGGAAAGAAGAATTCCACAGGAAAATAAATGACAAGTTCTTTTGGTGTAAGTGTAAAGTTTATTGGAGGAAAAAGTCCAGCTCTAGTTACATATTGACACTGACAAGACAAAAAAAGATTGCTTTAAAAATTTTTTTTTGATTTTTAAAAGATTTTATTTATTTATTTGACAGAGAGAGATCACAAGTAGGCAGAGAGGCAGGTAGAGACAGAAGTGGGGAGCAGGCTGAGCAGAGAGCCCGATGTGGGGCTCGATCCCAGGACCCTGGGATCATGACCTGAGCCAAAAGGCAGAGGCTTTAACCCACTGAGCCACCCAGGTACCCCAGGATTGCTTTTTTGTTAGAGAAGTAGTACCTACTCAGGAAAGAGG
Organism: Mustela erminea; assembly: GCF_009829155.1. Classification (NCBI taxonomy): domain Eukaryota; kingdom Metazoa; phylum Chordata; class Mammalia; order Carnivora; family Mustelidae; genus Mustela; species Mustela erminea. Next base: position 62,535,023 of record NC_045616.1, read on the forward strand.
TAGGAAAAAACATAAAAGGAGAAAAGTAGTCCTACTATCCAAACACAAGTTTAAATATGTTGGTATATTTCCCATTAGCCTTTGTTAATAGATCCCACAGAGACCTATTTTATTTCTCCCATATTGTTGGTTTCATACCATATATACACACACAGAGATATATAAATACATATATATATATATATATATATATATATATATATAAATGCATCTTGCTTTTTAAGAAATTAAATATTATAAGCACTTTTCTGTGTCATTATATGCATATCATACATGCCTTTTAAATGGGTATAATTGTCTAGGGTTGAACACATAAAGGGTTTCCAGACTTTAACTAATATGCAAATGGGGATGCTATTAAAAACTAGAAGTCTATTATGGGTTGTTTTTTATTTTTTTGTTACTTAAAATGATCTCTTGGGACTCCTGGGTGGCTCAGTTGGTTGAGTGGCTGCCTTTGGCTCAGGTCATGATCCCAGTGTCCTGGGACCACATTGGGCTCCTTGCTCAGAGGGGAGCCTGCCTTTCCCTCTGCCTCTGCCGCCACTCTGTCTGCCTGTGCTCACTCTCTCTGACAAATAAATAAATAAAATCTTTAAAAAAATAAATAAATAAAATGATCTCTTGAGGACTGATTTCCAAAAGTCATGCAACTGGGTCCAAGGTTATGAACATCTTAAGGGTGATGACATTTTGTCAAATTGCTTTCCTAAAGTGTGTCTACAAGCTTTCTCTTACTCTCACTGTTCTTTTGTTTTTAACTTGTATCTATTTATTTGAGAGAGGGAGAGAGCAAGTGAGGGGAGGGGAGGGGCAGCGGGATGGGGAGAGAGATCTCATGGTGACTCTGGACTGAGAACAGAGCCTGATGCAGGGCTCCAACTTACAACCCCAGATCATTACCTGGGCTGAAACCAAGAGTCTGACGCATAGCTGACTGGGCCACCAAGGCATCACACTCTTGTCTTCCTTCCTGAGGAAGCTGCTTATAGCCATCATAAAAAAAAAAAAAAATCCACTGCTATTTAGATGGGAGCCAGAGCTCTCTGGCATCACTTTGCAGATAAATGCTTACTGCCGAGATACAACATTTTCCCCATACAAGTTACAGTTCTTTTACCATTAGTAGTTTTTTCATCAGCTTGTAAAAGAGCTTCCAGAACGAAGAATTTATCCCAGAACGTATGGCACGTGTACATACTGCACATGCAGGTCCTGAGAATTGACCTCCTAAACCTTTGTTTTTTCGCAGGCACAGGGGAGTCATGAATCCCTCCCTTAGGATGACTCGTGGGCTGAGTCACTTTCCTGAGGGTTTCCATAGCCACTCATTCCAGCACCATTAAGACTGAAGCTCCTGATGCTGACTAGTATCCCCAGCATGTCCCTGAGGTCACAATTTTTCAGCCAGACCCAGAAACAAGAAACACATCTGCTCTCTGGTAACCAGGCCCTGCTGCTATCTGCTGGGCACTATCTTTCAAAGAGAGTTGGGAGTCGCCACTCTAAATCCCCAGCCTCCTGTGAATTGGTTTTATGTAGGAGATTAAACCTTTTAAGCTCTCTCTCCTAAAAAAGAACCTGAGTGGAAGAAAAAATACAGCAAGATAGATACTCACCTAAAACAAATTTTGATTAAGCACCCTGCTACATTAAAAATTGCCTTAATTTTACAATTAAAAATAATGCCTTGGAACGCCTGGGTGGCTCTATTGGTTAAGTGGCTGCCTTTGACTCGGGTCATGATCCCGGGGTCCTCGGATCGAGTTCGGCATCGGGCTCCTTCCTCCGTGGAGAGCCTGCTTCTCTCTCTGCCTCTGCCTGCCTCTCTGCCTGCTTGTGCTCTCTTTCTGACAGATAAATAAATAAAATCTTAAAAAAAAAAAAAAAAAAAAAGAATGCCTTGAAAATGAGTTTAAGGATATGAGGATTGAATTTTTTGAGGCCCTGGACCTTAAACATGGCCAAATTTTGCCTCAGAGCCGTCTCTTACCCTGGGTCCTCAAAGTGTGGCCCGAGGAACCATCAAGTCAATAGCCATGTCAAAACTGCCCGGGAACCGGATAGACAGGCAGACCCACCCTACACCTACCGCCATTAAGAAGATCCCCAGATAATTTGGATGCACGTTATGTTTGAGAAGCACTTTTTTTTTTTTTTCAATGTAAGTTCTATGGCCAGTGTAGGGTTTGAACTCACGACGCAGATATCAAGAGTCACAAGCCCTACCAACCAAGCCGGCCAGGCGCCCCAAGAATCACTCTCTTAAAGCAGTGGCATGAACTCTGGCTCACACATTAGCATCTCCTGAAGACCCTGAAGACAACATGGACATCCAGGTCCCACCCCAAAGATTCCTAGTGGTTGAGAGTGGGGACCGGACACTGGAATTGTTTAGCAGCTCGACATGGACTTGATGTGCAGCCGGAGATGAGAACTGATCTGCCTTCTAACAAGGCAGAGGTGCTAAAACTGTACAATGAGATCTTCAAATTCCATGCTTCTTAACAAAGTATTCTGTATGATGATTAAATCCAAAACTTGGTTAGCTCCCGGAAAATGGGGATACATTTGACATCATGCAGACCAGTTTCAAGGGCAACTATAGATCTTGAGGAAAGAAGCAAAACAGCAAAAACATGCAGAACAATTGAGGTCTTTTTTTTCCCCTAAGTAAGTGCTAGGTCCAATGTGGGATTTGAACTCAAGACCTTGAGATCAAGAGTTTCTACTGATTGAGCCAGCCAGGCACGCCAGGGTCTTAGTCTTTTTTTTTTTTTTTTTAAAGATTTATTTATATATATGAAAGAGAGAGCTCAGGAGTACAGGGAGGAAGAGAGGGAGGACAGAGAGAATCTCCAGTAGACTCCCCGAGAGCAGAGCCCCAAGTTGCCCTGAAATCATGAGCTGAGCCGAAATCAAGAGTTGCACGCTTAACCAACTGCCCCCCAGGCAACCCCCTCCCCCCACAGGGTCTTATTCTTACATGCATCACAGTATTGGCTATCCTACCCTCTGTCATGTTCTTGCTTCCCTGCATGGGTCACAGAGCAGCATGCTAAAAAGGTCCAATATTGTGGTTATTAAAATGGGCAAAAGAGGCAGACTCGTCCTGCCACAACCTGATGTCTTCAGGATCTACATGGCAGCTTTCAGAGCTGATCTCCACAGTGCTTGTGAGTCACTTCCTGAAGAGATGAGCCTACCGGCATCTGGTTAAAAACATACTGTGTTATCTGAATTCCAAGATGCTGCTGAATCTGACCTCTGATTTTCTGTGTTTCCAGAAGACCAGCATGCAGCCGACAGTCCCTGGGATGAGATGTTCACGTTAGTGAGGCTGCCATGGGTGGTTCACAGCTGCTGGCTAAAATACAGGCCTCCCACAAAGCTTGCCAACTTCTACGCCACACTGGACCTGCTCAAGTCAGTTGCTGTTATGGTAAGGTACTGATCCTTTCGGCTGTGAGCCTGCCAGAAACTCAGTGTGGTGGCTGGCAGCTATGAGCCAAGTGTTTACACTTGTAATTGCTTTCTAATGATGACCTATTTCTAAGTCCTTTCGAAGGCAATAAAGTTGGGAAATCTGCCTAAAAGCAGGCTTCTCAAACTTTTTCAGCTAGGGAGACTTCAATACACTTAAAAATTACCGAGGACCCTAAAGATTTTTCATTTATGTAGGTTAAACCCAGTGGTGTGTTGGAGTCAGCTTGTATCAGAATTCGATATTCAGGAATTTCTTCAAGCCCAATGTCAAACCATTGAAAGCTTGGACTTTGCAGCTGAGAAGGGTATTTACACTATGGAAATTGGTAAATGTGCCTTATTGGGGCCTTTTTCTTTCTATGGAGATCAACAGCAAACTGCACTGATCATACCCACCATTTACCATGTTAAACATCAAAATGGAGAATTTATTGAAAATATTTCTTCCACTTAAAAATAAAAATAAATCCATGCCGTGTTAACATAGATATCATATTCTTTCACAAAAAAATGTTCTTCCCCAAACAACAATTTCTTGAGGAGAGTTGCACTGTTTTCTATTTTTGCAAATCTCTTTAATGGCCAGCTTTGATAGAAGACAGATTTTCCTGTCTCCTGCGTTCAGACTGTTGCAATACCACATGTCATGCAACCACAGGAAAACTCAATTATATGGTCCTGAATCAGACCAAGAAAAGGCAAATTAACACATTAGTGTTTTAAGATCATTTTGACCTCATACATCTCCTACAAAGGTCTCAAGGACTCAGAATCACTGCCTTGGAGAATTTCTTCTCTCTGTTCAGACTGCAGCTTGCTTAGCCACACTTCCTTCATAAAACACAATTACTCTCCACACACACATCTGGTCTATAGTTTTCAAAGGAATAGTACACAATGATGCTAATTCCACCAGGAAATTACTGTTGGTGACTGTTTTCCCCCTTAATTTTTACTACACCAGGGTGAAGATAAGCTTCTAGTGGAGGGTCCAGGCCTCACACACTTAAAAAACTTGGTCATAAACACCACTTAACTTTTTCCACTTGATCTCAGAGCTCAAACTTCCTGAAAGATATGCCAACATTTTTCTTAATTTCTTACGTTCCCAAGTATAACCTAAAATTTTCCATATTTATATTCAACAGCCAAATATTTTATTTCCTTAAAAATCCTATTTTTGACTTGGTTGGAAAACAGGCATTTTTGCATTTTTGTGTTAAGGAAATTCAAGTGTGTGTGTGTGTGCGCGCGTGTGCCTACATGTGTTTTAAAGATTTTACTTACTTATTTGAGAATGAGCAAGGGGAGAGGCAGAGGGAGAAGCAGACTCCCTGCTGAGCAGGAAGCCAGGTGCAGGTCTCTATCTCAGGACCCTGATATCAAGAGAAGCCGAGAGCAGATGCTTAACCAACCAAGCCAAGCTGCCCAGGCACCCTCTCAAGTGTGTGTGTGTGTGTGGTGTTTAACTTCAAAGTTATTTTGGAAAATAACAATAGAAGAATTGAAAGGTCACTTTCTGGTTAGGGCAGAGATCCTATTTCTGGTAGCCATGAGCTGGCCATGAGCTTCAATACAGTCAATCCTGAAACAGTTGCTGGGTGTCCAGGCCTCAGAAACTTAAGCTTGTGTACTAACTTAAAAATTCTGTGTTCACAGAATTCTTCAACTGAAAAGTTTTTCTGTTGACTATGAATCTAGATATGTTATTAAAATGTTTCTTACTGACTTCCAACTCTCAGAAGTATTTACCATTTTAATTCCCTCTCCGGCCCCTGCCCCAGGGTGCACCGGACAACAAAGGGTTGTTCCTAAAAGGACAGTCCTCCTTGGGGCTTCATGATTGCCTCCTGGCTCTGACAGGTAGTTTGTTTCGCTCTTTCCTAGCAAAGAACTGTAGACTCTTCATGGTGCCTACAACCCAGGAATCCGAACATTCTCAACAATACCACCTTGTTTTCTTAAGAAAGGACTAAGAAAAGAAAAGAAAAGACACACAAAGTTCATCACCCAATTCCTTTGTTCTTCCAGATCCATTCTGCATGCCCCAAGATGCAGACCTCTATGGACTAAGACACCCAGGTTCCCTTGACCTCTGAGTTTGGAAGCAAGATCAGGAGGCACCACCAGGAGGTCGGAGGGTTGAAGAACAGGAGGTCAGAGTATTCCTTCTCCACCTCTTTGGGCCTGCGGTGGTAATGGCCTCCCCTAATTGCTAGCACCTGAGGTGCTTCACCATCCCCTCGTGGTTCCCTCAATCCTGTCAGAATCTCTGCACTTTGCCTCTTTATTAGATGGTCTTCAGCTAAACCCTAAGACTTGGCCTTCCTCCAGTGGCTCTAAAGATAAAGTCTATTTATTTATTTTTTCCAAATTTATTCCAAACAGATACCAAGCAAAATTTCATCTTTATTAATATAGGTTACATGCATTTTTTTTTAAAAAAAGAGAACATAAAAACAATCATATAAGGACAGACCAATAATAATAGTAATGATAGTCATATTAAATCAGAGGTATTTTAATATTTGATTGAATAAACTAGTAAATCTCCACTGAGTTGGATAAAATACAGTAACTAAATTAATAAAATCAATGCTAAAAAATAAAATCAAAGCTAGCTTATACTTACATTATGTTATTTGATGTAAAATTATTCTATGCCATTTGGAAATAGTTTGCTCTTTTACATAGGCAAAGCATTTTCCTGTTTGTGTAAAAGGCCAACATTGCTTCATAAGAAAAAAATATATACTTCAACTTAGTTTTCAAATATTTTGTGACATCCATGAGGATTTTCTGTACTTGATACTAATTAGGAAGTTTAAAAATGCTTTTAAAATGATCTAACTCTTAAAAAACAAGAATGGATAATACAGAATCATTTTCCTAGATTTCAAAGTCTACTTCATTTTCTTCTGTTATTTCTCATCAAACTGGCATAATCGCTTCTTTTTAAAAAAATTAGACTTAATTTATCAAACGCATTTGTAAATAAATCATATCCAGTCAATACAGACTGGCTGTTTTTAAAAAGATGTTTCCTGTAGTGTATTATGCTTTCATCTCAAGTTATAACCACAGGAAGCAGTAACCCCAATGTTCAATGTTTAACTGACAATCCTCGCTTGTATGAAATTTGTGTGGTGACATCTCGCTAAAAAAACTTCTTACAGAAGGACATATTTATTTATTATACACATACACACTCTGCATTGGTCTACTTTGTTTTTCTTTCTTTCTTATTTATTTATTTGATAGGCAGAGATTACAAGTAGGCTAGTGGCAGGCAGAGAGAGAGGAGGAAGCAGGCTCCCTGCAGAGCAGAGAGCCCAATGTGGGGCTGGATCCTGGTCCTGGGATCATGACCTGAGCTGAAGGCAGAGGCTTTAACCCACTGAGCCACCCAGGCACCCCTACTTTGTTTTTCTTGATGGCTGGTCTCAGTCTTTCTCAACTCTGTATGCCCAGCACCCATCCCTGTGCCCAGAGCACAAAATGTGTGTTTCATGTTTGCTCCAAGAGTGTTTCCATTCCAGAATGCTCCTTGGGGTATAACTGCTGGAAGTGAGTGGGCCTTCTTTCTCTGTTCTTAAAATGGGCAGAGAGGTCTTTTATATCCATTATCTCCAGGGACAGCATGACCTACTTTGCCAATTTCTTTGTGTGTGTGTGCGTGTGTGTTCTAAAAAAACTTTATTTACAAAAACAGGCAGCAGAATGGATTTGGCCTTCCATTGACAATGTGCCAACTCCTCTGACTTAAAACAATGAACATCTTTTACCTCACACTGTTTCCGTAGGTCAGGAATCTGGGCATATCTTAGTCCTGGCTCTCATGAGGTTGCAGTCCACTTGTGGCAGTGGTCATCTAAGTCTTGACCAAAGCTGCTTTCAAGATTACTTTGCCAATTTCTAATAAACAAGATTCACAGCCACCCCTTGAGGGAACCTCAGGAGGATAGAGCAACCGTGATGGTTCCAGTGCTGACCTCTGGGAGGCTCAGCTGGAGGCTTTTCTGGCCAGTCTGTGTCTGAAACGGCCCTGCTTTTATCTATTGCTTGGAGTCCCCCATCTCAGGGCAAGTTACTTTGAAAGCCAACCGAAGGTCATTTGTGGGACCTATGCTCATTCTCAGTTTATAGACACAGAGTGTAAAACATCAAAAATGCTACCCCTATCATCTGTTTCTATAATTTAAAGAATTCAAACCTTGATACGTTTACAATGAGAAAGAGTAGAACTTTTTCTACACACAGATAGTACTAAGTCTTATCCCTTAATAACTTAAACATTGTTGTTGAACAATTTCAAAATACACTTATTTGCAAAAGCTGTGTAAGTCCAAACAACAGAGTCCCTCCCTATTGGCAAACATCTTCAGATGTTCAGGGTTAAACTCCACAATCGGAATGTTTCTTTCCTTAATCTCTGGTGGAAAAAAGGGAGTGTTCCAAAGTGCCTATTCTATACTGCACTGCAAATGATACAAGTGCGTATATACACACCTATACATGCACACATGCACATACATAGTAAGTCACCTATGTGTATCAGAATATGACATTCAGTTATTATTGTAGCACTGGAGATACACTCTTGGAATGATACTGTTTTCGATGTTTGTTATCTTTTACTATAACTAACAAATAGATATGATCAATGGCTCTCATAAGAAAGAGGCATGCAAATCATAGATTTGTCATTTTTGATTGTAAATACTTTTTTGGTGGGGACTAATAGAACCCTCAGGCTATTCGCTTTTTTAAGCTCTTCTTTTTAACTCATCAGCAGCCCCTTTCCCTAAGTTAAGAGCTTTTTGTATATGCTGTTATTCAGGTGACTTGAGCAGGTATCCATTTTGCTGGCCATCAGCTGACCGCTGCTGTTGTAGCTGCTGGGATCAGAACTTTCTCTGCAGCATAAGATGCTGCAGAGGTACCTCTGGCACTCGGAAGAGGCATAATAGTAAATCAAGGGATCAATGCAACAGCTGATGCTGCTGACACAGACACAGAGGAGGTAGGCAAAGTAGGCAGCCTCTGTGGTAGACTCCTGAGAAACGAAGGAGTAATGCAGAATCAGGAGGACGTTTGTGGGTCCAAAGCAGAGGAGGAAGATGCAGAAAACAGCAAGCGAAAGGAACAAAGCCCGGGACTTCTTGCTCCGGTTGGCGACCGCAGAGGAGCTAAGGCATCGAATGATAGACACGTAACAGATGGTGGAAACGATCAGGGGCACAAAGAAGAAGACAGCAGAGAAGGCTAAGAAGTAATAGGCATAGTAGCCTTTGAGGAGGGTTACACTGAGCACGTCATGGCAGGTGGTGACATTGAGCCCCGGCACCTGGGCGGTTTGTTCCTTGAGAAGGAGAGGCACCACCCCCGCAATGGCCAGAGCCCAGATGGCCAGACAAGTGAAGGCAGCCCTCCCCAGGGTACGCCAGGAGAGGGACTGGATGGGGTACACCACGGCCAAAAACCGGTCAATGCTTATGACTGTCATGAGCATGATGGAGGCGTACATGTTACAGTAAAAGGCTGCGGTGACAAAGCGACACATTTCGGAACCAAATCTCCAATCGCTGCCGGAAAAGTAATAGCTGATCTTGAATGGGAGCACTGACACGAAGAGCACGTCCGCCGTGGCCAGATGCAGCATGTACACCACAGCGGGCTTCTTGACCTTCATCTTCAAGATAAACACAACAATGGCCATGATATTCAGAGGAAGGCTTATGACAAACACGCCAGTGTAGACAGAGGGGATAAAAAGTGTCATCCAGGTGCTGGTAAGATACCCTGAGGCATCTTCTGAGATAAACACAGGGTGCAGTTTTTGAAGAGGATGACTTATATTGATGGGGCTTAGTCTGTCTTCAGGGAACCTGCTCCTGTTTTTCTCCTCATCATCATGCAGTGGGAATGGTTCAAATATTTCAGTCTTCTTGAGAAAAAATGACCGGGGATCCACAGTAGCATTGGTTGCTTTTGACTCTTAAAAAACAAAACAAAACAAAACAAAACAAAACAAAACAAATTAAAAAGTCAAAAAGACAAAGAGAATACATTTTCCTTTTACTTTTTTTGTGCTCTTACTAGGAGGGGGTGGTAAAAAGCAAGCAATGCACAAATGGATTACAGACCTTATCAGGGAATTAGCTCACTTGAAATACTGTACAGCATTTTTTGTTGGCACAAGCAAACACTTAAAATTCTGCTCCTTAGAAGGATTGAGGCAAATGACACACTTGCAGAGATACACCCTGAAGACATCAGAAAAGGCTGAGTGCCTGACATAAAGGAAAAAAGCAGTAACTTCTTTCCCATACTAGCCACCATCTCTATAAACAAATCTCTCCCAGGCTCTATGACTTCACTTTCCTCCACTCCACTTTTCCTCCAGGCCTTCATTTCCTCCATTTAGTTTGCAGACACCCCTGGAAGCCCGGAGTTCCCATGGAAACATCTATATAGAAAGGTGAGGGGACTTCTTAAATTATAGAGCTGAGCTAGAGACAAATTCCGAGTAGGATGGAGGGCTCCCATTTCCATGGCCATCGTCCGAATGACAGTAGTCTTCCTCTACCATCTTTAGTTGGTTGACACCATAGGATGTTCCAAATCTCTCACCACATTTGGACCCAAACAACAGTTTCTTGGCTTATCTTTCAACATAACCACAAGGAGCACACCTACATCTCTTCAGTCATCTTCCTGTCTCCTTCCTGAGCAGGCCTGTGGAGGAGCAGGTGTTCTAGGCTGATGGCCTTCCTCAGCTCAATTCCAGAAGGCTACAGGCATCAAGGCAGATGCCAGGCCAATCAGGCTTTCTTGAGTGTCAACCAGATGTCAAAATAAAGGCTCAGTTGCAAGCTTCCTCCTTTTATCACCCTCTTCCACCAAAAGCATCCACTTAAAACGTTCATCAGCGAAAGGCAACACTTAACTGCTGTAATCCAACTGGCTTCTCCTTCTGGGGAGCTTTTGGTCAAATTCTGACAGTGAGGAGAGTTGGACAAAGAACTTTGGCACGTCCTGAGAAGCTGAGGACCAGGGAGAGAAATCACAGGGGAAGATGGGCGAAGCCTCCATCACTGGGAGTGTCCACAACAAACACTGGACCTGCAGGTCACTTATAAGTGATGTTAGAGGATTTAAAATCTGGCTAGAAAGTGGATAAGCACAGTGGATTTTCAAACTTTTGGTCTTATTTTTTAGTGATGGACCCTTTGTGCAAACAAAAGCTTACACAGAGAGGAATAATGCAATAAGAGATAGTTCTAGTTCTGGAATGGCTCTGTAAGGTCACTGGGCCCAACCAACCCTTAGATGAAAATTAAAAACCTTTGACCTCCTTCCTTCCCCAAATCAATGACCTGACAGCATTTAGCTTCCAAAGGTGGTACAGAAGAGAGGAGAAATGAATCTTGAAAGAAAGGTGCCTAGTGACTTTCTTGTTTTCTTGACTTTCATGGTTATCTTAAAAGGAGGCCAAAGTTCAATGCCACAAAGGACGGCTAAAACCCAGATAGAAACCCACATTTTCTGGCCTAAAGAACCAGAGGACAGAACCAGGGCAACTGTAGTCACTGGAAAGTGAGGAGAGAACCCCAGAAAGGAAAAAAGTCAGAGAAGAGAGCCAGTGCCAAATTACAATGTGAATTTGCCCCAGAATTTGTCTGATTCTGGAACCACACAAATGTTAAGAACGATGTAAAGCAGTTCTGCTAAAGACAGAAGAACCGAAGTGATATTTTTGCTCAAGATGGAGACTTTGCACTTTGAGTCCAATAAAATTAATTGCCTGCTAAAGCAAAAACGCCAAAATCCTTTGGAAAAATAAAACAAAATCCCAATTCTTTACAGTACGGCAATGTCCAGGGTGCAATTCCAAATCACTCGATACAAAAAGAAACAGAAAAATGTGACCCAGTGTCAAGAAAAAAAGATAATCAGTGGAAACCAATCCCAAGGAGACCCAGATGCTGGATTTAGCAGAGAAGGACTTTGAAGGATGTGCTGCAATGAAGTAAAGGGAAATATCTTACTGAAATGGATTAAAAAAAAAAAAAAATAGAAGCTATCAGCAAAGAAACCAAGCAATGGAAATTCTAGAACTAGAAAGTAAAATACAACAAAATGGCATCTATTTCCAAGATAAGGAGCAAAGCTAGAGTAGAAAAGGGCCTGGTGGTGAAAGAGGGAGGTCATGGCTGGGCTCCTGTAGGTGAAGGGGTGGTCTCTGACCCTGTGACAGTACATCTGTCCCAGGGAAGGTCAAATGTATCCAGTGATGCACTTCTGAGAAAATAGGTATGACTGGATTGTTCCTCAAGGGTAAGAAACTATTAAGGATAAGAAACTTAATCTCTGAATCTCCAGCACCCTGCACATGGTAGGTGGTCTTTAAACTGGCTTTTAATTACAGATTTGCATTCTAATATTGGCTCTGCCAGGAGTCACTTAACCCCTCTGAACTCAGTCTTGGAATCGTTAAAGTGCGATTCCAATACCTGTCTGACCTACAAATCTGGCAGCCACGCGTATCCCTTGTGAAGCAGGACATGTGCTTACTTCGTAAACTACACAAATTAATGTAATAAATTAATCTTATCCTCTTTTCACTTCAGTGCAACTTGCTTTTAGACTCAATTCTTTGCTTACTCTTATTTTATAAAGATTTTATTTATTTATTTGACAGAGAGAGATCACAGGCAGGCAGAGAGAAAGGGGAGGAAGCAAGCTTGCTGCAGAGCAGAGAGCCCGAAGCGGGGCTCGATCCCAGGACCCTGGGACCATGACCTGAGTCAAAGGCACTGAGCCACCCAGGCGCCCCGCTTACTCTTATTTTAAATTAAAATGGAATCTATGCTCTTCTTCCCTCGTATTTAGCAATATTTAGTTTTTCAGTATCATGGGGAACATGAACAGACTGTAAAGTAGATAGCCCCAGCATTCCAAGCTGTAGATCAAATTTTAAATTCACAGACTTTTCCAGAAGTATCCCTTTCTTCCCTCTGTTATGCACCTAACTTACTCAGAAAAGAATGAATGGGTTCTGGCATTTTATTTTATTTCATTTCATTTTTAAAAGTGATTTTATTTGAGTAAGAGAAAGCCTGAGCAGGCCGAGGATTAGGAGAAGCAGGCTTCCCACTGAGCGGGGAGCCTGACATGGGGCTCAACCCCAGGACACTGGGATCATGACCTGAGCCATAGGCAGACACTTAACGACTGAGCTACCCGGGCCACCCGGGTTCCAGCATTTTAATACCACAAAGATAAGTGTCCTTAGAAATGCTAATTCAGAAGAACCTAAAGATAACACAATTTTCTTCTGCACTTTGGGAATCTGGTTAGATTAAGGACTTCTGTAATGCAAGGAGGGTAAAAGTACACACAGTGCACCCACAGACATGTTTGAATCCAGGCATTACCTAGCGGAACAATAACATTTAAAAAGTACTGAAAACTCATAACTGAGCTTCTTAGATACTATCACTTCGTCCAAAAATAAAACTATCATTGGATTTTACTCTATATTTAGTACTCTGGCCTTAAGTATTTGTTTTAAAACATTTCTTCACTGGCTAGGCCTTTTTAGGCAGGCAGTACGGTGTTTATAACAGAAACATTATATCCACTGAAACGTGAAATTTTTAGAAGCTAGAACCCAGGGCGAATGCATAATCCCTTGATTAAATATCATTAGCTAGGGTGTCACCTTTTCTTGTTCCTATAGGCTTTTGTGGAATTAAAAAATGTCAGCAAAAAAAATTAAAAAAAAAAATCTGAGTTTACACTATCATCAAAGAAATCAACAAAACCAATTCCAAGCAATTAGACATATCCAACTAGCTCAAGCCCCTTAGGCTGCAATTTGGGTTTGCGTATCTCCCTTTTCCTCCCGTCCTGGCACAGCTCAGAGGTCAAGGAGAAAGTGCCTGCGAGTGTGCCAAAAGCTCTTGTAATTCATCTGCTGTTGTTATTAAGCTACGGTTTCCCATACAAAAAAAGCAGCTCAGGTCCTAAAATCAGTTCTCATGCTTCTTGCTAAGTTTTACTCAATTTAGTTTTCTCTTAAATGGCTCTAAAGTGGTTCTGTGATTCAATATGGCAAACTGCTAAGTGCTTCAATATAGACTAACTCCAGAGAATTTTAAAAATTAAAGTCATGTAAGGCTTCTTCTGTCTTTGAAGAGATTTGGCTTGGAAGCAGAGCGGTGACTAGATGTGCATTATCAAGGTCCCACGTGATGCTGGGATTTATACCATGCCAGCCTCCCCCAGAGCACCGGCCTTGGTTTTGGCTCTGAGTTCTGCCCCACAGGGTTCACGAATTAACAAAGCAGAAATCCCAGAACCTTACCCACTCCCACATAGCGCAGAACAGCTGTACCCTGCACTTCGCCACAAGGGTATCCACACTACATGCTAAAGAGAAATAAAGAAGAGAATGATGGAAAATTAATAGAAACATAGTAATTCCACCAAACGGAAAACAATAGTATTACTGCAACACTCCACTGTCTCAAGAGCATAGGCACATCATTTTCTAATGCAAAGATCGAGTGTATTCGAAGGAAACTGCTGGTTCCGGATCTAGGGTAGGAAATCTACAAGATGAGCCTTGAACATCTCTAAAGAATATTAGGGTCAGGTCAGAAAGACTCTGGAGCTAATCTGAAGAGGGGGGGCTGGCCAAGGTGTGACACTGATTCAAGAGAATAAGGACAAAAGTGAATTGAAACATTTGAAACATGTCATATATGTTAAGATCCATGAGTTCATAATGATACTCAAAGGAAAATGATGCATCATTTTTGGTCACCTTTAGAGGGAATTAGGGGGCCCTATATGAAAATTGGTAAATAAAAGCAAGATTCAAGCACTTACTCTGCCTTTTCTACATAAATGATATTTCAGGGCAACAACAGTTAATGACAGAAAGTTTTCTTTATAAAATAATTCCATCTCCTATGGGGTGCCTGGGTGGCTCAGTCGGTTAAGCGCCAGCCTTCAGCTCGGGTCGTGATCCCAGAGTTCTGGGATCAAGTTCCACATCGGGCTCTCCGTTCAGCGGAGAGCCTGCTTCTCCCACTCCTTCAGACTGCTGCTCTGCCTACTTCTGCTCTCTTATCTGTCAAATAAATCAAATCTTAAAAAAGAATAATAATTCCAGCTCCTAAATGCAGAAACAATGACAGATTTATGAAAGCATCATTCACAAGCTCTTTGTGAACTAATGGATTGAGTCTGATTACCAGTGGTCACTAAAACCACTGGGTGAACCATAGAGAATTTCCTAAGAGCTGGAGCAAGTGGACAGTGCCTGAATCTCCTACGTATTCGATCTTCAGATACAAAAATAGAGTCCTGAGATGCATCAGGAAGTACATAGCACCACTGCTGATGCAGTCTTGCAAAAAACCAAGCCAGAATCTGAATGGGCCTCCCACTGTAGCTACCACATGACAGAAACGCCAAGGACAGACGGGCATGCTACGTGCTCTACCGAACACCCCTACGTGATGTGGTGGGCTGGATGCAGGGTGCAGGGGAGGCTCCACAACAAATGTTTTTTTGAAAGATAAACAGCCATGAGAAAGGAGGAGACAGAAAACAGTTACAGATTAAAAGAGATTGAAGAGACACACCAACCAGATGCAATAGTTGGCCTTGTTTGATCCTGATTCCAATAAAACAATGGTAAAGGGGCATTTATGAGACAATCAATGAAATCTGAATGCTGACTGAACAGTGAAAAATGTTAAGAAATTGATATTCATCTTTTCAGGTAATATAGTAGTATTATGGTTACATATTTAAAAAAGAGGGGTGCTTGGGTAGCTCAACTGGTTAAGTGTCTGCCTTTGGCTTAGGTCATGATCTCGGGGTCCTGGGATCGAGCCCTGCTGAGCAGGGAGTCTGCTTCTCCCTCTCCTTCTGCCCCCTACCCCAGCATGTATGCTCTCTTTCTCTCTCTCTCTCAAATAAATAAATAAAATCTTAAAAAATAATAATAAAAAAAAAGAGTTCTAGGGGTACCTGGGTGGCTCAGTTGGTTAGGTGTCTGACTTCTGCTCGGGTCATGATCTCAGGGTCTTGGGATGGAGCCCTGAGTGGCGCTCCTTGCTGAGTGGGAAGTCCGCTTGTCTCTCACCCTCTAGCCCTTACCCTGTTCATGCGCTCTTTCAAATAAACAAATAAAATAAAAAAAATTCTTATTTCTGAGGATATATATCAAGGTATTTATGGATGAAATGACATATATGTCTGGGATTTGCTTTAAAGTTGTCTAGTTGGGGGAGAAGAAGAGTGGGGTATAGATAAAACAAGATATGGGGAGTAATTATATAGTTTACTTTTGAGTATATTTGAAAATTTTCCTAACTAATGGAAAAAAAAAAAAACCACCCAGATACTATATGCATATTTACTTACCACTAGAAACTAAGGACAAAGACTTTTACTTTTGTTTTGCTTTTGTCTCAGTCTTGACGGAATAAAGTTCTTGAACGTTTGCATGGAAAGTTTGTTTGTTTGTTTGTTTGTTTTTGAGAGAGAGAGAAAGAGCATGCACGAGAAAGAAGAGGGGCAGAGAGGAAGAGAGAGAATCTCAAGCCGGCTCCAGGCTGAGCACAGAACCAGATGTAAGGCTTGATGTCTGGACTCTGATATTGTGTCCTGAGCTGAGATCAACAGCCAGACACTTAACTGACAGAGCCACCCAGGTGCTCTCAGGAACACACTTTTACATTTAATAAATTCATGTGATACCAACTCCTCAAAGGCTTTTCTGGAATTTGGAGAAACTGTTATGAAAAACACTTGACATCTGTTGAATACCTACTACGTGCTATGTATTTCATACCTTACCTCATGTAACTAACATTTCTACAAGATAAGCATTATAATCCCTGCTTTATGGGCAACATGCAGAGGCACAGATAAACTAAGTAACTAATCCAAACATAGAGAATTAGTAAGTGGAGGGGCCAGGATTTGAACCTTGATATTCTTAGCTCCAAAGCTCAATCCTTTGACCCACACCACATTACCCTGTCTCTTTACAAGACTTAAGATTTGGGGGTACCTGGGTGGCTCAGGTGGTTAAGTGTCTGCCTTTGGCTCAGGTCATGATCCTGGGGTCTTGGGATCAAGCCCCTGCATTGGGCACCCTCCGTCCTTCCCCTTGTTCATACTCTCTCTCATGCACAATTTCTCTCTCTCCCCCTCTCTCAAAATAAATAAATAAAATCTCTTTTTTTTTTTTTTAAGATTTTATTTATCTGACAAACAGAGATCACAAGCAGGCAGAAATGCAGGCAGAGAGAGCGAGGGAAGCAGGCTCCCTGCTGAGCAGAAAGCCCCATGCGGGGCTCAATCCCAGGACCCTGGGATCATGACCTGAGCCGAAGGCAGAGGCAAAATCTTTAAAAATAAATTAAAGACTCGAGATACATGATCTACTCCTGAAACACTATAATTATTTTCCTCTAACCATTTCACCAAATAAATAAATCTGTCCACCCTTGTAACTATAGCAGGCAGTACCTGCCCATACGTATACGTAACTTAAGTTAATGATGTCCATGGCCATTGCCTGGGAATTCAGAAGTCCTGCTGACCTTGGAGACATACCAATCACATGTTAGTAATCTAGTGCTCACAGACACATAACTTGTGGTAGAGAGACGTTCAAGGACAAAACAGAAAAACAAATCTCTAAAACAGGGTTCAAGATGGGACAGAAGCAAAAGGAGTAAGCAAACAAAAGTCTCTGCTATGGGAAAACCAGAATTAAAGGCAGAATAAGGTAAACACTGAGTGCAGGGCTAAGAAAAGGTGGCCAGTATCAGAGGCTGCTTCTCCTACTAGCCCACATCCTGGAGCAGGGACTTGGCTGGAAGCATAGGAGAGCAAGCCCAACTGGGAAAGGGGAGACAGGGGACAGGGGAACGCAAGGTAAAGACAACCAGGAAATTAAAATGTCAGCGCTCTCAGGCAGAACAGGCGCAAGGATGACAGAAGAAAAGGATGTGGGACCCTGGCCTGTAGCCTCCCGGAGGTCAGGGCCTGACGTGTGGGGTTAGGGCAGTAGCAGGCCTCTCTGGGACCTGTTCTGATTCACTGGCTTTTCCCATTTTACCAGGCCTGTTTTGCACCAAAAGTTACAGGCCCTGAGCTCCATGTCCTGGGAATGTTGCTCTACTAAACAAGCTAAAACAAAAACTAATCCACATAAAGGACGTTAATAATCAGCAATTTCTCCCGGTACCAAGCTGTCTCTGTTCTTAACCCCGCCCAAGTCCCGCTGCGGTTTGTAAACCTGAACTCAAAGGAGATTCTAGACTGTGATAGAAACGATCATAAACGGCACTTCCTGGAAAGCAAACTTTTCTTGTAAAGCTAGTAAGGCTGTCAATTCTGCTAACCATGGGACAATTCACTGGGCTTGCTACATTGGTTCTAAATGATAGTGGAGACTTCATAATGGTTATGACATCAGTTTACAGGGTTTAACAAGCATTTAAAAAATGGAATAGTGTAAAAAATATTGGAATGCATAGTACGAGGTAATGGCGAGTACAGTTTCGTAGTTTTGTTTCAAATCTACATATATACAACAATTACCCATGCATATTTACTACAGACACACACAACTACTGTGTCACAACGTATATTACTTACAGTTTTTTCTGCTGGCTAGCAAATAATGAAAATACTGGAAAACACTATCCTACAATGCTATAAAACCTGACTTCTAATTAATTCATCACAGACTTGAAATATAGATGATAGAATGTCCTTTCTTATAGTTAAATAATTTGCATGTTTGCACATGCAAATTACAGGTTACTCCTGTTATTTCAAAGGGCAGATTCTTTTTTTTTTTAGTTTTTTATTTTATTTATTTATTTATTTGACAGAGATCACAGGTAGGCAGAGAGAGAGAGGAGGAAGTAGGCTCCCCGCCGAGCAGGGAGCCCGATGCGGGGCACGATCCCAGGACGTTGGGATCATGACCTGAGCCGAAGGCAGAGGTCTAACCCACTGAGCCACCCAGGCACCCCAAATTCTTTTGAACCTAAATAAGGAATGCATAAAGGACATAATGGCCTTTTCCCGTGATAAAACTTCATTGGATGCCCTGGGATGGAGAAGAAGGAGGCTGTAACTTCAGTGGCAAGTACCATCACAAGATTAGTGTGGGAGAGAGTGTTTCAAGGCAATGAAAGCTCATATCCAGGAAAAAAAAAATCGCAGCCTACAGAGAGCTATTTGCTTTGACAGTTCCTAGGCATAAACAAGAGAGGGCAAAAGGCAGAATGAAAGAAACCTCAAGAGGGAAATAAACAGAATTCTGAATGTTGAAACTGTGGAGCCCCCAATACCAGCATCGTAGTAAAAAATAAACCAAGGCTGTGGTTCCTAAGGACCCTTCCAGGGTGTTTTTCTAAGTATTCATAGCAAAGGGGGCGCCCCCACACTTATGAAAACTAGTGAAAGGGGAGTCCTCCAGACCCAAAAGGCAACATACTATATACTGCCATTTATATGAAATGCAGAGAAAAAGTAAAATCACATAGGGAAAAAAATAAAAAGCAAATCTGTGGTTGCCAGAGACTGGGGGGAGGGAGAATGCATATTAAGTGCTTGTTTTGGGCTTGTTTTGGGGTGATGGAAATACTCTGGAAGTAGACAGAGGTGGTGATTATACAATACTATAAGTGTACCAAACACCACTAAAGATGGTATATTTTAAGATGGTTACTTTAAGATGGTTAATTTAATACTATGTGAATTTTACCTCAATTAAAAAATACAGGAAAGAAAGGAGTCCTGAGGGAAAAGAGAGATGTGTGTCTAAATGGAGGTGGGGGAAGATTAGAAACCCACGGTTGTGGGGACTCCATTTTCCCTGTGGAACTCCACCCAGCTCAAGGCTCAGCTGAGTTCCAGTGTGTGATGGGGACAAGGACAAAGATGAACTGGCTGAGGGAGGGGAAGGGGTAGAAAGGGCACGGGGACAAAGACTGGCCAGAAGCATTTTGGAAAAGGAGCAAATGCAGAGCTGCTGAGAAAGTGCAAGTTAGGGTTCATAGCACACCAATCCATTTAGACATAAAGGGCAGAGAGATGCTGAATTAGAAAGACAGCGAGAGGGATGGAAAGGCATCCAGCAGAGAGGACATGAGAATATTCCTGAGAAAGGGCCCCAATGCCTCAAAAACATTCTCTCATACAAGGAAGGAGTGGACTAACTTAGGGGGCAACATACTATCTCCATATGTCCTATAAAAGTAAAGTCAAAGGCATTAGGGAATTAAAAAAAATGGATGAATAAGGGAGGAAGAGAGAGATAAGGAAGAATTAATTTAGATAGATATTAGAGTAGAAATTTACTTCTTGCTATTTCCTAAGAAATTTGGCTTTCGGGCTTTACAGAGGTTTCTGGTCCGCTTAGGGCAAAGTCATTGTCCTGTTTTGTGTCTTTTGTTGTTTAGGCTTAGGACCACAGCCTCTCAGTAACAGCCAATTAATTAGCATATTCATGAGGAGGGATCCATTATAGCTTGTCTTATCATGGGTTTGCAAAAGTAAATAGCAGGAGACTACCACCCAGTCATAAATGTTCAGTAAACACCTCCATGTGCTAGGCCTGGGCTACAGACCAATGGGGTGCAGACCTTGCCCTCTATGGGGAGCACAGGAGAGTTACTCTTCTCTACAGCTGGGCATCCAGATGGCTTCCTCTCTACCGGGTTGGATAGAGAAAGCCTGCATTTAGGGAAGACAGGCCTTTAGTCAAACACCAGTTATCTACTTCTTGCTAGACTTGGACCTTAACCATTTTGGACCTATTTATCTACCTGTAAAATGGGGATGACATCTACTCAAAGGATTGTCATGAGGAACAAACAGGATCCTAAATGTAAGGCACCCAAGCAGGATGCTGCTGGAGAAGGTGCTTGATACAGAGTGGCTGTTTTTAATTAAATGTGAACATGTGGGGTGTAAGGGGGGGCATTCTGGCCAGTGACAATGGCAGGGGGATAGATGTCACAGAGAGCATAGCTCCTTGGAGGAGGAACTGGTAGGGCTGGGTGGAGTATAGGGAATCTAACAGGTTATGTAACAGAGGGGGCTGGGTAGAGGCTCCGGACCCTTCCTGCAAGGGGAAGGGCACCTCACTCTATGCTAAGGAAAGGGGCTTGGGCCTGTGGGCGGCTGGACATCACAGGGATCTCCCACCCAATCCCCCCTGCCACAGTCACTATCAGCGATTCTTGAACCCTTTCATCCTCCAGATCCTTATAAAGTTTACAAATATCACCTCTTGGATGCTGGCCCTCTTTGAGGAAGGCGAGTCATCTCATACTGTCTGGACAAAGGAAAGTAAACTGGTTAATGAACTTAAGAATTTCTCAACAGCCATTTGCTGAGTGGACACTGGTTCTGGTCTTCTGGGGATAGATGGAAGTTTATAATCTTGGCCAGGGAGATGAGATACCCACATAGTGATGGTACAGCAAATGCCAAAATGAATGGGGCCAAAGAAGTCCCAAGAGCTTCTGGAAAGCTCAAACTGGTGGGCAGGGCGAGCTTGGAGGGTCTTCCCATGCCTGGGGTCTTACAATTCCTCCATAACAGCTGGTTATGACAGACACTCTTTAGAGCTGCCTGTGAATGGTGATAAGCAGAAGCAGACCTATTTTTAGTTGATTTTATTAGTGATTTAAACTCTCTGAGGACAAGGCCCCACTTACTTCCTGGATGCAGGGCCCCTTTCTCCATTTGGAATTTTGGTATACTGTCTCCAAGCCTTAGTTTCAGGATGCCAACGAGGAATAAACACCCGCCTTCACAGTGGTGAAGAGGTGAAATCAGATAATTCGAGGTACAAATGCCTCCCAGCCCAGGGTCTGACACAGAAAAGGACACTTAGCACTGGCTCTTTCTCTTTTCTTATCCTCCTTTCTTTTTTTCTCTCCCAAAGTGGTTCCAGAATCCAGTGTAGACAAATTAGCCAACCTTTGTTCAGTTATCTGTATATACTAGCTTGTCCATCTTAGCATACACCTTCTCTGTTCACACAGATGAAAGCAGAGCACAAACAGCAGCTTTAACTTCACTTCCTAACCTGCACCAAGACTCTTACGTGGGGGCGGGGGAACGGCGAGGAAGGGTGACTACAGGGGATCAGCCCTGATACAAACTTATTCCCGACCCCACCATCCAAATCTCAAACAACAATTTGTATTCTCAAGAGCCTGGCCCAAAATAATAGCACAAAGTCACGTAACACCATATAGTTTTCAGTTCTCCATGTTTCCCCAAGCACCCCAGGAGACAATGCAAATGTTATCCGCCGCAGCTCAAGCTGCTGCAATACTGGGCCCCTATCTAGAGATGGGAGTTTCCCCCCCAAAACACAGCTGACAAACTCACCCTGAGAAAAGATGGAGAGCAGAGAAAACACTTTCTTTGTCACCTCTTCTTCATGCATCTACACTAGTTCCAGTGTGAAAACAATGTAAAGGACACACTCTGTCCCTGATAAGAAAACTAGCTAGAAATCTGTTTCTACCTGGGGCTGTGGGGGTGGGTAGTGCTAGAAGCTTACAAAGCACTATCGCTATAAAGAAACTGAAACTTTCGCCCCCTCAGTTTCTAACTAGAGTCTTTACCAGTTAAAACCAAGTTTTCTATCCTGCTTTTACGGGGGGAAAGTTTGGAAAATCTACTTATTTGCTCAAGTAGCCCGATACTTAAAAATACACTCTGGGATGGAACTGTATTCTGGGTGAGCAACCTCTTCCCTGCACCATGCCAGAAACAGAAATACTGAAAGCCCAGAGTGTCTAAGGGAGCCGGGTTCTGGGGAAGAAGGAATCTCCTTCCTCAACTTGGAAGACCGGGTTCTAGGTTACCAAACCTCGGGGCCACCATCACAATCACCGCCACCGCCGCCTGTGGCAGACCCTGTTATCACCCCATATTCTGTGCCATGAGCACGTCCCATACACAAGACTCATGTTAGAGGCTGCCGGTACTGGTTTTCTACTAAACGCCCACGGTACTGAGCTTTTCTCCACACCCCTATAAAATGTGCAAGAAAAACAATTTTCCAACAAAACAAAACTTCAACGGGAGCCTTGTTCCACTTTACATTGAAAGGGTCAGACCGCTGACTGGTCGAACAACGTGAGACCCGTTCTTTTTGGGGTGGTCCTGGGAGAAAGAGATCACGCAATGCAACAGATGCAATGGGGGACCAGGAGCCTCAGCTTCCCCAGAAAAATCTGACCTCTTCCTCCTCCTCCCTATCCAAACACCACGTCTCAGGAAGGCTGCACCTTTCGAACCAAGTCCAAAAGAACAGGGGTCATAATCCCCGCCTGGATTTGACCGGGGGAGACTCTGGAAATCAGCTCAAATACCTGCTTGGCTTCTGGAGGAACCTGAGGCGAAGGGCGCGGCCAGGGGCACCCCCACCCCCAGTCGGGAAGGCCCACCCTGGACCCATTTAGTGCCCCCATCCCACCGCCCACCCCCCCACCCCGCGGGGGTCTCGGCTGCGGAGCCAACAGCGGGCCGGGAGGGAATACCGGGACAGCTCTCACCGGGCTTGCGGCCTCGAGTGCGGGCCGACAGCAGGGGGCCGCACAGACTGAGTCCGGCGGCCACCAGCAGCAGCCGCCGCGGCCCCATTGTCCGAAGGTTCCGCACGGCTCGGGCGGACTGCCCAGCCTCTGAGCGGCTCGCGCTCCGTGCGCTCTCCCTCCGGCCGCGGCGCACTCCGTGCGGGCCGGCAGAGCCCTCGCTGCCCAGGGACAGAAGGAGGACGCTCGCGTCGCCCCGCGGACTGGCCTGTCCGGTGGCGAGGCCGGCGGCTCTCTGAGTGCGGGCGGAGGTGGGGGCGGAACCCCGGCGCGCGGGAGCTGAGCGGCGCGAGCTGGGAAGGGCGCCCCCCCGCGCCGAGTGCGCGCCTGGAATCTGCGGCTACCCGCCGCGCGCTCCCCTCCCCCTCCCCACGAGTCTCTCAGCCGCCGCTACGCTGTCCCGGGCTCCGGCGACCGCGCCACCTGTGGTGCGCCGCGTCCCCCCTCCTCCCCCCGCCTCGCCGCCGCCGGATCCCGCCAGGCGCCCACTGCCCGGCGGGGGAATCCAAACGAGACAATTTTTCCTCTGGGCGCCTTTGACCCACGAAGCTCTCGGTGACTCAGACCGGCGGGGACCTCAAGCAGGACCGCACGGCCCTGGCGGCTGCTCCCTTCACTTCTCATCACTCTCCTGAGGAGCAGAGGCGTTCGCAGTGAACCTCCGAGCAGGGATGCGGCCCGGGGGCGCCGGCCCCCACGCCCCGCGCCAATCCTCACCGCCGGCGCGCCAAGCGCCTCAGGCAGGCCGAGCGCCGCTGACCCTTCGGAGATTGGGGTATTTAGCTGAAGGTTTCGAAGTGATTCGTGTTTTTTTTTTTTTTTTAACTTTGGGACCGTGAATTGGAAAGTTCATCCTTTGGGGAGAAGGTGGCCCTCAATGAGAAGCAGCTTCTCTGTTTGGAAAGGTTTCTTGCCATTTTAAAAATTCGTTTCTCATTATTTGGAGAAGTTAGCACTTACTGTTTTGCGGGTAGGCTCTGCCTGCGAGGGGAAGTAACCAAGCCGAGGCCCAGCGCCGCCGCTCCCCGCTCCCTGCCCCCGCCCCGCGCGACCGCAGCCTTTGTCCGCCCGCAGCCCTCGCGCCTTCCCGGCCGCCCCGCGGCTGCGCGTAACTGCGCGCGGGCGCTGCTCTGGCGCCTGATGCCCGAGGGCTGCCCGGTGCCTCCGAACGCGTCCCTCACGCTTTCTGGCACCATAGGACGAAAGTTTGGTACTGTGTGGCCAAATTCGAGTCGCAGGGCGGTGGACACCGGGTGACGTCGCGGCTGGGGCTGCGGGCACGAGTAGCACGCGGTTCCTTTGGCTCAGGGAGCTTATCTGCGGAGTCTGAGACCGCAGCGGGAAATGGGTCCCCTCCGGCGGCCTTTTCCAGGAAAGTTCACCCGCAGCGCCTTCTCCTCTCGCTTGTGCAGGCCTGTTCTGCACCGTGTGGCAGATAAACTGTACTTGAGAGTCACTGGTCACGCTCAAGCTTTCTAAAAGGGGAATTTCGCTTTGAGAGTGTTACTCCCCAGGAAGAGCCCTGACACTTAAAACTAGGAGAAACTACATTAGAGACTCTTTCTGTAATTCCCCCATCGTCCTTGGAGCACAGGGCCTTGTGAGAAGCAGCTGTACAATAAATTACTGAATAACTGTTATATAATTTGACTTTAAAAAATTTTTCCTATCAGTTCTCCAAGGAAAACATCCAAGAGGAGATGTGAACCACTAACATGTATTTCCTCACTCCCTAACTTACACTACTTTTCATTAATCCTAAGATGCCATCGATTTTAAGACTCAATTTATGTACTACAAGCACACACACACACACACAAATTCTGCCAATTAAACTGCGCATACCGATGATTGTAAGAAACATCTCAATTTCAGGATTATTTAAAATATGAATAAAGGCCCCCTGAGAATCAATGAAATAGTGTAAGATGTAAAAGTAATCAATACATGTGGCAAAAAATTCTAACAGTTCAAGGATAGTCAATAAAAAGTTAATGTACCTTCAGCCTCCACTTCTAAGAACCACTTATCCATGACTCTAAAGTTTCTGTCCCTCATTCAAGAATTTATATCCACATACAAGTACATATGTATGTATCTCCTTAAAATATAAATGGGATAATACTATGAGGATGCTTTAAGTTTTAACTATTTCAGTGGTGGAAGATGTTAACCATTTTACAAAACTGAAATTTAATAAAGGACACTTTTTTTGCTTAGTTATTAGAACAGAACACTCAGAGAGCTGCTGAAATGCATGTTTCATTCTCTGTGCACATTAGCTAGGTTAAAGCCGCCTTTAGAGTGGGGCTGAGATACAAAACAAGGGTGGAGAGTGGAACACAATGAAGCATTTCTTCCTCACTTTAGTGTTTTCTCTAAGTTGGGGGATTGCTCATTGAGCAGCCACCGAAAACTTAACCTTCAGAAACAGTGGTTTTAACTTTATCACACATGGTGCAGATTCCTGAACCTCATCCCCAAACTATGAAATGAGATTCTATATTTTTGACATCACCCAGGTGAAGGTGATATCAGTCGAAGTTTACAGAGATGTTATTCTAAGACAGTGGTTCTCAAACTTTAGCATGGGTCAGTCATCTGGAAGATTTGTTAAACTATAGTGCCAGACCTCATCTCCAGAGTTTCTGACCCTGTAGGTCTGGGGTGTGGTATGAAAATTTGCATTTTTTAACAAGTTCCTCAGTGATGCAGAGGCTAAAGATGATGGGACAGGGGTGGGTAGGATGGACACACTTGGAAAGCTGCTTTGAGAGGTTAAAAGAACTGAACAGGATTTCATATGGTCTGTGTGACCGTCTTTTTTTTTTTTTTTTTTTTTTAAGATTTTATTTATTTGACAGAGATCACAAGTAGGCAGAGAGAGAGAGGAGGAAGCAGGCTCCCCACTGAGCAGAAAGCCCGATGTGGGGCTGGATCCCAGGACCCTAGAATCATGACCTGAGCCGAAGGCAGAGGCTTTAACCCACTGAGCCACCCAGGCGCCCCTCATGCAATTTTTTTTAGAGCATTTTGTTTTCAAGATTTTATTTATTTATTTGACAGAGATCACAAGTAGGCAGAATGACAGGCAGAGAGGAGGAAGCAGGCTCCCCATTGAGCAGAGAGCCCAATGTGGGGCTCAATCCCAGGACCCTGGGATCATGACCTGAGCCAAAGGCAGAGGCTTTAATCCACTGAGCCACCCAGGCACCCCCTTCTAATGCAATTTTATCTGAAGTTTTGTCCATTTTATTTCACCCAACATCGTATATTTTTTGCTTTTTTCTTTTTAAAATATTTTTATTTTTATTTATTTTTAAAGATTTTATTTGAGAGAGAGGGAGGGATAAAGAGGAAGCACGAGGTGGGGGAAGGGGCAAAGACAGAAGTCGGGTCCCTTCTAAGCAGGGAGCCCAACCCAGGGCTCTATCCCAGAACCCCAGGATCATGACTTGAGCCGAAGGCAGATGCCCAACTGACTGAGCCAACCAGATTTTTATTTTTTAGAAAATACACCCAGTGTGGTGTTTGAAGCCTCCAAAGATGACAATATATTCCAAGAACTTCCTTAGTAATTTCCTCTTGGAAGCTAATGGTGCAAATCTGAGCTCAAGGGGAGGGGGAGAGTAAGGGGGAGAGAATTTGCCTTCTTGGCGCCTTTTGTATTTGAGTTCCAAACAGATTAGATGATGCCTGCCTACAGGGGTGAAGGGATCTTTCTTTACTCAGTCCACACATTCAAGCTTTAATCTCTTCTGAAAACACTCTCATGGACACATCCAGAAATCATGTTTTACCAAGGAGGCATCTGTATGAGCTATTTTATTTGGAGACTGAATGGAGATTCCCTCCCCTATGAGAACGAGATAATCACTCAGTGCTGCCCTCATACAAGGGTCAGGCTGAAGCAAGCCTTTGACTCCTGAGGGACAGGGTGTGGTGGGGTCTGACTCCTTCTTAACCCAACATGGACACAGCCTTTTATCCCCCACCTCTGTGCCATTTACAAGGCACTGCCAGGCTCTGGACTTACAGCAGTGGCTGAAACACACTCTCTGTCCTCTGGAGCTTAGAGGATGACTTTCAGGGGCTCTATCTTACCTGTTAGCCAAATGCTGGTTTCAGTAACAGAGGCAACAGGTTTTCAAAAGCTGATCAGCTGTATAGGATCCAATGTTCCCCAGAATCTTTTAAAATACAATCAACTATCAACATTCAGAGTTCCGTGGTTCACCTCTTAGAATGTTTGAGGAGTACCACAAATCCCTGCTCAACCACAGCCAAAGTCTTAAAAATCCTGTCATGAACAGTACCTCTAATTAGGGCCCCACCACCCACACACACTAACACACATGTTACAATTCTGGTCTTTCAGTGACTTGTCAGACAATGGTCATATTGCATTGGTCTCTATTTCACCAGAAACTTCCAGAATATTAAAATAGGCTCAGGTTTTCTCTCTTGGAGATTACTAGAACACATCCTTTGAGAGTAGCTAGAATGCAGCTTATGCCCTTTTTCATGTCTAGGTGCTAAAAAGTGGAGCACGAGAGCACGAACTCTCAATCTTCCAACCGAAGACCATTTTTGTAATATTGGAAACATGACATACATCAAAATCAAGGAACCAGCTTTAGACTTAATCAAGTTAGAGTTTCAGTGGCTAAGTGTTTTAAAAGCAAAAAAAAAAAAAAAAAAAAGTTTTTCTTCTTCTCACAGAGTAGGGAAAGATGAGCTCTTGAGGGGAAGGCTGACTTGTAGCTGAATGTTCCACTCCAAAATAGGCCTCTTTGGCATAGGGTTTATTTTGAAGTGATTATTTTGTGAAACTGCTGACACAAGAGAAGTTCTGAAAATAAAAGTTATCCTTCTGTAACGGCAATTTACATTTATGAAGAAAA
This sequence comes from Mustela erminea, assembly GCF_009829155.1. Taxonomy (NCBI): domain Eukaryota; kingdom Metazoa; phylum Chordata; class Mammalia; order Carnivora; family Mustelidae; genus Mustela; species Mustela erminea. The sequence continues at coordinate 62,563,086 of NC_045616.1, forward strand.
TTTACATTAGAAAGGGAGGTTGTACCAGGAAGAGAGTTCCTGCTGGATGTCACTTATTCACCTGGCTTATCTTCCAGGCAAGGTCAATCTCACCAAACTTTTCCTCTTCTCACCTTCCCCTGAAGTGCAACACTGTCTCTCCCCCTACCCCACCCAATCAATTACCCTGCTCCGTGCCCCCAATATCCTTCTTTTGTCTTTAGCTGAAGGTAGTAAGGTGAGGGCTTGGGCTATTTCAAGGAGTTTTTCTCAGTTTTCTTGGGTATTTCCTATGTATACATGAGACATGCATTTTAAACTTGCATTTGTTTTTGTCTTGGTATTTTTTTATTACAGTGTGTCTCAGCCACAAACGCAGGAGGAGGGAGGGAAAATTATTTTTCCTCCTCTACAATGGTTAGGAGTCTTTAGTGGCTCAGGATTATACGGTACAACTGTCCCTGGCTTGGGGTTCAGTCCTTCAGGGAGGGCCCTGGGCCTTGGCTGCAACCATCCCTACATCCATACCTCCACTGGCTTCTTCGTGTTCACTCCTTTTCTTCATCCCAGTTCTCCTTTTCAGTTATTCCTTCATTCATGTGCCTCAACCATCTCAAGTAGCCATTGGTAGTATCTTCAAAAACAGCCTTATGCTGTGGGCCAATGGAGAGAAAACATTCACCTCTTCCCTTGAGGGTACTGGCAGGATACAAAGGTCTATACTAATCCAGATAATATTCAAGCATAATGCTTAGTGTTGCAATGAAACAAACTCACTTCAAAGATACTATGAAACATTAACTTTTGCCTCCCAGCAATTTTTCCTAATTTGGGCTCCTCTGACACATTTCCATTAACAATCTTTCCTGGAGTGCAAGGGAGGAAGTCTAACCTAGCTTCTACCGTCCCTGGCTGCTGGTTCTCATGTAATGAAGCTGCAGGGGAGGACAAGATTTATTCAAAAGATGACACCTATGCAAGCGTATATTCATTTGATTCCTTTAGGTATGCAGGTCTGTGTTAAGGTTTACTCCATTAACACGCCACCCCCCACAACATCTACTCACTGTTAAGACAGTGAGCACTGTTTTGACCATTGTTTTGACAAAGAGCATTTTCTCTCTGTTGAAAATACGTACAGCTGGAAATGCTCACTAACGGGACAGATTCTACTTTTATTTTTTATTTATTTATTTATTTAATTTAATTTTTTTTTTTTTTTAAGATTTTATTTACTTGAGAGAGAGACAGTGAGAGAGAGCATGAACGAGGAGAAGGTCAGAGAGAGAAGCAGACTCCCCATGGAGCTGGGAGCCCAATGCGGGACTCGATCCCGGGACTCCAGGATCATGACCTGAGCCGAAGGCAGTCATCCAACCAACTGAGCCATCCAGGCGTCCCCAGATTCTACTTTTAAAAAGTTGAACTTACCAAATTCTGTTGGCCTCACACTTAAAGTTCATTTGTGTAAAACGTGCATAAGTCACACTTTCTCAATGCTTTGTAAATGCTGTGGAAAATACAGCTTGTTGAATGAATGAACAGAATACCAAATTCCAGCCTGAGAGTCTGGATTACTGTTGTCATGGAGAGAGCTAACCTGTCTCCAGCCATCACTCTTTCAGTAATAGCACCCTCTCACCCCAGCATTTCATGGGGTACGTGGCTGCTTGGCTGGGGACCTCATTTCCCAGCCTCTGTTGAAGCATGTGGAGCATGACTAAGTTTTGGTCAATCGGATGTAAGCAGAAGTGACACATGCAGGCCCTGGACTTCTTTCCCTTTTCTGTGGCTGGGAATCAGTGATAAGGACAGAGCCAAATGGCCAGCTTGGGCTCTAGATAACCTTGTGGGCCTGCTCACTTACCTTTGAACTGCTGAACTGGACAATAACAAACCTCTCTGTTGTTCCAGCCACAGGCCTTTGGATGTCTTGGTCACAGAAGCTTACTCTGCACCTTACCAAGTACAGCTATAGGCATGTTGTTTCTTTTCCTGATCAGCCCGAAAACTTCTACCCACTCAATAGATTTAGATGAAGACCACTAAAAAGCCAAATTTACATAATTCAGTAACATTTATTTTACATAAAACAATTTTCAAAGAATACATTTAAAAACCATCTAGATACTGATTTTATTGCATTACAAAAAACTGAGAGGCCCAATTTAAGTATTCAAATAAACTGTGAGGGGTGGAGGTGGGGCTTAAGATCGCTACCGTGGTGTTCCTTAGTCACTTAAAGGCTCTGGGAACAAGAGTCTTTACTATGAGGCAGTAGTGCACTTCATTTAGTAGGAATAAATCACATAAAATATATACTTTTATACAGAAAGTATTATTGTATTATCACTTTCAATTACTTATAAAAACTTCATTTTGAATTGCACAAAACTTCTTTAAAATTGGTAACTCCCAGAAGGTAGGGCTTAGAACTAAGAATCTGTGTAAATAATTCATTACAAATAATTAGGTCTCCATTTCTCCATAGGCCAAAAAAAAAAAACCCAAAAAAAACCAAAAAACAAAAAACAAGACAAAACAAAAACCCAAAAACAAACCTAGGAAGAATTACATTATTCAAATGGGACATTTAAAATTTTTTTCATAGGAAAACAGGTTTACAGATTTGTCTCTAGTCAACTAAACTTATTTTCTCCCTACTTTAAAACCAATCACGGAATGTCCAAAGTTTTAAATCAGAGTACCTAGACCACAGTATAATGTGGAAGTGTTTACATTAATTCATCTTTTTGGATTATTCTACCATAGTATCAAATTATCAAAAAGGCACATGGGTACATTCTTCAGAACAGTTTTGGTCTTTTTCGTTTTTTTTAAAAAATCACACATTTATAAGCAGTGATTTCAATCATGTTTAACCACAAAAATATTAAACAGATTCATTTCTTAATCCAGATGATACAGATTCCATGAAGTTTCTGTAGGCACTTCACTTTCCATAGAATTTCTTGTTCAGGAGGTATATGAGAAGGTTCACATTCACTTTAACCTTATCAAACATTTTCATTACAGCTACTCCTTCATACTGCATCTGAAGTAAATCCTGAAATTGCGAAGATCATCATTAAATCTCAAATTTGACATTTTGCACATTTAAAAAAATTCTAGAAGAATCTGGGGACAAAAATAAGATTCAGTTGACCTAACTATGGAGTATGCATCAAAATCATTCAGTTAAAAGCACAAGCTAGGTACAACACAGATTATTGGGCCCCACCCACCAGACATTTTGACTTTGTAGCTCTGGGGTGAGGCCCAAGTATATGCATTTTAACAAGTTCCCATGTGATGATGCCATTGTTGGTCTGAGTGCCATACTTTGAGAATCACTTACCTAAATGGAAGAAGATAGATTTTTAGAATTGATAAGCACTGTATAACAGAAAACCACCTCCAATTAATATCAAATATGTATTTATACATATAAATTTATGCACATATACATATATAAAATACGTTTTAATTAAAAAACTCAAAATTCAAATATTCAAGCAAGACGGAGTATATCCTTTATAACAATGGTGTTTTCTAAAGTGGAGCAAGCAAGGAGATTACTTGAGGAGCAAAAAGAATATGAGAACTTCTATTTATTCTTATTTTTTCTCATTCTTTAAACATCTAGATTTTGTGTATGTATTTTATAAAGTATATTTGGAGTATCGTAATATATAGTAGTATGTAGACTTTACAAGTAAGTATGTGCAAATGGGGATAAATGATCATGTTATGTAGTAAAGTTCTAGGATAGAAATTTGGGGAACCCTGTATAAAGCAAGTCCTTCCTGATCTAGGCTCCTGTATTGAGAACAAGTCCTTACCCTCTCAAGTCAGGTCTATTGTTCTGTGTTGCACTGCCACCATATAAACAAAGGAAATCAACTCTTGCTAAAATCAGAAACTGGGTCACACCAGTCATATGCATGAGATAAGCAGTGATGTCTCATAATACCACAAGAGAGGGGGTCTTTCCCAAATATAAGATATCATTCTTGAGCTGTCACAGCCTAGTACCCAGACCTCATTTCCTCATTTTCCTGTTCCTAGCTCTGGAAACTTCCTGGCTTTTTTTTTTTTTTTTTTTTTTAAATTTTTATTATTTATTTATTTGACAGAGAGATCACAAGTAGGCAGAGAGGCAGGCAGAGTGAGAGGGAAGCAGGCTCCCAGCTGAGCAGAGAGCCCATTGCTGGGCTTGATCCCAGGACCCTGAGACCACGAGCTGAGCCAAAGGCAGAAGCTTAACTGAGCCATCCAGGCGCCACAAACTTCTTGGTTCTTAATGGTAATGGCTTTACCTACATTAAATAAGTCTCCCTACAGAAGTTGGAATCACCTTTGAGAAAACTTTAGCTATTCCTAGCTGCCTCTTCTACCTCTTCAGTTACCTCCAACTGTATACAAGGTGAGAGACACCTGTGCGTGTCTGCAGGGGAATCAGATGGGCCACCAAGGTGGAGAGCAAAGATGACGACCAAACTTGTGAATAGAAGATCTGATTTGAGACTTAACCTCACCATTTCCTATTTTATGACCTTCACACAATCTTTCTGAAGTTCTGTGCTTTTTGTGTGTAAATTGGGAGAACACTGCCAGTTTTACAGGGCTGCTGCTGGGGATAGGAGATCAAGGTCTATGAGCTCTTTGTATGCCACCATGCCTTGTCAGGATTAACTGGAGTCTTGTGAGAAGGGCAATGGAACCAAGTGATGAGAACTTGGGACTCCAGCTGCCTCTTGTATAATGAGCTCTCTCTGAACCTCAGTTCTTCATCTGGGAAAGGAAGACAGTCAACCCTGGAGCCCTTGATGAACACTGGCCATTATGTGTGCAAGGAGAATGTGCAAGGAGAACATCTTCACTTAAGTCACACACCCCTGGTAGGTATACTGCCAATACCTATAGGATTTAATTAGGAGATCATCTTTAGCAAATGGAGGGAGAAGAGGACCTAGAAACAATGTTAGAAGCGATTTCCCTAGATTCTCTCATAAATTTCTGTCCTGTTGTCAGTCCTTGTCTCACACTAAAGACCTGCCTATCAGGTCCTCTTCGGTAATTCATGTGATAATATAATTGTCTGAAGGCTTTATGTATAAACATAAGTCTTATTTTATTAGCTATTAGATGAAGGGCTGGCTGCTGGGATATTTAACCTCTGCAGGGTCCCATGATTAGTGGTGCCCTGCACTTAGTTTAATGCTCTGCTCTTACTAATTTGAAATTCTCAATAATTCTGAATAAGGGGCTGTCCATTTTCATTTTGCATCAAGCTCTACAAATTATGTTGCTAGCCCTCATGATATGTTAAAGACTTTGGAAATCTGGGCCATATCAGCCACCTGTATGCAGCTAAGGAGTAACATTTCACAATCAATTGTGTGTATAGATGAATGGCATGGATAGATAATCTTGCACACTAAATCCTTAACAAAAGAACAAATGAAGCTAGGCATTTGCACCACTGTTCCAAGGAATTCCCATGAGGCCTCTCTGAACAGGTATCTCCTAGTCACTTGGAATTCATCTGTCCAGTTGATGTTGCTTGGCCTTGGGTCATTTCCTTCTTCACAAACACATGATAGGTCTTTTCCTAGAGAAGAATGACTAACCAAGAAAATTCACTTTGGAGCACATTCTTTTCTCTTTCCATATTTATCTAAATGGTATCTAGGGTAACTCAAGCTTTTTAGTTAAATTGTTAGATGGATACATTTAGTGACTTTTAAAAAAATTTTTTTTAAAAAGATTTTATTTATTTATTTGACAGAGAGAGATCACAAGTAGGCAGAGAGGCAGGCAGAGAGAGAGAGAGCGGAGGAAGCAGGCTCCCCGCTGAGCAGAGAGCCCAGTGGGGGACTCCATCCCAGGACCCTGAGATCATGACCTGAGCTGAAGGCAGAGGCTTTAACCAACTGAGCCACCCAGGCGCCCCCATTTAGTGACATTTAAAATAAAGTAGAAAACAATACTGTTTCCTTATGTATACTTTTCATAATTGCACATTATCTTTCATTTTCCCTCTAGACTCTAATTTACTCCATTATTTAAATGGCCTTATCATACTTAGTTCTAATTTCTCTTTCTCTCTCTTTTTTTTTAAAATTTTATTTATTTGACAGACAGCGATCACAAGTAGGCAGGCAGGCAGAGAGAGAGAGGGAAGCAGGCTCCCTGCTGAGCAGAGGCTCCTCCCCCCCACCCCCGCACCCCACCATGTGGGGCTTGATTCCAGGACCCTGAGATCATGACCTGAGCTGAAGGCAGAGGCTTAACCCACTGAGCCACCCAGGTGCCCCTAAAAAGATTCTATGTATGATATTTATTTAAGATATTATTTATTTAGGATTAATTTGAAAGGGAGAGAGAGAGCATGCGAGCAGGAGGGAGAGGAAGAGAGAATCTGAAGCAAACTTAGTGCTGAGTTCTATCCCTCGACCAACCGTGAGATTAGGACCTGAGCCAAAACCAAGAGTTGGACGCTCAACAGACTGAGCCACCCAAGTGTCTCCTAAGCATTTAATTGATTTAACACACTAATGTAAAAATGATCCTAAGAAGGAGAAAGAAGGAGAAATGAGGTCAGGAAAGTTCCAATCCTGGGCCTATGTAGTCTCGGAAAAAATCCAAGTTTCTAATAAAAGAAAACTTTCCAGCCTTAACAGCTCTCAATACTTTTATACCATGTTATGCTTTAAGCTTCAAAAAAGGGAAACATGCCTTAGAAACACTGGCCACTATGGTTTGCCATCCAAAAGCATTTTAGGTTCCAATATTTTGAAAAATCAGAGATTTAAAAAATCATCAATGTTTAAAAAGCTAATATTGGCTGGGGCGCCTGGGTGGCTCAGTGGGTTAAGCCTCTGCCTTCGGCTCAGGTCATGGTCTCAGGGTCCTGGGATCGAGCTCCGCATTGGGCTCTCTGCTCAGTGGGGAGCCTGCTTCCTCCCTTCTCCCTCTGCCTGCTTCTCTGCCTACTTGTGATCTCTGTCTGTTCAATAAATAAATAAAAATCTTTTTTTAAAAAAAAAGCTAATATTGGCAAAAAATCCTGGCAGTGGTCTTCTGGTGAACCTCACTGTTATGAAGGGCATAAGCCAGGGGAGGCATAAATGACCCACATTATACAGCTCACCCCCCACTTTGCAGAAATCCCAGCTTACCTGAATATTGAGCTGTACCTTTTCCATCTCAACACCAAGGAATTTTGATCTGACATCAAAGATGCCCACATCTTCAGTAGATATGATATCAAATGTAACATTTTTAAACCTAATGAAGAAAGGGACACTTACACGTGCGGAACTGCAAATTTATATGTAAAGCTGACACAAGTTAGCAGAATCCTTAGTTTCCATGCTTAGTGCAAGGTCCACTGCGAAAATTCTAAGGAAGTCTCAGAAACCTCCCATCATCTCACTTCCCACTCTACTCACTGAAACTAGGTTTGATGGCTCCTGTTGGGACTGTAGCCAAGAGCATTGAAGTAGGTTCTTTATTACAAAAGAAATGCTATTAAAATATTGCCCTGTTCTTAAATAACATAAACAGATGAGGAACCATGTTCTCTGAGTGGGTGTATTCAGGAGAATTTTTGCTGGGATGAATGGAATAGAGGCCAGGTCTGGAGAGAAGGCCGGAGCCAGAAAGCAGCACACATGGGGAGTCTGGCATCCCCCTGTCCCAGCAGTGATGGGGCACAAGACTCATGGTCCCTGTAACACAGAGAATCTACTGGAACGTGGTACGGGGCTACAGAGGAGGGTTCCCGTCTAGGTCAAATGCACACCCCAACAGCATACCGCGTGGCTCTGACCCACGTGTTGGCACACAGCTTGTGGCTTTGAAATGAGAATGGTACTATCTTGCCCTTGTAAACAACCCTTATCATTCTAGACCAAAAGACAGCTTTTCATTCTCACTGATATGATTTAGTTCTTTTGGTGGGAAAGGGGAGGCTGGCAAATCCAAACACACTGGATCAGGCATGGGAAGCCCAGTGACCTCCTGGGCACTTCCTACAATCCATAGCACCAGATACTCGGGGTCTGATGGGAAGACTAGAGATTACAACACGTGTATTTCCCCGTCATCTGTAATCGGGGGTAAGCCTTGACAGACCAAATGAAGCTCTCTTCAAAGGCCACAGGAAACTGAACAGAAGAGAGTCAGATATTATGGGCATGATTAAAGGGCACTTGTGTTGGGTGTAGATTCTGGGTCACACTCACTGGTTTGTCTGAAGGTCGTCTATCCCCAGGAGGACACCCTTCTCATGCAGCTTCGCTGCCGTGTACCTCACCGGCTTAGATCTCTTCGCCCCTTTGGGTTCTCCTTTCCCATCTAGTTTAATCGATCTTCGAGAATTTCTGACAAAATAAGAACAAACTGTGTTATCATGATGGTAAAGTCAGAGGCTTCTAGGGGCGCAGTAAGCATGCTGGGGTACCCACTACAGTTCATACTGGGCCTCACTGCCCTGAATATGAAACTTTCTATTTTGCAATAGGAGGTGACAATTTTCCCTAGACCTTAAAACCTCACTACTGAAATCTAAGAGGAAGCTATTTTTAAAGTGACTGAAGTTTGAATGATAGACTAACATTTTTCATAAAAGTTGCCCTCTATTTTCTCAGGCATGTTGAACTACATGGCTATATTAAGTCATTCTGCAAGCAGCTTTGGTTCATTAATCTCAACTGCATACTCCTAAGTAAAGGTGTTACTAAGACTTCTTTAGTTTCTTTAATAAATACTATGTGGCCAGCAATGTTCTAAGTACTTTATGAATAATCTCCCACATTTGCAAAATTGACATTTCCATAGGGCTTTGAAATAAACAGATTCCTTTTTTATTGTTTCATTTACCTCTCCTAACAATGCTTGTGAGGCTAGTCCTCCTCCTGCCACCTTGAAGATGAGAAAATTGAAGTTCGAGAGAAGTTCACTGGGCTGGGTCACAGATCACATAATATAAGAGTAAATTAGAATGCAAATCTAGCTCCCCTAACTGCCGACCTTGTAAAAATGCCTTCAAGTAGTTGCAATAAATATGAAAAAAACAAAATACAAAAACAAACCAAAAGCCCTAACAACCTTATTTCTACTGGGTATTATTATCTTGATCAACTTCTTCCCAGGAACAGAGCAAAAGTAATTTACAGGCTGCAAGCAAATGAATTAAAATTCAGAGCCAGTGGGGCCCCAATAGATGGGGTTTAATTTGCTTATCTCCCTTCATCAAATCTTCTATGATTAATGCAATTGATTTTTCTGTACAGCACCATTTCCTACTGTCAATTTGACTACATGGATTACATGAAAATATTGCATTACATATTTAAAAGGGTAATTAAAATTCGATTAGTATCGACCTTAGTCTAGGAGTAAGAACAATTAGGAGCACAGAATCCTCATTAAAAGTGGCTATGTCGTGTATAAAAAATCTGCAATATGTATGCTAATGGGTAATGGGAAACTGCCAAATTTTGTCTTTTATGTCAATAATATATTTTTAAAACCACTAAGCAATTTTAAAGGCTTTTAAAATTTGAGAGAAAGAGAGAAAGAGAGAGCAGGTACAGGTTGGGGTTGGTTATTAAAGGAGGGCAGAGGAGAAAGAGAATCTCAAGCAAACTCCCTGCTGAACACAAAGCCCAAAGGGGTCTCTACCTCAAGACCCTCAAGACCAAAATCAAGTCAGTTGCTTAACTGACTGAGCCACCCAGGGGCCCCACAAGCAGTTTTAAATCATTAGGGTAGGCGCCTAGGTGGTTCAGTTTGTTCTGTGGGTGCCTTTGGCTCAGGTCATGATTCCAGGGTCCTGGGATCAAGCCCCACATTGGGCTCACTGCTTGGCAGGAAGTCTGCTTCTCCTTCTCCCCCTCCCTCTGCTTGTGCACCCTCTCTCTCAAAATAATAAATATTTTATTTATTTATTTATTTATTTATAAATAAATATTTTATTTATTTATAAATAAATTTAAAAATCTTTAAAAATCTTAAAAAAAATCATTAGGCTGCCTTCCACTGTTAGCAAATACCAGGAGTTATCTAACATTTTAATATTGTCTATTGTAAACATTCAAAAAACAAGAGTAGCTTTAATTTTTATCAGTGTTCAAAGGCACCTTTGACTAAAACAGACAAAAGAAGAAAGGAGAGTGCTTCTGCAGGTGTTAAAGCCCCTTGCTTAAAATACAACAGAGGAGCTACTTGAATCTCAACGTCAATGGGCAATTCAAAAGCTCTGAAACGCACTTCGACTTCTGAGATCACAGAGGCAAATCACAAAACTGAGGTTCTAGTGTTTGGCTATTAAATAAAGCAAGCAGTTTGCTTCCAAGCTGAACTGTTCAGGATCATAGAACAGATACCCCTAAACACCAGGACACCATAAACAGACGCAGAATTTTAACTTACCTTCTCTTTAAGTTGTCTAAACAAGTCTTTATGTAGGTGTCATAATAATTAATCTGGTCTTCATAAAATGCCGCCTTCTCATTAAGTGCCTTCAGGGTCTGCTGAAGTTTGGCCAACTCAGCTTTCCGAAGCTTACGATGTATTCTTTGATTTCGAATGTCCTAAAAGAACAAGTCAAGGCTATGGTACGAGATTTAAGAAGTTGACTTTATGATATTGCCAATGTGGGCAAGAAGAATGTGGACTATTAAATCCCTATTTGTGACCATTAACCTGTAGCTTCCCTTAGTGACCTTAGTCTCTGAAAACTAAAGTGTCCCTCCTTCCTTGCTTATACTTCAGACTGGCAAGGGTCCGTATTTCACTTTAACAGAGTTGCTAAGGTTTATTTTTCCCTTGATGGAAAAACAGAGAAGCATTTTTGGAATAACCATACAATTAATTTGAGAAAAATAGTGTTTTAAGAAGGGCCTAAGGAAGACTGTTCCAGGAGATACAAATTTCTTCAGAATGTGTTCAACATTCCACTTAGAACAGTATTTTACCTGGAAAGGTTTACACGTATAAATCAATGCATTCATTTTAGAAATAAGTAAAAAAAAATAAAAATGAAAATAAAACAAAAAAGCCTCCCAAAACCCCAATGAGCTTTTTTATCTGGAAAATATTTCTCAAGGTTTGCAAAACAACTGAGCTCTCAAGACTGATTGGAAAAATTTTACTCTGGTAACTATTCCTTCAATTTAAAGAGAGTTCAGAGAACATTAAGTTGTCCAAACTGTTCACAACCTATAGGAACTAGGCTATATTTAAACTTAAAGACATAAGATTTATTTGTAATTCTAACTGGTAAATCATGAAAATGTTTCATTTAAGAAAACAGTGTTTGTTTACTCTGAGTTTCCTTATGTGGACAAAATAAAACACATTACCTAGGAATCCAGATAGACATGCACACACCTTTAAATAACAATTCTCCAATAAACAGAATCTTTTAGAGGATGCCTTCATGGTAACCTTTTTTTTTTTTAAAGGCAAAAGCATTAATTTCACTACTAATTATTCCCAGAGAAATATTTTCCACCCCAGAGCTATGGAAAGAAATATGACTTCCCTTGAATCACTTAGGCTAGGAGTAAGTACTAAATCTACTGCTCTAAGTGACCCTAAATTTCCATGGAAGAAAGAAGCCAAGTTGATTTTCCACCAAGAAGGTAACAACATTTACTTCTATCCTGATCACTTAACTGCCTTTAACATCCAGACCCATTTTAATGTGCATATTTGGATAAAAAGAAGGAAAGGTCGTTTTGACACAAGTATATACTTCCTTATCCTTGGCAAACAGATCTCATCCATTTCCTGTGACGCTTCCTCATGCTAATTTGAGATCCTTTTCTCAGGAAGTTTCCCAACTGTAAAAGTTTAGGCTGAGAAAGCAGAAAGTGCCCTTGAAGTGTTAACTGCATTTAGGCTCCGCTGCTCAGAGGACATTCTCAAGGACGTGAGTTACTACCTCAATGGCAGATCCTAAGAGCAACTGGGCTACATGACAACTAACAAGAAAGAACTCTCATTGAAATGTCATTTCTAAAACTAGTAAGTATTGGGACGCCTGGCTTGCCCACTTGATAGAGCATGTGACTCGATCTCGGGGTTGTAGGTTTGAACTCCATGTTGGGTGTAGAGATTACTAAAAAAATAAAATCTTAAAAAAATCCCTCAAACTTAGTAGGTATTGCTTCAAAGTACAGATGAAATTTGTCTATTAAATTTCCCAAGCATTTATTTCTGGTGTGCATCAAATGTCCTAATGATGCAGGGAAGTTCTGATATTTCTCTATTAAAAGTCATCAACGGCTTTGAAACCTTTGATAATCTGTAATATTGACCTCATGGCAATACAACTAGGAGTCTGTTATGTCACCTGAGAGAGTGCCTAGCATGTGACCAATGATTAACAAATGTCTGCTAAGTGAAGAAGTAAGAATACTATTTCCAAAAACCTTGGCAATCTCATTGAGAATGTCTTGGTATTTATTCTTGGATGACACGTGTCCAGTTTGTTCCAATGTCCTGAGGTTCCTCTGGATTTTCCTCTTCTTCTGCTCCAGGGGTAGCTGTGCATCTTCAACCATAGACTGACTATGCTTCATTTCTTCTGGAGCCTGGGAATCTATAATTGCTCGGCTCACCATATCTCTGGCATGATCTGTCTCCTGAAAGGGAAGTATCAAGATATTGACTTTTCTCTGGTTCTCTAGTCTCACAAATTCATAAACTGTTCAGGCAAGTTCATGTCAAAATAAAATAAAATAAATAAAAGAAATCCTCAAATCAGAGTCCAAAGGCAAGAATCAGCTATGTTCTTCACGGATTTTGAATAGGTCTTCGGGAAGAAATTATTTCAACTTTTTGAGAAATATGGCAATGGTAGCAGGCCTACTTCGAGCAAAATTCTCAAGGGCTACTTTAGTGCTAAGATGAGAAATCACCTTAGTAATGAACATATTATAGTGGATAACTGATATTTTATAATTCTCTGGGTGGAAGGATTTCAATTCCTGGATAGTTCAGCTGAGGGAACTAAAACTACATTATTCCTTAAAACACAGCTATTCAAACACCATGAACATCCAGAACCCAACTGAACTCTTACACATCCGCCACATTTATGGAGATTGGTAAGCCACAAAGGCAGAGACCTTTATTTTAGGAAAGGAATAATTCTCAAACTACGAACTCTGAAAAACCTGCAGGGTGTCTTTGAACCAAAGGAAGTAAGAATATTTTAGTTCATCCCAAGTTCCTAAATGAATGAATGAATTTGGACAGGTTGTTATTAAAAAATAAACAAACAAACAAAAACAACCCCAGTAATAAAAGGAGACTGGTGATCTTCCCATTTCATTGCACTAGACAACTGACTGACACAATATAAAGTCTAAGGATACAGATATAATTAGATTACAGGTAGATCAATATCATGTACACGGGAATAGTTTATCAGGTCAGTGGTCAACAATAGTATCTGCAGGTCTTAAATACATTATTAGACACCTAGTATGTGCTGGTTATCATTCTACCCACTTAACATGTTTTAAATCATTTGTTTTTGCTGTCAGTTAAACACTATTATTATTCCCATTTTATAGTTGAGGAAACTGAGGCAGAGAAACCCTTCTAAGTGCCTAGAATTAAACAGTGAGGAGGTGCAGGGCTGTAGTTGATCTTGGAAGTCTGCATTCTTGTGACTATGCTACATTTGGAGAAAAATCAAATGTTCAATAAGGACAGTAGGATATTGCGCTAACATTGTTTAACAATATTCACATTAACAAACCCCAGATAACTTGAAGTTTCATTCTATATATTTTTTGAATTAAAAAGTCATTTCTTGGCAACCAATTAAATGATGATTTATTCAGGAATGGGGTGCCTGGGTGGCTCAGTCAGTTGGGCATCCGACTCTTGATTTCCGCTCAGGTCATGATCGAAAGGTCATGGGATTGAGCCCTGTATTAGACTCTGTGCTCAGGAGGGAGTCTGCCTGAGGATTCTCTCTCTCCCTCTTCCTCTGCCCCTCTCTCCACTCACATGCTCGTGCTCTCTCTCTCAAATAAATAAATCTTTAAGGAAAGAAAGAATGATTCAGGAAAATTATGAGTAGCTCTGCTAAGAAGTACCTAATTAGATAATTTTGTTAACTTTTGTTTAGAGAGTGGCAACTCTCTTAACAGCCATAGGAGTGAATTAGCTTAAGTCAGAATGAACTGAATACATGACGATGCATTTTAGAAGATGTTGATAACAACATTCATGCAAGATTGTTAAGAATCTTGAGTCACTTACAGCACGATAACGGTGGTCTGGCCAGATGCACTCAAGACATTCACTTCTCAAGCATTTGGAAAACAGTTTTAATGTGCGAGACACGTCTCAAGTGAACAAATACATAAGATATGAAAGGTATTTTTCTCCATCCTACTGATCAGAACTATCTTTATTCACAGTCTGATAAGGTTTACAGTGAACATTCAGAGGCTTTCAAAGGCCTAGAATTATCTTCCTAGTCAAGGACAAAATTACACTCAACATCCATTTGGTGCTCTATTTTGTATTTCATTCCCATTCTAAGGAATTTATATTTATGACTGAACTCAGCTGCCAGAGTAACACAGAAAATTCTTCACTTTCAAACCATGTCAATGACACCATCCTTGTGGCAACAGTAAACACCGGACATGAAGATTAAGAAAGTCAACTCACATAGACGGTACTTATTATCTTACACTCAAAGGCCAATTACCTGTTGTGTCGTTGCTGGTGTCTCCAAGATTTCTGGCAATGAGTTCCCTGGCTGGTTCCGGATCACATCAATTATCAGCTTCTTGGTCCTTACAAAATGGAGAAGCAAGAGACAAGAGTTTCAGACTGCACTCTTGCTGAACCACAATCTGCTTCTTCCCTATGCTTCTCTGTGTGTATTACAAGAATGCACACAAAAATGAAGCTTTGAAGATAACCCCTTAAAGTAGAAGAGTCTTTCGGAAATTCACATGTGCTCTGAAGGCAAGTTTGTGAACGCTTTATCTTCAAAGTCTGGGTTTTACATACTGGATGTTGTGGGATTATGCTGTCAGTAACAGGGGGACAAGTATGTCATTTGATTCCTTCTCTAAGTACTTTTTCTTCTCTTTAGATGGAGACGACTTCTGATGAGCAGGAGGGTTATGGGTTGCTACCGCAGAGGATGCAGGAATGATAGCTAATACCCTCCCCTCTTTCCCGACTTGAAGCTTCTGATCCTGTTTAGTACTTTATAAGCCCTTAGGAGTCAGGCCAATGGTTACTCTTCCTAGTCTGAGACAGTTATGGAACATTTGGAAGGCCAGTGGGAGCAGTGGTCCCAGGTGGGCTGGGGTGGCTTTGGCAGCCAGCTGACACAGCAATGAGGCCGGTGGTGTTCGAGAACCTCAGGTCTGGTGGATGAGCTAACAAATGGGCTTGTGTCCTTGTCTCCAGGGGGCCGAAAATAGAGGAGTCGCTCAGTAAAGTGCTAGTAGCTAGGAAATTCCATTGTAAGTGCTAAAACCATAGTACTATTTCACATGTGTCCTTCATGGCCATCCTACTCAGAGCCTGGTTTATGTAGTGATGTGAAAAGATTTCAACATTGGGACACCTGGGTGGCTCAGTTGGTTGGACTGCCTTCGGCTCAGGTCATGATCCTGGAGTCCGGGGATCAAGTCCCGCATCGGGCTTCCAGCTTCATGGGGAGTCTGCTTCTCTCTCTGACCTTCTCCTCGTTCATGCTCTCTCTCACTGTCTCTCTCTCAAGTAAATAAATAAAATCTTAAAAAAAAAAAAAGATTTCAACATAAAAGGCAAAGGGTCAAGTGTGTGTGTACATTTACATGAGTGGGAAAATTATTTTTGGATATAGCTGCCCTTCCAAAAAACAGAGACACTCAAAGAGCCGCCTTAAATTATAAACAGGTCTAATTGATGAGGTTAGTTTCACTGTTCTTGCTGCCCTGTTGGATTTAACATCATTTCTTTCAAAGGCCTGGCGTGCCATCACTGGATGATGTCTTTTCTTCTTCATCTATAGCAGGAAATGTTCACACGGCACGAAAATGGGAAAATGAAAACAAAACACTGTTCATGTTTTGAAGCATCGGGGCCAATGACAGAGGAAGCCCTCAAAGTGAAGTCCAAATATCTTATTTTTGAAAATAGAATAAAATCCAAGAAACCATTTGTAAATATTACTTTTGTTATTTCTTATTTACTGCAGGTCTGTATGAGAAGAATGATTACAGCCATTTCCTCTGACCCATGACCTTTCCCTGCTGGGGATTTACAGGCTGTCTGGGAATGTCCCAACCCTCCCCCGAGAGTCCAAGGTGGATACACAGCTAATTATAGCCTTGGGGGAGAGGGCACTGTTCCTAAGGCAGCTGTAGCTTAGAGAGCCAAGTCTCGTTTCCTCCGCACACATGACTCCCTCTTCTAATCATCATTAATTTAACAGGAAAATCAAGTTAAAAATAAAAGCACTGGATGATTAAAAAAATGTCAACACAGTGATGGTTTCATATTGGCAATAAAATTCTAAGAACCACATATGATCTATCTTTCTAGAAAACTCCTAGCTTGTTTCTTTAGAGAGGGTATCTAATGACCAAAATGACCGGGGTCACTAAAGTGGGCCCTACCAGGGACAAAGAATGTTTGTTTGTTAAGGAGTCATTCAAGCACAAACTAGCTACAGTAGGTCTTTCTGTTGGAATTCAGCTTTATGTCTCCCCTGTGGAATCCACCGCCACATTTCCACCCCAGACATCTCACATGTAAGTGAACTATCCTGTTTCAGGACAGGGAACTCACTGTCTCCCCCTGCAGTATGCTAATGGTTAAGGGCACTGGGACCAGACGGATCTAAGGACCTTTTGGGCCTCCTGTGGCTTACTGGTTGTGTGGACTTGTGCAATTTATATAATCCCAATGAGTCTCTTTTTTCATTTATAGAATCAGAATCTCTCAGAGGACTTAGAACTGAAGGAAAGTCACATGTAAAGCCGTTCACTAGGGTCTGACATGTGGTAAGCATCCACATGGTCATTAAAGTTTTGCTGCCCAAGATGGCAGCCACTGGCCACAGATGGCAATGGACCACTTGAAACATGGCTAGTCTAAACTGAGATGTGTTGTAGGTGTAAACCAGACACCACATTATGAATGTTTAAATATGAAAAAATTAACAATTTCTTATGTTAATTACACATCGAAGTTATGACATTTTCAATATATTGGATTACACAGACTGAAATTAATTTCACCTGTTTCTTCTCAAAATGTAATTTCTTGTGTGGCTCATTTTGAATTTATTTTGTCAAGTACACATTGGAACATTCCATTCTTACACAGCAAGCTCACTCTGAGAGGCCTGCCTTCCAGTGAATCCCACTCACTGGACCTGCTTAGTCATGGGACTTTAGCACTAAGGGGAACCTTTGGGAAATAGTCCAATCCCTGATTATACAAGTGAAGCAACTAAGACATTAGAGGTTCTAGAGTTAGACAGAGGTTATACTATTTTTCTAGAGTTGCAAAAACAAGTTGAATTCACTTTCCATATCATCAGCCCCTCACAAACCTGCAGAGAGGCCCAAATTGTGTGCCCATCCTCTCTTCCACTCCTTTCTTTTTGCAAGCAAAGCCCCCAGTTACTTTCTTTTTTTGCAAGCAAGACCCCCAGTTCCTTAAGCCTCTTCACAATAAGATTTAAACAGAATTAACCGTTTTGCTCCCATTTGTTTGCCAATGATCTTAAGATGTGTCCCCCTCTTCACCCCAATGCAAACACAATATTCTAGATCTAGTTTAACCACCATAAATCAACTAACCGGGTGGAGGACTGGTTCCCTGGCTGTTCCAGAAATAAGTAAGACCAATGAGACCAAGGATCTTAATTCTAGGGAAGAATTAAGAGAAAAAGAAAAACAGCAGGGAGTTTGTTCACCGCAGCTGTGTTCAAGTCCTATTGTTGGTAAATGAGACCACGTGTTGATGTGGCCCCTTAGACTTGGCCAATCCACTCCTATGGCATCTTTGATGATGCTCTGACCAGTAGTATCTCTGAGTCCCCCTCCCCCCCACCCCGCCATCTGCTTTACAGTTTGCCCAAGTTTGAAAAGAAATTCATGTTTGTGCAATCTAAGGAATACTTCCAGTTGTTTAAAATTCTTCTGGCATGATTCTTCATTTTTATGATCACCAGACATCGAGTATCAACTTAGCCATTTAGGGCCCATGCGAGTTTGTACCAAAAGCAAAGGCGTCTTTCAGATGGGATGATAGGTGCCTCAACTGAATCATGGGATAGGAAAAAAAGTTCCTGAGAAATGATGATTGAAGAACCCAGGCAACTAAGTTTGATTAAACCCACAAATGTTGCCTTCTACTGAAACACACATACTTTGGTAGAAAAACAAGCTTAAAAAGGTCATGAGGATCACTTTTTTTTTTTTTTTTTTTTTAATGTAAGCTCTACATTCAACATGGGGCTTGAACTCATGACCCTGAGATCAAGAATCACATGTTCTCCAAACTGAGCCCACCAGGAGCCCCAGAGATCACACGTTTGAAGTGGAATCATGAGTTATCATGAGAAAGATTTATGATTGTGTAGTTTTCTATAATTTATACAGTGTTAATACATGCCTTCTTTTCCTCATCGTATCCCTTCCTCCCCCTCTCCGTCTGCCCTCTTTCCTATTTAGAGATGAGGAAACTGATGCTGAGGTGACTTGCTCAGAGTTCCATGGCTAGTAAGTGCCAGACCGAGGCTGTAATTCCAGGTCTCCCCAGGCGGCCTCAACCAGGATTTTTGGGTTTGTTCTTTCAGTATCACCAGGCTTGGTAGTATTGGCAAAATGGCAAAAGCCCAAACTGAGGAACCTTATTCCATACACACGCAGAAGGGAAAGACAGTGTTCTTTCTACTCCCGTCTGTTGCCTTTACATCCTTCCCATCAAGTGGTCAGTCTTTCCTCTCTGACCTGGAAAGATCCCCCAGCATCAGTTATGAAGAAACTGCTCTGCTATCATTCTCATGATTTATTCCAAGATTCCCAAAGGTACAAAGAGTAGTGGCCTTGCCCTCAGTGAGTTGTAAAATCTTGTAATCAAGAGGGCAGATCCTGGAAGAGTTAAGATCATCTGAGTGAACCTATTCTCCTCTTACTAGCCATATTAACTAGGAAAGAGTTTTTGTCTGTTCTGTGCCTCTGCATAAAATAGAGATAATAACCTCTGCCTCTTATGATTGCTGAGAGTATAACATGACAGATTTCATATATACATGTATATCTATATTTATATAGATATGTAATATCTGGAATATTATATATTCCATTATATATAAGTATACAATATACAAATATATTTTTATTTATCTGTATCTATAAGATAGTCCCTGTCATGTGGTAACATTACATAGGTGTTTGCTATCATTTTCATCGAATTACTGAGAATTATAAAGCTCGCATAATATAAAGTTTATAAGCATAAGGATTAACAATGTCTCAGGGTGCCTGGGTGGCTCAGTGGGTTAAGCCTCAGCTTTCGGCTCAGGTCATGATCTCAGGGTCCTGGGATCGAGCCCCACGTCGGGCTCTCTGCTCAGTGGGAATCCTGCTCTCCCTGCTTCTCCCTCTGCCTGCCTTTCTGCCTACTTATTATCTCTGTCAAACAAATAAATAAAATCTTTAAAAAACAACAACAACGTCTCAAATTCTTCTATGGCAAATGCCCCCATGGAGAGGAGTTACTCAACACTGTAAGGCTAGTTGTTTTGTAATTAATCATAAGAGGACATTTTTGAAAGTTAAAAACACAACCTGTTTAAGGAGAAAGCAGAATAGTTTTGTCTTTGATAGAGAAAAGCCAGGTATTTTCATGTCCCAAATGTTCTGCATTCCATGACTGTCCATTTCCCATTAACTTCTAAAAGGTGTTGTCTGTTTTTAGTTAAATTTGGTTCGGCAATGAAGATCTCCAAAAACTATGCATTATGCTTGAGTTCGAAATTTGGTTTATTAGCTTGGAAAAAAGACATCCCCATTAGAGTTTTCAAATCAATATTTAAGGTGTCTATTAATGAAATATCCATGATAAAGGGCTTATGAATTTAAAGCATGTCAGTGACTAGCTACTTGCTTCCCATAGTTTGAGACTTAAATTTCCTCACCTCAAAGATAGAGATGTGGACTAGATGGTCTCTAAGCTTGCTATCACCGACACATTTTATAATTATCTATTATTAGCAAGATTTTCAAATATATACCTAAAGTATAAAGTCTTTGAAGGTAAGGTTTGCCTAATATCATGGAGCTAATTCTATTGAATCTTTTGGGCAATACCCAAATTCCACTTTCACAGAAGTCTACTGGGTCAATTTTTGTTTCAGGTTTTTAATTCACACTGACCACCAACTGGAGTGCTTAGTGAAGGGCTCTGCCTATACTCAAAGTATGCCCAGAGGAAGGCTATCTAGACCCCAGAGGTCTAGGAAAGCAGTAGATCATCAAGAATTATTCAAACACTTGCCCAAAAGCCTTTCTTTAGAAATGAGAACGTTTATTCTACAATTCACACTGAATTGCAAGGAACTCCAAGTAACCATAGTCTTCCTGAAAAAGAACAACTTGGAGGAGTTACCAGTTTCAAAACTTATTACAAAGCTACAGTGATCAATGCAATGAGGGAGTAGGATAACGACTGACATATAGATGGATGGAATAGAATGAAGAGTCCAGAAAGGCATTCATGCATGGTCAGCTGGCTTTTGACAAGGATACCTAGACCATTTATTTGAGAAAAATAGTGTCTTTAAGAAATGGTTGTAAGACAAATGAACATTCACATGCAAAAAAATGAAGTTGGCCTACTGCCTTACACCAAACACAAAAATTAGCTCAAAAGGGATAATACACCTAAACATAAAATATAAAAATAAAAAAGTAAAATATAAAAACAAAAACTATAAAACTCCTAGAAGAAAACAGGAGTATATCTTCATGACCTTGGATTGGGCAATGAATTCTTATACATAACAACAAAAGGACAAGTAACAACAAAAAAATTGATTAACTGTCCTTTGTCAAGTTAAAGAACTTTTATGCATGAAAGGATATTACCAAGAGAATAAAAAGACAACAGACAGAAGGGGTCAAAGTATATGCAAATCATAAATCGGGTAGGAGTTTACTATCCAGAATATAGTAGCAATGCTTAGAACTCTGCAATGGAAAGACAAACAATCCAATTTAAAAAAACGGGCAAAAAACTTGAGTAGACATTTCTACAAAGAGGGTATACAAATGGCTATCAAGGACATGGAAAGACCCTCAATGTTATTAATCATCAGTGAAATGCAAATCAATGCCATGATGAGATAGTACTTCATACACACTAGGATGGCTATAACAACAACGCAAAACAGAACCAAAGTGTTGGTGACGATGTGGAAAAATTGGAACACTTATACCTTGGTGGTAGGCATATAAATGGTAAAGCCAATGTGAGGAAAGTTTGGCAGTACCTTAGACAGCTAAACTTAATATTACCTTAAGACCCAGCAATTCCATTCCTAGGTTTATAACCAAAAGAACCAAAAACAGGTGTTCAAATAAAAACTTGCACACTGATGTGCATAGTGGTACTATTCACAATAGTCAGAAGGTGCAAACAACCTAAATGTCCAGGATAAATGTGGTATTTCCATGCAATTGAGTATTATCCAGCCAAAAATACTATGCAGAGTTAAAGAAGCCAGACACTAAAAGCTACACAGTGTATGATTCCATTTATATGAAATACCCAGTTAGGCAAGTACACAGAGACAGAAAGCACCAGGGACCAGGGACTAGAGAGCAGGGCTTGGAAAGATGTCCTGGGGTGGTAGGGAGTGACTGCTTAATGGGTGTGAGGTTTACTTTTGGGGTGATGAAATGTTTTGGGACTAGAAAGTAGTGATATTTGTGTAACATTCTGCATGTACTAAATGCCCCTGAATTGTACACTTTAGAAGGTTAAAATGGTAAATTTTGTGCTATGTATATTTTACCACTTAAGAAAAAAACGAGTGGCTGGCTCTACTTAGACACTATTTGTTTGCAGCTGTGACAGAGACCCCCAAGGGCTGAGGCAGGTAGGACAATGGACCAGGTTTCTCCAGCTAAGACATATGGCTGCCCAACAGGCCTGACTTGTATGGTTCTGCTTTTAAAATGAATTCCAAAAGTCCACAGACCCATGGAGACTCTTCAGAAAGAAGTATAAATATATATATAAATACAGGACACTGAGATTATTTGACATTTTATACTACCCACATTGTGATTTCCATTCATTAGTGCACATATTTGAGCTGACTGCCTTTAGAAAATGATGTTCAAATAAAAGATCAAACTAATATGAGAAAATTTCCTCCCATGACTTCTAAGGACAAAGCGTATGAGATCATAGGCTGCTTGGCCTCATTTAATTTGTATGGCAGAACCATACAATCTGCATTTCCAGTTCCCTTTATAATTGGCACTTTCACCTAGGAACCCAGAGAACAGACTGCACAGTCTCCCCCCTTGCCTCCGCCGCCCTGCGCTGCGTTGTCTCTCTGCAAATTCAACCTGACTTGCTATTTAGTCATCTAAGGAACTGCCTTCAACTCTTTCTGAGGGCAAGGCTGTGTAAGAGTCCTGCAGCTTGGCCTCTGTCCTGCTTTCCACCAGCGGACTTCAGACCCCCAGAGGGCAGAGACCGTTAATGGTTTGCTTACTGCGATAGCCCCAGCATCAAGCCAGGGTCATGGACACAGAGCAGGTCCTGAAGATTTGCTACACGAATACAGGTCAGGCCTTAGATAATCTGAGGACAAACTAAGGAAGCCGAAAAGAAGAAGCCCGGGTGGGAACAAAGGACAGTGTTTTTTTCCGCCATTTTAATGGATGATAATGAACAGCTGGAAAAAAAATTAACTGGAGGTGAGGGCTGTTTGAATCCTGTCGGGGCAGAAAGGAAAGCTCTCGTTACAAATGAAAACCACCTCAGAACTCATGACATGTAACTTGGAAGTAACGTGTGAAGTATTGTTTAAATATGTAATTATTCCATTTTGGCCCCATTTTCCACTTCCATTCTCTACCTCAGTCTAATACAACTGACTTATGCATCCTTTTGTTTTTAAGTTCTTAAAAACTGTATTGTTTGGTGAGCATATGTTTTGGCTTATGGTGTTTTGATTTATAGTGATGGATCTCATTCTTTCTTTCTCCGTGTGTAAAGGGCTGGTATGGAACATCCAGAGGGCTTGATGGAAACAATACAGTATAAAATCATGAATGCTTCACTGTAAATCCTCGGGGGCAGAAACTAGGGTATAAATGAAAGCTGGTAAACATATCTGGGCTTAGTGTAACAGGAAAGAAGGTTAATAAAGCAAATGACAGTGTTCGGTCTTACCGTGGTACGTCTTTTATACCAACACTGGATACCAGACATTAAATATGGTCTCGAGTATTTCCTCATTAATCTTTTCACCACTCTGAAACAGTTATTTCCCTTTAGTTACCTCAGGACTTTTACAGGCAGAATGAATCACTTTGTTTCTTAAAAGAAAGGAATCAAATTGCTACATGGAAAACCGAAAAACAAGATGGGCTTTATAAACTATTATAATATTTAGTTTCTTCTTAAATGATAAGATAAGTAGTCCATTACCTGTTGGTCAGATGTTTGATGAATAAACAATGTATTTTGATATTTAGATACATCAAAATGAATTATTTGGGGATTCAGCCCATTTAAATTTGCATGTTTTAAGATGCGCAATCAGAGACACAATGTGCCCGTTATGCCCCAAACTTACTTTATCATGAGGCTTTGGCCATCTATAGCTTCGCCGTCCCCTAGGTCATACTTGCTTGTCAAATAGAGGGAAATCTCAATCTTTGAGAGTTGATTTAGTGTATTTGCTTTGTTAGGGTCATTGGGGTCAACTGCTCCTTCCCCTGCAGAAATAAAACATTGTTATTCTTACCACTCACTCATTGTGTTGGCATCTGCAACTCAAGATCAAGGTTCTATGGGAAAGACAGGCTCAGTTGTACAGGGATAATGGTCTTCATAAAACAAAACAAAATAAAACACATTCTAATACATTGCAAGGGACTTTTAAGATCTCTCTCTTTTAAAGCTTTGAAATATTCTCTACTCCCAATATGGAGCTAGAACCCACAACTCCAAGATCAAGAGTCGCATGTTCCACCAACTGAGCCAGCCAGTCACCCCTTCAAAAAATCTCTGATTTGAACTTTAAAATAACATGGAGCCCAGAAGCTCAAAACATGAAAATATTACTAAAAGAGAGAACTTAATAAAAGAAATCCTTATAAAACTCAGCAAGAAATTTGTAATAAACTTGGCTCTTTAATGATTTCTTTTCTTTATGATATAGGTTGACTAATCCCTTTTGATCCATCTAGAGTTTATTTTCAAGAATATCTAATTGCTTTGTAACCTAGGACGAATTACAGAACTGTTTTTTGTTTTATTTTTTTTAAGATTTTGTTTACTTATTCATGAAAGAGAGTGAGCAAGAGCAAGGAGAAAGGGCAGAGGCAGAGGGAGAAGCAGGCTTCTCACTAAGCAGGGAGCCCAACATGGGACTCTACCTCTGGACCCCAGGATCATGACCCATTGAAGGCAGACACTTAAACATCTGAGCCACCCAGGCACCCGAATTACATAACTCTTAATGTAGGAGGGGGCTAGTGTATTTATCTTCTTAAGTAAG
Source organism: Mustela erminea (assembly GCF_009829155.1). Taxonomy (NCBI): domain Eukaryota; kingdom Metazoa; phylum Chordata; class Mammalia; order Carnivora; family Mustelidae; genus Mustela; species Mustela erminea. Next base: position 62,587,870 of record NC_045616.1, read on the forward strand.
GTTAAGCAATAAGACTTGTTTGATCTAGAATAGGAAAACTGAACAACTAAACACAAACCACAGGAGAAGTAGGAGGCAGAAGAAGCTCTTACCAAGAAAAGATTCCACACTAGGTACCTCTCCCAGCGATTCCAATAGTTCATTCAGCAAGTCCTGTTTATCAGTTGCAATTGCCTCCTGGTGTTCCAACAGGAGCTTTATAGAGACAGCAATAAACATAGAGACACAAACATAAGTAAGTTCTTAAGTGCTACCATTTTTACACGTTCCATTTCCAGTTTTCCAAGATAAGGTTCTTCTAATACTGTTTGGGACTTTTATTTTTATATATTTTTTAAAGTAAGTTTTATGCCCAGTGTGGGGCTTGAAGTCATGACCCTGAGGATCAAGAGTCCCATGCTCTACTGACTGAGCCAGCCAGGTGCCCCTACTGTTGGAATTCTAATTACAAGTTTGACATTTATTGAAATTAGAGACCATAGGGACACACAGTTTCCAATATTACCTTAGCAGTAAGTGCTTACTTTACACGAAGAAATTGGAGCTTTGTGAAAGATGTCCACAAACCCTCTTTCAGCAAGATCTTGTGAGATATGCCTCAGAGCAGCCTTCTACCACTTAATCCCTGTGCTCTAGTCCACCTTGACTGAAAAGGTCAGAGTTGGAAAGGAAAGGGCTACAACGAGGCAGAAGTCTCTTGACTAATACTGGGGGTAAACTGGAAGTGCATTTCTGTATCTCTTCACAGAGAAATTAAGCAGTAATCAAACACTATGGCTATAAAAAAAATCACCACTAAGCTATTTTAATCTGCCTGGCATTGAAGATCTTTCAAGGGTAGGGATCACAGAAATGCTCATATGGTCCCTTGGACTGAGACCGGATGTACCAGGTGTTTCTTCTGCTACACAATCCCCAAAAGGATCTAAGGTGAGTAAAGAAAGGCATTATGTAAGTAACAAAGGAGATAAAATGACATGGTGGCATCTGGAATGGTAGTATGCATATTTTTGGAGGAAGGTACCTTAGTGACAGAACAAAATAAAGGATAAATTTATGTTCTTGTTTTCTGAAGAGACAGGAGAGCTGATTTGGCTGCTGTCTGGGGAGTGAGGATTTAGGCAGCTAGCTTCGACCCTTTATTCTGGTAATTACAGAACATAAACATTTTTTGAAAATGTCTCTTTGAAGAGCTTATTTTGAGGGTCTCCGTGTTCCTTAGAGGACAGGGAGTCACAGGCTGGGTGGGTTGAGCTGAAGCCAAGTTTCTGTGTACATGGGGACACCTCCTCTTTTGAGACAGACCGTAAACAGGATAGTCTTCCTCTGCAATTACAATACTCCCACGTTATACATCTGCTTCCAACCTAACACATGAAGAAAATCCAAGCTGGTCACAAGCTAGATTTCCCAGGAAAGCAGAATCCTCTGTTTTCAATTTTTGTTAACAAAAAGAACAGACTATTTCTCATTAAAGAGTAACAGTCTAAATTAACACAGTAACATTTTTTTCTCTGCTATCCCTGGGAAAGAATGTCTCATTCCAAAGGAGAACTCCCTACTACTTCTTCTTCAGGAAGATACTGCCTTCACCAAATGTGTAGCCAGTGCGTGGACATTTTTTTGAGATGGATAATCTACCATAAAAATAGACAACGGTGGTTGCTCAAATATGAATGAGTCCACTCGCTCATTAGAGCAATGTTGCAAATGCTGCATTGCTGGACATGTTCTACAATTTTGAGTGTTTATACATAGAGAAAAGAAGTATAGCCTCTTCATTTGATCAACCCACTCGCTCCTTCGGCTGGCCGTTCCGACCAGCCATTGATTAAGATCACTCAAAATACTCATAGAGAACTTGTTGCAATTGTTGGGGGGGGGAGGTTTCCTTGTTCCAACCCTGAAAGAGGGAAATCAAAAGTAGATCCAATCTTTCTTCTAAACCTGTTCAAGCTTTAGTTTGTTGGAAGAACTTGATAACATGGACTGAAATTTTAGCAGCCAATTTTGTCATCTCTTAGTGTATCTGTTTTGATGGGCAGGACAAGACCATTTGGAGGTGTGTTATTTGTTATGCTTTCCTCCTAGTTGTGTGTAATCCAAACTGGGTATACCATTAATGAGGGCTTCTTGACCTCTAGTGTGTCTCTTCAGAACCTGGGTTCTTGTAGAGTATAAGCTCTGATTTGGGAGGTCTGGAGTGCTTTTCTAACATGTCCCTAAGACTTCTCTTAGAGGAGCAAGGTGGTAAGCACTTTTCAGAAAGGTTATCTTTTAGGAATCAGGTTTTTCAGGGAATATGTTCCAATTGGTCTTAAAAACCAAAAACCCAAAAAAGCAAAGAAACTCTCAACACTTAGTCTCTTTTTTTTTACTTTAAATGATTAAGGAGCCATCTAAGGCTTTCTTGTGCTGAGCTAAGTGCCCTGACTCCAACAGATGCTTAATATTCATTTCATGGCTGATGGTGGTGATGTTTGCATGCCCTCTGGATGGAGACATTATGACATACCACAGACTATGAAACTGCCTTTGAGAAATGGGGTTTTCCAGAACAATAGAAATGATTCTTTGCAGGCAGCTAATATTGGGTGGGGTGTCCTCTCTTTCCTAACCTTGAACAGCCTATTTTTCCCCCTCTTTATGTCCAACATTAGAAGAGAGAGAATATTCTCATTATCCCAGAATTTTAGGGAAAAGCTGGGAAGATTCTACAAAGGGGAAGAGAAATACTGTGGGGGTTCAGGCAGTGTAGCCCTGGTGGGTAGAGGAAATAGCAGGACCCATCCCTGCTCAGGACTTAAACTTCACATTCACAGGCTGACTCTGTCAACAGATCATGTAAGAAAAAACTTGGCTAGTTTGGGAGGAGTTTTATTATGCACTAGTGGGAATAAACGCACCATGTAAAAAGTAAATGTGACTTGTTTGGGGAAAAGGAATCTTATTCATATATAAGTCAGAGAATAAATAATCAAAGGTTTCTTAGGATGCTGAGTATGAGTATTATTAGCATATGCTTACAGAAAGCTCAGAAGAGACTAAGCATTTTCAAGGAAATGGCATCTGAAACGTGCTAAGACCCCACTTACTGAATGTGTGCTGATGATTTCTTCAATTGAAATATAAATGACTGGTTTGCTGACTGTTACCACATCTGTGTATTTATCCATATTAAACTTTTCTTCTGGTTCAGGGACATTACAGGCTTCTTTGAAGTATTTCCTAACAAAGAAAACAAATGCTTAAGACAGAATTCAAATTTTTGAGGTAAATCATGAACACTGAGGAAATCATGAACTATGACTAGTGCTTTATTCTCCATCTCAAACTGTGTGTGTGTGTGTGTGTGTTTGTGTTGAGGAGGGGAGCGCTTGTTACAGAATCTTCCAGAATGGTTCCTAACTCTAGAGGCTGAGTCCTTGTTTCCATACGTTGGACCCAGCTTCTTGAGTAGGAATAGCAAGAACAACACAGCCTCACGTTCTGCTAGTGACTTAATGTAGTCAAATTATGGGCAGGTTATTCAAAAAATGTTATTTTGAAAACAGATCCCCTGAAATTTAAACAAAAATGTCAAGATGGATAGTCTTGGATCTAAGAATCAAATCTTTCTAGAGAAAATAATCTGGAAAGCAATTGATCAAATGTGCTACTTTATTTTTAAAAAGATTTCATTTATTTATTTGAGAGAGATTGCAGGCAGGGAGAAGGAGAGGAAGAAGCAGACTCCCCACTGAGCAGGGAGCCTGATGTGGACCTCCATCACAGGACCCTGGGATCATGACTTGAGCGGAAGGCAGATGCTTAACCAACTGAGCCATCCAGGTGTCCAAATGTGCTCATTTAAATGGCATAAGTTCCTGGGCCTAATAACCCTTTAGAGCTTTTGTTGCCACAGTGACTGAAATTCAAGTTAAGCCTACACTACTCCTAGTTGATTCAAACAACAGTTGCTGACTGATGGAAAACCTGTTAATGCTAAAAACACTAGTATGTACCATGTCCCATTCCCCCAGTAATCAGATTCTAAAAAGTCTCCTCCTCAGATAACAGCAAATTTAGACAGGGAGTTCAAGAAAGCCAGGGCCTCTGATCATGGCTTAGGTTCTCTTGTATAGGCAGAGAAGGTATTTCATTCTATGAGGTGGTAAATTTCCTTCCTCCTTCCTTCCCCCCCTCCCCCTCTCCTTCCTTTCTCTCTCTCTCCCTTTCTTTTCCTTTTTCTTCCTCCCTCCTTCCCTCCCTCCCTTCCTCTCACTTTCTCTCTTTCTTCTTTCCTCTTTTCTTTTCTTTAAGGGAGGGAACACAAACAGGGGGAGTGGGAAAGGGAGAAGCAGACTTCCCACCAAGCAGGGAGCCCAATGCGGGGCTCCATCCCAGGATGCTGGGATCGTGACCTGAGCTGAATGACTGAGCCACCCAGGTGCCCCTCTTTTGTTTTGTTTTGTTTTTAAGAGGGAGAGTGCAAGTGGGGAGGTGCAGAAGGAGAAAGAGAGAGAATCTATTTTTTTTTAAAGACTTATTTATTTGAGAGAGGGAGTGTGCGTGCCCGGGAAGGAGGTGGGGGTACAGAGAGAGAGAATCTCCTTGAGGTTGTGACCTGAGCCAAAATCAAGAGTCAGACACTTAACAGACTGAGCCACCCAGGCTCCCCTGCAGTCAATTTTCACTTGCCTGTGCATGAAATTATCCTTGGTTTATCTACTGTGGGTGCCCAGGGCTTATATATCCAAAAGGCCTCTACCTTCCCAGCCCAAGGCTAAAGAGGTTAAATGGCAGGCGGCCATGTTGGCATGGGAGAGGAGCACGTTTCCATGTGACAGTTGGTCCTTCTACCCTTTTTTGACAGTTTGGCTTCCTACACTTTGAATAGGTTGCTGAGGAACACATAGAATAAATACAAGTGAGAGAGGAAAAAATACGAATTTAAGAGGAAGCAGAGGGGGGACTTTGGTTTTGTTTCTTTTTGAAGAAGAGCTGGAACCACAGATGTTTGATAAGAATAATCTGAGAAAAACGGAAGTAAAAGGAAGCTGTAGTAGCAGATAAGGATATGCAAGAAGTAGTACATTTTTCCTCTGTGAGAAGAACTAAAATTAGCAGCTTGAGATACCAAAACTTCCTGTAGTAAGAGGATTTGGAGGGAATTTTCTCACAAGAGGCCACAATTCTAAATAGAAAATAATGATCATGAACTACTGTTGTGAGCAGGTAATTTACTCTTCCAGAGAAAAACTGAGGAGTGGGAAATCAATTTTCCAACTGAGGAGTTATAGAGGCTGCATTTATGTCTTATTTCTATGACCAACTGACTGAATGGCAAAAAGAGAAAAAAATGAACGTCAAGTTGAATGTGCTTTCATGGAGAGCTTGAGGGGGAATGGATCTTCCTGTGGACAGAATGAAACCTGTAGCACACCAGGAAGAATAAAGGTTTCATTCTGTCCACAGGAGAAATCAAATATCTGGGGATGACTCAGGATAGCAGAAGCCCTGGGGGCAGGGGTGGGATGAGGAGCCCCAGGCAGAAGGGACCCAGCCTGTTCTTTTCCCGCCATGTTAGCAAGAAGAAGAAATGCACACCGTCCCCTGAGGTTCCCAATCCTCATCCCCAACTTCACTTCTGGGTACAGAGCACACAGGACTCTTCCTTATCATCTCACAAGTTTCTCCAAAAGTAATGTTTCTTCTCACCTGAACTCTTGATAGGTCTCTGATAAATAATTGTTCATAGAGGAGAGATGCTCGTTCTCTCCTTCAAACAGCTTGTTGGAGGCCGCATGCTGAAGGACTTTGGCCACTGACCCCAAGTTTCTCCTTTGGTCAGGATTGATCTGACCTCCGGCAGTCATGTCAATGATATCAAAGCCATCAGGAGCCACGATAGCTGGGTTCATGTACCGGTAGTACAGGAGGTTCCCCACAATCTGGAGGAATGCAGAGGAAAAGACCATTTTTAAGAGAAACAAGTCAAGGGTTTTAGACTATTAAAAATTGAAGTAAATATTCATTGCTGCTTCCCAAGAAAGATCCTTTCCTGATCTGAATCCTAAAAATGAGTTCTGTAAAGGTAGTCAAAACAGTCCCACATTACCAATATAGTTAATCAAAATTATTTTTGGTGAAACCGAGGTTAATTAGAGCACATTGTCCCCAGATGCACTCCTACAAAGAAACTCAATAATGTGTGAGAGATCTCTAAAGAATTTCAGCATCATTAATAACCTTGACAGTCATTCAAAACAGAAGACCTGCAGCTTTTTATAAACAGTCATATGGACTGGGGAAGAAATCTCACAAAATGTTATGCTGGTAATTATTCTGGCTCATGCCCCCAAGAGAAGCTATGGAGAGATGACCCTCGAAAATCTACCTTTAATAGCTCATCTTCTGTGGCATCAGGAAATTTCTCATGGATCGAATTCTTCAGTACTTTCGCTATATACCTCAATCCATAACTACATGCAGAACAGATGACAAAAGAAAAGAATGGGAAAAGGCTAAGTGAGAAAGAAACACAAAACATTTGTTCTCATCAACCACAGCGGAGCAATTTTCTTAAAAAATTAAACATAAAATGAGATGGTAACAGAATCACAGGACCTTCGCTGATGATCATCACTGGGCACTGTTTTTAGTGTTCCCTCCCTCTTTGAAGAACAGTTATGCATTTCCAATGCAAAAGCAGGCAAACTTTTAAAATCGTGTTAAAACAGCATGAGGGAAAACGCCTATCTCCACTGTAAGGATTTATGTCCCATTGTGTTGCAAGAACTTGCAGGGAAGAAAGTTCAAGTCGCTACGTGTACAACTTACGGCAGGAGATCAAGGGAAGAAATGATAGAGTTGAGGACTTTGTCGGTGACCCGTCTCAGGTTCTCAATGGATGCCTCCAGTTTGTTTTTCACTTCTGGGTATGTTAGAGCTTGTTCAGTGGTCACATCATAAGGCAGCTTGCTGAAAACACACAGGGGCATTCAATTAATTGAGGGCTTAGGGACAAGCATTTGTGTCCTTGCCAAGCTGTTTCTACAATCAAGCTTTGTACAGTGAAGCTGACATCACCCACTGACCTCAGGGATAAAATGTTTGCCAGCTGAGAGGAGGTCCCATGTGTCCAGACAGTCCCTCTGCCACTGGTGGATGAGGGGGATTGCAGGCTCTCTTGGGGCTCTCTTGGCAAAATAAGAGGTGACTCAAGTGATATAGACTCATCTAATATTCTCTTTTTTAAAGAAGTTTCCCCAACTTGGAGCCCAACATGGGGCTTGAACTCAGAGCCCTGAAATCAAGATCTGGGCTTAAGACCTGAGCTGAGATCAAGAGCTGAATGCTGGGGCACCAGGGTGGCTCAGTAGTTAAGCATCTGCCTTCGGCTCAGGTCATAATCCCAGTGTCCTGTCATCAGGTTCCACATTGGGTTCCCTGCTCAGCGGGAAGCCTGCTTCTCCCTCTCCCACTCCCCCTGCTTGTGCTCCCTCTCTCACTGTCTCTCTGTCCAACAAATAAATAAAATCTTAAAAAAAAAAAAAAGAGTTGGATGCTTAACCCACTGAGCCACCCAAGCACCCCCCCCCTTTTTTTTAAATTTATTTGACAGACAGAGATCACAAGTAGACAGAGAGGCAGGCAGAGAAAGAGGAGGAAGCAGGCCCCCTGAGGAGCAGAGAGCCCGATGCGGGGCTTGATCCCAGAACCCTGGGATCAAGACCTGAGCCCAAGGCAGAGGCTTTAACCCACTGAGCCACCCAGGTGCCCTCACTCTTTTTTTTAATTACAAAAAAGCAGTACGTTCACTACAGAAAAAATTGCATATAAACAATCAAGAATATAATACCAACCCAGAGACAACCATCTTTCATATCTTGGTGCATAACTTTCTAGGTCCTACACTATACATCTGTATATGTGGGCCTAACACACATGGGTATAATAGATTTGATACATACACATTTTCCATACAGACCCTACATGTATGTGTGTGTATCTATATATCATACACACATATACGTATTTAATCGAAAATGGTTTTCCGTACCCAACTGCAACTGGAAACTATACCACAAACATTTTTTCCATGCCAATAAAAATATTTCTATACCACTATTCCAAACACTTACTAAGTCTACTATGTGTTATACAAACATTTATTTAACAAATTCCTCACAGCTAAATATTTTGACTTTCCCCAACTTTTTTCTGTTACAAACAGTGCTGGGAGAACCATCCACATAATTCTCTGTGCGTATCTTAACGATTGCACAAGGCACCCTTTTGCACAAGATAAAAAGCTGAGATTGCTTAGATCTACCAACTACCACCCAGGATAAGCCCATCCTACCCGGCTTACTAATGCTTACACAGGGAACTTACTGACTTGGTAACCGTTTAAAAAAAAAAAAAAAATCAGGTGAAGAGAAAGTCTGTAATATTTCCAGGTCTAGGTTCAGAAACACACAAAGAATAACTAAAGGAGAGAATTATAGAAGTTGTGAATTTGGGGATCAAATGGTGCTGAAAGTTGAAAATACTGTGTCATTTAGAGATGTGCGAGAGTTCAAGAATGGATATGTTAGAGGGAGGGAACATCTTCAGTTGAAAACTGCCCCTGGACAGCAAATTTTGTTTTTTTTAAGAGCGCTTAAGAGTATTTATAATAACCATGTAAAAATGATCATAAAACATGACTGAAAACCAACATCTTCCGGGCTCAGGTACCTGGCTTCTCCAGTCTGTGTTTCCAGTTGGTTCACCCAAGCCTTGTACACCTCTACAGGGCTCGTGTTGATGGCCAAGGACTTGTCATCCAGGATCTCTTTCACCACCGGAGCCAGGAGCTGGCGCAACGTGTTCTGTCCCCGGGCACCCCTGTTGAAGCTCACAACCATCTTGATGACCGTGGGGTTCCCAGTCACTATGTCCTGCACCTGATCCACCTTTGATCTGAAAGAAACCCAGACCAAAACAAATGGGTTGCCTCTGTGGGTAGAGCTTTAAACAGCCTATGTTCTCTCTGGGGGGCAAGGACTTCAGGGAGCTCCACTCCATGAAAATCGAAAGTGACATAGTTTAAAAGCAAGCAATCATTTGTAAGATGTGTGTTCATTATGTGAGGGACCCAAGGATGTGAGAATAAGTGCTCGGCTTTAATTTTGATCTAGAAGGCAGGAAGGGACTGAAAGTGGACAGATAGTAAGAAGAATCAAGGGGTCATTATGTCCCATCTAGTTACCAAATTTTAAAAACAATGTTCTCGACTCAATGAACTGACTCCACTTCTTCAAATCGAGCTCACATGCACCACAGGGAAGCTTCTGGCTACCTCAAGTGGCAGAGAGAGTCCTTCCTGACTGCTGATTGCCAGGTCCTGAGAGCCTCCCTGATTGGCCTCGCTTTCACCTCTGTGCAGCCTCTCACCCTCCCACGTGACCACGGGCTCCCTCTGCGCCCCCTTTCCCCGCAGTGTCTCAGTGACATATTCCAGTCCTCATCTTACCCAGTCATTCCCTTGGTCTCCTTTGCTGGCTCCTCTCCTCACATTTGAACTGTTGACTCTCACGTCTTTCTACATGATCTACCCTCACACCCCACTCAGGCATGCAGTCTCAATAACCATCTCCTTGGAACTTGTCCTCTGAGCTCAGTGTCTAATCCACCTCTCCTCCCTGGGAGCTGGTCCTGGATTTCTGACCTTTGGCTGGACATTTCCCCCCTCACATTCTATACCTCTAGCTCATATTCACTGTGTTAAAAACCCAAACTATATTTTTTTCCTTCTGATGCCACCATTTCTCTGACCTGTGCAACTTTCGTTTATTCTGTCCAAACACAGCAGCAGATCAATCCTCTAAAAAACCCAGTGTGGCTTTGTCAATACTCTGCTCGAAGACCTTTCAGGCCTTCCAAGGAGGTGAAAAGGGCCTCAACACTTGGGTCTGGACTTAGCGGCTCCCGTACTCTGGCCCAACCTATCTTTCTAGTTCCATCTCCTGTTCGTGACTTGTTAAACCTCATTTTGGTCAGAAGGATCCTATAGTCTTTTGCAGATTTTGGCCCATGCTTTCTGTCAACAGTGTGCCTTATTTCGCTTTTCCATTTTTTCTTATAAAATCTGTAGATATTCTTCAAGGATTTGGATCAACTACTTCCTCTCCCTAAAGTCTTTATTGGCTGACCTAATTGGAACTTTTCTACCTCCCCCCCTTTCTTATATTTTATCTGTTGAGTAGAGTTGACACACATTACATTAGTTTCAGGCATACAGCCTAGTGATTTGACAGGTTTATACATTATTCTGTGTTCCCCACAAGTACAGCTGTGTCTGTCCTGTTACACTGTTACATCGTTATTACAATGTCATTTGTACCTGGAACTTTTCTCTAGATCCCTCTGATCTGTTACACTGTATGTATCATTCATTAGTACTTATTTATTTCAGTGCACACATTTCTATTTCTCATGTATCCTATTTCTGAGGCTGTAAGGCAGAGGTTGCTAGCTAACATGCTTCAGAGGTCCATAGGAACCAGTCTAGCTCAAGTTGTAAGAATCTAGGAAAGCAGTTGAGATCCATCTTGTTGGCTAAGGGCATTTTTCCTGTATTTTTTTGGCCCCTTTAATATAGGTATTTGCACATTTTTTAAAAAAACAATAACTGAATCAGAAAATAAATAAGCAAAAATCAGTCTAACTTTTACTGTGAGAAGTAAAAGAAAACTTTTTGGCAGAGACTGTTGTCCCCATCTGTTTATAGCTTTATTAGTCACAGGATTTTAAATTTTTTCCACTGACTTTCAAAAAAGCTTTTGATTTTCAAGTTGCTGTTTACTTGCAAAATCAAAAGCAAAATTAGCTCTAAAAAAGCTATCAAGAAAGCTGTATCAGGAAATACCAATAGTGATGTAGAAATTTCCTAAGCAATCTGATATACTTGAGTATGTATGAGTAACTTATAAGGATAATTTAAACAGTATTTTAGTAAGTCAGAGAGAGCTGCCACAAAAACAATCTATTCATTGATATTTTTACATATATACTTATATACATACTTTATTTCTTCCTCCAGAGCAGTCTTGAAAAGCTTGAGGAGTAGATACTCTTCTCGCTGATTAGAAGCATAATTGTATAGTGTGAAAATAACAGTGTCCATAAATTTAGTTGACTTATTTTGTGGCATCTGGAAAATCAGCTTGGCCAGGTATGAAGGATTTGTCTAAAAGAAAAGGGGGAAGAAGGACAAAGCCCCCACACCCAAAACTGTATGTTAATATATTATTAAACCAGAGAGGAGTACCCTATCCCCTTATAATATATAGAAAGCATACAGTGGAGTACCTGACACATAATAAAACTTTAAAAGCTGTCAGCTAATATTAATACTAGAGGAAGTTATAAAGTTACAATAGGATTTAAGTTTATATGCTCTATATTTATGATATATAATTATATTATGTACATTATATACTGTTAACCATTTCAAGCTACATATTACTATTTATTGTAGAGACACAGAAGAGAGAGGGGTTGGCCAAGAGAATCCAGTATCTGAAGAGACTGGCAATAATGATCCAAGAGCCCAGCTACATAGATTATTCTAGAAAGACTGAGGAGTAGACAGAAGGAAGTACATCCCATATTCTGAGACTAGACAGAGAAAAGAAAAGGATACATTCACAACTGGAGACAGTGGGATGCTAGGAGGTTTTACAAGGAGAGAGAAGGTAGGAGTGAAGTGGGGATGCTGAAGGGAGGGGTGAGGTCAAGACAGCTGATGGATAAAATGGTAGAAGAAAGTGACAGAAAAAAAAAGACACTGCAAAACCCAAGAATTAAAAAATATATAAAATAAATATAAAAAATAAAAATAAAAATAAAAATAAAATAAATATTTAAAAAAGTGCAGTCCTGAGGGTTTTTCTGAGGTTGGCATTCTGAGATACACCAGCAACCTTCATATAATATGGGTTTTCTCCAGTAGCTACCCCAACCAGATGAGGTTAAAGGAGGACAACTACTATATAGGATGTAGAGGAAAATATTTACATAGAGAAATTAAATATCCCTATTCTTCATCTTCCTTCTGATGAGAAAAGAAAATTTTCCGTACATGGAAACTAGTGTTCATTTAATACACCCAAGCAGTTTGGCTGTAAAGTTTTGAAGGAAAACCTGAATTCTAGTTTAACTCACCATTTCCGTTTAATTTCAAGTTCATCATGATTGAAACTTTGTGAAGCCCTAGCTAAGGACAACCTTTTTTCTGCAGTTCTGCAGTGATTCTTTTTCCACACTGAACCATATGGGATGAGGAGAAAGGAAACCCACACTAAAGCTAAAAAGCCTACTGCTCATGCCTCCCAGATGACCTGAACACTTTTCCATGGAGGCTGAGACTTAAGACGTGAACACCAAGCAAAGCCTATAGCAGCTGACCTGTGCTTGGTTCTAACTTCTTGCCAAGGCATCCATTGAAAGGCCAAGGGAATCCAGACCATTTGCTTTCTGCAGTTTCCTCAATGAGCTCGGGCTAATGTCTCCAAGAAAAGGTAAAGAAAATTACATGATTTCAAGAGACACTTCACTCGGACTTGGTGCCACTGGAATGGTGGAGCTCTGGGACTGGCAGTTTGGGGTTGTTGGGGGAATAAAATGGTGGTGTTATTCTCAACATGTTCCGGCGCTTTTTACCCTTTCCATTCATGGGTCTCCACATGTAGAAAAAGGTAAAAAATACAAGTCTTAGGCTAATGACCACAGTTTCCCTCTCCTTATGACACAAATTCTATCAAAATCTAACACTAGAAACTAAATCCTAAAGAAGCCCTCATTTATTTGGGAGGTTCACAGACGTCAAAAAGAATAAATGGGGCGCCTGGGAGGCTCAGTGGGTTAAAGCCTCTGCCTTCGGCTCAGGACATGATCCCAGGTCCTGGGATCGAGCCCCATATCGGGCTCTCTACTCAGCAGGGAGCCTGCTTCCCCCCCTCCTCTGCCTGCCTCTCTGCCTACTTGTGATCTGTCTGTCAAATAAATAAAAAAATTCTTTAAAAAAAACCCACAAAAAACAAGAAGAAAAAATGCCCAAGATTAAATTTTCAACTGGTAGATGACTGCTATTCTAGTTGTAGACAAAAACCCTTCCCTACCCCCTTTCTTTCTGGGAAGTTTGCTGGGGTTAGTTAAGCAACGGATTCTACAAACAACGCTGTTTTTACATTGTCCTTCTATGCTGCCACATCGTGGCCAACTGTGGCACTACACCTGCCTGCCACTCTACCTCCAGACAGAGCCTTCTCATGTATGCTAAAATTACCCCAAAGATACAGATGTAGTGAAAAGAAGGGCCACCTGTACCCCAATGTTTATAGCAGCAATGGCCACGGTCACCAAACTGTGGAAAGAACCAAGATGCCCTTCAACGGACGAATGGATAAGGAAAATGTGGTCCATATACAGTATGGAGTATTATGCCTCCATCAGAAAGGATGAATACCCAACTTTTGTAGCAACATGGATGGGACTGGATGGAAGAGATTATGCTGAGTGAAATAAGTCAAGCGGAGAGAGTCAATTATCATATGGTTTCACTTATTTGTGGAGCATAACAAATAGCATGGAGGACATGGGGAGTTAGGAGAAGGGAGTTGGGGGAAATTGGAAGGGGAGGTGAACCATGAGAGATTATGGACTCTGAAAAACAATCTGAGGGGTTTGAAGGGGCGGGGGGGTGGGAGGTCGGGGTACCAGGTGGTGGGTATTATAAAGGGCATGGATTGCATGGAGCACTGGGTGTGGTGAAAAAATAATGAATACTGTTTTGCCGAAAATAAATAAAAAATAAATTAAAAAAAATTAACGTAACTTCTCTCATGGGATGAACCACACTTCATTCATGCTTTGGGTCCTATGTTCTATGTATACCTAATGTCACTGTGGTCTCCAAGGAAAGATTCAGGGACTTCAGGCCTGAGGAAGTCACCACCAAGAACAGCAGCCTCCCCATACAAAGGGACACCTGACTCAAGGAAGAACTGCTGACCTACCTTTTGGGGGAAAGTTTTCCTGCCAAAGGGAAGGCTTTGTTTATCACTAACACTTGCTTACTCACCTTCCTTTGGGATTGAGTGGATGTGCTGGTAGAGCAGATAAGATGAATCAGTGATTAACCAAAACAGTAACTGGTCTACCACAGTCCAACCATAAGCAGTTCAACTTAACTAGTTCTCACCTGCACCCTGGAAGTAGTGGAAAATGACTGTTCATTGACATCATAGTGATGCCATGAAAATAATTAAATAAAAAAGATGTCCTATTGCCCTAATCCAAACTCTGGCTCATTTCTCAAAAAAAAAAAAAAAAAAAAAAAAAAAAGATGCAAAGATCTGTTTGACACATATTTTAATTTTGTCACAGCCAACAGCATCTGCTTATCTTATCCTGTCTCTGCAGATAATGGTAATATAACATAGTCTCAGAATCAGGGGCTCCAAAGTCAAACTGCCTGGGTTCCAATACCCTTGCTTTACCATTTACTTGGTGCATCTCAGTTTTCTCATCTGTAGTATGGGCATAAGAATAATTACAGTTTTCTGAGGGTGGTAGGAAGAATGCAAAGAGATGATGTGTGTGAAGCACCCAGAACAGCACTGGGTATTTAGTACTTAGCACTGGGTACATGCTCAAACATGTCAATGACTACAACTTTACATTGGGAAAAGATCCATTATAAACCACCGCCAAGGAATATAGTCTTAATCCAAAGCTTTTAGTGAAAGCAACTATTCTTACCTGTAAAAGATAAAACAGCTGCTGGTAGGTTTCTAGTGTTTTTCTCCTCTCTTTACTCAAACTTTTAATTCCCTGGTTGTCAGTGTTATTCAGTATTTGCATTTCTCCACCTTTTTTCTTATTCAGCTTCGTTCTGTGTGAAATTACATCCTGGAAAGGAATTTATGAAACGATTACTTTTTATTTTGCTGTTTTTTTTTTTTTTAATCTCTGCCCTTCACACACACCTTGAAACATGTATGTTGGAAAGATTAATTTTCCATATTTCCCTTAGGAAGAAACAAAGAACAGAGAATGTTAAAGGAAACTCAGCTTGCAGGTGAATTTAGCTTTTGTAATATTTGTTCTCCAAAGCTGTACTTAGCTGTTCTTATGATGTAATGTAGGCACCAATACATTTCAATAGGGAAAGCATTGTCTTTTCAACAGATGATTCTGGGATAACTGGAAATCTACATTTACAAGAAAGAAGTCAGACCCCTACCTCACACCACAAAGAAAAATTAACTCAAAAGAGATCAAAGAACTGAATGTAAGAGCTAAAACTATTAAATTTTTGAAAGAAAACCTAGGCATATATCTTTGTCCCTTTCGATTAGGCAATGGGTTCTTATAGATGACACCAAATGTACTAGTGACAAAAGAAAAAATAAACTGGACTTCATAGAAAGTAAAACTGTTGTGCTTCAAAGGACATTACTAATCAAATAAAAAGACAACCCACAGAAGGGGAGAAAACATTTGCAAATTATACATCAAATGAGGGATATAAAGAACTCTTGCATCTCAAAAATAAAGGTAGCCCAATCAAATATGGCAAAAGATTTGAGTAGACATTTTCCCAATTCATACCTTGCTGATGGGAATGTAAAATGGTATACCCACTTAGAAAACATTTTGGTAGTTCTTCAAAAGTTAAAGATGGACTTACCATATGACCTAGAAATTCCCCTCTTAGGTATATATCCAAGAGAATGGATGACCTATGTCCACACAAAAATGTGTACATGAATGTTCACAGAATTATTCATAATACCCCAAAAGAGGAAACAACTCCTATGTTCATTAACAGATGAATGAATAGATAAAATGTGGTATATCCATACAATGGAATGTTATTTGTCAATAAAGAGGAATGAAGTACTGACTCAGGCTAAAATATGGGCGAACCTCAAAAACACTACTAGGGTGCCTGGGTTGCTCAGTGGGTTAAGCCTCTGCCTTCAGCTCAGATTATGATCTCAGGGTCCAAGGATCAAGTCCCATGTCCGAGTCCATAGTCTCTCATGGTTTTGGGGTTTGAAGCGGTGGGGGGTGGGAGGTTGGGGTACCAGATGGTGGGTATTAGAGAGGGCACGGATTGCATGGAGCACTGGGTGTGGTGAAAAAAATAATGAATACTGTTATGCTGAAAATAAATTAAAAAAAAAAAAAAGTCCCATGTCTGGCTCTCTGCTCAGCAGGGATCCTGCTTCCTCCTCTCTCTCTCTCTCTCTCTGGCTACCTCTCTGCCTACTTGTGATCTCTGTCTGTCAAATAAATAAGTAAAATCTTTTAAAAACAAAAACAAACAAACAAAAAACCACTTTATTAAGAGAAAGAAGCCAGTCACAACAGACCACATACTGTGTGATTCCATTCATATGAAATATCCACAACAGGCAAATCTGTTCGGCCAGGAAGTAGATTAATAGTTTCTCTGCTGTAGGTGAGACTAGGCAGTACCTGTTAATGGGTATAGGTCTTATTTTTTTGAAGTGAAATCTTATTCACATGATAAACTCACCAGCTAATTTAAAAACATTTTCTCTCAGGTTTCTTTTAGGCCTATGGACGTTATGGTTTCACTATTTTGTGAATATACTAAGAACCACTAAATTATATACTTTGAAAGAATGAATTAGATATTCTCAAAAAATATACAAATATGCAGTGCAGCAATTAGAGATAGAAGTGAAAAGAATCCCCTAAATATTTAACAAAGTTAATTAAAAAAATTTTAAAAAAAGAGTTTATTTATTTGACAGAGAGAAAGAGAGCACAAGCAGGGGGAGTAACAGGCAGAGGGAGAGGTAGGCTGTCCACTGAGCAGGGAGCCCGATGCGGGACTTGATCCCAGGATGACCCAAACTGAAGGCATACGCTTAACTGACTGAGTCACCAGGTGCCCAACAAAGTTTATTTTATCAGTCATGCTCCTTTAACCATTTACAACAGAATCTTTGAAAAGGTGTGGTTGCAAACCTTATTACAAGGTCATTTCAGGCTACTGTGTTCCCTTCAAGTGCATAAAGGACCGTGAACAAGAGCAGGACTCCTAGGTAAGGGTCTACCAAATATTTTTACAGGGACCCACAGTACAAAATACATCTTACATCTTTTGCTGGTAAACACACATGCACGCACACACTCAATATGAAATACTTATCCATACTACTGGGATACACTCTGATATCTTCAATTTGCTTTTATTCTATTCAACTTCTAAAGATTCCTGATGTGACTCATTTAATTGCTTTCATGACCCCCTAGTGGCACATGACTCAAATGAACGCCAGTGCTCTAGAATGAGTGTCTTCTCTGCTATGTAATGCTGGGTCACTGTCCCACAGAGTAGGTGGCAATAAGGCTGTTTTTCCTAAATCTTCTGTCTGCTTCCTGAGCTCTTAGCCCAGCTTCCACTTGAGGAGTCCATCTGCAGCCAGCATCAGGATGTTCAACCACAGTTCCTGAGGCGGGGCACTCTGGGGATTTCAGACAATACAATGCTTTACTGTGCCTGCATCCCTGGATCACTGGTCCTCTAGAATCCCTGACCCCGGTCTGTCAGATGCCCGAAGGGACCCTTAGTCATTCTGACAACCATATAAGTGCCTGCCACCATTTCCAATTGTCCTTGGGGATGAGAACTACTGTCAGCTTTTGAGTAAAGTTCTAAATCTGCTTGTGTCCTAGCACCCTATTCTCCCATAGTGTGGGTTAGTCCATGGGTCAAAAAAAACCTCTTTGGAGTTCTGCTGTAAGATGATTCCTGTGTTTATACTCATTGTCCTGTGGGTCTATGATTTTACTCTTGTCCATTCTCAGCTTAGAGGGGGGCCACCTGAACTTCACCCCTTACTTCTGTCCTCCTCATTGTTAGTATGCAGAAAGAGGGGGATTTGATTTGTATCTCCATGAACTTTTAAAAAAGGCAGTATTTTCACCTTTACTTCCTAAGCACATGAAAAATTTCAGGAGGAAGAAAGGAAGTGTACCTAAGCATCCGTTAAGGGGAAGTCTGAGTGGGCAGCTATCTTATTGATAAGAAGTCCTAAAACACCACTAGATTAAGTCTGGTTTACAGCATATAGCCCAGCTTTCTTCTCTTCAAGTCACTGGCGAGGCACCGGGCATTCAAGTCTCTCAAATACATGGAGTAAATAGATTATCTTGGTTTTAAATATGCGGCAGACAAAAAAAAAAATCTTGCTATTTAACTCCCCTTCCCGTTATTTTCAATGCAGGTGGCTCTGGAAACTGAAGACTTTTCATTTGTTTTGCTCAGCTGTATGTTATGGTTTTTGACATACCGAGAAGAGAAGAGAGAAGAGGGGGCGGGAGTGGCAAGCAAGCTCGGGGGCAAAACTAAATTTCTCTCCATTAGAAGAGAGAGACATTTGGTGAGGCCAGGACATGGAGAACAATCCAGGACGGGAGCTGAGCAGCAGATGCTGAGCCCTGGAGGGGAGAGGATGGGGGGAACTAACAGCTGGACAGATGGAACACAGTGGTGCGGGTCATGGCAGGAAGCCCATCTTCCTTCTTCCCTGAAATCGTGTCTTGCTTAAGACTGCTCTTGTGTCAACAGAAGTTTTCTTTGCAAAGCTTAAAGAAGGAGCTAAAGGCCAACCAGGGCGGGGTTCCAAACGCATATGCTTTTCGCTAATGGAAATGTAATGTCCTTTATTCTTACCAATAAATCTTGAACATGGGAAGAACAGTGGTTTGAAGGAGCAACAGTATTTAACTTGTTCATGATACTCCCTCATTTTGATGTTGCTCCGATGGCCACCATTTTGTCCCCCTTCTCTGATCATAGGATACCTGCGTGCAGGTCATAGGTTGTAATATGAAAATTTTTATAGAAGGTGTAGAGTAGTACAAAGAGTTTGGGATTTGGAGACATGAAAGTAGGGGTACCTGCAGAGCCTGGCTTTCCCTGGGTTTTAGATAGCTCTGGCTTACACGTCTGCACTCCTATTATACACCACATCCATCAATGAGTATTTCAGGGGTTCAAGATTCCTTTTATTTCTCTTTTTTTCTTTTTAAAAAGATTTGTTTACAGGGCGCCTGGTTGGCTCAGTGGGTTAAGCCTCTGCCTTCGGCTCAGGTCATGATCTCGGGGTCCTGGGATCAAGTCCCGCATCGGGCTCTCCGCTCAACCTGCTTCCACCTCTCTCTCTCTCTGCCTGCCTCTCTGCCTACTTGTGATCTCTCTCTGTCAAATAAATAAATAAAATATTTTTTTAAAAAAGATTTGTTTACTTATTTTAGAGAGAGAGAGCGAGCACACACTTCTGTGAGTGGAGAGAGGGGCGGTGGGAGAGGGAGAGAGGGGATCTCAAGTAGTCTCCCCTCCTAGCATGGAGTTGGAATATAGGGCTCGACCTCACAACCCTGCAATCATGACCTGAGCCAAAATCAAGAGCTGGATGCTTAACCGACTGAGCCACCCAGGTGCCCCAAGATTACTTTCATTTTCCATTCAGATTTTCTTTCAGGCTAGTTTGAATTTTCAACTCCCTTCCTCCCTACTTCTCCAAGAAACTTCTACCTCAGTTGCTTTGTTTCCATCTCTAAGCCTTTTTCTTTTGCCTAAAACCAATGTTAGTCATTTCATTCACCCACTGACTTTCTGTGATTTCTAGGAGGAATGCCAATTGCCAATTTTACTATTTATTTATTTATTTATTTATTATCTTTTATTTATTATTATTTATTATTGATTGATTGATTGTAAGGTGTACGCCCAACATGGGACTTGAATGCATGACCTCAAGATCGAGAGTTGTGCGCTCTACCAGCTGAGCCAGCCAGGCGAGGAACATCAATATTAGAAAAATTTTAGAAAGCTGGAGTTCTTCCTTATAGATCAAGCTACTTCCTCTTTCCTCATTAAACACATGCTCAGTATGTATGTATGTGTGTATGTATTTAAACGATTTTATTTATTTACTTGACAGAAAGAAAGAGCACAAGCAGGGGAGCTACAGGCAGAGGGAGACAGAGCAGGAGACTTCCTGACCAGCAGAGAGCACAACCGGGGCTTGATTCCAGACCCCAGGATCATGAAATAAGCAAGCTGGAGGCTGATGCTTAACAGACTGAGCCACCCAGGCACCCCAATATGCTTGGTATTTAGGAAAAAAAAAAGATTCAAGAAGTTCAATTTCACCAGCCTCCCGAAGAAAAATCACTTTTTTTCTAGCTTTAAATAAATAAATAAATACACACACACACACACACACACACACACACACACACGTATGTGTATATATATATTTCACAACAAATGAAATTTACTGCTTTAAGTAGTACTATCTTTGCTCTTGTATTGCAAACTTGTATTGCAAACTTTAAACCATATTTAAAACCTTAAATGTTCTTTGAAAACATTATTTTTAGTGGCTATGTAACCTACATGTTCAACTAATTCTGTTGTTCTCTGCTTATTGTTTTTGTGTTTGGGTTTTTTTCACTTTTTCACTACTATAAAGCTTCACCTATACTATTCTTACCATTGGACTAAAAATGTGACTATTGGTAATAACACTAAAGACCATATGCTTAATAATCATTAGCTTAATTTCCAATAAGTAATCAATATTTGGAATTTGAAAACATAAGTTGAAAAATCACGTCTGCAAAATAAGTCAATCGGAGAAAGACAACTATCATATGATCTCCCTGATACGAGGAAGTAGAGATGCAACATGGGGGGTTAAGGGGGTAGGAGAAGAATAAATGAAACAAGATGGGATTGGGAGGGAGACAAACCATAAGTGACTCTTAATCTCACAAAACAAACTGAGGGTTGCTGGGGGGAGGGGAGTTGGGAGAAAGGGGGGTGGGGTCACGGACATTGGGGAGGGTATGTGCTATGATGAGTGCTGTGAAGTGTGTAAACCTGGCGATTCACAGACCTGTACGCCTGGGGATAAAAATATATTATATGTTTATAAAAAATAAAAAATTAAAAAAAATCACGTCTGTTTCACAATGCTATCAATTGGGAATACTTTTTAAAAATCTTCAACAGTCCTCAGGACCTGAAAATTTGCCACAATTTCATTTTCCTCATGAATAACAAGCTACATGTTACGTCTACTATTCAGTGTTTTGCAACAGCCTTTATTTTAAAAGGCAAGGCATTTCCTGTTTACAACTTTATGGGAGGAGGGTAAAACAGAAGTGGAAGGCTTTAAAAGGAATTTTCTGAAGGACCTTCTGGAATATATTATACTTTACAAATTCTCATGTTTGTCAAATAATACACTTTTTTTTTTAAAGGAGAAAAGTACTATTTTTCTGGATGAAATAATGAAAACAGACTTAAGACAGAACATTTAAATTGTGCTTTTCTTAATAGTTAGAAAAGATCATCATTTCCTGTTTTATAAATTGCTCCATTTTCTTCATTTTCTCTGCACTCACTATTTCTCTGCGAGGGCCAGAGACAAGAGTGCGGCATTCCCGTCCACTACTCTGCTGGCCTCCTGAGCTGCTCATTTCCCAGAACCACAGACTCAAGTTAGTGGCAGCTGGCACTCTGTGTTTCACTCATGGTAGCTTTCTCAGAGTTTCCAGGAAGTCAGCTTCCCATTCCCCTCCTAACCTACCCGTTTTCTAAAAATTGACGTGGCACTGGAACCGGGGCATGGAGAGAACTCTTACCCTACAAGTCTCCTTTCTTAGGTAAAAATGATACTTTTCACATGGTTTGAGAGAGCTCTGAAATGAGCACAGATACAAAACTATAGCATTATTTACTTAGAGGCTGTTTTGGGGGCAGTCCACTCTGTAGGGGCCATTTTGGAAATGTGTAAAGGTGTCTTTTTTTTTTTTTTAAGATTGCATTTTTTTTTATTTGGGGAGAGAGAGAGAGTTAGTGTGAGTGGGGGGAGGGGCAAAGGGAGGGAGAGAGAGAGAATCTCAGGCAGATGCTGTGTTAAGTGCCAAGCCCAGCGTAGGGCTTGACCACAATGACCCTGAGATCATGACCTGAGCTGAAATCAAGAGTCGAATCTCCAAATGCCTGAGCCACAAGATGCCCCGTAAAGGTATTTTTAAAAAAACATCCTAACAATTAGAAGGTACTACTGGTTTCTAGTGGATGGGGACTGGGATGCTCTGCTATCCTGCAATCTGTAGGGCATTCCTGCGTAACTTCTCCACATTTTGCATGGCTGGATTTGTCAACGTCCTGGTGGTCATTCTGGTATGTCAAAATTCTGTGATTATTTGAGCCTAAAAACTAGTTGTTTTAGATATAACCAAAATACATTTCCTCCCAATTTTAATATACACTGACTTTTCTAGGACTGCAGTTCGGTGGGGGAGATCAATGTGCTTATTCTGAACTTAACGAAGAGTTGTTTTCCATTCTGGGAAGTGAACTCACAGACAGTTCCCCCCTCACTGGCATTGGTCTCATCTGTGACTATTCATACTCCGTTAAGTTTGTGGTTACTCTGGGAA
The DNA here is from genome assembly GCF_009829155.1 of Mustela erminea. Classification (NCBI taxonomy): domain Eukaryota; kingdom Metazoa; phylum Chordata; class Mammalia; order Carnivora; family Mustelidae; genus Mustela; species Mustela erminea. The sequence continues at coordinate 62,610,406 of NC_045616.1, forward strand.
GAGGCCCAAGCCTCAGGCAACTTGATCACATCTTCTAATGGCACCGGGCCCATGTACTTTCATGTTGCAAACCATGTTTTTATTATCGATTACTTTTTTATATTCATGGAAAGGCCTCAGTCTCATTATGAAGGTACATATGTAAGTAGGCTTTGTTTCCTATAAATTTCATTTCAGAATGGCAAAGAAATCTTACAAAATATATTAAAAGGGCAGGGTCCTAAAATTTTGCAGGTCTGAGAACCATGAGAAAAATGGTCGGTGAATTTGGACAACACATTCTGGATTCCTAATAAGTTTAGCTGGACAAAGATGTTACGGGCAAATACACATGCTCCTTCTCTCTTCTGGGAGCCAAGGGCCCCACAGACCGCACTGACCTCCAGTGTTATCCTATTCTTCACCAGGAGCCCAATCTTGATGTCCATCAAGTTCAGGTCTTTCTCGAGCTGTTGATTGGCTCGGATCTTGGTCACCACTTCTTCCCTTAACCGTGCGACCTCCAGTTCCTCCTGAAAATCCAAGTTACTTTGGTCCAGTAGGTGTACAAATTTTCGGATTACTGTTAATGGTGGGTTTTCAGAGCCAACTGTGGGGAAAGAAGAGGCATGCTTTCATTAGGCATGGTTGGAACTATCATCAATAGGAGAAGAATCAGGTACTTCACTAAAACATTACGATAAAAATATGGCAATGGAAGTACTTGGTCACTATAATGACTTGTTCTGCCCATGTCAAGTCTGGATAGGGAAACTGATCTTATAAAAAACCGCATACCACCAATGCCATCTGGTCTGTCTTCTCATTATCTAATACTCATTTATCAGCCTTCTTCCACACTGCTTCCAGGACTCTCCCACTGAGAAGACAGTTCTACCTATCTGCGCCTTATTGATGAGGATCGTGAGAAGGTATGTTAACTAAGTTATCTCTGGGACCCTGTGGATGAACCAGATAAGAGACTCCTGTTCTTGCTAGAACAAACAGGAAGTGGCTTCTCTCAGCCCAAAATACCACGAGGGAGCGAGCAGGAATTAGGTGAAAGTTCAATTAGAAAAAGTCAACGCGAGGAGAACTGTAAGACCAAACAGGAGCTAATGGAATGACAAGTGGAACGCAAATTCTATGTGGCACAAATTAAAGGGTTTTAGTGGGGCACCTGGGTGGCTCAGTCAGTTAAGCGTCTGCCTTTGGTTCAGGTCATGATCCTGGGGTCCTGGGATTGAGTCCTGCATCGAGCTTCCTGCTCGGCCCTCCACCCCCCAATTTGTATTCCTCTTCTCGCTCTCTCTGTCAAATAAATAAATAAAATCTTTAAAAAAAAAAAAGCATCTTAGAAATTGAAATTTGGTCCTTGTCCTTTCCGCACAGACCAAAGGAGGGCACTCAGAGGCTGGGAGATCAGCCTCAGCTGTTGAGAGGGGGGTCTACATTCTAAAGGCGTTTTCTCTCAGTGTTTTGAAACTTAACTATGCTTTAATTCCATGGCATGCTGTCTTCACAAAAAATACAGTTGTTAAAGAGTTTAGTGAACACTGAGTCAACTGTAAGAATAAACGATGTGGACCCTCCGTGATGAATGATGACACACAGCAGCGCAAAGATGACTTGAAAAAGCTCAGCCCCATTGTGGCAACTTCCATCACCATCCTCTTCCTTACACTGAGACCCTACCCCATCTTCTTTCTACTTCCACCTTGGTTCTGTGGTGTTTTGACATTCAAGAAATAAGAAGAGTTAAAACAACCACGCAAAGAACTAACAGCATGAACCCCATATGGAAAACCAAATCTAGGGGCATCGGTATTCGTATTTTGCCACTTCTGATGGGCTTTATTGCAGAAATTACTTCGGCTCTTGGGACCTTTCTTTTCCTGATCACTGAAGCACATGTGAATTTATCATCTACTACTTCCAACAATGATGTTGCTAATGACATGGCCATTTTAGAAAAAGCCAGAGCGATGTTCCAGAGCTCACATATGTAGCTAAGCTGCGAGGACACGAGCCAGCTCACCTGGTCTCCAATTCTTTCTGCTCCTAAGGACCGCTTATCTCTGTATGTGCCAATAAACATGTTAGAAACAAATTAGTATTCTAGCTTTAGTAATTATTACAGCCCCAATTTAATATTTCCTCTGTCAGCAGAAGCCCTATGACATCTTCAGGCTCAGAATCACTTTGGGATATCTGAACTTCAGAGAATCACCTAACTTGACAGTCATCACTGGGAAGTGGGCTACATCACAGTTGCAATAACCAACAAGCCTAAATGAACTCCATTTCTTTCCAGAAGGAATGGGTGAAAATCGATGATGACAGACCAATAAAAGTGACTTTCTTTTTTCAGATTAAAAATGCCTTAGTCTTTGGGTGCCTAGGGGGCTCAGTTGGTTAAGTGTCTGTCTTTGGCTCAGGTCATGATCTCAGAATCCTGGGACTGAGCCCCATGTTTGCTCCCTGATCAGTGGGGAGTCTGCTTCTCCCCCCGCCCCCGCTCATACTCTCTCTCTCATATAAATAAATAATACCTTAAAAAAATGCCTTAGTCTTATAAAGATGCTGAATTGAGAAAGAAATGAAAAGTTACGTTTCAGTTACCACAGAACCACCCTGTTTGGGTGTTCACAGCCCAGAGCAGCCGAGATCTAACTTACTCACAAACATAATTTCTATCTACCTTCTATGCTTTAACATAAAATCACCTGGATTTTTAAATTGGAATTTCTTTTGTCTTTGAAATTTAAAAAATATGTAAAGGGGTGCCTGGTGGTTCAGTTTGTTAAGCATCTGATTCTTGATTTTGGCTTAGGTCATGATCTCGAGCCCTGCATCAGGCTCGGTGCTCAGCAAAGAGTCTGCTTGAGATTCTCTCTCTCCATCTCCTCTTCCCCTCCTGCTCTCATGCTCTTTCTCTCTCAAGTAAATAAATAACAATTAAAAGAAAATGTAAGCAAGTGAAAAGCATCCCTACATGTTACCTAGAATGAAATAAAAAGCAGCCTGTGTTCAGCTGGAAAATTTATTCTTGAAATGTCTTTCATGAGCAAGGGCAGTAGCAAACCTGTTTTAGTGTGTCGGGGCTCGGAAAACAAAAATCCCTATTTAGGCTTCTTGGAAAACCCTTAAAGGTATCCGCCAGCTGAGAGATGAATCTCATGAATTCGACAATGGAGAAGTGTGGCCCTGCAAAGACTAGTTGGCCTTCCCTTACTTAGCTTGCAGAGGGAATTCTGGAATCCAGCAGAATGATGTGTTACCCAATACATTTTACAGGCTGGAAGCAGAACTTGCTCTCTAAATCTTTCTGAGGCTTTTTCTTAACAAGTACCAAGGAAGACCTTTCTTGAGCCGTATACTTCACCCCAGAACTCAGATGGACTTTAGGCGAAAAGGGTACCAGTTAAACTACTTCCTTGGCACTGTGCTCACTATAGTACTCAAATTTGCTTCCTCCAAAAAATAAAAATGAGGGGCGCCTGAGTGGCTCAGTGGGTTAAGCCTCTGCCTTCAGCTCAGGTTGTGATCTCAGGGTCCTGGGATCGAGCCCCGCATCAGGCTTTCTGCTCAGCAGAGAGCCTGCTTCCCCCTCTCTCTCTGCCTGCCTCTCTGCCTCCTTGTGATCTCTCTCTCTCTCTCTCTGTCAAATAGATAAATAAAATCTTTTAAGAAAATAAGTAAAAATGAGAAGGAAGGCAGAGGGAGACACAGCACAGTGGCCATCTTCATGACTAAGATGCCAAGTCATAATTTTTTTATTTTTTTACCCTCTCAGAACTAATTCAGAATAACCTGACCAAAAGATGTAAAGAGTTTGTGCAATACTAGTAGGCTTATCAGCAGGTTCTTAATCTATCACATGTTCTTGTGATAGTAAGAATGTTAAAAATTCAGCATATTAAAAAAGATCTTCTCTATGTAAAGAACAGAACATACGCAATGTTGGGATTATAAATAGTACAAAATGTCAATGCTATTTCTGGGTGATTTTTATTTTATTTTGCTCTTTTAACATTTTCTATAAATGGCATGTCATATTATAATAAAACATTTTAAAAACTATAAGGACCATGGAAAGTTGAGAATGAAATTATAGGAAGATGTTTATGGTCATCATCAGGAGATGAGCTTTTCCTTTTCTTATTCATATTTTTTCCTTCTTACTCTTGTTTCCAAAATTTCTGACATGAACATGTTTTATTCTTAGAATGAGGGGAAAAAATCGTAGGCCAACAAAAAAAAAAACTAAACAGTTTCGAATAAAAGCTTATCTTCTGGCTCTTTAGCATTAGATTTCTGACTCTAGCTCAAATGTAATATAAAAATATCGGCATTTATGCCAACTCCTTTCTTTCTGAAGAAATCATATCCACTCTATGGATATGATTGGATATGGATATCCAATATGGATATGGATAGATATCCACTCTATGGATATACTCTACCTACCACTTCCGCTTACAACCGGAAGGCCCACTTCCTGCCATCAACATTCCTTTGTGCACCGGTTCAGAACCTAGGGTCTGAGATGGTCAAAACCTACTGAAAACAATGGACAACTTCTATTCCTGGAGCAGTCTCTTGTTTTTGTTTTTGCCTCGTTTAAAAAGAATCCATACTTTGTTGCAGAGTATAGATGATCCCCAGCTAGTGATGGCTTGACTTAGGACGCTTTTGACTTCATGATGGTGCAAATGCCACACATATTCAAAAGGAAAGTACTCTGAATTTTGAATTTGCAGCTTTTCCCAGGCTAATACCATGCCATAGGATGCTCCCTCAGGATGCTGGATAGCAGGAGTGATCCACAGCTCCCTGCCTGCCACATGATCATGAGGGTAAATGACCCATATACTCACCACCATTCTGTTCTCCACTTGAAGTGTGGTATTCACTAAATAACACGAGCTATTCAACTCTTTACTATAAAATTGGCTTTGTGTTAGATCATTTGTCCAACCGTAGGCTAATTTAAGTGCTTTGAGCACATTTAAGGCAGGCCAGGCTAAACAATGATGTTCCATCGATTAGATGTGTCAAATGCATTTTCAACGTAGGATACTGGCAACTTGTGATGGGCTTATTAGGAAGAACCCCATCATTAGTGGAGGAAGATCTGTACTTCCACTTACCCAATGTTTTGTAGTCATCTCTAGCTTTGTTTGCTCTCAGTAGTGACTGTATTTTCACAATTTCATTTTTCTGCAAAAGAATGAGACCAGTCATGATCTTCCTAAGGTCCATCTATTCCACGATTATAAAATTCAGAACTACCCAAGAACTGAGAGTATTTAAGAATGGGCACTACTTAGGAGCACCTCGCTGGCTCAGGTGGTAGAGCACGTGACTTTTGATATCAGGGTTTTAAGTTTGAGCCCCATCTTGAGTGTAGAGATTAATTAATTTTTTTTTCATTTTATATAAAAGAATATTTTAATTTTTGTCCTTAGGAACTATGAGAACTGTACATGATTTGCATATGAGACTACAAAACAATGGCCAAAGAAGAACCATCCACTCTATGACTTGTCTTTGGTCAGGTCACTCAGAATTTTCTTTTAACTAATTAATTTATTTTAGAGAGATATAGATAGAATAGATGGGGATGGGCAAAGATAGAGAGAGAGAGAAAACCACAAGCAGACGCCCTGCTGAACATGGAGACCAACACGGGGCTTGATCCCACCACACTGAGATCATGCCTGAGCTGTAATCAAGAGTCAGATGCTCAACCAGTTGAGCTGCTCAGGTGCTCCTGGTCACTCAGAATTATGTTATGAGCTACGACTGCTGTTGCTTGTCACCTCATGTTATTTTCATCTGTCTATTCATAAATTCGGGACCCCTTTCACATAAATTCGGGACCCCTTTTCCACATACTGATATACCATATCTCCGATGCCTGGTTGGAATACTGATATTCTGTGCCATGTTGTCTTCTTACTGATATCACCCTTTTGGTAGGCTTCACTCTCCCCTGACCACCACATCTCATTCGTTGCTAGAAAAGATACTTTGATTGGGTTTTCCCCTCCCACCCGTCTCATGACAGGAGTCCTGACCCACTCACCCAAGTAGCTGCACATGGTTCAGAGATCTCTCAAGAACCAAGTTGCTCACTATTTCAGACTCACGTCTTACAAACTGATGAAATGCCTCTAATACAGGTCTCTGAGATATGCCTTCTACTGGCTTTTCCTGTAAGTTAGTCTTTGTTTTTTTTCCTACTGAAGGACTTGAGGCTCTCTCCCTTCCTCACCTGACACTCTCAAAAATAAAATCCTTTTTTTTTCTTTAAGAATGAAAACCATTTAGAACTGACAATAGTTAGATGAAATGCATTCAATGTTTATTTTTTGCATATTCTTTGTAGAGAAAAGGTCAGGTAAGTCAGCTAAAAGTATTGACAAGATTGTATGGCACTGTTTATAAAGAGATCTAAAGTGGAAGAGAATTTTAGCCCCAAATTTAGATGATTCACCCCGTGTTCACTTATCTATTCTTTAAAAGATCCTGAAAAAATTCTTCCTGTGGGCTTCTATTTAAGTTTTTCAGTCACCAGTTAGAAAAACTTTACAAGTAGTGTTGGAAAATACTCATCTGGAATCTTTTCTCTTTGGCATTACTAGCCCACATCTGTTTCTTCTCACACATTTCCTATGCAGTCCTGACTAGTAAAGTCTCACTCTGAACATGAGTTCTGAATAAAAAAAAGTAAGCCTCATGGGACGCCTGGGTGGCTCAGTTGGTTGGACGACTGCCTTCTGCTCAGGTCATGATCCTGGAGTCCCGGGATCGAGTCCCGCATCAGGCTCCCAGCTCCATGGGGAGTCTGCTTCTCTCTCTGACCTTCTCCTCGTTAATGCTCTCTCTCACTGTCTCTCTCTCAAGTAAATAAATAAAATCTTTAAAAAAAAAAAAAAAAAGTAAGCCTCCAAATATTATCACATTGAGTTTTTAAGACCTGTTGTTTCCTCTTACTGTTCATTTCCACCATTTACCTTTGGACTTAAAAACGAAACATAAGGTTACTGGTGTATAGAGTCCAACTATCCATCCAACTAAATGACACTAGTGTTTTAGACACTGAGCCAAAGACAGCTGGGCAGACATGAAAATATCAACCTCATCAAAAGCTCTGGTATGTCTTAGGACAAAACAAAGCAAGTACATGAAGACATTTCATTTTTTCTTCCTGAACTGACAAGATAGCTATTTAATACAAAGACTACACAGGAACACTACGCAGCCAGCATATACAATATGCCAACAGCCTTCTACTTGGGTTCTCTTCTGAAAACATTTCCACCATTTACTAGAAATCATTCAATGAGAACATTCAACAAAGCATTCATTCAGTTCATTCTCAGCAGGGGGAAATCCACTTGTGTGTGTCTTACATGATCTCTGAAATACTGCAGTCGTGCAAGGTAATTCCTCCGTGCAACTACCATCCGAAACCAGGACTGAATCTAAAAGAGTTAAATGGAGAAATCAAGGCAGTTATTAAACAACCTTTAATATTTTTTCACGCAGTCTTTCTAAAGATAATATTGATATTTTGATAAAAAAAGAAAAAGTGAACAGCCCACCAAATAATTAACATCCTAAGCATTATCTTCATCTCCTATTCCTGTTGTTACATTTTTCCTAGGGTTTTGAAGCGTTTTATACCTTATGGTATGGAAAGTAATGTAGCTTTGTACCATTTTACTTTCATCTTAGGAAATAAAAACCAAGAGGGTAAGGGATTTTGCTGAGAGCTGGAGCAGGTCAGAGAATCAAAAGACAAGTCCAGGATTTCTTCCAGCATCCCTTAACAGCATCCAGGATCCTTTAGGTCTTTATAGGAAAGCACATCCAGACTTCTGAGGGACAAGTTGGGACCTACAGTTTTCTGATACAACACAGGCTTGTGCTCCATGGCGAGCAGAACATATTACCAAGGAGCACAATGGAACTAGATGATGTCATTCTCTGCCTTCACAGTTTCAAAGGTCTTTTGAATTAATCTCATTTGATTTCAATCTCTGCTATTCCAATTCTCACCTGGATTTCCACATTGTCTAAAAGTTCATTTCTCAGTTGTCCTCTGTTTTTTAGCACTGGGCAGTGGGCACCACAGTGTCTTTTCTTTTTCTAAACTCAGGGCCGTCAGCCTGGGTGGAGAGCTGGGTTAGACCTACTCACCCCCCACACGCAGGTCCTAACTTAGTTCTACTTTTTCTTGTCACTGGTTTTGTATTTGCCTAACAACTAAGGTTCTGTACTGTTAAGTTTTGTAAATGTTATTAGTGAATATGGTTAAGAGAGATGTGAAATAACAGTGTTTTCCCCAAAGCCTAAATAATCAATTTGGAGTTCCTAGAGAAAGAGCATTTATAGGTTTTGAAATACTTGCACAATTGATTCTCAAAACTATAGAAAGGACCTGAGCCAGGTACAGTGTTTTAACAGACTTGAAGATGATCAGCTGAGTAATGGACATGGGACTCAAACCCACGACATAATTCATATGTCAAGACTTCTATGTACTCTTTCCATAATCTGCCTTCCAAGAGTAAAACTAAAATGAAGAGAAAGGTTTAAGTCAAGCACTTGAGGGCCACCTGGGTGGCTCAGTGGGTTAAGCCTCTACCTTCAGCCCAGGTAAGGATCTCAGGGTTCTGAGATCGAGCCCCAAATCTGGGCTCTCTGCTCAGCATGGAGCCTGTTTCCCCCTCTCTCTCTTCCTGCCTCTCTGCCTACTTGTAATGTCTCTGTCAAATAAATAAATAAAACCTTAAAAAAAAAAGTCAAGCACTTGATAAGGTGGCAAGGGATGTTTACCTTCACAATAGAATCAACATTATTAATCAACATTTGCCGCCTGTTCAAATATGCTTTCCGTTGTTTACATCCCTTCCAAAAAGCCTGTGGAAAAGAGCAAGTAACAGAATTATTTATGTGCAACAATTTCCCACTTTATTTTAGAAAGCACAAGAACAGAGTGCATCTCAGGAGACACTGATCTGGGACACTGTCGGGGCCCTCCCTTCCAAATCTCATGGGGATACCATCACTGGGGAGTGTACATTATATTGAGCAGAACATACCAGATCATGGCTTGTCCCAAACTTGGGAAAGCACATTTACCAGGTAGAACCCAGTTTCCCATTTGAAAGCTAAATTTTGCCAAGGTTCTGGGTGACAAGAAATAATAATAATAAAATAGAATTGTCCTGAAACATACAAAGATATTAACTGAGTACTGCTACCATGTGGTAATGATACCAGATGCTTCAAAATAATGGTTAGTAACTATCTTTATTCCAGCAAGTGACCCACTGTGGCCCAGACCAAAGAAGGCAAATGTTTGGCTGATTTGTAACTCTGGATCCCTGAAAAAAAGGAGTGCTGTGGCTGATCATTTATTATCTTATCTACATGAAGTTAGTGATGCTTCATCATCAAAGCTTTAGTAGGTTATTACCATGAAAGAGAACTTTTATATATGCAACACTTACAAAAACTAGAAACAAACTGGTATCTTTAGAATGATTAAATACAAAAATAAGTTTATTCCAGTTCATTTCTGAGAACGTTTTTTATTGAAACAAAGCTTTGGAACTCCCTTCGATCCTCTCGTTTTGTTTTCATATTAGAAATGAAATAGAACCATAAGATACCTGGGAATAAACCTAACCAAAGAGGTAAAGGATCTGTACTCAAGGAACTACAGAACACTCATGAAAAAAATTGAAGAAGACACAAAAAGATGGAAGACCATTCCATGCTCTTGGATCGGAAGAATAAACATTGTTAAAATGTCGATACTGCCTAGAGCAATCTATACTTTTAATGCCATTCCAATCAAAATTCCACCAGTATTTTTCAAAGAGCTGGAGCAAATAATCCTAAAATTTGTATGGAATCAGAAGAGACCCCGAATTGCTCAGGAAATGTTGAAAAACAAAATTGGCGGCATCACGTTACCTGATTTCAAGCTTTACTACAAAGCTGTGATCACCAAGACAGCATGGTACTGGCATAAAAACAGACACATAGACCAGTGGAACACAGTAGAGAGCCCAGATATGGACCCTCAACTCTATGGTCAAATAATCGACAAAACAGGAAAAAATATCCAGTGGAAAAAAGACAGTCTCTTCAATAAATGGTGCTGGGAAAACTGGACAGCTATATGTAGAAGAATGAAACTCGACCATTCTTTTACACTGTACACAAAGATAAACTCAAAATGGATCAAAGACCTCAATGTGAGACAGGAATCCATCAGAATCCTAGAGGAGAACATAGGCAGTAACCTCTTCGATATCAGCCACAGCAACTTCTTTCAAGATATGTCCCCAAAGGCAAAGGAAACAAAGGCGAAAATGAACTTTTGGGACTTCATCAAGATCAAAACCTTCTGCACAGCAAAGGAAATAGTCAACAAAACTGTTGAGTCAACAAAACAAAAAGTCAAAAAGATGCAACCCACGGAATGGGAGAAGATATTTGCAAATGACAGTACAGACAAAAGGCTGATATCCAGGATCTATAAAGAACTCCTCAAACTCAATACACACAAAACAGATAATCATATCAAAAAATGGGCAGAAGATACGAACAGACACTTCTCCAATGAAGACATACAAATGGCTATCAGACACATGAAAAAATGTTCATCATCACTAGCCATCAGGGAGATTCAAATTAAAACCACATTGAGATACCACCTTACATTAGTTAGAATGGCCAAAATTAGGAAGACAGGAAACAACATGTGTTGGAGAGGATGTGGAGAAAGGGGAACCCTCTTACACTGTTGGTGGGAATGCAAGTTGGTGCAGCCACTTCGGAGAACAGTGTGGAGATTCCTCAAGAAATTAAAAATAGAGCTTCCCTATGACCCTGCAATTGCACTACTGGGTATTTACCCCAAAGATATAGATGTAGTGAAAAGAAGGGCCATCTGTACCCCAATGTTTATAGCAGCAATGGCCACGGTCGCCAAACTGTGGAAAGAACCAAGATGCCCTTCAACGGACGAATGGATAAGGAAGATGTGGTCCATATACACTATGGAGTATTATGCCTCCATCAGAAAGGATGAATACCCAACTTTTGCAGCAACATGGATGGGACCAGAAGAGATTATGCTGAATGAAATAAGTCAAGCAGAGAGAGTCAATTATCATATGGTTTCACTTATTTGTGGAGCATAACATAACATAACATGGAGGACATGGGGAGATGGAGAGGATATGGGAGTTGAGGGAAACTGGAAGGGGAGGTGAACCATGAGAGACTATGGACTCTGAAAAACAACCTGAGGGTCTTGAGGGGGCGGGGGGTGGGAGGTTGGGAGAACGAAGTGGTGGGTATTAGGGAGGGCACGTATTGCATGGAGCACTGGGTGTGGTGCAAAAACAATGAATACTACTATGCTGAAAATAAAAAAAATTTAAAATAAATTTAAAAATAAAGAAATGAAATAGAAGTTTCTTGTTAAAAAGGATAAATACAAAAAGTGAAATTATTTTTATAAATTTCATGTCTACATATATCAAACTACATCATTCATTCATCTGAAAAAAGGCATGTGGAATTTTATTACCATTTAAAAAATATGTCCTGTAATGATTCAAAATAAAAGTTAGTATGGTAAAAACAAATAAATAAATAAATAAAAATCAACTGAGCACTTGTTCCAGACTTCACTCAATCCAAATCCCTGGATATGACAAAGTATTTTAAAAAAAAAATACTTTCCTCTTTGAAATAATTAGAAACTCACAGCAAACTCCAAAAATAAGAGTTCCATGTAACCTTCACCCAGCTTCCGCTAATGGTAAATCTCAAAAATAGGCTGTTAAAGCAGTTCGCTACAGTGTTAGAAAAGCAAGCACGTGGACCAACAACTCTGAGGGATCCTGGAGGAGAGAAGGTAGTTGGAATTGGATTTAAAGAGGGAACCACAGAATCAACATCTACAAAAATAAAAGAATATCTACAGTGTGGGATGGCTCTAAGCTTGAGGGAGCCTCCGGCAGCACTCAGAATAACTTTGGGTAAGTTGTTACCTTATCCACTCATCCACTCCAAGCTGTGAATAAAATAGCAAAGATGGGAGTGTGGGGTTCAGGCAAAGTACAAAGGAATACAGTCTTTTTGAGGGAATTCAGCAATATCAGATTTAACACTATTTAACCTTTCACCTAGTACTTCTAATTTTCTTCGTATCTAGCCCAAGAAAAGCACCCGTATAGAAGAACTATATGTAAGGGTTTTGCTGCAGCATTGCTTATAATACTAACATGTGCTTAGAGCGGAATGTTTACAAATGGGAAAACAGATCAGCTGCAACTGCGCTCCTAGTGAGGGATGCTACGTGGCAGTTACGAAGGATGAGATAGGGTCAGATATATTGACTACAGCGGTGTTCTGTATTTTGAGGAACAAGACGATCTCCAAGATACAATGCAAAGAAATTGTAGTTTACCACACATACAATATGACCTGTTAACAAAAAAAAGAAAAACATAGTAATATGTGTTTCTATGCAAAGAATCTGTACTCAATGCCTAGATGATGATGTATGAGGATCTAGTAGAGAAAAGGTATAAAGTACAATGTGCCTATGTGCCCACCCCTACTTAGACTTAGCTGCTCTACAAAAAAACTCCTCATTTTTTGTTATGTATGCTCTGAAATGGGCAAACATGGGGTAAGCATATACACTGTAGTACTGTACACAACACTGTACACACATTACTATGTATTTTGTATGCATTATTCCAGTCAAGATAGGTTATTAGATGGAGGATTACTGGCTCCATAATTGATATTTGAAATGGAAAGCTACTGTCACACTACCCTCCAAAGAGTGTAGGACAGATATTTCTTTCCCCAGGGTCTCACTGAACTGACAAAAATTAAAAACATTGGTGATGTCCAAACCGACAGATAAAAATTGCTCTTCATTTTTATTTATACTTCGATTTCCAGAAAAGTGAAGAAACCTTACCTTCCTACACATACCTTACCCTACCCCATTTACAATACAATTTCATTTTGTCCATATATATATTTAGAACCATGTAAGACAATGTTAAAATTTTTACTTCAACTGTTAAACATAATTAAAGAAATTCAAGAGTAGGAGGAGAATATGTTTACCTACAAATTTACTTTCCTTGTTCTTTCTTCCTTCCCAGTTTCTCAAAATTCTTTTATCATTTTCTTTTTTTTGTTTAGAGAACTTTCTTGGTTATTCTTTTAGGGCAGGTATGGGAATGATAAGTTCTGTTAATTTTCCTCTTCATTGGAGAATGTCTGGATTTCCCCTTCATTCCTAAAGATTATTTCTGGTGGATAACGAATACTATGTTACTTTCCATGTTGTGCCATTCATCATCTCCATAGGTCCTTATGAAAAACCTTCTGTCATGAGAACTGCTTTCCCCTTATAGCTAAGTTGCCATCTCTATTTCCCTGCTTTAAAGATTTAAAATTTTTTTTTGTTTGTTTATTTTCAGAGGTTTGTGATGCGTCTTTGGGTACATTTGAGTTTATCCTTTTTGGGATTTACTTAGCTTCTTGGATTTGTGGTTCTGTGTCTTGGACCACACACAGGAACTTTTCAGACATTATTTATTTCAGGCTTTTCCAGTCCTTCTCCTTTCTCTTCTCATCTGAAACTCCGATGACACAACCATTAAATCTTTTGTTATGGTCCCACAGATGCCTTGAGGCTTTGTTCATTGTTTTTTCAGTTTTTTCTCTCTGTTGTTCAGATCTAGTAATTTCTATCATTTTATTCTCTAGTTCACTAATTTGGTCCTGTGTTTCCTCCATTTTGCTTCTGAGTCCATCCAGCGAGTTTTTTTAATACGTAGTTCTATGTCTTAGCTCTAAAAATTGTGTTTTTTTCTATCTTTTTATTTCTTTGCTGAGACTTCCTATTTTTTCCTTTGTTTCAAGTGTGTTCATAATTGCTTACCATAACATGGCAGCTTTAAAATCTTTGTCAGGTAATTAAAACATCTCTGTTATTTGTATTGGTATCTATTTTTTCTTTTAAGGTTTACTAATTTGTGTGTGAGAGAGAGAACACAGAGGGATAGTGAGGAAAAGCAGACTCCCTGATGAGCTGAGAGCCAACGCGGGGGTTTGATCCCAGGACCCCAAGATCATGACCCCAGCAGAAGGCAGATGCTTAAGTGACTGAGCCACCTCCCCACTCCTGTATTGGCACCTAGTAATTGCCTTTCAAAATTTATGTTTTGTTTGGTTCTTGAAATGTTTATTATTGATTGAAATGTATACAAATTGGATATTACATGGTGACTAATAAGACTGGATGTTTTTTAACCTGTTCTAGGTGGTTTTCCCTGACACTGTTCTGGCAAGGGAGGAACGCGGTGGTGCTGCCTCATTACTGACAAGCAGGGGTAGAAGGTCAGGTTCTCTGCCTAGCCTCTATTGAAATCTGAGGTGGGGGCTGCTTATTACTGCTGGGTGGGGGCTGGGAACTCTGACTACTCCCTAAGGCTGCGCCAATACCACTCTGCCCAGGCGGGCAGTAGTGCTGTGTTACTATTCCCCATACAGCCTCCACTGAGAGCAGAAGGCTTTGCAGCAGCTGGCCTCATTACTACTGGGTTGTGATCGAAGTCCTGACTCTCCACCATGCCTTCTTTGATTCCATCCAGCAAGGAAAGGGAGGGCTGCCACATTACTGCTTGTGAGCATGGAAATTCATGCTCTGTGGGTATCTGGGTACCTTGTTAGAGTCTACTAGGGTGGAGGGCCAAACTCTCGAGTCGACTTTGTGGCATGACTGGTGTGGGGTCACAGATTTGTCTGTGTTTTGTTTGTTTGTTTGTTTGTTTGTTGTTTGTTTGTTTGTTTTTTCCTGTGCTATTTGCCTAGAGTGGAGAGGTTATTGTCTAAAATTTTTGTCCTCCTGGGCTGCACCTTTCCTGGAACTTTGGCTACAATACAGGCTTTTGTAGGAGTTTCTGCCTGCACCCACTGGCATGTCCATGTTGCCAGTCTCTGCAGGAAGAAGTCTGAGATATATGAAGCTAAAAGAGAACCACAGAACTCACCTCCATGTCCTTCCTTGGGTCTCAAGGTTCCCAAGGCAGTCTGCCTCTCCTCTCCATTTTTCACAGTGTTATGTTTGTTTACAAATAGTGTCTGGGGCTTTTAGCTGTACTCAGAGGAAAGAATAGGGAAACCTAGCTGTATTCTGTATTCCCAGAAGTGGGAGTTAAGTCCAAATGGTTTTTAAGTACCCAATGTTCTAGAGTTTCCTATACTATTAAGGCCATATGAATTTATTCCTCGACAGATTACAAGATTAAAAAAAATCAGAAGTGTAAAAATTAGTTATGATTCAAGAGGGTCACCTTAAAAACTATTAAAACTGAGTTCTTCTAAGTGATTGGTTAAAAAATGTGTATATATAGTTAATTTTCTGCATGTGAAAAATAATACAATAGAAAAAAGATGATATTCATGATACCAACAATAACTAATTAATGGAGTAAACTTAAGAAATAGGAATATATTTAATGCTATATGGTGGGAAAGATTAATAAATGGTGAGGTATAGTGATTACTGAACTAGAAAATTCATTATTGTAAAGATATCAATCTCCTCGAATAAACTAAAATCTCAATGTAATTATTACAGAAAATTCAGGAATGGGTCTGGAACCTTATCAGCTGACTTTGTACTAACTATTGAACACATGTTTTTCTCCTTTAAGCTATTATGATGATAAAGAATTCTACAGGAAGGTAAATTATTGAGGATTTAAAACTGGAGTGAGCTTCATAGTGCTTCTCAAACTGTACCATGTATACAAAATCTTTGGAGGTTTTTTTTTTAAAAATGCAGATTAGGGGGGTGCCTGGGTGGCTCAGTGGGTTAAGCTGCTGCCTTCAGCTCAGGTCATGATCTCAGGGTCCTGGGATCGAGTCCCGCATCAGGCTCTCTGCTCAGCAGGGAGCCTGCTTCCCTCTCTCTCTCTCTGCCTGCCTCTCCATCTACTTGTGATTTCTCTCTGTCAAATAAATAAATAAAATCTTTAAAAAAATGCAGATTAGGATTTAGTGGGTCTGGGTGGGGGTTTCAGGTAATGACAGTGCCAGTATATGCCCTACACTTCAAGTAATAAAGATCTAAGCAAAGAAAAAGGATTTTTAGTTGATGGCCCATTTAGAAAATGCCACCATGGGATCTGTCAGTGCGGCATTTCTGAGATGATGGGAAAAACTGTCATCCACAATTGCTTGCAAAAGTGTCCTGATGGCTATAGAGACTAGGGAAAGGGAACACTAGCTGTGGGTTATTGGGAGCCATGGCAAATTAACTACTAACACATTCACTGTGATGGGTCTCATTGGTGCTTTCTATGTTTTTGTGGGTAACACTTTTAAAGCACAGAAATGTGAAAAACTATATTCAAACATACCCCATTTTTAAATTCAAACTGAAAAGCAAATAAGGTATTAGGATAAGCTGAGTTCTTCCTTCTGCTTTTCTGGAATTATCTAAACTTCAGAAACACTATTAATCTTATTAGCTCAGATTCACAAACCTTCTGGAAAATCTGTTATAGTAAAGACTAATGTAATATTGACACATTCTTGCACTGGTAGAATGAACCCATTTGTCCATTCTGTAATATTTTTTCATGTACCAAGGAGTCAATGTTCAACAACAGGATTTTCCTGGAGGTTTAATTCAGTATTTTATCTCTTTACTGATTATGCAGAGTTTTCTGAAATCATTCTACACTTATTGTTACTTTCCCCAACCAAGGCTACTTTGGTGGGTATAGACTTTGGTCTACAGAAGCAGAATACTATATGCCTCTTCCTTGTTAAAATTATACTTTCTTTTTCAATTTTTAAGTTTTAGTTCCGCCAGAACTGTTTTTTTTTTTTACTCAGTGCTAACAGAAGTTCTGTGCTAGGCCATGAGACTGCAGGCTTTTCTAATTAGATAATGTTTATTAAAAGCAATTATGGGTATACAGTTGGGAGAAAGGAGTTACTGATGAAAATGCAAAAGGAGACAAAATTCTAAACCATAAAGCCATTTGCAAGCAGCTTTTTGCAGACAATTAGAGACAGAATGTGTTTACAGTAGTGTCCATTTCCTTCTCTGGCCGGTCTAAGAACTTGTGGGAAAATTTAGAACAGCCATCTTTTTGTTGGTTTGTTTTTTTTTCTTACCATAAATGTATTTTCTGTGTAATACCTATTTAACAAAGCACATTTTCAAAATATCTAGACCTCAGAGGTTACTGCTCTGTTTTATAGCCTTTATAACTGTCAATCTCTAGAAAATTTGGCTTGCTAAATTGGTTGCCTTGTTTGGTAACTGGGCACCCAGGACAGTAATATCCAAATTACCAACTCTAACTTCTGAAGCATAAATTCTTGTGTGACCTCTTAGCCAAGAAAACCCTAACCATTTATCTCTTTTTGTTCTTAGCTCCAAGGGAGAAAGCCCACTGATCTTCTAGAGTAGTCACTTACATTAAAACAACATGAGGGCACCTGGGTGGCTCAGTGGGTTGGGCCTCTGCCTTCGGCTCGGGTCATGATCTCAGGGTCCTGGGATCGAGTCCCACATTGGGCTCTCTGCTCAGCGGGGAGCCTGCTTCCCTCTCTCTCTCTGCCTGCCTCTCTGCCTACTTGTGATCTCTGTCAAATAAATACATAAAATCTTAAAAAAAAATAAAACAACATGATGCGGGAGGGTCCCATCAGATTGCCCCCTTCCTCCCCACCTGCAGACTCTCCCACTGCTCCAGGCAATCTGAAAGCTGCTTCAGAGAAGCTTGCTTCTCTTTCTTTCCAAGATGCCTGTAACACTCTCTGAAGTTTAGTAATTCACTAATTCCCTCATTCCCAGGGCTAAGTTTGGGTGTTTGCCACCATTATGCTTGTTCCTAAGTAGCAGCATTCCAGCATTCCTCAGTTCAAGGAAAAAAAATACCACAGCTGTCTATTTCTTCCCGCTCAGTTTTGCTGATCTCTCCCTGTATCACAGCAGCAATCTCAATGTCGGCCGATTATCTGTCCTTGGAGCCATCATCTCCTCTCTTTGGGCACTGCTGAGCACCTAAGGGCCTCAAAATGTGCCGAGTCTGTATTGTGAGTCATCCCGCTTCATTCTGACAACCCAGCCACGAAACGAGTTATTACCATTTTCAGATGAGAATGTACATTTCAAATGGTCTATTTTTTTCTTCAGCGTTCTGTGAGAGTTTTCTCAAGCTGTCCAGGTGCTGCAGTTATTCTCGGCATTCGCTGCGCATTCTGCAATCCTGAGTTCATTTACATCCTACAACGTCACTATTTCTTCTCCTCTCTTGTGATATCAGTTATCTTTCAGTGTTTTGTCTTGTTTCACTAAGTCCATGTCTCATTCAATTCCTTGAAAGCATGAAAGAGCTTCAGCATAGAAATTCTTCCATCTCCTGGGCTAAGAGCATCCTTAAATGTTAGTTTACTTAATTTATATTTATAATTTATAATCCTTTTCCTTTTTTTTTAAATAAAATATTCCTTTTTGTTTGAGATTATTTTCTGGGCCACTCATTTATAAATACAGGCAATGTTACCAGGGCCTTCTCACTGCTCAAAAGTAGTATGGCTTGGGGCGCCTGAGTGGCTCAGTGGGTTAAGCCTCTGCCTTTGGCTCAGGTCATGATCTCAGGGCCTGGGATGGAGCCCTGGATCGGGCTCTCTGCTCAGCAGGGAGCCTGCTTCCCCCTCTCTCTCTCTGCCTACCTCTCTGCCTACCTGTGATCTCTCTCTCTCTGTCAAATAAATAAATAAAATCTTAAAAAAATAGTATGGCTTTTTCTTTCTCACTGTTCTCAAGAGATTCTCTCTCTGCAGGGAGAGAGAGAGGACACCTTACCTTACAGGGGAAAAATCCCATGAATGACAGTGAATTTCTCATGAGACACCTTGGGTACATTCTGATATATTCCATTAAGTACTCAAGACAGAGGACTGGCTAATGATGCCATATATTCTCTCTACCACTATTCAGTTCTTTGGGAGGAGACCGAGGGGAGTAGAACTGAGGAAGGGCTGGCCTTAGCCTGGGAGCCTTTTCTCTGAATTTGTTAAGACTACTGTATCTGGGACTCAATGAACCAGCTAGGAAGATTGAGCTCTTTCATGGAGGGGAAGTCCTCACATTTGAGATCATTCCCCTAATTCAGGGTGAATCGGCCGCATTGACAAAAAGTGAGAGTAGCATAATATCCGTTGGTTCATGATCTTCTGGTTTTGTAGGTCAGCAAGTTTATGCTGAATATGCATTCCTCTCCGGTCCACAGCTTGCCTTCACACCTCCGGCTCTCCTCATTAAAAAACCATCAGAAGAGTTGAGGGGAAAAACAAACAAAAACAAAAGTAAGGAAGGGTGACTTCACAGTTCCATGGCTTCTTTAGTCTTATCGAGTCTGCTGAGATGGAGGAAAACGGCTCCAGATGATAGCTGCTGCTCTTCTCCCGAACCTTCTCAGGACTTTGGTCCTGGGTCCCAACATCAGATGGATTTTATACCAGTGTGCTCCAAATGTCCTCCAAATACAACACTGCCCCATGCCCTGAGACTGGACAGCTTAGGGTTGGTCCAAATTGTGTCAAGTTGGCTGACACTTTTAAATTCTGTGTAAAATTAGAGCCTTAGCATCAATATAGAGGATTCTCTCTTCAGGCTTTTTTCATTTCCTGTGTGTTTTAGCTACCATTTGTTTAAAGAAGAAATAAAATGGAAAACTTACTAGTTAAGCTAAGAAAACATCTTTGTCCAGCTTATGGGAGAAATTTCTTCTAAAATTAATCATTCCTGCCTTCTAACATCTTAAGCTCTGAACAGATTCAAATATTTAAGCACCTATCATTCACAAGATACAAGAATACAAGAATTTTAAAAACTTTTATTTTCTGCCCTGGATGATATTATAGTTAGGTGAGGAAAGCAGTTAAGCACACCAATGGTCACAAAAGAGGAATCTCCAACTTAAAAACTTCCATTTGGGGAAATTTCTTAGTTATTGGCCAATGCAAAAACCCATCAAATGCTGTCCATCAATAACAGTATCACTCTGGATGCACAAAAAAAGACACACAGCCCTTTGGAAGCCAGCATGGTGGTTGTTGGAGGGTGGTAGGAAAATACAGAGGAGAAACATCTAAATTTGACCAGTCCCTCTCCTGGCAACCAGAAAGTTCAGAGGAGTCATGCAAGCTTAAGAACAACTCAAGGCCAACCAGGTAGGAAAGGAGGATTTCTTCTGCAGGCCTAAATGAAGAGGATGTAAGGGAGAAGAGTTTCTTGGAGAGGCTAAATCCATTTCATCAGCTCTTCTGTTCTTTCCTTCTAGAAGAACACAGAAACAGGTGCCATTCAACATGCACTAGCCACGGAAAAACCAATTCATAAAGCACCTAGTATAGAAAGTAGATGACACAAGGAGATCCAGCTTTTTAGAGAAACAGGATTTCAACTCTGATCTGAGAAGTCCCTCTGGCTCCAGCTAGGTTGGTGGTAGGCAGACCTTGGCAAGGCCACAGGATCCCTTGATGGTCTCCAAAGGTGAATAATCATTCAATGTCTTTCCTATCTCTGAGTCTTAATAAGCCAGATTTGGGGGCAATGATTAAGGGGAAAATCTGCAGTCAGATTTGTTAATTGGAATGCTGGAAGTTGATTGTCAAACTAACAAATGAAGCATCTCCAGAGAATAGCACAGTTTGCTGTAACTAGTGGTAGGTGGTTGACATACCTGTATTTTGGCCACAGGCTTTTCTTGTTCATACAAATATGATTTCCTAGCTTCGTACTCTTTCTTAAGAAGGGATCCTGCACTTGTGGCTTGAAGGCGAAGAAGCAAATCACCAGACGCAGACCACATCTTCTCACGGACATAATCTGTTGTGACTTTCTCAACAATGTCCTGGCAAGAGATATTTCTTATGGTTACACTTCACACATTAGGTGAAAGCAGCATAGAGAAAAGCTTCTGGAGATTATATCTCTGAGAAAATGATATGGAGAACTCTTTCTGGCCTGGTTTAAAAGGAGATTTGACCAGAACCAGGGATGGACTGGCTTAGCTTCTTCCTAGCAACATGTTTTAGAATCTTCTGAACTTGGAGCTGAGGTGCTCTGAGAATTTGGTTGAGTGACCTCAGAATCTGGAGGCAGAGGTGCCAGCAAGGACCAGGTGTGAGGCTGGAGCTCCACAGTGTAAGTGGGACAAGGAAGGTTGCAGTAGGAATAGGCTTACATATCAACTCCTCCCTCCCCAGGCTGCCAAGGAAAAGACTGCAGTGGCCATGAAGTCTTCTGGTTCCTCTGCCCCATTTCTTGTCCAGGCCACAGTAGGCAGACCTCTGCAATGAGCCTGGAGCAGCTCAAAATAAACTTGGGGGAAGATAAAAGACTTGGGACAGAAGGAAAAGTGATGGGAGAGGAGAGACAGACTATCATGGCCAGACAGAGGAAACCCTGTCTGAATGAGAATGAATGTGGAAAAAGGAGAAGGGGGGACTGTGAAAAGTCTTTCTGTGGATTACAAACTGGGTTTGCTTTTTATGTTCTCTGAGAGATGCAAGCCAAGGCTGGAATCACTTCTACTGGCTGGTGCCTCTCATTCGGTGTGGAATGGGGGGCTAATTTAAACAATTAAAACTGGCATCACAAAAAATGCTTAAAAAACTTTAAAAGATGACATATTAACATTCATGAAATCAGCACTTTTAGATTGTCTGGAGAAGATATATATATATATATATATATATATATATATATATATATATTTTTTTTTTTTTTTTTTAACAACGTAGACCTTCCACTTTTTAGTAATCCTAACAGAATGATGCTCCATTTCACAAAGTTACTTTGGACACCACTGGAGTAATCGTTGGCTTCAAATTATAACACTCTGATGCTGCTTCTTCACAGTTTGATATGTCTTTTCAACTACAGCATCGGGTTTTTAAATATTGTCCACAGTTTCATTTTTCTAACAAGTAGCCCTGATGATGAACTGCCACCAGAGTATTTTCTTGTAAATTGTGACAATCTTGGATATTTGAAATTAGTTAATTAACTATCTTCTCTTCACTGTCTTCTCATCATTCAGGATTTCTGGTGGCCCTGTCAGCTCCAGGCCACAGATTTTTCTCTGAGTTTTAGCAAATACCATAATGGTGATTCGATCCTCAAACTTGCTATACTGTAGTATCTTTGATGTTGGCAACTTTGAACAACTTTGTAAGACCTACAGTTGTGTGCTCTTCCTTTCTTTTTTCTTTTTCCAAAATGGAACTAAATTATTATTAGTATTTTCTCTTTAAATATACTACAATGCATGGATCAAACAGAAATTTTCACTTCTTGTAGGTCCAACTTTGGTCTCAAGTCCAAAGACATCTTGTGAACATCTTTTCAAGAGTATTTCCCCCCAGAAAGCATTACTGACTTTTTAAAGGTCGTACATATCTCTGTGGTAGGCTGTGAGGGGGGAAAGAATAAGACTTTCCAAATACTGACAACCAAGTAATTATAACTAATTGAGCTTTTGTGTCAAGGCAAACCTGAAGATTGATTTCTTAGGATAATGGACCATTCCAAAAAAGCTACAAAAGCTTTCATCCCCTTGCTCTGTCTGGTGGTGGTATACTAATATGGAAATAATTGTAAAAGTTAGTAGCCATGCAGCCATATACAATGGCATTTATGAAGATTTTACTCCATATTCAGGCTTTAATAAATCAGTTATTTCCTCCCATCACTTCCATGATTCAAAAACAGAAAAGCAATCACACTTATTTTTTCATAGTACAGTTTCATTAAACATGAACCTCCTACCTCAATTTCTTTTTTTGTGAGCCATGATTCTTTAGGCAAGTACGGTTCAGGTGTGACCCAGGAACTCTCCTTTGAATCGATGTTGTAGTAGTACTCATATTTATCCTGCAGGCTGAATTTGAGCCAGGAACCTTCAGTAGACACTAAAAAAAGAAGTTTGTTACATTCCAGAGAGAAACACTGAAACCTTGAACACTAATGTAGTTTCTCTAATATGTAAAATGATCTAATAAACAATTTTTTATCAAGCATTTTGATGGCCCAAGTTAAAATAATGAGAAATGACTCATTCAATGGAGTGAATTCTATGTATTCAATGGCTGCTCTCAACTCAGCCAAATCAAGAGGAGGACAGAGGGATGTGTAATGCTAGGGCTCTGGACCTCAAATTTCTCATGAGGAGAGGAGTCACGAGAGGAGTCATGGCCTTCTTAATGGCCATTAAGAAGGAAAAGCAAACAAAGAATATGTGTCCCTGATAGATATGAACAGCATGACAAATGGACAGAGGAGACCAACAAGCAAGAATATTCTTTACTTAGGAAGTCTCCCAGCAACTTCTCTGAGAAGGAGTGACCTAGAAGGACTGTGACCCATTACGTAGGGAAAGCCAACGATCTGCATGAAACCAACAGAGAAGGGACTCGTCTTTGCAGACAACTTTATCTAAAGTAAAAACTGGCGTATGCAAATACTAAGTCATTAGGTAGGGAGAAGGAAAATGTCCTGGTTTGACTCACCTTGTTCCACCCAACCATACAAAATGAGAAAAAAATTGCAGAAAGTACTTAATTTGGGGGGAAGGATGTACTAGAAAAAAAATCTATGGCACTCATGGCTTCATTAGTTAAGAAGAGCATCTCCTCCTCATGAATCCATGGGCTTTATTTCATATTTAGAAATCTGTTTATTTTGTTGAATGGCCACGATTCCTGTCCCAGACCAGCAAGCTAAAAACAGCAACAAAAATAAACATAAAAATGATCTGGCCTTGATCAGTCTAAGCCAACTGCTGTCAAGTGAGCCTTAGACTAAATGTCTTTACAGGGAAGTTGAAGTTCAAGTGAATTTCCTTACAGAATATTTAAATGCACTCAAATAACTCAGCAGAGGTAACTTCAAGGCCCTTGAATGTATTTTGATTCTTTATTTGGTTTTAAGTGCTCCTCAACTGTTCTGTTTGTGACTGCCCATTTGAAAAGAGATACATCTCTTTTCCTGGGCAGTAGGACACCTGTTATCTGTGTAGACGTACTGGTCTACTAGAACACACATTGTACAGTCAAATTAGGATGATCATAAGTAATCATTATGGATTTAAGATAACTCCTGGGTTTCTGAATTGGGAATCTGGGGATATATGACTACATGTACCAGAACATGGCATAAAGGAAGAGGAGTAGGCAAGGGTAGCGGACAGAAGATGGACTTGAACCTGAACTTAACCCCTGCATTAATACTGTAGTACAAGTCTTTCTCCATTACAGACATTACAGTGACTCTGAATGAAGAGATGTGAAGGGAATGAAAAGGGAAAGGGCAATCAGATGCCAGGTAAGAAAGAATGGCCAATAACCCTCTTCACACTTCATCAATGGGCAATTTGCTGAATTGAAGGGTGCAGGCTCTGGGTTAGAAAGACATCAGGTAAACTTAAAAATACACATGGTACTATGGGAAAGTCTTCCAGCTGAACTATAAAAAAAAAAAAAAAACCACCCTTTCCCCCTTCAATTCTATTTCTTAGGCCATACACTGTCACAGTAGCTTCTTAAAGAAGAGGAAGTCCAAGACCTACGATGTGATGCAAATAAACACCAGCCTGTGAGTCAAGAGACACCCAGATCCTTGACAGGACATGAGGTTCTCAGTAACAATCTACTAAAGGAACAGTACATGAACTATCAAGAATTAACCGCTTTGGGTTTGTTATGGGCTTCCTCTGACCATAATCTTAGAATGTGTTTCCAAATCTGAAAAATGAGTTTCCGGCTCATGATCTCAAGGATACTTTCCAGAGCTAACACTTCATGGTCTGTCATTGGATTGAATGAGCATAAACACTTGCTGAGGTTATGGATCTGGTCCCTTGGAGACCAGTTCATTCTACTTTATTTCACATGTTCAAAATTATGCTTTACTCCTACTCAAGACTGTGCAATCATCTACCATTTGTTTCAAAAAGAATAAAGAGAAACAGGTCAATGCAGAAATATGCTCTCTAGACTATGGACTCTGAAAAACAATCTAAGGGTTTTGAAGGGGCGGGGGGTGGGAGGTTGGGGTACCAGGTGGTGGGTATTATAGAGGGCACAGATTGCATGGAGCACTGGGTGTGGTGCAAGAATAATGAATACTGTTACGCTGAAAATAAATAAATAAATAAATTTTTAAAAAAAGAAATATGCTCTCTATATATTAAAAAATAAAAGGAGGGACATAGGTAATCCCAATTTTATTTTTCAAATGTAATGAACAGATTGATATTATCTAGGTGACTCAGCAGACAGAATAAAAAGAATATAACTAAACTCTCACTAGCATTGTTTCTATGTGGCTAACAGTTGTTCTTAATTATTTGTATTGGCTTGATTTTCTGTAATAATTACACATTATTTTTATTTATTTATTTATTTTTTTAGATTTTATTTATTGATCAGAGGGGTGGGGGAGAGCGAGCACAGGCAGACAGAATGGCAGGCAGAGGCAGAGGGAGAAGCAGGCTCCCTGCTGAGCAAGAAGCCCGATGCGGTACTCGATCCCAGGATGCCGGGATCATGACCTGAGCCGAAGGCAGCTGCTTAACCAACTGAGCCACCCAGGCGTCCCTACACATTATTTTTTAAAAAATCAGTTTGTATCACTAGAGAAATGGATCAACAAGGAAACTCTAGATAAAGAAAAATCTCCTTAAATACTGTATTTCTCAAGTTTATGAAAGCACCCATGCATAGCCAAGTTAATCCGAGCTTTAAAAATAAAAAGCCACATCTAAAAATTTTTCTTTATCAAGATAAAAAAACCATTTTTTTCTTAAAGATTTTATTTATTTGATAAAGAGAGTGAGAGCACAAGCCAAGGGAGAGGTAGAGAGAGAGGGAGAAGCAGGCTCCCCACTGAGCAGGGAGCCCCATGCAGGGCTTGATCCCAGGACCCTGGGATCATGATCTGAGCTGAAGACAGACGCTTAACCCACTGAGCCACCCAGGAGCCCAAGATAAAAAAGTATTTTAGAAATGTTCATCTGAAAGCAGTATTTGTTTTAAAACTGATACAAGACCACAGACAGCATCATATTCAAAACGATATTTAGTTGGTGCTAATGACTAAAAAGCTTACCACTTTCAGATTTGTTCTCTTTTGCCTTTGCAAGGGCATCATAGTACTTGTCAGCACATTCAGGGATTACATCATTTGTGTTAGACATAGAAGACTTTAAAACAGACAGAATATCACTTGGCTTTTCTTTGTCCAGACACTGATTAACATCGATGACCAGTGTGACCCCTGCATCATGAAAAAAAAAGTTTCTGTTAATGGTTATCTTCTACTGAGCCTAGAGGCATATAAAGATATGATTTAACCTTTCAGGAATGCATTGGCAATAAACTTACCCTTTCAGAGTATGCAACGCATATACCCGCGACAGTTATCAACTTACCTACCAGTTTAGGTTGTAAGAACACAGCCCCATAGAAATGCAGTTTATTAAAAATCGTGGTGTGTCCAGGTTACTCTCGTGTGGTGTGAAGCACGAGGTCCTACTCATTCTAGTGCTCTATAACTGGGGACACTAGGTATGCAGTCCTGACGTAGGTCATCAATCAGTATTTGAGAACTAATCTTATGAAGACATTTATTTTAGAATAAGTGAAAGTCCTGATGTTCTCTTGTATAGCACTAGTATAATTCACAAGATCTGTCATTAACAACCTAATCAAACGTTCTGGAAAGGCAACAGGTACAGCTGGTAGACATATGCAATCAACTTGGTTCTGGAGCCAGTTTAGATCTAGAAAACATCTTATCCCATTTTAAATTCCTGCCTCATTGTGTCAACAAGGTTAACATGGTAAATTATTATCCACTTCTGTTCCAGCTGAGAATATTCTGGCCCAACCAATGAGAGTACTGTTTTCACAAACCATCAATGCACTGAATTAGAAGTCTAGAACAAAAAATGGAAGAAACCAGGTTAAAATACTTTGTAGACAAAGTTTTTGAAGAAAAGGGGGAGAGATGGATATTCTTTCTCTTTTAAACACGCACATGTCAAACTCAACCATACACATGCGTCATGGTATACTGACGTCCTTGAATTACGTTCTCATGTGTGTGGAAGTATGAAAGCTGGAGGGGCAAGAAAAGCGGAGTTTGACTTTACGTACAGCATCAAGAACTTCTGTAGCAAACTTCAACTGCTGCAGAACAAAAGGCCCAGCAGTGTGCTCTTGTGCTTGTAGGACTTAACAGACCAACAGTTGCCCTTTCCTCCTCTCCAGGAAAGCTTTCAAGGATGGGACAAATGCGGTCCTGGTGTTCGAGAGGTTTGTGGTCTCAGAGAAGCAGAAGCAACAAGTAAATGACAAAGAATCCTCACATGAATTATATGACAGCTTCACCTAACCCAGTAGAATGGCATATTTCTTAAAAGATGGGTAGAATAGAGGCACACATTTCTTGCACTAGAAATGTGCTGTATCATCGAGTGCTGACCTGCAAGTAGGGGCCCAACAGGTTCATTTTCTGGGTAACCAAAGCATACTCCTCCTCTGAAAAGAACCATTTTCTGTAAAAAATCTAAAGCCCTGGAGAAAATCCCAAGAGAACAGTGTCTCTTCCTGCTCATCATTTTATCTACAGTCCCGGGTACACAGTAGGGGCTTAGTGTTTACTGAGCGCTGCCGGAAGAGTCCTTCCTGTCGTTCTACTGTGCTATAATAAATACCATGAGTGGTATTAATAAATATTATTTATTGTAGTTCAAGTACTATCGAGGTGTGTTTGGGGTTCTTTGTTCCTGCACTAAAATGGCCTCAAACTCCTCTGCCTTTTCGTTGTCCCCTCCTGTCCTGCCAGTTCTCCTCTTGCTGCCTTGTGCTCACACAGAGC
The DNA here is from genome assembly GCF_009829155.1 of Mustela erminea. NCBI lineage: Eukaryota > Metazoa > Chordata > Mammalia > Carnivora > Mustelidae > Mustela > Mustela erminea. The sequence continues at coordinate 62,638,427 of NC_045616.1, forward strand.
AGCCAACACCTCACTGCCTGATGTGCTCTGAGCTGTGCAGAGATATCACCGAACTAGTTAGTGTTTTGCCCAAGATGAGAACACACAGCTCCAGTTATCTCTCCCAGGGGTCCTCAACGGGCAGAGGAAACCAGGTCCAGGGCACAGGCTTTGAGACATGGATTTTGATTCCTTTTTTGCTTCATCTGTGGAATATGGTTTAGCTCCAGATAACTGAAGATGTCAGATAAATGGTCTACATAAAGTCAGGTATGTTGGTGGTACGGAACAAATTAAGAAAACTCCCATTAATCTCCTAAGAGACTCAGAGGAACGCTTTGTGTTATATCTTAGGCCATATACCGGTGGTCTTTCTCTAAGGCATGTATTTTCTCCCAAGAGGTGAAATAATCCCTAGAAGGGCAAAAAAAATTGGTTCTTTGGGGGGGGAGGGGGCAAAACATCTTTTTGTGTAGAAAGCATAGGCCTATCTATGGTTCATGAAAAGAAACACAATAGATCTGTGGTATTCAAATTTCATGGTGGGAAGTACTCAGGGAAAATCTACCTAAAAAGGTTCCTTGCGATAGAATAATGGGAGAAGTTTGGGAAATACTGCTCTCAGGAGTCAAAAGTAGAGACAGACCTACTTTAAGAAAGCATGGGTCTCCAGTGGACATGAACATGGGCCCAAACGTAGGAGACTTGAGTCACTCTACCCTTTTAAGTCCTGTCTGTGGTAAAACACACAGGGCAACACTTTTCCCAGACTACCTGCGAGTGGGTTTGAAGCTTACAACATGTAACAAGGATCTGTTTCAAGCCTTCATACGAAGGGTGAAGAATGCTTTTAAAGGTAAGATTAAACTCATTTTAAACAAACTGGCAAATTCTCATCTTGAAGTGAGAATATAGAAGGTTTTACTTCAGAACATCTTTTTGTTGTAGAACATACTACGTCTATTCTTCTGAGGTACAGGACTGAGGTGGAAGACAGAATTTTAAATGTGTGGGTCTGGAGTGGACCGTCACATATATTTGAGAGAGCCTCTGGGTTGCAGAGTCAGTAGAACCATGAGGGTCTCAATGGGGGAAAACAACCAACTTCACAGTTTTAGGCCACAGGTAGGAAGAACATGAATAAAATGAATGAAAGGACTTCTAAACTGGTTTGATTTCTAAGAGAAAAAGAGGAACCTGAAACGGCTGTTTGAGTGCCTATTTTTACCACCTTATTTTTTAAATGCATTTCTTCAAACTATGGCTTCCTTCAGGTTTATATTTAAATTTAAATTTCTTATGGACACATCTCAAGTTCATCTTATTTTTTCTTAAGGATTAGAGTGCTAGAACGGAAAGACTTCAAAGACCCTGAGGGTATAAAAATTCAGGTTGGAGAAATACACATATTTTTCCAGGCTGAGGAAATAAAAACCAGATGTTCCCCCAGGGAGGCTTCCAAAGTTTAAAAGCACATCTTTGGGGGCAAGACTCAGGCATCTCAACAGCATCCTATGACCTGATACAACAGGGTACATCCTAATTGTGCCATGAATGGACAGGTTAATCAATAACACTTTCAGGAATCTTCATTATTTGTATATGAAGAGTGCTAGTGTATCATTCTTGAAGTTACTTTAGAACACCATGTGATTTTTCATACTATTCCTCTATGAAAAGAGAGGTTTAGAATAAAATTAAAAGCTTAATCACTTGAGCCAATGAAGGGATTTGGCCATTTGCGGATTATGTCTATTCCATTTAGGTGTTCGACAGCTGCAGAAGGAATCATGGCTGGTTTGAGGACCCACGGGGAGAAAGAGTGAGTTAAAATCCCACTGATCACTTGACCTCCGTGAGCCCCTACTCTGGCTGGTGGGTCACAGGGATGTTTTGGGTTTCCTGGTATTAGTGTCCATTCAGAGCCAGTGTCCTTAATCCCTGAAAAGTCTAATGGTGTGCTTTCCCCTCGGCCAGTCACCACAGTCAAAGATTGAAGACTTCTTTAGGGGAAGCCTGGAAGAAAGATGAACTGTGTAAAAGTTTGATAGTATAGCAGTTCATTCTCAAGAGGACCTGGTCTCCCCTTCATTCAAGGGGTTCTTGGTCTGTAAATGATTAGGTATGGTACTGATAGAGGGGCCATGACTCTCTGCTCTTGTTATTCAAGTTACACTTCTGTTCATTTGACCTAGAACTCTTCTCCCACTTGTACAAACCAAGTATGAATTTAGGAGACAGTCTGTTTCATTTCTAGGAACACCGTAGTCAATCAGCCAATTCCACTGGTCTCTGTGAGTGGGATTATTCTGATGATGGCTTTGGTTCTGCTGTCCATTACAGCAACCACACCCACTTGCCTTTGGTGATTAAATGCTGCCATCTGGCCTCTGGGGCCTGCCACAGATTTTGGTCTTGCCAGGCTCCTTACAACAGCATGAACCAATTCCTTAAAATAAATTTCCCTCTTCCTCTTTCTTTCTCTATGTGACTATATCTGTACTACATACTTTCCAGAGGAACAACTATTTATCTACACATACACAGATATACACAGATACAGGACTATATATGTAGCTCTATTTTTTTTTTCCAGATGAAAATATATATGTAGTTCTGTTTCTCTGGAAAATCCTGACTAATACGATGGAAAGCACAGAAGGGAGAGAGACATTTACTAAGCAGACAGGGCTAGCTTCCTAAGGATCAAGATAAAAAAGGGGCTTGATCACACTAGAAATTTGAGAGTTTAGAAACCATTTTTGGCTTTCTAGATTTTGTTCAGCAACATCCTCAGATTTCGCTAGAGTTAGCACCCAATCACTGAAAATAGTGCCACCACCAGTGAATCTTATTTTTCTATATATACACAAGCACTGAAATTGCTGAGGATCCAAATATTTCCAGATATTAAAATGATATAATTTTAAAAATTACTTGAATAAAAAACAACTCAGTGGCTTAACCAGCAAGGCACATGGGGCTGACAAAAGGAGATGAGGGCTTACATTGTTTTGTTTTGTCCTTGTCCATGTTGGCCTCATTGACTGCATGCTGTATTTCATCCAGCCAAAGAACTTTGGAAACACTCTCAGAGTCCTGGGAATATTGTCAGAGAATAAAAGAAAGAACAGTGAATCATGATGAAACAGAATCTAGAACTGCTTTTCAGGAGCTCATTTTTACAGTTTCTAAAGAGTCTTAGCCAGCACCTACCAAGCACTGCTGTACACTGTACAAATTATTAACGAAATAACCCCCAAATCCAACCTCTTCTCCCTTCTCTACTGTCACCCCTTCAGTCCAGCCTACTATCATCTCCCACCTGGATGGGTGCATTGGTCTATCTGTTTTTCTGGCTTCCAAAACTGCCCTCTACCACAGTGGTCCTCCATGGAGAAGCAGATACTGTCTTCAAAATGGACGTCTCACTGGATGATCCCTCTACTTAAACGCCTCCACAGGGTTTCCCCTGCATGGAGGAAAAAACAAAAGTCGCTTCCCGGGGACTGTGGGGATCTAACAATCTAGCTCCTCTGACGCCTTGGGCTTCACTCCCACTCCTCTATTGCCTGGCCCAGACCTGCATACAGCCTCCTTCAGAGCCAGCCATCCTGGCTGTGTGGTTCTTGATGCTTTCTGACCATTCAGGCCTTAATTCAAATGCCACCTCCTCCACAAAAGCCTTCTCTGCATCATCTCTCTTAATCACTAACTGTGGTACCCAAGGTGACCCTGGGTACCAAAGGGTATTTTAAATTTCAGGGAAATACAACACCATTTATCAGACACAGAGACAAAAATAAGGCAAAGAACCCTCAAAGAACCCTCAAGGACCAAATAGTTTAGTAGAAAAGATACATTTATCTAAAAATAATTATACAATGTGATCAGGGATATAATAAACTTGCCCAAGGTTACAAGGAAATACTAAGGCTGTGATGAACAGAAAGTAGTTCATCAAAGCTAGGGAGAACCAGCTCCAGCATTTTGGACTCCTGATGGATAGATGGGTTGTAGAAGGAGAAATAACATTCACCAGCTCTTCTGGAAGACTTCAATACTATTTCCCTCAGAGACTAACCTGAGATAATGTGTGTGGAAAGCATTATGAAAATGAGACAAAGAACTTCTTATTTTAGCCTGTAACATCTGGGCTAATGGAGACCAGGTCTGGCACCTGCTTCTGCAATCATGTCTAGCTAGCTAGCTCTGTCACAGGTGAACTGTCACCTGTTAGCAAGAGTCTCCATTTCTTAAGAGAATGGACGGGAAGGATTCAAACAGAAAGCAAGACAGGAAATTGAAGACTATAGGAAGAATGAAGAGACGGGGGAGTAGGAGCTGTTTTCTTTCTGTTTCCAAAGTCAAAGAAAACCCAAACACTCTTCCCAAGTACAACCTAAAAACTATGTTCCATGCGAGTTCATTTATGTCTGTTTACATTTTTTTGAAGAGCATTTACCAAATTCCTTCATAACTTATCGCTGTAGAAGATACACCACACAAATTTTGCCCAGATGAGAAGGAAGTTAACAATCCCACTTCAAAGCTTAAAGTATCTGTTTTACCAGACACACCAAAGAGAAACTTGACAAATCAAATTAATTTAAGTCAGCAGTTTAAATCATGACTCGTTACACTAAAAGATGCTAGGGTTAAATACAAAACCAGGAGTAAAAACTGAATCCCACCAGTTTAAGGTCTCCTTTTAAATTGCCCACTAGAAGTCTGGAACTATATTTATAGGATGGTAAGGACCCTACCTCTAGCTAAAGAGCTTCAACATATAAGTTACAAATGGATTAAGTTACAAGAAGCTGGGTCATCTGTAAATCAAGACATCAATTCCTGAATTTAGATGAATTCTAGACAATTTTAATTAAACAAAAAAGTACCCCTTTCACTATTTTGTGGCATTTTGGTTTTTACTGCTACAATATAACAGCTTTCAAGTCTCAGCTTCTGTTATCATATATTATGTAGTTGAAGTACCAGACATTGACTTTTGATTGTAAAATTCCTGGGACATAGTTTAATCAAGTGTGCAAAGTTTACACAGATCAATTCCTTCCTGGCTTATCCCTCAGCCTGTAAGTCTTAAGCAAAACCTGCATTTTCCGATTCTTGCCCCTTTCTATATGCAACATGCATTTGGATTGTTTGGCTTGGCGTTTACACTTAAGTTGTGTTAATTACAGAAAAATCTCCGACAATGCCTTTTTTTTTTTTTTAACTGCACATTAAATCATATCCTCTGGGAAATCACTACTCACAAAGGCTTATATATTGTGCAACAATATGATCATATTTAAACATTACTGAGTTGGACACTTAATGATTAAGATGATCCATTGTATGTTACACCTATTTTGCCACAATTAAAGAAAAAAGCTTATTATAGACCTGCTCACCAACAACCCCAGAATAGAGAGAGTTCTCTGCGTTTCAATGTTGTATCATCACTTCAGCTGAACCAACGAGTATGCTGAGTTATGGCAAAATCAAACACCACGAAACCAAGTCTGGCCAAGGAGGGATGACAAATTCAGACCAATGTGACACTGATGGAGAATTTTCAAAGTAGTCAAGCTCTTACGTTTAAATTCCTAAAAAATGCTTGCTTTCCATGATCCATTTCATTTATAATTATGTAAAGGGTTTAAGAATTAAGATTTGAAAGAGCTGGAAGGATAAGGAAAGGATAAATTCTGACAGCTCAGTTTCTGAGTGGAAATGACACTGTGGGACTGTGTTTTTTAAATGGATAAAATTGAGATATGTGACAGAGTCAAAACCTTCTGCTACTCGACATCTACTCTCAATTTACTTCTGGAAAGGGCTGTATGTCACCTACATTCTTTCCATGTGCAGAAGCACACTGGTTGGGAATTACAGCATCTACTCAGAATGGATTGTTATATTAGGGGTGGGTAAGAGTTAAATGATATTCTCTGGGGACAAAGTAATGTGCTCAGAGCTCAGCCTGAGTCATGCGCACTGTAACATGAGTACCGTCACACCCTTTCCCTCCAGAGGACCTGGGCAAGTTTCCCAGTCTGTGGAGCCCAGGACAGCACACACTTAAGCAGAGACCAAGGCTTCCATTTGCTGTTAACACATGAGACTGAGGTGGAACCGTGCTCCCTAGTTCTATACGTTTAATAACAGCTGGGAAACGGGACTCAGGTCACCACGATGAAAGCCCTCATCTTTGCCGCTGCTGGAGTAATGCTCCTGTCGCCTACTTTTTGTCAAAGCGGTAAGCTCTTTTCTTACGGGGCATATTGGGGGTGCTGGTTTGTGTAGCAAGAGTGAACTACATCCCATTTTCTTTGCATTGCCCACAATCTGCAACCCAAAAGGCAGAGTTTAATTGTTTCTCACTAAAGGTAGCATCATGGAAGTGAGTAGCTGGGGTCTGTTCGCTCATTTTAAACCTTGCCAAAGACTAATTAATGTTCTCTGCTTCAATTTAATTATTTGTGGCGTGGTCAAGATTTTAGATCTCTAGAATTAAGAATCAAATTTTCTTTGCGAGAATATTCTGATTTTGTAAGAATTTCCTCCAAATCAGCAAAGATAGCACATTTCCAAGAAATTTTAAAAATCCCATGTTTATACATTCTCTTAAAGCACATAGGGGGGGAAACAAGAATATTCCTAGAACGATGAGTGGTCTTTCAATAAGGAGTACTAACAAGTTAATGTTTCTTAATCAAATACTTTTTTTGTTTTTTTTTACTTTCTCTTGTATCATGGAGTTTTCCCTACTTTCACAAGATTTTTTAGTTTTAGAAATGAGATCTCCCAGATACTATTATTCAACTCTTTATGTGTTTCCTATTTCACTCAACACAATGTTAGGCTGTCATCTCCTGCTTACTCCAAAATAAACCAGTTTGCAATAGGTCTGGAACCCCAATTTTTTTTCTTATTGCCACGCATTCTCCTGCCAGTATTGTTAGGAGCAGGAGAGCTGGGATGAGGGACAGCGATGAAGTAGAATAAATAGAAATACAACAAAACTAAGCCTCCATAAAGGAATGTTGTTTCAATTGCCAAGGTGATTGTAGGAGAGTCCCAAGAGAACCCACTCAGGGCAATAGCACATCTGTAGATTCATGAAAAGGGCAAGTGACTCTTCTTTCTGGGTGTGGATGAAGGCAAATACAGCAGAAAAGCAAAAAGAAAAGCAGTTTGTGAAGGGGGCTCCTTCAAGATGCTGGTTGGTGGGGTTTCATAGAGGCAAACAGGGGACATTTAAAGGTGACAAAGGAAAAGGCAGTGCACTTCCCTTCTCCCGTGGGTGGGGGAGAAACATGCATGAAGAACCGATTGCTTAGAGGTTGAAATCCGGTTGCCCTCGATCAGTCCCTTTCTCAGGCCTTTCCCCAAGTTAAAAACATTTCAGAAACATTCTGCCAAGTGGAAGACGATTAAGAATTCAATGAAAAAATTTTAAATATATAAAATTTAACATTGAGAACTATGCTTAAGGCACACCGGACTCTAAGGAATACAAGACTTACTCAAGTTGAACCAGATCTGGAATTCTCATGGAAAAAGGACTCAAGACTTCTTCACAGAGCCACTGTTTACCCTGTTTTTAGACACCATGTCTTGCTTAACCACAGGAATTTTCTGCAAACTGACAAACACTTCACTTCCACAGCTGTCTTATCAGATCTTGAAAGGAAATATCTTGTACACCATGTTCTTCAGCCACAGTCTTCCAGCTTTGCGCCTACTTCCCAAGGCCCTTCTCTATGGGTCATGTCAAATTTAAGCATTTTCCAAAATGCAAAATTGAGGAGGATTTGTGCGGCTGAACTTAAACATTATGCAACACACCTTCAGAGTTCACAACTCAACACAGGCACACAAGAACCCTTCCCAGGTGCTTCTTTCTTTTTCATTAATCTACCCTCCCGTAAATGACACACGAACACCTTTCTGTCCCTACTTGTTTAGGCAACACTTTCTGTTTTACACACTGAATTCAGTTTGTGCAATCTCAAGGTTATGAGGAAGCCTTCAGTTTCACCTGGGGGCCAACTGCTAGAGATTAAAGCAGGAAGGGAAACTGGCTTTGAATGAGAACCAGGTTACTAATCACTAAGTCCAAGTATTCAACATGTAGGAATTCAGAGGTCATGGGAAAAGATGTAATTGGCAGAACAATGGTATTTTAAATTAATATGAGGTCTGAAATCACCATGAAAGTTCATCTTAGACATTTTATAGGATCTACTTCCTGTACATCTCAAGGAGTAATTTTTGGGAAAATTCTATAATGAGAAATAGGTTTGAGCATTAAGGTCTATTATGTTTTTGAAATTGGTCTTGCATGAATTAGGATTATTAAAATTAGCCTGCCAACCAATGCCCAACATTTATAGTACATGGTTGTGTCTCTGCTCCTTTTTGTTCCATTTCCAATTTTCATAGTTTTTTTAAATTATAGTTGACATACAGCGTGTCATTAGCTTCAAGGGCACAACAGAGTGATTCAACAATTCTACACATTGTGTGGTGTGATTACCATTTGTCACTCTACAGTGACATGAGATCATTCACTGTATTCTCTATTTCCATCTTTTCTTCCTTTGTTTCTTCTACTCTTGCCCCTTGTTCCATCTTCTCACCTAACATCATCTAGAGAGGAAGCCTGCCTCCTGCCTCCCCCCACTGCCACCAGAGCCAACTGGATGCCAGGTCCTCAGAGCTGCCATCAGCCTCAAGTGTTCCTCTACCCCTTTCTACTGTCGTTGCTCTAATCCATTACTGTCCACCTTGAGTTTGAATGACTACAGGAGGCTCCGAATGCATCTCCCTTGCCTCTAATTTCTTACCTTTTCAGTCTATTCTCTACACGGTCACCAAGTCATTTTAAATATAAGTCAAATCAGGGTTATATGAACCTACTATTGCTGCTGGAACAAATTACCACAAACGGAGTGGCTTCAAACAATCCAGATTATATTTCTGGAGGTCACAAGTCCTGAAGTCAAGGTGTCAGCCAGGCTGTGTTCATTTTGGAGACTCTAGAACCTATTGTCTTGCTTTTTTTTTTTTTTCAGCTTCTAGACATCACTTGCATTCCTTGGTTTATGGCTCTCCCTTTCATCCTCAAAGCCAGCAGTACAGCATCTTTAAAGATCTGACATTGACTCTCTTGCCTCCCTCTTATAAGGAGTCTTGGGATTACATTTGGCCTGCTCAGCCAATCCAGGACACTCATGCCTGAAGACCCTAAATCACATCTGCTAAGTCCTTTTGCCATATAAAATAACATATTCAAAGGTTCCTGGCATTAGCAGATGGACTCTTGGGGGCCCATCATGCTGTCTACCACAATGGCCATGCCTCTGTCCGTAGTTTTGTGTGTGCATGACCCCAGCATCTAAGAATGGTCATGTCATTTCTTAGTACAGGTAAGAGGCCCTTCAGAGATTTGGCTGGAAACTACTCTTTCATCCCTCAGACCTTGTGAGCCTCACACGATACCACGTTTTTGTGGATCTTCTCTACTAGTCTAACAGTTGAAGACCTAGAGTTTATTTAAAACTCTATTCCTGGCATTTAAGTATGCAATAAACATTTGCTGAATTAACTCATCTGATGGTCCCACAGCCCATACTCTCCCACATTATGCCTCTGTCCATATTTCATCTACCAGATTCTTACTCATCTATTCATTTCCATCTCTTTATGACCCTTGCTCATCTTTGCTCATGTTCATCTTTTTCCTGACATTCTGCTCAAACATTTAAATCTGTTCACTACTGTCTGAATGCCTTTATAGTTGACCTGATATTGGCCTGTAGAGGTCTGATGTGCTATTACTGTTTTCTCCAGCAGTATTATAAACTTCCCACATGCAAGCAGTTGCCATCTCATTTTTGTCCCTGCATGGGCGAGCACAGTGCTGGTGCATAGGATATGTACCAAATGCATTCCGTCAATTGCCTGATTTTTTAAAATAAAAATGATCCTCAATTCTATAACTACAGAAATTATGTAGCCTAAAGCTTTTAGTTTTATTGTCTCTTGAACCATAGCCATGGACTTGGCAATGCTCCATGTTAATACTTCTTCTCAATTACAGGTGCAGAGAATGATGTACGCATCTTGGCAAAACCAACCTTACCTATTAAGACCTTCCGTGGGGACCCCTTCAATTCTTTTGAAGACTTCCCCCTTTCTGCCATAGAAGGCTGGACAGGAACTACCACACCTGTAAAAATTAAGTGCCCTGAAGAAAGCATGTCCCATCTTCGTGTGAATAATGCTACCGTGGGGTACCTGGGCAGCTCCTTAAGTACCAAACTGATTCCTGCCATCTACATCTTGGTGTTTGCAGTAGGTACACCGGCCAATGCCGTGACCCTGTGGATGCTCTTCTTCAGGACCAGATCTATCTGTATGACCATCTTCTACACCAGCCTGGCTATTGCAGACTTTCTCTTCTGTGTCACACTCCCCTTTAAGATAGCTTACCATCTCAATGGCAACAACTGGGTGTTCGGAGAGCTCATGTGCCGGGCCACCACAGTCATCTTCTATGGTAACATGTACTGCTCCATTCTGCTCCTTGCCTGCATTAGTATCAGCCGCTACCTAGCCATTGTTCATCCTTTTACTTACCGAGCACTGCCCAAGCGCACCTATGCCTTCGTGACATGTGGATTGGTGTGGGCAATGGTTTTCTTATACCTGCTGCCATTTCTCATCCTAAAGCAGGAGTATTACCTTGTCCAGCAGGATATCACCACTTGCCATGATGTCCACAACACATGCGAGTCTTCATCTCCCTTCCAACTCTACTACTTCGTGTCCTTGGCGGTCTTTGGATTCTTAATTCCCTTTGTGGTTGTTATCTACTGCTACACAGCCATCATTCGGAGGCTTAATACATATGATGACAGATGGTTGTGCTATGTTAAGGCGAGTCTCCTCGTTCTTGTGATTTTTACCATTTGCTTTGCTCCGAGCAATGTCATACTTATTATTCACCATGCCAACTACTACTACAACAACACAGATGGCTTATATTTTGTCTATCTCATAGCTTTGTGCCTTGGGAGCCTCAATAGTTGCCTAGATCCACTCCTTTATTTTCTCATGTCAAAAATCATAGATCACTCCACTGTTTACCTTACGATGGTGAAATCATCGTAGGGAATGAGGAAGACTATCCATGAAAACATGCATTCTTGGGATAACATATGCCTAGTGCAAGGAATTCTAACCTGTGGCCCCATTTTTGAGCTCCTAAGAAACACCGCTTCAGAATAAAACATTGCAATAGCACTTTTTAAGTTTAGTACTTTCTCAGTGTTTTAAGAATGTCACTGCAGGGGCAAAGACATCACCATTTTCTTTAGGGCAACTGACATACTTGCCCAACTCATACTTCAAGCTTTTTACATCTCCATTTTCCTCACTTCTACGAGGCTTTTGCTCTAGGTGTCATGCACGGCAGAAGAGGTGCGACGGTATGAAGCATAGGGAGAAGCTAAGATCTCTTGTTTTCACTATCCGGTGTCATTTTTAATTCTTCTGCCTCCTTCCATTCTCACGCTGGTGGCTACCTCATCAACTTCCTCTGAGTCATTTTTATCACTGGGGTCCATTACCCTAGTCCTACCTTTGCCTTCTTGTCATTCTCTTCACTGCCAGCCTTCCTCCATTTCACTGGCCACCACCAGAGTAATCATCCTCAGATAGTAGATTGAGCACATCACTCAAAACCCACAGTTCAAAAACTGCCATTGGCTGTCTACTGCTTTGGAATAAACTGTAAATCTCTAGCTCAACATTCAGGGCTTCCAACTTTACTTCCAACTTTACTTCCCAATAAACTTAGTCTGCCAAGTAGGCACTGGCCAAGCTTCTTGCTTTGCTGTAATCGTGATTTCTCCACTCTTTGCTCTTGACTCTCAATCATAAAGCTGTTTGTAACATGTTCGACATAAATCTTTCCATTTCTTAAAATCTCAAAGGACCATTCTTCTGATTGTCCTGCTAATAGTTCATTTTTTTTTCCTTTCTTGTATTTTTATTCTGACACTTACATGTAGTTCCTTTACATACACATATTAACTTCATTAACACTTAAATAAGCACCAAGTAAAGAAGGGGCTCATACTCTCCCTTCTTTAGCTTCTTATAGATCTAAGTCTTATCGAGATCTGTGGGGACCAGATCTGTGCTTTGTATATCACACTGCTGAGTGAATGAATAAATTCCCAAAGCAATTCAATTCTTACTGAGAAGGCAATGTACCTTGTATGACATTGGACATCATTTTTAGTTGGGCATGTAAAAAAAATAAGCTAAAATAGAACACACTCATGAGGTCATTTAGAAGTTTAAAAACATCTCCAATATTTTTTTCCCTTATATGTAGTTTTTAAAGGGGAAATATTTTGTTCTAAATGACCAGTATATTCCTGTAAGTCAATAACAACTTTTCTCTTAGCTTAGAGATTAGATAGGAGATGGGATATTAGTGGTTAAGGGTATGAAGGATTGTTGACATAAATGTTCAAGTCCATGGGAATGTGCATAGACCATATACTTTGTAGTGACTATCAAAACAATAAAAATTTTCAAAGAATTGTTTTATTGTTCAGACTTTCCTATTTCATTAAATTTAGTTTTAAAAAACCTACAGAAACCACACACATGAAGATCTTTTATAGTAGGTACGAGGTTACATGAAGAATAAAAATCAGTTAAGCACTAAAGCAAGCAAGAGAAAGAAACCTGTGGGCACCTGGCTGGCTCAGTCAGTAGAGCAAGAGGCTCTTAATCTCTGGACTGTGAGTTTAAGTCTCACGCTGGGTGTAAAGATATGATGGGTTTGGAAATTACTTAAAATTAAAAAGAAAAACTTTTAAAAAAGAAAAGAAACCTAAAATAAGTTTTAAGACAACAAAAACTTCAATAAAAGGAATTGGTTTCTGCAAATAAAGTCACCATGTGTAACACAGTTCTACCTAGGGGTGAAAAATGCAGCAATATTTATTTGTTAAAAGCACACAACTTCTATATAGCAAATATACATGGAGCAAAACCAAGCTTTTTTAGGGGGACTAATTTCTGAGTTCTCAAGGAAAACATGTGATTTTTAAAATAGCTCACAATTCACTGCCTCTAGTGAAGGGACATAGAAAATGTGCTGTCTGCTAGGTACATGCTAACACACTCCATGCCATGAGACATGCCATGCTCCGTGAGGCAAAAGGAATTTGGTGCCCAGACAAGGTTACTCTTGAAATACTATTAATAAGGATTAAGAATTCTCACCAACTTATGTCAAGGTCCTCAATCTTTCATAAAGCTGGCCACAAATTCCATGCAGACACTATCTTTGTGATCTTTAACAGCTGTATACTTTCACACAAACTTCACTTTATACTGACAATACTAGTAGTGTAATTTTTTTTTTTCTAGTATTTTCCAAGGCCAGACCTTGGGAAGGCAAGACACAGAATTACTTCCTTCAAAAACTGGAATTTCTAGATAACAATATAGCAGATTTAAAAACATACACAGAGACCTCACCCCCCCCCCCCCAAACAAAACAAAACAAAACAAAACAAAACACCAGAATCAGATTTTTTCCTAGGGAAAGAACAAGCTGAGAAAAACAAGTTTCAAAATTAATGGGCAAAGAAAGAAAATGGTGTTTAAAAATAACCATTTAACCAAATCAGATTCACTGTTTGTAACAGTAATGTTTTCAGTGTGTTAGCTATTGCCAATACAGTTCAAGCTCCTAATTTTACAGGTCCAATGTGGCTTAATGCCTGAGCTAGAACCCAGAATCTTAGGTTCATATCTAACGCTTTATTTCCACTACTAAAGCTACTGTTCTTAGACTTAGGAAGCAAGCCTGATAGCTGGCAAAGCATGGACACTCAGTAAAGGCTTCTGAGTGTTCTGGCGAGGTTCTATGACATTCCATCTTGACCTACAGCCATTAGATTGGAACATTCTGGAGCGTTCTTCCACAGCCTGCCTATGAAAGGCATGTGGAGTCCAGCTCACCTCAAGGCCAAACCTCCTGTAGCTGTGGGCAGAGAGGAATCCAAGTCTATCTCTATTCTGTACCCAGAAGATCCTAACTGTGGTTTGTGGATGGAACAATCCGTGCGTCTCATAAGGACCATGCAACACAGTCATCACTCAGCCCTTACCTGTGGGGCAACTATTAGGGTCCCCAATTATATTTGCTACAGTATTTAAGTACTTCTTGTGGTAGCTCCATGCAAAACGCTGAACACTCTAACACACATATATATTCATAATTCATGCAATTACACATAACTATACATAGACATACAGAAATAGAAATACATTAACATACAAAGACATATTATGTATGGGTCATATATGTGTAAAGGGTCACTTGACCCTTACCATAATCTTATAAGAGAGGCACTACTACACCCATCTGACACATGTGGAAACAGAAGCACAAAGAATGAGGGATTTGACTAAAATCTCTGGTTATTTTGTGACAAAGCAAATCCTGAAATGGTACCCATCTGTCTCCAAAGCAAATAATTTTATCTTTCAATGCTGACAAGTGTGCCCTGTGCCGTGGCTAAGGCCCCATCTGTGGGAACAGCAGGCGGAGACCCAATCCACCCTCCCTGGGACATGGGGACCCAAGGCTTGAGTTTCAGTCTCATCATCCTATTTCCTAGCTTGCAATTTAACATTCACATTCCCTCATATCAGGTGAGAGGTGCCCAGCCCCATAGTGCTGTGAAGGTCAAATGAGGACAACTGACCTGATGGCATCCTAAAAGCACAGGGGGCAAGGCAGTCCCTGTCAGAAGTCTAACATCTCAGAAGTCCCCACGTTGGGGGATATTTTTCTTCACCTATAACAAGGCAGTTCAGTAGTGTGGGATGACTAGAATATGTGTGTGTGTAGGGTTATCTGTATATGTGTGTATATATATACACACACATATAACATATATATACACATACATGTAAACATAGGCATTTGAATTTTTATTTATTAAAAATATTTTTGTAGAGGTAGTATATAGTACAAAATTTAAAATGCTGAAAAATATTTCTTCTTCTTCCCTCACCACTCAATTTTCTTTGCCAGAGGCAACACTTCCGTATACTGCTCAAGGCTACATTATGACAAAATATTTCTACTAACTTGCATTGAGGGTTAGCTGCTTTGAAGGGAATACTTTGCCTGGGCCAGTAGGTCATATTCTAGAAACTAAGTTACAGCGGAAACAGTCCTCTGTGGGTTGTTTACACTATTTTTTGTTTTGTTTTTTTTAAGTTTGGAAACATTAAGCATGCAATACATGCACTCTAAAAAAATGAAATCCAAACAGCACAACAACAGAATAAGAAAGAAGTCTCCTGGGCCAGCTGGCTGGCTTAGTCAGTAGAACACATGAGTAGATCTCAAGGTTGCGAATTCGAGTTCCACACTGGGTGTGGAGGTAACTTAAAAATAAAATCTTAAAAAAAAAAAAAAAGTCACCTCTTATCTACACCAGCTTTCTATTTCACCTTCCAGAAGGTGTTTCCTTCTAGAAATATTTTAAGCAAATGTAAGCACATGTTTACAATTGGTCAGTTGGCGTGTGTTCCATTTTGAGGCATGTGGAATGTGGAAATTTTTTTGTTTTGTTTTTGTTTTTGTTTTTGTTTTACTTAATGATACACACACTGGAGATTGTCCAGTATGAATTCACTCATTCTTTTTAATAACCGCAGAGTATTTCACTGTATGGATATACTACAATTTACTTAACTGGTCCACTCCTGATGGATATTTATGTTGTTTTGTGTCTTTTGCTGTTACAATGCTTCAGTAAACATTCTTTCTCAACTGCCTTAATGCAAAACAATATATGTTTCTTAATCGGACAGACCAGGGCATGGTTGCAGAACCAATTACTTTTTGGATAGCTTTGGACAAATTTCATAGTCTAAGTTCCATTATCTGTAAAATGATAACAAAAATATTTCCTTCATCTGGCTGTTACGGATTATAATGATTCTATGAGATGGTATGCTATAGGCACTTAACATCATGCATGGCAAATAGCGTGTGTTCAATAAATGTTTGCTCTAGGCAAAGATGCTTTTCCTGTTTCCGATGAGGCAGTTTCTGGGTTGTGAAGACCTATACAGGGGAAACATCCACACCTTTAGGGATTTGGTTTGCACTTTGGGACATGGAAGCTATGAGTGGGTAGGTCCCTGGGAGCATCACTCCCACTCTCAGGGAGGAGGCCATTAACTTTGCCTCTTGATACCTTCCCAAGATGGGGGGCAGGTTCTATGGAATTTCTCCCATGGTAAGTATAAGCTCTGCATCGCAGAAAAATACCCTTTGCCCTTTAAGGGGTCTGCAGCCAGGTCAGTCTCCTCCCAGGCAGAAAACAAAGCATGCTCACATGCTCCTGGGCCTGTGCTCCCAGCATGCATCCTCCTGCTTTCCAGCCCCTAGAAGCCAGCTCCTCCTTCTCCTTCAGGAGCATGCTCTGTCTCCATGACCACTCCTCTTAGGACTCTCGCCCCCAACAATCCACTGTTCCTGCACCACTCTGTGCAGGACCCGTTTTGACATATACTTCTCTCAGAGTTACATAACTATTCTATACGAGAATGCCCAATGCCTCAGTTTCTAAGCATCTCAAGGATAAGGACACAGAACTTCAAATGTTAGATGTTCCTTGTATCATTCCCCTCCTACACCCACCAGATGCTACACATGGAACTAAGCACACAGTATATGCTCAGTAAATATGCAATGACTTGGTCTCTGAACAAGAAGTGAACCACCAATGAGGTTTTTTTTTTTTTTCTAATTTTTTTTTATGGCATTTTATTTTTATTTAACTTTTTTTTGGATACTTTTTTTAAAATTTATTTTTTATTTTCAGCATAACAGTATTCATTATTTTTGCACCACACCCAGTGCTCCATGCAATCCATGCCCTATATAATACCCACCACCTGGTACCCCGACCTCCCACCCCCCCGCCCCTCAAAACCCTCAAATTTTTATTCAGAGTCCATAGTCTCTCATGGTTCACCTCCCCTTCCAATTTACCCCAACTCCCTTCTCCTCTCTAAGTCCCCACGTCCTCCATGCTATTTGTTATGCTCCACAAATAAGTGAAACCATATGATAATTGACTCTCTCTGCTTAACTTATTTCACTCAGCATAATTTTTTTAATTTTTAATTTTTTATAAACATATATTTTTATCCCCAGGGGTACAGGTCTGTGAATCGCCAGATTTACACACTTCATAGCACTCACCATAGTGAGTGCTATGAATAGCATACCCTCCCCAATATCCCTAACCCCACTCCTCTTCTCCCAACCCCAAAATATGGAACGCTTCATGAATTTGCGTGTCATCCTTGCGCAGGGGCCATGCTAATCTTCTTTGCATCGTTCCAATTTTAGTATATGTGCTGCCAAAGCGAGCACCACCAATGAGTTTATAGTTTAAGTAGAAGGAGTAATTAGCCCTGGGGCCACCTTCTAGCTTGTGTTTGACACAAGGATAAAAAGAGCCCCATTATTTCCATTTTGATCCATAGGCAATTGCTGGGACAAACAGCTCATATGCTTTAGGGAAAATGAGTATAGCAAATCTTTCCTCTCAGCCCCTCTCCACAAGGCGCTCTATAAATTTAAAAGCAACAAAACCAACTGGAACTCACCATGAGTTTCTGCGATTTAGCGTGATATAAAACATCCTGGTAGTGCTGGGCGTAGTCTGGATCCACATTTTTAATCTTAGCAGTTGGTAACAGCAGAGTGTCTAAAGTTTTCAAAGGATTCCCTTCGTCAATAGCTTCATTGATGTGTCCCACAGCTACAATTCCTAGGGGGGAAAAGTTTTCTTAAGTCACAGTCCATTATAAGTTCTCTAGAATCACCTATGACAAAGATGGAGTAAGAAAGGGGATGGGGACCCCCCACCACACGAACTGTAAGAGCTGATAAATAAGCACGCCACAGCTGCAGGATACAAGAGCAATGTAGGAAAATCAAGTGTATTTGTCCACACTCACATTGTACAATCTGAAAATGAAAAGGAGGAGAAAATTCCATTTGGAATAGGTTCTGATCACAAATACACGAATTACTTAAAGAAAACATAGGCATAAATTTAATGAAAGAAGAACGAGATATGTTCACTGAAAACTATAAAGCTCCATGTAAAAAAAAAAAAATAAAGATGACCTAAATAAATTGAAAACTCATCCCATGTTCATGGATTGAAAGAGTTAATGCTGTTAAGATGGAAATACTCCTCAAGCTGATCTATAGATTTGGTGTAATCCCTTCCTTTTTCTTTCAAACAGAAATTGGCAAGTTGAATCTAAAATTCCTATGTAAATCCAAGGAGCCAAGAATAACCAATGCAATGTTGAAAAACAACAAAATTGGAGTTTTCTCATTTTGAAAACTTACTAAAAGCTATAGTTAATCAATACTGCATGGCAGTAATTTAAGGACAGATTTACAGATCAATGGAAAAGAATTTAGAGTTCAGAAATAAACCCTTACCCTTATGGTCAATTGGATTTTTGACAACTGGATTTTGGATTTGTGCCAAGACAACCCAGCAGGTCAAAGGCTTTATAACAAATGGGACACATGGACATCCATATGCATTAAGAGTAAAGTTGGACCCCCTACAGCACATGGTACACAAAAAATAACCCCCAGTGGGTCACAGACCTAAGTGTAGAAGCTTAAACTATGTAACACTTAGAAGAAAACATAATAGTAAATCTCTGTGGCCTGGGTTAGGCAGTAAGTTCAGTTGTGACACCAGAAACACAACTAAAGAAAAAGAGAAATACATGGGATGCTGTAAAAATGGAAACTTCTGTGCTTCAAAGTACACCAGAGAAGATGGAGACAATCTACAGAGATTGGGAGAAAATACTTGGAAGCTCTGTATCTGACAAAGACCCATATACCTTATATACATGTTCACCAAATATAAGAAATTCTTAAAACTGGGCATTGAAAAAAAAAAAAACAACCCAATTTAAAATGAAGAACTTCAATACACACTTCTTGAAAGAAGATTCATAAATGGCTAATAATCACATGAAAAGATACTCAATATTAGCTGTTAGGAAAATGCAAATCCAAATCACAATGGGATAGCACTTCCTACCCATTAGGACAGCTATAATAGAAAAGACAAGAAGTAACAAGTGTCATGAGGATGTGGTGAAACTGGAACTCTCATGTGTTGGTGGTAGGAACAGGAAATGGCAGTTCCTTAAAATATTAAACACAGAATTACCATCCAATCCAGCAAGTCTCCTCCTAGGCATTTACATTCAAGGGAACTGAAACTGTATGTTCACATAAAAATTATATATCAATGTTTACAGAAATACTTTTAACAGCTAAAAAGTGGAAGCAACCTACATATCCATCAACTAATGAACTGATTAACAAAATGTCTATCTATAGAATGGCATATAACCTAACCTAGAAAAGAATATGAAGTATATGGATATCTGATTCAACCTGGAAACACTGAAAACATGATGCTAAGAAGCCAGACATGAAAGGACACACATTACATTATTCTACTTGTACAAAATGTCCATAATAGGAAAATCCACAGAAACAAAGCAGACTAGTGGTTGCTGAGGATGAGAGGAGAGGGTTAGGGGAGTGACTGCTCATGGGTACCAAGCATCGATTTTGAGTGATGAAGATGTTCTGAATTTATATAGTGGTGATGGTAGTACAGCTTCTTAGATACATAAAAGTCACCACAGAAACACGAAAAATGGGTCAATTTTATGATATATGAATGTGGTAGCTTACTACTGACTAGAAGCCTTACCGATAACATAACCAACTAACAAGTATCTTGTATGTTTTTACGTATTACATACTGTACTCTGACAATAAGCTAGAGAAATGAAAATCACACGACAAAATACACTTATAATAATGCGCTGATAAAAAAATCCACATTTAAGTGGGCCTGTGCAATTCAAATCCATATTGTTCAAGGGTCACACACATATACACACACATACACACTCACAGGGGCCTTTTGCCTCCCAGGTTAGTGCTGATAGATAAGAACTAGTAAAGAAATGAAACATTAACAAGCGGGGTTTACAAAATAAACATTCTTAAAGCTAAACTTCCTGTCATTTTGTTAGCTGTTTTTCAAACACAGAAACACTCTTAATAATAGAGTAAGTACTATAATTTTTAAGAACTATCTTTATCCTGATGCTCAAATTAAGTTAAATATTTAGCTAAGTATCTCCCGGATGGATGACCTACACCTTGCTAAGAATGAAAAGATTTATCTGTAGAAAGAAAGGGATAATTTAAAATGCCCAGAAATTATTCCAGAATATTAAATATATTTAAAGAAAAAGCAGAAACACTTCTCCAATAGGTAAGTTACATGATCTTAAAAACACTGGAAGAACTTAGGAAAGTAACTACTACCTACATACAAGGTATTATCATTTCATCCTGTAGGAGTTATACCCAGAGAACAGAGACTACTTCATGTTATTCTCTGGACACCAAGTCCCTTTGGTAGACTGTTCTAAATACTTTTAAACACCCCATCCAAAAGTGACCTTAACAAAATTTTGTCTGAGAAAGAGAATGTATGTTCCTAATGGCCGATCACCTGGGAATGAGTGCATTCCAGCTGACTTGATTGAAATCACTTGTTTAAGTTTTTGTTTGTTATGTTTCTAAGAATACAAGCCATTGAGGTCATAGTAAATGACCTCATAGGGGCTGAAAGACCTACCCAGAAGCCCCCTGGGCACATCTGCATCACTTCCTGTTTATAAGAAAAGGGAAAATCCCACTGCTGAGCCTCAGTCCTGGACCCGCTGCTTTATTTAGTTTTTTGAGAGGAAAAGAGGTTTATTTTTGAGAACATTATTAAACATTCATTAAGCACTAACTATATCCCTAGGAATTTGCTAAGCCATCTGCATAAAAAAGTAAATAAAAGATGGCTTTTAGAAAAAAGATACTCAATTACTGTGACCAAAATCAAAACACAAGATACAAGAAGTAGAACAGAGGAATTAGAATGTCTGTTGCTTACATAAGATGTCTCCCTCATCAACAACACATCCAGAACGGAGCTCTCTATTTGTTCTCCAAATAATTTTTTTTTTAAAGTGTTTCAAGTTTTTATTTAAACTTCAGTTAACCATATAGTGTGATACTGGTTTCAGGAGTAGAATTTAGTGATTCATCCCTTCCATATAACACCCACTGCTCATCATAACAAGTGCCCTCCTTAATGCCCATCACACATTTAATCCATGCCCCCACCTCCCTCCATCAATCCCCAGTTTGTTCTCTATCATTAAGAGTTTCTTACGGAGGGGCACTTGGAAGGATCAGACGGTGACGCATCTGCCTTCAGCTCAGGTCATGATCTCCAGGTCCTGGGATCCAGCCCCATGTGAGGCTCCCTGCTCAGCAGGGATCTGCTTCTCCCTCTGCCCCTCCCCACTGCTCCTGCTCGCTCACTTGCTCTATCTATCTATCTATCTATCTATCTATCTAATGTATATCTGTCTCAAATGAGTAAATAAAATATTTTTTTAAAAAGTCTCTTATGGAACTGAGAATTGCTGGAGTAGAGAGTGGTAGGAGGGATGGGGTGGCCAGTTGATGGACACTGGAAGATATGTGTTGTAGTGAGCACTGTGTATTGTGTAAGACTGTTGAGTCATAGAACTGCACCCCTGAAACAAAGAATACATTATATGTTAATAATAAAAAATAAATAAAATAAAATTTCTAAAAAACCCAGTTTCTTATGATTTGTTTTCCTTTTCCTTTACCCCTTTTCCATATGTTCATCTGTTTTGTTTCTTAAATTCTACATATGAGTGAAATTATATGGAATCTGTCTTTCTCTGCCTTATTTCACTAGCATAACATACTCTAGTTCCATCCAGATGGTGGCAAATGGCAAGACTTCATTTTTTCTGATGGCTGAGTAATATTCCATTATTATATGTATATGTATGTTATATATGTATGTTGTATATGTATGTTATATATGTATATTATATATGTTATATGTATATAACATATATCTTATATGTATACACACATACATATATATCACATCCTCTTTATCTATTCATCAAGCAATAGACATTTGAGCTCTTTCTATTATTTGGCTATTGCTGATAATGTTGTTATAAACATCAGGGTGCATGTGCCCCTTTGAATCAGTATTTTTGTATCCTTTGAATGAATACCTAATAGTGTAATTGCTGGGTCATAAGGTATTTCGATTTTTAAATTTTCTGAGGAAGTTCCATACTGTTTTCCAGAGTGGCTATACCAGCTTGCATTCCCACCAACAGTCCCCTTTCTCTGCATCCTCACCAACATTTATTGTTTCCTGTGTTAATTTTAGCCATTCTGACAGGTGTGAGGTGGTATCTCATTGTAGTTTTGATTTGTATTTCCCTGATGATGAGTGAGGGTGACCATCTTTTCATGTGTCTGTCGGCCATTTATATGTCTTCTTTGGAAAAATGTCTATTCATGTCTTCTGCCCATTTCTTGACTGGATTTTTTGTTTTTTGGGTGTTGAGTTTCTTAAGTTCTTTACAGATTTTGGATACTAACCTTTTGTCAGACATGTCATTTGCAAATATATTTTCTCATTTCATACACTGGCTTTTAGTTTTGTTGATTGTTTCCTTCATTGTGCAGAAGCTTTTTATCTTGATGAGGTCCCAATAACTCACTTTTGCTTTTGTTTCTCTTGCCTCTGGAGACGTGTCTAGTAAAAAGTTGCTATGGCTGATGTCAAAGAGTTTGTTGACTATGTTCTCATCCAGGATTTTGATGGCTACCTGCCTCAAATTGTCTCAAATTTGGTTTTTCCTCCATTTTGAATTTATTTTTGTGTATGGTTAAGAAAGTGGTCTAGTTTCATTCTTCTGCTTGTTGCTGTCCAATTTTCCCAACACCATTTGTTGAAGAGACTGTCTTTATTCCACTGGATATTCTTTCCTGCCTTGCTAAAGATTAGCTGACCACATTGGATCCATGTCTGGGTTTTCTATTCTGTTCCATCGATAAATGTGTCTGTTTTTGTGCCAGTACCATACTGTCTTGATGATTACAGCTTTGTAAACTTGAAGTCCAGAAATGTGATGCTTCAGCTTTTTTCTCTTTTTCAAGATCGCTTGGCTATTTGGGGTCTTTTGTGGTTCCATAAAAATTTTAGGATTGTGTTAGATTTGTGAAAAATGCTGGTGGTATTTTGGTAAGAATTGCATTAAATGTGTCGTCTGCTTTCTGTAGTACAGACATTTTAACAGTATTTGCTCTTCTACTCCATGAGCATGGAATTTTTTTCTGTTTTTGGCATCAACTTCAATCTCTTTCATAACTGTTCTATAATTTTTAGAGTACAGATATTTTAATTCTTTGATTAGATTGGCTTCTCTCTATCTTATAGTTTTAAGGGCAATTTTATTTTTTTTTATTTTATTTTTTTTTTTTTTTAAAGATTTTATTTATTTATTTGACAGAGAGAGAAATCACAAGTAGGTGGAGAGTCAGGCAGAGAGAGAGAGAGAAGCAGGCTCCCGCTGAGCAAAGAGCCCGATGCGGGGCTCGATCCCAGGACACTGAGATCATGACCTGAGCCGAAGGCAGCGGCTTAATCCACTGAGCCACCCAGGCGCCCCTTAAGGGCAATTTTAAAAGGAATTGATTCCTTGATGTCTCTTTCTGCTGCTTCAATATTGGTGTATAGAAATGTAACAGATTTTTGTACAATGATTTTGTATCCTGAGACTTTACTCACTTTTCCTCATTGAGGCTGATATCAGCTGTGGGTCTTTCACATATGGTTTTTATGATATTGAGGTACATTCCCTTTAACTCTATCCTGTGAAGAATTTTAATCAAGAAAGGATGCTGTAATTGTTAAATGCTTTTTCTGCATCCGTTGAGAGGATCATATGGTACTCACCCTTTCTTTTATTAATGTGGTGTATTCATTGACTGATTTGTGAATACTGAGTCACCCCTGCAACCCAGGAGTAAATCCCACTTGATTGTGGTGAATAATTATTTTTACGTACTGTTGGGTTTGACTTGTTAGTATTTTCTTAAGAAGTTTTGCATCCGGGATATTGGTCTGTACCTCTCCTTTTTAGTGGGGTCTGGTTTTGGAATCAAGATAATGAGGTTTTGTAGAAAGAGTTTGGAAATTTTCCTTCCATTTCTATTTTTTTGGAACAGTTTGAGAAACATACGTATTAACTCTTTAAATGTTTGGTAGAACATTTCTGTGGGAAGCCATCTGGCCCTGGACTTTTGTTTGAGTTTTTTCACGTCTTTGTTTTTGTTCTGAGAGACAGGGTGCAAGTGGGGCAGGGCAGAGGGCTGGGAAGGGAGAGAGAGAATCCCAAGTAGTCTCCTTGCCTAGTGTGGAACTGAAGGAGGGGCTCAATCCGAGGACCCCGAGATCATGACCTGAGTTGAAATCAAGAGTCAAATGTATAACTAACTGAGCCAGCTAGGTCCCCTGTTGGGAGATTTTTTGATTACTGATTCTGATTCAGTTTTTTTGCTGGTTATGGGTTTGACCCAATTTTCTACTTCTCTTAGTTTCAGTTTTGGTAGTTCAGATTATTTCTAGGAACTTATCCATTTCTTCCAGATTGCCCAATCTGTTGGCATACCATTTTTCATAATATTCTTTTATAATTTTATTTCTGTGATGTTGGTTGTGATCGCTCCTTTCTCATGATTTATTTGGGTCCTTTTTCTTTTCTTTGTGTTAAGTCTGGCTTGGTGGTTATCAATTTTATTAATTCTTTCAAAGAACTAGTTCCTAGTTTCATTGACCTGTCCTGGTTTTTTGTTTGTTTCTATATCATTTACTCCTGCTCTTCATTATTTCCCTTCTTCTGCTGGTTTTAGGCTTTCTTTTCTTTTCTTTTTCCAGGTCCTTCAGGTGTCAGATTAGGTTGTGTATCTGAGATTTTTCTTGCTTCTTGAGGTAGGCCTGTATTGCTATCTACTTCCCTCTTCAGACCGTTTTTGCTGCATCACAAAAGTTTTGGACTGTTTTGCTTTCATTTTCATTTCTTCCAAAATTCTTCTTTAATTTCTTGGTAAATCCATTAATTCTTTAGTAGGAGGTTCTTAAACCTCTATGTATCTGTGGACTTTTCAAATTTTTTCTTGAGGTCGACTTTAAGTTTCATAGCATTGTGGTCAGAAAATAAGCATGGTATGGTGTCAGTCTTTTTGTATTTGTTGAGGCCTGATTTGTGACCCAGTATGTGATCTGTTCTGGAGAATGTATCATGTGCACTCAAAAAAGGTGTATTCTGCTGGTTTAGGGTTAAATATTCTGAATATATCTGTTAAGTCCATATGGTCCAGTGTGTCACTTAAAACCATTGTTTCCCTGCTTAGACAATCTGTCCATTGCTATAAATGGGATGTTAAAGCCCCATACTATTATTATATTATTATCAATGCATTTCTTTATGTTTGTTATTGACTTATATATCCAGGTGCTCCCATGCTGGGGGCAGAAATATTTATAATTGTTAGATCTCTTGTTGGATATAGCCCTTTATTATGACACAGTGCCCTTCTTCACCTCTTGTTACAGTTTTGGTTTAAAATCTAGTTTGTCTGATATAATTGCAACCCCAGCCTTATTTTGATGTCCATTAGCATGATAACTGGTTTTCCATGTCTCAAAAGTGCAGGTGTCTTTAGGTCTAAAGTGAGTCTCTTGTAGGCAGCATACAGAGGCATGACCCAGTTTTTAAAACCATCATACAAGACTATAATGTTTTAGTCAAATGAAAGAGCCGGCATTCTCTTACAGATTGCAATTCTGAGACACCAGATGAGGTAACCTACAAAGAAGGGCACCTACCAAATTAAAAAAGTAAAAATTCAAAGAAAGAAAACTACCTTGTCTACACTACATAGTTAAAACGAAGCTCCTCTACAGTTCTATGGGGAAAAGTAAACTTTTCAGTAAGAAATTGACGGAGCATCTAAGTCTGAGGAAATGCATTTGGCAGCTTCTCCATTAAACTCTCCTTCCACATTCATCATGTCCCATTAGTTGCTTATCCACATCACAATTCAGACACAAGATTAGACCTTGAAGTATGTGGTGGGGGTGGGGTGGGAAGGGTAATGCACCTTCAAGATGTCCATGAAAAATCCTTAGCTTTTTCAGATGATTTAATTACTCTATTGTGCAATTCATGCCAGTTCATAACGGCATATTATTTCACTTAGTTTTTAAATTAATTACCTAAACATAGGATATCAAACCCAGTATGTCAAGAACTTTGGAAATACCTCATTTTGACATAACTAAACAAACCAAAGCACAGAGTATTAAATTGCACTGAATTCTCCAAATTCTAGAAAGGAAATATGATAAGGAAGTCTTTAAAATAACTGCCTTTCATAACATGAACATCAGAAGGAATAGGATAGTGGTCATGTGATAATAGCCCATGGAAAATACCAGAAATACAGCTGCTTAGAGAGATAAATCCCTTATCAATCCAAAGATATTTTTGCTTAGGAATAATATCCATCTACCAAAAAAGTTCTTTTTTTAAAATTATACAAATACTACTTGTTTTGCTTTTCCTGAAAAAAAGTAAAGGCTCTATTTGATAGTCTGGAGCAAAATGGCATCCTTCACCCAGCTTTTTAATCAACGTTAAGAAGGAGAGTCAAGGGGAACCTGGTGGCTTGGTTGGTTAAGCGTCTGACTCTTGGTTTCAGCTCCTCATGATCTCTGGGTTGTGAAATTGAGCTCCCTGTGGGGCTCCAGCTCAGCGGGGAGTCTGCGTAAGATTCTCCCTCTCCCTCCACCCTTCCCCCGCTCGCAGTCGTGCTCTCTCAACTAAATCTTAAAGGTGGGGGGAAGAATAAGAACAAAATACAACCATTTAGCACTGAGAACTAACACAACACTGTTGTATTAGCAGAACATATAGAAATCACTAAAGCAGACCTGGACAGAATATTGCCCGAAAGAACTAGGGAAAAGTGAGAAAATCAAGATGGGACCAATTCTTTGTTTTGCTTAACCAAACAGGAGTCCTACCCTTGAGTTGTATTAGCCACAGCACCCGAACCACTGGTACAGGCAACTCAAGAGTGTGCTCTGAAAAACAATCTGAGGGGTTTGAAGGGGCGGGGGGGGGGGGGGTTGGGAGGTTGGGGTACCAGGTGGTGGGTATTACAGAGGGCACGGATTGCATGGAGCACTGGGTGTGGTGAAAAAATAATGAATACTGTTTTTATGAAAATAAATAAATTGAAAAATTAAAAAAAAAAAAGTGTGTGCAGCTAGGGGTCAAGTAGCAGGGCAGGAGAGCAGGGGGCTAGGGGCTGGGGGCTGGGGGCCTGAGACTTGAAACAGGCTCCCCACACCAGATAATAGTGGACATCTGCTCAAATTAGTGCTTCCCTCTTGGCTAACATCTGGCAAGAACTACCAGCTGCCAAGGCAATGTGCCAGAGAAGAGCTAAGGGGGCTGTATGTAAAGCATCTGATCACAGGGATTCCTGTGATGCCTTCATCCAAGACAATCAGAGGCAGCAGCGAGCTGTGTGATCAGAGAAGAGGAACTGGAGATTTAAATAACCTAAAAAGGACACAGTGAAGAAACTGTCCAGGGATCAGTACAACAGTGGTACATCTGTGAACTGGAGGTCAGGTCAGCACATCTGAACACCTGTTACCTATTAGGGACTTAGGTGTTTAACACCACCACCACCACTACCACCACTACCACCACCACCACCAGCCCTGCCTTGGTGTTGGGCACAGGACTCACAGGAAACAGTCAAGAAAGCAAAGAAAGTTATGCAAGTGCAATCAAGTAACAAAGTCATATGTTTTATTTCAAGAGTGATTTTACTAGCCCAAAGTTAGATTCTGCCTTCAAAGACCATACCTGAGACCTCACCAAAACACACTGGAACAGCCCAAGCTTGCGAGAGAAGTATCTGCCTACTCTTTGAGCAAACTTAGGACAAGTTAGAAAAACAGGTCAAAGCTGGAGGACAAACGGGAGGTCAGTGCCATTGGCCATCTTAATCCAAATGTTGCCGATGAATCGAACAGCTCAGACAAAGCCAAAGATGATGGTGCTGGTTTGTTCTTATGATGGGAAAGACTGCATGACACTTGAATTTGGTAGCTGGTGCTACAGAAAAGCAGTCACTATACACTGGTTGCTGAGTTGTATAGCCCCCCTCCCCCATTCTTCATTCTGTTTTTGTAAACAAGAGGCAAATGAGAAGGAGGCAAGTTGACATTCAAGAAAGCATGTTTCAGGACATACCCTCCTGGGATTGTCCACATTCATGTAGGTAGTTCCTAATTTCTAGATATATGGTGAATCCTCATGATTTGTGATCCTAATGCAAAGGTTAGAAAGCCCAAATGAAGGCCAAAGTTGAGTGCTTGAAAGTCTGAATTTTCTACAGTATCCATCTCTGAAGTATGAATAATAAGAAAACATGAGGACTTCTATTTATGCATTTTTATCCTATCCTTTTATGTCTTTTTTATATGTTTTATAATGTATGTAATACATTGGTGCGGTATTACAGGCATAAAATTTATATATAAATATATACTTGCCTATCAGGGGGGTGGGCTCTCCTAAGTTTCGTGAGCAAAAATTTGCAGCCCTTGTTTAGGGAACTAAGTTGTCAAGACACCTTATTCTCTCATTATACTAAGAGAAGGGAAGTGTTCTATACTTACGGTCATTTTCTTCTTGAATTTCCATATTAACCATATCAATACAATTCTGAATTTCATTCCAGCTTAAGTTATCTTGTCCTTGGGATAAGGCTTCCAGTTTAAAGGTGAGTAGTGCATTTGTGTAACTGTGGAAGAGAAAATGATCGTGTTCATCAGCAACATCCATTCTTTGTTCATCTCATGCATCTTAAATTTGGCACATAGCCAAAAGTAGATGTTACGCGATTAAGAGCAGAAAGGCACACAAAATTGTCTTGTGCAGCTTTGTGAACACAAGGCGAGCTCCCTTGTATAATCGTGTTTTTTGATAGATACTTTATGAACAAATGTTGTTTAATGAAAGGGCCTTAAAACCCAACCTCATATCTAACTCAAACAAAAAGAAAAAAACAAACACTTAGTTTTCAACTTTGTGAAATCACACCCAACCCCCAACCCAGTTTCTCATTTTCCATCCCTCTGCATGCCTTGGCTCTGCTCAGGCTTCAGATAACTTTTCATGGTAAAATTTAGAAACACCATGGTTCTCAACATTTGTATCAAGGGTTCCTTTTATTATTTCTCTTGTTCCTTCCAAAATCTGAACTTCAGAGTCCTTTACCCCTGTAAGCTTAACCCAGCTGGGTTTCCTTGAGGTCTAGTGAGGAATCAAATAAAATACAAATCCAGAAACCTTGCTGAGTAACATACATCTTCAGTGTATTTTTTTTTTTTAAAGATTTTGTTTATTTATTTGACAGACAGAGATCACAAGTAGGCAGAGAGGCAGGCAGAGAGAGAGGAGGAAGCAGGCTCCCTGCTAAGCAGAGAGCCCGATGTGGGGCTCGATCCCAGGACCCTGGGATCATGACCTAAGCTGAAGGCAGAGGCTTTAACCCACTGAGCCATCCAGGCGCCCCTTCAGTGTATGTTTTCTTGAAGATGCAGTATGGGAGGTGAATGAGAATACTATCAAGTCCGTCCTCACCTCTCCGTTTCTCCTAAGGCTTCTTCCCAGCAGCTACCCAAAAACCTCCCTCTGTGTCCGCTCACTGCTATGGCATTCTTGGCCCCTCATTTCTCCCCCTTCACCCTCTTCACTATGCACAGCCCTCTGGCAAAGAGGATTTGGTCAACCACTTCAATTACTTGTTTGGGGAAGTTTTAGGGAAGAAAATTACCCATCTTGATATGGTACTAAGAAACCCATTTCTTAAGAGTCATTTTCCCCCATTTAAAAAATCACAGAACCAATGTTACAAACATAAATGAACATGAGCTGTTCTAAACCCAAGTAGAGAAACTCAATAGCTTAGTTTGCTTTTGCATTACATCAGAAATAAAGGCCAATCCTCCACATACTTCTTCACTATGCACTTGGACTTCTTTTTTTTTTTTTTTTAAGATTTTATTTATTATTTATTTGTCAGACAGAGATCACAAGCAGGCAGAGAGGCAGGCAGAGAGAGAGGAAGGGAAGCAGGTTCTCCACTGGGCAGAGAGCCCGATGCAGGGCTCGATCCCAGCACCCTGGGACCATGACCTGAGCCGAAGGCAGAGGCTTCAACCCACTGAGCCACCCAGGCGCCCCTGCACTTGGACTTCAGAGTAGCACCACTGGATTGCTAACAGCAGAGGTTAGAAAAAGTAACACCACAGGAAGTTTAAAACTGGTTTCCTGGTTGTGACCGATTTTCTCCAAATTCTGCATGCTTTATGGTAGCACGCGGGTGCCGTCCACAGGGGATAGCTTGAGAGAGAAAAAACATTCAAAATAGAAAGTGGTAGTGATGATCTTTTATCTGTGGCTGAATAACGCATCATCAAATTCAGGCCTGAAAGCGGCTAACAGTCACATTTGAGATTTTCGCCTTACCAAAATTTATAAGCCTAAGAAACACTCTGTTGCACTAGTAATACATAAACAATAATATTGAGTAACAATAACAAAATGTCAACTTGCACTCCCTAGCATCCCTTTTGGACAGAGACCATTCTGTAAGCAAGTGCAAAATCCTTATGGACATTTCACGTGCTTAACATCTAAAGGATGATCCAATGGGAATAAAATGAGAAAGCTTAAGGATGAACATGGGGAAAACCCCACCACTGCCCATCACTTCTTTAGAGATGAACAAACAGTAGCCAAAGGAAGAGATTTTAGGAGTAAAACAACAGAGCTGCAAAGTCTTTCCCATGTATTAGTCCCCAGGCATCAGCTATAGGAAACACTCTGTGGTTCACCCTTACAGAGAGGTCCAAGGCCTTCCCTCCATGTCTCCCAGAGCCCTCTTCACTGGTGGCTGTGGGCAGACCAATAACACCACATTTCTAACAGACTTCTCAAGCTTTGAGGAGATTACAATTCTAATTTAGTTGAGCAGATTTATACTAACATCAAACAAATGGGGGCAAAGCCTGTGGCAGACACGGCAGGGGTCTCGGATGAACAAGGTGAAGCCTCTACTTCAAGGAGCTTTCTGTCCAGTGGTTAAGAAGACAAAAATTCAAGCAGGTCATAAAAGCAGCTCACACGAACGGCCGTAAGAGATAGTCTTTAAGAGGAGAAATCACAGAGTTCCGAGGAAGGAGAAGTGGAAGGAAAACCCTAGTGGTAGAACACTTGCTCTGACACAGGGACCAAACCAAGCACTTAACCCTCAGTGCTGTTCCGCAGATGCAGAGTAGGTGTTTCTGCATTTTAGAGATGAAGAGGAAAGGCTGTCCAAAGTCAGACTCAGATATTTTTGGCCCCGATGCAATCTGTGTTCCTTGAACCACATCATGCTAGTTCTCTCCAAAGAGATGACATTAGCTGGGGGTGGGGAGAAACATGGAAATAATGTGATGCTACCACAGCATCCTCTGTGGTGGGGAGCTCCGGTCATGCGCCAGGAGAGGCGATAGGCACCCCATTCTCAGGGGTGAGAGGAGCACGCACAGCAGCAGACAAGCCAGGAAGTACTCAGTGTGTTCGCATCCGGCCTGATGGAAGCATGAGGTTCAAGGAGAGCTGGAGCGAAGGTCAGAACGATGTGCTCAGAGAAAGGAGTCTGTTCTTACTGCATGTGAGAACAAGGAACTATCAAATGGATAGCGTTGAAACCACAGCTACATTTTGGAACAATTAATCTGGGACAGCATATGCCTAGAGCCAATACCAGCTCTCTATCGCTTTTGTGAGAATTAGAAGAGTCTTCCTGGGGAACCACAGGTCAAGTGTAGAAGCCGTGGCAAACAGGTAGATGCTTTGTAGGACTTCATCAAGGTGGCCCTGCCCCCACCCATGGTGCAATGAAGATCTTGGACAACCGTTGGGAGAGGCCGTGATGGAACGCATTTCTTCAACTTGAAAACCTGAGAACTTGGGCTTCCAGGAACTGGGTTAAGAAGCAGACAATGTCAGTCCATCAGGTGTCAGTCCAAGAACCAAAGGGGACCCTGAAATCTCATGTTGGTACTCATCTTTCAGCTGACCCAGAAGGTGCTTAAGTCAGACTTCAAAAATGTGATTAAAATGAACAATTTTTTTCAAGTTTCCTGAATAGAATACTTGAACTCTGAGGTTGTATCTGTGGTTTTCCACTTGGAAAAAAAGTGATTCTCAAGTGGGGTGTGAGATCATTTCCTTGATGGGTTATTTGCAAATTGGGGGACAGATAGGAAGGAATTTTGGTAATCAACATTAGTGATCTGGAAGGAGGCAGTTATTTCGAGGGCAGTGGCCAGGATGTGCAATCTGGGGGACAGTCGTGACAATTACCTCACCAAGACGTCCCGTGAGAGCCCCACTGGGCTGTGAACTTCATAAGGAAGTGATGAGCTCACCAGCTCTGTCTTCCACTCAAGCACTGAGGGGCAGCAGCCAAGCCCAGTTAGGTGAGAATGAAGGAGGACATTAAAGACACAGGAGGACCAATTTGGAAGTTATCACAGAAGCAAAAATGACAAGTCCAATTGGTTGGTAGCTGGGAAACAGCAACATTGTGCAGAGATGTTACACACACCGACTGGCTGCTGATAGGGAGTAATGATCAGGCTGTTTCCTCGGCCTGGCAGAGGAAAACAAGTGGAACTTGAGGTTTCTAAGCCTGGGGAAGACAACAGTGCCATTAGAAATAGTAAAGGAAGAAATAAATACCTTGGGAATAGACTCAGGAGTTAGATTTATCAGGTGGCCACATTTAAGTTGAACAAGAAGAGTGGTTTCTCCAAGAAAACCAAGCCAGAAAATCCTCTGTCCCACTACTTTGGGGCCATTCTTTATACAGACAAGTAGTCAAGCATTTTAAAAAAATTTAAAGTCTTAAATTTTCTCGTACAATTGTGTATGGTCCAAGAGAATGATCCAATGTCTATTTAAGCAGTTTGGCTGGAATCGGTTATCTGAAAAGAGTTTTGTCAGAATCTGGGCAGATATCGCCCCCTAGCGGTTAACAAGTATCCAGGCTGCAAAATCACTCCTTTTACTTGGGCTTTTGTCTTACTGAATCTCTTAAGAGACTCCTTATTCTGGCCCCTTAATTTTCTCTCTAGAGCTGCTGTAGTGTTTCATACCATCAACTGTACTACCTAGTAGCATGGAAGATACTAAGACCGTCACCCACTGCCATGACCCACGGTGGTTTCAGGATTCCTTGGATTTAACAATCAAAACAATGGGCTTTGGGATTCAATTGCCCAGCTGCGGGTCCATAAACCCAAATTTAGTTTCCTCATCAGTAAAATAAAATAATTGGACTGGATCATTATTAAAATTTCTTCCAACTCTTCTACACTTGGTGGTCTCCAAAAAAAAAGCCCAAGGGAAGGTATGTTTTCAATAGCTCTTCTATTTTTAGCCTATCGCATCACTTTTGGTAATGACAACGTCAGTGTGTAATAGTCACAGCATGGTCATTTTTAGATTCTTTCTCCCCCTAAAAGAAATATGGTAAAAAAAGAAAAGGGGGGAGGGAGGGACTCATATTACAACGTAGTCTAGCTCTTGAGGAATTGAGTACAGATACATGGATCTCTTCAGCAAGGAGCGAATCTTCAATTTGTGAGATCTGCCAAACACACATTTTTGTATTTAAAAGAGGCTTAGAAGATGTTCCCTTACCGTTCTACATATGACTCATCCAGATTGTTGAGGCCTATTGTTGGGCTTCTGAGTTGATTCTGTGCAGACACAAGATCACTGTTTCCCAAGGCCTGGTTTAGTAAAGCAACAGCAGACAGCATTTCCACTGCAATCAGGAGCTCCTCGTGGGCCAAGTAGTTCTGTTGGAAAATACATGCAATCCAAGTTTCCCCAATCACACACCTCATGTATGTGATGGGGTTTTAGGATATGTATTTCAAAGAACAAAGAAATGTTGAAGATCTTGAGAACCCAGGAGAGAGAAGGTTCAATGGCCACCTGTTTTTTATTGGCTTTAAAGAAGAGGTGAGTGGGGTCTGGGTTTTTTCTTAGCTGGTCATTTTAGGAGAGAATTAATGACAAGCAATGGTTCTGATTCCTCAAACATCTGCATTCCCCTAGCTGATTTCCACCATTGGTTATATTAGCTGCATACAGGCTCAGACTTACCAAATAATTAAATGAAGGATTAGACAATGCTGTCACTGTCTGAGAGTGTGAGGTTAAGATTTTTCAGTAGTGATTTTCAGTTTAAATTAAAGATAAGGAAAAGGGGAGAATTTTACCTCTAAGTTATAACCCCAGAAAAGTAAACCAAAATCATTAAGCTAAGAATATCAATTCAAGTCCCCTCCAAAATTTACTGAGTCACTTTTTAATAATTTTGTAAAAAAAAAAATTTTTTTTTTTTTTTTTAAATGAGCGAGCAGGGCATGGACAGAGGGAGACTATCTCTAAGCAGATTCTATGACCACCATGGCGCCTGATGTGGGGCTTGATCTCACAGTCCATGAGATCATGACCTGAGTAGAAATCATAAGTCAGATGCCCAACTGACTGAGCCACCCAGACGTACCAATAATTGGATGGAAGTCTTAAAACATACTATGAAGTCTGGATATTTGAAGAAATGTGAAGTCAGTAAAGCATGTATGTTTTATAATTTTGGATTTGGCTTAAAAAAACACACTCATGGTAGTTACACTTGTGATGAGCATAGCATATAGCATAACCTTGCCAAGTGGCTATCTTGTATACCTGACAGTAAGGTAACATTGTATAGTCAAATATAATTTTAAAAACCACAATATAAAACTTCTGAACACCCTCCCCCTTCAATGTTCTCTTCCATTTAACCATTTTATACTCACTCGGCCCAACTTCAAAAAGGTTATTTCTTCCATTATATTGAAGGAACATATATTTCTTCCATATATTGAAGGAACAGCAGAAAATGAATAGAAAAAAATGCTGATAACTGTGTTTACGTTTAGGATATTTTCTGTATTTAATATGTACAATGTAATATTTATATTAAAATGCATTATAG
Source organism: Mustela erminea (assembly GCF_009829155.1). NCBI lineage: Eukaryota > Metazoa > Chordata > Mammalia > Carnivora > Mustelidae > Mustela > Mustela erminea. The sequence continues at coordinate 62,673,711 of NC_045616.1, forward strand.
CTTTCTGGATCTCCGTAGGTAACCCACAGCAATGGATTTTAGAGTAACAAGGCATACTTTTACCTTCCAGAACAAATGGGAAGAAAGGGTTATTACAGGGAGCATGTAAGCAAATTTGATCCAAATTTCTTATACTATAACTACAAGTTAAAGACATAAGGGAGGTATAAAATTACAAGTGAAAAAGCACGGTAGAATCATTTGAGATCCACCTCTTCTACTCCTTCTAGTAATTGTCCACAAAAATCTAACATGGTATACAGCAGCAAGGCAAGGAAAACAAGGAAAAACAAAGGGCTGGAGCATCACAGGCTGATCATTGACCAGTTAGGGATGAATGACTGGGCTAGGGTATGAGCAGCCTTGGGGGTCAAAGCTGGTGGTGCCGAAGAAAAACTACTAATGAAAGAACTTCAGTGCAATTTCAGAACATGACCTATTTTTCTTTTCTTACAAAACAGTACCTTTCTATTTAGAAAACAAGAGCTTAAGTGCAATTTCAGAACATGCCCTATTTTTCTTTTCTTACAAAATAGTATCTTGCTCTTTAGAAAATAAGAAGTCTTGGTAAGCAAGAATAAGAAAACAAATCCTCTCACCCAAGCCGTTTAGTGTATATCTGTTTATTTTTAATTCATACAAACATTTACAGAGGTTCCTTTAAACAGAAATTTCATATTATAAAAAACTCTTCTAGATAATGATGTTTTAATCTCATTCTTTCCACTGGATATTAGTGTATGCAATCTATTGTTAAACATGTGGTTTGTGTCCATGGAGGAGACACCTGCTGCCTCGAATTTATGCCTATGCTCTGTTAGATCTCTCAATGCTACCCATCAGACTTCCCAAAACAACAGTATATTAATTTACATTTCCCTCTGTCTGAGTTTGAATATCTGTTTGTGTGTGTCTGTCATTGTATATGCTGATCTTTGTGACTTGGCTACTCATGCTTTTGGCCTCCCTTCCTCCCTTTTTTTCATAGAACATTTCTGCTTTAATTTATTTTTTAAATTTAAACTTATTTTTTATTTTATTTTAAAAATATATTATTTATTTATTTGACAGAGAGAGAGAGAGAGAGACAGCTAGAGAGGGAACAAAAGCAGAGGGAGTGGGAGAGGGAGAAGCAGGATTCCTGCAGAGCAGGAAGCCCGATGCGGAGCTTGATCCCAGGACCCTAGGATCATGATCCAAGCCGAAGGCAGACACTTAATGACTGAGCCATCCAGGCCCCCCCCATTTCTGATTTTTAAGATCCAACGTTCTTCTACATTTCCCTAGAACTTCAATTTTTCTAAGTCACTTTTTTACATTTAGCTTTTTACGTTGGGAATTTATTCTGATATGTGTAGCGAGGTCACGTTTTCTTTTTCAAACAGCTAAATACTTGTAAGGATTTCATTCTTCTCTCCATCTTTTTGAAATACTAGCATTCTCATACATTCAATTCTTGGATCTGTTTCCAGTACTTTTTATTCTGCTCCATTGTTTGGGTTAATCCTGTACTAGTACACATGGTTTTAATTACTGTAACCTTATATATTACTGTTTAATACCATTCTCATATTAACCAGCACTCAGTTTACAAAAATTAAAGCCATGGTGCGAATGTTCTTCATTTCTAGAAATGCAGACTCAGAGCTAAGTATTCTATTTCAAAACCATGATAATATTTTTTAAAAATTTCAGCACAGTTAACGAATTTGTCCAAAGTGCTTCAAAAATCAGAGCATAAGAACAACTTGTTTTCAGTGTGTTTGTGTCGAATGCTACCTGCATTTCCTCACCATGCAGACTCTTCATGGAGATGAAAAGTGGGAGTCAACGAGGAAGGCAGTCCTGGACCCAGCACAGAGAGACCAGGGGAATAGGGACTGGTACAAGTTAAAGACTCTGTGCCCCATTCACCTTCCCTAAACATCCTTCCTCATAGCTTCGACCCAGAATTAACATCTCTGTGACTGGAGTCTCCCCAGACTTACCATGGCATTCTGTTTCTGGAGGTTGAAAAGCTCATTCTGATACATCACAGCAGCAAAGGGATAAACAGCAGGCAGCTGGGCCTCCGGTCTCTTCAGTGCAAGCAGCGTGTTCCCGGGGTCGCCTTCCCGAATGACGGCATTGATGTAGTCCATGGCAGCCAGCCCTGAGTGGAGGTTGGGAGTGTCACATTTCGTCAGAATGTCCGCTTTTTGCCCTGCTATTTGCCCCAAGCATCCCATCTTTCCAAGGACTAGAATCTAAGCAGTCCCCTTCCATGAACTCTGAAAAGCTGTTGCTGGAGGACAGGTGAAAGCTTGAAGGTGGTAACACAGTAACTGGAGGGCCATCCAGTCTTTGGAGAAAGTCCCTGAAAGGGGCTCAGCATTGACAGAGCTGGAGTCATGAGATCCCTCCTGTCTCGAGTGACTTCCCTGCAAAACCCTGTGCTCTGGGATCAGCTCTGGTCTCATGTCATCCACTGTTCTATTCCCTGAGGATTTCACATCTTGGGGAACCCCACAGTATTTAGAGCTGGGCCATATAGATCCCATAGGCATTGTTCTTGAATACTCCTTGTGTATCAGTACTGCCTTTGCAAGGAGACTGAAGCTCTGTGAACACCCAAAGCCAGTCTTGCCCTACTGCTGTGTCCTCCCTCTGAAGCAGCACCACTGAAACCCACAGTAAGCACTGGGAGACAGTGCCGCATGATACTGAGGGGAATTCTCATTGTTTTAAATTAATATATAATGTATTATTAGCCACAGGGGTACAGGTCTGTGAATCATCAGGCTTATACATTTCACAGCACTCACCATAGCACATACCCTCCCCAATGTCCATAACCCCACCACCCTATCCATACCCCCCGTTTTGTTTTGTGAGATTAAGAGTCTCTTATGGTTTGTCTCCCTCGCGATCCCATCTTGTTCATTTTCTTTTTAAGATTTTATTTATTTGAGAGAAAGAGAGCAAGTATGAGTGAAGGGTGCAGAGAGAGGGAGCAGCCGGCTCCCCGCCGAGCAGAGAGCCTAACGCAGGGCTCCATCCCAGGACCCTGAGATCATGACCTGAACCGAAGCAGACACCTAACTGAGCGAGCCATTCAGGTGCCCTGGACAGTATTTTTCTCAGAAACTTTTCCCTCACCTCTTGTGCTCTCTGAAGTGTGATTTTTAAGAAAAAAATCATTTCACATGTGTTTTTTAAAAAACTATTATAACCAAACTTCCTATGATTAAATAAGTCTGTGCCAGTATCTCTTCACCTTAAAAAAACAAAACAGAACAAAAACCTGATCACAGAAATGTGTTGGTTTAGATCATAAGCTCTGTGAGATCTCTACCAGTTGCAATGTTCAGATTATGAAGACCTGAATTAATTAATTAATTGGGGGGGAGGGCAGCAAAGCAAGGTTTATTGGCCAAGAGTAAGGTTTATTGAATGATAGAGTATAAAGCTCTTAAAGAAGGAGGGGACCCCCGAGGGTTGCCCAAGAGTTAAATTTTAATAACTAAACTAAGGATGCCTGAAACAGTAAATTCCTTATCGTTTTCAGAAAACAGGATGAGAATTGCTAATCAACTGGGAGAATGAGCGATCGACTCTGCCACCAGGCAACAGCAAACTGGACAGAAACAGCAGCATTTTGCCCCATAAAGGTTTCAGGGGCACCTGGGTGGCTCAGTCAGTTAAGCATCCAATTCTTGATTTCGGTTCACAGCATATCAGGGTGGTGGGATCAAGCCCTGTGTCAGGCTCTGCATCTGGGTGGGGAGTCTATTTGGGATTCTCTCTTCCTTTCCCTTTGCTCCTATCCTAGAACTCATGCACTCTCTCTAAATAGATAATATCTTTAAAAAAAAAAACAAAACCCCAAAAAACAACATTTCAGGATAGTAGAAATAACACAGACCCATAGATTTCTAGAGCTTTTCAAGGGTTAGTCTGTCTCCTTGACACATGACTAGATTGCAGCTAAGATTACTCTAAGCCTTTTAACAGATGACAATTTATCTTCTGTAACTCATTCCCAAGGAGCTACCCTCCATAACCTTTCTCCTGAGACATATCATTCAATAGCAGGAAATACAGCTAAAGCAATCTTCTTAGTTATACCCATCAAAAACTTAAACGTATTCTAAAGGACTCTAAGAACACAAACCTATTTTTCTGTTCTAAGAATTGATATGTCCAACCAAAAAATTCCAGAAAGGAAGGTCAGTGGACATTTATGGCCTCTGCTGTTCTCAGAAAGTCACCTCACCCAGCTGAGGCCTCTCAGCTGTATCTGTCATTAATTTGGATGGGATCCTGCTTCTCCTCTGAAAACCCCATTCTGTGAGTTTGCACCACTGGGTGGTAAAAGAGTACCAGGAAATCATACCCTTAAGACACTCTCTATGAACCACTTCTACTTAAAAAAAAAAAAAAATAATAATAATAAAGTGAGCTCTCCTGCTCTTTTATACTCTGCATTTAACCAAACGTCCAGCCCTGGTCTTTACAGAGTATGTCTTGTAATGAATGGGACGCATAGGCCAAATCCCAAGTTAAATGACTGTAGGTCAAACAAAGCTGAAACTTACGCCAACAGATCCGGTGACATTACAGTCAAAACTGTCCTTTATGTCACTTCTCTGGCAATTACGAACATAGACACCTTAACGTTTTAGTATAATAACCTACAGGGTTGACAAAAACTTGTCATATAGCTATACTTGTATATTTTAAAGCATAGAGTTGTCTTATTGTCATGTCACTGGTTAAAATATACTTTATTGTTTTTTCAAGACTCTTCTTAGTTCTACTTAACTATAAATTTTCAGATGGAAAGAGATAAAAAACTTCAGAATCATCATGTTCTACAAACTTAAAGCCATCAAACACGGCAATGTCCTGCATAATTTAATCTGGTTATGCATTAGTGCAAATCATCTCATGCCTTTTATTTAAAAATGCATAAGCAACATGGCATTAAATCGGTGGTCAGGAAATTATGTCAGTAAGTATTAAAACATGTAGACAAGGCATTTTATTTAAAATGAAGAAGGAACCTATCTTAGTGGTCATAAACTTTTCAAAAATAAAGGATGGCAAAAGGTTATGGAATCATTTCTTCACTGAGTGTATGGACCTCAGCTGTCTCGCTGGCAATATTAATTTCTTCCTGTGATTCATTTCTGTCAAACCTAAGGAAATTCTCAGCTTTCAAACAGAGCAGAAACTTAAAATTGTCTTTCATGTATCATCACTAATACATTCAAAATTAAATAAGAATAAAAGAAGAGGAACACGGATTCGACAATGTTAAGGTGTTCGCTTAAAAAAAGTTACCGGGGCGCTCTCAGCAGTTTTGTGTGTGAGGGAAGTTCTCAAACCTACTCAGTGGTTAACTTCTAGATGTTTATATCAAGTTTCTCTGGGCCTCCTTGATTACTGTTTGGACCCTCTGGGTCCAACTTGGGAGCAAACTTCAGGGTAAAACCTATAGTTTCTTTGAAGGTGTTAAGAACATTCAAAAATCATCTAGGAGCCTGAATCAAAGACATAGCTTAGGAGTGTTATAGTTAGTGGATATTCCCAAGTTTAAATTTGGCTGATGGTTCACATGTTTCATTAAGTGGGCTAAATGGTGTTTCACATATTCATTTTTTTGGGCATGTAAGAGCTCTTCAGGTTGCCCTGGGGAAAATAAATGTCAGGTAGAATTCCTTACTGCTTCAAGTAAAACCACATTTTATAAGAGAGGGGAGAGGAGACTAATAATCTCTCTGAACTTGCATATGCTCATTTTAATTACCTGAGTTTTCTGTTCTTTATAATCACACAACTGAAATGGGTACAAAGAGGAACTGAACCGTGAGGCTCCACAGAGGTTCAGGGACATGGGAATCAAACCTACCACCGTGCCATTTCATTGGCCTATCCAGGCTCGTTCACTTGCCAAAAAACTATACAAGCCGTAAGGAAATAATTCTTACAAACTGCAGACTAATGACTGGGAAGTGGTAAAGAGCAGAGGTGTCAACAATACATTTCCAATTCCAAATGCTGTCACATAATCATGGGCAAGAAACGACAGGCCCTAAGTCATAATCTTTTACTGAAGAGCTTCCATATTAGCCCAGTGAGGGATAGGTTCAAAAGAGGACATACACTGCACCTATGATAAACGAGCTTCACGATACTTTGAGATGTTTTGCATGCGGAGAGGGGGCAAGATCACCCAAAATTCCCATGGGGAACTGCCGGACAACGTGGCATAATTAAGCACAACACTGACATTGAGAGGAATTTTCATCACATAAGGCAGTTTTACAAGGATACCAGTGGAGAGTTTTGGTGAGATTCTGACAAGGAGAATTTGTGTCTTCTGGCGTATCCACTTCCCTTGTCCAAGCCATTACTTACTGTTGACTTTATTGATGTTGCCTTGGATTTCTGCTTGGGTCAGCAGTTCTTCGTAGGCATCTCTTTCTTCTTCTGAAATACAGTTATTCTACAAAACAAAGTCTTCACTGATTCCTGAGGCTAAATTAAATATTTCCAAAGCTCAGTATTCAAAAGCAAAAGGCAAAGAGTGAGAAAATCCGTTTACTTATATTCATTTTAATTCAATATAGGCATCGAAAATTGCTTGCTCTGTGCAGGGCACTAGGGTTAGGTACGCCTGGCAAAGATTACACAGGTGAACAGCAGCCCCACTGACTGTCTGCGAGGGCCTAACTGTCTAATGTGGCAAACATCATGTTGGACCCCTTGACCGTATCACCATTTATTGTAGATCCAAGTCAGTGGAATGTTGGCAATTTCATTTGATCCAGTCTAATAAAATTGACACCATAAATAACAAATATACACAGAACAGATTACATTTTAGAGGAGAAGTACATAGTCAGTTGGAAATAACACTTGAATAAGAGAAAACAGTTGAGGAGGGCTTGGAGGAAAGGAGCAGTTAGTTACGAAGGCAGAATTGAGAGCAGGGTGTGGACGACAGGATTGGCTGCAAAGGTGAGATGGCTTGGCACATTGGGCTACAGCAGAGAGTTTGTGTCCAGGGTTAGCCAGAGATATAGGGTGTTGGGCAGGCATTTCAGAGGCATTTTTTTTTTTTAAGATTTTATTTATTTATTTGACACAGAGAGAGATCACAAGTAGGCAGAGAGGCAGGCAGAGAGAGAAAGGAGGAAGCAGGCTCCCTGCTGAGCAGAGAGCCCGATGTGGGGCGTGATCCCAGGACCCTGGGATCATGACCTGAGCTGAAGGCAGAGGCTTTAATCCACTGAGCCACCCAGGTGCCCCTCAGAGGCATTTTAAGGTCAAGTGAAGGACCTGTACTTAACTCCATAGGTAGGCAGTAGGGAATCCAAGGAGCTTTCTGGGGCCTGACATCCAATCTGGAGTTAAAGATTAATTTGGCAACCTCTAAGTCTGTGAGGGTTTGGCTTGCAGAATGGGAGGAGGTGGGGTCACAAGTGCATGGGGTCACATGTGAGGCTGGGTCCAGAGTGGTAAGACTAGAAGGTGTGGAACAGAGAAGTAAGCCTGGCAAGACGAGGCAACAGAATGCAGTGATACAGAGGGTTGGAGGTGGTGGTGTTCTGAAACATCATGGGAGTCATTCCAGAGGCAAGTCAGGGAAGGGCACATGTGTGAGAAGGGCAGGGTAGAGGTAAGCACTCTTCCTAGATGGTGAGGGGCAAGGCCCATGGCACAGAGATGAAGTCACCTGGAGGACCCCTCGAGGGGCCTCATAGCAAACTGACAGCCGCTTTCCTCAGTATATGGATGAGCCTGTCTGAGGAAGAACAGAGACAGAAGTGACTCAAGGCCAGACCTTAAAAGAATCCCCGCAGGCAGAGGCAGGAGACTCTGAGAAGAGACACTGAGAGAAGCAGAGCAGAGCTGTGGCACCAAAGACCATGGGAGGCCGGCAGGCAGGGTGGGCAAGCCTGCCACATGTGGGCAGAAGCCACCAGCTCAGACAAGGCAGCAAGATTGAGTGGAAAGTTCTGGTGACAGAGCTGAGGCTGACGGGGCAAGATGTGAAGGAGCAGAAAGATGGCCAGGAACTGGAAGCTGGGCACACCAAGAAAGTCTTCAGTCACGATAGCCGGGAAGGCAGGGTCAGGCTTCTTGCAGAGGAGGGAAGGCCAAATAGGACAGCGAATTCAAAAACATCAGCTCCCACTTCAGCATACCAAGTCATGAAGCTCTACTAACAAATCTACAGGTAACTTGGCTAATACAAGGTCTGCAGGTGAGGCTGAACAAGGGAAGATGGTGAGCTGCTACTTCCACACTTCCTGGTAAAGTCATACTTATGACATGACCTTCAACCCTTGTAACCTGTAAGAATCAGCACGAAAGGAAACCTCTTTTCTTTACGTAGTGCATGGTCTGTTTTTATCCTTACACTGCACCCAAGCCAACTGCCTATGGCTATAGAGACCACTGCCAGGTGATTTAAAATGATCACTGGTAACATCAAGGCTTTTTCAAACCTACCACTCAGAGCCATATTACTGAGAATCTTATTAAATACCTTCAGTCTTGCATTTTCCTCTTTTCTTTTCTTGGCTTCCCAGAGTTCCTTCTGGTATTCCTGTGCAAGGCTGTCATCTACTAAAGTTAAAACTGCATTTGGGTTTCTTAGTGTTTTAATGGTTTGTTCGGCTATTCCTTTTTCAATAGCTTCATTAATGGCTATAACTGCAGCGTGCACTGGAAAGAAAAAATAAAATGATTTTCATGAGCCAGAGACAACAAGGACAGTTGCACAGACACTGCATGAGCGTCAGCAGTTTTACTTCCTTCTCTGGCTTTGAGTTAAAAGGGCCAAAATGACAGCCCAGACACTTCACAGAGCACCTCTCTGACAATGTCTCCACCCCTGCCCATCCTGCCTAGGTCCTGTCTCAGCATCCGCCATGTAATCCCTATGAATTTATGAATGGCTAAAATGAACTAAGCGCTGTCAACCCTCAAGGGATGAAGGGGGCAGTGTGGACATTGTTAAAGTACCAGTTTGTTTCCAAATGATACTGGGAATTAACTGGCAACACTAGAGGACAACATAGCAATGTTCTCTACCACTTAAATCTGATGATGCAGAAAGCAAAGAAGCATTTGGAATAAAGGTATTTCTGAAAACTCTAAGTCACATCGCACAAGAAGATGTTTGAAGCCTAAATCAATTACATGGTTATATTCTCATAGGCTCAACTTAACAGTCTCCAATACCTACAATAAAAACTTCAAAAGGGGGCTGAAAGCATCTTCTAAATATTCTCTTTCTTGTAACCAAAATCAATAATGAAGTACAAGTAAGACTCATGTCAGTAGTAAGTTCTGATTTTAAATAGACTCACAAGCAGCTTCATCCACTGACAGTTCATTAGCCAGAATCCCGCCTATTTTGCTGAAAGATGGCATCTGAATTCCGTATTTCTCCAGTTCCTTTCTCATATTACTAATTTCCTCCTCTGAAAAAGAACAACAGACAATATCAAAGAAAGACACAGAGATGGAAACAGGAATGAATATAATAAGAAATGTCTTCATCCCACGGTCTCTCTCCCAGAAATTCGAGACTTATTTAAAGAATATTAAAAATTCCATACCATTATTTATCAAAAAAAAAAAAAAAAGGAAAAAAGTGTCTTCATCAAGAAGTTGGGGCATTTCTGAGCAAGAACCTTAGGAACGTCAGCCTATTTCTCATTCCACACGTGTTGAAAATGGTCAAATACAAACAAGACAGTAACGTTTTCTCTTCTGATCAATATAGAGGGAAAAGGGGAATGGATGCTGTCAGAAGGAAAAGTATGGATACATTTTCTTAGTAAATGACAGTGTAAGAATCATGAGGAGTCATACCTGTAAAGTCTACTTTGCCCAACAAATCCTGGATCTGGGGCGCTATCCCTAGTTTGAACAGGTATAAACTGAAAGACAGAACATAAAATTATCAGTTCAGAAGTTTTATCACCATAAATCTTAGCATTAAAAATTACTGAAGTCCTAAGGGCTTTTTTAGTTGAGAAAGACCTAAGTGATTATCCCATCTAGTCCATTCATTTTTTAGGTGGAGAAACTGAGTCATGAGGTAACAGTCCCTGGTGGACAGGGACTACAATGATAGGCTAAGTCCTAAAGACCAATTTTCTTCAGTACATGGCATCTCTATAGGGTCAACTAACTCTCTACCATCCATTTGTAGGGAGAATAAGAAATACAATTAATACAAAATAGCTAGTAGTAAATCCAATGAACATTTCCTTGGGTACTCCTTCTATGAGTCTTATTTTGTTGAAAGTACAGCTCAAATTATATTTTCCTTTTCAATACTCCTTTAAGTACCACACACCCCTTGAGGACTATTTGTTTTATGTTTTCTGAAACAAAGAGTGGCAAGTCTATCAGCAGAGGTGGTGATAAACCATGATGTGGGCATACTACTAAGTGGAAGATGGAAAATAGATTGTGTGTGTGTGTATGTGTGTGTGTGTGTGTGTGTGTGTGTGTATTTAAAGCCCCTTAGGAATTAATGATGGCACACACTAACCTATCCAAAACTTGACAAAAAGAGCAGAGGGCTGGCATCTAAATTTTACCAAATGTGCAAATATATGCTTATATGGCTTTTCCCATTTAATCACCAAACCACGGTTTCTTTCCATAACAATTCTAACCTCCTCAGTCCCAAAGAGTAATTCTATAGACCAACTAAAACAAACAAACAAACAAACAAAACCAAAAAACCTGTGTTTATTTATCAGTTTTGATAGGTTTGTAATTTATGAGATTTTAATTAGAAGTTAGAAATTATAAATAACTTCTATGAGAAAATGAACGGAGAATGATTTCATTGGCTTGATATATTTCAAGATCAACACACACCTGAGATTATAAAATGCATAAAATTTCATTATAGGAGTTCAAGGTCGAGGCTTTTTAAATGGTATTAAACTCTTAAAATGTATGATTATTCAACTAAAGGAGCCTGCATTTAAAATGACCTTCATTGATCATTTCTGTAAAACACAATCATTTAGAAAAGTAACACATGGTCAAAGTTAAAAAATAGTCATTCATGGGTAAAATAAAAATTACACAGAAGAATATCAGAATTAAACACTAAGTATTTTGATATAAACCCTTTCAATGTCTTTTTTTTTAATTTTTAAAAAGATTTTATTTATGTGACAGGGATCACAAGTAGGCAGAGAGGCAGGCAGAGAGAGAGGGGGAAGCAGGCTCCCTGCTGAGCAGAGACCCCCCCCAATGTGGGGCTCAATCCCAGGACCCCAAGATCATGACCTGAGCCGAAGGCAGAGGCTTTAACGCACTGAGCCACCCAGGCGCCCCTCGATGTCTTTTTTTTCTGGAAAAACTTATTCCATAAACTCACACAGTATTCATAATATGAACATAGTGTATTTTTCCTAACCCATTGCGTTTAGGTGGTCACTAATTATTCATCATCGCAAATAATGCTTCAGTGAACCTACCTACATACAGAAACATCTTTGGCATACATCTTATTTGTTACAATGAATCCCTAAAAACAACACTGCAGGGTTGAAAAGACACACACACAATTAAAGCTTCCAATATACAGAGTCAAACAGTGTTCTAAAAAAGAGATCACACTCATTTTTTGTGAGTCAAAGATTAACAAAATCCCCTTCCCTCTGTGAAACAATATGACTTTTAACTTTCTAGCTCTGTTCCTCTAGAAACCTGATAAAGGTACACTGATAATTGGTGAGCAATGTTGCTGGGGAGAAAAATAAACCCCCATCGATAAATGGTTTGAAGGAACTATAAATACCTAACAGGCATCACAGGCTTAGGTGTTCCCAAGTTTGGTGCCTCTTCTAACACCCACACTCCTTGCAGGAAACTGGGAAGCCCACTGGGAAGGTGTTACAATAGACAGGGGCTCCTGGGGCCTGAGGCCCTAGAGCAGGGAGGCTCCCGTACCCCCCTATGGGATATCACTTCTTAGCACCTTAGATGTCACCTGGGATACCAAAGGAAATGGCTTCCAGATGGCTGTCTGGGCAACTACAAGGAGCGTCATGAAGTCTCCCACTGAAGAGTAAGCACTTGATGCCATCCTGCCATCTGACCAGGTTTCTAATTCTCGATCCTTCTGAGCTACTAAGACCAGACGTGGTTTACTGCAGTCAGGAGACACTGAATGCTTAGCTGAACCTAAGAACAGGCTGAAGGGTGTGACCTTATTCTATCACCAATACATGACAACGCCATTTTCTTCGTCCCTCTGCACCAAAGAATACTATCAGGGAAAATCTTGCAAATCTGATAGCCAAAACCATTATTTAAGTCTAAATCCCCTTTTGTTAGTTGTGAGGATAAACACTTTCTCAAACACAGATTGTTCCATGTCCCTTTCTTCCACGAAATGCCTATTAATGAATTTTTGAATTTTAAATATTTTTTGGAGGGGGCGCGTTTACCTTTCGTTGGTTTCTCCCCTTTTCCCTCAAAATCACAACCAAAGAACAAAGAATAAATGACATTTTAAACATATGGTAATTGTAATTTTAGTACTCAATTCCAATATGATTTTCATATCTTACCCACAGGTGGAAAACATATTAGACTCTGAACATTCTTCAATATAAAATAGGCATTATGTATTCATAATTTAAAGCAAGAAAGACCGGATACATTCCTTAGTTTAAATTCTAGGTCTTTAGAGATAATCAGGGACATAAAACTATTTACACGGCCTCTGAAGACTTTATTACCAAAGGTTCATGCCAGACAAGTCATTAGGATTAAAACTAGTAGGCTGACATTTTCAAAATTATAATATTTTATGAACCACTTCTCATTATGACATGGAAAAAATATTCCTATTAAGAGGGAGCCCACGTCATGCGGAACAAACGAAACCGCAACCTCTTCAACTGTTCCTTTGTACTAACAGAGACTCCAAAATTAAACAGAATTAAATGGATAGGTATGGCAAAGGTGCAAAAGAATTCTAGGAAAATAAAAGCCACCGATTAAGAAATGACAAAAAAATCATTCTCTTTTCAATTTCTACAAAGAAAATATACACATCATTTAATGGAAGAAACTTTGAAAATGTGACAGTAAAATTTAAGTAGGAGGTATTCATAAAATGTCTTCTAACAACCAATTTTCTATCTGTAGTTAAGTGTTTAATGCTATGGGTGTTTGTTTTTTAAAAATTTATTTATTTATTTATTTGAGAGAGACAGTGAGCAGAGCAGGATTGGGGTGGGGGAGGAAAGGCAGAGGGAGAGGGAGAAGCAGACTCCCTGCTGAGCAGGAAGCTGGATGGAAGGTGGACATGGGGCTCATCCCAGGACCCTGAGATCATGACCTGAGCCAAAGGCAAACACTTAACTGACTGAGTCACCTAGGTGCCCCATTTTTCAAAAGATCTTAAGTAATCTCCTCACCTATTGTGGGGCTCGAACTCACAACCCTGAGATCAAGAGTGGCACAATCCACTGACAGAGCCAGCCAGGTGCCCCCTCCAATTTTCCTCTTTCTTAATTTTATCTTTGTTTTTGTTGTAAACTGAAGTGTTGAATAAGTACTTGTTAAGTAGATCATTGAATAAACTACCGATATCACCTATCTTAATATTTTCCTTTATTCCTTGGCTGTCACTTCTTCTTGTTGAATCTAAGGCCACTTTCAGAGGGTTGATTTCCCTCAAATGCCTGGCATTTCCTGATCTGGGGCTCAGCCTGGGGCTTGGGACTTGTTTTTTGTCATTGTTGACCACAGGTTCCCATGAGAGGAGCCAGTCTTAGAGAGACCATAGGGGAACGTGGGGCTGACACCAAAAGGGTGCCCCATATCTTGCCTTCTCACATCAGGGCTTCCAGGTTCATGCTGGCTTTGGGATCTCTTTATTTCTGGCTTGCTTGTAGCAAGCCCCAAGGCAGCTCCTTGCTCTGCTGCAAACTGTGAATTCTGGGCTGTGGTCTTCTGACTTGTTTCTCAGTCAATCCCATCTCATCTATGTGGTCAGTGGGATGGCATCCTTGCTTACTGCAAATGATTTTATTTTAAAAATTACTACTTCAGTAATTTCATGTTAACTGTTTTCACATTATTTCCTCTATTTATCCATTCATTTAATTACTATGCATGGAATATCTACTACATAAAAAAATATTTTTCTCTGCCATGCTGTTCCTAAAATAAAAGTCTTCAGGTTTCCACATAATACAAGTTTGTTGGCACTAGGAACTATATTATACTAAAGTGCTAATTTTCCCCTGTGGTACTGAAGAAATTAGGTGACTATTTCTAATTATCCTTTTTACTTCTCCATTGTACTCTGTAATACTAATATAAATCCTACAATGAAGCCAACATTCTGCTTTAACTAAAAGTTACCACAAGGTGGTGCTGAGAAGTTACCTTTTGGATCAAACAATCTTGGCTTTTAAAGTGATTTTAAATAAGAGATTTTCTGGAATTGGTATGGATCAGTTAGAAATCTCATCTGTGTATACATACTTCCACCCAAAATGTTTAATTGTGAATGTATATTTTTAATCTGGCTTCAGTTTTCAACATTTATTGCTTCCATTGTTGAAGCTTAAATTATTAGCTGTTTTTAAAAATGCCACTTCTCACTGTGTGGGAGTTTTATAACAAATTTTTACGTGAGAGGCACTTCCAAGCAGATTACTCAAAAGGGCAGTTTCCTATGCACATATCCACTATTCCCAGGAGAGAAAGAATCAGCTATAGCAGCCACTCCTTCATAAGCATTTAAATTCAAATGAGGCCATTCACTACCTGATGTCACAGCAAATCCAGAGTCTTGATCTTAAAAAAATAAAAAGCCTGTTCAATATAAAAGATACCAATTCTTGGAGCTCTTCAACACAACTTTTTAAGCACCTTACGTGCCTAAGAGCCGATACAAAGGGCTAAGAGGATTCCCAAGGAAGCCAAGGAAATTAATGAAATCATCGCTTAGCTTCCCCCAAAGAAGAAAGCTCTTGGTGGGAAATAGGGAGGCTCTTATCGCACCAAAGGGACAGCACACTCGTACTGCTTAAAGGCCAGTTACAGAGAGGTTGCCCTGAGGTAGCTAAAGCCTCTCCAGCCCATGTGCTCCCATTTGTACAAATAATATCAGTTCAAGCACTGGAAGAAGTAATAATAATAAAAAATACTATAGGGGCTTTTCCCACTACTTTCAATATATACATTAAAAGGTGCTACAGTAATGGAATGCAAACTCACAAGGCTGGAGCTTAATTTATTTCAGCTTCTCTGGATCAAATCCTAGGCAGTTCACTTTATGGTGCAGCATGTGAGATGAATGCGTATAAATCAAAGCCTTGGGGCTAACCAGAAAGACCATGGGACCCGTATCCCGAGACCCAGTTCCTGGCTGCAAGGCTGGCCCCATCTAGTTGTGTAACTCTGCACAAGTCATAATCCACTGCTTTCAGTCCTCTCATGTCTGAAATGAAGACCTAGACAAAAGCAACTTCTCAAGGTCTTTCCAGTTCTGAGGTTCCGTGATTTCTCATTTTAAAAGTTCCTAAAAATTAACCACTGAGAGGCCTGTGCCTCTCAGGTTCAAGTTGGACGCTGTCTTTAGAGTTTTCTTAGTAGGATGGAAACAACGTGACTCCCTTCTGGGGCTAATGACGAAGCCAGTCACAGCCCAGGACCTGGTGTCACACGGCCAGGTTTTGAATCCCAACTCTGCCATATACTAGTTGCGTGACCTCAGTTTCTTTCATTATACAATGGGATTATTAACAGTATGTATGACGTAAGTACACCGTGAGGATTAAATGAGATGCCATTTGTAAAATGAACTCTGAACAGTGCCTGGCATATACTTGTTTGTTTTTATTACTATGATCCTTGTTAAAGAAGTGTGTCCTTTATTAATAACCAATAATAATTAACAACTTATTAAGAACTTACCACAGCAGTTTCCCCATTTTCCGCACTAAGAACCTTTAACTATTTTCCCTGACCCCATGTTTCAAGTGGTTTTATCTAGAGAACCAAATTATTTCTCCATCTTAATCACATATGCCCCTGCCAGTATCATGTCAAAATCTAGTGTTTTTCACCTAAGAGTCAATCAAAAATAAAAAGAATCCTGAGGCACCCTTTCCACAGGGCAATTAGTTCAGTTAACCCAGCTAAAAATTTAAAAATATGAACTCCAGAGACTTAATTTGGCATCAGTGATGTGTATGTGCTGTGTTAGGTGACAAGGCACAGTTCACGATCTCAGAGAGCTTAGAATTTAGTAGGACAAAAAGATGGAGTCCCGATACTATTTTGGGATAGGAGGAGGAGGAGAGAATATGGTCTAGAGTGTGGGGAGAATTGTGAACAAGGAGTGATTTGAAAGCTACATAAGGTGTCATTGTCCTTCTCATCTTAATCCCAAATATTGCCATCTCCACATATCCCTCCTGAGAACATGAAAGGAGAACCTGCCCTTTGGGTTAAGAAACTATTTCTAGGAAGCTTCTTTATAAATGCAAGTATGTTCATCATACTGGTATCAGTATGCCATCAGTCTGGTATAAGTCATCAACTGGTTTTTTAAAAGGCAAAGGCCCTTAGGGCACAAAGTGTAAGCCAAAGAGAGTTCTGCATGAAAGCCTGAGAGCTAGATACATAATCTGTATTACATGTACAATATGTAATATATACTATGTATATAATAAATACACATATTATATGCATAGGCTGCAAGGCAGCCACCTGATGGCAGGCGTGCTTCTTCTCTAAGCAATCAGTGCATTTGGCAGGACAACCGGTTAACTGGGAGTGGGGTCACCAGAGCCATTATCACAAATGTAAGCCCCAAATGTGCGCTGTTTCAGCATCATCCTGCATCTGAAAACACAGTTGCTGGGGCGGTCGTGACAGGATCTGCTGCGGGAGCACCAACCACAACCCAGAGGGGAGGCAGGCCCGTCTTCAGCTTGGTGTTGTCTTAATGGTTCAAGAAACTTTGCACGGTAAGAAAAGCAGAATCCAGACCCCTCATCTATCAAATGAGGAAAAATCATTATGAACATATGACTTGTAGAGGATTCCTTGGAGGGGAGTTGGTTTATCAACGCAGAAATAATTACGATAGGACTAGAACATTCTGTTGTAACCACAAAGCAAGGATATTTCCAGTAATGTCAGGGACAGTGCTACAAGGACGAAGGCACTGGCCCCACAGAGCTCCCACTAACCAAAGAAAATCAATCTAATCCATTGGAATAGAAGATTCTAAGCCTGGTTAAGTTGGTGAAAGGCCAGAAGTCCACAGCCCTCATCAAAAGAGAATGGTACAAAGTGTACAGAAAGGAAATCGTGATATGAATTGATAAGTAAGACATGGATAATTACTTGTACCGATTTTAACAAGATGCGATGTGTTATTAAAATACAGGGGCTTTGTTTTTTCTGTGTCTGTCTATGGAATAAAGATATGTTTATACGATTTATATTATACTTATACCATGAGGAATAAAAACCAGGAACTCTAAGCCAGAGTGTTATGTAAAACCAAGGAAGTGACCCAAGATAAGAAAGTCCTGAAGAACACAAAGTTTGTGACCAAAACACCCAGGTGAGAAGGGGGTCTGGCCCTGAGAGTCACATCATTATTAACAGACAGAGGATCCAGAAACATAGTTTGAGATGATAAATCAGCCAAATCAACCATCTACTAAAGACCATTAGGTAGTCAATCCTTCATCTTGTGGGTGAGAAACCTCTAGAATGCCCAACTAATTTCAAGAAAATATTCAAAAGGCATATAGAAGCTTTTAATAATGTTAACAGATCTGGCCAATACATCATTATGACAGGACAATGGGTTATGTACAACTGGCTGAGCAAGACGCAGGTGGTAAATCATTTCTGGGGGATATGGGGTGGGCTAGGCGTGGGGACCAGAATGAAAATAAAAACCTACCTGGAAGCCAGTTACTGAAAATTATGAAGGTCTGACTGATGGCTGGTAGCCAGGGCCTGACTCCCCTTGGGGGAAGAAACCAAACTAGGACCATTTGCCCCCTGACAACTGACCGGTCAGAAACCAGGTCTACAACCCAGGCAGGTGTGGAGGTGTTCTTTTGTTTCTGGTGTCCTGAGGATCACGTTAACTCTGGCTAACGGTCAATACATTCTAGTCCTGGGATGAGTCAAAATTAGTACATCAATAATTACATGAGTGAAACTTGCAGTGAAGTTCTTTCAGAATGGGTTTACGTGTATTAAGTTTGTAATGATACATCTGGGTATTTCCTTTGCCCTTTAAGGTATCTGATGTGTTGAAATATCAGTTTTACTAAAATTTTTCAATTCCAATTTATAACCAATGTTTAAACATTTAACAGTGTTTCACAAATTGAGCAACAAACAACATGCCAAAAGTGTTCTCTTCCATGCATCGATGCCCAGCTAAAAAATCATTAGCAGTAACTTGTTAGCAAGGCTCTCACTTCTTGAACCGATTTCTTTTCATTGCAGACTTTCATACATTCCAAATGAAGCCACAAAAAGAAAACAAGCCATGTACACATTTTAAGTGGAAATGCACCAAAACAGTCACATCAGTATTGCAATAATGGGTACTTGAGCTAGCTTTTCCTTTGATTTTTTTTTTCTGACTTTTCCAATTTTTCCCACAATGAGAATTTAAGTTTTTTATTTTACATTAAAAAAGATAAACATTTCTTTGAAAAAGAATGAGGTCACCTCTCACTGAAGTGAGTCTTTCTGCGTGAAGTGTGAGGATTTCCCCCGGGGCTGCCGTGTTAACCACCCCTGGCGGCATTTCACTGAGAACATCCAGCTTCAGACAAAGGGGGCGATGAGTGGCAGGCAACAAGACCAGGTTCAGAAACAAGAGTGAAAAGGTGAGGGCCAGGCAGGAAAAGTGGAAAGCAGATACAAACAGGAAGCAAGGGCACAACCTCAGAGGATATTAATGAGGTTGTCAAGCCCAAATCAAAAAGACAAGGAATGCAAGACAAATTGGCAGGGCTGAGATCTAACAGTACAGATCCCAGCAGGCCCATGGGCTGGGATAGCTGGAAGGTAGTGCCTGGGTACCTGGGATATCTTTCCACCTGACTCCTGATCTATACTCAGAACCTTTGACCTGCCCAATTCCCTGTCCAGTAATGATGACTTTCTACACCAGCAATGTTGCTGTATCCCCAGCCAGGATATAATGGCCAGGCACGTATGTGTTCATTTCCAGCATCACCTCTAATTATCCAGTGAGAGCGAACCCACTGTACTTAGTAAAGGGCTCTGCTACCCAACTCCCAAATATGTCTTGGCCAACAGAGCAGAATATCGGCTTCATTTGAGTGACTGTATTCTAAACCATTGAGGGGAAAAGTTTTGATACAAAAAAACTTTAGATATACATGAGACTTCTTAGTTCTTTACCAAGAAGCCATCATATGTAAGTTTAGGACAGAGAAGAGCGAAAGAGATTGTCCCGGGGAATGCTGTTTATTAAGTAAATGGAAAAGGTCCTACCTAAGGTCAGATCTGGTGTGGGACAGGCTCAAGAGAAATTTGCTCCAGAATGATCAAGAGTAATGGAGACTCCCATGAGTAATTGCATGACTGAGAAAAACAGTCCTAGAAAATATCACACCAACATTCGCATACAAGTGGCAAGAAAAAGAAGTTGCCTTTTTTTTCATTTACCAAACTGCTGAAGCCATTGTTGAAATGATCACAAACCCATTTGTAAGCCTCAGTGCAGTTCTATGTAATTTCAGGGGAAGAACAGTGACATCACTGGAAAGGAACTTAGCACACCATTTCTTTATAAGCAGCTTAACATTAACACCCCAGGTGTCCTGTCAGGAAATCAATTTAAGCTTGTCCAAGATACTCCAAGAGCATGCCACAGATTTGGAGATTAGCACTATGATGCGTGGATATGATGATGGCATTAACCAATTGTAGCTGGCTTAGCAGGTCACAAAAGTGGTACTAAGTGCAGTGTTAAGCGATCATTTTAAGCTCTGAAAAATATTTGACAAGGAATGTTGGGCAACACATATGAAAATATTCCCCAAGACAAGCACTTTTGCACAGAAAGCTTTTAGAAACACTGTTGGCGTAATGATATACTAGCCACACATGAGGAGGCAGGTACAGAAGTGATCCTGCCCTCTAGCCCACTCTAAATTACTAGAATAAAGAGAAAGAAAGGCACCTACATTTGGTCTGTATTTCAAACAACTGTCATCTACCAAAGAAATCTCCTAAGTACTGATCGGGGGGAAAAGTCAAATTATATGACATAATCAAAATTCTTTTCTAGTAGGCCAGCAGTGCAATGAATTATTGTAGAAACCTTTTCCTCTGGAGGGGAAAAGAGCCAGAAAGAAGTTAATATAAACCTCTGTGCAGAACACTCTGCCAGGAAAATGACTTCTAGTGATATAAACACAAGGCAGATGTTCCAGAAGATACTTAAAATTTAATTAGACATGAAGACTTCCAGCTATTACCTGCATGAATGCAGGACGACAGCCATAAACTGGATTTTCAGAATCATCTTTGTTACCATCTAAAAATAGCATTTCTTCCAGTCCACTAAGATAAAAAATGATCTATGAACTAGCACAATTTAAGTGTTTTCAAAAATTAAGTTATCAAACAATTGCTTTAAATTAATGAACGACAGTATCTTAGGGCACCTGGGTGGCTCAGCTGGCTAAGAGTCCGACTCTTGATTTTGGTTGAGGTCATGATCCCACGGTTATGAGACTCAGCCCTGAGTCTGGCTCCACCCTGGGCATGGAGTCTGCTTAAGACTCCCTCTCTCACTCTCTCTCTTTCACTCTGCCCTTTCTCCTCTCCTCCTTTATTTTTTTATTTTTTTAAAACATCTCATTTTTTTTTTTAAGATTTCATCTATTATTTATTTGACAGAGAGAGAGATCACAAGTAGGCAGAGAGGCAGGCAGAGAGAGAGAGGAGGAAGCAGGCTCCCTGCTGAGCAGAGAGCCCGATGCGGGACTCGATCCCAGGACCCTGAGATCATGACCTGAGCCGAAGGCAGCGGCTTAACCCACTGAGCCACCCAGGCGCCCTCCTCTCCTCCTTTAAAAAAAAAAAAAAATGAACGTATCTTGATTTCATTTACTCAAAGCAACTCTTGACGCTGCTTCTTTACCCTTATGGTGCAAGTTCTATTGAGCAAAGGTCAAAAGAAACTAACCTTATATTGGACTTCATTAGACTATAATAAGAATTGAAGCAGAAGGATAATTTAAGATATCAAAATTATAATGACCATTATAGCTGCTCATTTGATGTATTTTGGCTATACTGGGAAACTAGATCACAACTCAAGAATATGGCAACATATAGGAGATCCCTAGAAATTTCAACTTATATCTTCTCATTATACATACAGGTCTTTGATTCATTTTCTGGTATTCTGTTTTGAATTAGATTTAAGAAATCAGAAAAAATATTTTTCTAATTCGAGGATTGTACTTACGTGACAATTTAAAAAATCTATGCCAAATTCAAAACAGCTCCATCCAATAAAAAGTTCTTCAGATTATTTAAGTAACTTAAGAGCCCTTTTCTAAAATAGAAACTACAGTTTCATTTAAATCTACTTCCTCCACTCTTAGTTGTATCTTTCTCCCTACCTCAATGCGTGAATGCAGTATATCATTCTGGGTATGTTTTTCCGGTCATAGACATCTGTTGTTTCTGGATAAAATATCTGGAAAACAAAAGAAACAATGTGTTTTATTATGTTTTGCTTTGTACAGTTACTTTAAATCTCCTCAATGATGCTACTTGGATTGTCTCTGCTGTATTTATTTAAATGCAGAGGAACCCCTCTGGTCGTTGCTCCCCTTCACTCTACAGGCAGACCCACTGGTACACCTGGTCCCCTGACAGCATGCCCCCTAGTGGGCTTGGGAGAGCAGGGGACTCCCAGGTGGCCACAGCAAGAAGGCTGCTCCCATAGGGCTAGGTGGCAGTTTCGCTCCACACATGGTAAGCCCGGTCAGGCTCTGCAGGGTCATTCCTGTAACATGTATCCTGAGAAGGGTGTCTAGTATACAGTGTTTTATTATAATGTTAAACACCTAGCCTCACACTTGTGTGAACAGGTATGCACACACACAACACACACCAATGTTCTTTTCTGCTGGAAGGAACCACATTTTACCAAATAAAATCTGAAAAGTAAATGAAGCATGAGAGAAACATTACCCATAATCTCAATTTCTAGATAGTTAATCATTAGCATTTTAGTATATTTTTTTCTAGTCTTTTTTCCGTATGTGTCTCTGACTTTTTAGGTTTATGTCTGTATGTGAGAATAAAACTGTAATATGATAACCTCAGTAATATTACAGTACGGTATTACTATAGTACCCTAGAGCAAGACTGTTTTCCATCCCTTTCATTATTCTGTTAGAACATTTTCTTTTTTAGAAAAGATATTTTTATTTATGTATTTGACACAGAGAGAGAGGGAGAGAGCGCGAGAGAGCGAGCACAAGCAGTCAGCAGGCAGAGGGAGAAGGAGAAGCAGAACCCCCAGGGAACAGGGAGCCTAATGTGGGGCTTGATCCCAGGACCCAGGGATCATGATCTGAGCCAAAGGCAGATGCTTAACCAACTAAGCAACCCAGGGACCTCTAGAACATGATTTCTAATAGATGCTTGTAATTATTTTGTCTTTTTGAACTATAATTTAAGCTAGTTCTCCAAGGCTGAACTTTTTTGCCCCCAACTTGTCCTAAATACAAGTCATTGCAATGAACATCCCTGCATTTTCTGAACACCTGATGATTTTTTTGGATTAACACCTATATATGACATTACTTAACTGGTAAGTTTGAACACTGAGGCTTTTTATACACACTTAAACTACTTTTAAGCCTGAAACTACAAGCTTGATAAGAAACATTTCAGAATAGGGCAGCAAACCTCTCCCTTCCTAAGCACCAAAACATGAATAATTAGGCTTAAAGCTTCTAAGAGAAAGATAAGCATACTGGCATTGCTGGCTTTTAGTAGATATTTTATAAAAGTTGACATAAAAACTGAAATTATATCCTTTATCATATGAGATAGCTCTTGACACTCAAGTACAATTTTCTTCTCTCTCTCTCTCTTTTTTTTTTTTTTTAAGATTTTATTTATTTATTTGACAGAGACAAAGCGAGAAAGGGAATACAAGCAGGGGGAAAGGGAGAGGGAGGAGCAGGCTCTCCACTGAGCAGGGAGCCAGATGTGGGGCTCAAACCCAGGACCCTGGGATCATGACCTGAGCCAAAGGCAGATGCTTAACAACTGAGCCAACCAGGTGCCCCTCAAGTACAGTTTTCTATTGGACATTGAAAAAAGCTAGGAGAAGAAAGCAGCAAAGTTTCCTCAGCCACAGTGTATAGTCCCTGGCCGCTTGAAGTAACGTCTGCAGCCCAGGAAACTTTAAGGGTCTTTTCAGCTTTCCCTCAACACGTTTGCTATTACAGCGTCCGTCCCAAGAGGATTCCCGGTTCAGAAGAACAGGTCTACTGGGGAAGCAGAAGAACACTGCAGCTCCCCACTCCCTTTCCTTTCAACAACTTTCTATATTTCTTTATGTATCTCCATATGGAATGTGTACTTATATAAATAGTTTCATTTCTTTTGGAAATCTTTATGAATCGATCTTATTTTAGCAGTAAGATGGGATCAATTCACTGAGTTGCCCAGAACATTTTATTCACCACCGTATCCCCAGTGTTAACATGATGCCGAACATGGAGGAGTCACTTAATATTGGCAAGTGAAGACATTAGCAGTGGTCAAATACATCCATCAGTTCAGCACACTATCGGTCTCTCATCCCTGCAAGGTAATGGATCGATCATTTAAAAAAAAAAAAATCAGTGTTAAAACAGCATCTACTACATGGATCACTTATTTGGCTTAAAATTACGGAAATCCTGGTCCAACACACACAATTAGGAAAAGTTTAAATCCAATCTATGAAATGTAACAAAATTACCCTAATTTAAAGTATGTTGCCTCATACAGAAAACTCCTATCTGAATTTTCTTCTTTTCTTTCCTTATTACTCTGTTTATTACCCTGTTAGTACTTGCTAAATGATATGAATTCTAGAACTAGTGCCCAGATGGGAACAGCATTTATTGTTCTGGGCATTTTAGGAGAAGGGAAAGTAATTTGGTTAAAAATGGAAGAAATCAATATGGACTATTTTGAGATAAAAGAAATAGAGCTAAATCAGGTATAAGTTCAGATAGATTAAAAACAGGCATTTATATTTTACATTAAGGAATCCTCTGTTTTTGTTGTGGTAGGCTGTTCATTCAAACCTGAATTAATAATATCACCACCAACACAGGTCTTCCATCAATAGCCTATCCCCTTCGAGGAGGACCACTCCTACATTATTTCTTCATAACAGCTGTACATAATAAGCAATAGAAAGGAGGGAACTAGGGGCCCCTGGGTGGCTCAGTGGGTTAAGCCTCTGCCTTCGGCTCAGGTCGTGATCTCAGGGTCCTGGGATCCAGCCCCGCATGGGGCTCTCTGCTCAGCGGGGAGCCTGCTTCCCCTTCTCTCTCTGCCTGCTGCTCTGCCTACTTGTGATCTCTCTCTCTCTCCATCAAATAAATAAATAAAATCTTAAAAAAAAAAAAGAAAAAAGAAAGGAGGGAACTATGGGTATCTATAAAAACCTGATGGTCTCGAGGGCATTATGCTTACTGGAAGAAAGTCAATCTCAAAAGGTCCCTTACTGTAGGATTCCACTTCTTTAACGTTCCCAAGATGACAAAACCAGAGTGACGGAGAACAGATGAGTGGCTGCCAGGGGACAGGACCAGGAAAGGATACCACGTCAATGCATACTCCTTCGTGGTATCTGTATCTTAACCATGGTGGTGGTCACATACATTCACGGCATAAAGCCATACGGAAACACACACACATACACACACACACACACAAATCAATGCATATATAAGTAAGGTCTGTAGCCTTCTAAACAGTAACACACCAGCGTCGATTTATTATTTTACTACAGTTACTAGATGTCACCACTGGGGGAGGCTGAATGAAGAATACGCAAAGATGCACTATTTTTGCAACTTCCTGTGAATCTAAAATTATTTCCAAATAAGAAGTTGAAGAAATCACTCTACAATTTCTAACAAACGTTAATTACTTCCTCATTTCCTCTACTTGTCTACTTGTCTCTCAGGCTGAAGGGCACCCGCTCTTTCAATATAACACGCTCCGAATATTTGGCAAGTTTTATTTGGGATAGCTATTTCAAGAGGAAGAACTATAACCTTCTAGCTTTTAACATTCAAAGTGATAATATGATCTATAATAATCCTTTGTAAAAGTACCTTTGTCGTTATAATGTACAGTGATACAATATATGGTAGTATAATACAGAAAAAGGAGGTGGCTATTTTAAATTAACTATTAAATTAACAAGCTAAAGCTAAAGCTTGTTCTGGCCTTGTTGAATTTATACATGCTTTAACCTAGCTGCTCTCCATCTGGGTACATACTTCACTCTGAGTTCCTGCCATATATTACTTTGTACAGGCCTTGCCACATTTCTGTGGAGTCCTCACATTTGTTGCGCCTGAGGCAAATAAGGCCATCTGCCACATTAACATATCCCAAGATGCCAAACCTTTTTTCACAATGAGGTGTTCGCATGACCCCTTTTGGCTTCCCAGTTCAGGCTTACCTTGGGTAGACCAATAGACTCCATTGCTCTTAACCACTGGACCGTATTATCCGTGTGTCGAAAATGAAGGCCGGACTTCTAGAGTGAGGAGGGGGAGAGGGGAAAAGAAGGGACCACAGGAAAAGTGAGTCACTTGTAACAACTTTTTTTCATTAGCAGGATGTTTTCCAATTTTATTTCTCTTAAAATAGAGTTATTAAATCATAAAACAACTGGAGACACAGTAAAGAAGACTAGACTATCTCAGCAACACTGTTTGTAATGGACCATTCCAGTTTCCACCATTCACATATTTGAGGTAATTCTGAACTAGAACCTCAAAGACCATTTAATGTCTAGCACATGCCTAAGGATGTTTTATGCGATGTGTGTGTGCGTGCACGCACACATACACACACGCGGTGTCAAGATTTTGGCAACTGTGGCTGAGAAACCTAGCAACTTCAAGAAAAACAGGATTTTTAGAAGATTAAATGCCTTTTTCCCGGTTTCTGGTTCTGCCAAAACATTTTTTTCTGATCATGAATAGGATTTCTGTAGAAAACCTGGAAAACATAGAAAAATATAGAAAAAAAAAATGGAAACAAAACCCATCTCATGGTTCAGGAGTAATTTCGGTATCTCCTCCTCCTATAAGTTAACCCTAATTTTTGCCTGTGTAAAAAGAAAACCTTCAGTGGAAATGTTTTACAAGACCTTTTTCTACACATACAATGACAACAGGCTTTCTATGTCTTCCACTGTTCTTTACAGCCTTCCTCAGCCGCCATTTTTTCCCAACAGTCTGTAACTGTGGTAACGTTGCCTGTATCTCATCAAGTTTTATCAGGTACTGAAATGTTGAGAGCTTTAATGCTACCTTGTATTTTTAATTTGTTAAATGAGTCTAGCATAATGTTATGTAGTTTAAAATTTTAATATATGTAAAAACAGTAATTACAGCAAGTTTCATTATATAATATCCAATAGTAGAGAATCATGTTCAAAAAGCCTGGCTTTTCCCATCTTCTGTGACCTTCTACAATCAAATAGTTTATATAAGAGAAAATATTTTTGTGGCTGTTCGACTTATACTTTAAAAGTATAAACCAAATTAACATTAGACCAATGTTTATGTCTTTTTAATAGTGGTCAGGCTGAACTCAGGATGTCAAGCACTGTATGTAAATTATCTCTGATTCTTAAAACACTCTGCAAGGCAATTATCATTTCCCAGTTTTTTAGAGATGAAGAAAACTAGGCCAAAAAGATCAACTAATGTGCCTAAGCCAAAGAGGTATTGAAGGGCTGAGCTGAGATTCAAGATGAGTTCTCTCTGAATCTGAAAAGCTTCCTTGGGCTAACATTCTCCAGGGACAGAACATAGGACCTAATGATGGTGGGGTTATTCTTTGGATGGAAAAAATCAGCCGTTACTATGAAATCAATAGAGGGAAGTAGAGGGAAGAAAGGCAGGGGAAGAGAGGGGGGAAGGAGGAGGGAGCCCAGAGAATCAAGAGCCAGGCAGTACTGTCTGAGCGTGACTCAGCTTCAACAACTTTTACAGAATACAAATAATTCTCAGACACAGCCACTCTGTGACCATGGAGGCACAAGACGGGAACAATCCACAATCACATCAAGACAGAGAAGAGGACCCTAGGCACCACAAAGTAACTAAATGTCCCGCTTTTCCAACTAAGAAGAGCAACTGTTTTGATGGCTGACAGTCCCCTTCTAGCTTTTCCCCTCCCAGATAAAAATTACTGAAACACCAAATTGATCCTGCTTCCTGACAACTCCCCAAAGCTAACTGGTCCTTGCTTCCCCTAAATCCATACTAGTATCTCCAGTACAAACCCAACTCTACACTATTCTCTCCTGCTACTGGTCTCAGAGTTATGTGTCTTTTTTTTTTTTTTTTTTCTTGCCACAACAAGTTAAATAAACCTAAATTTGTTTGACCCTTGTTTGAAGCCTGATTTCCAGGCAGTCTTTGTCTGGTGGGCTTCAACAATACAAATTGTGAAACAGCCACCCCCCATTCATTCAGTGGTCTTATTAGCTAGGTAACCTCAGGAAAGTTACAAATCTCTTTGAAACTTGGTTCCTCTGCCATAAAATGGGTCTATAGTATGCTGCTTTGAGTTGAGGAGGTGAATTGAGAATACACATAGAGCAGTTAGTTGCAAAGAGCACCTAAGAAGGCAACAAATATTTGCTATTATAATTATTACATGCTGTAAGGCCAGGCTTGCAACTTTTATGCACCTTACGGTCAGAAAAAAGTTTAGGGCTCCATGTAAGAGGCACTGAAGGAAAGGGAGGTTATCTTGGTCCTATTTCTGCAGTAAACTAAATGACAGATTTCAAATCCTTCATCCATTCTAAACATCTGAGGAATGCTGACTTCAGAATCGTATGGTGTACATACTTACTAACGTCTTCAATTTACTTCAATTAGAACAAAATCAGTTTTCTAAACATTCTTATATCTTAGTCCAAAATAATCTTAGTCCATGATAACCACTTTCACCTTGTCTATTCTTTTTCACCAGTCCTACATATTCATACTAGACTAGCCGGCATGTCTACCGTCTTATTTAGGCAAAGGATGTTAACGTCCGTCCACCTAGTTTCGTCCAGCAATTGGACTAGAAAGTACATGTTGGTTTTCTTCTGGTATTTCACCAACAAATAAGGTTATTGTAGCTTAAATTGAATAGATGAGGAATTACTGAAGTCTTCTTGTGTGCCTTCTTACACAAGAGAATCAAAGCACTTTGGAACAATGAGGTGGCTTAGAAGACGATAATTATTCTGATTTGCTTATTCTGTAGAGGATGAAACTGACGGCAGGGTCCAGGTATTTAAGATACTTGAATTGCTTTAACTGGTTGAGCTCAGGTCCAGATTAGGTTGTAGGACTCCTGATTCCAAGTCCAAATAAATAACCTACTCAATTTACGGTGCACAGAGCCTCACAACCAAACCTCTAACCTTCACAGCGCACTCACCTCCTCAGACATTGTGCCAAGTGCTTTGCATAGATGATCACGTATTTTCCTCACAATATCTCTACAAAAACTGATTGTTTTGTTGTTGCTATTATTATCCCCCCTTTATAGGGGTGGACACTGAGGCTCACAGAGGCCAAGT
Organism: Mustela erminea; assembly: GCF_009829155.1. Taxonomy (NCBI): domain Eukaryota; kingdom Metazoa; phylum Chordata; class Mammalia; order Carnivora; family Mustelidae; genus Mustela; species Mustela erminea. The sequence continues at coordinate 62,702,647 of NC_045616.1, forward strand.
GAGTAAGGAAGCCAGCTTTTGAAGTACTTTAATTCTACAGCTCACACTACTAACTGCTGTATATGCTCTCCCCACCTAAGGCTCACCGAAGCAGTCAACATCTATTTTACGTCTACAGTCACCAACGTACTGCCTGGAAAGATACTGTTTTCTGTTCTTGAGCCTCATCAAGCTCAAGGAGTGTCCTTCGTCCTCCCTCCTCCCCTTTCCCTTGCCCACCTTACCCACCTTGGGAACACGCACTCATCTTCCAAGCCTTCACCGTGGAAGCCCTGGCCTTTTCACCACTCCACCCCCTTTAGACCTGGCACTTTCTCCTTGGTCACACCCCACTGTCCCTCTTCGGTTCATGGCCCTCCACCCATTTCTGATCCCTCTCTAGGCTGTTTTCCCTCTTGAATCCATTTACTTCTTGTCTATACCGGCCACTGTTACCTGTCGCTTGTGCTGAGTTATCCCCTCATGGGCCTGCCCCCGCCCTCGTCTTCTAATTTATTCTTCACATAGCATCTTTGTAAAGCCAGGATGCCTCTGTTTTACATTACAATGGCTTCCTTTGTCGTTACTTATGATGAAGTCACGTATCTTCCATCCTGGTCTCAATTTTTCACCGCTGTCCCTCACCACAGGCTTTCAGCCATTCTGTTTGTCCAAGCTCTTTTCTTCTTCAGGTCTCTCAAAAACAGGCTCCTTTCTCCAGACTGTCCTCCCTGCTCCCCACCCTTAAAACTACACATGAATGATCTTTTTCTCCTTCTTCCTGCCTCCAAGGTAAACGTTTCCTCAGGAAAACTCATCTTCTGTCTACTGTTATCTGTCAGTAACACTGGCTTTAATGTCTTCCTTCATACACTCATCGCTGTTTAAACCCACAACTCTTTATTTACTTAAAGTCTGTCTCCCCAACCCTAACTGCCACAAAATCATGTCTGCCTTGCTTACCATTTGAGCACACTGGCCCATGGCATGTGTTGATAAGCACTATATGGATAAGTGAATTCTACCCTCTACGTATTTCTATCATAGTAAAACTTCACCTTCTTTCCCTCTAAACTTTATTAAAATTTATTATATTATTTGCCTACCATTAGATAATGTTTGATTATCTCAAACGCAAGTAATACATGAGAAAAGAATCACCTGGGCTGATTGTTAAGAGGGTAGCTTCCTGGGTCCCTGGCCAGGAGATTCTGCCTGTCTCAGTAGTCTGGGGTGGGCCCACGGGTCCACATTTTTACACACACCCATCGAGTAGTCCTGCAGGACATTTTAGCATCATACTTGGTTGATGACAGATTTCAAATTCATCATCCATTTTAAACATCTGAGGAATGCTGACTTTAGAATCAGCATTCTAAATGCTGATAAATAAATTTGATATTTGGCAAATATATCAAATAAGCATAGAAAAAATGGAGTTTTTGGCTTGTTTGAAACCACTGTCATTCATTCTTTTTTTTTTTTTTTTAAACCCAACAGCTATTTCCCTAGCACCTACCCTGAGCTACACACTTCACCATTCACTGAGGACAGTGCAAAGATGAAATGCATGGTTCCCGCTTTCAGGACAAGGCACTCTTTACAGTACACCATGATGTATCCAAGAGGGACCATATCAGGAGTCAGAACACATATGGCATGGTCACAAGGTCCCGGAACTAGGTCCTGGAGTGGGAGGCAGAGGTGGCCAGGGAAAGAATATTCATCATTAGAAGATTTAACTCTAATATCTAGGACATCTTTCTGACCTTAAATTAACAAGGGACCAGGGTTGTTCTTAAGCCGGCAGACAAAGAGGATGAGAACAGCATTGAAAGCGCCCATCTGCTTAACTCAGAGCCATTATTGCCCAAACTGAGGCCTTTGGAGCTCAGGGACAGAACTCATGCCTCAGAGACACACTGCTTCACAGGCAGGTCATATTTTATGGCTGCAGTCTAAGCAGACCCTGCTGTCAGAGCCCACGCTCACTGAACTCATGGTTGCCAGATGGCGTATACAGGGGCTGGGGCTGGGTTAAATAGGATTCCCTTGTGTCTCATTGTCTTTGCAGCAGTCCCACAATTCCATGCTCCTTGTAAAGGACCAGAGGATGGGCTTTAATCCTAAGGATGCCAAGAACAGGAAGCTTCATCTCCTGTTCACTAATACTTGACTCCTTTCAATTTTGTAAAATGAATGAAATGGCTTTAACATTTTATGATTACATGGCAACTCATTAAAAATTTTCTTTCAAAAAAATTTTTTTTTCTTTCAAAGACATTGGGCATTCTCCAAGATTTAATAAAGGAGGGAAAAAGGTTTCTTTTGTCCAGCAAACCAAGAGAGGGGTAGTTTCCACTGGTCCTGTACTTTTTCCCACATCCCAGTTGGCACCACCCCCTCCCCCCGTTACACCTCCCTTCTCTCTGCCCTTCTCCTGGCACCATCCCTTCTTCTGTATATCCATCTTCCAGGACCCGATGGGCGGGGATGGCAAACACAATCCTTCCGTCTCAGTATTTTATTTGGGAATGTTATCACCTGCCTGCGCTCCACAGGTACTTCATTTCGTAACAAGAAACTAGAAATATTTCCCTTGTCTCCATCCCAAAGAGAAGTTGCTATTCATTCAAATAATACGTTCTCTGATGCCAGGAGGTAATGGCACCTGTTTGACTTGCCATGAGAGGGTCCAGAGCTGAGCTGGGGCACTTCCACTCAAAGCTGTATGATGTGCCAAGAAGAGAAAAGAGGTGGCCCACCTCCTCCTTGGAGCTCACCATCCGCTGTCGCTCTGAGAGTCTCATCTCTGGCATTGACAGAACAAAATACCCACAGCCTCCTCTCAGGACAGGCTGGAGCCTAGCCCAAGTACACTTGAACTCTGTCATCAAATCTACACGGCTATTACTAGAAATAGGGCTAGATCATGTAATAACCATTATAGAGGCAATGAAAAAAGAAAAATGGGGTTATAAAATGTGGACAGATTCATTTATTTTGTGTTGTGGAGATATAAATACTTTTTTTTGTACTAAAAAAATATTTTTCAAAGTTAAAATAATTTCGCCTGACTTGATCACTGATTCAGTAAAGTCTTGTGAAAACCTCAAATAATGAGCTAAGACTCTAGGGAGGAACACATGACTTCATCAACTCAAAAATACTTTAACAAACACAAACATTTTCATTCCTAACATTATCCAAGGCAGAAATGTTTACTCGGTTATCTTTTAGATGAGAATATGAAAACAGACTCATAAATGATATCTCAATTCCTCTTGTCTATGGTTAGCCTAATAATTACTCAAAAGTTTGCTCTGAATTAATTATACCTTTTACTTTCTCATTTTTTTCAAGGTTCTATTTATTCATCTGACAGAGGGATAGAGAGAGAACACAAGTGGGAAGAGGTGGGACGGAGGGAGAGGAGGAAGCAGACTCCACACTGAGCCAGGCTTGATCCTAGGACCCTGGGACCATGACCTGAGTTGAAGCCAGATGCTTAACCAACTGAGCCCCCCAGGTGTCCCTAAATATACACATTTTAAAAAATTTTTGCTCATTGGTCAAGGGTCAACTGTACAATAAATTAAGACTATAAAGAATCACATTTCATGAAAGCTTTAGAAATCCTGACCCAAAGTGCATAAGAATCACTTACACCAGGAAAGAATAACATACTCTTAAAAAGTCCCTTTTGAAGACACATCTAATGGAGGGTCTTTTAGGTTGGTGGTTTTCTTTTTCTCCTGCATTTCTTAATGAAAAATGTCAAGCATAAAGTTGATGAAGTAGTATAATCAACTCCTATGTACCCATCACCTAACCTCAACAATTATGAACTCATGACCAGTCTCAAATCTCTCTCCATCCTCCTTCTGATTATTTTGGATCAAATCCTAGATATATCTGTAAATACTTAGACAAGTGTCTCTAAAATAATCATTTTTAAAGTCAAGTCAAGACTGTTGTTTATTTTGGTTTTGTTTTCTCCCCATGTGTCCTCCCAAATTACCATGAAATAATTAAAACAAGTTTCATACAAAAAAAAATTAGTCTTATGTTGTTTTAAACACTCAGTGGAACAGAATTCCTACCTGACTATTCATTGTTACTACTCATTTGATCACATTGGCCCTAACTCTTTGGGGCCACAAGTTCAAGTCCCAGCGGGGTACTTTACTCGTTGATGAGAACAAGAGGAGTAATAAACTGCATTGGTGGTGGGAAAAAAAGGGGGAGGGGGGCAAAATGCCCTCATTTTTACATTTACTGGTGCTAATAAAAATGACCTCCATGAAGGAATAATGGAAGGGGGCTGGGAAGCCCCACAAATCAGACATGTCTCAGCCTCAGCCCAGAAATAGAAACATTCTGCTTCTAAAACTGCTGCTGCCTCGGGAATGATTATTAGCAGGCTTCTAAGACCAAGGACACCCCCTCCCCGCTATTCCACAAAATCTTTGTAGAAACACTAAGAGTAAAAGCAGGGAAAGGAAATGAAATACCAAACTTTTACTTTTAGATGGAAGCCAAAACCAATTAGGTTTTAGTTACCTTATAACGCGTTTGTTCCACATCATAGATTTTTTTCTCTGATACCATTTTTGGGGCAAAGAACTTGGCTAACTTGGCAAGGTAAACGCCGTTCCGGAGCCCTTCTTCCAGTTCAGTGGTTGGTGGCAATTCTTCAACTAAGCAGACTTCCATCCACCTAGAAGGATGAGAAAAAAACCTTTAAGTGATTCCAGTTGGGTGACTTCGTGTAGGTGAAGAAACGCAGCATCTTGCTACGTGTGTTGGAGATATTAACAAACAGAGCAGGATCTGAAACATCTTTAGCTGTCTGAGATGGGAAGAGAGGACTTTCTGGGTGGGCAAGGATTCAGAATACGAGACGAAGAAGGCAGACTCAAAGCCCAGAGCCCTTGAACTCACTTCCACGCCAGAGCTTGTCAACTCCATGTTTGTCTGGGTCTCTGCCAATTCTCTTTTGTGCCAAAGAGGAAAATGGCCAAACCATTTTGTATGGGTGGAATTAGTCTGCTGACATTATAAAAAAAAATAATTCCAAGTTTATGAACCCAGAGTGGAGGAGATACTTATGAGGCAGATGCCTCGGGGAAAGCAGAGCCCAAGATACTGTAAAATCTGCAGTTGCCTCAGTCCAGAAATGACTACCGGAAAAGGGAAGAAGGCATGGAAAAGGAGCGTCAAAAATTCAGGAAGTTTTCTTCAAATAATACACATTCCATTTTTTAATACCAAGGACATATTACAACATTCTTACTTTTGGGGGGAAAATGCAATATTTACTGAGTTATGAAAAAAATATCTCAGAAAAAGATCAGATTAAATCTTAGGACACTGTGCCAATATTGCAGAAAAGAGAGCACCAAGGTCATTGTGGGCTCAAGGACACACAGTGGGAGGGGAGACTGAGCCAGCTCACATTTCACATTGGCGTGCTGAGAATTTGCCAGAATTATGGAGATGATGCTATTCCTATCCATTCTCAAGTAACTATTACCTCCTGTAAATCCAAGAGGCAGGTGTGCTGGTGTTTAGTGAAAGAGCTCTCACCTCCCAGCTGCGGATCCACAAACCATGAACTATGAGTGTGAGTGCCACCCCTCTAAGGCCGGTCCCTGCCTGAGGGTCAGCATCCAGCATGGGAGGACACTGTTCTGCAATATTAACCACCAATCCTGATCCAAGCAGTGAACACTGCAACGTATCTCCAGAGCTACAGCACTGGACAACAGCTTTTAAAAGCTCAGAGAGTCCCATATAAACAGTAATACTGGCCACTTACGAGGCATCGTAAAATGTGGGATAGATGAGAACAATAGAAACGTTAAGAGCTGCTTTCCAAGAGCATTAGATGTAATTGAAAAGGCAATGAGATTCCAAGGAAAGACCACAGGACCACATCAGAAAGCTTATTATGCCCAGTGCTACATGGCAGAGCTTAAGAGTAAGGCTGGGAATAAAGGCAGGTAACTGGGTGATCACCAGACCCATCAGGGAAAGCACTGCAAAGATGATGGGACCTGGATTTGGCCTAGAAAAATGGGAGTATCTGCAAAGGCAGAGAGGTACCAGAAACTGGGGAGTGAGCCAGGCTAAAGGCATAGAGGAAACATGGGCTAACTCACGGAGAAAACGCAGAGCAGACTCTGGGCTTCTGGGGCTCAGGAGGGGAATGGAAATGGAGCTGAATATATATAAAGCTGGGATCTGGAAGACCTCACCCAGGAGCAGTGCTGTTCTCTGTTGCCACAGGAAGCAGGGAGCTCCTGGCAGCCTCGCAGCAAAGGAGTGACACGCTGACAGCGGTAATTAGAGAAAATTAATCTTGTCTGATGGATGCCCCGAGACAAAGCGCTCTTTCAGGCCTTTTCCATTTTGAGGAACTGGGGGGCTGGATTAGATAGGAAGCAGTGGGAAGGAGGGAAGCCAGGAGACACGTTGAGGAAGCAGTAACAGGACTTGGTGACAGCTTAGAAAAGGAGGTCAGAGGAAAGGAAAATAATGCCAGCCAGGGCGAGGGTCTGTGTGAAGAGATTTCTCTGGACGGGGACTCAGGCCCATATTACCCGTGTGATCCCAAGTATGCACCATGACCTCTTGGGGCCTGTTTTCTCCTCTGCCCAAGGGATAGAGAATGAGACTTGAGATCTCATTTCCCAGACTTGAGATCCTAGGAAGACGGTGACACTGGAAGAATAAGGAACTGGCAAAACGAGAAGAACTTGGCTTTCACAGATCACGTACAAGGTGTGTAAAGGATATTTGTTTATAGGAGCCTTGCTTCAAATCACTGAAGTAAGAGTACATAGACTTGAGAAATTCTTAAAAAATGAAGAAATCAATAATAATGTTTTTTAAATAAAAAATCTGGGCAAGTTAAAATCCACTGTGTGAAGCTTATTTCCTAATCTACGTAAACTACAAATCACAGCATTATGCTAGTGCATATTAAAACACAATCTGCTTTTGAATAATTAGCTTGAAAATTTAAGAAACTGTTTTTCACGCAATGTGTAATTGCTTTATAACAGTCCATGATTGGAGTATATGTGTGAGGGGTGGATGAGAGGTAAACTGACAAATGGTAGTGGATGGGGATAAACTGACAATAAGGAACAAAGGGCAGGAAGCTAAAATAAAACTGAAATATGGTACTTTGGACTTGGGCTTGTTAAAAAAAAAGATAATCAAATCTTGCCATTTGCAACGACGTGGATGGAACTAGAGGGCATTATGCTGAGCAAAATAAGTCAATCAGAGAAAGACAATTATCATATGATCTCTCTGATATGAGGAATTTGAGAGGCAGGGCGGGGGGGGGTTGTCGAGGGGTAGGGAAGGAAAAGATCAAACAAGATGGGATCAGGAGGGACATAAACCGTAAGACTCTTAATCTCACAAAACAAACTGAGGGTTGCCAGCGGGAGGGGGGTAGGGAGAGGGTGGTTGGGTTATGGACATTGGGGGTGGTATGTGCTATGGTGAGTGCTGTGAAGTGTGTAAACCTGGCAATTCACAGACCTGTACCCCTGGGGCTAATAATACATTATATGTTAATAAAAAATAACTTAAAAAAGATAATCATACTTATTTCTGTCTGTATTAGAATATGTGCCGCTGGCTTCAAACACTATTGATACCAAAAGTTGGGTCAGCTACAGCCTATTTAAAAGCCAGGCACTGCTAATGTTTATGACACTATGAACTACTCAAGGCAAAGGCCATCTCTTCTTGCACTTTATAATTAACCCCTTTTGTGTCTGGAAAATGTGTTTACACATAGTAGGTGCCTCATAAATTTTTTTAAAAGATTTTATTTATTTATTTATTCAGAGAGAGAGCACGAGCAGGGGGAGAGGCAGGCAGAGAGAGAAGCAGACTGCCCACTGAGAAGCGAGCCCAATCCAGGTCTCGATCCCAAGATCCTGGGATCATGACTTGAGCTGAACATAGATGCTTAACGTACTGTAAATTGTTATTTAATGACAGATTCTGAGTGCATAAGAAAACCTTTTACAAGCATCACAGTTGCATCATAAAATCTTCAGGACACTGCCAAAGAGAGATCAACGGAACAGTTTTGCAACATTAAGCATCAACGGGGATATCTCCGTTCCTTTCCTTGAATGTTAAATGATGAAGCTATTATCACCAATGATAACTATTTTGTGCTAGAACCTGTATTTAATACTTCATGGGGATTATCATTTAATCCTCAAGCCCCCTCATAAAGAAGAGTGTTACTAAGATCACCATTTTTAGATGATAAACTGAGGCTCAGAAAAGCTCTGGGCCACACAACTGGTAACTGAAAGATCTCAAAAAGCTGCCAGAGACTTTGTTCCGCTAATTTTAACTTTGAACTTCTCACGACTCACCTAGTCTACTTCCAGAGTAGGAGTAAAAATTCCACGGTAGGAGAGATGTGCTACCACTATTTCAGTATAGGGTCAGAGAAGAGTATAGGGACTGTTAAAATTGAGTAAAATAACCTGGGGTTTCATTTATCCTCTTAGAATTCCCTCTTTGTCACCTGCCTTGAAACAATAAATGGTAAATGGCACAGGCTACCTCTTATCGGTGCTGTTTCATGCAGGGATTCAAGCAGGGTATGTTTTAAGGAGGGCATAAAAAACTTAAAGCCTCTCCAGGTAGAGTTACCTCCTAGAGAACCCCTGTAAGCCTAGACAAGATCTCAAAGAGTCTTTAAAATATACTACTTGGAAACTCCTCTTAATTGGTGGATAATGAACAACAATTGACTAATAGCAAGACTATTCTTCTGGGACAGGTGGTAAACTCTGCCCCCAAAATCAGATAGACTGGCAACTTAACCTTGTTCCAAAAGTATTAAAAAAGCTCACAACAAAGCACAAACTATAATATGCAAACTTCTAAACTAGGACACGGTCATGTGGGTTGAGAATCCTTTCAATCCACCTTTCCTGAGTATAAGGAAATAACCTGGAGCAGAGGTACCAAATGGTTCATCCCAGAAACTGGGAGAGAGCTGGGAGTGTTTGCTGGCCAGGGTCAACATTTCCCAGTCCCGAGGTATCTGTGTCGGGCCAAGTGGCTGGGCTGTGACCGCAGAAGAGGAGAGGAAGTGATGTGCATTGCCCCTAGGCGTGCCTCAGAGAAGTTTCCCATAAATGAACTTCCACTGTCTCCTCTGCAGTGTGCTAGCAGGATACTAAAGCTCAGGGCATGGTGGGGGGCACCTGGATGATTCAGTCGGTAGAGCACATGACTCCTGATCTTGGGGCTGTGAGTTCAATCCCCACACTGGGTGTGGAGCCTATTTAAAATTTGTATGGAATCAGAAGAGACCCCGAATTGCTAAGGAAATGTTGAAAAACAAAAATAAAACTGGGGGCATTAAGTTACCTGATTTCAAGCTTTACTACAAAGCTGTGATCACCAAGACAGCATGGTACTGGCATAAAAACAGACACATAGACCAGTGGAACAGAGTAGAGAGCCCATATATGGACCCTCAACTCTATGGTCAGTTAATCTTCAACAAAACAGGAAAAAATATACAGTGGAAAAAAGACAGTCTCTTCAATAAATGGTGCTGGGAAAACTGGGCAGCTATATGTAGAAGAATGAAACTCGACCATTCTCTTACACCGTACACAAAGGTAAACTCAGAATGGATAAAAGACCTCAATGTGAGACAGGAATCCATCAGAATCCTAGAGGAGAACATAGGCAGTAACCTCTTCGATATCAGCCACAGCAACTTCTTTCAAGATATGTCTCCAAAGGCAAAGGAAACAAAAGCAAAGATGAACTTTTGGGACTTCATCAAAATCAAAAGCTTCTGCACAGCAAAGGAAACAGTCAAGAAAACAAAGAGGCAACCCACGGAATGGGAGAAGATATTTGCAAATGACAGTACAGACGAAAGGTTGATATCTAGGATCTATAATGAACTCCTCAAACTCAACACACACAAAACAGACAATCATATCAAAAAATGGGCAGAAGATATGGACAGACACTTCTCCAATAAAGACATACAAATGGCTATCAGACACATGAAAAAATGTTCATCATCACTAGCCATCAGGGAGATTCAAATTAAAACTACATTGAGATATCACCTTACACCAGTTAGAATGGCCAAAATTAGCAAGACAGGAAACAACATGTGTTGGAGAGGATGTGGAGAAAGGGGAACCCTCTTACACTGCTGGTGGGAATGCAAGTTGGTGCAGCCTCTTTGGAGAAAAGTGTGGAGATTCCTCAAGAAATTAAAAATAGAACTTCCCTATGACCCTGCCATTGCACTACTGGATATTTACCACAAAGATACAGATGTAGTGAAAAGAAGGGCCATCTGTACCCCAATGTTTATAGCAGCAATGGCCACGGTCGCCAAACTGTGGAAAGAACCAAGATGCCCTTCAACGGATGAATGGATAAGGAAGATGTGGTCCATATACACTATGGAGTATTATGCCTCCATCAGAAAGGACGAATACCCAACTTTTGTAGAAACATGGACGGGACTGGAAGAGATTATGCTGAGTGAAATAAGTCAAGCAGAGAGAGTCAATTATCATATGGTTTCACTTATTTGTGGAGCATAACAAAAAGCATGGAGGATCATGGGGAGTTAGAGAGAAGGGGGTTGGGGTAAATTGAAAGGGGAGGTGAACCATGAGAGACTATGGACTCTGAAAAACAATCTGAGGGGTTTGAAGTGGCAGGGGGGTGGGAGGTCGGGGTACCAGGTGGTGGGTATTATAGAGGGCACGGATTGCATGGAGCACTGGGTGTGGTGAAAAAATAATGATACTGTTATGCTGAAAATAAATAAATTTAAAAAAAATTTTAAAAATATATAAAGAAATAAAAGAAAAATAACATCTTTAAAAAAATAAAATAAAGCTGATGGCAGCTTTGAAAGGGAAAGTAGGAGCCTTCCCATCAGCCTGGTTTCTTGAATAACTATGTCTCCCCATCCTTGTCTTACATTACTGAACTTCACATGCGTAAGAATTACACTTCCACTGTCAACCTCAACTCAGGGGCTTATCTGTTGCAGAAGCCAGTGTTATCCAGCCAAACCAATACCAATCTTTAGCGTGATTTCTAGGGTCTACCAGGGTCAAATTTCCTCTAATGATCCCAATGGAGAGACAACTGGCCTGATGTTCAGGAAGTCTGTCTCTGCCAACAGTAGCTGGATGGACTGGAATGGGTCATTTAAAACTCTAACTGAGTTTTAGTCTGTGAGTCTAAAATTATAATGGAATTCAGTATGACAGGGTAATTATGTAATATGATTTTGTTTTAACAGTTTTATTGAGAAATAATCCATATGCCATACACGCGTCCATTTAAGATGTACAATGCAATGATTTTTAAACATTTATAGGGATTTTTTTTTAAACATTTATAGGGTTGTGAGATCATCACCATGATCAATTTTGGAACATTTTTATCACATTTTAAAAACATTTATACGGTTATTTTTCTTTTTGAAACATTTATACGGTTGTGAGATCATCATCATTATCAATTTTGGAATATTTTTATCACACCCAAAAGAAACTCTATACCCATTAATAGTCATTCCCCAACTATCTCATTACTCCCAATTTACTAATGAACTTCTTATTGATTTGCTAATTCTGTATGTTCACGTAAAGAGAATCCTACAATATCTGGGTTTTTGTGACTAGCTCCTTTCACTTAGCATACTATTTTCAAGGTTCATCTATGGTGTATGATGTATCAGTACTGCATTCCCTTTAATTGCTGAGTAATACTCTGCAGTATGGCCGTATCGCATTTTATCAGTTTATTGGCATCTGGGTTTTCCCCACATTTTGGCCATGAGGAACAATGCTTAACTTGTGTACTAACATTAGTGTACAAGGAAGGTTTCAGAAGGACATAGGCTCTCACTTCTCTTGGATATACACCTAGAAGTGGAATTGCTGGGTTGTAAAGCAACTCTATGCTTAGTCTTTTTACAAATTTCCAGATTGTTTCCCAGAGCAGCAGCAACATTTCATATTCCCACAAGGAATATAAGAGGATTCTAATTTCTCCACATTCTTGCCCACACTTAGCTGTCTTTTTGATTATAGCCATCCCAGGAGATGCCAAGTGGTACCTCATTCTGGTTATTTTCATTTCCTGGATGGCTAATATTGAAGATCTTCTCATCTGCTTATTGACCACACGTATATCTTTGTTAGCATACTGTCTACTCAGATCTACTGCCCATTTACTCGGGTTATTTGTCTTTTTAAAATGGAGTTATATGAGTTCTTTATATATTTGGTATAGAAGTCCCTTATCAGATAAATGATGTGAATATCTCTCTTTACTCTCTGTGTTGTCTTTTCACTTTCTTGATGTTGTCCTTTGACCAACAAAAAAGGTTTTAATTTTGACAAGGTCCCATTTATTCCTCCATTGCCTGCACTTTTGGCATCATATGTAAGAAGCTGATGCCTAATCAAAGGTCACAAACATTTCCTCTAAGAGCTTTATAGTTTAAACTTTCACATGTAGGCTTTTGATCCATTTTTCAGTTATTTCTTATAAATTCTGAGAGCTAAGGTTCCAAATTCATTCTTTTGCGTGTGGATTTATAGTTGTCCCATCACCATTTGTTAAAATTGGAAGGGGAGGTGAACCACGAGAGACTATGGACTCTGAAAAACAATCTGAGGGTTTTGAAGGGGCAGGGGGTGGGAGGTCGAGGTACCAGGTGGTGGGTATTAGAGAGGGCACGGATTGCATGGAGCACTGGGTGTGGTGCAAAAACAATGAATACTATTATGCTGAAAATAAAAAATAAATTAATTAAAAAAAAAAGACTAGGCTTCCCCCGATTAAATTGGCATCCTTATTAACAAAAAGATCAGGGCACCTGGTGGCTCAGTGGGTTAAAGCCTCTACCTTCGGCTCAGGTCATGATCTCAAGGTCCTGGGATTAAGCCTCACATTGGACTCTCTGCTCAGTGGGTGGGGAGTCTGCTTTCCCCCCTCTCTCTGCCACCCTCTCTGCCTACTTATGATCTCTCTCTGTCAAATAAATAAAATCTTTAAAAAAAAATCAATTGACTGCAAATGTAGAAAAGTTATTTCTAGACTTCTATTGATCTATACATGGATGATTTACATATGGGTAGGACATACAGTACATACAAACGAAATGAAGCTACAAAGACCTTATATCATCAAGAGCCTGTCTTCAAAAAAACCAACCTAAAAACCCTCAGAAATGAAAACCAGAATTGGTCTGTGCCTCTCCCTGTTGCCCTTGCACTTCCTGCTTCTTCCCACACCGTCTACTGATTACTCCTGTTGAACCACAACACCAGCATGGGAATGTCTCAGCCCAAAGCAAAAGTTGAAGCTATTATGAGAATCTGAAGAGTTGTTACAGAATTTCATCTTCCTTTTCAGGATAAAGGGACTAGTTTTCTATCTGTGGGTTTGTTTCCCCTTCTCTCTGTAGGGAAAGTTCAGACCGTTCACTGGGCACAGAGAAATGAGAAGTTAAAAGAACTTTCCTTTTTTTCATTCAAGCAGCCTCTCCTTATCTTTTATTTTTTTTATTTTTATTTTCTAGCTGAAGGCAAAAAAGAGATATAAATGTCATTTTTGTCTTGCAAAAGACTCAAAAAACAAAATTAAAAAACCCTTGTAAAAACCAGAAGAAAAATGATCCATTCTACTGTGTTACTTTGTGCCTTGCGAAACATATGAAAGTTGTTTCACCGAGGCATTTGCTATCTGAATTGTTATTCAGGAAATCGCCAACTATAAATCTTGGTCTCTATCATACAGCACTGTATGGAAGAAATATCCCAAAAGTACAACTGCTGGCCAAAAAACCAGAAAGTGTGTGCTTTTCCCCTGTACAAACATTATTTCACTGCAATGCTCTGTTTCATGAACTTTCAAGTACTATAAGTCAATTTATTTCCCTAAATGTTTTGAAAATCGATTTAGTAGGTATTTTTTTTTTAAAGAGTAAAAGCAAAGACCAGATATTTTTACACATACAGTACAACTGGTCACCTTTTTGTGCCAATAGGAAGTAAAACGTCGGGAAGACTGCATTTTTTCTTTTCTTTGTTTCGTTCCTTTCCTTTCCTTTTCTTTCTTGCTTTTTTAAGATTTTATTTATTTATTTGTCAGAGAGAGAGTAAGCAACTACAAGCACAGGCAGGGAGAAGTGTAGAGGGAGAGGGAGAAGCAGTCTCCCGCCGAGCAGGGAGCCTGATGTGGGGCTCATCCGAAGACTCTGGGATCACAACCTGAGCCAAAGGCAGATGCTTGCCCAACTGAACGACCCAGACGTCCCTGGATTGAGGTTTCACGGCCAACCTTCCTCTTTGCTGGAGGCTGATGCAAAATGGTGACCACAATTCCAACAGCCTTAATAGCTCGGGGGAACAGGGATGCAGGGAATCACACACTGCGAAAGCAAGGTGGGTCCATCCTATTCTCATACAATACTTACTTAGTTCACTCTGAGAAAGTGACATGAAATGTTAAAAAAAAAAAACTCTATTTTCTTTAAAATACAGATGTGTAGTACCATGAGAAGAATCAATAGAAAACTGCACAGTCTAACAGGAATGAAACCAACTTCAGTGGATGCATTTCTCACTCTCCTCTTTAGAAGGGAGAGAATACAGCAAAATCTGTTGAGTTTGGCAAGTATTTCCCCAACAGCGTTCTACAGAATGCTGGCTTGAGGAGATACTAACAGTGTCCGAAGGGGAAAGGGGCACCAAGTAGGTTTAAAATGCTGCGTTCTATATCCTGTCTCGAAGATTCCTAAGTGGAAATAGTATGCTGAAAGCTCAGAGAATTCCTAAAGTAGGAAACCAAGTTTAACTTCCTTTAACCTAATATTCCCCAAATTTTGGGCCACAAAACCCCTTTTTTCTAGAACAGCTATTAGCAACATTTCATACAATGAAACAGCAGGCAACTAATAGACACAGTACAATTTACTGACTAAAACCATGGCATTAGGGTTACACTTTCTGGGCTCAAATTCTAGTTTCAGCACTACACCAGTGACCTTTCTTTAAAACAAGGATATTTATTTATTTATTTATTTATTTATTTATTTATTTATTTTTAAACAAGAATATTTAAAAGTACCTGTCCTCAGTGGCGGTGGGGCTATTTGGATGGAGTTAATTAGCATTCGTTACAATGTTTGGCACTGTGCCCAGCACTAAGTTAGAACCCAGCAAACATTAACCACAATTATTAGATGGCTTCAAGTTTGAATATGGTCTATTCCCTTACCAGATGTAGAATCTTGAGAGATTTAATACAATTACTATTTTTGAGACTCTGCTACTTTCCAGACACTGTTTCAAGTGGTGGATCAGGCAAAGCCCCTCAGCTTACAGAGCAAAGAGTCTCAGGTTATCAATGATGTTAGGAGGCCAAGGGTTCCAAGTTGTTTTGTGGAGTAAATAAAACAGCACCAGGACAGCTTCTAGCAGACAGCTGGCACTCAGAAGTTACATGTACGGTTCCCTTCTCTTTAAACTTTTTTTTTTTTAGAGAATCTTTTGGGTGAGTCTTTTCTTAGAGAAGGATACTGAGTGTATGAGTGGTACTCTCCTTTCCTGTTTTTCCTTAGATGTGGGATAAAAAAGAAAGAGAAATTAAGCAGACTGGCCTGAGACAATGATGGATATAAGAGAGCCTGTAAACTTTAGAGCACCGTTTCTAACAGGTATGGATTAATTTTTGAAGATTTTGAAAAAAATGGTAAATTATCTCATAGAATAGAGCTGCTTATTCCTCTTGGTTATACACCTAGAAGTGGTAATGCTCTATTGACCATTCTTAACTCCAGGCACCAACTAGACTTTACTGTACTTGTGTTAGGCTTGGCCCAGTGAACCACCTACCCAGATCATACAACATGCTTGCACACATGGCTGGCTTGGCACATACAAACACACAAACACAAAAAAGACATTTACATGTTCTGAAATTTCTAGGCAGGTAAACACTCCATAAAGCAAAGAGCCTATTAAGTTAAAAAAAAATCTAATCCAAAACATACACTTGTTTTTAACATGGGGATTAAAGATATATGTATACCTGAGGGGCATCAGTTGGTTAAGCATTTGTCTTTGGTTCAGATCATGATCCCAGAGTTCTGGAATCGAGCCTCATGCAAGGAGCCTGCTTCTCTTTCTCCCTCTGCCCCTTCCCCCAGCTTGTGCATGTGCGTGCTCTCTCTCTCTCTCCCCTTGCTCACTCTCTCTGTTAACTAAATAAGTAAGATCTTAAAAAAATATACACATATACT
Organism: Mustela erminea; assembly: GCF_009829155.1. Classification (NCBI taxonomy): domain Eukaryota; kingdom Metazoa; phylum Chordata; class Mammalia; order Carnivora; family Mustelidae; genus Mustela; species Mustela erminea. The sequence goes on from NC_045616.1 coordinate 62,718,992, forward strand.
TGAGAACAAGTTTTGGGAACCTTGGAGCCTCTGAGATCCAGAGATCAGAGTAAGAATGGGGGGGGCACAAGACACACCTTCTCAGAACTTTCCACTGTTTTTTACCATCTACTGGTGTCCAGTATACATGCTTGCATGTTCTGAGATACAAAATCTTCCCCCCAGTATGTTTAAACAGTTACAGTCTACTAGTACAAACTTTCTCAGAAGCAATCTGATGATACGATACTAAATAATTATCACACACCTGTTGAGTTCTGAGCACTGTGGGTCATAAAGTTTCATTTACTGTTCTTGTAACACACTGAGTTATCATCTTTAAAAATATGTGGAGCCACAAAAAAAAAAAGAGAGAGAGAGAAAAGAAAAGAAAAGAAACAACAACAACAACCATGAGGAGTCAGATACCAAGGAAGATGAAATATAGTGTCCAAGATTGTACATAAGTGGGAAAAACGAAGTATGAATTCAAAGATCACTCTGAAGTTTGTACATTAACCACTACACTATATGTTTCTTGAAAGAATACATGAAGAAACTTAAAATATAACACAGATGTTTTACTTTGTGAATACAATTTAATAAATACAGTGATGGTCCAAGATTTCTGTTTAACACAAAACCTGCAAATAACCTATGTGTCTAACAAAATCATATTCTGACCTTTGTTTACAATGTTATATAGCCACTCAAGATACTTTCAAAAAATGTGTAACAAAATGGAAAAACAGGGCTCCACGCTGGGTGTGTAGCCAGCTTAAGAAAATTAAAAAGTAAAGTAAAAAAAGAAAGAAAAAAAGAAAATGGAAAAATACTGGTGGTGATTGCAAGAGAAAAGGACAGGATGCAGTATTATAAAATTCACAATTCTATATCTAAAATTACATATATTTAAATAAGTGCACACAGACTGGAAAATACATTGCAAAATATTAAGAGCGGTTTTCCTTGTGTAATCACTAACTGGCAGGGATGTGATTCTTTTTATGTATCATTTTTTCTCTGAAGTATATATTATTTCATAGAGAGAAAATAATGAAATAAAGTATATTCTCAAGTTCCTGTCTCGTTTGCATATATAAAAACAAGAGCTGGTTTGCTGATTACACCAGACCACTTGAGCCAAAAGAGAGTCTTGTGGTAGCAAACACTAAAATACTGAAAAAAGCTAGTGTAATGGGAGTAGAGGGGAAAATGGTGGTTTGTGATGGAGGATGGAAGTAGGAGAAGACTGAAAGAAAACACTCGAAGCTTTTTTTTTTTTTTTTAAACATGCCTACTGATTGACACAACTAACTAATACAATTGCTTCTGAAGGAAAAACATTAAGTCATGTCTCTTTCCATGTACCTCCAACCACATCAACAATCTGGCTTCAAAGCTTGGAAAGCTTCAAAGCTTCAAAGCTTGGAAAGCAAGATTCATCATTCATATGAGTATAACGAAACAACAACAAATCAAGGGCACCGCTTGGATGAGCCTTGCTGCTTCTAGTAAAACACAAGAGGAAACTGAGGAGTTGAAGAAGGAATCGTTAAGCAGGAAGGCAGAACCTGAAGATCTGGGAAATTCCCAGGTTGTCAACCTTGCAAAAAGCGAGAAAGCGTGTTCTAGAGGGAAACACCAAGGGTGTGGCTGGATATTCACTGCATGAGAGAGGTCCTCATTGATCTCATCAATCAGGAACACGTACAGGTGGACGCGACACCAGCACAGAACAAGGCCTGCTTGGACCATGACAAGAAAGAAGGCAGAGCTGAAGACAGGCTGTCAGATAGCTGGGATTTTACAGATGGGACAACAGAATCACCTGGCTGTGAACAAGATATGGGAAGAATGAGCCTGAAGATGATTCAGAGATGGACAGGGCTGTCCTCCCACCCTAGGCCCAACCTCTGTCTCCTCCTTGGTTTCAGGGGACCATGTTGCTGCCCCAGGGGCCCTGGAAGGCAAGGCCACCACCTTGATGGCCTGAATGAGTCAAGCAGATGTTTCTTAAGCTTTAAAATCTAATGTAACTTGCCTGGCTTGGTTTTGACTTGCTGGGGATCTGCGGGCAGGATCCATGGGCGCTTTCTTCTTTTTAGTTTCTCCCTTTTAGAATGGGAGGGCCTGTGCCCGTCCCCACACTGTATTTTGGGAGCAGGTAACTTAGCTGGTCTCACGGGTTTATGGTTGGAAGGGAATTTTTGCCTTGGAATCAGTCTTACCTCTAGTCTCCCCCACAGTGGATTTAGATGGTATTTAGGTGAGATCCGGGATTTAGAGTTGACGCTAGAGTGATTAAGATTTGAGGGCTGCTGAGATGTAGACAAATGCATTTCCTATGTGAGAAGAGCATGAATTTTGGGGTCCAGAGGGTGGAGTCTTATGGCAGAGCTGTGTCCCCTCCAAATTCTTCTGCTGATATCCTAAGTCTTAGTAGCTCAGAATTGACTACATTTGGAGAAAGAGGAGATTAAGTTAAAATGAAGCCATCAGGACAGGCCCTGATTCAGAATGATTTGTGTCCTTACAAAAGCAGATTCCACAGAGAGATACTAGGGCTGTGCACACACAGAGGGGAGACAATGTGAAAACACAGAAGGAGGATGGCCATCTACAAGTCAAAGAGAGAGGCCTTAGGAGAAACCAAACATGCTGACACCTTGATCTTGAACTTCTAGCCTCCAGGAATTTGAGAAAATGAATTTGTGCTAAGCCACTCATTCTACAACTATTTTGTCACGGTAGCCCAAGCAAATACACTAGCTAGAATCCCAAACCCCTTTAAATCCTTTAAAACCCCTTACCCACTTCCATTTCTCTTTACCGCATTTATTACTACGTGGCAGATATCATATTTATTTGTTTGACTGACACCCACTTTAAATGAAAACTCTGTAAGAGCAAGGTCCTTGTACCTGAGAGGCATAGAGAACAATAGTTAAAAGCAGTAAGTCTAGAGCCAGCTACCTGAGATTGAACCCAAACTCTACCATTTACCTGTCCTGTAATGTGGTGATGTCACTTAACCTGTGTGTGTCTCAGTTTCCTAACTGGTAACATGGGCTAATAGTATTACTGCTTCAGAGAGTTGTCGGTTAATAGAAGAGCACGAGAGCAGTGCCTCGCATGTAGTAAGCACTGCTGGTGGTAGTCAGCCGTGGTTTGTACCGCTCACTGCTCTCTCCCAGGACCACCCCTGCATAACCGCCAATGTAACCCACTGATTGCATCTGTCCCTTAGCACTATTTGTCGAGCTGTCCCCTGCCACACATATTCTCCTGAGTCAGCAATAACGCCAACCTTCTACCACATCAGACATTCCTTTTCCTCTCGTCAGTCTGTGACAGCCCCTTAGCTAGCCCAGCCCATCCTATGACCCCCACCCCACCATACACACACACACACACACACAAACACACACTATTACCTTACACAAGTTATAGACTTAAATGGTATTGAGGCTCTATAAATACTTATACATGTGTGTGAGATCCTGGTTTACACTCTAAGAGGGCTCCCAGGAGACTGGCAATGCCATTCTCAAATGACTAACGCAAGGCGTAACATGCTGCTCAGCATTTAGCAGGCACTTGGCACTGACATGAATGTCTTTTCACACTAAGCTGATGAGATCAGTATTATTTCCTTTTGATAGAGCAGGAAAGAGGCTCGGAGAGTTCAGTACGAACTTGCTCACAGGAGCCAGTAAACAAGAGTGCCTAAGTGGCTCAGTCAGTTAAGCATCTGCCTTCAGCTCAGGTCTTCACCCCAGAATCCTGGGATTGAGCCCGGCATCCAGCACCCTGCTTAACAGGGAGTCTGCTTCTTCCTCTGCCTGCTGCTTCCTGTGTTTGTGCGCTCGCTCTCTCTTTCTCTCTCTCATTCTATCTCAAATAAATAAATTAAAATCTTAAAAAAAAAAAGAAGCCAATAAACAGACTTCGGTCCAGCTTGTCACCTCCACAGTGCCCACATTCTACACACTACACCCTGCTCTGACAGATCATTTATGATGAATGGGCTGAACAGGGCTCCCACTCACTTCCTGGCCATGTTCATTTCGTAAGCAGAAACTCACGGTGAAGCCTTCTTTGAAACTAAAATAAGTCAGCTCAGATCTTCACAGACTGGTTTTCCCAAAGTGAGCTGTACCCGTGCTTTAATACCAGATGAAGAGATTTCTTTGGGACTGGCTGAAGAGACTTTCAGTTTCAGAGGCGTCTGTGAGGTAAAGCTCATCCCTGGGCTTTGAATTCCCAAAAATCTGGGGGCAAACTTAGTTCTGCAATACATTAGTTATGTTACCTTGGAAGGTAACCAACAGCCTGGACCAATACTCCCTCTTCCAGAAATTTGGGTGCAACACCAGTGACCTCACAGAGATGTCCTAAGAACTAAAACAGATACCCTATGTGGAGTCACCCAGAAGAGCAAGGACCTGGCATGCAGTAGGTGTTCAAGAAATAGTTGTTCATAAGAAAGAAGAAAAAGGATGTCGGCAGGTGAGCATTAGTTTCAAGAGTAACGTTCCAAAGGATCCATTGGATTCCACGTGTTCTCCAAGGACGGTCTGTCGTATGCATCCAAGCCGTCTGGACACACTGACCTGTACATATAAGGTCCCAAGTCCTCTGGAGGGAGATATTGAAGCTTAGGTCACCTTTTGGGAAAACCAGCGAATCAAAGTGCCATGGAAAAGTGAACTAAAATACTGGATTCTGTCTAGCTGGCTTCTCAGAACTTGTTACAGGTGAGATGAGGCTATAATGTTCACGTGCAGAGCAAAACACCTTCCATCGGGCAAGGCAACCACCAACTGGGGTGCAAAGAAGAAGAACTTCAAGTACTAGGCAGGAGCGTTTCCTGGCAAATCAACACTCATCCGAGGCTTCCGCATAAATTTTGACCCCAGTAACAACTGAAGGCTTGATGAAGCAGATTCTCCTTCCTGGTTTTGTCTACACGGTGCACATGACCTAACCACAAAATAATCACTGTTCTTGCACTTTTCAACGTTTCTTTGCCTCAACGTTGAAGGAAAATGAAAGCAGCCAGGTTAATAAGCCCATGGTGAACTTAGCTATTTTGCCACAACTCCTTTCTCCTCTCAGTTCTTTTTACAACCCTCCCCTACTTTCTATCCAAATAGTCAATGTCGAGTTGTTAAATAGACATTCTAGAACACCAAGAGAATGTCATGGCTAAAGCCAGGCTATATTTTAACACATCAATACAACTGGACCAAACTGCATCCAGTGTGGATTTCCTTTCTTCTCCTTCCCTTAAGCAATGCCTATCTTGTGTTCAAAGTTAACCCTCTCCTGGAGACGGGAAATCAGACAGAGATATAAGGACTAGTTCTTCTAGACACTACTGAAAAACTGACCTGCCAGATGTGGGATTTCAGTACCTTACCCAGAATCCCTTCCCCCTCCAGCTGTGTCCTCTGCTCAGTCATTTTTTATTTCCCCCACCCCCACTGCCAGTGGTACCAAGGAAGTGACAAACAGGGACTCACTAGATGCCATCAATCACTGTCACCAAAAGGAGAATGAAAAGAATCCAACAAATGTTCTTGCAAAAGCCTTCCATGCTGCACTCCCACACCACCTCCTCTTCACCAATACACATCTTTATAAGCAGCTTGACACTTTTTAATGGCCCTTCAGTTGGGAAAAATGAGGAGCAGACAGTAGGAGCAGCATCCTGACCACCATTCTCTCCAGACGCATGACCATGTTTTCAGTTCCCAGTTCCCATGCTCCCCAAGCCACACTGAAGCAGGGCTGTGCACCAACTGGCTACTGGTGACCCCGAGAATGGAGGTCGGAAGGGCTCACAATTCATGTGGTGCTGTGTGTGCAGGAGGCCTGGTGGCAGAGAAAGGACACACAAGCAGGTAGCAGATGGCCCTCTCCACAAATCCTTCTCAACACAGAGAACCTGCAGTTCCTCATTTCTCCGCTGACCATCAGGACACTGATAAATCAATTTCCATGGCAACAGCTCTAACTCTAACACTCCAAAAATAAAAGAAGTCTGCTTTCAATGGAAGACAAACACTTGCATTCATTTCTGGAAATACAGCTAGAGGCAGAATGTGGCAGTGGGCATAAGCCAAGAACATTTCTCCTTGACTCCAAAATCCCCTGTTGCCCATCTATTCTGGCAAAATAACAGAAGAAAAGGACAAGAACAAAAGACCAACTATATGCACATGGATGTTAATTACAGTAATATTAACACATCAACAACTTAGAAGTTGTTTCATAAAAGAGATTGTGATATTACAGATATAGACGAAATATTATGTACCCATGAAAATGTATGATGGTAGCTTAGAAAAAGGGAGGAACGGAGGAGGAGTCAAGATGGCGGAGAATTAGCAGGCTGAGACTGCTTCAGCTAGCCGGAGATCAGCTAGATAGCTTATCTAAAGATTGCAAACACCTGAAAATCCATCGGCAGATCGAAGAGAAGAAGAACAGCAATTCTGGAAACAGAAAAACAACCACTTTCTGAAAGGTAGGACCCGCGGAGAAGTGAATCCAAAGCGACGGGAAGATAGACCCCGGGGGGAGGGGCCGGCTCCCGGCAAGCGGCGGAGCAACGGCGCACAAAATCAGGACTTTTAAAAGTCTGTTCCGCTGAGGGACATCGCTCCAGAGGCTAAACCGGGGCGAAGCCCACGCGGGTTCAGCGTGGCCTCAGGTCCCGCAGGGTCACAGAAGGATCAGGGGTGTCTGAGTGTCGCAGACCTTGCGGGTATTGGAACGGGAAAGCCGGCTACAGAGGCAGAGCCGACAGTAAGCTCACAGCTCGGTGTTACCTTGAACTGGTCGCAGGCTCGGAGAGCTCGGAGCGCGGCCGGAGGTCAGGCAGACGGGAGTAACTGGGCGCTGTTCTCTGAGGGCGCACTGAGGAGTGCGGCCCTGGGCTCTCGGCTCCTCCGGGCCGGAGACGAGGAGGCCACCATTTGTATTCCCATCCTCCGGAACTCTACGGAAAGCGCTCAGGGAACAAAAGCTCCTGAAAGCAAACCCGAGCGGATTACTCACCCCGGCCGCGGGTAAGGGCGGTGTAATTCCGCCTGGGGCAAAGACACTTGAGAATCACTACACCAGGCCCCTCCCCCAGAAGATCAACAAGAAATCCAGCCAAGACCAAGTTCACCTACCAAGGAGTGCGGTTTCAATACCAAGGAGAGCAGCAGAATTCCAGAGGAGGAGAAAGCCAAGCACGGAACTCATGGCTTTTTCCCTGTGATTTTTTTTTTAGTCTTGCAGTTAATTCAATTTTTTTCTTTTTCATTTTTTTGTTTTTTTCTTTTCTCGCCTTCGGGCAAATTTTTTTTTTTAACTGTTACCTTTTTCTTTTTTAACGATTTTTTACTAGTTTATCTAATATATATATATTTTCATTTTTACATTTTTCTCAGGTGTTTTCCTTTTTTTTTTAAAATTCTTTTCTTTTCTTTTTTCTTTTTTTTTTCTTTCTTTTTTCTTTTTTTTTCTTTCTTCCTTTTTGAACCTCTTTTTATCCCCTTTCTCCCCCCTCACGATTTTGGATCTCTTCTAATTTGGTTAAAGCATTTTTTCCTGGGGTTGTTGCCACCCTTTTAGTATTTTACTTGCCCCTTCATATACTCTTATCTGGACAAAATGACAAGACGGAAAAATTCAACACAAAAAAAAGAACAAGAGGCAGTACCGAAGGCTAGGGACCTAATCAATACAGACATTGGTAATATGTCAGATCTAGAGTTCAGAATGACAATTCTCAAGGTTCTAGCCGGGCTTGAAAAAGGCATGGAAGATATTAGAGAAACCCTCTCGAGAGATATAAAAGCCCTTTCTGGAGAAATAAAAGAACTAAAATCTAACCAAGTTGAAATCAAAAAAGCTATTAATGAAGTGCAATCAAAAATGGAGGCTCTCACTGCTAGGATAAATGAGGCAGAAGAAAGAATTAGTGATATAGAAGACCAAATGACAGAGAATAAAGAAGCTGAGCAAAAGAGGGACAAACAGCTACTGGACCACGAGGGGAGAATTCGAGAGATAAGTGACACCATAAGACGAAACAATATTAGAATAATTGGGATTCCAGAAGAAGAAGAAAGAGAGAGGGGAACAGAAGGTATACTGGAGAGAATTATTGGGGAGAATTTCCCCAATATGGCAAAGGGAACGAGCATCAAAATTCAGGAGGTTCAGAGAACGCCCCTCAAAATCAATAGGAATAGGCCCACACCCCGTCACCTAATAGTAAAATTTACAAGTCTCAGTGACAAAGAGAAAATCCTGAAAGCAGCCCGGGAAAAGAAGTCTGTAACATACAATGGTAAAAATATTAGATTGGCAGCTGACTTATCCACAGAGACCTGGCAGGCCAGAAAGAGCTGGCATGATATTTTCAGAGCACTAAACGAGAAAAACATGCAGCCAAGAATACTATATCCAGCTAGGCTATCATTGAAAATAGAAGGAGAGATTAAAAGCTTCCAGGACAAACAAAAACTGAAAGAATTTGCAAATACCAAACCAGCTCTACAGGAAATATTGAAAGGGGTCCTCTAAGCAAAGAGAGAGCCTACAAGTGGTAGATCAGAAAGTAACAGAGACCATATACAGTAACAGTCAACTTACAGGCAATACAATGGCACTAAATTCATATCTCTCAATAGTTACCCTGAATGTTAATGGGCTAAATGCCCCTGTCAAAAGACACAGGGTATCAGAATGGATAAAAAAACAAAACCCATCTATATGTTGCCTCCAAGAAACTCATTTTAAGCCCGAAGACACCTCCAGATTTAAAGTGAGGGGGTGGAAAAGAATTTACCATGCTAATGGACATCAGAAGAAAGCAGGAGTGGCCATCCTTATATCAGATCAATTAGATTTTAAGCCAAAGACTATAATAAGAGATGAGGAAGGACACTATATCATACTCAAAGGGTCTGTCCAACAAGAAGATTTAACAATTTTAAATATCTATGCCCCCAACGTGGGAGCAGCCAACTATATAAACCAATTAATAACAAAATCAAAGAAACACATCAACAATAATACAATAATAGTAGGGGACTTTAACACTCCCCTCACTGAAATGGACAGATCATCCAAGCAAAAGATCAGCAAGGAAATAAAGGCCTTAAACGACACACTGGACCAGATGGACATCACAGATATATTCAGAATATTTCATCCCAAAGCAACAGAATACACATTCTTCTCTAGTGCACATGGAACATTCTCCAGAATAGATCACATCCTCGGTCCTAAATCAGGACTCAACCGGTATCAAAAGATTGGGATCATTCCCTGCATATTTTCAGACCACAATGCTCTAAAGCTAGAACTCAACCACAAAAGGAAGTTTGGAAAGAACCCAAATACATGGAGACTAAACAGCATCCTTCTAAAGAATGAATGGGTCAACCGGGAAATTAAAGAAGAATTGAAAAAAATCATGGAAACAAATGATAATGAAAATACAACGGTTCAAAATCTGTGGGACACAACAAAGGCAGTCCTGAGAGGAAAATATATAGCGGTACAAGCCTTTCTCAAGAAACAAGAAAGGTCTCAGGTACACAACCTAACCCTACACTTAAAGGAGCTGGAGAAAGAACAAGAAAGAAACCCTAAGCCCAGCAGGAGAAGAGAAATCATAAAGATCAGAGCAGAAATCAATGAAATAGAAACCAAAAAAACAATAGAACAAATCAACGAAACTAGGAGCTGGTTCTTTGAAAGAATTAATAAAATTGATAAACCCCTGGCCCGACTCATCAAAAAGAAAAGAGAAAGGACCCAAATAAATAAAATCATGAATGAAAGAGGAGAGATCACAACTAACACCAAAGAAATACAAACTATTATAAGAACATACTATGAGCAACTCTACGCCAATAAATTTGACAATCTGGAAGAAATGGATGCATTCCTAGAAACATATAAACTACCACAACTGAACCAGGAAGAAATAGAAAGCCTGAACAGACCCATAACCAGTAAGGAGATTGAAACAGTCATTAAAAATCTCCAAACAAACAAAAGCCCAGGGCCAGACGGCTTCCCGGGGGAATTCTACCAAACGTTTAAAGAAGAACTAATTCCTATTCTCCTGAAACTGTTCCAAAAAATAGAAATGGAAGGAAAACTTCCAAACTCATTTTATGAGGCCAGCATCACCTTGATCCTAAAACCAGACAAGGATCCCACCAAAAAAGAGAGCTATAGACCGATATCCTTGATGAACACAGATGCGAAAATACTCAACAAAATACTAGCCAATAGGATTCAACAGTACATTAAAAAGATTATTCACCACGACCAAGTGGGATTTATTCCAGGGCTGCAAGGTTGGTTCAACATCCGCAAATCAGTCAATGTGATACAACACATCAATAAAAGAAAGAACAAGAACCATATGATACTCTCAATAGATGCTGAAAAAGCATTTGATAAAGTACAGCATCCCTTCCTGATCAAAACTCTTCAAAGTGTAGGGATAGAGGGCACATACCTCAATATCATCAAAGCCATCTATGAAAAACCCACCGCAAATATCATTCTCAATGGAGAAAACCTGAAAGCTTTTCCGCTAAGGTCAGGAACACGGCAGGGATGTCCATTATCACCACTGCTATTCAACATAGTACTAGAGGTCCTAGCCTCAGCAATCAGACAACAAAAGGAAATTAAAGGCATCCAAATCGGCAAAGAAGAAGTCAAATTATCACTCTTCGCAGATGATATGATACTATATGTGGAAAACCCAAAAGACTCCACTCCAAAACTGCTAGAACTTATACAGGAATTCAGTAAAGTGTCAGGATATAAAATCAATGCACAGAAATCAGTTGCATTTCTCTACACCAACAGCAAGACAGAAGAAAGAGAAATTAAGGAGTCAATCCCGTTTACAATTGCACCCAAAACCATAAGATACCTAGGAATAAACCTAACCAAAGAGACACAGAATCTATACTCAGAAAACTATAAAGTACTCATGAAAGAAATTGAGGAAGACACAAAGAAATGGAAAAATGTTCCATGCTCCTGGATTGGAAGAATAAATATTGTGAAAATGTCTATGCTACCTAAAGCAATCTACACATTTAATGCAATTCCTATCAAAGTACCATCCATCTTTTTCAAAGAAATGGAACAAATAATGCTAAAATTTATATGGAACCAGAAAAGACCTCGAATAGCCAAAGGGATATTGAAAAAGAAAGCCAACGTTGGTGGCATCACAATTCCGGACTTCAAGCTCTATTACAAAGCTGTCGTCATCAAGACAGCATGGTACTGGCACAAAAACAGACACATAGATCAATGGAACAGAATAGAGAGCCCAGAAATAGACCCTCAACACTATGGTCAACTAATCTTCGACAAAGCAGGAAAGAATGTCCAATGGCAAAAAGACAGCCTCTTCAATAAATGGTGCTGGGAAAATTGGACAGCCACATGCAGAAAAATGAAATTGGACCATTTCCTTACACCACACACAAAAATAGACTCAAAATGGATGAAGGACCTCAATGTGCGAAAGGAATCCATCAAAATCCTTGAGGAGAACACGGGCAGCAACCTCTTTGACCTCAACCGCAGCAACATCTTCCTAGGAACAACGCAAAAGGCAAGGGAAGCAAGGGCAAAAATGAACTATTGGGATTTCATCAAGATCAAAAGCTTTTGCACAGCAAAGGAAACAGTTAACAAAATCAAAAGACAACTGACAGAATGGGAGAAGATATTTGCAAACGACATATCAGATAAAGGACTAGTGTCCAGAATCTATAAAGAACTTAGCAAACTCAACACCCAAAGAACAAATAATCCAATCAAGAAATGGGCAGAGGACATGAACAGACATTTCTGCAAAGAAGACATCCAGATGGCCAACAGACACATGAAAAAGTGCTCCATATCACTCGGCATCAGGGAAATACAAATCAAAACCACAATGAGATATCACCTCACACCAGTCAGAATGGCTAAAATAAACAAGTCAGGAAATGACAGATGCTGGCGAGGATGCGGAGAAAGGGGAACCCTCCTACACTGTTGGTGGGAATGCAAGCTGGTGCAGCCACTCTGGAAAACAGCATGGAGGTTCCTCAAAATGTTGAAAATAGAACTGCCCTATGACCCAGCAATTGCACTATTGGGTATTTACCCTAAGGATACAAACGTAGTGATCCAAAGGGGCACATGCACCCGAATGTTTATAGCAGCAATGTCCACAATAGCCAAACTATGGAAAGAACCTAGATGTCCATCAACAGATGAATGGATCAAGAAGATGTGGTATATATACACAATGGAATACTATGCAGCCATCAAAAGAAATGAAATCTTGCCATTTGCGACAACATGGATGGAACTAGAGCGTATCATGCTTAGCGAAATAAGTCAAGCAGAGAAAGACAACTATCATATGATCTCCCTGATATGAGGAAGTGGTGATGCAACATGGGGGCTTAAGTGGGTAGGAGAAGAATCAATGAAACAAGATGGGATTGGGAGGGAGACAAACCATAAGTGACTTTTAATCTCACAAAACAAACTGAGGGTTGCTGGGGGGAGGGGGTTTGGGAGAAGGGGGTGGGATTATGGACATTGGGGAGGGTATGTGCTTTGGTGAGTGCTGTGAAGTGTGTAAACCTAGTGATTCACAGACCTGTACCCCTGGGGATAGAGTATTATGCCTCCATCAGAAAGGATGAATACCCAACTTTTGTAGCAACATGGACGGGACTGGAAGAGATTATGCTGAGTGAAATAAGTCAAGCAGAGAGAGTCAACTATCATATGGTTTCACTTATTTGTGGAGCATAACAAATAGCATGGAGGACATGGGGACTTAGAGTGGAGAAGGGAGTTGGGGGAAATTGGAAGGGGAGGTGAACCATGAGAGACTATGGACTCTGAAAAACAATCTGCGGGTTTTGAAGGGACGGGGGGTGGGAGGTTGGGGTACCAGGTGGTGGGTATTATAGAGGGCACGGATTGCATGGAGCACGGGGTGTGGTGCAAAAATAATGAATACTGTTATGCTGGAAATAAAAATAAATAAAATAAAAAAAAAAAAAGAAAAAGGGAGGAACAAAGACATAGTGAAGTGAAAAAAAAATGATACCAATTTATGGGGGGTTTTTTTGTTATAATTCTGCCAGGTATATCCACCTATGAAAATGTTAGAAAAGTTGATACCCTGAATTGGTGGAATTTTAAGTTTTCTTAGATTTCTTTTTATTATTATTATTATTATATTATGGACTGTTATACAGTACACCATTAGTTTTTGAGGTAGTATTCAAAATTAGATTTCTTTTAAAGTGTTTATGATAAACAAAAACTAAGATCAAAGAAAAACTGGGGTAAAAGTCACCACAACTGCTTCAACTATATTCAAAATCTCAGTTCTGCCACACCAGGGTGGTAGCAACAAAGTAGATGTACACCTAGCAGTAAGAATGGAACTTTCAGAGCAGAGTAAAACAAAACCAAACCCCAAACCCTCAAACAACAAATAACTAAAAGTTAAAACTAAGATAGCCTTACATTTGATGAAATTAAAAACACAGTTGACCCCAACTGGGGTTCTGGGGTCAGAATGATGTGGCGGTTAGGGGTTATGAAAATCTGCATATAGGTTTTGGCTCTCCAAAAACTTTACTAAAGTCTACTGTTGATTGGAAGCCTTACTAATACCAGTCAATTAACCCATATTTTGTATGTTAGATATATCATTTATCATATCCTCATGAGTTAAAGTCAAATGAAGAAAAAAATGCTAAGAAAGTCATAAGGAAAAGAAAACATAGTTACAGACATGTATTTATCATATAACCCCCACATTGTTCAAGGGTCAACTGTCTTTTTAAGTTCCAATTTGTGTTGTTCAAGGGTCAACTGTACCTACACACAAGATGAGATACAAGAATGCACATAGACCTAAATGATACATTTTATACATATCTCAATAGTAACCTCTGGGAGGGAGGAAACTAGGGCTACAAAGCACTTAAAAAGAGTTCACCACGAACCCTTGGCCGCCTCTGTGTGACCTGTGAGACTATGTACCTTCCCTCAAGAGTGTGATTGGCTCAACCTCTGCACCTGTCATTTCCTAAGACATGTTCCATGGTCCCCAAGAGTAGTTGCTTTATAGAATGGCCATTCTGTTGAGTCCCAGATTCTAATTTTCCTTCTGCTTAAATCACGATTAAAAGACTGGAGGAAATCATCACTACTGAAAACTAATCATGTTCTCAAATTGTACACAGTTGTGTCACACAATTACATAACAATTGTAGAATAAGATGTGAGTGTATGAAATATTTAAATATTTACATATGTGATATTACAACTCTATGTCACTATTCAGAAATTATACCTGCAATCTACAAAAGAAACTATCAAGAGTGGCTACCTCGGGAGGAGAACTGGAAAAAGGAAGACATAATTCTCACTGTGTACTCTCTTCTGGACCTTTTAAATTTTGTACCATGTGCATGTATGACCAAATAACCATTCCAAAACATTAAACAACCACCCACCCTGTATATATAATACTACAAAATAGGCTTGAGAAGCACAATGTTCCAATTGTACCAGAATCAGTAAGACTCCAACCCAGTTCTCTCTAAGCTCCTACCCCAGTTTTCCTTGGCTAGATACCATTCCTCCTAGGTCCTTTTCACCTTGCTCAACCAGAATTAGCTCACCAGGTGGCAGCATTTGCTGCTGTACTTGGCTGGACATCTTTGATTTTATATGTAGGTTAATTATTAATTAGAGCCACCTAGATTATCTTTCCAGGACCAAAGGCAGCTGGGGACTGCATTCTCTGTTATATGTTCCCACCCTTGAGTCTGTAGGTCTTGGCACTGAGAAGTAGAGATGCGCCTGTGTTTTGATGGCAGGAGCCTCAGGGGGCTTCAGAATCCTTGTCTCTTAAGGAAGCCATGTTAAAAAATTTTTCAGCTAGGGTACTCTTCTTTTTTAAAGATTTTATTCATTTGAGAGAGAGAGAAAGTGAGTGGGGGTGGGGGGGCAGGCAGAGGGAAAATGAGCGAGACAATCTGTCTCACGCAGACTCTACACTAAGCACAGAGCCCAATGTGGGGCTCGATCTCACAGCCCTGAGATTATGACCTGAGCAGAAATCAAGAGTCAGTCGCTTAAGTGACTGAGCTACCAAAGTGCCCCAACTCAGGTCCTTTTGGTAGAAGTCAATTTCTTTACTGTGTGCTAGCTCTTGAGCCAAAACAGCACACAGCTGGGGTGGAGTGGCCTTCAAGAGGGAGGAGAACAGGTTCTCGGGCCAACAGTACCTGTGGGACCTGCTCCTATAGCATGCTGGAGAACTGGACACCTTAACTGCCATTCACAGTGAATTCTCACTCAGAAAGCCTTTGAGATATGCCAGAATTTCCAGACAGATAATTAAGTACTACTTCACTTGTCTAACAATTTCATCATTGTTCTGTATTAAAATGGACATCAGAAATAGAGAAAACTTTTTTCTGTGGCAAACTCTTAAAAGAGGAAGGGAATGCAAGGCTACCACACGAATATAAAGGAATCTTGTCCCACCCGCCATGGGGAAAAAGTGACACACAAGTGGCATTTGTGGGGGGGTGGCGAGCAAGAAGCCAGAAAGGAAACTTCTAGGGTAGGGAGAAAATGAAGTTCAAACTACACTGCAGAATATTATGCCTGGTTAGGAACAAGACAGCCGACAGGCAAAGAATAATAGATGCAAAAAGAAAGTGGCTGGCGAGCAGGAGACACACACGACGCTGAGAGACACAGGATGGTTTCCCCTCCAACAGGAAGCACAAACCATGGGGGCCAACGCGGCTTCTGACGAGTTTTCCAGCACAGCTGCCTGGACAAATGACCCAAGGAGCTTCAGAGAAGAGACCTGCAGAGAGGTGGTGGGGAAGAGAGGCCCCCTCAAGCACAGAGAGACCTCCTTCTTCTCCCACTACCTTCCTGTTCACGCAGGGTGTGGATCACCTTTGGGGAAGGAGTCATTCAGGACCATTCAGGACCACACAGAGCGAGCCAGGCTGCAAACCACAAGGAGAGTCAGGCCAAGGTTTGAGGGAACAGGAGCCGGTTAGAAGAGAACACGATCACACCCTGGTGTTCTCAGGTTTCAGGAAATGTGGCTTGATGGACAGTGCAGCCAGCTCTGGGCAGTAACAAATCCTGCCACGAGGAGGGTGTGGGGCCGGCTCATGTGTCACAGCACCTCCACTTCATGGCTGCAAGGCAGCCTCAGCTAACACCTTTTAGTCCTGAGTGTCTGGAAGATACAGGATCCAAAGCTGACCACCTATCAGCTTCACCATCGAAATACCGACAGGCATTGCTGACCGTGCTTCCAGACCACGGGCATCCACTCTGTTTACGTCTGAAGCCGTAATTTTGGCAGAGACAAAGAATATTAAATGGGTGGGCACACACTCACAAACACAATTATCGAGTGTATGTGAAGAGCCGTTTCCTCAGTATGATTAGCAGTGGCCCAGAACCACGAGCAGGGCCTGAGAATCAGGGTAACACACTGAAGAGCCACCATGCCAGCCCATAAGAAAGCTAGAGGAGTACCCGTGCCTTACATGTATACAGAAAAGTGATCTCAAATTATTCCAGGTAAGAAGAAACACTCTGATTGGAAGCAACCTTTAATCAATTGGGTACAATCTGTTGGCAAGACTTGTGCCAAAGGGCTTAAAGCAAGCAATGACAGACACAAGATTTCAGAATTTATGGGAAAGTGTCAGTGGGGGTATTAAGTAGCCAGGTACAGCAAAAGTATCAGTCACTTTTAATCACCTAAATTATTAATATTAACTGGAATAAGTGGAGAAGAACTTTAACCTCAGAAAATCCATTCTAGGAGGTCCTGCCAACAGAAGCCTGCAGGGGTGAGGCAGTTACTGGCAAGGGGCAAAGCTGGCCGGGAGAGGGTTACGTGTTCCTTGGCCTTGCTGCCCTGGGAGAGAATGAACCACTGGGACCCTCCCTCAAGATGTCCTTGGAAGCGGGAAATCCAAGTCCTCACAAGCTTTTCTCATTTTTAAATGCTCAAAACTAATTAAAAAATTGTTAAACACTCTGCATGTCGAAGGAAACACATCTTAAACTTTTATTACATTACAAAGGGAAGTGAAAACATACCCCGTGAGCATGTTTTCAGATGAGTAAAGGTTGGCCATAAATTTACAAGGTTCATAGATGTTCTTTCTTAGCAGATTCTTGAAGAGTATAGTTTAAAAAAAGGGCAAGACACTCTATTTACACAGTACATTTATAATAAAATACATCAGAAGCTACATAAAAGTCTAACAGGGACGTTGAGGAAATGCCACTCAAAGCTACAATGATGTATCACCTCAGTGATTGCTCACCCAGTAGGATGGCTCTTTTAAGGAACACACACCAAGTAACAAATGTTAGTGAAAATGTAGACGAGTTGAAGCCCACATGGATTACTGGTGGGAATGGAAAAGAGTGCAGTCACTGTGGAAAACAACTTGGTGGTTCCTCTAAAAAGTGAAGCGGAATTATATATGATCCAACAATTTCACATTTGGGTACATACCCAAAAGAACTCAAAACAGGGACTCCAACAGATACTTGATACCAATCTTTAGAGCAGTGTTACTCCTAACAGCCAAACGGTAGAAACAACCAAAGTGTCCATCAGTGGGTAATTAAACAAAATGTGGTAAATCCATACAATGGTTTATTCAGCCACACCACAACCACACAGGTGAACTTTGAAGACACTGTGCTAAGTGAAATAAGCCAGATATAAAGGGACAAATACTGTATGATTCCACTTCTAGGAAGTACCTACAACAGTCAAATTCACTGAGACAGAAAGGAGAATGGGGTACGGGGGGCTGAGCAGAGTAGGAACGGTGAATTAGGATTTAATGAGGACTGTGTTTTAGTTTTGCAAGATGAAATAGTTTAGGAGACAGTGGTGATAGTTATACAACACTACACATTTAATGTCACTGAATTGTACAGGTAAAATTGGTTAAAGTGGGCAATTTTCTGTTACTATGTTTTATAACAATGAAAAAAAAAGAACAGGGATATACACAGAGGAGGTAGTCAAGCAGCGAAGCCTTTCTTCCCCACTGGTTTTCTCAGCAAACAATATGGGCCCAAGGACTCCACCCCTGCTCCTGCCTTTTGCTTCTCACGAAGGCACGTCAGTCTGACAGTGGCCCTGATCTTCCCTACCTTCACACTCATCTTCCTTTCTAATTCTCTATTTCTGTTCATGATGCGATGTCCCTTCCCGTTCTCATTCCAGTCAGCTCTTGGCTTCCACTAACTCTGTGCTTTTCTCTCCCTTCACCTCTCCTGTCCCCTCTACTACATTGCCACCTACCCTATTCAGGCCCTTTGACCTCTGGTCTGGCCTTTGACCCCTAACTAGGGTGCTGGATCTTCAGCAACCCTGCCACAGATGATCCAGTTTACACGCCGCTGCCAGATGAATCTTCCCTAAACCGGGGTCACCAGTTCACTCACAGACGTCCAGGGGCTTCCCTTCTCTCTTTCATACATGCTGAACAAATGAACAATAAAGTAGCTTACTCACACCTGATCGTCAAATCTATTATTTGAAGTGACTGTCAGTTTATTTTGATTTTCCCTTTCTTAAGTGAGTGTGAAGTAGCAGCAGTTATCAAAATCTTTCCAGCAGAACATACTTCTGCATTTCCAAGTTATTGACAAGGAGTCAGTGGCTGGAAATTGAAGACACATCAAAGAAGCCTGAACTTACCAATCCTACAGCTAATAATAAGTTGCAGAGGCGGGGGGATGCCTGGGTGGCTCACTTGCTTAATCAAGTGTCCAACTCTTGATTTTGGCTCAGATCAAGATACCAGGGTTGTGAGATCCCATCTAAGGCTCTATGTTCCATGGGGAGTCTGCTTGGGTTTCTCTTACCCTCTCCCTCTACCTTGCACACCCCTGCTTGTGCCTGCATGCTTTTTCTCTCAAATAAATAATTTTAAAAAATGATGTCTCTCTGTTCTGGAGGTTGCAAAGACTAAAATCAGGGTCCCAGCCTCGTCTGGTAAGGGCTCTCTTCTTGGTTGATGGCTGGCAGCTACTCACATGTCCTCGCATGGTAGAAGGGACTGGGGAGCACTGTGGGGTCTGTTTTATAAGAACACTGATCCCATTCATGAGGTCTCCGCTCTCATGAACTAATCATCTCCTAAATCTACCTCCTAGCATGATCACATTACGATTTGAACTTAAGAATTTTGGGAGGACACAAACACTCACACTACAGCAAAGTCCATGGAGACTCCTGTGGTTCCTTCCTGCACTTAAATTTATTTTTAAGCCTATAACTCCTATCCTACACCAGCAGCACTAAGTATTAACCTGGTTCTATAACAAAGGATGCAAGGACAAAACATCCCCAGCACTAGATGGCAGGAATTTAAAGAAAGAGAATATTACTAAAATGAAGAAGATAGAATCTAATGGGACTTTTTTGGCTTTAATGGCTTTATAGCCAAGGCCCAAGGCTGAGGACAATGAGGCTAAGTACCCTACTTAGAAAGACATAAACATGTGGGTACAGACAATGTCTCATATGCTTACCTAGAGGTCATAGGACCAGTCCTACCAGCTGACCACAGCCCCTCTCTCCCTCCAGCTCCCAAGAAAAGGAAGAAAAGTTGCTGTTGGTTTTGTGTAGAGGGCAAGTTTCTAGTGCAGGTTACTACCTGCTTCTCCAACAAGTTAGGAGCTGGGGAGGGGTTCTGAGACAATCGCTAGGACAGACTGGGGTACGTGCAAGAAAGGGAGACAGGCATCCTATTCCTTGTCTGGTTGCTTGCTGAGCTGCAGAACCCACAGGCCACTCCAGGCTGGCAGTGGAGCAGAAAGGGGCATGTTAGAGACTTGGGGGAATTTGGCATCTATTACCTGGACTGGAGCGGGGAAGGGGCGATACCCATCCATACAGAGACTGGCCTCCATTTCTGAGCTAGAGATGTAGAAGGTGGGAAGCCTGCTGGAGGAGCTCCATGGAAGTCGAGCTTAGAGGGATCCAGATGCAGTACTTCAGGAAAGAAGGTGGGAATATTCCACTCCATTCCAGTTCATTCTAAGCCCTGGGCAGAGTGGGAGGGGAAGGCTGTAGTTTGCAGAATCCCTTTTCAAGGAGTGTTCAGATTAGTAGGGCAGGACCTCTGGGGTGGCCAGGGAGCTGCTGAGCCTGGCAACAGGGCACGAGACTCCCAGGAAAGTTGGGAGCGTGAATGGGATGGGA
This sequence comes from Mustela erminea, assembly GCF_009829155.1. Taxonomy (NCBI): domain Eukaryota; kingdom Metazoa; phylum Chordata; class Mammalia; order Carnivora; family Mustelidae; genus Mustela; species Mustela erminea. The sequence continues at coordinate 62,739,333 of NC_045616.1, forward strand.
ACACCCACAATGCCCAAGTGAGACGCAGCACCCCCTGAACAGGTGCCATGCAGGAGAGCTTGAGGGGAAGCTACGCACAGCCCCAAGACGGCCATATAAAGTATCTGTGCAGAGACCCCTCACCTCAGAATGAACCAGATGGAAGTACTTTCTCACCGCCGCCTGTGACTTGCCGAGTTAAATAACTGCTGGACCCCTGCTCCATTTCCTGTCACAAGGGGAGGAGCTCGAGCTCAGAAGAGAGGAGGAGAGGCACACAGCTTGAACTGGATATGAGATTAGGGAGTTTTAGAAAGACTGAAGAATTAGAGAATATGGCCAAAACAGCTCACCCAGGGACTGGAACTCGGATTTGACAGAGCACAGTCATAAGCAGTGTCTAGGAAGAATGAAAGCTGTTTCATTCTGATTGAGTGAGGCACCTCAAGAAACCAACCATGAGAGACTGTGGACTCTGAGAAACAAACTGAGGGTTTTGGAGGGGACGAGGGTGGGGGGATGGGTGAGCCTGGTGGTGGGGATTAAGGAGGGCACATGTTGCATGGAGCACTGGGTGTGGTGCATAAACAATGAATCTTGGAACCCTGAAAAAATAAAATTAAATTAAAAAAAAGGAGAAAACCAGCCGTACTGAAAGTAGACCTAAGTAGACATAAATTACAAACTCTTCCTAAATTCTGTGCAGGGGAAAGACTACAATAGGATTGTACTATAGCTTGGGGGCAGGCCAAGGTTCACTACAGGCCACCCCTGGTCGAACTCTCTAAGGGAGAGGCTTCAGCGAAAGGCCTGTGCCAACCCCTGATGCCCTGGGAAGAAAAAAGGTATGCGGCCAGACGCACACAGGTGCACCCTCAAGCCCCGCCCCCTCCCCTAGGTGTTGCCCAGCTGACAGAATGTGAGTGTGTACACCATCCCCACTAAGTAGCAGGCAATATGCTAGTCACTCAAGAGCTCTGCCCCATTGTGCTGGTACGCCACATCACAGAAGCCACTGAGTCTCCATGTCACGTCGATGGTCCAAATCGTGAGACCAGGATTCCAACAAAGCCCAACATTAAACCATATCCATGCTGGCTGGGCCCCACTATATCAAAGAGCAGAGAGGGGCAAAAATGAACCCAAAGGAGACCTACACATGTCCAGGGTGATTTCAGAATTGGCACCGGCTCACCAACAGATCTAAAATGCAGACGAACTTATTGACATTTTCAAATCTATAAAACCTGATGTTGTGGTAGCTTATGATACATAATAAAACGAAGTCAGTATGTCCACCCCCTTCCCTGGCCTCACAAAGGAAAGCCACCAGTACTGGACAACTGCAGTCTGACCTTTAGCAGGGAGACAAAACCACTATTGAGGAAAAAAACACAGAAAACAAGAAACTGGTTCTGAACAGAATGCACCAGAATCAAACTTGCCAAGCTGTCTGTCCTGTGGAATTTTGCAGTGTTTAATGTCAACTGTCCAGAACTGGCCTTGTGGGTCTCTCTGAAAGCATTCTTTAATATCACTATTACTTACCCAGCTCTGCAGGTAGCATTTTAGATAATCACAAGTTCTTGGAAACCACTGTAGAGCACACTACTCAGGAAAAGCCTTTATTAACCTTTTAAAAGCATTAACCAGAGGACTTATCTTAACCAAATTATCTCAGCAGCCAGTCTCCTTGCAGGTTGAATCACTATGCAAATATCAGGGCTCTGAGTCATTGAAAATCGCTGAAAGGACTCGTGAGTGAGCACAAGGTCTTCTCCCTAGAAATGTAAGCTATGCTTTAGACGGTGTTCTCATACTTTGCCCTCAAGGTATCTCTGGTACAGAGCTCACCAAGACAATTCATTACCAGTAAAAAAGACAGCATCCAATTTCAGAATATCCCAAATGACAAATGCCACAGCCACTATCCTTCCCTCTGTGCCCTCAGTAGGCAAAAAAATATATATAAATTGTAATTTCAATTTTCAAAATTAACTTGAAATTTCTGATACTTCCTATGAAAAGAGGCCAGCAAGGTCTTCATTCTATTTTCTTTCTTTTTTTTTTTTAATCATTTAATGCATATTTTACCCCCCCCAGTATTATTTATTTATTATTCTAATTAACATATAATGTATTATTTGCCCCAGGGGTACAGGTCTGTGAATCGTCAGGCTTACACACCTCACAGCACTCACCATTCATTCCATTTTCCAGAGGCACCAAACAAAAGGAGAATGGTCCTAACACTTCCAACTGAGATGAAAAGCTGTGTCTCACCAATTCTTTAAAGAAAAAAAATTGTTTTTGGACAGGATTCTTTTTGCCCAAACCAGTGTTTCCTAAGCTACACAAAAATATATTCTCAGAAAGCCAGTTAAATGGGTACGTGTTATGAAGGAAGAGTTCTCTCTCTTTTTTTTTTTAAATTAAACCCACTTCTGTCTTTGTTTTATTTTACTTTAAAGATTTTATTTATTTATTTATTTACTTGTCAGAGAGAGAGCGCACGCACAAGCAGGGAGAGCAGCAGGCAGGGGGAGAAGCAGACTCTTGGCTGAGGAGGGAGCCTGATGCAGGACTTGATTCCAGCACCCTAGCATCATGACCTGAGCTGAAGGCAGATGTTTAATCTACTGAGCCACCCTGGTTTCCTGGGAAGGAATAGTTCTAAGGAGCAGGTTCAAATACTACCTCCCTTTCTTCTGTTATGTTTTCATCAGCCACAGCCATTAAAACAAGAAATAATAAAGACTGCTAATTTCTACCACCATCCTCATTCAGCTAGCTCAGTTACAACACTTATTTTCAATTTGGCTTTCAACTCTCTGTAGTTTATCCACCACTACTACTAAGCTTAAGAAGGGCTTTGAGCTATACGAGCTTGCTTCCATCTTTGCCCCTTTGCCTACAGCAAGGGAGTCAGCATCCTTACACTGGAACAGGCCGAAAAGTTTCTCAGGGACTGACTCAAGTCACTCCAACACATGGACTCAGGCTCAGGTACAGGACAGATTTGGGGCCCCATTTTGGTTTAATGCTCTGTTGTAACCACCTTGAAATTCTTAACTTTTGAATAAGGGGTTTCATGTTTTCATTCTGCAGTGGGCCCTGCAAGTTTTTTAACGAGTCCTGCACAAATCTGATTTTTAAAAAGGGCATCGAGGGAAATGGATGAAAGACCTAAATGTGAGATGAGTATCCATCAAAATCCTAGAGGAGAATACAGGCAGCAAACTCTTGTTAGACATGTCTCCAAAGGCAAGTTGGAGACAAAAACAAAATGAACTACTGGGACTTCCTCAAGATAAAAAGCTTTTGCACAGCAAAGTAAATAGTCAGCAAAACCAAAGACAACTGACAGAATGGGAGAAGATATTTGCAAATGACACTACAGATTAAGGGCTTGTATCCAAAATCTATCGAGAACTTATCAAACTCAACACCCAAAGAACAAATAATCCAATCACAAAATGGGCAGAACACCCGAACAGGCATTTCTCCAAAGAAGACATCCAGATGGCCAACAGACACATGAAAAAATGCTCCTCAACACCTGGCATCAGGGAAATACAGATCAAAACCACGGTGAGATACCACTTCACACCAGTCAGAATGGCTAAAATTAAAAACTCAGGAAACAACAGATGGTGGCAAGGATGCAGAGAAAGGGGAACCCTCTTATACTGCTTGTGGGAATACAAGCTGATAGAGCCACTTTGGAAAGCAGTAGGAGGGTCCTCAAAAAGTTGAAAATAGAGGATCAGGATCTACTCCGGCCCAATGCCAATTTGCCTTCACAAGGCCAAAGTTATTGGATGGTACAAACCTGATCTTACTCTGCTTAAAACCCTTCAATGACTCATCCACTGGCTTCAGCACCAGGCTCACTAAAGACTTCAGGTGGCCACAAGGCTCTAAGCTCCAGCCCTTGCCTGATTCTTGGCCTCACTGGCCTTCTTTCAGCTTCTAGAAAGTGCCTGACCCATCTCTACCATAGTCCTAGCATCTGCTGTCCTCTGCCTAATGGACAGATATTTCAGTCTGTCTATGAGCAAGGACTTAGATAAAATAAGGCAAAAATCCTGGACTAAAATCAGCAATCACTACTGGTTTTTATGTCATTGGAGAAACTCAAAAGGGGTCTGACAAAGGTTTAGAATTCTTAGTAAATGTTTTTCACTTGTGCTACGCTTTAGGGGCTACTTTTCCAATGGTGAGGACAACGAGCCTCCATCTTCCTAGGAAACCTGGGGCCATGATGGGAAGATGCAGGAAAGGTCAGTTTTTAAGTTTTTCAGCTCAGGTTAATTGGCCATGTTTGTCATCTTCCCTGACCTCTTAGCTACAATGTTTGCAAACAAATTGGAAGGGTTTTGGAAAAATAAAATGGAAAGCACTAATGGGACTTCACCAAAGAAGATGTAGAGATAGCCAATAAGCTTAAGAAAAAAATATTCCATATCTTATGTCATCAAGGGAATGCAAACTGAAACAATGAGATACAACTACTCATCTATTTGAATGACCAAAATCTAGAACACTGTCAAAACCACATACTAGTGTGGATATGGAGCAAGAGGAACTCTCATTCTTTGCTGGCGGGCATGCAAAATGGAACAGTGCCTTTTGGAGACAGTCCGTTTAATAAATTAAACCTTCTCTTATCATACAGTCAGCAATTGTGCTCCTTTGTTATGTATCCAAGGGTGTTGAAAACTTATTTACACACTCTCATAGCAGCTTTATTCATAATAGCCAAAACTTGGAAGCAATCAAGATGTCCTTCAGTAGGTGGATGGATAAACAGACTGTGGTATAGCAAGATTATGGAGTATTATTCAGACCTTTTCATGAGCTTTCAAGCCATGAAAAGATGTAGAGGAACCTTAAATACGTATTATGAAGTTAAAGAAGCCAATCTGAAAAGGCTACATGCTGTGTGATTCCAAGTATAAAATAGTCTGGAAAAGGTAAGACTATGGACACAGTAAGAAGACTGGTGGTTGCCCGGTGAGGGAGTGGCATGAAGAGGTGAAACAGAATGAAGTTTTAAGGCAGTGCAACTACTCTGTGTGGTATTCGGATAGGACTAGTCTGTATTCATAATGGTAAATACATCATTTCATATTTGTTTAAAACCATAGAACATACAACACCCAGAGTGAACCATAATGTCGACAATGAATGTTGGGTGATTATGACGAGTCAAAGCAGATTCATAAATTTTAAGCAATGTAGCACTCTGGTGGGAGCTGTTGAGAACCGGAAAAGTTGTGTACATGTGGAAGCAGGAGGCATATGGGAAATCTTTGCGCCCTCTGCTCAATTTGTTGTGAAATTTAATTTGCTCTAGGAAAAAAAAAAATCTTAGTCGGAAAAAAAATTGTTACTGGGGATGAAAGAAGGGTTTAACTAAAAAAAAAAAAAAAAAAGAAAGAAAGAAAAGAAAAAGAAAAAGAGGATCTCATGTACATTTTTGAAGAAATTCCACTAATAGAGGTGATAAAACATTCATGTAGAAAATGTTCAATGAGGCTTTTCTTGCTCAGAAAGAAATGGACAATTATGGATAAGTTGCCTGCAATTTTAGTGTGCCTCTGTTTTAATGCTCTGATGGTATACCAGGCCATTGGTATACTGTGGATCTACAAGGTCCATTGCTACAAGAGCTTTCCCAGAAGAGTAGTATCTTCTGGACTGAGAGGTCTCTTCATCTTGGACTTTCAAATGCTTAGCAAAGATGTGCCATTCTCTCCCAACCCGTCCTCTTTAGCTCTTTGAACACTCTCTATCCCAGTAGCCAGAGAACATGCTGCTGGCTTTTCACAAGTGTTGAGAGAACTGATTCTCCACTGGGAAAAAATTAAGAGTCCTGTTCACAAAAATATTACAGGTAAATTAAGGCTCTACACATTAAAAAAATTCCAACTATGAAAATATTAGAAGAATATATAGGGGAGTAGGTCTGTAATCTTGCAGAAGGAAGGTCTTCTTAAGCCAGACATGACAACAAAAAATCACACAAAGCAGAATTATTTATGGTATCTTTGATGCCACCCAATTTCCCAAAGTTAAAAGGCAGAGCCAGGCTTAGAGAGAGTATTCACCACAGAAAAAAGGATTTGTTTTCAGCAATACAAAGAAGTATAAATCAATAAAGAAGGTATTTTAAAAAAACTGAGCTAAGAATATTAAAAGGCAATTCACAGAAAACTAAAAATGCCTGATAAACATATGAAGAGCCACCTAGTAAAGGAAAACTCTTAATAGTGAGACATAGGTTTTTATTTAATAGACTGGCAAAAAATTTAAAGATCAGCTTTATGAAGCATTGGCAAGTATGTGACATGTACCTGAGATCCTACTGGTGAATAATTTGACAGTCTTCTATCACACAACCCCTATAATCCAACAGTTCCTGTTTGTCCTCAGCAAAGAGAAAAACCAGACCTTACACAACTATGGAGGAGGCTACCCTGGAAGTTTTTACTGTAACACAAGAAACTAGCAATACCAGGTATCAAAGCGAGTTTTAAGACAGGCCAGCCTGGAAAGTGTGCCAAGGGACATAATGAAGAACCAGACTTGAATCTCTCTTCCATAATGAGCTTCCAGAGAAAGATCTGAAGGAGTTTTTCTTCGGAAAGATCTTCTGTGAGATCACAACAGGGCTCCCTCTCCCCATCAGACGAAGGGTAGAATCATCACCTTCCTGCCTCATGACAGGGTTTTTAGTGAGACCAACTGGGGAGTTGCACAGGCGATCTCCACAGTTAAGGAAGCACAGCGATTACCCTGAAGCCAGGGTGTCTGACTTGAACCCTGTGAATCTAGAACAGGAGAGGCAGTGTGGCTAGCTGCCTTGACGATTAGGGAGTTAAGGAACACTGAAGCTACACTGGGACTGGCTCCTCCTCTGAGTCTCTTCCAGCAGAGTGCTAGATGTTTCCATGGGCCGGGGGTGGTCCAGGCAAGAAGGAGCCAGTCTTGGGCTGGTCTTAGGTCTAGACCCGTAAGGCTGTCTGCAAGGGGCAACATAACTTCATCAGGCAGAACTGGAGGGGGACCACTAGGCTCCTAGGTGCTGAGAGGGAGTAAGGGGTGAGGGCCTTGCAGAGTACCCCATGAGATAGTCAGCTTAATTCTCTGTCAGGCCTTGAGAACAGAGACCAACTTACCACAGTATCAGTCACAGAAAGGTTTTCCTCTCCCCTTTGCCATCTTCAACCTCATTCTCAAGAACACATGGCCAAAATAAAGATCCTGACCTGTGTTTTCTAACATGTCTTCATTTTTTAAAAAAGCAATTTTCATTTCAATTCCTAGGATATGACTCAGTTTATATTAAGAAACACACTCTGAAATTTATATACATAAACACATAGAAAATGGTTTATAAGGACAAAAATTGAGAATGGTGACCCCTCTGTGGGATAGTATGGGGGGCTTAATGTCAGATGTGAAATTAGATTCATCCTCATTAACAACATAGTCATGTATTTCTTGGATAATTAAAGGCGTGAAAAACCAACAACAACAAAAATACTGTTCCCAGGAAGAGAACCTGTCTGTCTTAGTCTGCTAACCACGGATCAGCACACGTTCTCACCAGGAGGATACACACACCTTTGGGCTGTTCGGTTAAGGTCTGTCTGCCCTGTTTCAGCTTTCTCTATGACATGCTCCCATTTCAGTGAATTCTCTAGCTGGGGCTTGGCTAAGGACCTCAAACACGGACCCTTCTCAAAGCAGGCAAGATTCACAACCGAAGTTACATTGTTTTCTTAACTTTAAGAAGCCTTTTTGTGGTTTCCTCTGTCAGCCAGAGTGGGAAGAAACAGGACTCTACCATGAGAAAACTAAGATGAACATCCGGAAATAAACTGCCACATGGTTAATAAGTGAAGAACCACTGAGTGGTGGGTTAGAAAAAAAAATACTAGAAGAACCTGAAGTTTTTAAGGTAAAGAGCCCACCCTCTGACATGCCTGTGTGTGGGGGGGTGGTACACAGGTACACACATTTGTGTACTTACACAGTTTGTTGTGCAATAGGCAGGACCTAGTAATACTAAACCACAGCCTGTGAATCCAGAAACAAAAACAGTAGTTTGGTTACAGACCAAATATCTTAGGATAGCTGTTAATCAGTTTGAAGAAACCAGCTGAGAATATCATGGGTTCCGAAAACGAAGAGTTTAACAATTATCAGTTGCCAAGAGAAGGGTGAAGTTCCCTTTTGCCTACTACAAACATGTAGCAGCCTGTGTATTGTACTGTTTCTTCCCTAAACCCATCCTATTTCTACATTACACCCAGGAATTGGTGCATTCCAGTCTGTAGGTCAAGGGTATTTTTTATATTTCAAATGGTGGGAAAACTCTGAAAACAGAGTATTTCAGGACACATAAGTTGATATGAATATCGTAGGTGAGTATCCGTAAATAAAGTTTTATTGGGACTTTCCACATACATTTGATTTATACTGTCTACAGCTGCTTCCATGCTACAAGGCAAGTTGAGATGTTCCAACAGAGACACTGTGGCTCTTAAGAGTATCCGATGCTTTACAGAAAAAACGAGCCAACCCCTGATCTAGACTAAGTGAACCTTCTTTACTTCCATTTGTAAACATCACTGCTAGTAGTTGCAAAAAGCTTCCCATTCAGCTTCTTGTATACATTTGGTGATCATAAGTTGCTCTGAGGGGGTAAATCCTCCTTTATCAGCCCACTGATTAGTATTGACTCAACCAGCCTTTCTGAGCTCGAGCCACTTCAAAACATCCCCTTGATGCTGTTCATGGGATGAAGAAGATCCTCAAAAACATGAAGCTCTAAGCTTCTAAAAATACTCAGTGTTAAAAGCAGCAGCATATTCTGGGAATTAATCCCCCACAGCTTCTGCCAGCTTAGAATATAAAAAACTCATTATGATTCACATTAAACTTAACTTTTAAAATAACTATTTGATGTCTATATATATATATATTATTCTGTCTACTCTAAAGTTTCATGTAAAAAATTATTCAGTAAAAGTAGTTTGAAGCTAGCTTATTCATAACATCCCTTATTCATATGAAAATTACTGGCCCCATCAACCTCAGGAAAAACAAACTTAGCAGTTATCAGTCATACTTGGGTTTTAATGTTATCCCCTCCCCTCAACGTCACACAGCACTCCCACCTGCTGCTTCCAAAATGCCCCCGTTATACATTCACACGTGCTCTCTGCACAGTGATGACATTCGTCTCACGCACAAACCTCATCCCATCACATCCCTGGCTATAGGTGGCCAATTCTGATCCAAAGCATTTCAAGAGTGCCTGTGCTATTGTCTAAGTCACCTTCCCTTTTGTCCCCCAGCAAATCAGATCTGGCCTCTAGAAGGCCACTAACCAGATTCACTCCCAACTGTGTAGATCAGCCCTTCCATTCCTGAAAGCAGAGCTATCTATGCGGAAGATACGAAACAAGCTGTATCTGACCATGACCGAGCCACCCTCATGAAGCCAAACAGCCACGCAGGTGATCAGAGAACAAGACTAAATGAAAGGGCATCGCCTGAGGGCCAGAGTAGTTGAGACAGAAAGGAAGATTCTTAAATAAGAGGCTGACATCATGAAAGTAACACTGGGTGAGGGGGGTAGGGGGAATATAAAATCTTCCTCCTGATTGGACATGTTGGATCAGAAGAAAGAAAATCACGAGGCAAGGAGGTAAGCTAGCAAGTTAATACAGGATAAGTCATGAGCTTAGGTGCTTTGAATTTAGATCAACAAAAGAGTAAAAACTGCAGAGAGTGAAGACCTAAGTTCTCATAAACGCAGAGAAGAGGTTTTTTTCCTTCCCCTGTCCTGAGAGCTTCCCTTCCATATGTAGTCAGGAAATTGGTTAGCAATAATCAACAATCAGAGTGAAGGGTAATACACGGGGACTTCCTCAAAGTCCTACTTTTACCTCGAGATTTTCGCGACAAGGATGGTCTTCACCTTTGGCGATTTAATAAGTGATAGGTTAAAGTTCAGTCATCTCCACATAGTGGATTTTGTAATTCTCTACAAATTTCAACACCTTGTTTTTCTCACCAGACCCTGTAACAGTTTACTGTATTTGCTCTCTGTATTCCACTTCTGCATCCAGAAATGTCTAAGAACAGGAGAAGTCTACTGTGGGCATCGGGCGTTGGCGGAGGCGCTTGGCTGACTGAGGGTGGTTGGCGGGGCTGGGGAAGGCCGGCAGGTCCCCAGGGGCTCTCCTGATTCAAACAGCCCTCAGGAGACAGGAAGTGTCTCTGAGATGAGCCAGCGTACACCTTCTCAAAGTTGTTTAGATATTGTCTCCATCTGTTCCCCTTAACAGCTTCCTTCTGCCGAGGCACAGCTCTCCCATCTTATCTGGCTTGAGTTACTGCCAGTTTGTTTTCATAAAGATCACTATCTCGGCCAGACACTGGGAAATAAGTGAGACGACAAATCTGGTTTTGATGAAAAGGAGACATTAAATGGGGTGTTAGTATTACCCAGGGGACAGGGAAACTCTGAAACTCCACTGCCTCACAGACTTCACACCCCCGCTGAAGGGCTGGATCAAACGTGACAGGATCCTGCCTTTAAAAGTCATCAGAGAAAAAAGGATTGCCCAGCACTGTGCACAGAATTATTCGTGTGGCCAGCCAGAAGGGAACATATCCTCCTGCCCCAGAGGTAAGTTTGCGTAAGAAAATATTCATACAGAACTAGGGCATCCACCATTCTGAGTTTCTCCTTATGTAATAAAACTAGACCCAATACCTCACATATTAAACCAGAATCTAATAGAGTAACCAGACTTTTGGGGGCTCTGTAGGTATAGTACATGTGATCTAAGAAGGTAGTAAATCTGTCTCTTCTAGAAGCCAAGACAAACAGCCAAACATGCAGCCAATCAAACATCAAGGGACCTACAGACAAATGGAAAGCTCATGCCCAAATGGGATACGTGGCAAAGTCACTCTGAGTTCCTGTTCAAACCCCTACAATGAGCAGAAAGCTATGTCTTTGCAAGGGAAGGCTGTGGATCACAAGGCAAGGAGGAAACTTCCTAATACACTCCTTCCCCCAAATTTTGTAATGCTTCCTTTCCTCCATATTGTATGATGAACCCACTCTTAATGCCCCTGACGGGTCAACAACCATTAAGACAATCTAAAGGGAAAAGGAATTTTCTTCTCTTAGTATAATCTGTTTCCGGTTTCTCTCCTTAGTCAAAAGTCTGCCCTGACCTGTCAGGAGGAGTGTTATTTCATCATTTAACCACTAAAGGAAAGCCCATTAGAGAAACCAACATGCCTACTATCATGACACAAGAGTTAGACTAGGCAAGCTATTTTAAAGCTTTCCATCAACTCTGCAAAGTAGGTATTGTCTACCCTCTACAGAAGAGAAAACAGACTATATCTGGTTAAGCTAGCTTGGCCAAGGTCACACAGCCAGTAGTGGTCCAATTAATAATACTCAAGCCAAATGCCTCTCACCAGGGGGAACTTAACCTAAGATCTACGCACTCCTGGTCCTGGGACTGGAATATAATGACTCTTTATTTTTCACTAATCTCTACCCGAAATTTAGCATTTTTAAAAATAATGGATATGAGCAATCAACCAGCATAGGCACTGACAGTACATGACTTTGTCACCAACAGAAATGTCCCTATCACTCTGAAGTTGCTATTGATTTCAGAGTATTATTTAAGCTCATCATTACTTATGAATTTTAACAGTCATTAGATCTACCACTAAGCTTGTGATTTTGTGCATTAATAAAGAAGCACATACTACTCCAGCACAAATTTGTGTTCTTGAATATTTTGGTTACTGTTTTTCAGCGTAAAGGGCTTCCTCTAGAGTTCTTTTTGCCTTATTTTATGCATTTAAAACGTATTTCCAGGGGTGCCCGTGGGCTCTGTCAGTTAAGTATCTGCCTGTGGCTCAGGTCATGATGTCAGGGTCCAGGGATCGAATCCCACATCAGTCCTGCTCAGCGGTGAGCCCATCTTTTCTTCTCCCTCTGCCTGCCGCTCCCCCTACTTGCATTCTCTTGCTCTCTTTCTCTCTCTCTGTCAAATAAATAAATAAAATCTAAAGACAACAACGACAGCCATAGTTCTGAGGGGAGATCCACAGACTTGTCAGCCTGCTAAGAGAGCTGCAGGCATACATACAGTAGAAGCAGAGTCGCTCTAACCCCTGAACCTCTCCCTTGGTTCATTTCCTCACCTAGTCTGCCTCATCTGCGTTTCCTCCCTGGTTCTCTCTTTTCCCAGATTATCTTAAAATCATTCCCTGCACAGAATTAAAAAAAAAAAAAAAGGCAATCATTGAAGACTCAACCACTAAATCAACTAAATGTACTATCTACTCTTTTTTTTTTTTTTAAGATTTTATTTATTTTTTTGACAGAGAGAGATCACAACTAGGCAGAGAGGCAGGCAGAGAGAGGAGGACGCAGGCTCCCTGCTGAGCAGAGAGCCCAATGCGGGGCTTGATCCCAGGACCCTGAGATCATGACCTGAGATGAAGGCAGAGGCTTTAACCCACTGAGCCACCCAGGCACCCCTGTACTATCTACTCTTAAGGAGTACTTGTATTTATAAATTTGCATGGCTCCAGATTTTCAGTCTCCAATTAGCTTTGAGTATGATGGCCCCAAACCCAACTTAGCATTTTGCTGACATAAAGCATGACACGGGCAACTCCATTTATCAGAAATCCTAGAACCGCCTCATAACCGCCTGCCAGCACGAAATGATTCCCATCAGACAACAATGGCACAATAGGTTCAAACAAAAAGCATTATTATAAAACAACAGTAAACTAATCCAGAGATGGTTGCTCAGCGGCAGCCAAGATTCTTTGAGTATCAGGTAACATCTTTCTGATGTTTGAAAATGTAAAGATGCAGCTCTCCACCACGTCCAGACTTAATGGTGGTCTCATGGGAGTGTGCTTGAATAACACAGGAGACTCAGACATAATGTCCAGGCGTGGGTTCCCTCAATGAGACGATGACAGAGCCAAAGAGAGCTTCCTCACTGAATATGGGGGTACAAGGCATACATTTATGATAGGGCATAGAGGAATCACAGGGAGTCAATATCCCAATGTGATCATAAACATATACATTAGTCCGAAAGAAAATCAGATTAGAGGTTTTCTATAGTGAGTCTTACATTACAAAGTTTTCCCTAAAGCTTTGACAAGGTCATTTATGTTAACTTGCTTTTCTCAAAAGAACCTTCCATTCAATACACAGAAGAATGTGAAGGCCAAGGTTATAAAGTTGAAGAACTTCTTTTTTTTTTTTTTTTTAAAGATTTTATTTATTTATTTGACAGAGAGAAATTACAAGTACACTGAGAGGCAGGCAGAGAGAGAGAGAAGGAAGCAGGCTCCCTGCTGAGCAGAGAGCCCGATGCGGGACTCCATCCCAGGACCCTGAGATCATGACCTGAGCCGAAGGCAGCGGCTTAATCCACTGAGCCACCCAGGCGCCCCTGAAGAACTTCTTTAATATAAAAATATTTCTCAGTTGATTCAATTAGGGCCGTGATATCATTTCTTCCTCTGGCTTGTTCAACCCTCTGTTCTTAACAAAGAAATTCCTTGTGGTTCCATCTTAAAAGCAAAGTGAGAAATTGTGGCCTACATTATACCCGGACACATGGCTTGAATGGTCAACACTGCATTCAGTTCTGTTTTTCCATAATCCTCGCGTTTTAGTTTGTACGTCATTGGGTCAGTGTTAGCTGACTCTCCAACACAGGGTGCTTTTACAGAGCAGCAGTAACAGAAACCCTGGCAGGGTCTCTGGGTTTGTTATTAATGGATTATCAAGTGGCTTTATCGTGCTATACCAATTAGCCCAGGCTTCATGAGTTTTGAAAAGTCAAATGTTTAGGATACTTAGCCTAGATAGTCAAGCCATGCATACGAGACGTTAGGTAGATGTTGGGACTAAGACTTTTAGCTCAGGGGCTGTATTTCCTTCAATTCCAAATGCTATTTGATTCTCTACATGATCAAGACCAGGATTAATCCTGTTGAACTCTAAGGGGAACTTGAGATTGGGCTGTCCTAGGCCTTGCAGTGGAACGTGTTCCTACAGTGAGTGACCCCACAAAGCTTGTATCCATCTCAGAGTGGGTGCCCCAGATCTATAGATTCATAAATAGATCAGCTTGCATGCAGATTCTTGCCTGAGTTTAAGGTTTTTTAACTCCATAGGTAAACGATCACTGGGCAAACGGCACTTGGTATCTATCTAATCTTGTCTGTGTCAAAAAGCCGTGGTGTAAAGCCCACAGTGTGTACTAGGCCCAGTATATGTATAACCACCAAATCAGGATGTAACCAGTCTCTAAAATCCCAAATCTTTGCCCCACCTTTGTTTCCTCCTATTTATCTCAATTTAAGCCAATTAAAAGAAACATCATTATTCATCAGGAGCTCTTCACTATTTACTAGATGAAAATTCTTCTCTTCAAAGCACTTTAGAAAAGTAGGCTCCACGAGAGCCCGGTGACAACTCTTATCATTTTATTCAGGATGAAGGCTGAGCTATTACTACATAGCTGATAGGACAAAGTATTAGAAACTCCTGCATTTACAACACTGTGACAAGCTACATCTTCATTGCTTATTCAGCTGGGCCTTGTCTATTTGTCATCTGCAGACAAAAGTGTATGCCTTTTAGAAAGATGTGAAAATTCTGTATTTCAACACGGGCAGCATGTCTATGATATGGCAAGATCTCTAATGAACAGAACATACAGCATGGTCCGAACAGCTCTTCTTTGAAAATTAAGACTGAAAGGAAATTCTTTAGTTTGCTAACTATATTTCTGCTCCTTTTGACATCAGGGCGTTACACAGAGCTCCGACAGGTATTCAATTTATAATAGGGATGGATGGTGGTAAGGGATTAAAACAGGGTATTACTGACTCAGTTGTAAGTAAACAGAAATAAAATCTCAAGGACAGAGAGGAACTTAAAAGACCAAAACTCCTGTTTCCTGACCAAATCAAGACTCGAGTAAATGAAATGACTTATCCAAGGCCATCGCACTGAGTGTCCAAGGCACACAATACCACATAGTCTCTTAGTTTATGATTCATTTTTCCACTCTATCATATCATCCAAGACACACAGAAGTCAAGGTAAGCATGTTAGAGTGAACCACCTAGTCCCTTCGCAGATTCCTTCTGAATACTACTAAATTCTTCTCCCTGTACCTGGATCAGGTCTGCCTGCAACCTACAAAATTTTAAATGGAATTCTCTGACCAAATGAAAGAAATACACTCAAACATCCTACACCTCCCATAGGCAAGAGCCCCTGACATCCAATCTTAAGATAATAAGCAGTTCGATTTCTAGGTATGCATCCCATCCTGTTTTGACAAAAGGAGAGGGCATAAGGCAACAAGACACAGGACTCTTTCCTCCCTTCACATTTCCAATAGATGGGGCTCTTGAGTGGAGGAGTTCCTGTTCCCTTTGAATAACCCAAATGTTTGAGACTGTCACTTATGAGCAAGATTTCATTATAAACCACATCTTAGGGAGTGTCAGTTGCAAAAAATATATATATATGTATACATATACATATATATATATAACATCAAGTCTTTTTAGTGATAAACGGAAGGAATGAATTTCAAAGTGGTCCTCAAACTGGCAGCCTTAGCAATTCCTGAGAATTGTTAGAAATATAAATTTTAGGGTCTATCCCAGACCTTCTGAATCAGAAACTGTGGTAGTGGGACACAACAACCTGTTTTTAAACATGCTCTCCAAGTGATTCTGAAACAAGCTAATGCTGGAGAAAAATGAACTAGAACATTCCAAATGCTACATTGACTTGTGTTGATGGACTGATAACCTGGACACACAGACATGCATACAATGATCTCTAGTTCCAAATGCTTTCTCTACAGGGGCCCACAGACTTATACAAAGCGTCAAGCTTATCCAAGTTAGATCACTTTCTGGCAACTGACTATGGCAGACGCTGCCTAAAAATGACTCATTTTCCAAAAGTATGGAAGAGTTTTATGAATACAGAATTTATGACTCAGTTTTCTATTGTTTAAGTGGACAACTAGTTCTGTCCATTACAAATTAGATTTTGCCTGCTTTCCTCCAAAGACAGAAATCGTAACCTAAAGTGAAGAGAAATAGGAAATAGTGATGTCAGAACACTCTCTACTCTGTTGTAGCTTACAAAAACCTAATCTAAAAAATAAAATTTGTCTATATGGTCACTGCTCTGTCAAGGGCAAGGGACGTTCTAACATTAAGGGCCTGGGTCCAGCACTAAGTAGATAAAAGTCTAGAATGACTGAGTTCCCTGATGTTCCTGCTGCAGTAAAGGTTGATAAAATCAGATTTTTAAAGAAGCCACTTTTTTGTTAGAAAAAAAGGTGAATCAGTGAATGCTTTTACTTTAAAAATAGACTTTTTTCCAACTTTAGCTCATCTTGGGGTCCTGGGATGAAGCCCGGCTCAGCGGGGAGCCTGCTTGGGATTCTCTCCCCACCTCTCCCCTTAAAAAAAATAATGATCTACAAAACGAAAGCACCCAAAGATGATCTAGACAAATGGAGAGACCAATAATGTTCATGAATGTTAATCCAGTTAAGATGTCAATTCTCAAACTGGTCTATGGATTTAACACAATTCCAATAAAAATCCCAGCAGATTTTTGTTGTTGTTGTTGTTGTTGTTTTGAAGTAGAGACAAGCCAATAATAAATTTTACATGGAAAGGTAAAGGGATTTTTTTCTTAAATATTTTATTTATTTGACCGAGAGAGAGTGCATGTGCACAAGCAGGGGGAGTAGTGGGTAGAGAGAGAAGGTTTCCTGCCAGCAGGGAGCTCTATGCGGGTCCTGGTGGGATCCTGACCTGAGCCAATGGCAGATGCTTATGCGACTGAGCCACCCAGCGCTCCGGAAAGGTGAGGGATTTAAATAGCTCAAACAATTTGGGGGGGCAGGGTGGGGGATTGAGGGAACTCAAGCTACAGACTTACTGTAGTATTTCCAAAAGGATAGACACCTAGATCAAAGAACCGAATAGAGTATACAAATAAAAGCACACAAATATGACCATAGGTTTCAAAGTACAGAAGTAATTCAACAGTAAAAGTGTAGTCTTTTCAATAAATGGTGCTGTTATATACTCAGAAATCCATACTCAAAGAAACTAAACAACTTATACTCCTTATACAAAAATTAACTCAAAATGTATCACAGACCTAAATGTAAAACACAAAACTATAAAACTACTGGGGGAAAAAAAAACATGGAGAGAATCTTTGTGATCTTGATTTGGGCTAAGAGTTTTGAGACAGGACAACAAAAGCATAAACCATAAAAAAAAAAAAAAACATAAACTGGACTTCATGAAAATTAAAGACATTGGACTCAGTTAAAGAAAGACACTGTTAAAGAGAGTGAAAAGACAAGGTACAGGCTAAAAAACAAACAAACAAACAAAATCTCATGTATGTCCAACAAAGGACTGGTATCATAACAAATAAAGAAGTCCCATAATTCAACAATAAGAAGTGTACTTTAAAAATGGACTCAAAGGTGCCTGAGTGGCTTGGCTCAGTTGGTTAAGCATCTGCCTTCGGCTCAGGTCATGATTCCAGGGTCCAGGGATCGAGCTCCACATCCAGCTCTTTGCTTGGCAGGGAGCCTGCTTCTCCCCCTCCCTCTGCCTGTGTTCCTTCAAATTCGGTCAGTGGGCTAAGTAAAAGAAGCTAGTACCCAAAGGTTACTACTTTATGTACATTCATATGACTTCCTGGAAAAGACATAATGAGAGATGAAGGGTTGCCAAGGGTGAGAAGTAGGGAGAAGGTAGGGAGAAGGAGCAGTGCAAATAAGATATTTAGGGGAATATAACGGTTCTGTAGCCTTACTGTGGTCATGATTACACAAATATATACAACTGTTCAAACTTGTAGAACTTGACACCAAAGAAGTAAAATTTAGTGAATGTTACTTCAAAATACAGTAAAAACGCATTTCTTGGGATAGTCAACTCATTATCCAACATCTTCTGGTGTATGAGTACACCCTAGTTTTAGAATGCTAAGTTACTGACAGAATTTCCTGACTCACAAGTTTTAAACATGTGTAAACCAAAAACTTGAAACTCCATCATTTTAATTTACTAAAATTAACACTGGACCCAAATGTCATTTTTTAATGAACTAAATTCAAATGTAAAATGTTGACGTTTTCTCCGAGAATTTTTTTTATTCCCCTAAACATTGAGAATCAAGCACAAATATTCTAAGTGATTTCTTTCTGTGGTGCCACCGACTCCATCAATGATTTTCAGAAGATAGCTGATAAACTCAAGGTGATTTTGTGCAAATAACCTTGGCCCAATTACTACGAAGTATCAGCAGGGAGAACCATAGGTGAATGTACATCAAAGTTGAAATCCCAAACGCTCCTTATTTATACCCCACCCCCCGACTTATGCAGCCCTGCCATTTCAGTGAGTTCCTACTATAAATTAGATGCTATAGGTAGGTTTTTCACTTAACCCTTACAATAACTTGTGTTCCAGTTTAGGAAACAATTCGGTGATCACACAATACAGTAGCTGACAGATCTAACTTCTATTTATTGCTACCCAACACTCTAATTCCCAACTCCTCCAGGGAAATTAAAAGAAGAAGAAGAAGAAGAAAAAGGAAGGGGGGGGAGGGGGAGGAGGACAGGAAGGAATGGAAGGGGGAAAAGGGGGAGGAGAAGAAGGGGGAGGAGGGGAAGGGGGAGGAGAGGGAGGGGGAGGAGGGGGAGGGGGAGAGGAAGAAGAAGAAAAACCTCTGCTTTAGTTTTCTTTCCTATATACCTAATATTTTAAGTTGTTCTAGAAATAGAACAGGTTGAAATGCAAAACTCAACAGATACATTACTGTTACTTGCATATGTATGTTGTATCTTCTACTTATGAAGAGGTGGCTCCAGTTAGAGGAAACAAAATTTGGAAATACAGTGAGCA
Organism: Mustela erminea; assembly: GCF_009829155.1. NCBI lineage: Eukaryota > Metazoa > Chordata > Mammalia > Carnivora > Mustelidae > Mustela > Mustela erminea. The sequence continues at coordinate 62,758,383 of NC_045616.1, forward strand.
GGTTCAAAAGGAGTAAGTGTGTACTTACCTCCCTGAAATTACATCACATGGAAGAACCACACTTGTGTAGGCATCCAGTAATATATAAAGTCAAAAAATATTCTGGACTAAGGCCATATGAAATCCCTAATGTTTTTCCTTTATCCTTTAAGCACTAACCTGCCTCAGGGAAAAAAAAAAATTATTTTACCCTCTTTGTAGATTAAATAGACCACTGAAATAATTCCTGACCACCATTACTTGGCATCTGGCTGCCACTTTCTTCCCTAGCTCTCTTACCAACAGCTCTACCTTCAGCTGCTTCGGAATACCATATTTACAGAGAAGGGGAATCACTATCTTGCCCTGTGTGTGTGTGTGTGTGTGTGTGTGTGTGTGTGTGTGTTTAAACAAGCAGTTACAAATGGAATCATCTTCACCAATTTTTAAGATACAGCGTTTTCTGGAACTGGAAATAAAATTTCAAGTAAGACAGCAATTCTTCTTTCAAAAGCCACCAGACAACCAAAAGTGACCACCTACAGACCACTTGCAAAGGAAATTCACTTGTAAATGTTCTAAGATCTAATTCACAAATGTCAAATAGTCACTTGACATCTTCTAAGGCTACCTTCTGTTCTATTTTAAAGCACTGAAAATGTTTTGGACAACTTTCTATCTCACTCATCTTTTCCCTTTTTCCACCCCCAACACCTCTTCTACAATTCTCATTATGTTTTGGGCTTTTCTGACCAATTACTATTTCTATCATCTTCGAGAATTAAGAGTAATGTTTAATTCAACTATAATCCAATAAAGACTGGAAATTTGATGATAGACATGAAATCTGATGAGAAAAATATTATCAATTTTGTCAAAACTTACCCCTAGTATATCAGTAATTTTTTGGCACCAAATTGTGTTATTGACTTGAACTGAGTTTACAGTCATCTGAGATCTTAAGCCCATTTCCTACATATTATTAAACTGCATCTCCTTTTTAAAAGATTATTCCCCTTTTTCCTCATAAAGAACATTTCTATCTCCAAATCCACTTCTGTTCTGACTTTCCTGCTGATCTCTCTCTTGACCTTTATTTTTAAAGAAACAAAAGAAAACCAAAAAAAAAAAAAAAAAGGTTATTTTTCTAAAAGCACAGCACATTCAGTATTTGGAGTCCTGCCATTTAACATCTGGACATCTCTCAAGCTGAAATTCATCTTGGTGAAATGTGCTTTGCTTAAACAGTTTTGAAAGCAAATACGAAACAAATTTGGTACTATAGATACATACTTCTTTGTTCTTTCCAGTCAATTATTTTTCTGCAAGCTGAACTCTTAAATGTTGGAGGCAGTTGGAGCCACTATGTATTTCTATCTCACCCCACCTTCTACTTGGGATGAAGAAAAAGACCTCAAAAATATATACAACTCCTTTTATGCCATTGAAAATCTTATATTGGAATTAAGCCATGAAAGGTAAAAAAAGAATTTAAGAATTACTTGACAAATAGTCACAAGAATCCTCTAAGAAGGTAAAATTTTCAAAGCAACAATATCTTCTGAATATCATTTTCGTTCTTCTAATAGGAAAGATAACAAAAGCACTCATTTACTATGCAACAAGAATTTCTTCCGGAAAGACACGTGGATAGATGTTTGGTTCAAAATGTACTGGTTAAACTGTTAATGTTAATCTAAACTCTTTTTTTAAAAAAAGATTTTGGGAAGAAAGAGAGTGCATGAGTCGGGGGAGGGGAGAGGGAGAGAGAAGCAGATTCCATGCATGAGCCTGACATGGGGCTCAATCTCATTACAATAAGAGCATGACCTAAGGAAAATCAAGTTAGACGCTTAACCTAATGAGCCATCCAGGTGTCCTCCTAATCTAAACTCTTAATTCGAGACACAATAGGGCACAGTAGTGGCTACAAACCCCACATAAATGTGACAGTGATCAAATATTACAACACTGTAACATTAGACATCTCAGCTACTGTTCTGTGTATCACACTGCCTGTCATGTGGGCAATGGGTTTCTCTTTCATTTCACCTAATGCAGAGCTCTAAGGATGCTGGGAACATAGATACCCTGAATCGAGCTGAATGCAACCTTCTAGGCTCCCTGTATTCAAAGCACTACCGTGATTCAAGAACAGTGGTAGAGGGAAAATACAGTCCCTACCACCAAATAACAAAGTCCAACTAGATGGGGAGAGAAACGCAGGTACAACACAACGTTAACCTAGGACGATGAGAGTCAATGTCAACAAAAAGTTATAAACAGTGTACTGACAGAGATCACTTTGGATTTCAAGAGACAATTGCTTTTAACAAGACTTCAAGGAATACAGGTCGCCTGATGCCGATACATTTTGAGTAGGGAGGGCAAGCAAAGGTTTTTGGCCAAGGGAGGGAGACAATCAGGGCTACATTACGGGAACAGGAATCAGATGTCAACATGCAGGACAGGCTGAGAGTGGGTAGATCAAATGTAAGCAACCAGCATTCTGGCAACTGGAAAGACAGAGAAAGTGTATATGGAAAAGCTCATCCACAGACCTTATTAAAAGACCAGAAGTGGGAGGAAGGACAAAGGAACCGTAACAGTAATTGATGTGTTAGGACCCAGGGTCAGTAATTTTAAAAAGGAAGGAAATCCCAAAATTGGAGGGAATGAGGTGAAGTTTAAAAAAAAAAAAAAAAGATTTTATTTTTGGAGCAATTTTAGATTTACAAAAAATCAAGGGAAAAAGGACAGATGTGCCTGCCACGCCCACCTCCCAGTTTCTGCTATTATTAACATCTTGCATTAGGGTGGTACATTTGTTTCAACTGATAAATATTGAGACATTATTACTGACTAAAGTTCATAGTGTACATTAGGGCTCACTCTTGGGAGTCACACATTCTAATAGATGGGTTTTGACAAACACATAATGACATACTCACTATTAATAGCCTTATACCCAATTGTTCACTGCCCTAACAATCCTGTGTTCCAGAAATTCATTCCTCCCTCCCTCCTCCTAAGCTCCTGACAACCACTGATCTTTTTACAGTGACCATAGTTTTGCCTTCTCTGGAATGTCTTATAGTTGGAATACACCGTTTTCTTAGACGCCAGCTCTCCCAAAAGCTTCCACTAACTCATCTACTAGGTCAGATCCATACTTCTGTGGCTTATTTGAAAGATGGGAAGTTACTGAGCTTCAGTATCACAAATTTATTTTATAAGGAATTCCAAGAACTCCCACATGAAACATACCCACAAACCAATTTAATTGTTTTAATATACTAAATTTTACCACAGTTCCAGACCATCATCCTTTTTAAGAGTAGTGCTTTGATACCAGACAGACCTCTGTCAAGCCCAGAACTTTCCCTTCATGCTTTGACCTTGAGCAAGCTAATCTCTGAAAACTCATGGGGTTTTAAAAAATATATTTCAGGAATGATATCGTGCCCCTTGAAAGAGTGCTTTAAGGATAGATAATATATGTAAAACACAGTGCCTGGCACAGAGGAAGCACTCAATAAATAATAATGATTAATTTTTTTTTTGTGATCTGAATTTTTTGCCAATGAAGGAACATCAAAATTAGCCAAGGCTATGAGAATTCAAAGGCAACATTTCATAAACCTCATATTCATAGTTAATAGCTATGATGGGCACAAAATACCACAATAGTTAGAAGGACCTTTTTTTTTTTTTTTTTAATAAAAATTGAGACTTACAGCCTCTTTGTGAATCTAAATATCTGTGAATATCCACACCCTCAGTTCAGGCTAGAGCATCAGAGAAACTCTCTGATCTCATTCTAGTTCTAACTAGCTTTTTCCCCGATGCAACAGATCGTATCACACCTTAGGTTGTGGTTTCTTTACAGAATGACCCCAAGAAGCCCAAGTTATCTCTTAAAGGTCACCAATAAAGGAGGCAATTACAAGGTTCTAATGTCATGGAATACAAAGTTAGGTACTAAAGCAGAAAGATAAACATGCATCCATCTGGCCTGGAGGAAGGATCCAGAATATACCAAGCCCAGGGCTGCCTAGGGGTTTCCAAGTTTTCCCTCCAATGATACAAAAGCCTTGTACAAAGTGTGAGACTGCCACTCTGAGTCTCACTGTCTGTGCCCAGTAATTCTCTTGGGGTAAGATTGGAGAACCCTCTGCTTTAGTAGCATATTCTATCTTTTGGTTAATGGTCAAGTTCTATGAAAACGTCTCTCCAAATAGTTTATATTTTTAATTCTGACTATGAGAATAAGCATCAGGAGAAACCAGCTCCAAAGCCGATTATCTGAGATGTGTTATGTTCTTTCCCTAATGATTTCTGTAAGAGGACCATATAACAATCATTTCTATACACTCATTTATGGTAGATAACTACTTTACTGTAGTTATCAATACTACACTGGAGAATTTTTATCAATGCTTTTATTTAACATTCAATCAAGAAACCCAAGAAATACTCTAAAGGTATATAATGTAAAAAGAAACTCTCTAAATGATGTTTGTCATAATTTTAAAAATATGAAAAATGGTTAGGTCTTGGGAATTGTCTGGTGGGAACAAAGTTTATTATTCATTCAGCTTTGTCTACCACAGGCAAAGCACTGTGGCTACAGTTATCACCCACTGTAGTATAAATTAGCCCATCTCTGCCCTTGGCCCTCCCAAGTCTAGCCATAAAGACAGACAAGTAAGGACAAGTAATTTCAACACAAGATAACAAGTACTATAATAGAGGTAGGCTATAAGGTACAATTGTGTCTTGCTTTTCTCAACATTATAATCAAAGATTTTCTGAGGTTATTATACAGTCTTTCTAACCATTGTTTGTAACGTCTACCTAATGCTCCAATGACTTGCTAGGTTAAATATGATAAACAGGGGTGGCTGGGTGGCTCAGTCAGTTATGCATCAGACTCTTGGTTTTGGCTCAGGTCATGATCTCATGGGTCATGAGATGAAGCCTCACATCGTGCACTGTGCTCAGTGGGGAGCCTGCTTGAAGCTTCTCTCCCCCTGCCCCTCCCTCCTACAACACACGCTCTCTTTCTTTAAAATAAATAAATCTAAAAATATACAATAACATTAATGCCATTGTCAATTCTTCATGATCATCAGTGAAGCTAGGACAGCTATGTGGCTTTTACTGCATCAGACATTGATTTCTTAGGCAGAATTTAAAAAGAAGCATTAGTTTTCTATATATGTATATATATTACATGTGTTTTTAAAACACAGGTGTCTGTATACACATACAGTCAATCTGTTTACCTAAAGTGTTCCACACAAGTGCAAAGGGATAAGGATTCCTAAGACAGAGGGTGCAGATGGGAGCTTTATGCATATGTTGTGTTTTTGCTTTGTTTTATTAACAGGTAAAAACAAAACAAAACAAAACAAAAACCATCTCAGTGGTTTTATGTCATTTTGTAGAACTGAGCATGTTGCAAGTTTAGTCATTTTACTTTCCTGTGAATTGGTCTGTTCTTTGGACACCTACCTTTTAAGCATTTTATTTTTTCTTACAAATTTATACACATCTCACTTGATCTTTATTCAGTTCCGGGACTTGGTCTTTAGTTTTGGAGGGGCTCTGAAAACCACCCTGTAACACCATATCATGAAGGCCTTCTTTTCTTCAATTTCTGCTCTGCTCCCATCTTAGCACAAACCAGGGCTAAGCAAGGCCTTGCCCTCTTGTTCTTTGCCATTCTTCCTTCATTCCTTTTCCAGTTTGCTTTGGACATTTCTCCAATTTCTCAAAAAAAAAAAAAAAAAAGACATACCCCTGTCTTATTTTGATAATATCTCACATATACAGTCTAACCGGATTTTTCCTTCGTGTTCCTCCTTACCCCTCTTGACCTAAGGATGTCCCTCCCTAATAAGCAGTATGACCCTTCGTCTAAAAGGGAAGAATCTACCCCTTCCCCCAGTCCCTCTCAGAGGCAAACTTCATCCCCATGATATGATGAGGCGTATCATTAACTGGGAACCAAGGGCACTCATTCTGTATCAGGCCTTCTCAAACAATGGACTCTCAACTTTCTCCATCATAGATTCCTACTAGTACAAGTATTCTGAGCACATATCCACTTATTTACAAATTATATACGTGTACTACAGCTTAGCAGAATGGTGAAGAGCAGAGCTGTGGCACCAGACTCTACCAGTTTCATAGCTTCATTAGCAAGTCACTAAACCTCAGTCTTCCTGTTTCCGCAACTGTGAAATGGGGATAAAAACAGCACTTCCTAAGGTTTTTATGAGCATTAACTAAGATATATAAAGAGCTCACAACAGTGGTGGACACAGAAAGAGGAACGTGTATGTTTGCTATTGGTGCTTTATACTGACATCGTCGCCATTTTTAAAAATAGCTTTGAGAGTAGTTTTTAGTTTTAGATTCCCAGTCAAATCGAGAAGATACAGAGATCTCCCATATCCCCTACCCCTACACAGGCAGCCTCTCTCGTTCTCAACATTTCCCTACCAGCACTGTTCCTCTGTTATCATCAATGACTCTATGTCCACACATCATTATCACCTCAACTCTACAGGGGACCCTAGGATTCACTCTTGGTGCTACACCTTCCAAGTGTTTGGATAAATGTATAGCAACACGTATCCACCACTGTATTATCATATATAGTATTTTCACTTCCCTAAAAATCCTCTTTGTTCTATCTATCCGTCTCTCCTTCCCTGTTCTAACCCTTAGCAACCAGTGATCTTTTTACTTTTATTGTTAAAAAGACCATCTTTGTTCTATTGTATTGCTTTGCTCTTTTGCCAAAGATCAGTGAACTATACTTCGGTGGGTCTATTTCTGGGCTATTTCTTTCCATTCATGTGCCATCTACTCTTCTACCATGACCATGCTGTCTTGGTCACTATAGCTTTACAGTAAGTTTGGAAGTCAGGGACTATCGGTCTGCCAATTATTCTCTTTCAATATTGTGTTGGCTATTCTGGGTCTTCTGCTCCTCTGTGTTAACTTTAGAATTAGGTTGTCAATATCCATGAAACAGCTTCTGTGATTTTGCCTTGAATTACACTGAATCTATAGATTAAACTGGGAAGAGTTGACATCTTGGCAATAGTAAGTCTTCCTATTCATGAACAGGAAATATCTCTGCTCATTTGTTTTTCTTTGAATTTGCTCACCAGAGTTCTATAGTTTTCCTTGTATAGCTCTTGTATATATTCTAGGATTTCTACTTAAGTATTTCATCTGGGGGGATGCTCATGTCAATGTGTTTTTAATTTCAAATTCTACTTAGTTCTTGATAGTGACTGACTTTTATGTATTAACCTTGTGTATTCCTTTCTTGCTATAATTATAAGCTCCAAATTATTATCTACATTTTTATCTACAACAAACAAGAAAATTTCCAGAAGCAACAAATAAAAAATAGATGTCCTAATATATTCCCCCCCCCCCACTTTCCACTCTGAAGATAATTGTTTTTGTCTATTATAAAGAGTCCTGCTGGCTTAACTCTTGGCTCAAATCTCAGTAGGGTAGACAGATGTGTGCTGGATGGTCAGTATTTTTTCCATTAACTTCAAGTCTGAGATAAATACATGCCACTGTCTTCTGGGGAAAGAAGGTAACATTTACAAATTGCCCACTAAGGGCTAGAAACTTTCCTGTGTTGGGAATGAGACACTTATTGGCAGTGAATTAACTGTACTTAGGTGAAGGGGGTGTGGTGAGAGGAGAGTGAGAAACTGATAAGGAAAATATACTAGTCTCTCTTTCACCCCAACTGTGAGGTCTCTTAGGTTACTTTCTGTACAGTGTTTGAACCAAGAATGGATGGAGGCCTCAGAGGCGTCCAGGAGCTAAAACCTATACTGCTTTGGTGGGTTATATGTGCTTCCCGACTTTACACTAGTTATCTGCCCATTCCTGTCTGGTTGCTGGTAGTGCACACAGACTATAAACCACTGAATGTGTCTATTCCTAAACTTCTAAGACTAGTACAGTGCCTGGTACACAGAAAGGGCTCAATGTTTAAATAATAGGGCTTTGCCCATTTGTGTAATCAAGACTGGATTACATAACTAATGACAGTTGCTGTTAGAAATGGTGGTTGCTGAGGAGGGGGCACTGGTGGAGAAAGTTTTACAAGTGACAGGAATAAAGGTGGGCCCCTGCACAGTGCTTGGAACACAATGGGTGGTCAATAGATATTTCTTCACTGGATAAATGGGGTCTCAAAGACCAGAACTAAAACAGCAGAGAGTAAAGAGGCTGGAAATGGTCTGATAAAAAGCTATGAGCGTGGAGACCAGGAATAGAGTGTCTATCTTGGAAGCAGTGGAAGATAGACTCAGAATATCGCTTAGAGATTTGGCAGCAAAATCTGCTGAGCCAATTCTATGGTTCCTCAAGCTGATGATGTATAAGGATTTTTTTTTTTTAAAAGAAACTAAGGAAATTAGCACCTGTAAAATTCAAGTCTCTTCAAATTGTCCCTCAATTTCCCTTATGAGAAGAATCCCTGCTCCTTTCTCCTTTTATAATCAATAACTTAATTAAATCTAACAGCAGCAACTCTTTCTTCCTTGAGAGAGGAGGTGATGGGAACAGGAAAAACCTAGACTTGGATGACTCCATGGTCCTGGGGTGACCCCCTGCTGTGCTTTGTTGCTTCCAGAAAGGCCTTGGCCAGCTCTTTAAGCAATCTGAACATGACACTGAGGCTCAAATGGTATTATGTATATAAATTGCTAGATACAGAGTCTGGCTTCATTCATCCATTCACTAAACAAGTAATTGCCAAGTGCTTACCTAGTGCCAGGCCCTGCTCTATTCACCAAGCCTATGCTGAGAGCAAGGGCGGAGTTCTTTTTTTTTTTTTTTTTTTTTTTTTTTAAGATTTATTTACTTGACAGAGATCACAAGTAAGCAGAGAGGCAGGCAGAGAGAGGGAGATCACAAGTAGGCAGAGAGGAAGGGGTGGGGGAAGCAGGCTCCCTGCTGAGCAGAGAGGCAAGGGCACAGTTCTTTTCCTTATGCGACTAAATCTCTTCTGAGATAGCCACACAGGTCCTAAGAGCTTATACCACAAAGAATGGCCTCCTCTATGCATCCAGGGAAAGCTCCTCCAAGGACACAGCCCTTAACGTGAAATCAGTAGGGTGGTGTGCAGAAGCCAGGAAGAGGGCACTTGTGTGAGGGCTCTAAGGTGGGAACAGCCCATCTGAGGGACAGTGAGGAGCAGTATGACTAGCAGGGGTGGGTACTAGAAATGAGTGAGGGAGGCAAGGACCAGATCACTAGATGGAAGCATATGAAGGGCAGAAACTGAAGAGTCAGGACTGATAGTACATGGGCACGACTAAGCAGAAGGTAAGGGAGGGATCCTGGGCTGCGGAGTTGAGTGCATACTGGTGTTTCATGGCAAAAGGACATGGAGGAAAGCACATCTGTTGCTGGGGGAAGGATGATGGTGATGGGAGGGTGGTATTAGAAAGTCATGAGTTTGAACCTGAACACTTGTTTGAAACAGCACACAGAAGAGGACGATACTGAGTATGCAACAATAATAGCCAGATCTGAGGCTCAGAGAAGTGGCCGGGCCTAGAGACAGATGCTTACGAGTCATCTCCTAAAGAAATCTCACTTTCATCCATCCATATTATAAAAAGAAAGTATAGATTCAGAAGAGAAGAGAGCCTAGGACTGAGGGGTTTTTTTTGTTGTTGTTGTTTTAAGATTTTGTTTATTTATTTGACAGAGCACAAGCAGGGGGCTTGTGAGCACCACTGAGTGAAGAGCCCAATGTGGGGCTCCATCCAAAAGATCCTAGGATCATGACCTGAGCTGAAGATTGACGCTTAACTGACGGAGCCCCCCAACCCTGGACTGAGTCTTGATTAACATTTAAATGTTGAATAGACAGAGTAACACACACAGCACAGGGTGGGGGTGACACAGCAGAAAACATGACTTGAGCTGAAGGCAGATGCTTAACGACTGAGCCACCCAGGCACCCTCACGTTAAACTCTTTACATTGCATTATCCCCACTAAGTTTTGAAAAACCTATTTTAATTCGAGCATGAACTCCAACTGACTACATTACTTAGCCTGGACACCCACAGTGTGAGAACTCAAACCTATCAATATGTTTGTTTAGTGGTGACCACTTTCCTCCACTCCTTTTATTGTCCTCAGCAAGTGGTGGTGGCTGTTGGCATTTAATGGCTATTTGAGAAAAATCCTAACAATGTTCTGCTACTCCCTGGTCCCAGGGAGTGGATTTCCATGCCTCAAGACTCTAGAGTGAAGCCGAAGGTGAGGCTTGTCTGAATGAACATTCCCATGGTCTCGCTAACTTCAACAACAGTTACAGCACAATGTACGAGAACTGCACGTTATTTCCAGGACAAATGCCTTTCTGCCTAAACACAGACAGCCTCTTATTTCCATTCTATTCTTGCTGTACACATCTTCCAGTTCACGCAGTAGACCGAGGATGCCACAGTGGCTCCACCCGCAGAATATATACGAGCAACTGTAACTATGCCAAACTGTGTCTCCACTTTCCACACATAGCAGTGTTGACTTAGAAGTCCCTCTGAGCTCAACACTGTTGCTGGGGCAGCAACCATGGCAACCATTTCAGTCTTTGCCACTCAACAGGGCAGTGTCTGGGAGGGCAAAGCAAGGAGTCCAGTTGCCCCCCCCCAGGTTGCGCATAATTACAGATGCTCAGATGTAGAAAACACAATGGGAGGGCTACTTAGAACATAAAAGCCCAGACTTCACCCCACCACAACACAGGGGTACCGGGGGAGAGGGGAGGACCAGACAACTCAACACAGGAGGCCCACCAAATAAAAGCAGACCTTTTACATGGGACACCATTCAGATGATCAAGACATTATTCTTTTTCCATATTTCTTGTTGGAGTTTGCCTCCATTTGGGTTTCTCTGGCACAAGGACCATCTAAAAACTAGAGCCTCATCTTGTGTGTTTTTCTTGCTTAGAATTAGGCAGAAATGTTACATTTAATGGCCAATCCCTTCGATGTGCATGGCACTTCCAATATGTAGTGCATAAGGCAGCTTGCTGGGGGTAGAAATGACAAGGAATTTGGAATCAGACAACCTTGGGCTCCAACCTCTGATCTGCTGCTTATCACATCTCCTTGGCAACTTACTTAAACATTCTGAAACTCCTTTTTCCCATTAGTTGGAGGAGGAATTATTGCAGCTTATAGGGTGTGGTGAAATTATTTCTTTTTAAAGATTTTATTTATTTATTTGAGAATGACAGTAAGGGCGAAACCATGACAGGGAGAGGGTTAGAGGGAGAACCAGACTCCCCACTGAGCAGGCAGCCGGATGCAGGACTCAGTCTCAGGACTCCAGGATCATGACCTAAGCCAAAGGCAGTTGCCTAACCAACAGACCCACCCAAGCGCCCCTAGTACGGTGAAATTAAATCAATGTTTAGAAAGAGTGCCTGGCATATATTAAGTTACCAGCAGCAATTATCATTAGGATAAGGCCAGTCCATGATCTATCATTACTTTAGGCTCCAAAAATAAGAAAACAACCTAAAATGATGACATGATAGATAAATACATATGATCAAGTAGGCAGAAGAACCCAATAGGAAACCACAGAAATCAAACTTGCTTGATTTTAAAAAATGAAATAAATCAAGAGCCAGGTGGGCACATGTGGATGTGTGATGCCATGCTTAAAAAAAAAAAAAAAAAAAAACTGCACAGATAACTTGCCATGGTATTCAAGTTTTACAGAGCTCAGAGAATTTCATGTTTTCTGTACCATGTCTCAGATCGCATGTAGGTATCTGCAGAGGTATCTCCCCATGGAAAAGATTTGCTGTATTTTGGAATGGGTACAAGAAGATCCAGATACAGGACAATGATGCTTTTAATGTGGTTTCAAAAGACATCTGCTCAGAAGACAAGGGGTATAGCTTCTCTGTGATTCAAAGGCAGAGGGCAGGACCGAGGGCCCAGATGCTTATGTTCCAGAAGCAACCTTCCTTGGTATACACGCGAAAGACATAGACTTCATCATAGCAGGACATTTGCTGTTAGTACATGAGGCAGATTTTCGAGAGTGGGTAAGAAGAGATGGCTTCATGTGTTAACACAGTCATGACTGTGCTATATGTCCCAGCGGCAAATCAGAATCCAAATAAATCCCTGCCAGGCGGTCAGAATTCACTTTTTTTTTTTTTTTTTTGGATGTCACACTAACTAAAACCCATCATGCCTCTCTACTCCATTTTTCTTTAAATTAATTGCTAATATATCTGAAGAACAAATCCAAAGGTCTGCCCAAAAGCTACCTTCCACTTTTTTGACTACGCTCTACTCATCCTCTTGCCTTCAGAGGATCTCATCCTGCATCACAGCAACTCTCTTGTGGGGGAGGATGATCTAGGACCCAGAGATGGAGTCACTCCCAGTTTAATAACCTTTAGGAATGTACCAGCATTCTCTCTTTCACTGACTGTGGATTACCAGCCTAGAATTTTAGATACCCAGATCCTGTGGGCTCAAGGGAGATATACCAAGAATCCCACCTCAGCAGTGAGAAGAAGAGCAGAGTAAATTATAGCAATGGCTGCCATGAACTGAGTGTACACCAGATTTAGAGACCGCAGTTAAATTGTCCTTTTGTCCTAACAACCCCAGCATCTCCACATCACACATAAGGAAACAGAGGCTTTGAAACCCAAGGTCACTGAGCTGGGATGCAGAAGAGGTAGGATTCAAATGGACTCCCCGTCCTTCACCACAATTCATTCAGTAAAGGTATCTAAGGTTTGGAACTAGGTGACCTTAGCTCCATTTCTCTCTGTGTATGACATGGTCCTGGAAAGTCAAGCCTTTGAGCCTCAGTTTCCTCATCTATAAAATGGAGACAATACCATCTGGTTTGTGTTTACAGTGTGGATATGTTCATTCAGTCAAGAAAAGATATGAAAACATTCTGAGAAGTTAAGCACTGTGCACACATGCGGCATTAAGAACAATGGAAATGGGTAGATACTTGTTATCTAATCCATCATTCTGGCAAGTAACTGGCACAAGAGAATGCTGGGCATCTCTACTCTGAATTCTAATACAGATGCAAGGCATCATCAGAACATGTACAGCAAGGACTACAAAGTCTCTTTGGTATGAGAGTTGGGGGGTTTGGTTTTTTCCTCGCACGGGAGTCCTACTCTGTAAGATGGCACATGACTTGACAATGCCTTGCTGAGTTTGGTCAGCCAGCCATACACTTAAGCTATGATAAGTAGAGGTTATAAAATATTCCGGAGTCTAATCACCAAGACTCCATCCTGGAGCCACAAGGAGTATTATTATAGAGCAGCTGGTACATCTGTTCACAACAGGAAAAAAGCCAATATTCATCATGGCCTCCAATGGCTTGGTTGTGGGCATAAACTGTCATTTAGCCACATCTTATAGATTATAAATGTACCTCCAAAAATTACATTTTAGTGTATTTTAGTGTACTCATCTCAAATAGAAATCTCATTTGGGCTTTTCTGAAACCCATGAAATTCTTAGCATTATTCATCAACATTTTCCCATACAGAGGAGAGTTGACTAATCATAACTTGAGCCAGTGCAAGGAGGGGGAGCCCAGCAGAGAACACAAAATGCCACACTTCTCATTTGAGAATGCCAAGTTACATGCAAAACAAACAGCTTTTTTCAATCTAGAGAACAAACAGAAGTTTAAAGCTTAACAATGACTCTGGGTGAGATAAAGCAAAGTTTATTGTCGCTGCAATAAGTACTCATTATAAAGAGTGCAAAAATAACAAGAGAAGAAAGTCCTACACTTTAAAAAAAGAAAAGTCACCTTTCAAGTAACATTTCAGTTACCCATTACTCACAAAGTAAGGAGGCTTGAGACCCAGGAAAGCTCCCTGGGTTAGAGGAGAACCAGGTTTTTCAAGCAATAGAGCTGTGTTCTCAATCTCCAAAACAAAGATGACAGCACTACTGGCCCTTAAGAGTTAATATGAGGGACTCCTGGGTGGCCCAGTTGGTTAAGCAACTGCCTTCAGCTCAGGTCATGATCCTAGAGTCCCAAGATCGAGTCCCACATCGGGCTCCCTGCTCGGCAGGGAGTCTGCTTCTCCCTATGACTTCTCATGCTCATTCTCTCTCTCACACTCTCTCAAATAAATAAATAAAATCTTAAAAAAAAAAAAGAGTTAATATGAAACAGGGGCACCTGGGTGGCTCAGTGGGTTAAAGCCTCTACTTTCGGCTCAGGTCATGATCCCAGGGTCCTGGAATCAGGCCCCTCATCAGGCTCTCTGCTCAGTGGGGAGCTTGTCCCCCACCCCCAACCTCTGACTGTCTCTCTGCCTGCTTGTGATCTCTATCTGTCAAATAAATAAATAAATCTTTTTTAAAAAAAAGAGTTAATATGAAACAAGCGCATGGTACTTTCATCTTGCTTTCTGATCAATGTTATTAAGATGTAAGCCAACATCTTCCTCCACCAAATCGCTTTTTAAAATAGCACATTCCTTTTGGTGTTTGGAACACATGTGAATATCATTTGCAGCAGAACAACCCCTTCCCATAACCCCCATGCAGGGTATTGACATGTTTGCGTCATCACCTTCTCTTGAGGGCAAGCAGCACCTGTGATTTACTTCTAACCAATGGAATATGGCAAAGGTAACAGCCGGGCAGCCCCATGATTACACTGCATTATGTAAGACTCTGCCTTGTTATCACAATCCTTTGTGCTTGTCTCTATTCCTCTCCCCACTTGCTGGCTCTGAAGAAGAAAGCTGCTATGAATCCTACAATCCCAGGAAACGGAATACTGCCAACAACTACATGGAGAAGGAAGGAGATCCTTCTCTAGTTGAGCCTGCAGATGAGAACGCACCCCCAGTCACCATGCTAGTGGTAGCCTCCTGAAGAGGATTTGGTTAAGCCATAGCCAGACTTCTGACCCAAAGAAACCATCATATGATAAATGTGCTTTTTAAGCTGTTAAGTTTAGGTAACAGAGAAGTCACACACCATCACAGCTGTCATTTTTTTGTAAAGTGAGTAATCACTTCCTAATTAATGGCTTTCAAATTTGGTTCTCTTAAAGGAAATGCTATGCTCCTGCTGAGACGTTGTTCCTCCTAAGAAGAACGACCTGTTCACTGAGTCACACTCTGTGTTAAGTGCCCCCCGCACACAGTGACTGCACCCCGCAACAGTCCTAGGAGGACGGAGATGCTTAATATAGCCATCTCATAGGTAGGGAAATTGTAGGTCCAGCGCCAAAGGACCTGCAGCTACAGCCATGATCCCAACCCATGATCATCTAACCGCGAAATATTCTGTTTATGACTCCATGTTGTCTCTACTTGTTTCTGTTTCCATTATCTATTAAATACTTTATGTGAACATTCTTAAACTAGTTTTCCTTGCTTAAACACTGGGGAAGGACCTTTTGAGAAAAATCATCATTAATATGTTATAGTGATGTGCAATCTATTAAGATCGCTCTCACTTCCATATACTGTGCTTTTTATCATTAAATAACTTTACTAATTATGGAAATGATATTGCCTTATTATAAAAGCAAGAAATTTTGAAAATTATCAAGAAGGGTAATTTTTGATCCAGTAATACATATAATTACCACTAAGGAAATATACATTTTTCTGAATATAACATATACTACAGATATGATCCTGTATAATCCTATTTCAGTTGCATAACATTAGATTTCACAAACTTGTTTTTAATGACCAAATAGCCATCAACAGCTTATATCACTTAATTAAACAGTCACTTATTCCTAGTCGGGCAGGTTGCTTATATTTTCTCACTTTTGCAAATGGGGCAAACATTCTTGTGGAGGAATGTGCTGAGTCATAAAATATTTGTTGCCAAATTATCCTCCCAGAAGATTATATATTACTTATACTCCCACATAAGAGGTAGGAATACCTGTTTCCCTTAACCCTGTGAGTGGTGATAGGGTTTTAATCATGGTCAATCTGATAGGCAAAAATGGGATGCTTACATAATTTGCCTTTCTTCACTAAGTTTGAATGCTTCATAAGTTTACTTTTTTAAATGCAAGTTATGTATTAAGATGGACCAAAAAACCAGAAACAAAACCCTCCCAACTGAATGTTCTTTTCTTATTTGCTTATTTGAAAGAGACTCTGTACATTAAGGAGATCCATCTTTGTCTTACTTATAACTGCAAACTTCCCTCTCCTCTTTTCTTTCATAATTGATGCTCAGACATTTTTTAATGAAAATACTCTTAAGAAGTAGCCTAATAAATATCAAGGTACAGACCCAAACTCTAAAATAAGGACCCCTTCTAGCCCAACTTGAGATAAAATAGATGTTTTATAGCGTTTCTCCTTTGATGATCAAATTTTCAGAGTTACCTACCACCTCTTGGTGGTGCAAGACATGTGCAAGGCCACTGTCTTACCACATAATTTACTGGAAAATCCCTTAAGTGTCAGACGCTGTAGTAAGTGCTAAAGAAACATATGAAAACAATACACTCAACCCGGAAGGCCCTCATAGTCACTTCAGGGGAGAAACCATATGAGCTCGTAAGTGCCATCTTTGAGATACTGGCAAGTCTGGGCAAACTTTTCCTCTCCTGATGTTAAGGAATGAGACAAGCTTTAAGGTGCTTGAATAGGGACATCTGGATGGCTTAGCTGGTTAGGCATCTGCCTTCGGCTCAGGGCATGATCCCAACATCCTGGGATCAAGTCCTGCATCGGGCTCCCTGCTCAGCAGGGAGTCTGCGGCTCCCACTGCTTGTGCGCTCACTCTCTCTCTCTCTCTCTTTCATTCTCTCTGGAAATTAAAAAAAAAAAATTTAAGACGCTTGAATAAAACTTTAAAATTAATTCTTTGTCCAAGTGGATGCTGAAAGGAACCCCAACAGAAAATCCTCAGTGATGAACACGCAGGTCAAACACTCCGATGATTCAAACCTTCAAACCTCCTACCAGGCAGGTGAAGCCTCAGGATGCCTACCTCACTCTCAGGAAGCTACAATAACAGGGAATCATGACCACAGTCGTCAGAGGAGCAAACTCAGGAAACGCCTCAGCCACATGTAGCCATGTCCAAACCCTGCGTGGCGCCCTCCTGCTCCGACCGAGGTCTGACACGGCAGCCGACTGAGCGCTGCCTGTCTTCAGTGGCCACAGGTCTGGTCTGCCAGCTGCTACATTCAGCTCTACTCAGACGACGATGGTAAGGACTTTGTTGTTTGGATTCTCTCCCAGGACTTTGAAACACAAATGTGGAGAGGGCTGGTGAGTTAGAAGAAGAAATGCAAGTAGGAAGAATCACAAGAGAGCAAAGAAGGCTACATTAATGGCAGAGGCACCAAGAAAAGGGGATATGCTGCCTCTCGGGGAGGTGGCACATGTGGGACATCTTAAACACTCATCACATTCCCCAGTGCTGCTCCTGCCTCCCAGTCCCTGGGAGCCCAGTGAACCCTCCACTCAACCATGCAGAGTAATTCAGTCTGTTCAGCCACAGAAAGCCTGACCCAGCAGGTGGACCTTCCCGTTCTGCCTTCAGACTCGGGCCCTTGGACGCAGCTCACTCCTCAACTATCAAAATAACTCCCTTCACCCCAGACAAAAGGATGAATGCCCAGAAGAGGTTGTTCCCAGGCTGGTGCCTCTGAGGCCAGGTCAAAGTGGTGTTACATAACCATTATTTTCATTACTGCTCCCACCCCCAGGAGTTTAGATGTTTCCTAATTACCCTCCCATGAAATTTTAATGCCATAGCAATATTGTGTATTTATTTATGCACTCTGGATGCATCTGTCCTTTAAATATACATGTATTTTTTTCGCTTCCCAAGAACTAATGTTGGCCCCCCTGCACATAAGACCCCATTGAGGAAAGAGTTATATAATAAACAGGTGTAGCAACAGCTCTTCTGGTTTTTTTTCACTTAGAGAGGGGAAAAAAAAACAAAACCAAAAACAAACACTCGCATACTCTACCTGGAACTTTCCCATCTCAGACTCTAGAGAGCCCCCAGCTCACCTTTGGAGGTTACTTCTAAGATGTCAGCCTACATAGTTAGAAGTTACCCAAAGGTCTACACATCTCCACATTCTCTATTATGATTTCCTCTAACAGTTTTTTTTGGATGGGGGCTGTGGTGAATGCATATGAGTGTTTCATTGTGTACACACAGAAGAAAAGCAGGTGAGGTGACAAAAAGCAAAACAAAAATAATCCCCAGACTATGGTCCTTTTATGCAATTATTCTTTCTCCACCTTGTATTCTGTCCCGTTCAGCTAGCCCCCCCCCCCCCCCCCCCCCCCCGGTGTGTGTATAGCACCAGAATTAAGAGGTAATAGAATGGTAAAGGTCATACACAATTGTGAGGATAACAGTTTTTCCCAGGACAGTTATGATAGAGAGCTCACGGTCAAGCATTGTGGAGATGCACGCAGGGAATACCTGCTAGAGAAGCAGAGGACCTTACCCTCCAGCATTGCCAAACTGCTATGAGGAAATCCATCTCAGCCTTGCAGATCATAAATCCTCTATGATATAAGGGACACTTCTGCCACATAACTTTCTTTTATTTGAGAAATGAACTTCAAATTTTCTTCTCTCGTCATTGTACATACTCCTAAGACTTTGCTCTAAAAATCTCAGAGAAAACGGGTCATTTAAAGAAAAAAAAAATGGCTAAAACATACAGAAAATTTAGACCATGATAGAATGAGCTATCCTCTCTCATGACCAAAACACATTTAAAATGGGGTGAGAAGGGTTAGTTAACTAGGCCTTATGAGTAATAGCAGGAAAATCACAATGCATTTAAATATTTACTAGCTTCTACTTCGTACCAGGTACTTCTGGAAGCATTGTGATGCATCAGTTAATAAAAAGGTGACGCCTTTAAAGAGCCTGCAAATGAGCAGAGCTATGTGGCGAGGTCCAGTGAGGAACAGTAATTCTAGTAATGGTAGAGGTAGTGATAAATGATGTACTGTATTTGAAAGCGATTCAGGTCATGAATATTCACACGTAGAGTAGGATCACAGGTCTGGGGAGGGCCATGGGGAGGCTTTGGGGACAAGTTGCAATTTTAAATAGGAATAGGTGACCTATGAGCCAACTTCAAGGAGATGAGATTAGACGTGGACACATGGGGGTGGGGGTGAGGCCTCAAGGCCTAGACAAATCTGAGGAACACCAAGTAGGCCAGAGTGGCCAGAGCAGAATGGGCCGTGCAGGAGGAGTTGAGACCAGAGACCTAATGTGTAGGGTGCCTTGTGGACCACCATGTGGACCTTGACTCCCACTCTGAGATGGGAGCCACTGGGGAGTTTGGGGAAGAGAAGTAACATCATCGGACTTGCAATTAAAAAGGCTCGCCCTGGCTGAGTGCTGTGAACAGGGTATAGTGGGTGGAGGACAAGAAAAGAACCACCAGTTAAAAGGATCAAACTCCTGGCAGAAATTACTAGCACAGAAAGGATGTTACTCATCTCATTGTGAACAGAAGCCCAATCTACCACGAGTGATCTCGGCATCATCCTGTGACCTGGCTGCAGTTTCTGTCACCTTACTACACTATCACCACCCATGCCTTCCTGTAGGTGGCAATTTTCTCACTCTCAGCAACTCCAAAAACTTCCAACATTCGTCTGCATACCAAGGTAACACCCGAACATCTTCACGTCCCTGTCGAGGCTCTCCAGAGCCACTCTGTCGAGTACCCTGCCATCTTCCCTCCCACTACCAATTCCGGAACAGGAAGTCTGGGCTCCAACCTTTTGCCCAAATACCTTGTCACTTCTCAAAGCTAATCTTTTCCTTGTGCTCCTCCCCCCTCTCCCCCACAGCTTAAAGAAATGCCATTCATCTCGAGGCAGTATCCCAGGGCCACCCTTTCACTCAGGTTCCAATCTCAGCACCACAGGCATGACTGTGCCCCACCCTCTGGGGACGGGAGGCGTGAACCTCTCCCAGACTCACACTCAGGTGAGAGCAAGCCTGAACACACTCCGCAGGTTCATGCTACCCTGGTCCACTTCACAGCCCGCCAGCTTGCAGCCACTCTTCCCCAGGACATGCCTTATTTCCCGAGCCTGAGAAAGAACCCTTGGGGCCAAGAGCATCTCAGACATCTCTGAATCCCTTTTCACAACCTCAACAGATTCACCTCCTTGGTGGTATTCACTGATGACTGGCTTTTGTGAAATTCTTACTGAGGTAATGAACAGGGCTGCCTCCTCCTGCAGACTCTGTTATGTGTGTCTCTGGGGGTGGCCATGGGGGTGGGGCAGGATGGCAGGTGTACAAACCGATAATGACTACTCAGTGCAGGGAGGGTAAGAAAGGTGTGTCAGGCGTTGCAGGAGTCTAACAAGAGGCAAGTAAGAATCACTGTGTGTGCGGACCTGTCGGAGGCAACAAGTGAAAGCCAGGGTGAAATTCTGAAGGCCATGGCCCAACTCAAATGGCCTCAGGGACGTGTCAGACCTGATGATGCAAGAAGGAAGGGGACAGACATTCAAAGCAGAGGGGAGAGTGTGTTCAAAGACATACGAATCAGGCGTAGAACCAGAAGGAGCTCACTTTGAAGGAAGGAGGCAGTGGGAGAGCTGGAAAGGGATGGAACAACTGATGGGAATCCTATTTATTGATGACAAAGGTTCAAGTTAGGACACAGCAACATTATGTGAAGGTAAGACACCGTGAGGGGATTGTGTATTTCTTCTCAAACAGATGAAAAGCTCACTAAATCTGTAACACTACTACCAATTCTATGTCACACAACTACCAAAGACATCTATTCAGTGGTTTCAAATATTTTCAGTACAGGAAGAGTGAGAAAAAGATGCATCTCCCCAGTGGCTCCCATTACATTCCATCTAAGCAGACTTTTCAAGATCTGGCAAGCAATTGAAAGATACATGCACATCTGACCATTTGGAGAAGCAACGGTGACAACAGGGTTTCCTCAGGTCTATACACGTGTGACGCTAAACACATCAAGGACAACATACGAGAGAGAATGCAAAGTTTGTGGACGCAGAGCAAGGGAGTCCATTTTAAAGCACACACTACTCACGGCACCTTCGCTACTACTAAACATGTGATAATGCCATTAAAAGTTTCTAGCTGGGGGTGCCTGGATGGCTCAGTTGGCTTAAGTGTCCAACTCTTGGTTTAGGCTCAGGTCATGATCTCAGGGTCATGAGATCAAGCCCCTCATTAGGCTCCCAGTTCAGTAGAGACTTCTTGACATTGTTTCCCTCCCTGTCTCCTTCCCTCTCTTTCTCCCTGTTTGCACATATGCAATCTCTAAAACAAATAAAATCTTTTAAAAAACATTTTCAAATGAAAAACCCAAGGTTTTAAAAAAATGGCAAGATAAAAATCTCAAATGCTACATTCATTTTACTGAACTTTCCTTTCAGGAGTGCTAAGGACTACACTTTGAAGCTTACATATTTAAAGGAAAATGCTCAAGGCTTCTCAGCACTTTGGTCCTGAAGTCTTCTAAACGTAATTCACGCATCTTAAATATATTCTGCCACACAGATTCAATACTATTTTAAAAACGGAATGGTCATGTTTGAAAGTTAGAATAGGAATAAAACTGTATTCAGAAGGAGAGTTTTGAAAGGACCTAAAATATAAGTAGCGCCTGCAGGCTATTGTAACAATAACAACAAAATTGCTTTTATCTTATGGGCTCCATTATGCTTGAGGCCGTATTTTTGTACTTGAGTGGTACTTTGAGGTCTTATTCAGTTATTATGAAATCTTTCCTTCTCTCCATGGATACCTCACCCCTTGCAAATCCCAATGCTCTCTAAAAGCACTCCAAACACAGGACATTCAGTCCTATGCCACTGTATTTTTAGATTTAAATCACCATCTGATAAATGCTTTAATCTACTTCACAGGTGGGTAAAGGAACAACTGAAAAGAAAATTGGCATTCCAGGGTGATGGCAGCTTATTAATTCAGGTTGTAAACCCAAAGTTACCCTTCCTCCCCCAAATTACTAACAATCCCATAATGGTAAAATTCCTGAGAATACGTTTTTATTGTTGTTAGATATAAAAACCTTTATAGAGGACCAGAGCTGCATAAGTCAATCATCTACGATCTTGTTATAGGCTTAAAAAAGAGATGTGAGAAGAAAGGTTATTTCTTGAACACCACTAAGGTAAAACCTACTTTCTTTCTGGGAATTCTACAAGAATGAGAATGGGTACAAAGCAGTTTACATTTCAGCCAACGATACTGCTTCAAGTGGGTTGTTATTGCCAACCAGCACTCTCAGGTTTGAGGCATACATTTTGAACAGCAATGTAGAGTGCCGACAGAGCTTTCTCCACACCTACATGAAGGGCTAAGAAATTTCACTGCAGCTGGATAAAGTCTCATTTTGAAGTGACTCATCCTGAAGGTGGGCGTGACCTGTGTAGTGTGTGTATTTGAGGTATACGTGGATTGCGTATATGAATGGGAGTGGGGGTGATAAGGGAAATGAGAAATAAGAGTCAGAAATAATCCTCATGGAAACAACAGCTTGATCCAACCTGTAATGGGCTCAGCCCAATTTTATCAAGGTAGAGTATTCTAGGAGTGCCTGGGTGTCTCAGTGGATTAAGCCTCTGCCTTCGGCTCAGGTCATGATCTCAGTGTCCTGGGATCGAGCCCCGCATGGGGCTCTCTGCTCAGCAGGAAGCCTGCTTCCCCTCTCTCTGCCTGCCTCTCTGCCTACTTGTGATCTCTGTCAAATAAATAAATAAGATCTTAACAACAACAAAAAAAAGACAGGGTATTCTTTTCAGCAAGTTTGTCACAGAGGTGGGAGAGTAAGATGAAAGGCCACCTTAACTGGCAAAGATGCTTTCCTACAGAAAGTAACATCAGGACATGATGAATGTCAGGAAACAAAGGAGTGAGGTCTAGAAGACAAACACTGTATGGCTGAAACCAGGGAACACAGAAGCAGGTGCGACTCCCTACAAGGATGGCCTGTTCTGTTTGGAATGAAGGGCACTTTCTGTGTCCACCAAGCTCACCCTCTCCAGAACAGCTTATCCACAGGGCGAACTGTTAAAATGTGGGTTTTCTGGCAAGTCTGCCACTAGGAGGAGGGGCAGGGGTGAGGGGTTGTGGGGAACGAAGCTGTATGAGGCCCAAGCTGAAGAGGGGTTTAGAACCCAGGGGAAGAGCTGGGATGGGAGGCTGACCTCACATTGGGAGGTCTTTTTCCACGCTTTTCTAGTCATGTGACCTTGAAAGATTATGCAATCTCTTCTCACTGGTTTCCTAACTGAAGTGGGGAGTAATGCCCACGTCCCAGGCCTGCTGTGGGACTGGCTGTAACAATGGATATAAAAATCTAGCTGGGTGCTTAGCCTGTCAAGGTAGGTGGCATTTATTAGCTCTGTCCCTTCCCAAACCCACACACCAAGAGAATCTGGAAGCAAAGTCTTTTGCCTCTGGTTTTGAAGCTAACAGATGGGTAATCTTACTAACAGAGGCTGCAGACTCGTCTGGCATTACAGGGTTAGGAGAAAGGGCAAACCTTCCACCTCCTCCTCTGAGACAATGTGTACCTTGGACCTTCACGCCTCCCTTACTAAAGCAGAACCTCATCACACTGTTCCCAAAAATGACCTACACAGACAGGATGGATTCCAGAAAGATGAATTACTGAATCTCAGTTTCTCTTTCCCTTCCCTAAATTGGGATATTTTCCGACCAGAAGAGTTTTATTCCAGAAAGCTGACCTTTAGTTATTCAGAATCAGAGAATCCTTTGTAGGGCCATTATCAAGTGACTACTTTAGACCAATGTTAAAAGATAAGTGTTTATTATAGATTGCTTTTCCCCCCTGAGTTTATTAATTGGTAATTCTTAAAGAGAATACTCAAGTCTACAGAAGAATAAAGGGTTGACCTTAGCTGTGATTAATAGACACCAGAAACCAGTGTCATGGATAATTTGATACTGAATAGCACACTAATTACTTGCCAACAAGAATTTCTCCTTCTTTTCACCTCGCATTTATAATAATTTAACTAGGGATTAGGGACTGACAAGTACTAGACACCCAGTCCCCAGGGAAACCGTGTGCAAACTGCTCTAAAAATTTCTACAGCCACTGCTACTTCTAGTCCCACAATTGTCCCATGACATGGGTATTATTCCCCCTTCAGTTAGGAAATCACTGATGAGAGGTTCATAATCATTCACAATCACATGGCTAGAGAAGGGGAACCTGCAGATGTGAGGCCAAGTTCCTGCCTTCTTGCAACTCCACAGAGCCCGGAACTCCTTGCCATCTTCCTCGGATCCAGCATCTTCCCACGTCCCTTCTCAGGACTTCCCAGTATAGGTCCATCATTTTGAATTTTGAAAGCACTGGACACACTTGTTTCCTAAATCACTGTTTCACTTCAGCTCTGGGCTTTCTGTTCTTGAGGGGAACTGTATCACGCAGCCCCTTCCCAGGACAAAGGGGAGAACCCAATGTCTGACCAACGTGCCCTCTAGCCTCATTCCAGACGTTCCCCAATCCCAGCCCACATAGACAGCCAACAACCCTGAAATGAGAGCTGGAAGCGTAGAAGCTTAACTCCTCAGAGTAGGGAACTCTCAGTGCCCAAGCTTATGTGACCAGATCAGTTGAGTTCCCTCCTGTGTATACGGCTGTCTTTCCTGTTTTACTCTTACAAGACCTTTGTGATTGCACTTCAGGCTCTCCCAGATAATCCAGGAAACTCTCCCATCTCAAGATCCTTAATCACATCTGCAAAGATCTTGTTTCTGAATAAGGTAACATTTATGGGTTCCAGGAATTAGGACTTAATATATTTAGGAGCCATTACTCAGTCAACTGCACACTCAAACTGACCACTTACAACTAATAAAAAATATTTTTTAAAGTAAAATTCACCAAAAAAGTACACAGTACAACTTCAGAACTGATTGTAAATTCTACTCTCATCACTAACACACACCTCCCCCAAATTCTCACTCTACCTTCCGAACACATCTGAAGGCCAATTTTATGCTTACTTTACTGATCAGCCACCAAACAAAGGTGAACACTTAGGGACAGCAAAAGATAATTCTTATGTCTATATATTTAGCTGAATGCTAATTCAGTCGACATATTTGATGGATACCAGGAGGCTAGACTGGTAGTACTTTAACGGAGAACAAAATCAGGTATATAAACCAATGCTGGGGGAATGATTTCTCTTCTCTTGTAAGAACATAAAACAACCCGAGAATCAGTTGTATTACCACACAAGGCTCTCCGAGAAATAAACTCAACCATGAAGCTCCTTACAGCCACCAGTTATTACATACAAACAACCAGACTCACTTTGTTTTTCCATTGGAAGGAAGCCAGCTGTGAGGAAGACTAGCTATGCGCGTCCATTAGTTATTAATGAGTATCTTACTGGCTATGATCTTTCGCAGTTAAATGAATGGCACATATAGTATATACCTGACCTTACCAACTATTAATTTTTAAACCACCTTCTAGGAGTTTGATTTCAGAAACATGTACCATCAATGAAAGCTTCCTATTCTTGTTGTCTTCTGACTAGGTCTCCCTGTCATATGCTAACTTAGCACCCTCAACCTTCCCTTCATTAAAATAACCTGGGAAATTGTTGTGAAATCCATAAGGGTGGGCCTTGTGTGCTGCTTCCAGCAAAGTCCCCACATCTGGCCTGGTGTGAGGCAGCACAGCAAAGATGAGGCCGAACTGCTACTGCCTACCCAACACCCATTTGTCCCCTTTTTCCATAAATAGGACTCTAGGTTTTGGATGAGTTCAATGCTCCTCATAATAATGACCACATTTTCCAGCCAAAATAGCTTTTATACTTCCAGCTATCATAGACACATACTACTAAACATGCATAAGGTCCACTGTTCTAAAAATATCCTGACCTGGTCCATTTTAAGTTGCTTCCTGGTCTCTTGGCTTACCTCAACAAGAGTCACAGAGGAGATCAGGATTTACACCCTATTTCCCTTTGGCTAGTCTATAATCTCTTAGACAGTACAGTTTAAGAACATGAGATTATTTCCACACGAGACAAAAAGACCCTGCCCTCCAGCCTCCAAGCCCATCATGGGAGAGCATGTCCATGTGCCCCCCAGCTCCCATGGGCTGGGACAGCCACACAGAAATGGGAGGAGACAACCTGCCACGTGGTGGAGTCGGGCCCTTCTACTCCTCCAGCAGCCAGTTTACAACGTCCTCCAATTCAGATCTTCCTACCAGTGTACAAATGAACAACCACCTCAATAAAGGACATTAGAAAGTTCAACTTTGGTCTTAGAGTGATACTAACCCCCAGCCTTCAAGCCGACAATACCAAACACCAATAAACACACACATGTTGGTCACAAGGAGGAAAAATAGCACTACTGCATTTGGCCTGGAGTAAGTACTCGGTTAAGATAAAATGTTGGTAACTAAAAAAATTAAACATATTATATTCCATTTAGTTTACAGGCTAAATGATTGGTAATGTGGTAGGTGAAAAAATGTGCTCGGGACAGGGGTGAGAAGGAAAAGCAGTCAGCAGTGGGAACGGCTTCGCTTATCACTAACAACTGTGCTTGTAGTGGTGGCTACTGGGACAAAACAGTAAATTCTTTTGGAGAAAGTTTAAGATTAGTCATTTTTTTTTTTAAAGATTTTATTTATTTATTCGACAGAGAGAGATCACAAGTAGGCAGAGAGGAAGGCAGAGAGAGAGAGGAGGAAGCAGGCTCCCTGCTGAGCAGAGAGCCCGATGCGGGACTCGATCCCAGGACCCTGAGATCATGACCTGAGCCGAAGGCAGCGGCTTAACCCACTGAGCCACCCAGGCGCCCAGTCATTTTTTTTTAAAAAAAGATTTTTATTTATGTATTTGACACACAGAGAGAGATCACAAGTTAGGCAGAGAGGCGGGGGGGGGGGGAAGCAGACTCCCTGCTGAGCAGAGAGCCCAATGCAGGGCTTGATCCCAGGACCCTGAGACCATGACTCGAGGCGAAGGCAGAGGCTTAACCCACTGAGCCACCAAGGTGCCCCAAGATCAGTCATCTTTTATATAGTATTCAAATATGTCATTGGCTTCTTTTAAATGGTTGTCATTTTGGAAGATATGATAACACTCATTCTACTCAGGGAGTGACTTTTTTTTTTTTTAATTGAATTGTTATACCTTTCGGCCTGCCAAGACCAATAATACATCAAAATTCCAGATAGCTGGCAAAGGATCCAGGAAAATATTTAGGAAAAGGCTAACTAATTGATAGGTGTTCAGCAATACTTACTCAAAGAGTAGCACTTAATAGGCTCATAATTGTCACAGGAGCTGAAACTGATGAAATTTATGTTTTTTGGGGGTAAGTATGAGTTTATTTCAACATAAAACAGTATATTAATTAAGGGGGTAGGAGGAAAGGAGGAGAAGAATAAATGAAACAAGATGGGATTGGGAGGGAGACAAACCATAAGTGACTCTTAATCTCACAAAACAAACTGAGGGTTGCTGGGGGGAGGGGGGTTGGGAGAAGGGGGTGGGATTATGGACATTGGGGAGGGTATGTGCTATGGTGAGTGCTGTGAAGTGTGTAAACCTGGAGATTCACAGACCTGTACCCCTGGGGATAAAAATATATTATATGTTTATAAAAAATTAAAAATTAATTTTTTTTAAAAACCAGTATATTAATATAAGCATGAATTATAATGAAAATTACAAGCTAATCTTCCATGGGTAAAATTGTATGGGGCAGGGGGAGAGGGAAATAAATGGGGCAGAGTTTTAAATCAATGTCTTGAAGACCAGAGCAGAATCTAAACCTAAACTATTCTTGGCTATAACCAATTAAGCTTTATTTTTTCAAAAGATGGCTGGAGGAGCAAGAAGACTCCAAAAGGCAGAATAAAAGATGCTGAAGTCATTAAAAACAATAAACATGGCCAAAATTTGTAGGAAAGGCTATTCAAGCTATAAATCTTTTCGGTTTTTTTAGTCCTTACCAACTTTTTCCATGAAGATTCAGCTGCACGTTTTTATGCCAAAGTTCATTCTTCCTCCACATTTTAAATGCAATCAACTCTTCAAGCATATTGGTCTTTGCATTAATGTGCTTTCTCAATTTCTCCAAAGTTACCATAGCGACTCTAGATAATTTGGCCTTGATAGGATTTTTACAAGGAGAAAAAGGTGAATCTAAACATTAAGGACTAAATTTTCGACAAAAACATGCTACCACTAAATATTAAAACCAGAAAAAGTCTATGTCCTGAGGAAGTCGTTGAAAATCTTCCCACAAGGCTGTGTGAAACTCAAAATTAAGACTCAAGGTTAAAATGTACTTTCAGTTTGTCAAGTATCTAAAATACAATCGGAGAAGATCAACTCCCACTCCCACTCCCACCTCCCACCCCCATCCTGAAACAACAGAGAACAGGCTGTGCCTAACAGCACACACCTGTTTTCTCACTGGAGCCTTGCCCAGGGCACCCAGCACATGGAGCAGCTCGACAGGAAGGACACACAGACACTGAGGGATCTGACCAGACCTGCTCTGACACCTAGCTCTGACCTTTTCTTCTGTGACCACAGACTTCTGACCCCCAGTGTGTGCTTGTATTACACAGAGAAATGATTTCTATAAAAACCCTGAACAGTAGGACCCCATTTAAGGCTTTAAGAACTAACACCCAGGCAAATGTGAAACTGGAGAGTTGTCACTAAAACACACAAACAAGGAAAACTCAGCTCTGTTTACTCCCTATTGTAATGGAAAGGTAGGAAAGAAAAATTCTTTCCTCACCACATCACAATCAATCAGAAACTACCTCTAATGTGTGGTATCACACATTATCACTGCGTTTTGTTGCACCATCTCTGTGTGTTATTTAATAAATCTTTACATATCAAAAGGTTCAAGATAGTTAAGGAGGAAGCATCATCATCTGGAGAACTGTATTCTGACCTGGGCTCTGAAAATCAGTTTTCTCTCCTCTGCCCATCAGCGCCCAACCTTACCATGCTAAAGAGAAAACAGAGATGAAACTATTTTAAAGAATTAAAACCACCTGACAGGTCTGTTGGATTAAGCCACTGCTTCACGGGGTGGAGAAGAGAACTCCCTCCACATTCTGAGGTCTACAAATGAGACAGGTCAACACCCCAGAAAAGAACGAGAATGTAGCACTCAGGTTTGGGAAAGAGATCATCTAGGAGATGGACAGAGGCCACTCAGCATTCTGGACACCACTCCCATCTGCAGTGCTTTTCAGAGCCACCTGTCATAACCTGCCCCACCCACATCTGTAATGACAGCTGGACTAGATTATTCCTCTAACTCAAGATGATGGTTGGCACTTGGGGGAAGCACCCCCATAAGTCTTTATAGCACATGAAATTACATGCTCTATTTTGGGTTCTTTGAAGTTTCAGTTGGCTCTTTCTTTTGGGCTTAACTTAAATTTAGGTTTTAAATCAGGACCCAACCAATGGAACTTCTGGGACCCAAGCTGGAAGTCATTTTAGCTACACCTTTTAGAAGAGACTACTGGAAAACATATCCTCCAAAACAAGAGACAAAATATGATTGATGAGACAGACTCTGCCCTCAAAAAACTTGCACTCCTGATATCCCAAGTCAGGCAGGCCCACACTGCAGCCCCTTATTATTTTAATAATTACAGAGGGTTTCACAGGGAAATGGAAAAGCTTTCATTGTTGCCCATTCTGTGGCAGTCCTCTGAGCAGCCAAGGAGTTGTCTATCGAGAGTCCTCCCTCCAACCTCCCAGTTCTGCTTGACTGGCATGGCGTAGGGGCAGGGGTGGACAGAAGAGGCATCGGGACTAGCCAAAGGGGACACAAATAAGAATAGAGTTAGGGAAGAACAGGTGAATGTGGACACTTCACCTATGGGGAAGCATGGTGGGGGAGAGGAGCCCACACGAGCTTCATTTCAGATTTCAGAAAATGTGCTGTCCTGTGGTGTTCCAGATGGCCAGGAGGAAACCTGCAGCATTCTCTGCACCTGCCCCAAAGAAATAAAACTGACCTGCTGCCCAAGTCACCTCTCACCGTCTGGGACTATCCTCCGGCCCTGCCCAGGGCTGTTAGGGTCAAAGAGCCAACACTTTTTAACGACCCTGGTTTTCTTCCTGAAAGAGATGATGACCTATCCAGTAAGAATTATATTAAAAAGCTGGATTTTTTTTTTTAATGCCACATGGCTCATAGATTTTCCTCAATGGATACTATACCATGAAAAGGTTATCATTAACCAATGTGTATCTTTCCATGTTTAAAAAGCAATTTCCGGGGCGCCTGGGTGGCTCAGTGGGTTAAGCCTCTGCCTTCAGCTCAGGTCATGATCCCAGGGTCCTGGGATTGAGCCCCACATGGGGCTCTCCGCTCAGCAGGGAGCCTGCCTCCACATCTCTCTCTGCCTACCTCTCTGCCTACTTGTGATCTCTGTCTGTCTAATAAATAAATAAAATCTTTAAAAAAAAATAACAAGCAATTTCCTCCTCTCCTCATGCTATAAAAGAGGAGCCTGTAGCTGGTATCAGATACACTGTTTACACAAAGAAGATTCCACTTCTAGGCTGTTTGGACGTGCTCATTCTTCCCTGCATAAACGTATTCCACCTCTATTTATGCTAGACAGGAAGTAAATGTGCAAACGGAATCAATAAAAAGCAGCTGAAGGCACACATTCTTAGACTCTAATTAAGGTGGGATGCCTGATTCACAGCTGTTCCCACCACTGAAAATGTTTTTGTTTATAATAAACGGTGGAGTTTAAGAGGTATTTTGTTTCATGTCCCAACTTTTTTATCATCTACACCAATGTAACTACTCAGCCCTCAGCCTGCTTCTCAAAGGTGAAGTTCTGGATGGCGATACGAAAGGTATTCCAGGCCGCACCAGGTAAATAAGGAGGTTGAGACACCGAGATTGTGCTTGGCTCAAGGTCACCCAAATACTAACACAATCAGGACTAGGGAAAAGAAATTAACTATATAGCTCATACAGTGAGGACAACAAAAATCAGCATGTCACCTCCACATCTGCCTGTCAGTCAAAGCCAGACCGGAACACTGAACTTGCTCATTTTATTTAGATAATGCTGCTGTTAACAAAGAGGCTATATTTTCTATTGTTTCTACAGCTGTACACAAGGAACTGTCTTATGAATAAAATTTGGAAAATGTCTGCCTAGGTAGAAAAAGCATCCTTCTTGGCCTTTATTAAACAGTAGAGACTTTGTTTTTAGTCCTGGGTGTTAAAATGTTGATACTGGGCTGACTTCCTTCTCGTGTCTGTGCCACCCACCTCCTCTCTTTCCATCACCACCCTTGTAAAAATTAAGCATTATAGATAGGTCTTAATTTAACTCCATTAAGTCTCAAAATACGATGGCCAATATTGTCATAGTCCATCAGTAAGTCCTTTATTAAGTAAGAGCCAAGGACAAAAGCAACGTGGATTGATGCCCACAGAGGCTGCTGGTCAGTAAGTGACTTCCTGATCACTACCTTTTCAGTGTCTGTTTCGGTGACTGAACTTCACCAACAAACCAAGAAACCACCAGAAGCAGAGGATGAAGTAGCTAAAAACCCCATCCCTCCATCACAACGTCTCCTATAAAGGCACAGTGATATTATCTGCTCATTCTTGAGAAAGGTGAGTCAGGTGCATGTTAGAGCAGAAAACAGCACAGAGGAATGCACTGCCTATCATTTGCACTTTTCTCAAGAATTTTGGCAAGTTCAACTTCTGCTCTAAAGGTGAATGTGGGAAGGAAATTGAGAGAAAAAAGTCAAGTTCACCTCATCGGTGAATTCTTTGTTCTACTTTCTTAAAGCTTTACTTTGCTTCCTAGGTACATAGAACACATCTGTCTCTGAACTCTTTCTCATCTTTGCTTGGCATGGTCAGAAGTTCCTTGGAGGGCCCCAGAGACCAAAGCATCCAGCATATAGGGCCTGTCCCAACATATGCCGTAGCCCCTTGTCCTTGTGACTATTAAACACTTGAAGTGCAGCTAGTCTGAGTTGAGATGTGCTGGAGGAAGAAAAACAGGAATTTATATCAATAGTTTCAGACAGTGATTATATATTGAAATTATATTTCGGATATACTGGACTAAATAGAATTGAAATTACCTGCACTTTTTTCTGTTGATTTGTCCATGTGACTGCTAGAAACGAAGCCCCTCCTGCCTGCGCGCCCCTCCTGCCATCCCCAACTAAGCCTGACTACTTTCCCTTTCTTCTATCTATACCCAGCCTGGGAGGCACATCAGGAACAAGAAAATAATATTCCATCTACTCTTTTTGTCTATCAGTTTCTCAAAACAAACACACACCAGTCTACACCACATGAGTCAATTTATTTCATGGTCTGACCATTCTGCTGGAATTCTGTGTAGCCCCATTTATCACTTAAGTTCGCTGAACTTTTGCTAATCCATCCTTGAATCTGTCTTGCTGGTATGTGTTAGACTGTAGGCAGTTCTGACCCTCAAAAATCCTTTTTCAGCTTATTTGTGCAAAAAGCATTGTCAGGGGTGGGCAGCTTTATCTGCACAGAGGTCCTTTAAAATTCCTATTCCACTATCCCATGAACACAGAGCACCAACTAGATGAAGTATCCCACTAAAAAGGAAAGGTGAGCAGCACCCGGTCCTCCATTATCCAAAACCATGAGAGGCATGGCATGGGCACCACTGAGTATTGTGGGGAACGGAGTATATATGAAACATGACTACAACCATTTTGGTACCACCATTTCCACAATAAAATGCCAAAGCAGTCAGCTGGTCTGTGTTGCCCAAAGGGACCCATACAATTCAGAAGTGAGAATCGTCCATTATCAGCAAGAACTATTCAACAGAGAGAATTAGCACCTCTCACAAGGCCTCTCCAGGCTAAACCACCCAGGACTTCTGAGATCCCTACATCATTTTCTCAGCCAAACTAATCTAATACTCATTCTGTCCCAGACCCTACATGAGGCACTGAGAGCACTAAGAGAAAAAAAGTCTACCTCAAGGAACTCCTTGATGGTTCAGAAGGACAACATGTACTAAGAATTATCATCAACTCTACCAAGTACAGCAGGAAAAGGACAAAGAGGGAATGATTAACCAGAGCAAGACCTCATCAGGTAAGACAAGTGCAGACCATTGTCTGAGGCTAAGGACGTACATTTTGAACCTGTAGGAGGCGTGAAGCTAGTCAAGATTTTAAGCAGGAACACCCTGATGAAACAGCACTTCTTGGCTTCTTCCCGATCATACAATAAGGCCTAATTATGATCAATACAAAGAGAATGAATATTCTTCATGCATGAGGTACCCAGGAAACAGCACTCATATTAACCCTGGCAGGCTTAAGAAGTCAGACACACGCCTGTCCAGCAGCAGGAGGAATGCTGCATGCATCAGGAATCAATGGATCATGACAGCATTTTCTGAGAAAATGAATCTGAACAGAATGTAAATGTCAAGGTGTGTTGTATATACTGACATTTAAATATGGTTTGGTGAATGTTTGTTGTTTAGTTTGACACACATCACACACATGCACACATCATCACACAAATGCACACACATATCACACATGTGCACACACATCACACACATCATCACACACGTGCATGCACACATCACACACTTGCACACATCACACAGGTGCACACACATCACACACGTGCACACATCATCACACAGCTATCTGGGATCATCACATAAACCTGTTTTACTCTGGGTCACAAGGTTTTAAAGTCATTTGCTTAAAGTATACGTCACAGTAATACATTAGTAACAGAAGATCTCTAAGGAGCCTGCCCACGGTTAAATAAATCTAACCTTGTTTTTCAGTGGTTTCAGTCTCCTACTTAATTAAGTCTGACAAGTGCTGACCCACAGCACTCTTTTGGATACACTCATCTCTTTCATGGAGTCCTACTGAACAGTCCTCTTATATATGCCCCAAATCGACTAATTCCTTCTGATGTGTCTCTGGAACTCTTGGCCTATTTTAAAAATGCAACACTCCCATAATCTCAACTTTTTGTTTACACTTTCCCTACTTGCTTGTCTTAATAGCAATCTGGGCTTTCCTTCATAATACTACTTCCCATAAAGCAGGGATGGTTGTTCCCTCAATTTCTTTAACTCACAGGACCAGGGAAGACAGGGTCCCTTATCACCCTTCCCATTGAGCTTACTTTCTTCCAGGCCACGTCCCATCACCTCTATTCCAAGCCCTCTCCACCCACCTCACTTCTGTTTCGCTTCCCAGCCTGATCACTCTTCTCCTGACCTCCAGGACTTTGCTTTTTTGACACAATCCCTGTGTTCCTCCCATGCTGACCTGTGCTTAGAGAAGCTTCAAGAAGGTGGAGGAGCCTGGGAACACTCAAAGCACAGTTTGAAGACTTCCTCCTTCATCTGAAGGGTCCCCCTCCATTCCACTTCATCCACACATGAGCTCCCACTTTGGACCTTATCATTATCCCAAAATACTCTGCCTTTAAAGATCTAAGCTTCCAAATATCTGTAGCTTTCCATTTACCCTCTTCTCTACTTCTTATTCTGACAGGTCCTACCCTTCATCCTCACCACAGGCAGTTCCTTGACTCTCCCTACTTCCCGACTCCATCTTAGCCATCCTGACTTCACCGGCTTCCTTATCAAGATGGAACCTCAAGGCCATCCATTGTCAGTGATGTTCACACATTAACATCCTGACCTTCCTCTTTCTGTGACTTTCTTGGAGCCATCATGCCAATCCCTGAGCCAAGCTGCCCCATTCATTTCCTGTCATCTTTCTGGAAAAATTCGCATGAGCATGCTGATTGGCTCCATGAGGAAAACTCAAAAACCAATCAAAGTTCTAACAACTGGGGGCGCCTGGGTGGCTCAGTGGGTTAAGCCGCTGCCTTCGGCTCAGGTCATGATCTCAGAGTCCTGGGATCGAGTCCCGCATCGGGCTCTCTGCTCGGCAGAGAGCCTGCTTCCCTCTCTCTCTCTCTCTGCCTGCCTCTCCATCTACTTGTGATTTCTCTCTGTCAAATAAATAAATAAAATCTTTAAAAAAAAAAAAAAAAGACATACTTAAAAAAAAAAAAAAAAAGTTCTAACAACTGCCCAGGCTTTCTACCCAACCCCGGCTGATGTACTATCCCTTTTTCTACACAGCTATTTTCATTCCTCCCTCTTTTCATTGCAGCAAAGGACATCCTCAATACCCTGCCCTCCCCCCACCCCACTCTGGTCACACAACAAGGGGTATCTGCGTTCATCTGAGCTGGGGTAGGAAAGCCAGAGCCGCTGAGACAGCACCAGTTATAGATGCTAGTCTCTTCTCTCCTGAGAGAGTGATCCCCCAACTTCAGTGAGCATAAACATCTACCTGAGCCATTTGTTAAAATACAGACCTCAGAGCCCCATTTCTTAGAGATGGATTTGTAGGGTCTGAAGTAAACCTCAGAAGCCTGTATTTGCATAAGCACCCTGCAATTCTTTTTTTTTTTTTAATTTTTTATTTTTTATAAACATGTATTTTTATCTCCAGGGGTACAGGTCTGTGAATCAGCACTCACCAAAGCACATACCCTCCCCAATGTCCATAACCCCACCACCCCTTCTCCCAACCCTCCTCCCCCAGCAACCCTCAGTTTGTTTTGTAAGATTAAGAGTCACTTATGGTTTGTCTCCCTCCCAATCCCATCTTGTTTCATTGATTCTTCTCCTACCCACTTAAGCCCCCATGTTGCATCACCACTTCCTCATATCAGGGAGATCATATGATAGTTGTCTTTCTCTGCTTGACTTATTTCGCTAAGCATGATACGCTCTAGTTCCATCCATGTTGTTGCAAATGGCAAGATTTCATTTCTTTTGATGGCTGCATAGTATTCCATTGTGTATATATACCACATCTTCTTGATCCATTCATCTGTTGATGGACATCTAAGTTCTTTCCATAGTTTGGCTATTGTGGACATTGCTGCTATAAACATTCAGGTGCACGTGCCCCTTTGGAACACTACGTTTGTATCTTTAGGGTAAATACCCAGTAGTGCAATTGCTAGGTCATAGGGCAGTTCTATTTTCAACATTTTGAGGAACCTCCATGTTGTTTTCCAGAGTGGCTGCACCAGCTTGCATTCCCACCAACAGTGTAGGAGGGTTCCCCTTTCTCCGCATCCTCGCCAGCATCTGTCATTTCCTGACTTGTTGATTTTAGCCATTCTGACTGGTGTGAGGTGATATCTCATTGTGGTTTTGATTTGTATTTCCCTGATGCCGAGCAATATGGAGCACTTTTTCATGTGTCTGTTGGCCATCTGGATGTCTTCTTTGCAGAAATGTCTGTTCATGTCCTCTGCCCATTTCTTGATTGGATTATTTGTTCTTTGGGTGTTGAGTTTGCTAAGTTCTTTATAGATTTTGGACACTAGTCCTTTATCTGATATGTCGTTTGCAAATATCTTCTCCCATTCTGTCAGTTGTCTTTTGATTTTGTTAACTGTTTCCTTTGCTAGCACCCTGCAATTCTGATGCAGGAGACAACTGAATTTGAGCATCACTTTCCAAAGTCACCTTCTCACTGATGTGAGGTAGGTGATGTGATGTGTCTGCCTCGACTTTTGCCCTGTAAAGTCTTTGAGGCAGGAAAAACTGTACTGCAAATTATTTGAAAGGAAGGAAAATCAATGACTATTTAAGCAAAGCAAGACTAAATGAGGAGAGTACAGCAATGACCAGAACTGAATTCTTGAATTCCTGTTCTAGCACCTAACTGGGCTCAAACTTCTCAGCAAAATCTAAGAAAAATGAAAGAAGCAGGCAAAAGGCCTACTTCCTCAGACTTCCTAAGACTATGAATTCAATATATAACTAAAAGAAAACTTCAACTGAACTTCCCAAACAGCCCAAGTTTAATATTTTTATTTTTGTTTATTTTCACCATTGAGCTTTCTACCAATACTTTTTAAAATCCATGTGAGTTGGAATCATGGGACGAAAGAACAGGTGTTCAACAGCCAGGAGACTTTATCCTGATCCCACATCTGCTGGGAGCTCCACCATGGATTAGTTAGTTGAAGAACTCAGAGACTCCCCTGTCCCCATACACATACTGGAGATTTGTACTCTGTTCGAGGGTAACAAGTCTTCAGACGAAAAAAAAAAAAAAAAAAAAGCAACAGAACACCATTCTACAAATGGAAGATATGAAAAAAATCATTCTCCAGCAACCTTCTACAACTGTTTTCCCCCACCAGTCCTCCTGAGAGTTCCCCTAAGGCCTTGAATAAAGACACTGTTTTAAGAATTATAAGCATCACAGCACGAGGCGGCATCTGGTGGGGAGGTGCCTACAGGAAGGAAGAGACCTCAGCAGTGTTTGCTATTTGTACCTTTTGATGTTTCAACAAGAAGGCAAAGCATTCTTTCAAGCCAGTTTTAGTAGTGGCAGAACCAAAAACAAAACAAAACA
The DNA here is from genome assembly GCF_009829155.1 of Mustela erminea. Taxonomy (NCBI): domain Eukaryota; kingdom Metazoa; phylum Chordata; class Mammalia; order Carnivora; family Mustelidae; genus Mustela; species Mustela erminea. Next base: position 62,795,991 of record NC_045616.1, read on the forward strand.
AAAACCTGAGGAAATGAATGTAGAATCCAGACCTAACCAAGAACAAAGATGCACTAGAACTAGCTTGGGTGAGAGAAGAAGAAAGTCGACATCACTGAAAAGTACAAATTCCTACTAAAACTTCAAGAAGTCTACTAGAACAGAGACAGACAAGAGATGAGAAGGGGAGGGAGACTATGAGCTAAAATCTTCCCAGAACTACTAGTCGAAGTACTATTTAAAACAAAACAGAAACAAGCAAGCAAGCAAGTAACAAAAAGGTTTATGAGAGAGAGAGAGAGAGAAAGGGAAACAGCAAGACAGAAAATTTAAAAAAAAACAAAAAACAAAAAACTCCACAATGGATGGTCGTACTGTGTTAATTTCCTTAAAGCTCAGGCAGTAAAAGCTCATCAAGACCTACAACAAAGCTAGTCTATATGGAACCTAAAAACCAAGACCACCAAAATCAAAGAGTTCTTATCTCATGATAAAGACATGATCGAAACACACTGAGAAATAAGGAAATAAGACAGTGTGTTAGTTTTTAAGCACAGTCTTTGAAATCAGACAGACCTGGGTCGGAATACTGTTTACATTGCCTGGTTGCTGTGACCTTGGAAAAATTCCTTAAGTTTTTCAGGGACTTGTTTCCTCCATCTATAAAATGAGGATAACCCTTTGTAAGTTGAGTGTTTTGGACACTCTGCTTGGTGAGTGAATGATACTCACCTGATAACCTTTACAGTCAAGTATGTTTCAGACCATGGAAAATTCCTAGCCTGTCCCAGCTCTCCAACTTCAAAGAGCCCAAAACAAATATAAGCTTTGGGATCAAATGTCAGTTGCTCAACATCTCTTTGGCTGGAGATGATTAGTATTGATGATTTATTTATTTATTTATTTATTTTTTAAAATACCAGCACTCTGAAAAGTTAAGCTCTGATCTGTCAGATCTCACCTGACTGGCATCTTCCCAATAGATACCCAAGGCTGGGACACAAAATAAATGCAACTGAAGAAGTCTCTCAGCTCTGTGTTCCAACCCCAGGCTCGCCCGACAAAGACCATACAGTATGTGTGGCTGAGTCAGGGAGGTGAACCTTGAATTTGTCCCAAAGCAGCGGACTTCCCAGAGTCCTGTCCCTCACATCTAGTCCCTAGCCAAACCCTGCAGCTTCTCCCTTTACATCCTTAGTATCTGACCCTTCTTCTCCAGTTCCATAACATACTCCCCAATTACCACCCAGCTGGACCTCAGCACCAATAGTGCCCCAAGGGCCAGGCCACAAGCATCACACTCTGGCAGGCTCGGCTACCTGGTACCCTGCCTCCTCTTGCGCCATGATACACCCCGTTAAGACCAAGTCTTATCTGAGGTTGTTCCCTGATGGCTAACTCTGAAGGCTTGTTCTCCTCAGAGGTGACTCTATCTCCCTATTGTTGATATGCACCTCAGGGGGACAACCCCTGGGCTGTCAAAAAGGGCCTGGATCTCTGTGCCTGTAGCTCCCAAAGCAAGTGAATTGGAAAGCAGGTCCAAACAGTCTACTCCTCAGAAGCAAGCCTTCCTCCCCTCACACAGGAGCCAGACCCTGAGAAGAGCCCCTGCTCCCAACTCAGCAGTACCCCTGTCACACCGGCCTACCAGCCACTGCGTGGAGCAACCCCGCACTTCATATTGTTCTCTTGGACGGCCAAGGTGACATCAGAGCCAGTGAGAGAACAAGGAGGAAGGGGGAAATGCCATGGAAATAGAAAAGTTATTTAAATTTTGAAAATGCTATTAAGAATTCCCTAGTATTTCCTTAACCTTTTTTTATAGAGCCTCTACATGTCACTTAATGGGTCGATGACCAAGAAAGCTATTTTCTTCCAAATTCCCAGTTTCTCTCAGTGTCACTAACGAGCATAGCCATAGGCAGCATACTTCGGGCGGGGGGGGGGGGGGGGGGGGAGGGACCAAAAAACCAAATCAGTGAGGTCCAAGCAAATCTAATAGATTCTCTAAAGCATTTCCCAGTTAAAAGATTGATTTTCTTAAAGCAGTCACAAATATTCAGTGTTTGTAAACCCATATTCACGGCTCTCACTTGCTTCAACATAGAAGCATTTCTCCTTTCAAATCTAATTCTCTACCTCCCTACTAGGTAAGGCCAGAGCTTGAGACCTGATCTAATCAATGAGGTGTCTTTTTGGTTTGCTGAGTTGTGAGCATGGACACAAAAGGAATCTCACCCGTGTTTTGTTTCACTTCCAGGACACATATGAAACTGTCCCAGACTCACTAATACAAAGAATAGCTTAGCTCACATAAAGAGTTCTTTGAAGATAATATTTCTAAACAAGTCCATCACCAAGGGAAGGATTTTTTGCTTTGTTTATTTTCAGGGGTAGGAGAGAAAAAGTAAGCACACCAGAGGATTTGCAGCATTTTCTCTCTCCTTAAAAAAGAAATATAATATTTCAGGAACTTCCCTGGGAAACAAACAGCAGCCCCATTCATAACTATTTGCTCAAGTGTAATTTGCAAATTCCCTGTCCTTTTCTTGCCAAGACACCCTCTCCCATTCCTTAACCTTCATAATGGCTCCAATTTGATTTCCCTCCTCAACTCAGAGTTTTCCCAAAGACAAAAATCCCAAAGATTTTTTTGCACAGTTATCCTAAAAAACTAAAGAAATGAAGTTCTTAAAATAGATTCATTTTCATTATTCAAATCTAATTCCTTTTTTTTGAAAATTAACTCCTTTAATTTAAATGGTAGGATTTCTGACATCAGAGAGAAACTTTCAAAGTCTGTATGAGGGGTACCTGGGTGGCTCAGTCATTAAGTGTCTGCCTTCAGCTCTGGTCATGATCCCAGGGTCCTGGGATCAAGCCCCAAGTTGGGCTCCCTCCTCAGCGGGAAGCCTGCTTCTCCCTCTCCCACTCCCTCTGCTTGTGTTCCCTCTCTCACCCTGTCTCTCTCTGTCAAATAAATAAATAAAATCTTTAAAAAATAAGACAAAAGCAAAGTCTGTATGAGTAGCAGACATGTCTAAACAGTCCCGTTTCAGCAAAATACCCACAGCAAAGAAACTATCAAAACAGCTTTTAGGGTCCACTTGAAAAAAATATAAAAATCCACTTGGTATTACTTAAAATGGCATGAAGAACAAAAAGCTTAGTCCAAAATAGTTCCCAATTCAAAAATAACAAGGAATAAATAACTTTAGTACCATAACCATGTAGACCAAGACAACACCCAATTCCTGATTTGGTTTCTGATAGTAACAAAGTATTTTCCCTGCTTAGTACATTTTCTGGGGTCAACAGCAAAAGAATATGCATATACCCTATAGAAGGCTGCTTGGAAGGTGGCCCCTAAGGATTCTTGCCTCCCAGAATTCATGCCCTTCTGTACTTTTCTCCCCTTGAACACAAGCTGGATTTAGTAACTAGATTCTAATCAACAGAATATGGCAAATTATGGGACTCTACTTCCAAGAATAGATTACAAAAGGGCTCTGGCTTCCATCTTACTCACCTTCTTGCTTGCTCATTGAAGGAAACCAGCAGCCATATTGTGAGCTACCCCCACAGAGAGGCCCATCTGTCAAGGAACTAAGGGAGGCCTATGGCTAATAGCAGCAAGGAACTGGGATCCTCAGTCCAAACGTCCATCAGGAACTGAATCCTGCCAACATCAAGACTGAGCTTGGAAGCAGATCTGCCCTGCTTGAGCCTTGTGATGACTATGGCTTTATGAGAGACTGAATGCCAGAGGACCGAGCTCAATGATGACCAGATTCTGGACTCTCAAAAATTTGTGAGATAAATATTCATTGTTTTAAGCTGCTAAGTTTAGAGTAATTTGTTACATAGTCATGGGTAGCTAATACATATGCCAGATATCCTCTGCCTCCCAATGACTGGTTCTTCATGATACCGTGTAAACCCTTTATACTGTGAGAAACACTGAGTCAAGAGCAACTTTATAAAGCCGTTAGCTCTCTTTTTTGGTCCTAAAAATATTCCTTTCATAATTCTGTCATTTAATATTAGCATTGAGACTTAATTAACAAGTCCATATGTCCAGAAGTCATAATTTTACCAACCAGTAGCAAGAATTTCAGCCATAAGTCACCTTAATATACAGGTGACCTCCCCCTCCCTTCATTTAGTCATTCCTTCATTCACTGAAAAATATTCTATGTCCTTCTCTAGGTAACTTCTAGTTCACTGTGGTATCATTCAATTGTCTAGGATTCCCAGCTTCATAACCCATTGGGTCACATAGATGGCAGGAACCACCTAAATGCAATATAGAATTTATCAGTGAGACTAAGATTAAGGCTGAAAGTCTAGCCAAACCATCTAGAATCTCATCTACCATCAATCTAATTCACATTCTACTTCTTATCTCCAGGAAAAAGAAAACATACAGAAAACAAAGTAAACCTAATTAGTAAACAAATGATAATAATAATACAATACTGGGCATTAAGTATTTCATTCAAGTATGTGACCGATATGATGTTATGGTACCCTAGAATAAGGGGTTTTGACCTAGATGGGTCTGTCAAAGAAGGACTCCCTGAAAAAGTGAGCTGAGATCTAAAGACCATAGTAACTGATTAGATAAGCAGGAACAGGGAGTAGTACATGCAAAGGTCCTGCACAGGAAGGAACATGGAAAAGGGGTCAATGTGGGTGGAATATAAAACAATTAGGGAGCAGGGCACGATATGAACCTGGAGTACAGGCTGTAAGGATGGGACTAGGCAGAGCTTATGAGGTCCTATAAAAGGGTTTAGTGTTTATTCCAAGAGAATAATTAATAAATAAATAACCACTGGGTGGTTCTCAATGGGGTTGGCCACAATAGATCAGAATTTTGAAGAAATTCATCTGACTATGATACAGATTAAGGATTAAAGAAGACAGAGGAGTGGGGAAACCAGTCAGAGACCACTGCAGTAATCCAGCAAGATAAGTTAAAGGTTTCAGGAGGCTGGTGGTAAGGAAAAGAGGTGAAAATAGCAGAGATATTTAAGAGAATGATGGGCTGGATACGGGGAGATACTCATGCACACACACGCAGAGAGATTAACGAAGCAAACGTAAGTGAAGGAAAGAATTTTAAGCTCATGAGTAAAAGCTTTAACCAAATAGTAAGCTTTCTTGAGCACATTATTAGTTGCTTTATCTCCATTCCCCAAAGTGACCCTATTGTGCCTGTTTATTCAAGGTGGATGCTCAAAAAACTATAACATGAACACTTTTTAGACAATCCATGTATCTTAGTCATACCTTCAATGCCTGTTTTGTCGGCTAAATGCCATTTCTTGTAATTTAACAGCTTTACTAAGAAATTCTCCAAGCTAGTCTGGTCAAAGGAACTTTTAGTAAGAGTTTTAACAAGATATAGTGTTTACACCAACCCTTGACCCCTTTAAAGTATACAATTGGGTGGTTTTTAGAATTATGCAACCATCACCACAATCAATTTGATAACATTTTTGTCCTTGCAGTAACAAACTTCATACCAATTACCAGTCACTCCCCAATCTCTCTATCCCCCCCAAGGCCTAGGCAAACAGTGATCTACCATCTGTCTCCATGTATCTGCCTTTTCTGGATACGTCATATACACAGAATTATACAGTAAGTGGTCTTTGGGGCCTGGCTTTTTTCACTCAGTATATTTTCACTGTCCATCTGCATTGAAGTATGTATCAGTATTTCATTCTTTTTTTTTTTTAAGGTTTTAATTATTTGAGAGACAGAGATAGTGACAGAAATAGGGAGAGAGAGCACAAGCAGGGAGGAGAGGGAGAAGCAGGCTCCCCTTTGAGCAAGGTGCCCGATGTGGTGCTCAGTCCTAGGACCCTGGGATCAAGTCCTGAGCCGAAGGTAGACACTTAAGCAACTGAGCCACCCAGGTGCCCCAGTATTTCATTCTCTACAACCACTTTTCACAGAAGTTTTAAATTCACAACAAAATTGAAAGAAAGGTACATAAATTTACCCCCCACCCTCACACATGCATAGTGTCTCCCATGGTCAACATCCTGCACCACACTGGAATATTTGGTCAAATTGATGCACCTACATGGACCCATCATAATCATCCAAATTGCATTGTTTGCATCATGGTTCACTCTTGGTGGTACATATTCTGTGGGTCTAGACAAATATATAATGACATTTATTCCTGTGCTGTCATACAGAGTATTTTTACTATCCTAAAAATCCTCTGTGCCCCCATCTGTTCATCCTCCTCTCCCAGTTACTGATAATTTTTACTGTCTCCATAATTTTGCCTTTTCCAGAATGTCATAGCTGGAATTGTATAGGATGTAGACTTCTCACATTGGCTTATTTCACTTTGTAGTATGCATTTGAGGTTCCTTGAAGTCTTGTCATGGCTCGATAGCCCATTTCTTTCCACTGTCTTGATATGCCATGGTGTATTTATTTTCTCACCTACTGAAGGTCATCTCGGTCATATCCAAATTTTATTATTAAAGAAATCTTTCAGGGGCACCTGGGTCGCTCCATCGGTTAAGTGTCTGTCTTTAGCTCAGGTCATGATCTGGGTTGGAGTCCTGCATCAGGCTCCCTGCTCAGAAGGGAGTCTGCCTCTCCTCCTCCTTCTGCCCCTTCCCCTGCTTATTCACTCTCTCTCTCAAATAAACAAGATCTTTAAAAAAATTTTTTTCATCAACATCCATGTACAGGTTTTTTGTGTGGACCTAAGACTTCATTGGATAAATAATAGGAGCACGATAGCTGGATCATATGGTAAGAGTATGTTTAGTTTTTTAAAAAACTGTCAAACCGCTCTCCAAAATAACTATACCACTTTTCATTTCCATGAGCAATGAGAGTCCTTGTTGCTCCAAATTCCCACAGTACTTGGTATTGCCAGTGTTTCAGATTTTGGCCATGCTGCTAAATGTTCAGTGGTTTCTTGTTTTGTTTTGTACTTCCTTGATGACATATGACGTGGAACCTCTTTTTTTATGCTTATTTGTCATTAGCATGTCTTCTCCAGGGATGTGTCTATTAAGGTTTTTAGCCCATTTTTTAATCTACTTCTTTTCTTACTCTTGGGTTTTAAGAGTTCTTTATAAATTTTGGGTAACAGTCCTTTATCAGCTATGCTCTCTGCAACTATTTTCTACCAGTCTGTGGACTGTCTTCTCGTTCTCTTGAGATTGCATTTAGCAAAGCAGAAAGTTTTAATTTTAATGAAATCCAGCTTCCCAATTTTTTCTTTCATGGATCATGACGTTGGTGCTACACTTAAAAAGCCACTGCTATACTCAATTTCATCTAAGTTTTCTCTTTATTATCTTCTTAAAGTTTTATACTTTTTCTTTTAACATATAGGTCTGATCCATTTGAGGTATTTTTTGTGAAGGGTATAATGGTATATTCTGTGAAAAGTAATGGGTCCAAGATCTAGATTCATCCTTCACATGTCTAATTGTTCCAGCGCCATTTATTGAAAAGATCATCTTTGCTCCATTGTATTGGTTTGCTCCTTTGTCAGAGGTCAACTGCTTATATTTATAGGGGTCTATTTCTGGGTTCTCCATTCTCTCTCACTCATCCATTTGTCTAATGTTTCACCAGTGCCACTGTCTTCATCATTGGAGCTTTATATTAAATTTGAAGACTGAAAGTGTCAGTTCTCCATCCTTATTCTTTAATATCATGTTAGCTGTTCTAGGTCTTTTGATTCTAAATGTAAATTTTAGAATCACTTTGTCAATATGCAAAAAAATAACCTGAGATTTTGATGGACATTGCATTAATCTGTAATTCTAGTTGCAAAGAAGTAACATCTTAACAATATTGTCTTCCTATTCATGAACATGGAATCTCTCTCCATTTATTCAGTTTTCTTCTACTTCATCGGAATTTTATGGTTTTCCTCATATAGATTCTGTGTGTATTTTATTAAATTTATACCTAAGTCATTTCTTGAGCGCTAGTAAATGGAATTATGTTTTTAATTTCTAACTTTACTTATTCTTAGCCAGTATATAGAATAATGATTAACTTCTTTATATAATCTTATATCCTCCAAGTTTGCTGTGATTGCTTATTAGTTACAGTTTTTTAAAGTTTTTTTTCAGGTTTTTTATATCATCAATCATGTCATCTGTGAAAAAATATCATTTGCATCTTCCTTTCCAATCTGTATAGGCTTTCTTTTTTATTTCATTAGCTAGAACTTCCAGTACAATGTTGAAAAGGAGTGGTGAGACAGAACATCTTTGCCTTTTGTGTGATCTTAATGGGAAAACTTTGAGTTTCTCAACATTAAGTATGGATGTTAGCTTTAAGCACAATGTTTTTCATTCAGGCTTTCTCAAACTGAGTGTGTTCCCCTCTATTCCTTGTTAACTAAGAATTTTTATCATGATTAAGTTTTGGATTTTGTCATATGCCTTTTCTGCACTGTTATATAGACATCATGAAGTAATTTTTCTTACTTAGTCTATTAATGTGATAGAATACACTGATTTTCAAATGCTCAACCAGCTTTGCATACCTTGGGATAAATCTCCCTTGGTTGTGATTTAGTCTTTTTTTAAACATTATTGAATTTGATTTGTTAATATCATTTTTATAGATGAATATTTCATTGTAGGGATATACCACATTCTATTTATTCATCAGTAGATGTACATGTGGATTATTTCCATTTTTTTTTGGTCTTGTGAATAATGCTTCAATGATGATTTGTGTGCACATAACTTTTCAGTTTTCATTGGTATATAGCTGGTATTGCCATTACTGGGTGATATGGTAACTCCAGATTTAATTTTTTTAAGGAGCTGCCAGAATGTTTTAAAAAGTAGTTGCACTGGGACACCTAGATGGCTCAGTTGGTTGAGTGTCTGACTCTTGGTTTTGGCTCAGGTCATGATCTCAGGGTCATGAGATCAAGCCCCATATTGGGCTCCACGCTTAGTGAGGAGTTTACTTGAGATTCTCTTTCTCCCTCTCCCACTGCCCATACTCCCACTCTTCCTCCCTCTCAAAGAAATATACTTTTAAAAAGTAGCTGTACCATTTTGAAGTCCAACCAGCACCTACCCTCATCCTTGCAAATACTTGAAATTGTCAGTCTTTTTGACTATAATTATTCTAGCATAAAGTAGTACCTCATTGTGGTTTCACTTCACATTTCTCTAACAGCTGGTGTTAAGAACCCTGCCCCATTCTAATTGCACATTTGTATCTTACTTGGTGAAAAGTCTGTTCAGAACTTTTGCCCACTTCAAAATTATATTTTTACTTTTTATGTTGAGTTATATGATTTGCAAATATCTTCTCCCACTTCATGGGTTAACTTTTTACTTTTTTGAGGCTATCCTTTGAATCATAAGCCTTAATTTTTTGATACTAATATATCTATTTTGTTTTGCTTGTGCTTTTGGCACCAAGTCGCAGAAACCATTGCTTAACCCAAGATCCCATTTGTTCCTGTTTACTTTTAGAAGTTTAATAGTTGTAGTTCTCAAATTTAGATTAGATTATGCATGAGATAGGGATCCAAATTCATTTTTATGCTTGAGTATTACCAGTTGTGTCAGGGTTATTTGTTGAAAAGACTGTTTTTTCTTCACTGAATTGTCATGATTGATTTTTGAGTTAAACTAAACTTGTATTTATAGGATAAAACCCACTTAGTGGCATGTAATGTTTTATATATGTTACTGGACTTGGTTTGCTACTATTTTGTTGAGGATTTTTGTATTTGTATTCATAAGGGATACTGGTCTATTATCATCTTGAAGTACCTTTGTCTGGTATCAAAACAATACTAGTCTTAGTAGAATGAGTTGGGAAGTGTTCCCTCCTTCAATATTTTTTGGAAAAATGGGCAATTTCTTGATTTAATTTAATCTTTTTGCTTAACTCTAGTCATATTTTCTGTTTCTTTTAGAGTCAGATTTGGTTTTGGTTTTTTTTTGTTTGTTTTGTTTTATTTTTGCATTTTATTTATTTGACACAGTGAGAGAGATCACAAGTAGGCCTAGAGGCAGGTAGAGAGAGAGAGGGAAGCGGGCTCCATGCTGAGCAAAGAGCCTGACGCGGGGCTCAGTCCCAGGACCCTGAGACCATGACCTGAACCAAAAGCAGAGGCTTAACACTCTGAGCCATCCAGGCACCCCTAGAGTCAGCTTTGATAGTTTATGTCTTTCTAGAAATTTGTCCATTTCATCTAGGTTATTTTATACATATTTGTTGGCTTGTTCATAGTAACCCATCATTCTTTTCGCATTAGTACTAGTATTTTCTCTGAGTAGAGTAACTTTTAAATGGTCTAATAATTATCACAGAATTTTGTAATTAATAAAAGCAAAGTTAGATATACAATGGACTGTTACAATTTTGGGTTTTTACAAATTCTGAGTTACAGGACATACAAACATATCCTTCCAGCTCTCACCTCTAGAACGGAAAAAGAGAGGCACAAATGCAGAACCTACACATTTTTAGTTAAAATACACCAAAGTTGGGAAGTGGGAGGTTGGGGGAGCCAGATGGTGGGTATTATGGAGGGTACGTATTGCATGGAGCACTGGGTGTGGTACAAAACAATGAATTCTGTTACGCTGAAAATAAATAAATAAATAAATAAATAGAATAAAATACACCAAAGTTGGTTCAACTGTATTAAAAGCAGCAGCCAACCACACTAACAATGCACACTAACACATGCATATGCACGCACTATAATAAACCCACTATGACAAATTCCAAAGGCATGAGCACTGTAAAATAATCATGTGCCAAACCCTCTCAATTTTTTGAACGGAGACTAATTCATCCCTTCATTTATTTCTTGAATTCAGGACCATCAGAATTCTACACACTATGCTTTTTGAAATCATAGTTCACATACTAATATATATGTATATTAATGACCGCATAAATTTTTATAGTCTCTGTGACCAAGAATCAGGTTCCCCGGAAGTCACAAAAACATGTTCAGATCTTATGAAGATTCATAAATACATATTACATCTGATCTCTTCTCATAAAAAAGAATTTATAAAACCATCTGAGAGGATAAGTTGTATATTTTCTAGTCTTTTCTTTCAATGGAACTATTCTTAAACTTTCTTCAAAGAACCTGGACTAATTATTATGCTGACTTTTTTTTTTTTAAGATTTTATTTATTTATTTGACAGACAGAGATCACAAGCAGACAGAAAGAGAGAAGCAGGTTCCCTGCCAAGCAGAGAGCCCGATGCGGGACGCGATCCCAAGACCCCAAGATCATGACCTGAGCCAAAGGCAGAGGCTTAACTCATTGAGCCACCCAGGCGCCCCTATGCTGACTTTTCTAAAATGAAATTCAACTACAAAATTTTGAAGACATTAAACAATATGACAAGACTTCAAGCTGTGTTGATACCTTTGACACATTCAGGAGAAAACTATGCTTATCGCCATATACCTGACTGGTACTCTAGTTTATAGAACACTTAGGCCTTTTTTATTTTAGTTGATTTTTGGGTGGGGGGAAACCCCAGGTTATAGGGCAGGTGATATTAATGTATTTTTTAAATTTAAACATTTTATTTTATGACACAATGAAAACTCCTTACTGCATTAACATTTTTATCATCTCATTAGAGAGGAGATCAAATTGAAGTTCCCACAGATTAGATGACCTGCCCAAGGTCACAGAGCTCCAGAGTGGTAATTGTGGGAGCAGGAAATCCAGTCCCCTGACTCCCAGTCACACATCTCCTCTGTGTGACACTGCTTCTCACTTAGAAAAAACAAGAGGCAAAAAGTTAGAACACAAAGTGTGTTTAAGACGAAAAGTTCCAGCAACTCTCCCTCAACTTTTTCTCTGAAAGAATGTATATTTTGAATGTTTAGGTATCACTATGCTTATCTAACTTTGTTACCAACAACTTGACTAAAAGCCTATTTTTCATAATCTGACTGATATTGAGTCTTCAGTGACCTGCAACCTGTCAACTTCACAGACATATTTAATAACCTTTAAGAGCAGTCTTCAGAGCTTAACTCTACAAGAGACTGTTAAAATATTAAACAACAGGGAGAAATCCCCTTTCAAGCAATTTTGAGGCCAAATTAGCTCATGTGTCACTGAATGTTCTTCTACACAACAGTGATTTAAAACCTCATTCTTTGCAACTAATGAATCGTTGAACACTACATCAAAAACTAATGATGTACTGCTATATGTTGGCTAGCTGAACATAATAATAATAATAAAAAAAAACCTCAGTCTTCTAGCTCTGTAGATAGTTATTTATTAGTGATTAGAGATAATACCAATGACCATGACCCAAATATTTTCTATACGCTTAAGCTGGAACATATTATCTGCCCATGGAACCATACTGTTGTTCGATCACAGCACAAAGTACTCAATGAAAACGTAAATCACGGCATATGGGTATTATAGCAGTCAGCATTCACCCATCATAGGACAAAGTTCTTCTGAATCCTCTGACACATAGGCCTAAGTACAAATTATTTTATCTTCACTTTCTCCTCAGAGAAATCAACATTTACTTATAATCTAAAAGGTCATCAAGAGTTAATATGATTTTAGAGACAACGTATCCTAAGTGGTCACACACCCATGGGTTAAAATGGAGATTGCAGTCATAAACCTACACTTTAGCCTAGTGACTGACGGACTTCAGTCCAAAACGATACTGCCCTATAGGGCATTTATAATTATTGGGGTGGGAGTGAGAAAAATATCTGAGGAAGCTCTGGAGGGGGGAAAGGATTAAAGTACACTGAGTGTGACGAGCACTGAGTAATGTATACAATTGCCGAATTGCTACACTGCACACCTAAAACTAACACTGTATGTTAACAATATTGGAAATAAAATTAAAAACTTAAAAAAAAGAAGGTGATTTAAGTCTTCACTGCCCCCCCCATATCCACACCAGTGACATGAGGAATTTGAAAAAAATCTGCACTTTGGCCAGAGATTTCCTGGGAGAATCTGAGGAAGAAATACTAGTTGCTTCCCTGCTGCCTTGACCCTGGCTGTGGCAGCAACATTCTCTTAATTTGCCTGACCATTTACAAAAAGACAGGTGGTCCTTCTCCTACTACACTGCTACCATCGAGACAGCAAAGGAGTTACTAAAAGTACAGGATCCCAACGAGCATCTAAGAGAAGGTGCACAAAGACACTGTGCCGGGATCTTACCTTTTGGCTTCCTCTAGGTGGCACAGATATTCATAAGCAATGTTCTGCCGCCTCCTCTCATCCATCTCTTCTGCGGAGAGCCTTTCATCGTCCACGATAGCTAAAAATAGAGGAGAGCATCACGTTACTTGTAAGGGCAGTGAACATCAAATAAACACCTAAGACAACAACTAGAAAAAAAAACTCACCAATTCAACAATGGACACTGAAAGACAGGGGTATTGAAACATCAGGCACAAAAAGATCTGCCTTAGGATTATTACAGTATTTCTTTGCTAGCAATAAAATAAAGTGCAGTATGGGTTAAAATTACTCCATAGAATGAGAAAAGCCATCATAGTTCATAGACATGATGTCATAGAATTTAGACAGCCTCAAATCAATTAGAGGATGGTCCACTTGCAACAACTTTCCTTAACAAGCTTGTAGAATTGGCCCAGTGGCTCAGGTTGGACCTTCCTGAAAATTCTGATGTTTAACAAATAATCTATAAGGGCGTGTGTTTTCCCATTCCTGGAGGGATTTAAAGCTTCTCATGCAAAGCAAACTCTGTTTTATAAATGCCAACATCTCTGAGATTCCTCTTTCACATGCTTCTTGGCCTTTGTGAGGCTAAATCCTCCTGGTCAACAGGTATCCAAAAGATCAAATCAAAGGAGACATCAAGTAAGCAGTTTCCAAGCCCACACAGTTTATTCCAACATAAACCTAGTTTATAAGCTTCCACAATTCAGCTTTGCTTTTCTGTAGAGAACATGGCCTCCCCATTTCCTGAGTGCATGTCCTCTGTCCAGATTCTCAACAGCACTCAACTATCACATCAACCAACTCCTAGCTGTCCATTTTCATGACAACATTCCTTTCCCATAAAAAGGAACTTCTTTTCCTTCTCCAATCCTGCCCTTTAATTCTGATAGCTAGAAAATCAATTTGGTTTCCAGTTTGTTCCATTACTCATCTAATGAACACCAAGGTAAGTGTGTAGCAGTGAAATGGGTCACATGGGGCAGGAAAGCCCGTATGCTCTTTTCTTCCCCTGCCACCAGCTCCAATCAGCCATTTCATAAACGAGACCCCTGGTTCTAAGCAGAAGAGTTAAGTTCAGCCGTCCATCCTTTAAAAATCTAATCCCATGCCCTACCAATGAGAAGTCCAAAGTATCATCATGGCAGACAAAAGGAATGCAGATCAAGTTTTGAACTCTTACTAGAGCAAGTACAATGCTGAACGCTTAAGACCTAAAAATAATATCAGAACCCTTGAAAGCTCAAAAGAGAAGGGCTTAAATTGACATCAGTATAAAATATGGCAGAATTCCACAAGCATATAAGAACATGTTAGATGCTTATTTATCAAGTGCTTACTTTGTTTCAAGCCCTCAGGTTGTGTTTCTTAGGAACTGTCTCATGTGAGTCCCGTGACACTATGAGGCAGGTAGTTTTGTCCCACCTCACAGAGTAAACATGTTTGAAGTCATTTGTCCAAGTGAAAAGTAGAAACATAAGGGCTAGAAATGTGTGGGTAGAATGGAAAAAACAAACAAACAAAACCAGTATGAAAGAACTTAGGGAAATATCTCTTCTTATAGATGAGGAAGAAAAGGAACTAGTAGAAGGGAGAAGGGAGAAGTGGAAGAATACCAGGACAGTCTTGGATATAACAAACCTGGGGCCAAAGAAGCAGGAGTCTCTGCACATCTCACCATCCTTTTCCTACATTCCCTTCCTACCACTCTCAGCTTCCCAGTGTGGCTCCACTCCTTGAAAACATCCCAGACCAATGGTATCAAGAAGGGTCAACAAAGATTTGTGTTTCTCAAAAGCATCTTATTTTTCTCAATAAACTCAATCCGATCTGAACTTTAGAGGAGAGCCCTCAAGTTTCGGACAAGTACCAGCTCTGGAACCACCCTCCTCTGTTCCTCCACCTCAAGATCCCAGGTCTTCACTGTCTCTCCCCTGGAGTCTTGCGACCACCCTCAAAGAGCCTGGCAGCCACCGCTCCTTCAACCAATCTCCTCTCCACCATCAGAGCATCTTCCGAACACAAGTCCTACACGTATTCCTCTCCCTCCCAAGACCTGCGATGGATCCCCATTTCCTCTGGAACAGAGCTCTAGCAGACCTTCCTGTCCCTGCCCGACAAGAAGACTACATTCCAGCCACTTCTTCCAGAAAGCGCAATGTTCCAGCATCACACCAGGACTTTTTAGGTTCTAGCGCTTCTGTACCCCACTCTGACTCTGCCTGGAAAGCCATTCTCCCACCTTCTGTGTGTGACATCTTCTCAAGAAAAATTCTGTGGATCTCCAAGTGAGGATCCATCGACTTTCCTCAGCACTTTGGTTCACCTCTTTACTACATCATTCATCACAGAAGGTCAGTCACATCTCCTGCTATAACATGGGGTTCTTCTGTACAGGAAGGGACTCTTGATTCATCTCCATGCCCCCCTCACATTGAACACAGTTCCCTGCACACAGAGAACAACAACCATGTTCTAGAAAATTACCTTCATGAAGTGAGCTCCCCATCATCCCTATATTTTGCAAATTATGCCTTTTCTTATCCTGAGGTCTCTACAAAGTAACTGGCATGCCCACATACCCTCACCTATTCCTCCTTCTCCACTGTTCCTAACACTTCATCCCCAGGACACGTCATGATTTCCAGTTTCTTGGTTTGATTTCAGTCTAAATATGGTCTCCTATTTCTGGCAAGATACTTTCATTTTACAGCAACTTCACACATTAAAGTTTGAAAACAATATAAAACTCCTAGTATGAGTCCACGCAATCATCCTACGCTTCTCAACTTTAAAGTAGGAAGGCAGGAGTCACATTCTAAAGGAGCCACTCTCCCTGCCACCTTCCTTTTTGGCTGCAACTTCCTTCTACCTCAATCAACCCACCCAGGAGGAAGCAGAAACCTCAACAGTACTTCGTTCCTAGGCCTCGACCCTTAACTCCCTGCACAAGCCACCAAAGAATCCACCAGTCCAAGGAGAGGTACTGGGGAACTCTCAAACAGTGACATCACCCTGTCCAAAGAGAAGATTTGACTTAATGTTTCAATTAACACATACACACACCCACAAAGCTTTCAATGGCAGTTCCAACATATTGGCCACAGCTGATAAAATTCTGCCTATCCTTACAGCTCAACTCAGTCACTTCCTTCCCTAAGTCTTCCCTGTTTGCTCCCACTCAAAATGTGCTCTCTCCTAGCACCTCCTATATGGTTTCTTTTAATAGTCAACTCCTAGAAGGCAAATTTTTGTCCTCAACGTGTCCAGCTCACTACCCTACACAGGCTATGTGTTCCATAAGACTATATGACAAACAAATGATCTCTTATGAGGAATGGTTCATATAAAGGATCTAAAATATCATTAAACAACCGAAAGTGTGACATAATTGCAGGATGTTTAGATAGGTGGGGATATACTCCCTCCAGTGGAGGAAGGGTCAGCAAGAATCAAGATCACTGGGGCACCTGGGTGGCTCAGTGGGTTAAGGCCCTGCCTTCGGCTCAGGTCATGATCTCAGGAGCCTAGGATCCAGCCCCACATTGGGCTCTCTGCTCAGCAGGGAGCCTGCTTCCTCCTCTCTCTCTGCCTACTTATCTCTTTCTCTCTCTCTGTTAAATAAATAAATAAAATCTAAAAAAAAAAAAAAAAGAATCACAAACACCAGAACCCGGAATCTGTTTGATGATATGGTAGGACTTAAAACATGTCCCTTTAAGGAAAAGCAGGTTAAAAATATGGTATCGTATTCATAGAAAGTCATTAATTCATAGAAATTTCATCAATTCACAGAAGTATACTAGCGTTTAGCATTTTACACACACATAATTATTCTGGGTGACTCAAACTTTAAGGAGCCCTGAAAATCTTCAGTCCTGAATATGTCGTTCAATTCGAATGTGTATTGAAACAGCTTGTAACATTTGAGATCAGCTTTTAGCCTGAAGAGCATAGCCAAGTGGCTATCTCCCCATTCTCGGGACTCAAAGAATGGCTACCAGAGATGTATACACCAAAGAAGGAACTCAAAGGAAGAGAACTGATTCCAAGAGCCTAAAACGGGCAAGGGACAGGGGTGGGATATAAAGATGAGAGAATCTAAGTTCAAAATTTCCACTAAGGCAAAACAGTCAGTAAACTTGACCCATGATATATTCTGGCTTCACACTAGCTTCCCGAAGCATTCCCCAGCCACCTGATCCAACTTCCCTTATCTGAATCGTCTTTTGAAAAAGAGGCAAAACTGAGGTTGCTATATCTCCACAAAGAGTAAAATTAACTTTGGCCCACTGTGCAAATATGAAGAATGTCTACACTTTTTTTTTTATAGTCTAGAAATTCAAAGCAGGCCATAGAGATTATTAAGGTCCACCCTGCAGACTGGATGGGAAGGATCTAGGACTTTGTTCCAATTAGGGGAAGAACTAAAGGCAATAATTGCTAGATTTGGGATTTCTTAATTATTATTTCAGAAAAATACTTGAGAAGCAAGAAGACTTATTTTCTTTCCACGTAGGCACAAGTAAAGTTCCATTTGTTCACTGTCTGCTCCTACACACTCCATCATCCTTACACAGATCTCAGTAAGGAAGAAAGGACTGTCAAGTTTCCAAGACCAATTTAAAAATTTTAGTTCCAACAGTTAAAATAACAGGAGGAATTGTAAAACCTTTCGTCTGGATGAGCTTCTACTATTTTTAAAAGAAGAGAAAGGAATTCAAGTCATCTCTACTTGAGTATCAACTTTTTATTCTTAAGATGGTCAGTGCAAAATGTTCCAAATTATGTAGAACCAGTCCTAAACTTATTCTCCCATTCTCTACAGATAAGGACACAGATTATTTACTCTAACTTTAAAAATATATATTTTTTATTTTTTTAATTTTTTTTTTAAAAATTAACCTATAATATATTATTTGTTTCAGGGGTACAGGTCTGTGAATCATCAGTCTTACACAATTCACAGCACTCCCCATAGCACATACCCTCCCCAATGTCCATCACCGAGCCACCCCATCCCTCCCACTCCCCTCCAGCAACCCTCATTTGTTTCCTGAGATTAAGAGTCTCTTATAATTTGTCTCCCTCTCTGGTTTCATCTTTTTCATTTTTCCCTCCCTTCCCCTATGATCCTCTGTCTTATTTCTCAAAGTCTGCATCTCAGTGAGATCATACGAAAATTGTGTTTCTGACTGACTTATTTTGCTTAGCCTAAAACCCTCTGGTTCCATCCACGTCATTGCAAATGGCCAAGATTTCACTTTTTGATGGCTGCATAATATTCCATCGTGTGTGTGTGTGTGTGTGTGTGTGTGTGTGCACGCGCACACACACATCTTCTTTATCTATTCATAAAAAGATTTTATTTTTTTAAATCTATTTTAAGAAAGAGACAGAGGCAGAGACAGACAAAGCATGTGTGAGCAGGAGGAGGGGCAGAGGGACACAGAGAGAACCCCAAGCAAGTTCCCAACCCCAAGTTCCATGCTGAGAGCAGAGCCCTACATGGGGCTTGAATCCCAGGATCCCAAGATTATGACCCCAGCCGAAACCAAGAGTCCAACGCTTAACCGACTGAGCCAACCAGGCGCCCCTTCCTATAACTTTAATACTCCATAGGAATTATGATATTTTATCATTGTTTTACAGACTTAGCAGGTTACATAATGACAGTTCTCTGGGCTATTCTCAGGGAGTAGCAAGTCACCGCTAACACTCTGTCCCTATCCTCTGAAAAACTATCCCCCAACAAAAAAGAATATCAAAAATTTCTACAAAGCTGTTTGAGCTTTAGAAGACAATAGAATACCAAGTCTTGGTCCAATTTTTCTTCAACTATTAGGAGAAAATAACCAATCACAAATAGTTGAAGAAAACAAAACAACCTCTTGATTTTGAGTAGTGTGTTTTTCCTGCATGTTTCATGGGCATAGGTCTTTTTTAAAAAAGATTTTATCAAATTTTTGTGAGAGAGAAAGAGATTGATAGAATGAGTGGGGGAGAGGCAGAGGGAGAAGCCGATTCCCTGCAGAGCAGGAAGCCTGACTTGGGACTTGATCCCCAGGACCCAGGGATCATGACCTGAGCCAAAGGCAGATGCTTAACCAACTGAGCCACCCAGTCATCCAAAGGCATTGGTCTTATTTCTCTAATCAATATAAGCTCTTTGTAATGCATATATGAAACGTAACATATGGAAGAGATTAACATTTAATGAGCACTTACTATGTGCCAGGTATTTTACATATGTTATGTCTTAGTCCCTGCATCCCTCCTTTAAGATAAGAATTTCAATCTTTACTTCTCTAGTGGGAAATAAACTCAGGGAGATTAGGTAGTTCAGGTTTAGGTAATCCAAGGATCATAAAGACTAGTAAATGGCAGAACTGGGATGCCAAACAACTTGATTCCAAGTTCTGATCTTTCTACTACACGGCAATGTCACTGCATCCCTGCGTGTGTTTGATGACTGGCCCAGCGGTGATTAAGCTCTTCTGAGGGTGTTACTAAGCAGTAAACAGGGTTAGGGTTAGGGTTAGGGACTTTGTTTTTCCTACTGTAAACCTTATAAATTGATGCTATTTTGAGAAAGTATAGAAGTAAAATGAGAGGCTTATTTCTCAGAAATGCTGCCATCTCAAATGTAGTCCAGCAAAGGAAAAAATATCAATATTAATGCTGCCAAGTTACACTTACCAGGAACGTAGGGGCAGTAACAAGGGCAAACCAAGAACAAAAATGTCAATGATGCTACTCACGTGATACATCACATTATAAGCAAAGTCATATGATCTGTAAATACTGAGAACACATTTGAGAAAATTAAACACTTTTTTTCTCTCAGGGCCCTCCTTTATTCTTTACTCCTCTTTCTCCCCAAAAGGCGAATTTCTGACTGCACTCACAAAGATCTGATGAAAAGGTGTGGCTGAGTGGAAAGGGAAGTGGCTTTGGGGTTAAATGTGCCTGTAATAGCCATATTTAGTTAAAGAGTAGTTAACTAAACACTCAGTTTTATCATCTATAGAATGGGAATAATGCTACCCACTCCAAGAAGCTGTTGTATGAATACTTTTTTAAAAAATCACGTATTTAAAATTACTTTATAGTTAAACTACAATATAATAAATTATTAAATAAGCAAGTTATAAAATATAAAACATAGATATGCATAATAAAGACAACAGATAATCTGCTAGTTTTTCAAGGATAATTGATTATACTCAATTTTCCCCTCACTTGGTGGTTTTAGTGCATATCTCCATATAACTTGCAAATTGAATGTATTTGAAATCATATAAATTGAAAAAAGCAAAATTTGAATTTCACAGATATATACTATACTCAACAGGTGTATGTAATGAGTACATATTCTTAATAATTATATAAGGTTATGTTATTACATGCACTGAAATTTAGGGGGGGACGCCTAAAGGAAATAGCAAATGTTAAAGCACTTGTTTTTAAAAGGAGTGCTCTGGGGTTTTTTAATGTTTTTGAATCATACACATTTTCCAGATACTCTATATCATTGATGTGTATTACTTTAATAATAAAAGATTAAATGTGTTTTAATGTTCAGTTATAGAAAAAATAAGAGAATAAGGAGTAATAAGGAATAAGCCTTAAAGCCAGTTCCATCATGGGATGCCTCGGTGGCTCAGTTGGTTAAGCATCTGCCTTCGGCTCAGGTCATAATGCTAGGATCCTGGGATTGAGTCTTGCACCCGGTTCCTTGCTCAGCAGAGTCTTCTTCTCCTTCCGCCCTTCACCCCACTCATGCTTGCATGTGTTCTCTCTCTTTCTCTCTAATAAATCAATAATATCTTCAAAAAAAAAGAAAAAAAAAAAGGTGTGCCATTGTGAAGCATGCCTTCCACGCACTAATTGCTCCACTTGAACTTCTAGAGAAGGATCGGCCATTGCAAACGCGCAACAATCATTAATCAGCTTAATAAGGAAAAAAGATCACAGAAGTTCAAAGACAGCAGAGAGGAAGACAACCAAAGCCAAGATATTCTGTCTGAAGGCCTTACGTGCCTAAATGCTTGGGTGAGACGACCCGACTGGAGAGAACAGGTAGGATTAAGACCAAAGCAAAATGGAATGAATGGAAGGGGACCTCATCAGAAGAATGAAGAGCAGGTTCCAACATGCCTGTGTGATATGAGACCTTGAAAGTCTGAACCAGGGAGAGGAAAGAAAAATGTAGCGATGATTTGCAAGGGCAGAATTTGGCAACAGAATGAACAGGATGAAGTAGAGCATGGTACGGGGGAAGAAAAAGGAAGCCAACAAGCAGAAGCCAACTCATTTTGTGACTTCATATGGTGGAGGTGGAAATGGCTCAGCACCAGAAAGTCCCCTGATACGCCACTTTACATAAAGGCAAGTTTGTTTAATTAAAGAGAAAAAAAGTGGAAGCATCCCACTGTTCTAGCAATACACTAAGTAGCTGCCTTTCAATCTCAATGTATATTTAGAAGACAAGTTTAATATAACAGACTCAATTAGAAGGCTATGATGTAGAACAGAAGGGCACTATTAATGCAAGCATATGCTGTTTGTTAGTGATTGTGAATTAACACATGATTCAGGACAGTCAATTTTTTAACTATGCCAAAAACTCAGCTCTGAAATGGATCATACCATGCAAATGGAGATATTTTGACAATACAGTCATGGACAAAGAATACTTTTCAACTGGATTGTTGGGCTAATGCAATTTAGGCTAGTTATCATTATCAAGAAGTTTCCGTTTTTGAGGACATGCAAATCACCATCATTTCACACCTTGAGGGTTTGTGGGAGACCAGACTTGTGAGAAATCATGTCACACTACATATGGCGCCAGTATCAAACAGCAGGACTTAAACCAAGGAAGTTGGGCTCTTTGGTTGTCTTTCTTATTTATGCATATCTATACATTCATAAAGTATTACCATGAAAATTATCACCTACAACTGCAACAGCCCTAATAGATAAGTGGACAAGTATAAATTACTTCCCCTTGTCTAAAACTAAAATGGTTTAAATTATCTGCTCCAGGTGCCAGAGCTAGATGACAGACCTGGTTTGTATTTAAAACCAACTCTTGGCTCGTGCTTAGTTTTCATCAAACTTTTGGAGGTACCCTATTCTCTTAGAGCAAACATATTTTTATTCCTTTATGTCAACAGCACGGGAAGCAGTAGGAGGAAGTGGAATGGCTCATGTGGGAAGGGAATGGAGTTGGCAAGAGTGGGTGAAGCTAACATCAAGTCTGCCGGCTGCAGAGAATGTATACAAACCCTGATTTTGTAAACTTCTTGAGGAGGGTATAAAATACCCTGGGAACGGCCCTCTTGTGGGAAAGAATTTACCCCACTTGGGCAACAAAGCTGAAAATATTTTGGTTTTGGCTTGCTGTGTGCTTTTTGTTCTAACACGCAGTACAAGGTCCCAAGTTCAGAAACGTGGATATTCTATGAGTACAATGAATGACACCAAGGTTTTCAAGATCTTATGCTTCTTTAGTCCAAAACTGAAAAGCTTTATACAACAGCCAAAGCAGCAACCACGTTAAATAGAATTCATGCTTTTCTGCTTCAGACTTAAATTAATAACTGATCTCCCTCCAGCAGTTCTGTCTTGGCTAGGGACTGGACCACGGTACTGTACATAAACTACACCACATGTTTACTGCACATCAGAGAAGACAGCCAAAGCGTGTGTCAGCCACCAGCTCTTTAGAGGATTTGAATACGACTGCAGAATTAAGTCACTGTTTCTACTCCAGACATGAGAATCTCGCTAGCATTTGTGCAGCACAAGTGTCCATGACAATGAAGCCAAGTGAAGATGGAGACTTACTATTGGTCCACGAGGTACAAAATGCTGACAGAGAATTAATGGAGATGCAGAGTCCTAAAATGCCTTCCAAATGCCTTATAATTAAATCCAATAAATACAACAGAATGTGTTTCTTTTGGTATGTGGCAAAGTCTCTAACTAATGGCTAAATAGTTCCAGTGTATGGCAGGGGTAGAGGGAAAGGATGGAATGGGGTGGGAGAAAGGACTCTGTGCCCCTCAGAGTTTACAATCTGACAGAACACATACTTAATGCTGGAGACATGCTGGAAAGCTCCTTTGGAAAAAGGACAAATTAATTACAGGACAGAGAATAGAAAAGCCAAAGGGAAGAACAAAGATTATTCAATAATGGGATTACTCAGGGTCAGTTTTCCAGACTACAAGTGTTTGACATCAGGTTTGAAAGAGAGGAGAGTGAATTCGGTGGGGAAACACAGATAGAGAAGTCAATGAAGAATGGGTGACGTGCACCCGCACCTCAAGACTCAATCTTGTGCTTGGTCTCCTGCCCCATTCCTTCGCCTTCAGAGTCTCCACTCTGCCCTTCCCCAATCTCACAAAGGCCTCTGCATTTCTTGAGATGAATAAGGCCACTACCCAGGATGCTTTACAGCTGGCTCCTAGGCAGTGCAGTTCAAAGGCGTACAGTTGTTTGATGACAACGAGAAGACCATACGATAGCTCATACTCCAAGAGCAGGGCAGAGTTTCACTCTATTGATAAAAGCTCTTTCAACAAAGCTAACCGGGCACATCTAATAACACACGTAATTGCAAGGGAATCAGAGAGTTCACTGGGCCTCGGTTGTTAAAGCAGTGACGAAAATTACTGTAATTACTATAAAATACTCAAGCCAAGTTCCTTATTTTGCCAGTTCACCAGCATTCGGTCAATAAGGATTTGCTTTCCCTTGGAACGTGTTCAGCATTGCATCCATGGGAGGTAGGGATGGAAATTAAGCCAACAGTCTTAGATCTGCTCTTCAAAATCCATGCTTCCCATTCCCTCTCCAAGTCCGCTATCCACTGCCAGCCTGATGCCTCCCCTAGTCAGAGAGCCCCAGGCAGCACTAGGTGTGTTTCTGCCCTCTGAGGTGGATTCCTCTGCCACAGTCTTGGGAAGCTCCAAGCTCTCCCCTAACCCAACTTCCCCTCCCTGTTGTGATCATGCTGGAAAGAGTAAGAGATACCTAGAAGATGGTGAAGGGCAGAAAGAAGAGGTCCAGGAAGAAAATAAAGGTGGCTGTGATTGAGAGCGTGGAGAATCCGGGCTACAGGATTGAGGGAGGAGAGGATTCAGTAGAGGGGCTGGTGGAAACAGCTGGTGAGGCTTTGGCTCCTTGACATTCTTCCTTCCACTGCCCCCCAAGTTTCGCATGGCAGTTTCTCCTGGCACTAGTATTGCTGCATGGAGCCTGCAGTAATCCTGTGACATTTTACAGATGTGGAAACAGAGACATGGAACTGCTGAATCATTGGTCCAAGTCCACAGCTGACACGTGAGAAGCAGTCCAGCAGCAGCATAGACTGACTAGCCCCTTACCTTCAGGAGACACATACCTGCCTTTCTCAGCCCTCTCTCGACCTCCGCACACTCCCTAAGTTCCCCAAACCGTGTATTCGTGACTTGTGTCATTAAAAAAAACTGCCCTCAATGCAGAAAAGAGTGAACACATGCAAAAAATGGGGCTTGAAGAGAAGTGCCTAGGGCACAGCTTCAAGGCCAATAAGCCCGAGTTGCCTAATTCTTGTCTCACTTTCAGAAATCATCCATTGTGCATTTTAGTCCCCAGCTCATCTGTGGTGCAGTATTTAAAAGAGGAAACCCCACCTCCAAACTCAGGAACGCCGGCATGGCAAGCAGCGAGCGCGCGTAACGCACACTGTTCGGGCTTCACGCGCCTGCGCACTGCCGGCCCCGGGTTTCACGGTGTATAGGTCTCAGGCACCGACTCGGCTCAGTTCACCCTTGGCTGCGCATGTGCAGGCAGCCAAGATGCAGAACCAGTAGGGACTTGTCGTTGTTCTTGGGAAGCATCTGATTCGAGGCACTTGACCCACATATCCTGTCAGTGGGATAGTTCATTCCATCTGACTTTATACATCTTTTTTCAGAGATGGGACAGTTTGGTGTTGGATGCTCTAAGTCTGTTCTTCATTCAAGTTATTCAAAACTCTTGAAAGGTAGCTTCACTCCCATTTGGTAGATAAAACTAAGCAAGCTCACTCTGTACACACTCCAGCACATAACCCGAAAGCTCTTTGGTTCTAAACACGTTCTCCATACAAGCATATCTGTTACGAATTATCATTATCCTTCCAAGTAGAAAGCAGAACCCATGCTCTTCCATATACAGCTCTGTCTCTGTATATGCAAGGGGACAATATTTAGCTTTAAGGTTTACACTTCTACCATAACCTCTACTTCCATACACTTTATGGTCAGATAGCTATTATACATCTTTTTAAGATTTTATTTGTTTATGGGGGGGGGGGGCACAGAGGTGGGGGCGGGGCAGTAAAGAGAGAGGGAGAAGCAGACTTGCTGCCAAGCAGGGAAACTGATGAGGGACTTAATTCCAGGACCCTGGGATCATGACCTGCGCTGAAGGCTGATGCCTAACCAACTGAGTCACCCAGGCGCACCCAGATAACTATTACATTGAAATGAGGTTCTATAACAAGGATTTAAAACTCTGGAGATTATTAACTTGATTCTATTTTCTCACTATAAACTGTGGCACTCCCATTGTAAAACCTCTTCCAGAAAAAAATTTCAACCAGGACATGGTTTATTTAAGCTTTCAATGTGTCTCTTTAGGTTGATGCAGAATGAATTTGGTCTTTATTCCTATATCCTATTGTTAGATGATTATAAACTTGGGGGGGGGGAAGAAGGGGGAGAAGTTCTGACTGAGTGGTGACTCAGTAAATGAGGAGATACTTCATACACACCCAATGTTTAACCACTGAAGCCCAAGTGAAGGTAACACAAGTGGCTAGGTGTGCTCTCAGATTTGTCCCATGCCTCTAAAAATACATTCAGTTTATTCCAAGTGAGGAAGGACTCACATTCCTTCCCCTCCCCATTCCACACACACAGCATGCACACAACTTACTTATGCATTACTGGAGCTATTCAGCGGAATAAGTCAATCCATAGGCCTGTATTAGGACCAAGACTATAAATGTTATAACCTAATTTTACTCCAATACTCTTTTCATTTAAGGAAATAAGATCAGGCTATTGGAAGTTAAGAAAGTACTCTTGTAATAAATCATACCATACATTTTTATTTTAATTGGAAGGGTGGGAAGAAGAGAATTATAACATTCCCTACAGGAAATTTGAGAGGTAGAGTACATAGAGTATCAATGAGGGCCCTATAACCCAATCCCTTTTGAGAGCTCCCTTAACCTTCCCCACTGGTTTTAGACAACCTGTGTTCATGTCTGAGATGGAAAGACTCAGATCACACAGGTGGGAATTCTTTTTTTTTTTTTTTTAAAGATTTTATTTATTTATTTGACAGCGAGAGATCACAAGTAGGCAGAGAGGCAGGCAGAGAGAGAGGAAGGGAAGGAAGCAGGCTCCCTGCCGAGCAGAGAGCCCGATGCGGGACTCGATCCCAGGACCCTGAGATCATGACCTGAGCCGAAGGCAGCGGCTTAACCCACTGAGCCACCCAGGCGCCCCACAGGTGGGAATTCTACTACAACTACGAGTGATGCAGCTTTGGGTCCCAGTTTTGGGCCCATTCCTCTCTTTTCCCATGGCAATTTCCTAGCCAGTGGGCAGTTTTTCAACTCCCCATTTTGTGGGTAGAATAGCTCTTTCTGATTCCCAGAGTTAATACAGGGAGAGCTGGGTGCCATCTCCCCACTCCTCCCAGGCCCAAACTTCATTCTCTATGTGCCATCCTGCTCCAACTCCTACTCAACAATCAGGCTTTGAGTGTGGTCTTGATTTATGGCACAGGAGGTTTCTCATGCTAGTTTTCTTAAAGCAGAATTCCTTTAATTTTGATAGCTCCCACATGTTGGATGCAAGAAGGATGCTTGTCCTTAACAAGTCTACCAAGTTAACCAGAAGGGTGGGAAGTAACAGATATTAACAGCACTTTGAAAGCTGGAAACACAGAGGCACAAAAGGTACTGACTGAATAGCAAAAGGTAACTGGCTTGTTAACAACAGATGCAGTAAAATCCACCCTACGTGTGTGTGCCTGAATCTTAAGTACTAGCTTTGTAAAAACAAAGGAAAAAAAGCCAAACAACAGCATTGTTAGAGGTATGACTTTTCTTCCCAGCATGCTCACATTCCCACCAGGCTCATCATCTCTTCTTTCTCCTTTTATTCTTTTTCTCCTATTCCATGATTTAGACACAACCTAAAAGTCGGCAGTATAGGGAGTTAATTTCTGTGCCCTTCCAGGAGGAAGGTCACTCATGACTGAAGGACAAGGTCTATGAAGGAATGTGATTTACACAAAGGGCAGAAGAATGCATGGAGTCAAGACTAAAGATGGTGAGGATGATCAGAGATAAACAAAAACCCCAACATGCTAACCACCATTTAGCATTCATAGTTGTGCTAGACATTCTCCTAAACCCTTTACATAATTAATTTAATCCTCACAAAAACCATAAGGTAGCTACCATTAATCCACTTACTAAATAAGGAAACCAAGGCACAGAGCCCCAGGACACCCAGCGAACATTTGTGGAGGTCAGACATGCACCAGCACAGTCTGGCTCAACAGCCCAGCTCCTACCCACAAGGCTATGTTGCCTCAAATAGCACTCTTCTTATAAGGCACTAATGAGTGGCATGCCCTCAAGCACTGTCTTCCTAGCTGTTTGAATTCCTCTGCAGGTCAAGTAAATGAATACAGAGTCAGGATGCAGTGAGAGGAGACTCAGGTAATATGATTAAATTCTGGTATTTCTGAGTCAAGAGATCACACACAGAAATAAATATTTTATCTTTCAAGATAGCTGCCCAAGAAGTTCTATGTTCATTCCAACTTAGCTGCCATTACTGAGCACATTTTTTAGAGGTCTCTTTTGGAGTGCCCTTCAACTCCATGATGCATTTCTTTTAAATGTCCTGAAACTTGGTCCTTAAAGATGGGATCAGATGTTTGCAAACACCCAGTAGTCAACCCAAGCCAAGCCTAGAAAATTAAATGGCAAACTGAACATTACTTTAAATTTTTTCCCCTTCCTAAATGATAAAATGATCTTCATGACAATTCCAAAAGAAAGTTACAAAAAACTCTCAACTACAGAAGTTGAGGTAGGTTGCTTATTCAAATGTGTAAGAGCTAGCCTGGTGTTTAGCCTCCAGACAATGGTCACATCCCCCAAGGGGTGACAAACTTCCCTCAGGTTTCTCTTGCATTTCAAGATGACAATGAGAATCTCTCAGTCACTGCAGGCGAATAGTGAAACACTGAGTTTACCAATCAGGCTTTGGCACAAAACAGACTGGATTCTAACCCCAGTTCTGAGATTCACTGTAACCGTCCCTCAGAACATAGTGCTTAAAATATAACTTATGAGAAATTATACTAGTTACCAAGCAAGCTTAAATATAGCTTTAAGAAAAACATGTACTGGCAACAGGCTTCTGGGGGAGAGGACAATATACGTCCTTGAAGCTGAGCAGCTGGGGATGCCCGGCTCGCTCAGGGCAGAACGCTGCCTGCTTCAGTTTTCCGTTATCTCCCCTTCCCCAGATAGAACCAGCCGTTAGTCAGACAATCCTTTCATTTGGGCTCGCTCACTGTAGATCATGTACTATGTGACCAGACATGTTCTGCCTTTCTTCTTATGTATCTATGAGACTCATGGTCAATGTGTAACCTACTCCGGCTTCCTTGTTGGTTGTTACTCACTTTCTAATAAATAGGAGACTGAGGAGTTGTTCGGGGCGGCAGTCTTGTCTTCTGTCGCCCCCTGTCCCATTCTCTTACAGCTGACTTGTTTGTGCCTCATTATTCTCTGGTGTGGTGTCAGGAGGTGGCAATTCACAGATTCCTAAGCCTCAGCTTCTTCATTTGGGGTACTAATTATTCAGGTTATAGGCAGGAAAGAAATGGCACTCAAACAGGGTAAAAACAAAGGGTTTAATGAAAGCAACCATTTACAAAGGTATGAACCATGAGCCATGGACCATGAACAAGGTAAAGGAAACTAGCAAGGATGTGAGATCCCCAGGAGTAGCCACAATGAAGCGCCATCACCCCTCTTAGGTCTGAAAGGACAAGACGACAAAGTAGTTGCATCAAGAACTTAAGTGCAGCAACAAGTAGAAGAGGGCCATCTGACAGGAGTTGTGTCTTTCAGCAGAGGAAACCAGCACCACTTCTAACCAACAGCCTGGCAAGATGGAAGCAAGGAAAATAAACAACCTGATTTACCTCCCAAAAGCCAGAGCACAAGGGATCGCACAGACTATCCATAATGGCTTGTCTCCTAGAGCACAGAGCATGGTGGATTGGAAGGGGCCAACAAAACAGCCAGCCCCATATTGTAAGCCAATCCTCTTGTAATCTCTTATTTTAGGTCTCTGTCTATCCCATTCAATGGTAAATTCAATAAGGGCAGGAAGCATCTGCCAAGCCAGGACACAGCTGAGTCACTGTGTCAGTTAAGTTCCTCTTACCAGCTCTCATTATGGTATTATTTAAAATAATACCAGTGTATGAAAAATAAGGTATGAATGGGTTGTGTACAAGACAAAAAATAAGTAGGGCTTAATTATTCCTTGAAAAATACAGATCTAGGACTATATTCGTGCTTCTACCCTGTTCTATTAGTTTGAGGAGTATGCGATGCTTAAAAAAAAATAAAAAATAAAAAAAAATAAATCCCGAAAAGGTCAGAAATAAACCAGTTTAAATCTTATTAAAGCTGTAAATCTTTTCTAATGCTACTGAATTTCCCCGATTTGATTACAGGAGTATAGTTAATTTCATTTAAGAGATAATACAAGCCTAAATGATTCAACCCAACATGAGTATGTCTACTCTTAACTTCTACTAAAGCCATTGTGGAAAGGTCACTTGGAACCACCATGCCTTTCAGGAACTGTGTGGCCATTGAGGAGACTTTTTGGTGAAGAACAGAGAAGAGAAAGCAAAACTAATCAACAACAAAAAAAGGATTTTCACATTGAGATACCACCTAACACCAGTTAGAACGGCCAAAATTAACAAGACAGTAAAAAACGTGTGTTGGAGAGGACGTGGAGAAAGGGGAACCCTCTTACACTGTTGGTGGGAATGCAAGTTGGTACAGCCACTTTGGAAAACAGTGTGGAGATTCCTTAAGAAATTAAAAATAGACCTTCCCTATAACCCTGCAATTGCACTACTGGGTATTTACCCCAAAGATACAGATGTAGTGAAAAGAAGGGCCATCTGTACCCCAATGTTCATAGCAGCAATGGCCACAAGCGCCAAACTGTGGAAAGAACCAAGATGCCCTTCAATGGACGAATGGATAAGGAAGATGTGGTCCATATATACTATGGAGTATTATGCCTCCATCAGAAAGGATGAATACCCAGCTTTTGTAGCAACATGGATGAGACTGGAAGAGATTATGCTGAGTGAAATAAGTCAAGCAGAGAGAGTCAATTATCATATGGTTTCACTTACTTGTGGAGCATAAGAAATAACATGGAGAACATGGAGAGATGGAGAGGAGAAGGGAAATTGGAGGGGGAGATGAACCATGAGAGACTATGGATTATGAAAAACAATCTGAGGGTTTTGAAGGAGTGGTGGCGGGGGAGGTTGGGGGAGCCAGGTGGTATGTATTATGGAGGGCAGGCATTGCATGGAGCATTGGGTGTGGTGCATAAACAATGAATTCTGGTACACTGAAAATAAATAAATAAATAAATAAATATCACATCTTTTCTTTAAAAACGGGTTTTCTTAAACCTCTCCAGCACCTACCATGCACGCTAAGCAGACTAGTTCCTCCCTTCACAAATGACACACCTTAGAGTACATGGCTCGTAACATGAAAGATAAGGAAGGTAAAGTATGACGGCAGGTCCAGGAAAATTCCCTTCCTGACTTACATGTTTACCAAGTCAATTTTATGACATTTTAACAGTTAAAATCTTGGAGTGCCTGGGTGGCAGAGTCGGTTGGGCATCTGACTCTTAGATTTGGCTCAGGTTGTGATCCAGGGTCGTGGTATCGAGCCCCAAGTTGGGCTGCACGCTCAGCATGGAACCTGCTAGAGATTCTCTCTCTCTGCCCTTGCCATTTGTGCTCACTAGCTTACTCTCTTAAACGAGTAAGTAAATCTTTAAAAAGAAAAAAGAAAAGTTAAGATCTCACATAGCAACTCTGAAAAGCAAAGCAGGAACACTAAAGTCACTACAAAATTTAAATAGCAGAGAACTACAGAGAGTAACAAGCGAGTTCCCTTTACTTCACACCTAAGACCCACTGAAATCATATTTTTTCCCCATTATAAACCCTCCCTAACTGTCTGGCTCTCCTTTAAGATGGTTTCATAAAATTTCGCAAATAAATCTAAGTTATATTAAAATGTTAATGAATCATTGCATACATGTTTTTCCGAAAATAGTATTTTCACTTAATACACGGACATATTTCCATGTCACTCCATACAGAGCTATATCATTCCTTTTTTTTTTTTTAAAGATTTTTATTTATTTATTTGACAGAGATCACAAGTAGGCAGAGAGAGAGGAAGGGAAGCAGGCTCCCCTGTGAGCAGAGAGCCCGATATGGGCTTGATCCCAGGACCCTGCGATCATGACCGGAGCCTAAAGCAGAGGCTTTAACCCACTGAGCCACCCAGGTGCCCCTATATCATTCTTTTTAAAGGTTGCATGGTATTGCTAATACACCTATTTCATAAATTAAACCCCTCCCCAACTGTCAAGCTCTTAGGTTAACTTCAACTTTTCTATTCACTGCAACTATTTTTTTTATTAAGGTATAGTTAATACACAATGATACATCAATTTTAAGTGCACCAACAGTGATTCAACAACTCCATACATGACAGTGTGCTCACAAATGTAGCTGCCATCTGTCACCATTTAACACTGTTACAGTACCAATGACTATATTCCCTGTGCTATACCTTTTATCCCCGTGATGTACTCATTCCATAACTGGAAGCCTACACCTCCCATTCCCCTTCACCTATTTATCCCATCCCCCACCCCACTGGCCACTACCAGTTTGTTCTCTGTATTTATGCATCTGTTTCTGGTTTTGTTGTTGTGGTGGTGGTTGTTTTTAGATTCCACATATAAATGAAATCATATGTTAGTTCTCTTTCTGTGACTTCTTTCACTTAGTGTAACAGCATCTAGGTCCATCCATGTCATTGCGAATGAGCTCATCCTTTTTTATGGCCAAGTAATATTTCATTGTATGTATATGTGTGAGTGTGTGTATACACACTACTTCTTTATCCATTCATCTATCAGTAGACATGGATGGATTCCATACCTCGGTTACTATAAATAATGCTGCAACAAACATAGGGGCGTGTATGTACTTTCCAATTAGTGTTTTCATTTTCCTTAATACCCAGTAGTCGAATTACTGGGTCACATGGTAATTCCAAGATTATTTATTTGTTAGATAGAAGGAGCATTTGTGGGAGCACACAAAGAGGGGTAGTGGCAGGCAGAGAGAAAGGCAGGTTCCCCACTGAACAGGAAGTCCAATGTGGGACTCGATCCCAAGATCCTGGGATCATGACCTGAGTTGAAGGCAGACACTTAACCGACAAAGCCACTAAGGCGTCCCATATGGTATTTCTACTTTTAATTTCTTGAGGAACCACCATTCTACTTTTCACAGTGGCTGTGCCAATTTATATTCCCAACAAGTGCCTCAGGATTCCTTGTTCTTCCACATCCTTGCCAACACTCATTATTTCTTGTATGTTTGATACTAGCCATTCTGACTGGTGTGAGGTGAGAGCTCACTGTGGTTGAGATCTGCCTTTTACTGAAGGTTAGTGACGCTGAGCATCCTTTCATGTGTCAGCTGTCTGTAGGTCTTCTTTGGAAAAGTGTCTATTTAGGTACTCTGCCCATTTTAAAATTAGATCTTTTTGGTGTTGAATTATAGTATAAATTCTCTACGTATTTTGGATATCAACCCCTTATCAGATATATCTTTTGCAAAGATCTACTTTCACTTGGTAGGCTGCCTTTTCACTTTGTTAATGGTGGCCTTTGCTATGCAAAAGCTTATTTTAGTGTAGTCCCAGTAGTTTTTTTGTTTGTTTTTTTGCTTTTATTTCTCTCCCCTGAGGACACAAATCTAGAAAAATGTGGCTAAGGTTGATGTCAAAGAAATTACTGCCTGGGTTCTCTTGTAGAATTTTTATGGTTTAACATCCCACTTTAGGTCTTTAATGCGGTTTTTTGTTTGTGTTTGTGTATGGTGTAAGAAAGTGGTCCAGTTTTCCCAGCACCATTTATTGAAAAGACAGACTTTTCTCCATTACATATTCTTGCCTCCTTTGCTCTAGATTGACCACACAAACTTGGGTTTGTTTCTGGGATCTCTACTCTGTTCCATTGGTCTAGGTGTCTATTTTCTGTGCTTGTACCATACCAATTTGGTTACTAGAGCTTTGTGGCACATCTTGAAATCTGGGGCTGTGATACCTCTAGCTTTCTTCTTTTCCCAAGATTGCTCTCGCTATTCAGCTTCTTTTGTAATTCCGCACAAGTGTTGTATTATTTGCTCTGGTTCTGTGGAAAATGGTATTGGCATTTTGAATAGGGAGTACATTGAATCTGTAGATTCCTCTGGGTAGAATGGACATTTTAACAATATTAATTCTTCTAATTCATGAGCATGGTTTATCCTTCATGTCCGCTTCTTTAATTTCATCAAAATTTTATTTTTCTCATCAATATTTTATTTTTCAATAGGAGGTCTTTCCAAATTTATTCCTAGATATTTTATTTTCCCCCCTTGGTCTTTGTGCAACTGTAAATGGAATTGTTTTCATTTCTTTGTGCTCCTTCATTATCAGTATAGAATTTGTACAGAAAATCAATATATGTCTATATATTAGTTTTGTTTCCTACAAGTTAATTGAATTTATTTATTCTAATAGTTTTTTTGGTGGTCATTAGGGTTCTGCAAATATTGACGGTTTTGCTTCCTTACCCATTTGGATGCTTTTTTAAAAAAAGATTTTATTAAGTAATATCTACACCCAATATGGGGCTTGAACTCACAACCCACAATCAAGACTTATGTGCTCCACTGACTAAGCCATCCTGGCCTCCTGGATGCCATTCCTTTATCTGGTCTGCCTGCTGCAGCTTAGACTTCCCATACTGTGCTTAATCAACGTGGTCAGGCTTATTTTCATTAATCCTTCACAACACACACAACACATCTTTTATTTCCCTATTTACCATGAGCTCATTCTTGATACAGCTTTGCTAACTTTAATTCAGTTCATTTTTTTATTCAATCAGTGCTGTGGCATAGTGTGAATTAAATAATTTATGTGCCTGTTTTTAAGTGGTTCCTATTTCTTCGATTCCTTCCATTAAGAGATAGAATCTAGGTCCCATCTCCACGAACCTGGGCAGACTCTCAATGGTTTTAACCAATGAAATGGCACAAGCGGAAGCATCAGACTTCTGAAGCTAGGTTATGAAAGCCCATGCAGTTTCTTTTTGGTCTCCTAGGACCCTCCCTCTCTGAAGCCAGCTACTATGTGCCAACATGGAGAGTCTACTGATAGGTGCTCTGGTGAACAGAACCAGCTGAGTTCAGCCTTCAAGTCATTCCAGCCCAGGGACCAGGCATATGAGTGGTTAAGTTTCTAGATGATTCCGGTCTCCCTTCCCACTAGAAGTTGAATTGGTCCAGTGAATGGAGCAGAGACATGTCCTTTCCATTGCACCTTGCCTGAATTCTGAGCCCAGGGAATCTGTAAACAGTGGGGGATTTATTCCACTAACTTTTAGGGTAATTTGTTACATAGCATTATGCAAGTCAATCATTATACATAGGCCCATGTGCCTAACTCAGGCAAGGGACAGTTCTCTCATCCTAAATCTTATTACTTCTTGCCGTCAAGACATGTTGAATGATGTAGAGGTCTGGACTAGTACCTCCTATTAGTCTTTAAACTACTGTAACTCTCCTGTCCTCACCTATAAATTAGAGGGGCCTATGCTTTCCCTTCTTAGAGGGATATTATGAGAGAATGTAAAAACATGCTGAAACCCGACACAAGCAAAATAGTTGTGTGTGTGTGTGTGTGTGCGCGTCCCTTTTCATTCAGCTGAAGCAAAGATATTCATATGCAAATCCCCCATGAACTTGAAGTTTAAGATTTACTCAGGATCTCTAGACTTCTGCAGAGTGTAAGATCTCACTGATTTCTGTTCCCCCACAAAGACTTTTGTAGACTGTCACTCTTCTAATTTTGAAAAATTAGAAAAATTCTGAATAACAAATTTTCTTTTAACACCCTCATCATGGTGATAGGAATATTAACTAATTTTAACACAACAACAACAACAAAAGAAACACACACACACACAAGAAAACAAAACAAAAAACAGATATAGAAAGAAAAAAAAAACCCAAGAAATATGTCTAAGTCCTCACAATGATTATATTTGGGTAAGAAAATTAACAATTACTGAAATTTTTTTCTTTACACTTCAGGTTTTTTGCTTAGATGACAATTTATTACTTCTACAATATATATTCTTTAAGTCAGTTGGTTGAATAAGCCATGTGAACACACTGCTGTCCTTGCAGATTGATACCCAATCCCCACTCCAGGCACCAGAACTGTGGGTGGCCTGGGCTCCCACCTTCCCTTGCATCACCAGTTGGAAATGTTTTCCTCTCTTCCCACGGTTCCAAGTACCTTCTCCCACTCCATCCCTGGTACCAGCAGACCCACGGAAACAAAGGCTTCAGAGTAACAAGAACAGCACCAACTGTCATATTGCCCAATACCCAGGGAGAGAGTCCCTTGCTAGGAGAGCAGGTGCCTGGCTTCTCTGGTCCCTGCA
This sequence comes from Mustela erminea, assembly GCF_009829155.1. Taxonomy (NCBI): domain Eukaryota; kingdom Metazoa; phylum Chordata; class Mammalia; order Carnivora; family Mustelidae; genus Mustela; species Mustela erminea. Next base: position 62,832,160 of record NC_045616.1, read on the forward strand.
GAGCTGAGCAAATACCAAGTTAGACCAAAGCTGTAGTTTAGCAATACCAAGTTAGACCAAGGCTGGTCCCTCTGTGTGACTCTGTCTACTAAAACTGAAGCCAAGGAGCCAAACCACTCAGAGTCTAAAATGGTCTCCTCTGCTGCCTTTCTGGAGCCGGCCTGCCCCTCCAGTGCCCATTCAGAGGGTGCAACCATCTGTCTTAGGCTGTCCTGTTCAACTGCTCTGCCCAGGGCCAGGTAAGTGGCTGTCAGCATTGGTCCCCCTGCTGCTGGACAGCCTGCAAGGCTTCAGCCGGGCTCGGACAACCACGTCTGGCCCACAGGAAGGTCTATGGGTTGCCCCTTGCAGAACAGATTGCCAAAAGCCTTATGGTACCCCCGGTTCAGAGGGTTCCATCCTCACACTGGACCTATTTGCCAACTTTGTTTTAACTGTCAAGGGTCGGCCCTTTTAGAACCTCACTACTTAGAGCGTGGTCTGTGAACCAGCTGTGGGCAGCTCCTGGAAGCTCATCTGACTTGGAGAATCTCACCCCCAGATCTCCAGACTCTGTAGTGTCATGAGGTCCTCACAAGACACGTGAGCACCTCACCACGGGACAGGCGCTCTATGCGAGAACACTTTTTAAAAATTTAACATTTTTGTCAGAGTAAAACCTGTTATACTAGTCATGGTAGAAACACTGAGAAAACAAAAAGAGAGAGAGAGAGAGAGAGAGATTTAAAAGGTGGGAAAAAGCATAATCCCATTCCCAGCAGAAAAGCCTCATTATTCATGCACTCTGGAAAGGGGAGGGGGAAGAGCTCAGCTCACTTTATTTCAGAGCCAAATCCCAGAGCATGAAAGTGAGGCGATTTCATTTTAAATCACCACCCACCATCACAAACACTAATTGGTCCAGTAAATGGTATTATAAAAGCTTAAGGTGGGAGCTGGGCCAGAACAGAACCCAGCAACACAGAAATATCCAGAGAACAATTCTGTTTCTTTATCTATAGCAGACTCTCAACTGGGGAGGTTTGTCGATATATGGAGACATTTTGGGTTGTCATAACAGGGGCGGGTGTGGGAACTACTGGCATCTCCTGTCTCAGGGAGGCTGCTCAACACCTCGAAGTGCACATTTCCCGCCCTGCCCCCACCCTGGAACCGAACAGTCTTGTCCAAAACGTCCCAAGTGCTGAGATTGAGAAAGCCCAACCTAGAGAATTAACCATACTGTCATTTTCTCTTGCCCCTTCGGCATCCCCTAATGCTCACACCACCAAAAAAAAATCCCTTCTGCAGTAAAAGGCCTGCCGTCCCCTCCCTCAATGACTTTCTACCCTTGGCCATGAGAGGAGCATGCCATTGAGTGTGTGACAGCCAGGGGCAGACGGACAGAGGATCTGGGGCCCTGCCCTTTCAGCAGGAAGGGTTCCCACTTGTCACCTCATTACCCATGCAGCACAGGCCTTAGGTTACCTATTATAACATCACAGGCTCAGAGAGGCCTCGGGGATCCTCTCGTCCAGCTCCCTCAGCATATTAAAGGACTTCATCCCAGCCTCCACAGCACGAAGACCAGTTTCTTTGTAACACAGAGCAAAAGGAGACAGGACTCAGGAGGAATGCAGAGAAAAGGAACAATGGCACAAACCCCAGTGTCTGAAGTGTCCAAGCAACTGTTGAATGGCTGCGCTCTATTTTTAGCTCAACTTCCCTGAAAAGGCACCCTGCCTCTCCTTTTCTCAAATGCCCTGCATACTCTCCAACTGTTTTGGCTCCTCCTCTCCTCCCCAAGTTTGCTGTCTAGGAAAGGGAAGTTTGTGTCACAGAACAGAGACAGATCCATCCTAAGGGGCTGGGGGACCCAGGTCTCAGTTTGCCCAGCAAAGGCCCAGCTGACACTTTGCCTTGGCGTCATTAATAGAGTTCGCCTTTCCCCACAAGTGTGTCTAGAATTAGATGATGGATTCCACTGTAACCTTTCTTCTGGGGCATGCCATTCCCAGGGAGAACAAAGCTCCAGGTCTGGCGAGCTTCTGCAGAGCACCGTAAGCAAAAGACCTGAAAGTAGAGCTGATGTGCAATTATGTCTAATTTGGTCCTTTCTGGTGATGTGCCAGCCGACCGAAATTCCACTCACTGGAAACGACTGGACGCCGATGAAGGGAAACCCAGAACTCAGCCAAGGCATTCTAATCTTATGACTTGAGGGTGTCAAGAAAGAGGTTATTGGCACAGGCCATGGGAAAACCTACTCTCAACCTGATCCATGAAGTTACACAACAGTTTCCAATTCAAATTCAGTCTATCCTCCAACTTCTAACACCAGCACACATGAAAATCTCCCATTTCCAGGTGATACACACATACTGATCCAGGAGGTCTAAATGGTTTTATGGAGGTTCCAAGCTCAGGGAAAAAGCAGCAGCAAAATCAAGGCAAGATGATTCATCAGCAATTTGCTCTATCACACCAACAACTTCTACCTGAGGCTCTAACACCCAATCAAGTCCAGATAGGAAAGAACTTATTCTCTCACAATCAGACAATGATAATGAAATCTACTGTGGGGTTTTTCTCCCCTGCTTTTAAAAGCATTACAGGTCTCTCTAGTAAAGATAAAGAACAGGAAACTGCTCCATCTAAAGCAACTGTTAGCAATTTGATGTACTTCCTTTCAGTCTTTTCCCCCATAGAATTTAAGTTCTAACTTCCCCATGGTACATCCTGACTTTTCACTTTATTTTATAAGCATCGCTCTGTGTCATTGGAAATCAATGAGTTGTCAACTAATCTTCCACAAAGCAGACAAGAATATCCAATGGAAAAAAGACAGTCTCTTCAACAAATGGTGTTGGGAAACCCGGACAGCGGTATGCAGAAGAATGAAACTGGATCACTTTCCTATACCTTATGCAAAAATAGACTCAAAATGGATGAAAGACCTAAATAAGACAGGGAACCATTAAAATCCTGGAGGAGAACACAGGCGGCAACCTCTTCGACCTTGGCTGCTGCGACTCCTTGCTAGACACGTCTTTAGAGACAAGGGAAATAAAAGCAAAAATGAACTACTGGGACTTCTTCAGGATAGAAAGCTTTCACACACAAAGGAAAAAAATCAACAAAACCAAAAGGCAACCTACGGAATAGGAGAAGATATTTGCAAATGACCTATCATATAAAGGGCTAGTATCCAAAATCTAAAAAGAACTTATCAAACTCAACACCAAAAAACAAAAAATACTACTCAAGAAATGGGCAGAAGACATGAACAGACATTTCTGCGAAGAAGACATCCAGATGGCCAAGAGACACATGAAAAAGTGCTCCGCATCACTCGGCATCAGGGAAATACAAATCAAAACCACAGTGAGATACCACCTCACACTAGTCAGAATGGCTAAAATAAACAAGTCAGGAAATGACAGATGTTGGCGAAGATGCAGAGAAAGGGAAACCCTCTAACGCTGTTGGTGAGAATGTAAACTGGTACAGCCACTTGGGAAGACGGTATGGAGGTTCCTCAAAAAGTTAAAAATACAACTATCCTAGGACCAAGCAATTGTACTACTAGGTATTTATCCAGAGGACACAAACATAGTGATTCAAAGGGGCACATGCACCCCGATGTTAATAGCAGTAATGTCCACTATCCTCAAATGATGGAAAGAACCTGATGTCCATCTAAAGACAAATGGATAAAGAAGAGGTGGTATGTAACACACACACACACACACAGGAATATTATTCAGCCATCAAGAAGAATGAAATCTTATTGTTTGCAATGATGTGGATGGAGCTAGAGGGTATTTTGCTAAATGAAATAAGTCAGAGAAAGAAATGCCGTATGATCCCATTCATCTGTAGAATGTAAGAAACAAGAAAATGAGAATGGAGAAGGAAAGGAAAAATAAAATAAAAAACAGAGGGAGACAAACCATAAGAGACTCTTAATCACAGGAAACAAACTGAGGGTTGCTGGAGGGAAGGTGGGTGGGGGGATGGGGTAACTGGGGGATGGACATTAAGATGGCATGTGATATAATGAGCACTGGGTGTTCTATGAACTGATGAATCACTCAACTGTACCCCTGCAACTAATAATACACTATATGTTAACGAAATTGAATTTAAATAAAAAACTAAAAAAATCAATTTATTTTAAGTTGTGTCTGTGGTTCTCCAATGGCAACATTAACAGCTGTCTACTAATGCAGATTTCCAAAGTTTATATATAACAGAAGGCAGTAAATAAAGAGGATGGAGGAGAAGAAAAAGCAAATGCAAGCCATAAAACGGTAATGAGGAATCCATCTCCCAAAATCGTCTTGGTCCCCAGTGTTATGATTTTCAATTTTCCACATCAGTTCTTCTGCCATCAGTGAAGAGGGCAGGCCTCCTGATTTCTTGAGCTAGCACATGTTCCAGATGGAGCAAATATAGGGGCAAAGTAAGGTGCACATGGGCTTAGGGTTGCTGCAAGTGAAAAGGAATGCTGAAAGAGGAAGGAGCAGAAATGATGCCGCAGTCGCTGCACCTCCAGTGCCTAAGAATCCTTGCCTTATGGCAACCAAGAGCCCCCATCCGCTCTGCTTTCCTCTCATGAATCCCACACGCATGTACCCATTCTCAGCTCTGGTCTCAGCTCACACCATCTCCTCTGGGGCCCCTCTTTGCTCCTCTGAGTCCCTAAGTGCTTTACCCTTGCTATCCCATTTTGTCCTAGTGACGCCATCCGACAGGTATGCTCTGATTTCAGAGGAGAGCAAAGCACAGCTGAGTGACACTGAGCCACAGAGCCAGGGCTCTGCGACACTATGATGTCTTCTTGGGCAGAGATCAGCTCTCAAAGGGCAGAGATCGGCCCTAAGTGCTCCTTCATTGCATGAACACCTATGTCTTCCTTCCTTCCTAAGAATATTTGAACGGGTCAACCAAGACAGTAAAAACAAAACAAAAACAAAAACAAAAACAAAAAACAACCAACAGTATAAAGAAATAAAGAAATGGGGTTAAAAAAAAAACAGTAAGATACAAGAGCAATGAAGAGAGAAGGAACAGAAATATACTGAAAACAATGCAAAACGCCTCCATAAATCCTAGACATGAGCCCCAAGTTTGTTTCTGTGCTTATCGGGCCAAAGCAAAACATGGAAAGTGGATATTCATAAACTTCAGTTATGGATTTTTGACAGAAAGTCCTGTTGCTATAGAAATTATGCTGGGAACAATGTAGATCTCAGCCATCCAGCTTGATCAAGTGACTTCTAAATGAGCCTATTTTCTGCCTAACTGTCGGCGAAGCCTGCAGACACTGCAAAGTCAACTTGATACAAACTGCTCTAAAAAGGACCACATACTAGGGGCACCTGGGTGGCTCTGTGGGTCAAAGCCTCTGCCTTTGGCTCAGGTATGATCTCAGGGTCCTGGGATCGAGCCCCACATCAGGCTCTCTGCTCAGCGGGGAGCCTGCTTCCCTTCCTCTCTGCCTGCCTCTCTGCCTACTTGTTATCTCTGTCTCTGTCAAGTAAATATATAAAATCTTAAAAAAAAAAAAAAAAAGGACCACATACTACCCGGCTCTCTTCATCAGAGTGCACTGCAAAGACCTGAAGTCACTGAGAGAAGCTTCCAATTATGAGGATGAGGTGCCTGCTGCTCAGTGGTGTGGCTGTTAGGCTGTCTTCTACTAGGCTGGCACCCACCATAGCCTCACCAGCCTTCTGAAGCTGCCAAACCCTTTCTTTGTTATCTGCTCCCCCCCACATGCTGCTTGCAACCCCTTCTTACATCTGTTTGGCCATAAGCAAAATGCTTGACTGAATAGCAGGTACCAGCCAACCCCCTAACTCACCACCTCCCCATGGCGATACTTACCACCTGTTTATGAGCAGCCAAAGTCCCTGTGCTAAAAATGTACAATACCTCCAATTCTTCCTTTTCCCCCAGTTAATGGCTAAACTGGGTTCAGTAGTTCTCCCATCACCACCACCAAATTTCCCATGTACTCAGAAGCTTGGAATGTAAAGTTATTTTGAAACGGGGTCTTTGCCGAGGCAATGAATTAAAATCAAGTCACACCAGATTGGCATGGGCCTTAATCCAATGACGGCTGTTTTGTAAGAAGAGCAAACAGACACCTAGGAGAATTCTAGGTAATCAGAGAGGAAGAGATTGGGGTGATACAGCCCAAAGCCAAGAAACCACAAGTGCCGCCAGCCACACCTATTAGCAAGGAAGACAAGACGCAAGAAGGAATCCTCCTGCAGAGCCTTCTGGAGGAGCAGGGCCCAGTCAAGGTGGTGACTCGGCTTCTAGCCTCCAGAACTGTGACAAAAATACATGACTGTTTTCTCTCCAACTACAAGTAAGCCCCCAGTTTCAACAGGAAATTAATACAATGGCTAAATGGAATACCCAAAAGACAAAGCATCCAGTGCCAAAAACTGACTTTTCCACTTCTCTCCAACAGGTACGGTGGGTGCAAAATCTAGAGCCACACTGCCTGGATTCAAATCTTGACTCTGCCATTCAATCACTCTGTACCTCCTTCCACTCTCCTAGAAAATAGGGATAACATTACCATCCCTGGAGGGTCAGGGTAAGGGTTAAATCTGGTGATTCGTATCAAGTGCCTCGAACAGCACCTGGTATGTGGAAGGCCATGTCTCCATGTTATCATCAGCATCTTCAGGAGTTAAACTGACAGAACGAGGCAGAAGCCAATTCCTCTGTTTAGAACCGTGCGCACATTCTCCACTTCTCGTGGTCCTGTCCCCTCCTAGAAGACATGATGCACTATGGGACATCTCTCCCCAGGCTGTTCAAGGCAACCAGAAGCAAGCCCAAGACCAGGGTTAAGTCAGGGTTGCCCAGTCAAGTATAAGTGCCCAATTTTCAATACTTCCTAAGCTACTGGCTCTGCAGATCCAACATTTTCTCTTGTTAAATAATCCCTGGGACTTCCTAGACTCTATTTAGCAGAAGCCCTGACCTTACCATTAACACAAAGCAACATGGTTTGATGGAGGTAGACCGATCTGAAAATTCTTAGCTCATGTTCAACCGGGAAATAGAAGAATCACGAGCATTCCAGAAAAGCGGGCTGCCCAGTCCTGGATCCACCTGACGCAGGGTACAGAGAAGCCAATACCCACCAAATACACTTCCTTATTCTGGACCCCACAGCTGTAGCTGTTGGTAAAGATGACCCATTCTCAGCCCTGGAAAAGAGTCCGCCCTGACTTGCAGTCCACAGTTCCTCCACAATGCTTACTCTCACACGCTCCTGCTACTTTTCAGATTAAGAATCCTTTCCAGAGGCCTCAGGGGCCCGTCACAGACTGCCAAACAAAGATGCCAAGTCCAGTAAACCAGTGGTAACTCATTTTTAAAAATACCCGCTTTCAAATAATACTTCCAAAGACAATCAGATCTAAATAACATCTTTGAAATTGATGGAATTATATTCATAGCTTGCACTGAATGAGCGCTTTCTCTGCACCAGAAACCAAGGACTTTACACAGATTAATTCATTCCACTGTTATTATCCCCTTTTTACAGTTCCACAACATGACCCAAGGAAGTTAAGGCTTTGCCCAAGGTCACACATTTGCTATTTGGAGGAGCTAACTAAAATATTCTGTTTTAAAAATGTGACCAGTCTCCGAGAGGCAACCTACCACCTCCCTTTGCACTACTTATGGAGACCAAGGGCAAGTTGTTTTCTATGCAGTAATACTATTTATTTAAACTACCAGTTCCAAACTAAACTCTTTAAGAAGTTATGCATACTGTTGAGGAAAGACTACATTCTAAACCTTATTCCACAAACCACCTGAGCTTGTAAAGAAGTAAATCTTGCCACAGTTACATTTTACACCCTTGGTCTTTATCCCATGTGAAGAGGAGATCAATCCACACACACCCTCGGGGAGGTAATACAAACAAGAGCCTAGAGGCCTGCATGCTGACTTCCTCCTTAAACTCTAAGCTACTTCACCCTTCTGAGGCTTCCTCAATTAACTTTATTGAAAAGTGAGCAGTGGATGGTAGTTCCTCTAAAAATTAACCAGAGCATTACTGTATGATCCAGTAAACCCCTTCCTGGGTATACACTCAACAGAAGCAAAAGCAGAGACTCCCACACATTCTCGTACACCCCTATTTTCACAGCAGCATTATTCATAATAGCCAAAGATAGAAACTAAGTGTTCATCAATGGACAAATGGATACACAAAACATGGTGCCTGTGTGTGTGTGTGTGTGTGTGTGTATGTACATAATAAATATATTACACACACCATGGAACATAATACATATGATATATGTATTATGTACATATACACACCATGGAACATTATTCAACCTTAAAAAGGAAGTTCTGATACATGCTACAATTTGGATGCACCTTGAGGACATTCCAGTAGGTGACCTAAGTCAATTACAAAAGGGCAGAAATCAGATTCCACCTCCCTGCGATATCTAGAGTAATCACAATGATGAAGAAAGAGGAAGGGTAGGTGCCAGAGGCTGGGAGGCAGGGACATGGGCAATAAGTGCTTCATGAGTACAAAGTTGCTGTCTGACAAGAGAAAAAGCGCTGGAAATGAACTGTGGTTATGACAGCATAACACTATGAATGCACTCAATGCCCGAGGAGTGTATCCTTAAAAATGCTTAAAATGATAAATTTCATATTGTGTATTTTATGACAAACATGCATACACACAGAATGAGGGGTTTTTACTCTGTGGATTTCAAGACTTAGGTGCCCATTGGAATCTCCTACAGAGTTTTAAAACTATCTATTAAAATCACATGTCTCGGGCGCCCGGGTGGCTCAGTGGGTTAAGCCTCTGTCTTTGGCTCAGGTCATGACCTCAGGGTCCTGGGATCGAGTCCCGCATCGGGCTCTCTGCTCAGCGGGGAGTCTGCTTCCTCCTCGCTCTCTCTCTCTCTGCCTGCCTCTCTGCCTACTTGTGATCTCTCTCTGTCAAATAAATAACTAAAATATTAAATAAATAAATAAATAAAATTTCAAAATAAAATAAAATAAAATAAATAAAATCACATGTCTCAGGAGGTTAGACCCGGGGGGCCTCCTGATGTGGTGTGCTGGAAGGAAACCCTATCGCTCATAAGGCATTCAGGCCAGGAAGTGGGCCTGGCTCCTCGGGCACTCAGTGTCCTTGAACTGATAGGGAGGCGGCAGCAGCCATTCAGGCTGGGGAAGACCAGGGTGGGGGTGGGGGGGTTGGGGGGGGTGGACCTGAAACAACATGAGAAACTTGCCTGGACCATGGATCCATACAGTCAGTTATAAAGTACACCTGAAGAAAATCCTAGTGTTGACTTTCAGACCAGACAGTGGACTTGAACCCACAGTCCTGGTAGTCCTGCGGATGCTGCTGGGGAGGAGAAGGTCCTTGTTGGCCTGTAAGATGGGAGCTGAGCGTTTAGTGGCGAGCGCCCAGTGGCTGCAGATAGAGTGGTATGGGGGGAGGTTAGCAGTTGGAGAAGCTAAGCGAAAGGAATGGGTGTTCACAGTATTGTGCTTTGAGGCTTTGGAGACTCGAATTTTTTATTTAAAAAACAGAAAAATACAACAACAAAATAAAAATACCTATGTTAGAGTTCTATACCAAAACAAATAAATGAGTATCTGGGGGATGGGATCCAGAGGCTCAACATTTTCACTGTAATATTAGGCAGCCATGTTGCCAACCATGAATTACTTACATGAGTCCTAAACCAAGATGTGCTATTAACCTAGCAAGCTGGCCCACTACTGGCACCCAGCCATCCTGAGAATTCTTCTCAAGCGCCAAATGACCCCAGCTGCCCTGCCTTCTACCCTTCCTTTACTTAAAAATAAATCACAACATCTCAACTTTGGAAAGAAAGGAATTTTTTTTAATTATTACTTTTTATTATGTTGTTGTAGTCACCATACACTATGTCATTAGTTTTTGATGTAGTGTTCCATGATTCATTGTTTACAAGTAACACTCAGTGCTCCATGTAATCCATGTCCTCTTAATACCTATCACTAGGTAAACCTGTCCCCCACACCCCCCATCCCCATCCCCTTGAAAACTCTTGGTTTGTTTCTCGGAGTCCATAGTCTCTCGTGATTCGTCTGATCCTCCGATTCCCCCCCTCTTTCATTTTTCCTTTCCTTCTTCTAATGTCCTCCATGCTATTCCTTATGTTCCACAAGTGAAACCATAAGATAATTGACTCTCTCTGCTTGACTTACTTCACTCAGCATAATCTCCTCCAGTTCCATCCATGTTGATGCAAAAGCTGGGTATTCATCCTTTCTGATGGCTGAGTAATATTCCATTATATATATGGACCACATCTTCTTTATCCACTCGTCTATTGAAGGGCATCTTGGCTCTTTCCACAGTTTTGTGATTGTGGTCATTGCTGCTATGAACATTGGGGTGCATACAGCCCTTCTTTTCACTGCCTCTGTATCTTTGGGGTAAATAACCAGTTGTGCAATTGCCAGGTCATAGGGTAGCTCTATTTTTATTTTCTGAGGAACCTCCACACTGTTTTCCAAAGTGACTGCACCAACTTGCATTCCCACTAACAGTGTAAGAGGGTTGTTTGTTTTGTTCTTATGTAAGCCCCACACCCAGCATGGAGCCCAACATAGGGCTTGAACTCATGACCATGTAACTGAGACCTGAGCTGAGACCAAGAGTCAGATGCTTACCTGTTTGAGTCACCTGGGCACCCTAGGAAGAAAGGAGTTCTATCACCAGATTGAGAGACAGAGTTGCCTTCCCTAGTTTCATCCCCCATTGCTCAACATACAGGTTTCCCCTGTCCCACATACCCTTTATGAAACACTTGCTTACAGCACAGGTCTCAAAGACATTACTCTTGACAAGTTTTTTCAAGTTTAAAGATCCTACTATTCATTTGTATATGCATTATTTATACTTCCTGTTAAAAGAAATGTTCAGCTGGACAAGGAAGGATCTGGCCAAAGATCTTATCTTAGGATTTAGAAAGTTTACATCTCACAGATAACATTACCACATGTCATAACTTTGCCTTTTAAACTAGAGGAAGACGCAAATCTCATTTCAAATATGGCTCCAAAGACAGCATATGTTACAAAACTCAAGTGGCACTGCCTTTGAGGCAGATCGGTGAGTCAGTGATCAACACTAACGTGAGTAAGACTACTCCAATAAGTTACTCAAGTATGTGGCAAAATTACTCTCAGACACGATCCCACATACACACACTTGAATCATTTTCAGTGCAACTTCCCATACCTTGTATCTCTTTTGAGGTAAAGGTGCACTCATTTTTCAAATACAGACAGGAGCTCAAGAAAGTCATATGCAATGTCGCAAAGCAATTGACACCTTACCCTAAGCTCTTGACCTCACGGTTCCCTGTATTTTGCATGGTTCCAGGGTGACAATCTTTCCACAACAGCTACCTGGGTTGTCTAAGATGCTGCAGGGGACAATGGCAGCTTCCAAGAGGCCAAGAAGCTGCTGGACTCCTGTGTACGGTGATCTCTGTACTGTTCACAATTATTTTCCTCCCAGTTTGAGTGACTAAGGCAGCAAATGCAATCTCCAATTAAAGGATATGCCAAGGCTTCTTATTCTTTTCTAAGACTCAGATCACACTTGACCTCTAAAGGCAACTGCAGACTATGTAAATTCCATTGTTTGTACGTGCTGAATGTAAGTAACCTCTTGTTGAATGAAAGAAAAATAGTGGTCCACCTCTTTACAGGCTGGTGAGACTTCTTGTGAGTCAAGACACTAATCCCCTACTATTATGTTGACCATCTTGATTGTCACAGTGGACACCAGATCATTATTGCTTTTGACAGATCAGGGTCCTTCACACTTTCCCTTCACATGTTTTAAAAACCCGAGGCACCTGGGTGGCTCAGTGGGAAGAGCCTGTGACTCTTGATCTCAAGGTCTCGAGTTTGAGCCCCACCTTGGGTGTGGAAGTTACTAAAACAAACAGAAAACCTTAAATAGCTACTGCCCAGCTAGGATGTTTTCTTGTCCCCATTGCTAAGTTCACCTCGCTGATCTTTAGATTTTTCATCCAGCTTCTCATCATCTCTCTCCCAACTCCAACAGCTTAACAACTATGAGTCCTGGATCTTCAAACACTTCACCCCACAGTCTGTCTCTCCATCTCTCTCTCTCTCTCTCTCTCTCTCTCTCTCACACACACACACACACACACTCTCTCTCTCTCACACACACCTGAAAATCAGTTCCCCACTGAATCCCTCCATGACAACAGACCTGTCTTTCAGATTCCAATTTTCTCCACAAGAACTTTCTAGCCTCATCAGATAAGGATAACTATTATAACCTTCTTAAATATAAAAAACATGTTCATAAAAAATTTGAAGAGGAAAACTTTTTTTTTTTTAATTCACCCATTACCTCATTATCTAGATAGACCCACTGCTGACATAACAGTTGACCTATGCGCCAGATACTGGGGATACAGCAGTAACCAAAACACAGTCCTGACCCTCAAGGGTGTTTTTTTAAATTTTGTCCATGTTTCTCCTTAGAGGACTCCATGTAGCACAATGTTTTTCCAAGCTCATTTGTTTCGAAAGGTAATTCATGGTTAATCAATTCAAAATAGTATTCCCACCCTTGCCAGAGCCTACACTGAAGACGAATATATAAGCACAATCCTCCCAACTACCGGCGAATTCAAACAGACGACAGCAAACATTTTATTAAAGAACCAAGGAAGAAATCAGACTGTATCCAGAATTAGTGCCAAAGGAAAGGAAAGGAATAGTGTCACCCATTGACAGGTAACTATCTTTATATATGGTTTTTAAATAATTTTTTTTCCTTCGGAAAATCTCCGCTACGGAATGAAAGCTAAAGCATTTGTGTTTCAGCTCTGTAATGACTCTGTCTCAGACAACTTATAAGGGTTCAATATGAGCAAAGCTCTGGGAAGCTGCCTTCCTGGATCTCATATGGGGGCAGTACAGTTTCGGGGGTGGCTGAAAGGAGAACTCCTAACCCGTGAGGCTGACTACATGACAAACATTTCCCAGCCCCCTCACCCCACGCCTGTGAAGCCTGCTTGGTCATCCCAGGGCTCAGGCCAAGGACAAGAAAGTGGCAGATGTAGCCAAATGCCGTGTAGCCATCACTGAAGCCTGGCCAATTTAAATTCTCCCTTGCTGAGGCAGTAAGTACTAGGGGGGGTGGACAGAAAACTTTTATAGGAAACGTGTTAGAATAAAATGCCCGCTCAAGAAGGAGAACTGAACAAATGCATCATTTCCAAGTGCCAAGGTGAAATGCAGCCGAGATTCTCCATTTCTCCTGGCTCCAACACACAGCCAGTTATTCTTATCCGTTGAGCTTCATTGGACCCATGAATTTAAGCTTCACTAACTTTCTAGAAGCAGTAAGGCCTGGGGGAGGTCCGACAAACCCAGTGCACTTCCTCGCCTCCCTTCCAGACAGCCACAGCACAAGCTGGACCCTGCTCGCCATACCCAACTCTATAACAGGAACCAAGCATAAAGACTAACACTCATTTCAAGTGGTTCCTGCCCATCTTGAGATCATCACAAACCCTGTGGGCTTTCAAAGGAGCAGCAGCCCCAATAGCAATCGACAGCCCTGTCAGAGACAAGAGGATGCTTAGGAATGCACAGTGACAGTTCCTCACTCAGATGTGTGACTAACAACTCCACTATCATTTTAGGATGACAGAAAAATGCCGTACAAGAATCCAATCCCAGTCAAACTTCATTTGGAAACAGCAAGGAAACACATTGGGTTGTTTTTGTTTTTGTTTTTGTTTTTACATATATATTAGAAAGGATAATTTGATCTCCACCCGAAGTAAGGTTCAGTCAAGTTCCAAAGTGGATAACTAAAAAAATTTCCCTATGAGTATATCCTTTCAACATAGTATGGGACCAGGATTTTAAAAAAAAAAAAATTTTTTTTAAGTAAACTCCCCCCTCAATGTGGGGCTCAAACTCACAACCCTAAGATGAAAGATTTGCATGCTCTGTTGATGGAGCCAGCCAGGCTCACCTGGGCCCAGGAATTTTAAGTCCACTTTCTGTTCAGGAGAGAAAAGGGCAAAAAGCAGGGGAGAGAGGGAGAGAGGCATGGGGCAGGAACGATGAGGGGGAACCGCCATCGCCCTTGCCCCTCCAACTTTCAAGCATGGACTCTCCAGAGGCACCTTTGAACATGTACATTTCCACATATTATATCACTTAACCCTCTGAGCATGAACCTTCCACTTGCAGTTTCCAAGTATGGAAACTAAGACCCAGAGAAATGCAAGCAACTTGCCGAGGTTTCATACAGTAGGAAAACAAATCTAAACATTAAACGTTTGCCTGGCAATCGAAAGCTGCTCTATCTTTAACAGATAGTAGAAACAAGTCCCTCCTTTAGAGAAACAGTACAGACACTTTAAGCAAAACTTGTAATAACAGCAAATATTTATCGAACGTTTTCTCAGTGCCAGGACACCAACCTACCAGCTAGATAATGAACACAAACATCACTTGATTGAAATATAGGTTGCTTCCATCACTGGCAAATTAAGTCTTAGATGGAGAGGACTAAGAAAATGCATTAACATTATTTAAGATTAAATTAATATCTGTAAACAACAACAAAAAAAACCACGAGAATGAAAAAAATTACCAGGAGCTAATTGATCTTAATTTTTAAAAATTATATAAAAAGGTCCTCCTTTAGAAATTTGATAGTAGGGCACCTGGGTGGCTCAGTGGGTTAAAGCCTCTGCCTTTGGCTCAGGTCATGATCCCAGGGTCTTGGGATCAAGCCCCACATCGGGCTCTCTGCTCAGAAGGGAGCTTGCTTCCCCCACTCTCTCTCTCTGCCTGCCTCTCTGCCTACTTGTGATCTGTCAAATAAATAAATAGATAATCTTTAAAAAAAAAAAAGAAATTTGATAGTAATGGATACAGGAGAACAATTAAAAGCCATCTTTTGGGACACCTGGGTGGCTCAGTCAGTTGAACATCCAACTCTTTTTTTTTTTTTTTTTTTTTAATTAAACATCCAACTCTTGATCTCCGCTCTAATCCTGATCTCAGGATTTTGAGATCGACCCCCACGTGGGGCTCCGCATTCCCTGGGGAGTCTGCTTGAGATTCTCTCCCTCTCTCCCCGTCCCTCCCCCCGCCAAATAAAATATTAAAAAAAAAAAAAAAAAAGTCATCTTTGGGAACCCCAAGCAAAAAATTCAATCAAATCGTAGGAATGTCCTCCATAATCAGTAGCAAAACAAACAGATTTGCAGCTTCCCAGCAGTGTGGGTGTGACCTGAGTCCAACAGTATTTCTCCCAGCACGTACAACTAGACATGAATAAGTGAGTGAATTAAAAATACTTCAAGTTGTTCTGAAGATGAAGATGGAGGACAAGGACATCCTTTAGCCCTTCCTGTCCGGGCCTCCATACCAGCTTTAGAGTTCAGATTTGCCAACCTGGCGCTTCCCTTTTACACAGAAAGTTTTCCCAGTAGCTCCCAAGAGTACTTCCTCCACCTAGAAATCCTTGGGAAGTGAGCCTCCGTCCCTCCTCCATAGGGATTTTGGACTTTATCTTCTGCATCCCATTTGTTTCCCAGAACAGAGAAAAGCGACCTTAAAGACAGACAAAAATAAATCCCATAAAATAAACACAAATTTGTATAGACATCAGTGCCCAGGCTCGTATGAAGTGCCGGGTGTGTGCTCAAATCAAACACACAAGAAGTAAGTTAAGTAAAGCCTTCGGTATTGTAGGCGTGTGTTCACACTTTTCAGACAAAAACCTGCAAGCACTGTGAGGAGGGAGACTGTGCATGAGGAACATCTTTTCACCTCTGCCGTTCTGCAAGGCGGCAGAATCCCCTACAAGGCTTTCTGACATGCAGTGGGCCCAGCCCCAGGTGCTGATTCAGAAGGTCTAGGGAGGCAGGGGTCGGGGGTGCCCAGAAATTCACCTTTTTAACAAGTTCTCAGGTGATGTTCTGCCGCTGTTGCTCCTCCAGAAAGTGCTCCCTGAAAAACACTGCTCTGGCTAGGGCACCAGCTGTCAGATCTGTGTAGGTGCACGGACACACTCGGTCTAGCCCATGATTCCAAAACTAAAGGGGAGTCCACTGAGAGTCTCGTTACATCAAGATGTTGAATGGGAAATGTGCTATCAGCCATCCTCCCACAAAACAGAGATGTAGGTCACTGGAGGGCACTAAATCTCTAGTCAAATTTTAGAAGCAAAAATTGCCCCAGGTAACAGGGTGAAAAAAGGAGGTAACAGAAACTCTACTACCCAGTAGTTTACTTGTCAAGATCCCTGTCCTGCTCTAACTGTACCTTTCCTCCTCACCTGTTCTCAGAGAACGCGCCTTCTGGGATGGTTTAGAGTCAGTCTTCAGTCTCCCTGGCTGGAGCCAAGGAGCACCCAATAGGGGCCATGCTTACCCACGTCTGTATTCGTGGATCAACTTCAGTACCATAAGCATCAGCATCATTTGGCGATGGCTCTCCTACCCTGGACAAAACTCTGACCAAACTGCCCATCCACAGGAATCCCCAACCCTAGAAGCACGGTGTAGGGACCTCTGAGCAGCAGAGAGAGCGGACCCCAAACGCCCCCACGCACACACCTCACCGGCCGCCTGGAGTTTCCAGCACCAAGCACTCCACTCACACTCAACCTTCCCTCCATTCCCCACTTGGCTGGGCCTCTCACCCATCAAAGTCTAGTTAAAAGTTCAAAAAAGGTGGGGAGCGTTTCAAAGAAAATGATACTTCAGTAAGAGACTGAGCCGAGCTACTTTCCTCAAGACAGCTCTGAGGACCCTTTGTCGTCTACAGAGAAATGATTCTGGGATATCTAGGAAATCCCCTGCCAGCTGCACCAGTGTGCCTCGGCAACTGTCCCCAACTACCAAAGCTTCCAACCCGCACACGCTATCCATACCACGAATACACACAAATGCCTTGCACTTTTTCCTCCCACCTTCCTCAAGTTCTTGTTCAAGTTCACAGTCCATGAAGCCTTTCTATTGTCCCATCCAAATCCATCACCCTCGTGTCTTCTCTTCCACAGAACTAGGAAGTGCACTCCGAGGCGTAACTATTATTCTGTATCTCCCAGGTTCTCTTACAGTTGTGACCCCCGTGGTCCTTTTTCTTTCACCCATCATCTGTTGTACAGATTAAGTGCTCAATTAATTGAAATCTCCACAGTTCAGCAGTGTATGCCAGGACCCACAGCAACCACCATTACAGGAGTATAAAACACTGCCTTCAAGGTCCAGAGAAAAACTCTAAGGCCACACAGTCCATCAGTGGTGGCAGTAAGGGTTCAAACCTACATCTACTTAACTACAAAGCTTTTGCCATTTCACTGACACCATGCTGCCCTTCGAGGAAGAAAAACAAAGAGAACAGTTAAGTGAAAAAAAGTCTTGGCTTGCTTGTTGGTCTCCTCACTGCAAGCTTCTGCCTGATTTCTCATCAACCCCCGATTTTAAGGCATGGCCAGTATACGTAATCAAGTGTGTTTTACAAATTATCCCATTTGGAATCGCTGGAGCATACCACTGTATTATGGCAAAAACTTTCTTTCATTTCGGTGCCTCAGAGTGACATGGGATGTCTCCACACACACAGAAAACCCTTTGATGAAGCCTGGATGTACTGTATAAAAGGCTCATGTATTCTTCCAGGCTTTCCTTGGGGGCAGGGAGGAAGCAAAATCCCGTTTAGACCATGCGGTGCATTCACTGTTTAAAAGACCACACTATCCAAATAGCTACAGGTTTCTGGAGGTTGAGAAAATCGTGGCCAACACCGGAAACAAAAAAGAGGTGGAGCCCTTCTGAGTATTTCAGGGAGACAAACTGACAACAGCCGGCGAAAGGAGCCTTCAGTTTCTGAAGGTTCCAGCTTTCAAGTTCCCACTGTCACCTGCCAGCTGTGTGACCTTGAGATATTATCATGGATTTCAGCTCCTTTGCGACATGGGGAAACACGGGCCCTCTCTAAGGTAATAATGAGCAGAAGGTAACAGCTGTACATGAAAAGCACCGACTCTTGCCAAGTTCCCTAACCTTAATACCCCAGGGCTCAACTGCCCACCCTGCAGGACCACACCTGACTATCAAATCAGAAGGTGAGTGAGTAGCCTTTGTTTCTCCTTCGGTTACCATGAAGACTTGGAGCGTTAGATCAGTGTGTATACTAGACTTTTGAGTAAAATGAGCTGTTAAAACACGTGCATAGTGGGGGGACACCTGGGTGGCTCAGTGGGTTAAGCCTCTGCCTTCGACTGAGGTCATGATCTCAGGATCCTGGGATTGAGTCCCACATCGGGCTCTCTGCTCGGCAGGGAGTCTGCTTCCCCCACTCTCTGCCTGCCTCTCTGCCTACTTGTGATCTCTGTCTGTCAAATAAATAAATAAAATCTTAAAAAAAAAAAAAAAAAAACTTGCATAGTGGGAACGGTAAGGGGCAACATCAAACCAATGGTTCCCCAGAGAAAAAGGGGGTCAGCTAACACCCTAAACACTAAATTCTAAAACACACTTGGTATTACCAAGCTTAAACTCTGCCAAACAAGTCATTTTGGCTAACATGGGTAATTAAAGTTAAAAGCATATTAAAATAACACTTTAGCTGTTGACCTTGAAGATCCTTTTGAAAAACTCAATCCAAACAATAGCACACAAAGGAGTGACTTGACTCTCCAATGATAGCATCACATGGCAACACAGCAGGCACCTTAAACCTTCTGCATTCACACACCACCACCGATGTAAGATGTAATGGGGAAGTCAGATGCACTGATGAGAGGAGGAGGAGAAAAGAAAGAAAAGCTCAAAGCATCAGGCAGAATAGCCCTCCCCCAACCTCCCCCCCCCCACCCCCTCCACTGCCGCCCAACACACACACACACACACACACCCCTTCCATTAGGCCCAGGTTGCACTTTTTAAAACAAACAGTGAAACACTGTTCACTACCAACTTTACAATGTTTCTCAAGAGAGAAGTTTTGCTGAGGACAAATAACCACAGTTCTTGCCAAAAGCACACTGACTACCTACCCACAGTAGGCACTTGAATATTGACTGAATTATCAATTCCAAGTGAGATCATCTACGTCTAATCACAAAGCCCCTCTTTTGCTATCAGTTGTATTCTTAACTCTCAAGTAACTGGAAGAAAACTTTTGACAGGTGGCAAACGTGGTTTGAGCATTACTTTGGCTAATTCATCATAATTCATTACAACAGCATGAAAATTATCTGCAAATCATGCCTAAGCTTAAGTGTCATTTCAGTTTGGTTTGGGGGGTACCTGGGTGGCTCAGTGGGTTAAGCGTCTGACTTTGGCTCAGGTCATGATCTCGGGATCCTGGGTTAGAGCCTGGCATCTGGCTCTGCACTCACTGGGGAGTCTTCTTCTCTCCCTCCCTCTGCCCATGCCCTGCTCATGCCCTTTCTCCCTCTCTCAAGTTAATAAACAAAATAGCTAAAAATAAATAAATTTGGTTTTGAGTGTAGAAGGATGCTCTGGTTATGATAATATATCATACAATATTCTGGTTAGGTCTATATTCGTAAAGCCATTTCCACCTTTGCCTTTTGCCATGTCTTCCCTGCAGCATGGCATGAATGAGCAGTTAGTTAGCTTTGTTCTGTAGTAATGGGACTCAAAGTAATTTCAAAGGTTGCAGGAGCATGTGGCCAAAATGGAAAAGGCAGGAATTAAATAGAAAATGATCTATTTAGTTTTAATTCAGTGCTCCAGTGCGCCAATCAGGAAGACTTAAGCAATCTCTCCTGTCAGAAATCTGAGAAAGGTGCCTTCACAGAGAACTCACCAAGCAAAACCTCAAGTACAACTTATTATAGGGTATTTGACAGACACTCAGCCTGGTGGAGAAGAGAGATACCGTGACAGCCCTGAGCTCAGTGAGTTTATTTTGTCCAACAATTACTGAATTAAGTGATATTTCAAGGGGAGGAGCGGTGGCAGAACAGAAGACCAGAACTAAAACCAGTTTCACAGTTAATACCAATTCCTAAAAAGTCGTTTTCAAAGCCCAGTTTCAAATACCTTTCATTCAGAATACATGGTCCTAGAACTGAAATAACGACCATGGATGGGACATGTATTGGGGCTTGACTTATTGTTAAGTGTCAAGAATAAAGCCTGTTTGCTATAGTCCAAGGTCTCATGGAACCTGTACTTACCAAACCTACAGACAAGAGAAGCACAAATCTTTAATCAACATTGCAAGGACAGCGCCTTTTCCTTCCCCAGACTTCCTGAGAAAAGCTCACAGCACTGTCTGCAGTGAGGACATAGTGTTGACAGAGGCCTACCCCCCCCATCAACCCACTACCAGAAATTATGTATTCTGATACACCACAGTCTCCTTTTGCACGAATAGTATGTGTTACCTAACACTGGCTAACACTCAAGTGTGTTCAACTACGTTCTTTTAAAATTAATTATGAGTCCAGTTGCAAATTTCAGAAATGTTCATTTTAAGGACTTAGAAGGCTACTTTATGAATGCCTTAATATTTTAGGGTGACCATAAAGTGTGGAAACTATCCAATAGGTTTCTTTTACTCCATGACCGAAGCAGGTCGTGAGCTGGGGGAAAGCAGGTGAGAGTGATTCCAATAAGGCTGCACAACACCCCGTAACACCAGACTCATGAGAAAACCTGGACAACACTTTCCAGAGAAAGTGGCCATGGAGAGTGTTGTGGTTGTAAGATCAAAACCCCTTTGGCTGTTGCTCCTGGAGTATGCTAGGTCCACAGGTACATTCGATGGAAAAAATAAAAATCAAGCAAACATCACAGATCTCTCCGTCTCCACAGGTGACTCACGCCCTTTGTTCACAGCCACTTTGCACGAGCATATTGAACTAGTAAGAGATGACCCACCAACTACACCATGCATGAAAATGTGGTATGGAAAGCCCTTTCTTGGTGTGTCTGTGCCTCATTTCCAGACTTCGTGGTCATCTTCTAATTTGACACAGAGAAGCTACTATTTGTGCTGGGAGCTTGTCACATCAACAAAAGCCTTTAACCAACCTGTGGTTGACACCACACACACTGAATGACCACAGCATGCCTCCTTGAATGCAAAGAGCTCTGCTGGCTCTGTGGTTTACTCAAGGGTCATCCAGGCTGCAAAGAACTGGGTCCTGACCAACTGTTCTGTGCATTTCACTACTGTACAGAGGCTGCGCCTGGCTCCCCGGGCTTCTTCCTCATTGCCTGACACCAAAAGGGTCACATGGCAAAACGAACTTCCTATCTCTGACAATCCATTCGCAGCCTAGCGCAGAGGAAGAACTTCCACAAGTTACTCCCTCTGTTTAACTGGGCAAGTGTCCGGCCCTCCCGACCGGCCGCCCCACCTTCCCAAACGCATGGAACAACCCTGCGGCAGGTATCACCACCTTAACCCCAACCTGATTCCTCTGTCACAAGGCCAAGCCAGGGCGAAAGATTAACCAGTGGTCTTCGGCCACGGGTTCACGGACAGGGCCAACCGTGGAGACGGAGCGCCAATTTTTTGTTTGTTTTAAAGGAAATACTTCCTGGCACACATTTAGCGAAGACTGTGAACTCTGTCCATGAAGCCACGTGGTTGGTGCTAATCTAGCTCCATCCACTCACGATCCGCCAGAGCAACCTCTTTCCGAACGGCAGTCCCTGGCGGGGTAATCTACACCATCTCGGTCAAGTCACGCGGGCTCGGGCCGGATCCTGGGGAGTCCAGCTCTGCGTCCTCTCCCGGTAGCAGTCCTGACAGGGTCGTAGGGAACAGGAGGGAAGACAGGGGTTGGGTCCGGCGCTGCCCGGTGCAGCAGCACCAGTATGGGATTCACGTCAGTGGGGTGCAAACTGGCTCTTGCTGCTCGGGGGCATTTCGAGGGAGCAGGCAGGGAGACGCCTGCCCTTCCAGGAGAGCCGCCTTTGCCACTGGTGGAGTGCGTGGGCATAGCACTTGCGGCGCCCACCTGTAGCCACAGCAAACAAACTTTGCTTCGGAGTCGGCACAAACCGGTCCCTTACGCCACCCCCCGGCCCCAGGCGGCAGCGTCCCGGAGCTCCGAGGGCTCCTCACCTGATCCCCCTAAACCCCCAACCTGGCCTGGTCCAGGGCGCAACCCAGCGCCGCCCGCGCTCCCCAGGCGGGTTTTCCGGGAGAAGGACTGGGGTTACCAGCTGAGGAACAGGAATCTGTGGGGAGAACGGCAGAAGGCTGCTTACTTACTCCCTTCTGCAACTTCAGCTCTCAACTTTGCCAACCACACAGCCGCTCCCCTCCCGCTCCCTCCGCGCCGCGCACCCGGCTCCCTCGGCTTCTCCAACGCAGTCCCCGGGGAGGGGGCTCCCCAAGGCCGGCGGAAGCCGCGCGCACCCGGCGTACTTACAGCCATAACGGGGTCTCTGCAGGGACGGCAACTCCTCGTGGGGCATCCTGCGCGGCTCTGGGGGCCCGCCCGAGGCGCGCCCCCCGCGGCTCCGCTCGCTGGCCAGGCTCGCCGGCTCCGCGCCCCTCCGGGGCGCTCGTGTCCGGCCTCTCGCTGCCCTCCCTCGGTCGCCTCGCGATGGGCGGCCCGCTCGCTCGCTGCTCCCCGGTCGCTGCTCGTTGCGGCCGCCGCGCGCTCACACCCCAGCAAAAGTGAACTCTCGTCCCTCGCTCCGTCCCGGCCGCCGCCGCGTCCCGGGCAGGTTTCCTTTCTCCTGCAGCCCGGCCCCGTTATTCTCCGCGGTGGGAGCGCGCGCCGCGTCGCAGCGACCCCTACCGCGAGCGGGGCGCAGCGCCCGGGCCGCCTGAGCCCGCCCCTTTACCCGCCCGGGCGGAGGAAGGGGCTGAGCGGGGCGCCGGGTCCGGGATCCCCTGCAGCTGGGGCCCGCGCGCCGCTGGCTGCCTGGGGGCTGCGGCCGCCCCGCCTGAATTTTCACTTCTGGAGGGTTCTGAGGGTGGAAGTGAACCCACGCGGGGAAGAGCAAGCAAAACCGCAGAAGATACAGGCTGCGCCGGTCGCCCGGGGTGTTGCTCAGTTACAGAAGAACAAACAGCGCGGTTCTTTGCCCTCTGGGGAGATTGCGCGGTGCTTTTTTTTTTTTTTTTTCCCCTCTCTCTCTTTTTTCTTTTTTTCTTTTCTTACTTTCGAAAGTTGCTTCTGCGACTCTTTGTCTACACAATGCAGGGTTCGCCTTTCGTGACAAGAAACTGAGAGGGTGTGCATGTGTGTTGGGAGAGCGAGATAAACACTACCCAAGCAACCCCTCGAAACGCGAGCGCGAGTCGTCCTCGGTGCCCCTTTGGCGCGCTCCCCTTCCACGCCACGCCCGCGGCGTGCGGAGCCGCCGCCCGGCCCAGGTGGGGTCTACACCACAGAAACCTTTTCCGGCTACGCTTGAAAGGAAATTAAGCTGCTTGCGACTCTTTTAAAAGGGGGTTTTCTAGTGCGGTCGCCTGGAGCTGTTCTTTTTTTTTATCTCTTGGTGCCCCAGAGTGGTAACATCTGGAGGCATGGGGACTGTTCTCTACCTGTGCGCTCTCCTGTCTGTCAAATGCGGGAGGCGTGGATGACCACGTGCTGTCAAAATAACTGAGGTGGAGTTGTGAGATGTTTTAATTGGAGAGAAAGGGCAGAGTGACACTCCTTTGAAGTATGCAAAGATACAGACCTCGGCCGGCTGTTTTCCGTCTCAGATGGGTGATGCAGTCCCTTGAAACTCAAGATTCTTGGGCCCTACCCTCGGAGCTGCCAGTTCAATTGGTGTGGGCTGGGGTCCATGAATTTGCATTTCTGACAAGCAGCGGGCGATGCTGACAGGGCAGATCTGCAGGCTGTGCTTACAGTGGTTCTGGGAGAAAACAGGCACGAGGGATTTCAGCTAGACTCAGGGAAATCTCACTCAGGCCAGCAAGAGGATTCTCTCCCTCTCCTATTTTTTTCTTTTTCTTTTCTTTTCTGGAAACATTAGA
This sequence comes from Mustela erminea, assembly GCF_009829155.1. Classification (NCBI taxonomy): domain Eukaryota; kingdom Metazoa; phylum Chordata; class Mammalia; order Carnivora; family Mustelidae; genus Mustela; species Mustela erminea. The sequence goes on from NC_045616.1 coordinate 62,856,229, forward strand.
TTCTCACCTGGCTGCAATGGAATGAATGGGGTTTTTTCTTCCCTAAAGAGCAGGTGCTTCTAATTATAAGAGCAATTCAAGGAGGAAAGAGTCACATTTTAAGTAACAGCACCCTGTTAAGTGTTCACCCAGACAGGAACATGTGCAAGGAGAATTTTCTACACTTCGGATCATGCCGAATTAGAGGATAATCTGAACTTGATTCCGTCTCTGTGATTCCTTGTATTGACTATGAAGCTCTTACTGGCACCTATCAGTGTTCAGTGTGAGTGGAAGATTTAAGGCTCCCCCAAAAGTGTGTATTCTACCTCTTTAGAGATGAGGGGGAAGTCATAAACTTTTAATGGCCAAGGAAGCTGATAGAATTTGAAAGCGTGCCTTGAGATGGACCCTGAAGAGTGGGTCAGAGTTGGATGCACAATGTCTGCTCCAGGAAGACCCACAAGGACAAAGGCCAGGTGGTGGGGCATGAGGGTAGGTAAGGGGTGGGGAGCGTGGGACCTGGTATCAGATTATGGAGGACACTGAGGTTAGACTAAGGGGACTGGATGTTATCACAGGGACATTTAAAAGCCCTTAAAGTTTTGGGTGTGGGAGCTGCATGATGCAAGGGAAAGCAAATCTTGCAACAGGTTATGGACTGTATTAGAGAAGGGACTATGGCAGAGGTAGAAGAGAGGAGAGCTTCAGTGATGTCCACACCAGTAAATGGTAAAGGGGCAATTTTAACACAAATTAAGTTGGTACCATCAACACTTACATGGCTACTGCAGATTGTAATGAGTAAATATCTGTTAAGGATAGAAAGTGAAGGTTAAAGCATAAATAAGTGCTCTGCAAGAAAGTCGTTCTAAATTCAAGTTCTAGCAGATCAGTTCTTCTCTGAGGGCTCTGGGGTGGTTTCAAGCTCCGTCACAACTAATGTTTCTATAGAGAACTTAACACTAAGAAGAAACATAAAAGCAAATGGTTCTGATTTTTTTTTTTTTTTTTTTTTGGCAAGTGCTGGAATTCATCTTTGGGATTTCAGTCTGCGTTCACTGGGTAATGGTACTATCTCTCAGATCACTTCTCTGCAGAATCTCAGAAAACAAACTTAGTCACAGACTTCTGGGCTATTTTTTTCTCTTAGGATTTGACATTGGTGAGGGAGTCAAATAAATACAAAGCAATGTGCCAGCGTACTTTGCCATCTGATTGTGCTCACAGGAATATTAAAAACAAAAACTGAAGCCATCTAGCAAAAAAATCTTTTTTTAATAAAGCAAGAAGGGTTTTTTCTTTAATGTGAAACAAAAGATGACATTGAAAAATTAGACCCAGTGAAACAATTTAAAGCAACATCGCTTTTAAAAGATGGTTTTCTAAGACTTACTCTTGACAAACTGAAATGAGCATGAAGGTGTTTGGAAAAAATGCAACTTTGTCTTTATAACTATAAAAGATTAATTATACTAAAAGCATCAAACAGGATGAAAAAGTACCTTTAAGTAAATGTCTTGGCTTGCAACTTTAACATTCCATTCACCTGTGAAATAATTTGGTGATTTTCCAATATCATATTATGGATCATTTTAACATTACCAGAACAGTGAACAATGTACTTTCATTTCATAGCATCGCCCAAAGAAGTGAAGCATGAAGCAATGACAAGAAAGAAATGATTCAGAGTTTTTTCCAAGTCTTGGGAGCCCTTGAGTTGTTGAGATTTTCTACTCATTCTCCAGCCTGGAAAAGAGAGGCTGAGCGGGAACTGCACTTCTTTGCAACAGAGACTTCTATAGCTAAAAAGTAAATTGTTACAGTCCAACATCAGATTAAAAAAAACAAAACAAAACAAATAAATGCAACCATCAGCATTTCAGTTCTCAAAAACGAAAGAAGGGGGTCAAATAACTGTAGGATTGATGGCCTCTTAGCATGACTGTATGGACAAGGCTGAGCAGCACAGAGAGGCTATGTAATTCCATGGCTATGGAAGAATATAGTCTAAATTTCAGGCCTCCTGAGAGTCTCCATGCATTGCTTTTTGTACCTTATATATTTTTGTTTATATACACATTCTTTTTCATTCAAGTCCTTTTTCATGCCACTAAAATCTGTATAATTTTGGACCACTTTCAACCATTCTGTTAATGTTAAATCAGTAAGGAATCGTGCCTTCTTTTCTTTAAAGTGAAAGTTCTAAGCAAATCAAAGTTTGGAAAGACTGTCTAAACTACAGTTTTAGCAAGTAAATAAAACTACACACAATTCCATTGTCATTTTCCCATTTCACAGTTCAAGAAATTTAGAACTCCAGTGACTCAGAAGATGATTCCCAGGGCAACCTGGCAGTGAGCAGGAGGATAAAGCAGATTGATTCGAGGAGACCCCTTTCCATGTCTTTCCCTTTTACACGACATTTGTTTTCTCAGCTGCCTTTATCATCTGACATTCCACATAGTGAATTATTTGTTCATTGTCCCAGAATGTGAGCTTCTTGACAGGTAGAACTTGATCTAATGTTCACTGCTGTGTGCCCAGAACTTGCAGCAATGCCTGGAATGTAGTGGTTGCTCAATTATTTTGATACAATCATGAATTCGCTACATAGTTAGGTGTACAGGGCAATAGACTAGAAACAGTGGTTACTTTCAATCCTGTAGTGATTCTGAAGAAACTGAGACTTGGAGAGCCTCACAGTGGTAACTGGCAGCACTGGGTTTATCTCTGTCTAAACGTTTTCCCCCAGTACAGAAGCCCATCTCCCATTCTTCAGACTAAGAAGTTAACTGTAAATTTCAAGATGCTCACCTTCTACTAAACATGTATCCTTTACCCAGGGGGTTGCTATAGCACCTACAACAAATGCCCCCAAATTATCATCATGTATATGCCATCACAAATAACTAGAGATTTGGGGTCCAGTTTCTGTCCAGACACTGATTTTGCTCATAATTTTACTGATAATCCCTTGCTGATAATCCATTTACTGATAATTACCTGTTAGTCCTATATGTATTAATTAGATAAGCTCTGAAAGGTGCTCAGCAAAATGATTTTTAGAAATCATTCATGCTTTCCCCTGACTGTAACTTCAAATATGTTTTACCTTAATCTCAGATTGATCTATCTTTGGCAGTAGTTCTTGGTCCTAGCTTTAATTTTCTCTGACTCTTATATTCCCTTTCTGGAACACTCTGTCTCAGTTGATTGATGAGAGGCAAACCTAGCTCACTTAAGAGAGCTTGGATATTTTGAAAGAAGCTTCACTCTTTATCAGGGAATGAAAATTAAAACACCCACTAGGCTGACAAAAATTAACCTGTTTGACTAGTATGAAATATTATGAATGCTCATACAGTGTTAGGAGGGATGTCCTCTGAGCAATCATTTAGGGGGATGACTTGGCCATCTCTAGTTAAGGAAAGATGTACAATTCCTGAAATTCAGTAATTCCACATCTACTAAGATCTTCTAGAGAAACTCCCACATTCAGGTAAATGTGTACAAGGTAATTCATTCCAGGGAAAACTGGAAAGAGCCTAAATATCTCTAAAGTGGCAGAATGGATAAATACACTGTAATATGTAAAAATATGATAGATAAAGAAAATAGTATGGGATGCCATTTGTGTGCAATTGTGAACATACAAAATAATATCATATCATACATATTGGGACATTTGTGTATAGCAAAAGTATGAAAAAATGCACAGAAAGAACATACCAATTTCAGTATAGCAATAACCTCTGACAAACGAGGGGAGGGAAAGGAAGCTGAGGTAGACATAGAACATCAAATTCTGTATCATTTCAATTCCTTTTAAAAAACAGAAACAAGGGGGGTGCCTGGGTGGCTCAGTGGGTTAAGCCTCTGCCTTCAGCCTGGGTCATGATCCCAGGGTCCTGGGATGGAGCCCCACTTCGGGCTCTCTGCTCAGCGGGGAACTTGCTTTGCTCTCTCTCCCCCCGCCTGCCTCTCTGCCTACTTGTGATCTCTGTCTGTCAAATAAATAAATAAAATCTTTAAAAAAAAAAAAACAGAAACAAATATGGCATTTGTTGTATACAAATGGTATACATGTAAGTATTTGGTATTTATCCTCTCTTTCTCTATGTTTAGAACGCATTTCAAAATAATTTTAAAAAGAAACATGCATTCTGTTAACATAGTCAAAACACATATAACATCTTAGAATGTTGGTTTACCAGCTTTTAAAGTTCAGATTCATTTACTTTTCTTGATTGAGGCAAATCTACATTATTTCAAAACAAAACCTCATTGAGATATTGATAGGGACAATTTGAATATACGAACGTACACATCTTTTTAGCAAGGTGCTTATTATCTAGTGATGAGGTTATAGTTTCCACCCCAAAACTCAGCTGCTCCCTAAGGAACTACTGAGATCCATTTTCTGATAATGGTTTTTCCTTTTGGAGATTGGGTAGTGATTCCTGGTCTCCCCATTAAGGCTCAACAAGGGATAACTATTTACTTCGTGACTAGGCGGAAGGTTGACCGTTAATTGGTCTATTGTTTAAGTAGATATTGCCTCACTTTGTCACAAAGTACTGCTTAGGGGTGCCTGGGTGGCTCAGTCGTTAAGCTTCTGCCTGGGAATCAGGTCATGATCCCAGGGTCCTGGTATGGAGCCCCGCATCACATTAGGCTCGCACTTGGCAGCCTGCTTCTCCCTCTCCCACTCCCCCTGCTTGTGTTCCCTCTCTCACTGTGTCTCTCTCTGCCAAATAAATAAATAAAATCTTTAAAAAAAAAAAAAGTACTGCTTAAACATTTTTTTTTTAAGATTTTATTTATTTGACAGAGAGAGAGATCACAAGTAGGCAGAGAGAGGCAGAGAGAGGAAGGGAAGCAGGCTCCCTGCCTAGCAGAGAGCCCGATGTGGGGCTCGATCCTAGGACCCTGCGATCATGACCTGAGCTGAAGGCAGAGGCTTTAACCTACTAAACCACCCAGGTGCCCCTGTTTAAACATTTTGATGGTGTCTCTTGGTTTTAAACCCTCTCCAATTTACTTTATTGTGCTTTGTGTTGGTAGCTAACCAGCTGCTAAACTCAGTCACTCAGGTTGCTGAGAGTTAACTTCACATCTGGATCTGGTCAGCCGGAGGCCAAGGGTAAAAGCCAATAGTGAACCAAGGAACACGACTGCAAGGAAGGCAGATACCGCCAATGCCTGGATTTGCCGCACTGTAAATACAACTGTCATGTCAAACTCGACAGATAAACAAATCAGAACCAACGAGTTCTACCTCAACCTCCTCCTCATCTACTAATGGATCTTTCCTCTGTTTCCCATACCCTCTTAATACAAACATTTTCAGTCACTTAGATTCAAAACCTCAACCTTTTTTGATTCCTCTAGAATCATTCCTCAGCATCCAATTCCTGAGACTGGTGGTTCTTTCTGAGTATCTCTTGTGTCTGTGAATGTCTCTTCCTTCTCTCTTTTTTTAAAAACTGTTTTCAAAAAGATTTTTTATTTGTTTATGGGACAGGGAAAGAAGGGGCACAAGCAGGGATGTGGCAGGCAGAGGGAGAGAGAGAGAAGCCTGCTCCCCATTGAGTAGGGAGCCCAGTGTGGGCCCAGCTCCATCCCAGGACCCCAAGATTATGACCTGAGTTGAAGGCAGATGCTTAACTGACTGAGCCACCCAGGCACCCCACTTCTTTCTTCTTTGCTCTCATCCTTACCACTGCCACCCAGGTTCAAGCTCTTACCTGGGCTTCTTTAAATTCCATAGTTTTTAAAAATACTTTTTATTTTCATTTTCATTATTTAATTTTTAAAAAATTTATTTGAGAGGGCGCCTGGGTGGCTCAGTGGGTTAAGCCGCTGCCTTCGGCTCAGGTCATGATCTCAGGGTCCTGGGATCGAGTCCCGCATCGGGCTCTCTGCTCAGCAGGGGGCCTGCTTCCCTTCCCCTCTCTCTGCCTGCCTCTCTGCCTACTGTGATCTCTCTCTGTCAAATAAATAAATAAAATCTTTAAAAAAAAATTTATTTGAGAGAGAGAGAGTACATGCACTTGAGCGTGCAGTGGGGAGAGACAGAGCTGGAGAGGGAGACAGAATACTTCAAGCAGACTCCACACGGAGAGCAGAGCCAGATGAGGGACTCTTACCTCAAGAACCCAAGATTGTGACCTGAGCCAGAAGCACGGGTTGGCCACCCAATCAACTAAGCCACCCAGGTGTCCCAAGTAGTTTTTTAATGAATTTAAATTGCTTTCGCTTGGAGAGTGAATTCTACAATCTCTTGAGAGAACTGAGAACATTCCAGGAAGTAAAAATTAAACAAAAATAGAAAAGAGTTGGGAATTTATCTTTTCAAACTACAATGTTAATTCTCAGTGTTGTTTAAAACAGGGTGGGTCAAGCTCTTCTAAGTCTGGAGTTTATATCTTATCAGAAAAGCTGTACCTTAGAATAAACCTGAGGTTGAAAAAATACTGCATAGAAATTGTGCAAGTCGCTCTTTGAAAAAGAAAGCACTTAGCTGGAGCTGCCATAGAGAGGATTCCTCCGTTTGGTGGAGTCTTCTTCATTAGGCAACAAAACCTTTGATCTAAACTTTGAAAATCTGTCCCCAGTTCACAGGCTTCCCTTTCCAAGATCACCAAAGATGTGCCTAGAATTCCAGACTTCCAACGGGCCAGAAGACCTGAGCTCACTTTGATTTTATTTTTGATTTTTTGCATTAATTTCTTTGTAAACACGTTTACAAATAACTCTTAAATCTGAAATGATTTTTGCATTCTTCATTTTATTTCAGCATTAATTTTTTTCTAGTTCTTCTATTTAAGCTAGTGCACCTCGCGATAATATAATTTTCAATAGAATTTAGCTAACGCTGGGTATCTTATCTAAGTTAGGGTCTTGGTCAGTTTTATAGTTCTTGGTCTCAAACATTAAGTTTCAGAATTTCACTCATGTTTATTTCCCTTGATTAGGTTGTTCAGTCCCTTAAACAATCTCCAGGATCAGAGGCGCCTGGGTGGCTCAATTGGTTGAGCACCCCACTCTTGCTGTCAGCTCAGGTCATGATATCAGGATCATGAGATCCTGCCTGCATGGAGCCCCACGCTGAGCCCTGAAACAGCTCGGCAGGAATCTGCTTACCCTCTTCCTCTCCCTCTGCCCCCCTGCACCCTGCTAGCATGCTCTCTCTCTCTCTCTCTTTTTCTCTCTCTCTCTAAGATAAATAAATAAATCTTGGGGCATCTGGGTGGCTCAGCTGGTTAAGCATCTGCCTGAGCTCAGGTCATGATCCTGGGTCCAGGGACTGAGCCCCCGTCAGGTTCCCTGAATCTGCTTCTCCCTCACCCTTTAACCCCACCCTGCTCGCTCTCTCAAATAAATAAATAAAATCTTTTAAATCAATCAATCTTTAAAAAAAATCCCCAGTATCTAGTGTCCAAAGACCACAGAGAGAAGAGGTCATATTTCCCCATGGATCCTCCTGCGCCTGTGGAATCTTACACCAGACAGGCACTGATTCTTCGCCCATGATGCTTCTTCTGTCAGGCTTTGTTGATAAAAGAGTCCTATTTTCGGACTTTTTTTCAAAATGAAAAGGTAGGAGAAGAGGTAATATATAAAATGTAAAATTACTATTTCTGGATAGTTTTCATTTCTTCCTCAAAGAGTTCTTGGGTCTCCATGTCTTGGAACTCTTAAATCATCTGTTGTTATGGTTAAACTGCTTTCTAGTTTTGTCATTGCTTATAAACCCAGTGCCTTGCATATGGTAGAGACCTAGTACACATTCGTCAAATCAACAAGTGATTAACTTCAATCTCAATTCTCTCCAAAATTAATTTCCTGGTACACCTTCAAACTGGGTTCTGAGATCAATTTCCTGCCTCTATCTGACCCTTTGATGCCGACACACTGTGTCATGGAGGAGAAATTCAGTAACACTGTGTATCTGGTGAATGGTCAGTGTTCAAGCACAATCTGGTTGCACCAGAGAGCTAAACCTTGGTAGCTGACCTGCATGAAAAGTAACAAGTACCTGCATAGCAGTATCTACCTCCCTAAAAAAGAACAGAATGGCAGCACAACAGAATTGCATATAACATCCGAATGAAATCCAGAAAGAGAGGTAACTGACATTCCTGAGAAGGAAAAACACCTTGAGGCCCGTGGAAAGTCACTTACATGCTCTCGGTGCAAGGTTGTTCATTCCTACCAGCCAACTTGTTCAACTTCCAGAAAGAGGAAGCAAAATGAAGCAAGCAAGGTGATGGATTTGCCTTGTGCAGGAGCTGCTCATTGTGGACCGGACCACGTGGCGAGCTTGACTCCAGCAAGGGAAAAACTCTGTAGAAGTTGCTAGCCATCATGCAGGGGCCTCCAGCTCCAGGATCTACAACAAGGGCCAAAAGTTCCATCAGCACATTCTAATCACTCTACTGTCTAGAAGCCAAGGCAAAGGAGAAGGGCCAGGAAAAACAGAAGCCATGTAAAGGAAGGTAGAAGAATGGCAGATTATGTCTAAGAATAGAAAAAGGAAAGTCCTGTGGCTCACAGACAGCTTGGAGAGTACAGCATCAACAGCCCATCTGTCCTGGGCAGAGCGTGATGCTGGTTCCCACTCACTAGCTTAGGAGAAGAGAGCTTCCATGGAATTCTCTGGGCCATGTCGTTCCTTACCGGTAGCTACCAAATGATTAAGCAAGGCTGTGCGTAGTAGGGAAGAATCTAGAGGGAGTGATGAAAATGATCACCTGGGAGAGAGGAAGAAGCCAGGAGGGGCTTAAAGAGCATCCATTGGCTTCTTGGCGCTGAGGCGGGAGAGCTGGGAACAGGGTGAAATTGTGCCCTAGAGAAAGTATGTGAGAGAGGAGCCCCGGTGAGATGCAGGAAGGATGGGTGTGCCCTCTGCCCAGGGCTGGGATAGCTGGAGCTCCACCTGCCTTCTGTTCCATTCTCATCCTTGTGCATCATCTCTTTCACAGTTGCCGGACTTTTCTCTGGTTCAGTTCTTCTGCATATTCGACAATTTTTCTTTCTTTCTTTTTTAAAAGATGTTATTTATTATTTATTTGTTTATTTATTTATGGATTTATTTATTTGAGAGCGATTGAGAGCATGCCCAGGAATAGGAGCAGAGGGAGAGGGAGAAGCAGACCCCCCCTCTGAGCAAGGAGCCCAATAAGGGCTCAATCCCAGGACCCTGGGAACATGACCTGAGCTGAAGGCAGACACTTAACCAACTGAGCCACCCAGGCACCCCATTCTTACCCTAATTTTTTTGCATTCTGTCATTGCAAAAGTCCAGCTGGGTCCAAAATAATGTAAGTAAAGTAATAAAGGTGGGATGGGAAAGTCATTCTATTCTCCCCAGGCGATAATGTGATACTCTCAAAAACCTTGTTTACATGTTATTTCACAAAAGGGTGGTTCAAAACTAAATAACTGAATGAAGAAGGCAATAGAAGGGGATTTTAGAAAAAAAGAGTTCATTTTTATCACCTAAATATATCCTTATATTTACTAAAACTCATGTCCTTTTTCATGTTGAACTTCATTAAGGTAGCAAAGTAGTATTCAGAACAGAGAAATATGTCTTATTGTCCTAAAAGTTGCCTGTCCAGTTTTGCTGCTTTTAAAAGTTGCAGAGAATCACACTCTGTTAGTTCAAATACTTCCTTTTATGCTGAATAAATAAACTTGCTTCCAAGTCAGGATGAGCAGATAGTTCCAAACACTAAACACTTCACGGCATTCAGTGTGAAAGTCTTGAATGTGATTTCTAAAATGAGTGGTTAGAACATTCTGAACCTTTAAAAAAAAAGCCGGGGGGGGGCACAAATTCATCATGTAGTTTTTGGTCCAAGTGATATTCATGTGTATATAATATTCTCTATTTTTTTATGTTCATTTACATATACCTTGTTATGTCACTTAGTAAAATAACAAAGTTTGATTCAGTTAAGTGTCACTGGGGCATCCAGAATTCAGCCAGGGCATCAGGTAACCAGGCCTGGGAGGAGATAGGATGAAGCGCAGAAATTTCAAACATCACCCATGTCACACACTGGCTGGAGGGCAATCCTGAATTCCACAGAGGGGAGCACTCTATGTAAAAGGTTGTGATGCACCCTTGGCTCTCAAAGGCCTTAGGCTTCTTCCACTTGTTTTATGGAGGAGTAAACTGAGGCAAAGGTGTCTGGAAGATTAGTAACCATTCTTGGTTTTATGCTTTTTCTGCCCGACAGAAATTTCTCTTAGTGAGCAAAAGAAGGGAATCAGATAGGCTAAGAACCTTGCCGAAGGTCATTCAGGGCTTTGATCCAAGTTCTAAATGTTGTTGGCTTGGAGATTCACCTGGAACATTCCTGACTAATGACTGGGAGGCAAAGGTCTCCTCTAGAATTAAGTGCTGCCTCTCCAGAGAAATTTTCCTGCCAAAGCGTTGCATTTTAGCTTTATTTTAAAAAAAATTAATTGCTATTATTATAATTATTATTATTATTTTTTTTATTTTTAGCTTGGAAGAGGAGGAGAAAGACTAAAGAGTGAATTGAACTTCCCCCTCACCCCAGGGTCAAGGCATGGATCTGAGGTGTAAAGAGGCTGACAATATAGCACTTGGCTCTTGGCTTAAATGGGTTTTATTGATCATGAAGAGCCTCCCGCCTGTTAAATCATTTTCTGTTACGCACTAGAGCTGGGAAGAACAGTGTCTCAGCGGCCCTCTGTATGGTCCTGGGCAGTCTCCTCCTTCACTCTTCCATTATTTCCTAGTAGCCAAATAAGGCCCATGGATTTTATTTAGCTCATACTCTGCAGACCTGTACATAGTTTGTAAATAATTGAATTAGTTGCCAACATATAAAAAAATAACTAGTTATGGTTTTTCCCTTCTCTTTAAAAAAAAAAAAAAAGGCCAAAGCTGTCCAGTAGGGGCCACATTCTCACGGAGCAGCAATGGCTGGGAGTGGTTGGCGACTGCCTCTTTCAGTGGGACACGCACCCCCATTCAGCCAGAACTCACAGGCCCTGCTACCCCCTGGGCTGCATGCCCAGCCTTGTCCTGCCTCGCCACTTTATCGGCACAAATGTCTATTGAGAACCCGGTGCTGCAGCTTTTTCTGACCCACCTATGCATTCAGACTCCCCCCTGCAGAGTTCTGCCCCATCTCTCAAAGCCCTGCTGTCTCCTAGCTGGCTGGCATCAACATGCTGGACAGTCTTACCTGCCGATCAGCGCACAGCTTTAAATCTTACGCTCTCAAATGACGCTTGTTCATCCTCATAGGGTTTTCTGGACCTAGCTGAAAGAGTACAGTGCGGTGAATTTTAGATCAGGTGACAGGCCAGGTGGAGAGAGACTTTTGTGCAGGAGATCTGGCTATTGTGCCAGCCTCGGGCATGTGGGGGTAGGCGGTGGGGTGCCATCCCTTCTTGAGAGCAGGACCCACCCAGTATTTGAGAACTATGATTAGGGGGGAGGGTAGTGGAGGGGTTATACCCCTCCCCGGGGCCACCTCAGGAAAGGAGAGAAGGGCTCCCCAGCCCCACATCCACTTCCCACAGTCCCCTTCAAGGAACTGCAATCAGGGCCTCCTTCTGGGGCCAGGCCAGCCTTGACCGGAGATCAGCTAGTGAGGAGCCTGTCAGAATCACCTGTGACTCTGGCAGGGCACCAGGTCTCCTGGCAAACGACAAGGCACTGCTGAGGGAAATTCTCCCTTGCCCTGCAAGGGATAGCTCCAAGGTCAAACAAGCCTGGAGGGCTGCCAAGGTGAGGACAGGCATGAGCTCCCACAGCCCCGAGAGAAAGGGGGCTCTTTAACTTACATTTTCCCCCACTGCCTTGTCCCCGCCTTCATGACTGGCCCTCTGTAGTTTCTGTACTATGATCCCCAGCCCAGCAGCTGGTTTAGTTCCTACAGCTTTTCCTTCTCCTTCTCCAAACATCTAGCTTTAGGAAGTATTTAACAAGTCTTGTGTCTAAACAAGAACGCAGCTGGGGTCTGGGAACCCTAAGGAACAATAGGCAGGGAGCAATGACCTTTCTCACTGTCCCTCAGTCTTAGTTCACAGCCCAGAAGTTACTGTATGAAAAATCACACTGCAAGGGACTGCGAGAGAAGGAAGAAGAGGAAAGAGAGAGAGACAGCAAACACGGAGTTTGGAAATATGTTCTTAGAGCTAACATGTCCCTGGCAAACCTCTCTGATTTCTCTAGGCTGCGGGCACAGGAAATTCACAGAGCTGTGTGTCAGCTTATATCATAGATTATCGCTCTGCACTCAGGGATTCACAGTCAGATTTAGATCCCGGAGAAAAAAACTGTGATAGGAAAACTGAGAGCATGCACCTCAATGCTTTAAAATAAAATTGATGACTTGCGTAAGTGTGACCGTTTTGATTCCATGGAAATTACTGGGCATCAGAAGTGACTGGCATGACGTCAGAGCGTATTTATTGAGCAGCCGAAAGGTGCGTGACTTCTGCTCTCCAGGAATTCATATGTAGTCTCCCTGGCTTCAGAAAGCATGGCTTTCGGAAAGGATTAATAAGAAAATAAATGTTAACCAAGCAGACACAACAGCATAGTAACAAGGACACGTCTTAGCAAAAACCAGCATTAAGAGTTTTTTTAGGACAGAGAGAAAGTAAGTTCCTTCAGGGAAGGTTTTGCTGAAGTTGGCTTTTGCAGTGTTTTACTGTCCGCACAATGTCAACCCAGTGTTTGGCCAGACAGGAACTAGGTCTCGTTGCTAGCATCTAGAACATGTTGACACAGAGTGTGTGTGCTCGTTGAATGAATGAATGAGGAAATGAATGAATTCAGGGAGAGAAAGCAAATAATCCCACTGTTTTCAGGCATTCCGCTGAGGCACACTCCCCAGCAGAAGTAGGGAATGGTCAGAGTTCACCAGCCCTCCCTGGACCTGCCAAGCCCTCACTCTTGGGGAGGCGCCCTCCCGGGAGCAAGACTGGAATAACAATTACACTACTTGCAGCTGTGTGACTGGGCAAGTCTGCGTGTCCCTCGAGCCACTGTGCCATCATCCGCCAAGCAATACCTATTTCACAGGATTGTGGGAACATTAAAGAAAAAAACATGGAACAGCTCTTAGTAAAACGCTAAAAGGAATATAGTAAATGGACCCTGGTTTCGTACAATTCAGTCTAATTTGCATGGAAGAAAATTGCCCACTTATCTGTCTTTTCTAAAATTTTTTTAAAAAACTGTTCTTTTTAATTGGAAAGAAAAGGGCCAAATAAAGTTGTTTATAGGTAAAGGGAAGTTTCCGGGGACACATCTAGCATGGCCAGCCAAGAGAATCATTACAGAAGGACTTACAGTCTCTCCCCAGGGGCTCCCGCTTCTCAGAGCAGGCCAAGGGCCACTGCGCCACACAGCGAGAGCGTCAGGGTGAGCAGGTAAGTCAGGGTGGACAGGGCCAGTTCTGTGGTGAATGTGGAGTGGCGTTTCCCTGGCAGCTGGTCCGTAAACCACAGTACCCTATAAGCTGCGGCTGTCCCTGACCTTCTGCTTTGCTGGAAGCTGGCCACGTGGGTGGCTTGTTTTAGTGTATGAACTTATCAGTGAGAAGCTATTTAAGTGGACAGGTTCGAAATGAGAACATACAAAGTCCAGGTAGAGGAGAGACATAGGTCTCTCTCTCTTTTTTTTTTTTATTATTATTATTTTTTTATTTGACAGACGGAGATCACAAGCAGACAGAGAGGCAGGCAGAGAGAGAGGGAAGCAGGCTCCCGGCTGAGCAGAGAGCCTGATGTGGGGCTCGATCCCAGGACCCTGGGATCACGACCTGAGCCGGAGGCAGAGGCTTTAACGCACTGAGCCACCCAGGTGCCCCCCTCCTTTTTTTTTTTTTTTCACTTTCTTCTTTTATTGGGGAACAGACGCAGGGCAGATCACAGAGCGGGAAGCAGCGCAGTGCCTCCGGGAAAGGACCAGGACAAGGGTAGCCAGAGTCAGGGAAAGCACCGTGGCCAGGCCCAAGCCCAGCATCACAGAGGCGTGAGGGGACGTGGACCCCTCCGCCCCAGGATCACCAGCCTTTCCCAGGAAGATCAGAGGCCTCATGGTGATCTCCGCTTCTTCAGTCACATGCCTGCGATTTCGGGTTTGGGAAGCAGACTTGTGCCCCCTTCTCTCTAGACGGGACAGCCTTCTGGAATGGCCTGGAAGGCCACAGCTGCCTTTGTTACAACAGCAGCAGATGTTAGCAGTGCCTTCTATGGGGGACCACCTCCTGCTGGACTTGATAAAGGAACAGGCTTTGTTTAGCTGGTCCGGGACTCGGTCTGCCAGAGTGACCTTCAGATGGCATGTGATATAGATCATGTTTCTGGAGTCATTAGCAAAGTGGAACATGTCCACTGTAAACTGCAGGGTCTCTGGCCTGGGTCTGGGCTCTTTGAAGGATGAAGAGGCATCAGAGAGACCTTCCACAAGACAGCCGTGGAAGTCCACGATGGTGTGACGAGGGGAGACACTCCAGTCCGGTGTCAGCGTGGCCACGCAGTGGTCCACGAACAGTCGCAGTGGCATGTGGCTACCAGTGTGGACTTCGGCCTGGAGGTAGGCTACTAGGTCTCTCATCAAGCCAGTCTTCACTGTGGCTCATCAAGCCACCATCAAGCCAGTCTTCACTGTGAGCGACGGCCATCTCAGTGTCCACCATCCTGCTGTCCCTGGAGGATAAGAATGACATCAGCTTATAAGGTTACAGTGAGGATTACCTGTGATAATGTATGGTAAACCCTTAGCAGGGTGAGTAGCACACATGGGCACTCAAAGATTATTAGTTCTAATGGAGCTTATAAAATGTCACAAGGTAATTGTATTAGTTTGAGGTTTTCCAGAGAAACAAAGCCAGTAGGAGATATATATATATATATATATATATATATATATATATATATATATATATATACACACACACACACACACATACAGGGAAAGATTTATTTTAAGGAATTTGCTTATGTGAGGAAAGCTGGCAAGTCCAAACTTGGCAGGGTGTGCTGGCAGCATGGAGACCAAGGGAAGAGCTGATGTTGCAGGGTCCCTGTCTATCCATACCTTCAACAGACTGGATGAGGTCCTCCCACATCATAGAGGGCAATCTGCTCTACTTGAGGCCACCGATTTAAAAGTTAATGTCATCCAAAAACACTCTCACAGAAACATCCAGAATAATGTTTGACCAAATATCTGGCACTGTGGCCCAGCCAAGTACACACATAAAATTAACTATCACCATAGACTTTACTAGCCCTATTTTAAAGATAAGAAGCCTAAGGGTCTGAGAGGTTAGGATCATTATACCCAGGTAGCAATTTCAAAAGCTAAGATTCATGGGCTGGGGTAAGTGAGGGCCCAGCACAGTGCCTGGCTCACCACAGTCCCTCAGGGTTTGCTGAATGCATTTATGTCTCTGAGTCCCCGTTCTTATCCTGACACTGGGTCCTCAAGAGATAGGACACGGGGAAAGATGATTTTTCTTGAGGAAGAGACAGGAGGGAAAAGAAGGAAATGGGAGGTTGTTTGGCAGACTTCGGGAAATGCTACCGAGTTGTGGAGGGAGATGAAGTGGAGGTGGGGACCTGAGTAGCGGCTCTTAGTAGGGCTCTGGGGAAAAACATAGGAAGAGAGGCAAAGTGACAAGGACAGACCTGTGCCCTGAACTCAGGGCACTTGTTCGAGGCTCCTCCAGACCAGGTGGCCAGAGTCAGGCTGAGTAGGTGAAATGTGAGACCTCAAACAAGAAAGAGGCTGCCTAAAAGTGGAAGTATCCGAGGCAGCATCTGGGGAGAAGACCAAGGCCTGAGGCGGGCAGGAGATGACAAGGCCCAGAGGGGACAGATTTTGGAGGCTGGGCAGCTTGGATTTCCTTCTAGAGGAGATGGGAAGCCATGGTGGTGGTGGGGGGGGGTCAGCCAGGAATGACATTATCTGGTCACCCTACTTGTCAGGGAGCTGAGAGTCAGTCTCTTCAGATTTTATTGCTCACTGAAGATCCGGGTTTATAGCAGCTGCCCTTGAACCTGAAAACAGGTTCTTCACAAATAAATACTTGAAAAGTTACTCAATTTAAAGTCTAAATATTAAAAGAGGAAGACTCTTCCCAACCCCCTGTGGCATTCTTCTGCTTCCTGCTTCCCTCTGGCTTCTGAAGGCCCATGAGGGAGTGGAGGGCACAGAACTTCTGGGATTTCTTCAGTCCTCGACTGCCCACCACTCCATGGGGCTGGGGCTGGGCTCTGGGTGTGATAGTGGCCAAGAGGATTGCTGGTCCAGGACAAATGACAGAAGCGAAAAAGAAAGAAGTGGCTGGACCTTCTGGGGAGGGAGCAACGTAGGGCTGAAATCAGCACTGTCAATTTAAAAACTTAAAAACCCCACAACCGCAGCCAACTCTGTGTCTGGGGAGTAGAGACGGCAAGTCGAATTGATTTCACTAACGTAATGCCAAGTAAGGCTGTAGGAAGCAAATTGGAGATAAATGTGCGTGAAGGAGAAACAGAGGCACCCCATTGTTTAGAGTTCCCTGGGGACAGAATGGAGTCCTTCCCATCTATAAAGAACCACTTGATTTAGCCCTTCAAACCCAGGATCACTGAAGGAAAAAAGACTCAACACCAAAATAAGAACATACGAGGGAACTATAGCATTCAACTTCAAAGGGGCTGCATGTGGAGTTTCTCCTTCCATAGAAAGCCCATGGGTTCCTGAGTGAAGAGAAGAGCTGAGTCTGAACTGCCTTTGGCTGTGATCCCGGTGAAGTACACAACGTATGCCAGCTCCATTTCCCTTGTCTATAAATTCCCCTCTGCTGCTTGGGGACCTCCTAGGGTAGTGCGGTCAAAGTCCGGTGGGCCACTGCGCTCTGGGTTTAAGATGCAAGCGTGGAGAAGCAGCCCTCCTGCTCAGCTTCACAAGCTGAGCTCTGGCAGAAGACCCTGACCTTTTGAGAGGAGGACAGTGGGCAGATTCCCAGGATGCGGGGTGGTGCCTGGGGGAGAACCCACTTTATGAGGCTTCCTCAGTCAGCAGCTGCTGCCAGGAAGTAAGAAACCCCACTAAAAATAAACGAAATCCTGGCCCGCAGAACTGGAGTTCTTCAGACACCAGATTGAGAGGATTTCCCTTTGAAACTTAACAAAATTTAGCTGAAGGCAGATTAAAAAAAAAAAAAAAAAAAAGTATTACCCCCAACAGGGGGATGGTGAGTATAAATTTAACTAAGATACATCCCACTTCCTTTCATGGGGCTGCGTGAAATATCTTAATAAGAAATGCTCTAAAATTCTTACGAGGGGTATAGAGTTGTTAAGGGGCGGGGGGGATCCTGGTAAACGGCCTCCCTGGATGCGCTGGAGGACTCAGTCATCGAATTGGACCTGACCTCAGAGCATGGAGGGGGGGCGGGGGGGGGGGTGGAGACTGCCTGCAGAGGGCTCTGCCTTTGACCCTCACAGTAACTCCATGAACTCCACGGTTTTTCTTCCCTCATTTCGTGGAAGAAGAAACAAAAGCTCAGACAAGTGTCCAAGGTCAACTACTTAAATGTAGAGCCAGGACGAAAATTTGATTCTACTTACTGCTCACTCTGCTCTTTCATCACACCAATGTCAAAAATACAGGTTCCTGAGGCACGTGGGTGGCTCAGTCGGTTAAACGTCTGCCTTCAGCTCAGGTCATGATCTCAGGATCCTGGGATCCAGTCTCACCTGTCAGGAGCCTGCTTCTCCCTCTCCCTCTCCCTCTCCCCCTGCTTGTGTGCGCTCTCTCTCAAATAGATAAGTAAAATCTTAAAAAAAAAAAAAATACAGGTTTCATGGCCCTAAATCCCAAAAACTGATGTGGCCAGAAATTTTTTTTTAAGTGCTGGGTCACTTGTAGAGTCCCTACACTAGAGAGTACAGTGTATATTAACTTTGATTTTTGCAAATGAACAGAAATGGGCAGCTTAAAAAAAAAAAAGTTCCACTTTGAAAGGGCATGAGACAGAAAGGCTGCTTCTGATGAGGAAGATCTCCTGGAGCACTCAGGTAAACACGGTGTCGGTCGGCACACATCGCATGAAGACCGCTAATGTCGTAAGCAGTGTGCTGGAGGCTGACCACTTCGATTTAAGCCTCACAACTGCCCTTCCAGGTTAGACAATCTGCATTTTACAGATGAGAACCCTGAAGCACAGAGTCACTTAGCTGAGGCCAACTATGTGTTCAAGGTGGTCCCACTAGATGAAAGAGCTAATTCACCAACTGGCTAAAGGACTCCGGAGGACCCAGAAAAATGATAAGCTGCCAGGAGGTGAGGGGCAGGGCAGGGCAGGGCTTCTGGGTCCTGAGTCGAGAAAGACCTGAGGTACCTGCACACCTGTGGCTGCATCCTTCACTTCATCCCAAGAGCCAAGGCGGCCTCACCTCACCGCTGTCTCATGCTCATCCTCCCACAACGTTCTACGTCCTATGGCCATTGGTTTCTTCCAGAGCCTTCACACCATTGACTCTGGGCCCCTTTTCCTTTTTTGTCCTTAAACTTTTCTTCTACTGGGACTCCCTCAGTTATCTGTGACTAAGATCCATCATGCTCTCCCTTTAATAGCCTCTCCTCTCAGCGGCTTGTGCCCTGTATCTCCTACAACTGATCTCATGCCTCACCACCACCCCCCCAGCCTGTCTGTCTTTCCAGTGGTCACCACTTTGGTTGATGACATCAGCATCCATTTGGCTCCCTAGACCAGAGATCTAGGCATCATTCTTGATCCCTCCTTCTCTGTCCCTTTGTCTCCCAATTCACTGCAGAACCTTGCAGACAGTACCGTGTAATCATTCCTCAAATTCCTCCACTTCTCTCCACTGTCACCACCTTCAGCATGGTGCTGTCTGGACCGCTCTCCGCTCTTCTGGTTTTTGTACCCTCCCCTACCTCTCATTCTTTAGTTCGACACAGAGCAGCCACTGTGACCTTTTCAAATACAAAGCTGGTCCTGCCACTCCCCTGCTTAAAATCCTGCAGTGTCTCTGTATTACTCCTAAGTTAAAGTCTCAAGTTTAAGTCCCATAATATAGGACACAGATCTTTGGTGATATGATCCTGCTCACCTGTGCAGACTCATTTCCCCCTCTCCCTAGAAGCCTCTACCCTGCCACTATTCATTCCAGCCCATCCTCCCTCACCCTTCCAGAATCACTCTGGATCTCACCTGCCTAGGACGCCTCCTCTGATGTCTCTTACCTGCTTAGACCCAATGCTTACACCTGATCAATGTGTCCCATCGCATCATAGTTGTTGCCTAGTCTATAATGCTAACTAAAGCATAGTTCCCGCTCCTTGAGAACAGGGACTGTGTTGTAACTCCATGTGCTAATTCTTCACTCCGTGTCTGGTACTCAGTGGAGGCTCAACAAACATAGGTTGAATGAATAAGTGACCTAGCAAGGCCACAGGGAGTGACCAGAAGCTGATAAGAAGGACTTCGGGGCTCAGAGTACAAAATACTTTCCCCCTTTAGGGGCCAGCCTGATAGCAAACATGGACTAAAGAACCAAGAGTTGCTGAACATAGGTATTGTGCTAACCTCCGTGCTAGGTGTTTGCTGTTAATTATTTTCTCTTGACACTCACCGTAATCTTAGAAGATAGATACTGGTTTTGTTTTCATTGAGCAGATGAGGAAACTGAGGCTCAGTTACGTTAAATAACTCACTTAAAGTCCCCCAGTGGTGATGCTAAGATTCCAACCCTGTCTAGACACATAAGGCAACCCTCGTGTTACAATGCAGTTTCACGGTTTCCTTCCCCAGCTGCGTCCACCTACAACTCACCTGGCATCTTTAGGGAGTGGCCTCTGACTTGAGGTGCAGAGCTAACCCGAGGAAATGCCTTGGAAGAAGGACAGATCGCCTTCCAGGACCGGCCCCCTTGTGCTGGAAGCCTGGGTGCCTTTGCTCAGCATCTTCCTGAACTCAATTCTCTCATCTTGGAATCAGAGTTGGGAAGGACCTTTGAAATCATCTCGTCCAGTTCTCTCATTTGACCCACGGAGGGGCCAGTGGCTTGGCCGTGGCCATGCAGTTTGTGGCAGAGACAAGGTAGAGTCACTGGGTCCCCTGCTCTCTTGCTGACCTGCCCATGCTTTGCCCTTCCGGTGCCTGATTTTGCTTTTCGGGTCTCTGAGGCAAACAGCCCTCTTAAAACTTCCAACTACAGCTCGTTTTGTCAGAGAAAGAACTTCAACTTCCTGGATAGCCAGATGTCATGACAACAGTGGGCCAGAACCTGCTGGAACGAGGAAGTTTGGCAGAGCCAGGGAGCTCGGGTGAGATGGGATCTCGGTGGGGGAGACCTGGGGGAGGAGCCCAGCTGGGGCGCGTTCCCAGCAGGGCCTTCCTCTCAAAGATGCCCAGAGAAGGCCAGGGGCCCCACATAGTTCTGTTATGAACACATAACAGATATTCGGAACTGGAGAGTATCTGTAGAACTGTCGGAACTGTAGGCCATCAAACACCTACAATCCAGAAGCAGAGAGATATGAGTATAGATATGAGACGGCATGAAAACAGGCCAAGGAGGGACACCTGGGTGGCTCAGTCAGTTAAGCGGCTGCCTTCGGCTCAGGTCATGATCCCAGCATCTTGCGATGGAGCCCCACATCCAGCTCCTTGCTCTGCAGGGAGCCTGCATCTCCCTCTGCCTGCTTGTGCTCTCTCAATCTCTCTCTCTCTCTCTCTCTGACAAATAAATAAAGTAAGTGTTTAAAAAAAACAAAACAAAACAAAAAAACAGGCCAAGGAGGGCACCGAGGATTTTGCCTTGGAGAGAAGGTTTCCTGGAGGAAAGGGCTCCAAGCTGGGCTTGAGGGGCACAGACTTCATGGAGCACTGGGTGTTATATACACAAACAATAAATCATGGAAACTACATCAATAACTAATGATGTACTGTATGGTGATTAACATAACATAATAAAAAAAAAAGAAAATAGTAAGCCCCCCCAAAAAACAAAAAACTTTGGGAGAAGGGGGGTGGGGTTATGGACATTGGGGAGGGTATGTGCTTTGGTGAGTGCTGTGAAGTGTGTAAACCAGCAATTCACAGACCTGTACCCCCTGGGGATAAAAATTTATTATATGTTTATAAAAAATAAAAAATTAAAAAATTAAAAAACAAAAACCAAAAAACAAAACAAAACGCAGCAGAGGAAGGGGGCCATTTCAGACAGAGGGAAGGGCAAGGGCAGACTTTGAGGGTCTGGGAGGGATGAGTGTGTGAGGGAGAGCAGTGTTTCTCAAAGGGTCCTAAGTGGACCAGCAGTGTGAGCATCCCCTGGAAAAGTCTGGAGGACCCGTCATTGGGCCCCATCCGGCCCTACTGGGTCAGCCCTGCTGGGGATGGGCCCAGCAATCTGAACTTAGAGGGGCCTCCAGGTGTTCTGCCCCCCCCATCAGGTTAGAGCCCACTGAACCAGACTGTCCCTAATGGGAAGTCCACTGCATTCTTGCTCCCGTGGAAGGGCTTTGGGACACCAGGGACAGGTGCGCACAGAGCGTGCTGCTGTCCTCTGGTTCCCTCCTTCAATGGCCCCTGGGCTCCAGTCCTTCTTGACTTTACCCAAGCATCAGAATCTGCACTTTGTACATTATGGGGACACCTCCCTCTCCTCTGTGAGGCACCAGAGGGTGGGACTTCCTGTGATGCTCAGTGCCGAGGAAGTCAATATTATGCCTACTGTGTCTCCAGATGCCTTGTTACGCCCACCATGCCCCGTGAGGCTTCTTTCTTTGCCTTCTTGCCTTCTTAACGTCCCTAATGACACAGATGTCACTCTCTCACATGGACCTGCGCTGGCACCTTACTTGAAATTGACCCCCACCCCCACCTCTTGCTCTCTGCACTTCCTGTACCCAGGTCCGGCTTGGTTTCTCCCCATCACATTAACCGCCATCTATCCTAGGTCTCCCCTTTTCAGTTGGTTTCTTGTCAGTCTTCCTCACCCCCAGTGGAAAGTGATGTTCAGTCTGAGGCTTGTGTTGTGTTTTCCCTGTTCTGCTCTCCATGCCAGGATGGAGTCTAGCACACAGGCTCCCACACCCAATGAATGAATGATTTCTTTCTTTCTTTCTTTCTTTTTTTTAAGATTTTATTTCTTTATTTGACAGACAGAGATCACTAGTAGGCAGAGAGGCAGGCAGAGAGAGAGGAAGGAAAGCAGGCTCGCTGTTGAGCAGAGAGCCTCATGTGGGGCTCGATCCCAGGACCCTGGGATCATGACCCAAGCCGAAGGCAGAGGCTTTAACCCACTGAGCCACCCAGGCGCCCCACATGAATGATTTCTACCGTGTCGTCTGCATGTGTGGCTTCAGTTACAGTTGACCGAGCTGGGAATTGACCCCTGACCCAACGGCAGCCTCCCACTGGTTGGCCAGTAGCCAAAGTCTGACTGAGAACTTTGTTGTGGTGACAGGCTGAACCCATCAGACCCCACTGTTGGGGAGTCTGCAAAGTATGGACAGGGAAAAGGACAGTAGGATGGTACTAAAGAGGGGCCACAGAAAATACAGCAGAAGCTTGAGGTAGAGAGGAGGGTGGTAAAGAGAATTACTCAGCAGGGACAAATGGAGATAGGGAAAACCTGAGTCAACCCAATGGAGGAGAAACCTCAGTCTCAGAAATCCAGAGAATGACGCTGGAACTGGGGTTGAGATATTTGAGGGGCTCTACTATCCAGAATGATGTCCCCACAAAGCCCAGATCTTTGACTGAGTCCTTCTTCCTTAGTTCTCTGCACATCCTAAAAACAGCTCACTGTTGGCTAACCCACCCGAGGGGCTCTCTGGATCCTTCCGCCAAGGCACCTGACAACACTGACTGGAGTGCCAGCACAACTTTTGCCCTGGCAGGGATTCCCAGCACCTGGTCCTTGCCGGCTCTCACTACTGGAGGGAAGGCACCTGCCCTGGGCAAAACTGCCCAGGGTGGAGCTGGGGTAGATGTCCTCATCCACTCCAGGCAGCGATGCTCGGTGGAGGCTGTGCCTTTAAAGCCTAGGGATCCTGTCGGGCAACCTGGGCACTTCCACTTTAAATGCGTCCTTCCCCTTTATGACTGTGCAGGGAGAAGGTCAGAGGGAGGCCTTGTTACTAAGCCAAGTCGGCAAACAGAATCCCGTGTTTGATGTTCCAGGGTGGGCCTGCTGCAGCCACTCTGAGGCAAGGATGGGGGTGAGGCGGGATCAGAGTGTAGGTGGCGTGCAGGTGGGGGAACGCCACCTCTGCCCCCTACTTGTTGCTTGCTTGATTCACCACAGGGCCCAGCCCCCTCCCTACTCGACTGCCAGCCCTTTCCTCTCCGAGTCACTTCCCAAGGATGCACCTGGAAATTGTCCCATCAGTCCAGATATAAGACCAATTTTTCTAAAGTTGCTAATGCAACTCTAAAATATTTTATTTCAATTCTGCTCAACATTGAGATTGTTGGGGTTCATACCTTTTTCTTTCTTCTAGAAAAAATTATTTATTGACTGATGTAAGAGAGAGCGAGAGCGAGCATTACCTGGAAGGGCAGAGGGAGAAGGAGAGAGAATCTCCAGCAGACTCCCCCATTGAACGTGCAGCCCAACTCAGAGCTCAACCCCACGACCTGAGGACATAAGCCGAGCCAAAACAAGAGTCAGACGCTCAACCAACTGTGCCACCCAGGCACCCCCATACCTTTTTCTTAACTGAAAAACATTCTGTTCAGATAGCATGGTAACAAAAGTTCATTCATTCCATGAATATTTATTAAGTTCTATTAAGCGTTAGGAACTAGATCAGATATTGAGGGAACAGCAGTGACAACACAGAAACAGTTACGCACTGTTGGTGGGAATGCAACTGGGGGCAGCTACTATAGAAAACACTATAATGGGTCCTCCAAAAGTTAAAAATAGAACTACCTATGATCCAGCAATTCTACTTCTCGGTATTTATCCAAAGAAAACAAAAACACCCCCATGTTCTCTGTATCAGTAGCAACAGCCAAGATATGGAAACAACCTAAGTGTCCACTGACGGGTGAATGGATAAGAAAATGTGGTACCTACACCCTTGCATGCGCGCGCCCGCACACGGAATATTATCCAGCCATTTTGGAAATCTTGCCATTTGTGACAACATAGATGAGCTTGAGGGCATTATGCTAAGTGAAGCAAGTCAGACAGAGAAAGACAAATGCTATGTGATCCCACTTATCTGTGGACTCTAAAAACAAAACAAAAGCAAACCCAAAAAGCCCTTGAGCTCCTAGATACGGAAAACACATTGGTGCTTGTTAGAGTGGTAGTGGGGGTGGGGCAAAGAGATGAAGAAGGTCAAAAGGCACAAACTTCCAGTTACTAAACACTAAGTCAGGGGCGCCTGGGTGGCTCAGTGAGTACTTTTGGCTCAGGTCATGACCTATGGGTCCTGGGATGGAGCCTGGCATTGGGCTCTCTGCTCAGCAGGGAGCTTGCTTCCTCCTCTCTTTCTGTCTGCCTCTCTGTCTACTTGTGATCTCTGTCTGTCAAATAATTAAATAAAATCTTAAAACAGTAAGTCACGAGGATGTAATGCACAGACGGTGACTAGACTGTATAGTATCTTTGAAAGTCGCCAAGAGAGAAAATCATGAAAATTCTCATCACAAGGAAAAACGTTTTGTTATTGTGGGGTGACAGATGTTAACTAGATTTATTATGGTGATCATTTTGCATTATATACAAATAACAAGTCAGTATGTTGTTTACCTGAAACTTATAGGTTACATGTCAATTATACCTCAGAAAATAATAAATCATAAACATTGCTACAGAAGTTTTAAAACAATGGCTTATTTTTATGTAAAGAGAGGGAAGCATCATTTCTACTTACCCATAATGCAGAAGTGAGTGTCTCGTTGGGAATGGTGAAAAGTAACTTCATGCACTGATCTTTAATTAAATATAATTAATTGCCTACTTACCAAAATGGTCTTCAGCCTTCTTGGCAAATTCTTAGTTGCTGTAGTTAGCATTAGACTCATCTGAAAATCATGGGGAATTCCATCATCATTAGGAAGTCAAGCTCCTTCTAGCTTCTTCCTCTGCCATCCTCAATTTGGCTTCTGCGCCCTGGTCTGAAATGACTGTTTGAGATCCAGACATCATGCCCACGTTCTAGGCAGCCTGATCTTTCTGGAAAATACACATGTTTCTTCTATTTACATGCCCCTGAGTAGAACTGAGACACATGTCTCTTTCTGGCTATAAGGAAAGTTGGGAAATGTGGTACTTAGTCTGCAGCCGTGAATTTAGCTAAAAACAAGTCATCTATTACTAAAGTAGAAGAAAACAGATATGGGGCCACTGGAAGAGGCAGTTAGTGTCCTTGGGGTTTGGATTCTACAAATATTCAGAAGGAAATGCTTTTTTAAATTATGTTATAATAATGATAATGCCTTTCTTAAAAAGGTCAAGTGGTTCTCATTTATTACTCTAGGGCACAGCACTGCCACTGTCAAAATGGAGAATAATTTCCCTCAGGGAGGCAATACTCAGCCAGAGACAGAGAGGAATGGATTTTCAGAACAGAGTCAGGGCCCATGTCTGGCTGGCTTAGCATCAGCGGTCAGAAGGAACGCAGCCTCTCCTCCCAGCACCAGCGGCTCAGGTCACCTGCTTCTTATCTCTTGGAATCGGGACAAATCATGAGTTTGGATGAGTTGAAACTCAAGCTTTGGGAAATTTAAAGGAGCCTATAGTGTTTAAAATCAAATGAACATGTTAGGGTAATGAAACACGTTTATGTCCTCCAGAAGCTGGAGTGGCTAATCCCTACTCGATTTGCTGGGCATCAGCCTCACGAGGTGGGCTAGAGCTGTGTGTTTCCTATAACAGAATTGATTCCATGGAAAATGGAAGTGAGTGGGCACACAGTCTCTCCTTAGGTCTCCTGCTGGCTGCTCCCATGATATTCGAAAAACTTCTATCTCTGTTGTCCTGCCTTAGGTGAATCCCCTCACAGCCCTGCCACTGGCTCCCCCAATCGGGTCACCCCAAGTTTGGTGGCCCTCATGGGGAGCCTCTGCCGGCCTGGGATTCTCCCAGGATTCTCCGGGAATTTCTTCGGACTTTCCCTCGGTGGACCGACTCCAGGACTCCTGGGGGAACTGTGACCTCTGGCTGAGGTTACTCCATGGGGAAGATCCGAAGTTCCAGGGAGAACCAGCCAAACTACCCCTGCCGGAAAGGATGAGGGCCCTTCCCTCCCTCCCCTTTCTATTTTCTGACCTTGAGCCTAGTAGTCCTCAGACACTTCAGTGTGATCTGAAGTTCTGAGAGTAAAGAGCAGGACTGCTCATGCAGATGAGGGCAAAGGACCCCTTTCCTCTCCTCTCCCACTCTGTTCCCCCTGAGGCCTCTTCCGTTTCTAGTGCGCAGCACAACTGACAGCAGAAACTCATTGGGGCGAATCTGCACATGTTGCAGACTCATTGGGGGCCCTTCCTGTTGCTGGCTGACTCTCAGCTACCTTGCTTCTTTCAGCCCCCTCCCCTTTCTCCTTTGTTCCTGCCCATCTAGCCGCAACCTTGATTTAAGGGCAAAATACCATCCCACGTGTCTGAGTGAACCCAACAATTCCGTATAGGAATGATGACTCTGCAAGGATTCCAGCCCATACCAGAGAGGGTCCCCTCCCCCTAAATCCCATGGGCCTGGCCACCAAGGAATTTCACTCAAAGGGCCCGCCGGCACATTCATACAATACCATGCTCTGGTCGGTAACAGGACAGAACACCTGATGGACCAAGGTTAGGGAGGGACAGTGCACCCCCACCTCTGGCCAGCATGAAGCTGCTCCTGAAGACGAGACCTCTGCCCGAATGCCAGAGATTTGTCATCGCAGCTCGGGGGTGGGGGTGAGGGGGGTGGAGATGCAGACACCGCTTTTAGGCAGCACGCTTGAGCAATGGAAATCTGAGGAAGGTAAAAGGGCCCCCAGCAACCAACCACCAGGCTCAACACAAACAGGCTCGTTAAGCCGCAGGCTCTACCTGACCCACAGGCTACTTGTGACCAGGCACAGTTACCAAAAAGGAAAATTCCACATGTCCCCATACTCCCTTGCTCTGCCATATAACTGTGCCCCCTCATCACTGCCTTGTGGTGCACATCTCTCTTTTGCCATCCTGCCTGCTTTTCCCCTGCAGTGCATTAATAAACTTCTTTCTCCTCTAAAAAAGAAAAAGAAAAGAAAAAGAAGTGGTCAGAATTAAAATCACACCTTCAGTTCTTAGTGAAATGCGGCTTTTAAATGAATCTTAATTTTCCCCAGCTTCAACTCTAATTTGAAAACTGAGTCATTCATTTGTTCGTTCACTAGGTCAAGCATTGCTCAGATGTGTCTGAGCGTTTGGTGGGTGTACAGAGATGGCCTTGAGAAACTTAGCCAATTCTGACAGATTTGCAGGCACCCATGGTTTCTAACGACACGATATGTTTCTCAGCTCTTTATTCAGTCAAGAGGACGGTACACGGGTAAGAGCACTGATTTAGGAAACCTGAGTTTAAGTCAGGCCCCATGTAATCTTGGGCAAGTTTCTTAACCATTTTGGGTCTGAGTTTCCACAACTTATGATTCATGGTTGAGTTAGGTAAGGGGTCCCAAGTCAAATTCCTGAAGTGGCAAGGCATGTAACATAAATACGTGATTGGACCTGGCTTGAGAAAAATAGAGGCAGAGGTCTGTTTTGCTTCCCCTCAACTCAGGTTTAAGAAAACAACAGTCTGAACCCAGCAATAAATGGTCATGAACACTCAGTTTCTAAACCAGAGAAGCAAGGGGATCCGTGGGGACAGACGTCACCCGGGGCCGTGATTGCTTATCTTCAGTTAGGAATGTGGGCTGAGGGCTGCCAGGTCTTTTGAATTTCCAAGAGAATTGAGAAATATGGATTGGTTTCCGGAAGAAATTTTCAGATTTTTTTTTTTTTTTAAATTACGAAGCAACCGATACAAAACTTTGAAAAAACCTTGTGCCAGTTAATCTTTTACGAGCCCAACTAAAACAAGCGGTTTGTAGGCCTGCCAGTTGATGATTTCCGGGTTTCACTGTAGTTGGTGGAGCACTAGTTCTCCAGTTGAGATTTCTGGACCCACTATGAAATTTAGGCAGGCAGAACCCTTAGAAATTATACAGTAGGTTCTGTCAGAGTACCTTCTTGGGACAAGAGGATGCAGCAGTTTCATTCAAGTTAGGAACTCATGACCAGCAAACTCTTAGATTTACCAGCGAGCCTCATACATGTTTCCGGCTCCTACTCATCAGAATGCCAAGACTGACGATGGAATCAGACACATCGTTCATTCACTCCCTTGTTCACTCAGCAATAGTTACGGAATATTTACTATTCATGAGGCATCTCCTAGGCACTGGGAACATAGAAGCAGATAGAAGACACCAAGTCTCTGGTCTCATGAAATGTACATTCTGGAAGAGAGACATAGATACTATCGATAGAAACAAAAAAAGGCACATGTTTCAGGCAATGGGAAGGACTGTCCAAGGTAAGAGGAGAGAGAGTGACAGGGGCAAAGTGGCATTTTAGGTGAGGTGAGGACAGAAGGGCTCTCCTTCCCTGACTGAAGTAAGCAAGCATGCCATGCGACTTTCTGGAAAGAGGGTTTCAGAGGAGGGAGAAGTAAAGACAAAGGCCTGTGGCAGGTGCATAGAGTGGTCCGTTTATGGAGTACCAAGGCTAAGGTTAAATTAAGGTTATATAACCACTAGTGGCTTTAAAGGAATGCTTTGAGATTTTATTTCTATAAAACAAGGAATTCCTTCAAATTGTTTGCAACACTTTTATCTCTTTATATCGACAAAAACCCGTTGAGAAGCAGATCTAAGAGGCACATACCCACTGTTGGCCGGTGCCGTAAACCGGCTCCACCTTTCCCGAGAGCTGTCTAGTAAATTTAACGAGAGCCGTAAAACTGTTTACACCCATTGACTTGGTCACTTCACTCTAGACTATTTTCACAAGGCAAAAGAGAAGGAGAGGGGAAAAAAAAGAAAAAGAAAAGAAAAACCAAGTCTACCTCATGTCCTTCCCAGGGCCTTGTATTACACACACACATTTCAAATAATCTCAGTCTTCAAAAAGGTAATGAAAACAAGCAAACATAAACAAATGATGAAATTCAACACACATAGATTCGCCTAAGCTGTTAAGATGACACTTGGGAACAATCTTACTGAGGGGAAATATATTGTGTGAAAAATGTTAAGTAGAAAAAACAAGGTACAAGCCTGTGTATCGATGCTGATCAAAATTGTGAAAAATATATTCCTGTACGTTAACAAATTTGAAAAGAGAATCTGGAGGGATACAAAAAATCTATTGTCCCATGAGCTTTCTTTTTGGGCGGGGTTGCTGGTTCTTTCGATTTTTTCCGGTTGTTGGGTAATGTGAGATTTTTTTTTTTAAGCTGAGGTTTAGCACCCACGAAGTACGATCCATCTACAATAGCCGTGAAAGGGACAAGGCTGTTCTGCAGGCGCTGCAGGCTTCCACAAGCAAAGTCTACAGAGACATGGTCTCCTTGCTCCACAACTAGAGCTATGCAAACACCACATGGCTTTGGTCACAATTCTGGTATCTGTACGATGGACAGATTGGGCGTCTGGGATGGAAAACTGGGAGTAGCCCTAATGGAGCCCATTAGAGCCATAAGCTGCTGACTCAAGATGAGCATGGAGGAGAGCAGCAAGTTCTCTTTGCTGCCACAGCCACCACTCCCTTCCTGATACAGCCCAGCAGCTGATTCTGTAGCTGTTTCCTTGTGGGAAGAAGGATTTACCTTGCTTGGAGAGTTTCATAGCTAAACACACTCTAGCCCAGACCGAGCTTTGGAGATGTCTTCTTGTTCTTCCGGTCAATGGTCACCGCCTCAGAGGTGGGCTTCCCTGGCCAGCTGTTCTGAAGTAGCTCGTACCCAGTGATGGAGGGTGTAGAATCCTGCTTTGTATTTTGTGTATCAGTCCGATAGACCATCTTCACTAATTTGTTTCCTTATTGTCTGTCTTCCCCATTGTAATGTAGGTTCTCAAAAACAGGGAGGACCACATCTGTCTTATTTGTTATTGGTGACTACAGTGATTTCTGGTGTCGAGTGGTTCCTTGGTATTTATTTTTTTTAAGTGGATTAATAAACTTGTAATGATCAGCAATTTGGGATTACTGAATGTCTGCAGCCCATCTGGATATCATTTTTGGAGCCAACTTGAATGAAGGGTTTCACAAGGGAAAAATGAGAACTACAAAACATGGTTGCTGGGTTCATTAGAAGCTCAACAGGACCATGACATTATCTTGGGCCTTAGGAAGAAGGAGGGGAATATGTTGGACTTTCCCTTTTGGGAAAATCCCCCCCCCTTTTTAATAACCCCAATCTTTCTTCTCCCCTTCCTTCTCCTTATTTCTTCTGGAGAATGAGGGTCGCAGTCAGGTAGGCAATGGTGTATGGAGAGAAAATCTCCATAGATCTAGGGCCCTTCAAGAACTGCAGGCATGGAGGGCAGAGCGGGGAAGTAGGCACTCAGGACAGCAGATTTGTGGTTGTTTGATTCCTGCATCTTTTCCAGCAAACCACCCCCAAAATAGCTCAAGACAAAAGGGATGACATGTGTCCTTCATTCCATACAACTGGAACCTGGTGTCGGAATGTCAGCAGGAAGTGATGGCTGTGGCTGTGCCATTATCAATGTGGAGCTGATGTCTGTTGCCTCCGCATGCAAATGCTGTCTGACTCCCACATGCTGAAGAAAGTCGGCGGCTCACTACCTGGAGTCATTGCTCTGGGATGTCTGGTACACGACTTCCCAGTGTGTGACAATGAATAAAGGTAGCAATGGAAATGCAGGCCAAAAATCTCTCTAGGAGTTCTTGCTGAGATCCAAGATTTGCAAGGCCTTTTTTCGACTCAGTCATTTCCTGACAATTTAAATGGAATTGCTAAGGATAGGCATGCCTTTCGTAATAATTTCTCACGTTTATTGCAGGCTTACCATGTGTCTGGCACTGCTCTAAGCATTGCACATTGACTCAACAAGCCTAAGAGGTAGTTACCATTTTTCTGCTTTTATTGATGAAACACTGAGCACAGAGCAGTTAAGCAACTTGTCTGAGGTCATCCAGCTAAAAGTGACAAAGCCAGGAAATGGATCCACAAAACTTGGTTCCAACATTCATGCTCTTATGTATTACGCTACACTATCTATATGGAAAAATAGAGGCACCTGGGACGCCTGGGTGGCTCAGTTGGTTAAACGTCCGACTCTTGATTTTGTCTCAGGTCATGATCTCAGGGTCTTGAGATCAAGCTCTGTGTGGGGCTCTGTGCTCAGTGTGGAGCCTGCTTGAGAGTCTCTCTCTTCCTCTGCCTCTGTCCTTCCCCCTGCTTACACACACATGGACAGATACAAATACAGACTCATACACATACTCTCAAAATAAATAAAATATTTAAAAAATAGAAACAGCTGTATATTTAGTTTTATTATATAGAGTCAAATTTCAAATGTATGGTCTTTAGTCAAGCTAGGCATCAAGTTAAGTGTGTTAGGGAGACAGAGGTAAGTGAATTTAGTTCCTCCCTCCAGCTCTTTTAGTTTGCTGGAGGAGACAGACACACAAGGGAGTGAACCCTGGAGATTATGGAAGCTCAGCTGCTGGGGAGGGGGCAGTAGATGAAGGCAGGGTAGGCTTCTTGGGGTAGGTAAGGCTGCAATTGGATCATTTCTTACCTGTGAGAAATGAGAGGGTACAGTGTGCGCTGTAATGCACAGCCCAGATCCCGCTTTGAGACCAGTGCACTTGCTCGCCAGAGGCCCTGACTGCTGTCTGCCCAAGGCTCCTAGTTGAATCCCTCCCCTCTTTCTCTTGTCAAAGGGAGTTGCTTCACCCAAGGTTTCCCTCTGCCTCAGATGGCTTCACACCACAGGACGTTGGCAGAGGTACAAAGGAAAGGCCCCACCCCCTTTGCCTCAGTTTGGGGCAATTCTGAAAGCTGTCTCATAAGAAGAGCCCCATGGGATCAGTGGAGACCTCTGGCACCGTTCTGTCACAGTTAACTTTCCTGCTGCCCAGAGATGCTTTCTTCACTCCTTTATGGGTGTTATTCCCAAAAGCACTCACTAATATATATCCTTTATGGGAATCTCTCTCTGAGTCTATATCTGGGGAAAACTGACCTGAGAAAGCAAGGTGGAAGGGTCCTCCTAACTGATGGCACCACCAAGGTGTCCCTCATTTAACAAATATTAATTGTGTGCCTACTATGTGTAAGTCATGGTCCAGGGCCCTGGGGATACAATGGCAGCAATTCCCTAGCCTGTCCCATATTTGGCATTGGCTGCTACAAACATTATGCTGCACGTCTTTGATGCATGTATGGAAACCTTTCTACTGAGCATATATACCAAGGAGAGGAATTCTGTACCATTTTCAAATGGTCATATCAATTTACCTTCCCAGCAGTAAGTGGCAGTTCTGTGATGAGAGGTGCTTGTCAACACTTGGTATTATCAGTCTTCTAAATTTTAGCCATTCTGGGGGCAGGGGATATTTTATGGTATTATAACATGTAACATGGATTTTGATTTGCATTGTCCTGATGACTCATGAGATTCTTTTTTTTTCTTTTCTTTTTTTTTTTTTAAGGAAAGCTCTATGTCCTGCGTAGGTCTTGAACTCATGACCCCAAGATCAAGAATCACATGCTCCACCTACTGAGCCAGCCAGGAACTCCTTGTTTTCATATGTTCCATGGCCATTTTCTTCTGGACATCTTTTTTCCAGTTTCCATTTAAGCCTCTGCTCCTTTTCTATTGAGTCATCTGTCTTTATTGTATTGATTTGTAGGAGTTCTTCATCTATTCTGGTTGAAAGTTCTTTGTTGGTTATTCGAAGTGCCAACACCCTCTCTAACCCTGCAGCTTGTGCTTTTACTCTACTAATGGTGTCTTTTGGTCTTCTGATTGATACTGAAGGTAACCCAAAATGAATTCCAGCTTAAAAGTAGAGCGAAATGTGAGATGAAAAACAATAAAGCAGCTAGGTGAAGAGAATGTCTTCATGACACTGGGGTAGAACAAAGATTTTTTATATGGTCTTCAAAGCACTAACTTATAATGGAAAGGCTGAGAAATTAGAGTAGATTAAAATTAGGAACTTCTGTGCATCAAAAGACATCATTAAGACAATGTGCTAAGCACTTGTGTTGTATCATTTAGTCCTTTCAATGAACAATTCAAGTATCTCTCTCTTATCGATGAGACACTGAGACTCAGAGAGGTTAATTAACTTGCCCTGGATCACACAGCTTACTAGTGGAGAAGCTAGGGCTTGAATTCAGGTTTGACCTAGTCTAGAGACAAAGCTCCTAACTCATGCTGGTTCTGTGCCCCCAATACACCTCCAGAGGGTCCCCTATGGGACTGTGTTGTGTCAGGCTCCAGACCTGTGTCATCCTGGCTTCTCAGTGTGCCTTCTTGTGTGCAGGCATCCCTTAACGTGGCTCTTGTTCCTCCCTGTAAATTATTCATTTCCTCCTCCACTGTTGTATGAGCTTGGCCTACTGTGAACAGTTGCTCTTTGGCCTTTGCCTTAGCCCTGAAGAAGCAAGTCTCCTTTGGGCTCTATTCACAGCAGCTGTACCTGGGAAAAAACTCGGACAACATCCTGTGTCTGCAGCAGGCTGAGTGGCAAAGCCCCAGCCACCGGGGGAAGAGGGAACTCTTGAGGAGAAGTGCCAAGTTTACACGGTATTCTTAGGGACGCTGGAGTTGGGGAGGTCCTGGCATCCCGGAATGGATGCCGCCACTTTTCCCTACTCTTTCCGGCTGTCAGGGGTCCCTGCTGTGGAGCTGAGCTGAGTTGGGGATTGTAGGGAAATCATCTGGAGCTGTGGCCAGGATCAGGAGAGGCCCAGGTACCCGTCAGGCCTGCCTGGGACAGTAGAAACTAGTCGACAGATCCTATAGAAGCTTTGTGAGAGCCAGACAACAGTGGGACTCCAGGAGGATCTGGCTCCTGTTATCCGAGCACCTCAGCATCCTCAGTCTGAAAGGAAGTGCAGAGCTGCCTCCAAGAGCAGAATTGAGCCAATCTGGCTTATCATACTGGCTGCCATGTCCTGAGGACTTGTGTCAACTGCTTTGCTAAGCTTTTTATACACATTTTCTCAGTCTCTAAAAATCCCAGGAAAATACCAATCAGCATCACTTCTAGTGTATAGTTCTAGAAAGGAGCCCACGGAAAGACCAAGTTTGGCTTCCTCCATGCCCTCACAGCTTGCTAAGTGGCAGAGTCAGGATTCAAATCCACATCTGTGTGACTTCAAAACTCAGAAGAGTGCTTACTACAAAGCTAATGAAGCATAAACCTCAAGGCCCCCGTTTGCACTCATCCCTTAGAGGCACTGGAGGGCCCTAACAGTGTATTCAAATGGTCATTCGTTCTTTACAATATTACAAAACTAAAGAAGAACTTAATAGCTGGTTTCCTTCCGTTGAAACTACCATTTCTTGCTATCATCTCTTCCTCAAATTTGCCCTGGTGTTGGGTGGAGGTAGGCAGTTTGGAAAGCTGGCTGAGAGGAATTTGAGCTGGGTAGATACTTAGTTTGAGTTCGGTGACATGCACTGAAGTAGCTCACAATCACTTCTGTGATTATTAAGTATTGCTGGCCGTCTCTCTGAAGGAAGGGCTTCTGGGAATATTCCTGCTGCCCACGGTGCCCACTCACTTGGCCTTGTGACTTGTACACACAGGGCCAGAGGCTGGACGGCAAACGTGAATGTGGTCTCTGTCCTTAGCACAGGATGTATGTGGGAAATGGAGAAGAAACAAGTAACTTCCCCCTCCACCCACCAAAACAAACAAACAACCCCCCCCAAAACCATTAATAATCAAAACTAATTTGTATCTTTCTATTCCCTCTCTAGACAATGATATCACAAAGCTGTTACTATATGAAGAGGTAATCAGAGACTATGCAGCCAAATAATACAGAAAAAGAAAATAGATGTGTCAGGCAGTTAATTATAATAGTGTGTTATTTTTCTGGAATGTTGCTATGGTCTGTGATATACGTCAACTTTTAGAATTTCGTAAATTCTGAGAGCTTCTTTTCTCATTCTAAATAGTTACTTTGGTAGCTAACTTTTTTTTATTATAGTCTTCTCAAGGAGAAACCCCAAAACCTGGAACTCACGTTGCTCAAACTCAAGCTCTTAGCAGCAGCAGTATTCTGCCTCCTCCATTGGAAGGTTCTCCAGTCCTCTCTGTGGATGGAGAAATGGGACTCCGAGGTCTGGAAAAGCCCCAGCTTCCAGAACTTTCGATGGATGGTGCTACAGACGTCCTCTAAGGGATTTGGGTATCCCTCTAGTCTAGGGTGCAATAGCACACAGAACAAAGCCCCGGCCTGCCCCTGCAGTGGGACACGTCCGATGTTTTCAGAGGCCAGAAGGGTAGGGGAAACTTAAAAATTGCCGCGCTTTTTGCAATGTGTAGTAGCTTCCCGTTCAGCCGAAATGGAGTTTGCTGGTTGACTTCATTGGCCTTTTCAGTCCACAGAGAATTTTTAGATGCTCTCTCCGGAGCAAGGATTCAGGTGTGAGCAGCTGGGAGGGAGTGTAACTGCAGTACATAGGGTCTATTCCGCCGCCCTTTGGGTCGTGGTGGGGGGCGAGGGGAGGGGAGTGGAGCAGGGAGCACAGAACAGGGCTGCCGGCAGATGGCCGCTGGTGCACTTGGAGTCAGGGGTGGGGCTTACTGCGTCCTTGGGGCTCCCAGACCACACCGCCCTGCATTCTGGCCCAAGGCAGTTGCCGCGCTGCGGGGCGGGAGCCTGCCTCGCCTTCAAGAACTTGTCTTCTTTATGGTTTTCACTTCTCCACCTGGTGTTCGGACTGCAAATTACAGGAGACGACGCTGCGGCGGTTCTCCCCAC
This sequence comes from Mustela erminea, assembly GCF_009829155.1. Lineage (NCBI taxonomy): Eukaryota > Metazoa > Chordata > Mammalia > Carnivora > Mustelidae > Mustela > Mustela erminea. The sequence goes on from NC_045616.1 coordinate 62,892,253, forward strand.
GGAACAAAGGGGCTGCGGCAGTGAGACCCTGCAGACTCCCGACTCCCGCTCCGGGAGCGCCCCGCCCCCGGCTGCCCGGGCAGCCAACCAGCGCACGAGCTGGTCCCAATCAGAGGACGCCCCGCCAAGCGAGGCCCAAGAGGGGCTGCCTTGCTCAGAGGCTGTGTTGGTGTGGGGAACACCATACCACTGACTCTGGGATTAGAGAAAGTTACTGTATGAACAGAGCAGGTCTCATGTGGAATTCTAGTCAGCAGAGAGCCTGAGGGGGGCAAAGAGTTACTGGTTTAAGAACAATTGACACAGGCCTCAGGGGCTGGCCAGCCTGCCCGGTGGTATCCTCTAGAGTTCTCTGCTTCTGGCTTAGGAGTGCTGGGCCCAAGGGTTATTCCCCTGTCTCTCTTCATGTCCCCCTCTGAATGAGCAGCACACGCAGGAGTGAACGCATACAGTATACGCCTTGCTTCTCTCCCATGTGACCACAGGCAAATTCTATCCCATTCTGGACACAATACACACACAATTCTATACACAGTATATACACACAATAAAATATGTAGCATTTGGGCTAATATTCTGGGCTGAACTGTGTCCCCCTGAAATTCTTATGTTGAAGTCTTAACCCTCAGAACCTCAGAATGTGACTGCATATGGAGATAAGGCCCTTGGAGAGGTAATTAGCCTAAAATGTTATTACTAGTATGGGTCCTAATCCAAGGTGCTCTTATTCAAATAGGAGATTAAGACACAGACGTCTACCAAGAGAACACCATGGGACAGCATGGAGAGAAGAAGGCCATCTAGAACCAAGGAGGAGGGCCTCCAAAGAAAAGGGCCCCTTTTCCACCTTTTTTTTTTTTTAACATTTTATTTATTTGACAGAGAGAGAGCGAGTGAGCGTGAGAGATCACAAGTAGGCAGTGAGCCACTGCAGGCAGTGGGGTAGGGGGAAGCAGGCTCCCCAGTGAGCAGAGAGCCCGACTTGGGGCTCGATCCCAGAACCCTGGGATCATGACGTGAGCCGAAGGCAGAGGCTTAACCCACTGAGCCACCCAGTCACCCCCCACCCCTCTTTTTCCATCTTGATGTTGAACTTCAAGCCTCTAGAATGGTAACAAAATAAGCCTGAGCCCCTCGGTGGTACTTTGTTAGGGCAACCATAGCAAACTAATATAGATAACAGACCCTTTGCCGTCTCAGACATTCTGACCCTGCAGAGGGAAGTGAGTGCATAATCTCTAGGGGAATGTTATCCAACAGAACCTCTGGTGATGGTAAAATGTTCTACATCTGTGCTGTCCAATGTGGTAGCCACTAGCCCACCATATGTGGCAATAGAGCATCTTGAAATGTGGCTAGGTATGACTGAGGAACTGATTCTTAGTTGCAATTACTTTAAGTATAACTATAATTAGCTGAGTATGGCAACAGTGTTACATAACCCAGTTCTGGAAGTCATGGCCCACCATTGCTTGCCTACTCAATGGTTACCTTCCTTTTCTCTTGCTCATTAAACTTCAGTTTTATTCAGGTAGTCAGAAGCCATGTGTTTTAGGGGAGAGGGCACTCCTTCGGAGCTCTCTAGAGGGAGACGGATATTGGTCACTCAAAGCCAGATACGGTAATTACCTTCCCCTTCTAGTGACTGGCTATGGAATAGGCAAATGATGCAAATCCCGTCAGTGAGATGTAAAAGGAAGTCTGCTGAAGGATTCTGAGAATGTTCTCCAAGGTCTTAAAGAGGGTCCTAACGAGGGCATAGTCTGCCTTCTGGTCCTCATATTTTTGCGTGAAGATCCAATGTTTTGACTTGCTAAGTGCTCTCTCATGCCCCTGAGGGGATGATGGCAAGTCTGGCTAATGTAGATGGCTAATGTGAAAGGTGAAAAGAACCTGGGTCTTTGGGGATATCACCCAGCTATGTCATAACTAACCTTGGAATTGTCCTTTGTTACGTGAAATAACAATTCCCTTTATTACTATGGATATTTATTATATAGATATTCTGTTACATGCAAACAAAGGTATTCCTTTGGGATTAGGAAATCCATGGCAGGCACTCCTTGTTTCTGCCTTCAAGGGCAACGCTACAAAATATATCCCCTTTTCTCATCGTGCTTCTCAGACTAACATTCTGAGAAGCCGCTATCAGACAAGTGAGTTAATAGGCTAGATAAAAATCTGTTTGCTATTCCTGTTCTAGAGCAAAAGCACACAGACATGTGCTCTGCCACCAACTCCTCCACAAACGCTTGCTTCCCAATAGTCCTGGCTAACGATCAGAAAGTGTTCCTGAAACATCAACAATACCTCAGCACCCAGGATCCCAGCCTACAGAAGCAATTCAAATAAGCCCATCTCAAAGGAAACAGGTTTTCTGGATGCCCAAGCATAGAAAAGAAAGTCCTTATTTTTAAAGGGTCAATTCATGCTTGGAAGGGAAGCCAGTCATGCAACAACCTTTATTTGAATATAATGGAGCAAAAAATGCTCTTTTATTAATAATCCAATGTACATTAATTATCTTTGCAGCTGTTACATGAATGTTAGGTATCTGGTAAGTAAATGTACGCACACTTCCACATTGATAGATTTATGCTGTACACGAGTCATCCCACACGGAGCATGCCCGTTCACAAGGATACGCATGGGTCTCGGGACATTTGTTAAAACATACTTGGTCAAACATTTTGGCAATCGGGACTCAGACACAGAGAAGCATACCAGAAAGATGAGATCACAACAGGACCAGCTGTAGGGAAGATGGAAACTCCAGAAACCTGAAACAGAATTTATTGGGGTTCACACATGCAGCACATATATACAGTACAATTGGGGTAACTAGAACATTCACAGGAGGAGGTCTTACAGAGCAGTGAAAACAGGAAAGGAACAAGACAGAGGAAAACAAAACACCCAAATGCCAAAACCATGGATAGGACCCCTGCCAAGATCTCACTGCAAAGGAGAGCAGATGGTGGGCTTAGCATGTGTCCAAAAATGGAGGTTTACCTGAAAGGAAAGAAAAAAAAAAACCCACTCTTGCAGGACTTTATTTACAGCATCTAGACATCAGTGAAGAACACATGATCTATTCAGTATGCTCCCAGGTCGGGGTGAGGATATATAACCACTTCTTAGATGTTACAAAAGCACGTATCAAGAAAGACCATTTCTTTTTTCTTCTGTTTGACTTAGGACCTAGATTCAGCACAATAAATGTCTAACATTTATAAATGGTAGAAGTGATATTAAGCAAATCTGTCCTGTTCTATCCAGGCAGGCCTGGTGAATGTCAAGGGCAAGGAAGGAGTTTCCTTCTTGGACACCTACTTGGGTGTGAGAGGGAAGACACTGCATAGCTTCAAAGAGTTTGTTTTTGTTTGAACAGCATACAATAGCCAATCGACTGTACATCTCCCTGAAGGACCAATAACCATAGAAAGTGGGGGATTCTCCGCACAGTGGGTCCTGTTTGAGTCAATACAAATGCAGAAAGAAACCCTTTGTGCACTGAAAGGAGGTGAGGTTGAGCTTGCTAAGTCTTTCCTTCCCTTGGGCATGTGGGCTACACTGACCCACAAACCTACAGGACTCACTTTGGTGTGGCCTGGGTCTGTGAGGCGGGAGGTCATCCAGTGTTCAGAGCTTTGGGGCTACGAGTCTAACTGGCAGCCTTGGAAGATTTCCATGGTGCAAATCCTACCGCTCCCACCTCCCCACAAACCTGGGCCGATTCCAAGCTACGAATGTGACATCACTGACTGTGGAATTGGGAAGACGTGTGCACTAGCCCGCTGGTATAGAGCATCGCTACCATCCAGAGACCATAGGCAGCCATCACCTCGAGGGCATGGATTCTGCTAACGTGCGGTGAAATAATTAAATAGCAACGGCTTTCACGTATTTACCATTGAATTGTAAGGTTTCATAACTTAATTTTTAGTTATGGCTGTGTTTCCCAAACTGGCTCACAAAATGCCTGAAAGGATTGGCTCCAAGGAGCGGGTCTGAGTCTGCTCCCTCATGTCGCTCGCTGGCTTTCAAGGCCTCTGGCCCCTGTGAGCAGGCTCCCTCATTCACTCTGCACACCTACTTCTAGGGTGGGCTTCTAGGCTGGTGTTGAGCCCTATCGGAGTCTGAACAGAGGGCCAAGGGCTGCTTTCTCCCACTCCTAGTTTTGGACACTCTTGGTACTCAGGGGAACATAACTCTGGCAGGGTTGGCAAGAGGGGGCAGTCTCTGCAGTGTCAGCATTTATATTGGAATAGAAAGCTCCCAGCCTTCGGCACTGGGCAGACCCTTGACAGGCCTGGAGTGGGGCCTCTACCTCCCATGGGTCAGTGAATTCTAAGAGCCTCACGGCAGGCTGCCTCATCTTTCTTTTGGGAATCCAATACTAAGCTCTCAGACTTCTGCCCCAGACATGGGCCTCTTTCGGACCCCATGACAGTGGTGGCCATCTAATCAAGCATGGGAGAGAGAAGCAGTTGGAAAGCTCTCCTGATTCAGGGAGCTGTGTCAACCCAAGAGTCTGGAGCTTAGACTCCCCCACACCTACTGATTTCAATACCTTCTGCATCCTTTGGGCCTCCATCAGAGGCATGGGTGAGTGCACTCTTTGGTCCAAAGTGCACCAGGAAAGCTTGGCCAGGCCTCTGTACACGGCTGGAGTCAAGAGGTGACCAGAGGAGGCAAGGAGGAAGAAAAGTAGATGGGGAAGAAAGGAAGTGAGTCTGTACTGCCTGGGGGAGGTAAAAAGGGATGGGTTAGTGGGTGAAAAAGGAAATTGGGGCTCCCAGAGGGGAGGGTGGAGGATTACGACCCACTACTTTCACTGCTCTGTCTCCCCTCAGGCCCCAGAGCCCCAAAGGTCCTTGTAGCATCAAGACGCTTTGCAACAACTCTGCACGGGTTTTGAACTGAAATTTGAAAACCTTCGGCGACTTAAGGTCAGAACCTGTTTTCTGGGTGGTTTATCTGCCGAAGGGAGAGGGAGCAAAGAGGCTCCGGCATATCTGCAAAGACAGTGGACGTCGCCGTCACCAATCTTCAGAATCAGAAAGGAAACAGCCCGGGAAGCTGAGGCAGGGGACAGGGCTGCAGCTGAGGGGAAGGCTGACTCTGCACCGGACCAGACTTCCCAGCCCCCACCTCTCCTCTCAGGCCCTGCAAAGAACTCCGGAACTTTAAAAGTCAATGTCTCTACGAAGAAGGGGCCATCTTTGCTGCTGTTTCCTTTCCTTGACTAATACCTTAGTGAGGATTTCAAGCCAAGGCATTCAAAGCAGGTGTATGTGTGCCTTCATTTCTCTTATTTTCCAAGTACTAATCTATAGTTCCTCCAAAAATGGCCAAGAAACTGAGGGGCCTTCTGCTCCCATCAAAGGTAGTCCCAAGTCTGAGTAATTTCTCAGCTGTTTGGGAAAACAACACTTTGTGTTATAGGGAAGGGGCTTCTATATGAGACCCCATTATAGCTGTTTTCTCTTTCACGCTCATTTCCTCTGCCTTCACTTAAGTCCTGCAAATGGTTCACTATCCACAGGAAGCACACTGCCCCAACCCAGCGCATGGGAAGTGCTCCATCAGTATCTGCCAAATAATCACGTGGAAGGACAAGAGTAAATGCTTTGCCCCACCCAGCCTTGCTGGCCTTAAACAATGCAGATCTGCAAACCATATCCTTAGAACTCAAAATCTGGGGATTACTCAGGTCTAGGTATGGCTGGAGAAAGAGCCAAGAAAGTTCTGGCAATGGTGTGTCTGGTTGATGCGCTGCTGCTAATAGGAGGAATGGTCAACATTTGGAGCAAGAGAACATTACATGGAGGACTGGCACTCCATACCCGGAACAATAAAGGGACACATATGTCTAGGAGACACTGATAATTTTGTCTACATCATACAGATTGTGAGGAAAACTTTACTCAAAACGTACATTGTTTGGCAGAAACCGAAAACTGTAAGAAATGAATAGTTCATTTCAGAGTGCCCTATGGTATAGATTTCTTTCTGTCTTTGCCAACTAACTTGTGTTTCTATAGGTCTTGTCACTGGACTAAGTGCAACATGACATGGGGGTTAAAGGAAAACCAAATGTACAGCTAGTATGCACCTTCAACCAATCACTTGTCTTTCCAAAGACAACCAATCACTTGTCTCTCTACGATACCAGGGAAAAGCCAAATTCAGACATTGTCGACTTCAGAGCCTTTAGTGCATGAACAGATGAAAAACAGATAAAGGTCACTTTGATATTCAATAGAAAAAACTGGAGACTATCATATTCTATTTTGGTTGGCAGAGGGAATCAAAAGGTATTCCCACGAAATGACTCTGAAATGATCCCAGCATTTAGAAAGTCTCCAGTGTGCCCTTCACTGGAACCTTCTCAGCAATATCTTGGACTCTCTCACTGACACTACATTCTTTCCCCACCTCTCATGATATCTAAGGACATCCAGAGAAGCAGCAAAGCAGGTTTTGGCACACACCTGAAGTCTGATTTGGTGAGATCTGAAGAGGAGGTGCATTTGCCAACTTAGGTGGTATCCATTTAAAACTCAGTTTTTGAAGCCCTACATCTTCCTGTTTCAAGAACAAAAGGGAGGAATGAGTCGGGACAGCTACAGGACAAAGCCTTTGTGATAGCATGGTGACCAGAGAGTCTTCTGGTCCTGTACATGTGACTGGGTGGGTCCCTTTCCTGAATGGACAATGATAACTGTCAAACCAGCACTGAGAGGAGGTAATGCTCAGGATAGAGGCAGCTAGGATCCCCTATCTTCTCTTCCAGGGTCACTACTCTGACTGTTAAGGTGATCCCCGACCAGTGGGTTTGGCATTCTGAATTGATCCCAAAGAGCTAGGAGGACATTTTCACCAGAACAGGAGTCAGAAATACAGGAGCAAGCGGAATGGTTTCCTAGGCTTCCTTTTTGGCACATACTCTCATTTTCCTCCTTTTGTTGGTGAAACGAGATGCTGGTCACTGGTCCCGGCGCCAGCGAGCTGCTCCGCGGATAAAGCTGGGTTCCTGTGTAATCAATCGCAGGGCTCTATCTTAATCCAGCTAACCCCACAACAAGCCAGACAGGCCGGACCACATACTTTGGGAACAACCTGAACTCTCTGAGAGAAAATCAAGGCAACGGGAACAACTCAAAGAAGCAGAGAAAACTGCGTGGAAGGTGGAAAAGGTGGTGACCAAGAAGGCTTGTGACCACAGACTGTCCAGAAGATTGGAATAGATCCCTCTTGGGCCACCTGGGAGGCTTGGATCAGGTGACGGGAAGGCCCAGAAAGGCCCTTTTGAAGGGGATGCATGGTGTCAGGTCTCACGAAGTGGGGTTCGGCTCGTTTATCCCATTCTGACCCAATCAGCGTTCCAATAAAACTCTGCATCTGCTATGCTCAGCAGCTCAGGAGATTTCCTACACATTTAGAGCTACAACAGACATGTGAGACATGATCGTGAACTTTGCTTACTGGATTAACTTGACTTCCAGAAAGTTAAGAAGACTAGAGACAGCGACATCCATGCACATTTCTCTTGCTTCTGAATGGGCTGGTGAACATACACATCTTATTTTGGTAGTGGTTATTGTACATGCTGTGTTCAGCTAAAATGACCCGCTCGGGTTCCTACATGTGCCTTTTTTAAGAAGATGAATCAAGGGGTGGGTAGGTAGGGAAATGAATCCACGTGGACGGATAATATACAGGGTACCTTCCTGGGCTGTGTGAATGCTAGGTTTGTTCTCCAGTAATATTGCAGAGGCAGAAGTGAGAGTTGGTTCCATTTCTTTCCCTGATTTTCCGGCATCCGGCTGAGAGATCTCTTTGAGTCTTGACTTATTCTCCCTCTTCCTGCCACCTTTGCGGTTTGGGGTTGGCGTTTTGCTGCTGTTATGGCCCTGAGCCGGCCTTCCCAGGGAACCACCCTCCTCCTGCCAGCCTCCCACACCACGCTGTCCCCTTCACAGACCTGAATGACTTCAAGGGGGTAGTCGATCCATGGCTACGTTAATGGAAGAAACATTTCACAGAGTCGGAACTCTGTACTCTGGAGCTCCAGGAGCACCATTAGGAAGGGGAGAGGGGAAGGGTGCCTTCAGGCTTAGGAAGGGGCTTTGGAGGGAATGGCTATTGGAAACAAAGGCTCTCCCTTCCTGGGGCCCCAGGGCTGTGGCTTGCTGGAAAGGCTATAACAAGTAACAAGGATAACCCTTTGACAACACAGAGTTTAAAAAAAAAAAAAAAAGGATTATTGTTTTAATATGGGATTTATTCCTGGCTGCTGGTCACTGCTGCAAGTCTATAAGGAGGCTTCAGATTTCAAAGAAGATGAGTAAAAAGGATGAGCCTGGAGGAGGGGCAGGCCCGAGGGGTGAGAAGGTCACATAGCTGACAAGCCCCTGGGAATGTCCTGCTGACCTCTGTCTTCCAGGCCCAGGCAGATTCCAGAGGTAAAGCAAGCAGCCCCAAACCACCAGAGACGCTGCCCTTGTCTGCCAGAGGGCCCCTTGCTCAGACTAAGCAGGCTGGGATTCCGCAAAGAGCCAGACGGCGGAGGGGGAGCGCACAGACCAGTGGAAACTAGAGGAGAAGACCCACTTCAGGAAGCCCAGTGTCTAGGGCGTGGGGGCACCGAAGGGTGGTACCCTCAAGGTAGCATTTTGCATTTCCAAATCGTTGGGGGGGGGGTACTTTCTTCCTCCTGGGCAATTTACAACAACAGAGATGACTGACCATCTCTAGATTGAACACAGTTTGGATGAAGGGCAGAGTCAGGCAGGCTGACCCAAGGCTCAGAAAGTGGCTTTCTCTCTTGGAATCTGCTCCCTGGCAAGATCAAGGGCAGCTGGGGTGAGGGTGGGGAGAAGACAGCAGGGGGAGGGTGGTGGCGGGGCATGTGGTAAACAGAGGCAGAAGATCTGTCTCCGATCTTCTAACATTCTGGCCCGGCTCCCTCCTCAGATTTTTCAGGACTGGAACGGGGCAGAAATCTGGCTTCTGTCATTCACTCAGATCTTTGCTGCTCACCAGCCTTTCTTTCTCTTTTTAGCAGGCCACCTTCCCTGTCAGGCCTCAAAGAGCTCCACCCAGCTCCGTGTGGTGCCACATGGTTTTCTTTGAAAGGCCCTGCTGTAACAGCAAGAATTGCTGGGTGTCCTTTTCTAAGTAAACAGGAAATATCACTCTGTTGGGAAAAAAAAAAAAAAAAAAAAGAATCCCTCTCCTCAGCACAAATGCAATAATATGCCAACTTACATTTCCCATGAATGTGAAATCAGAAGCGGGATCTATTTCTTACGGCAGCCCAGGCTCCTCAGCCTTTAGTGAACAGAATCTTAGGGAGGCCTGGATGACGAGGACACTTAAAAAAAATGCTTCCACGGACTGATTCTTGGGAGCTGGGAGCATCCCAGTTAGGAAAGGTAAGAAGGCATGAAAAACACTGGAAACTCACATCTAAGGGGGCAGGACAGTACGCATCTACATTTCAGTCACAGTAAGACTTAGTGTTCCGATCTTTTACCACCTTTTGAGATCTGAAAAAATCTGAAGCCTTGAGTCAGTCCGGAGGGTCGACACAGGGCAGAAGAAAGAGATGCTGTATACGGATGGCTTGTTCCCCATTACATCAGGACCTGGGTTCGTGTGTCCGGCAGGCGCAGGCCTACCAGTCCTCCACACACCAGCACAGTGGAGGCCAGCAGGATGGGGATCGATTTGGTGAAGCTGACCAGGGAGCCGAATATTAAGTTTCCAAGGACGGCCGCTGCTTTGCACAGGGCATTCAAGAAGCCAAAGCCTGTCGCCCTGCAAGGGGAAGAGACACAAGACAGGGTTGACAAAGTGACTTCCCAGATGCAACCTTAGACACAAATGTCCTAGGCGGTATTTTCCAAGGATTGCCTTCTTGAAGAGTTTTGTGTCTCATTAAGACAAGTAATGAAATGCGTCTGGAGGTAGAGAATCTCAGCTGTTGGTACTGTCCCTTCAGCCCTCTGTTGATTTTCTCCTCACCTCGACTGATTCTTATTCTGCCCAGACATCCCACTTTACCGTGAACAGAAAGGAAGAACATTCCAGGGCAAAAAGTCTCTTCTCTCTTCCAGAGGTAAATTAGAATACAGGATCATATATTTCTTCCATTTTTTTTCTCCCCTCCCTCCTTCCTCAGAGCTTTGTTAACATGTAAGGTTCTAAGTAGCTAAAGTCATGGAGTTTTCAGAGAAAATCAGATGACTGGCTTGTATTCCTCATCTTTTGGGTGCCATAGAGGTGAATTATCATGCTGTCTTCATGCGTGTTTTGGTGGCAGGCAGACACCGAACGCTGAACTTGGTGGCCCACCATGAGCTAACTGCACTCCTTCCATTCTCATCAGAGTTCTGATCACGTCCAGGAAAATATAGGGGAGAATCAGATTGTCAGCCTAGAGTAGAGAAGATCTTGCTCCTTCTGCTGGCATTTGATCATGATTCTACTCTGCACTTATATGTAGGAAACTTAATTTTGTTCATGAGGGTACTGACACCACAGACTTCATGACATAATATGAATTTCCTTGGCCTCTATGTCAGTTCACTTTCCTGTCTGTCACTGGATAGATCTGTGTGTTCAAGGCAAATTGAACACAAGATCATTGTTGGACACATTTTTTTCCCCTCCAGAGGGAAGTGCATTTTATACGCTATAAAATATAGCGTCTAGTACACCTCTTCCTTTGATTTGAAAATGGGTAAGTATTGGGTTTCCTTCGACAAGTTACAACTACTCATCACTATCTGAGCTGTTCCTAATGCCATTTTCTACAGAGGATAGATACTCATTGTGGTTCTGATCCCCCCTTTCCATACCACAGAGAGGATTATGCCGAGTTCCTACAGAACTCAGCCTGTGATTTTGTCCAGGGCCAGTGACTGGTCAGAACAGACCTAAAAGGAGGTAGCAAGCGCCAACTTTCGTTCTGGCCAAGACACCTAGAAGGTAGAGTAAGCAGGTCTCGGCAGTGTGGCAAAATTACCAACTGTGTGGAATGTGGAAGGGGTGTAACACAATCTCTGACAGAAAAACAGGAACTTCTTGAGAAGAGTGTAAGCTAATTTTATAAGCTTCTTCTTTTTGGTTTGTTTTTAAATAAAGAGACTAGTAATAGCAATGACCACTAGAAAAGTAAGATTTAATATACTGAGAGTTATTTTCAAATGAAATTGCTGGAGGATACATGCTGGGGACCGCGATAGACTTCAGGAGAATGACGTCGTCATCCACTGCCTTCCCCACCTCAGGGATAGGCCATGAGGCTGAACTCCGTTTGTTCATTAACACTTTTTTCGAGTAGTTTTAGGTTTTTGAAAAAACTGAGTGAAAAGCAAAGGGAGTTCCCATATGCCCCTTCACCCTGCACCTCTATTTTTATCAGTGTGGTACACAGGTTTACAATTGATGGACCAGGATTAGTACGTTGTTATTAACTCAAGCCCATAGTTTATGTCAGGGTTCATTCTGTGTTTTGTATTCTATGGGCTTTGATAAATGTATAATGCCATGTATCTACCGTTACAGTATCATAAGAGTCATAGTTTCAATGACCTAAAGTCCCTGGGCTCCCCCCATTTATTCCTCCTCTTTCCCCAATAACTCCAGCCACCACTGACATTTTTACTGTCTCTAATTCTGCTTTTTCCAGAATGTCAGATGTTTGGAGTCCTATAGCAGAGAGCCTTTCAGATTGACCTCCTTCACTTTTTTTAAACCACATTTTAGTTTCCAGTTTCTAGGCTCATAAATTACCAAATACATCATCTGGTAGTAAGATAAACTGTTTTGGTGTGGGAAAAACGGCTAGTGTGTACGGTGCTGATAAGAGGAAAACATTCTTCCATAGGAAGAAGTCTCTTGGTGCTGAAACTGCAGAATGACCCAAGCAGAGTTTACAGCTGGGCTAAAATAACTGTATTTTCCCAAGCTGTAACTCTGAACAGTGTATAAAACACGTGTGGCTGTCTTCTTATGGTATGGACAACTTTCTGAGATTTCTGGACAGCACTGAAGAGACACGTATTGGGAGCATCTGGTGTCTGAAGCTTAAAAAAAAAAAAAAAAAAAAAAAAAACCCCAAACGATCAAATCTTTATATTCTATGACTCTCCATCTTCATTTACCAACTAGAGGCAGTTCCTTACACAAAAATCTGGTATGGCATTCAAGAAAATGTGACCATCCTTTCCTTGGATAAATAAATTATTTCTTCTAATACTTGGGAGCTGCAGGGTATGGTTTCCCATGTATCAGACACACAGCTGTGTTACCAAAATCATTCTCAAAGTAGCTCTCCCTTGCTGGTTGTCTGTTTATAAAGTAAGTAAACTTTGAGTTCATTTATTCCCTTGATCTTACTTAACGGAAAGCCATGAACTTCTAGAGACACACAAACTATAAGTCACCCCATGTTCATTAAGTCCTTTGAGGGTGGGAGCTCAGAGTTTGCAGAGCTCAGCATTTGACTTGCTGACTTCTCAACAGCAGGACAAGCTACTGAATTTTTTTTTTTTTTCAGACCAAAGATGTTCCATGCCTTCTCTTAACCAACAAGTATCAAGGAGAAAGAATGAACTGATCTGTGATCTCTCCGTGAACTCCATCCCTTGTTCCCCTACCTCTCCAGCAAGAATCCTTTGTTTTCAATTCTTGCTCAAGCTACTTAACTCTTTTACATGGTAATTCTTTCCCCAAACACTACCCTGGGACCCTGACAGCCCTGTTCCACATATTATCATGGTGGCCTTGTCCTGTACCACTAACCCCATCTGTGTGAGAACCCAGGGCTAGTGCAGAGAGCTGCTCACTCTGCTGCTGGGGGTGTGGCCACAACAGCATCCCTCCTGAGGCTGGACTCACTGTGGTTTATCCAGGGCCTTCCCACTGGAGTGGGTTCCAGTTCATTTACATCATTTTTAGCTTGGATTAGAGGCTGGGAAAAGGAAACCACTGGCACCATCCTGCATAGAGTGAGGAAAGTTTTGCCCTCACATTTGGCCTCTTTCTTAAATTTCACTTTTTGACTTCAGTGCAGGTCAGCTGCACTGGGTTTTATGGGGCTCCTGGGAAGAGCAAGGGACGCTGAATAATAGTAGTTTGTAGGCCATTTGGCACATGATGGGCGCCATGCCACTGGGAGCCATTGTTTCCAACACTGGCTGAAGGATCTGTCCCATTGATTGCTGAAATCAGGAAAATAAATTAGATATTCATTTTGAAAAGGCCTGAAATGGGGGGGATCCAGACTCAGCTCATGGAATTTGCCTTTTAAGGGATAAAATGGAAACATTCCCTTTGCTTAAACTTTCAGAAGTAACATTTTCTGGACAACTTAGATCACTGGTAGAAGTTGAAAACTTCTTGTTTTCATTTGTATTTTCATTGGTAGAAGAAGAAAAGAAATACTAAGGGCTCAGCAAGGACCATGTTGGGAAGTACAGACAGTTCTTAAATTGGCAATATTGTAGCCCTGTCTCATCTGCAGGGGAGATGTTCCAACACCCCCAGTGACGCCTGAAACTAGAGATAGTCCCGAACCCTATATATACATGTTTTTCCTATATATGTGTATCTTTGATAAAGTTTACTTTCTAAATTTAGGCTTCGTCAGATTAACAATAACTAATAATAAACTAGAACAATTATAATAATATACTATAATAAAAGTCAGATGAGTGTGGTCTCTCTTTCTCTCAAAATATTATACTGAGCTCACCTTCTTCTTCTTCTTTTTTTAAAATAATTTAAGTAATCTCTACACCCAGTGTGGGGCCTGAACTCACAAAGCTCACCCTAAGATAAAGAGTCCCATGCTTCCCCCGAATGAGCCAGTCAGGCACCCCGTCCTCACTCACACTTCTTGTGACGGCATAAGACAAGGAAATGCCTACATGAGGAGATGATGTGAGGTGAGTGACGCAGGTACTGGGACGTGCTATTATGCTACCATTGAACTTCTGACGCTGTGTCAGGGGGAGGCTCATCTGCTTCCAGACCAGAGGGGGACATGAGTCACCAAAACGGAGTGAAGGATACCTCAGATAAGGAGGCACTACTGTAACTTGTGACCTAGGGATTCATCCAGAAGTTGGCTCTTGAAAGCACAAAATGAATTTCATTTTTTCTCATGGAAACAGCATTACAAATGATGGCACGTTTCTCAGGTTTATCTAAAAAAGCTATTTCACCACTGAATCCATCTGAGCTACTGGACTATGATGCGAAGAGCACTAGAAACCCCTTGAATATTGGCCTAAGAAGCAAAATGGTCCTTACTATAGTCCTAATTTATACATTCTTCTGTGTATTTATTCATTTAACGATCATTAAGCTTTATGTGCCACGCACTACGTTAGGCACCAGCAAGCCCAAAATTAATATGACGAAGTCCCCTTTTGCATTACGATAGATACAAAAAGATCATGATAACACGACATGCTCAGGACAGTAGTACAGCTAGCCACAGGATACTACAGGGGTGCAGGGGATCAAAGGTGATCTCAGGGTGGGGTGAGGACACTGAGGGAAGACTCCTCAGAGCGGAGGGATGAGAAGAGAATTCATCTTGAAGGAGCAATTGGAGTTTACCAGGTGAAGGACGGAATGTGCACAGAGGTGTTCTCTGACTCTCCAAACACCCCACTCAGTCTGTCTTACACACCCCCACAAAGGCTTCTTGCACAACAAATGGCATGCCTCTCCCCCCCCCCCACCAAACAAGTGTCCCAGTCCCTCAACTGTTTTATTTGGTCTTAACATTTTATTTATTTGACAGAGAGACAGCGAGAGAGGGAACATAAGCAGTGGGAGCAGGAGAGAGAGAAGCAGGCTTCCTGGCCACACAGGGAGCCAATGCAGACCTCGATGCCAGGACCCTGGAATCATGACCTGAGCCAAAGGCAGACACTTAATTGAGCCACCCAGGCACCCCTTTCCTTAGCTGTTTTAAGGTGGGGTCAGAAGAGCAATCTGGCGGAACTAGGTTGCATGGCCCTGTGTGACCAGAGTCTCACCCAGGGCTCCTCAGAGCTGGGCGCATACTATCACCTGCATAGTTATTAGAACACGGTGCTGCATGCCTCTAAGGTGTATCCAGGGCTGACGACCCTGGATTCTTCCAGAGATAACGGCATTTTTTAATTGATCTGGATTTACTACTATATGCTACATGAAATTACAAAAGCAAAACATCCATTCTACCCCTCCAAAAACATGGTTTTCATTTCTGATTTCCCTTTAGTGTGCTTCCAGTTATATCCTTATTTTTACAAATCACAGGATTTATACAGTTTTGCTTCTGCTTTTCCCTCCAATCATTAATAAAACCATTCCACGTTGTTTATGTTTTGTTGAAAATGAAATGATGAGGCATATAACCATTGTATCTGTAACCATACCATAGGGATAGTTAGGAGCTTTCCAAACTGGGGGAACATGAATGCTATTACAGTGAACACCCTCACATTCGAGACCTCATTCTCTTGGATGTGTTCATTAGGAAATATCAGGCAGTGTAACACAGGTGAGGGAAAATGTTTATGATATGATTGGGGTCGGGGAAGTGGGACCCCCAGGAGTAGAATCTGGGGCAAAGGCTTCATCCAATCTCTTTTCTTCCCCTCCCTGCTCCTGCTCTCTTATTTACACTACTTTCCACAGCTCATTTCTCCCAGAGGCAATCCGTTTCTCACGGAACCTGAATCATTTCTTTCTCTTCCAACTCTTATGTAGCCGCTGTGCAGGCTGAACTCTGGACAACCATGGAGGTTCTCTCTGCTGAAGGAGCTCCTTCTTCCTGCTCCCCCACTAAGAATCGGCTTATATAAGCTCAGGGTTCGCTTGTCTGGATTCAGCCTAATCTTTAGGGCAGAACTGGAGAGACTTTCCGTTCATTCACCAGTGCCTCTTTATGATAGGCACAGTGACACATAAGTTTCTTGTGGAAGGAACTAAGGAATTTCCTGACATCTTCAAAATAAGCTAGAAGCAGATTTCTGTAAAGGGCATCCTAATGGGCCTTAGTCAGGCCATGTTTACTTATGGATTCCAGTCTATCCTCTTGCTGGTTCAGAGGATAGAACTCTAACTTCACATTCTTAAGTCAGAAAAAACTGAATTCAGTTACTTTCTTGAGCGTCAAAGAAAGAGAAAGTTTGTCTCATCCAAGTAAGTAGTGAGTATGTGTGTGTGGTCTTCATGTGTCCTCCTTAACCTGGGAAGATGGCGCCTAGCGCACTGTAGCAGGCTTTGCTGTACATACAAGCAGAGAAGGACTTTTTTTTTTTTGTGAGCTAAGAGCAATCCTTGGGCCCACAGTAGCCCTCCATCTCCCTCCCATCCCCATCCCCATCCCCACCAAGGGTCTTCCAATTTCTTGTGCTGTTGATATGCAAATATTCACCATCAGGCCCTAATGGAAGTCTTTGTGTCTTCCTTGTATGGGATGAGGCTAAGTAGGAAGTCCTTGAACACCTGGGCCAGAGCAGATAATGATGGAATGAAAGCAAGCACTGGGAAGCCACTTAGAGTTCATCCAAGGCCAGCATTTGCAGACTGGATATCCCAATTACCAGGTGAGCTTCTTAGAAGCCAATTCCCAGAGCTCCACCCAGACCGGCTAGGTACATCCATGCTGGGAGCAGCACCGAGGAGTCACAGAGCTGGGTTTGAGCCTCAGTGACCCAGGGCAAGTTTCTTCCCCTCTCTGTGCCTCATTTTCCTCTCTAGAAAATAGAGTAAGGCTCCTTACTCTTGTAGGCTTGGAGTGACGATCACATATGGCTAAATGAGATGACCTAAATCCTCAGTACCGAGCCTGACTCACCTCCATTTTTCAGACGAGGAAACCAAGCTCCAGAAAGCCTAAAGGACTGATCTAAGCTATTCTCTGGCTATGCCAGGACTCCACTTGACTACTGATGGAGGCAGGTGAAGTGAAGAAGAGGAGGGTTTCCAGTAGGCAGTGCTGTGTGGCCAAGGGGGAGCTGAAGGCTGAAGCATCATAAGGTCACAGGCCCTGGCTGGCACAAGTGGAAAGGGGTGCAGAGGGCAGCCAGAGGGAAGGCAAGAGGAATGCTTCTCACTCACAACAGGTCTAACTAGCTTACCTAGATGTGGGAGGACGCGTGCAGTGCTAGATCCCACATGAGGAGGAAAAACTGTAGCCCATAACCAGGAGAATTTAAAAGGCATCCCTTTCTCTTCCCTTTCTCCCATTCACCTAGAGCTATGCTAATAAATACGGAAAACGAAGTCCTGTCCTGAAAGAGCTCACATTCTAGTGGGAAACAGATACTAAACAAACACACACATTCCCATTCTATCATTACATGTCCTGGTGCTAATTTGCTTTAAAAGCACTTCAGTACAAAGAGAAGTTGTTCTACATTCTAGAATTTAAAACATGTTAATCAGGAATTATCAGGCCAAAGAAAGTTATTTAGGGCTTTACACATCAGTTTAGAAATCTGCATGAGAAAGTCTGTTAATGCACACAGAGACAATGTTTTATTGGTGATAGGAGTGGTTGATATGCAGTTGACTGGAAAGAATGTTCTGCCCTTGTAGCACCATGGATAAGCAAGCATCCTCCCAGCCCAGCAACCTCAAACGGGTGGAATGGTACCCTTGGCTGAGACTGCAGGTTCTAGAGCCCACTGGTCCTATACCCGAACACTTAAAGGCCTGACCAGCCCCAATGCTGATGGTCCTGCTATCGGATGTCAGTCATGATGGTCCCATAGCCCTTTCCTGTGAGGGCTTGTTTAGTCCCCAAGGGCAGAGAGATGGCATTCCTTGGGGTCAAGAACCGGATGTAGGACGGTTTCTGTGCCCGTCTGCACACATTTGGTAGAATTTGCTGCCATTGTAACACACCACCTTGGAGAGAGGGGGTAGGTGATAGACACATCCACTTCCCACCTCCCCACACTCCACTTCTCACTGCCAGAGACAAAAAGGGTCTGACATTGCCTGAATGGCCAGAATGACTCAGGTTGCATAAAACAGAGATATATATAATACAATGACAAGGTCTATAAAGGTAGAAATGATAGAAAAGTTAGACAAGAGAGTTGAAAGAATATCTCATCTCAAAATCTTCAAAAAAAAATTACATGAGGTCTTCATCTTCATAACCACAGATGTAGGATGTCATCATTTTGTATCTCAAACCAATGAGGCACAGATTTGCTGAGTGGTCTCCCTGAGGTCACACAGCTAGTCACTATGAGATCCAGGATTAAAGACCTTCAGGATTGAGCCTGGGGAGGGGATAGGGAACTACTCTGTCTCAACACACACAGTCCTCATGGAGAGGGGCTTCGGGTGGTAGAATTCTGGGAGGATGCTTTGGTTTTGCTCACGGAGGAAAAGGAGTATCCCACGGCACTGGGTGACAGCAGCAGCTGCCCAGGACGAGCAGGGAATAGCAGGTGGAAACAATCAGTTTGACTCTCAAATGCTTTCTGAGGTCATGTCTGAAACTATGTGCAAGAGGGAAGAAAGGCAGGGGGTTGGTGGCCATGGAAGGCAGGAGCACATTGCTGGATGAATATCCAGGACACAGACCTGCTGGTTCAGGGACAGCTTGGGTTTCACCATTTACAAGGTGGGAGCTCCTTGCCCTGAGCTCCACAGAGAAAGGGTCACAGGCAGCCACCGGGCTGTAAGGATACAGGCAGTGTTAGCAGTGGAGCTCTGTCACCCCCACAGGGTGGCAGTAGGATGTCACCACCCGGACACAGAATGACAGGCCGGAACTGAGAACCCAAATGACCCGGTGCATGTGTCTCTTACATCATGTGGCTATGTTTAGGATTTTCAGGTGGTCTAAAACCTTAACCAAGGAGGGGAGGAAAAGAAGGGAGCAAAAGGATGGGGTTAACAAACCCTAGGTAAATCCAGGTCACCCTATCATTACATATTGCTTACTCTTTGAAGATTCGAAGAGATGAGGGAAAAGTCATTCTTTTTTTCACTGTTAGAATACAGGGGCTGGACTCCAACCAGCCCTGACTGAACTCAGTAAATGGATGGGATGTGGTGTTGGCATCTCCCAATCCAAGAAGGACTGAGACAGTTTAGATGGTGGAAGCACCTGGGTGTGGAGAAATGGTAGAAAAAGGAAACTCCCCTGGACCAGTCTGTTCAGTGGGTGGGGCCCCCTTTTAGATTTCTGCAACTGGGAAAATCTGTTCTCTCTCCAGCGCAGTGCTGCTGTCCTATTTCCCATCTACTAGAAGAATCTCTCATCAGTTGCCCATTGTTTCCATTACAGATAATGGGATCCCTGCTTATTTTTGACACAGGACAAGGGCTGATGCATGTAGGGATGATTAGAAGCTGTCAAAATACTATACAGCAACTTGTATATTCAGTAATGCTCACACTCCAAAGGTCCATCATTTTGCTCTGCTCTTCATTTCTTCCCTTATCGTGCTTTCAAAGCTGTCCTGACTTCCCAGCCTCATGGACACATGCTCAACTCCGTTTGCTTTTCCACCATTCCCAGTTCCCAGCAGGGATCCCTGCAGATCTGCAAGTACTACTCTTTCCTTCAAGGTCACGCTTCTGAATCGAGTTGGAGGAAGATGCATGCTGCATGGACCACTGAGCCCCAGTCACTGCAGTAGATGCTCAGGGCTATTGGGAAGCCAGCTTCTGCAAGGATCCCCAGCTGTCAGTGCAGAGTTGGGATGAAGAGAGAAGATCAGATGGAGGTAGTCAGCCAGGGTGAGTGTGAAAACAGAGAGACACCTTCCTCTCCTCCAAGTCCCATGCAGTGAGTTCTAATGCCCCTGCCTGTATCTGAGCTCACTCTGGCCCTGGGCAAGAGTCAGTCCAATGAACATGAGTGAGAATCAGCTGCGCTATTATCGTCCCATTGTACTAAGCATAGAGCGTACAGAGAATTCTAACTTACGCAGCCTTTCCTTGGTGTCAGGCCTCATTTTTGCAAGGCGATGATGCCTCCTCCTTCTTACCTCCTTGACCACGTGTGGACAGGCTGGGTTTTTGTTCTCTATTCTCCTGGCCTGAGTTTCTGGCCCACTGAACCCCTCCTTATCTTCTAGCCTGTATATTAATCCTGTGGCCTCTAATATTACCTGTTCTGGTGACTCTGGATCTGCTTACCTTGACGGATTTACCCCCAGAAGAGTCCCTTTGACCTCTCAGACACATTCTTCTGAAGGCCTCTGTTTTCTGTTTCCTTTGCCTTGCACTACCCGCCAGGCCTCTCTAATCCTATAGTCCACATACTGTCACCAGCCCAGGAACCAGAAGAGTGATGTCACAAGAAGGCAGAAGAACAAAGGGATGGCTGCTTATCTTCAAACATGTCCCAGCCCTGTCTGGGGAGCAGAGGTCCACTAAACCTCAAGGTAGGTCAATCCAGGGCTTCCCTCAGGATCACTTGTTGTGCGGATGGCAGTGTGGCCACTGGGCTTTTGCTGTGATACTAGTAAGCAGGACCCTATTTTTACTGTCACGCTGGTAATTTGGTTGCTGCCATAACCCCAATTTGAGTCATCAATTCCCCTCATCTTTTTGGTCCATCACCAGCATCTATCATGCCTGATCACTGCCTCCTGAACTACTTTCTTCACTGTGCTCCCAGGACCCAACTTATGCCTTTTCTCTTTATCTCACTCCTAGCTCCTTCTCAATCTTTCTTCCTGACTTCTCATCAGCTAGACCTCTGAATTCTCCCGTGTCTCTGGACTAAGTCCTCAAACTCCCCTCTTCTCTACCTACACGCTGTCCTTTGATGGTGTCATCTGACATCATGACTTTAAAATTTATCTGTACTCTGAAAGGGCTCAAATTTTTACCTTACACCTAGGCCTTTCTCTGAATTCTGGTCTCATACATGCAACTGCCTAGTTGACATCTCCATTTGGATATTCCATAGCATCTCAGACTTAATGGAAACAAAACTGAGCTCCTGATGCTTCCTCCTTAACTTCCTTCTTACACAGTCTTCCCTATTTCAGCCAAGGCACCCCCACAGCCTTTCAGTAGCTCTGGTCAAAACCCCTGAGATCATTCTGAGTATTCCCCCCACACCTACACCATATCTCACATCCAATCTTTTAGCAATGCCTGTTGGTCTTCAACTTATTTGTAGAATCTAACCAATTCTTACCACGTCCATTAGCACTACTGTATCCTACGAGAATTGTTATAGTGCACTCCTAATTACTTTCCCTGATTCCACCTCAGATCCTCTGTAGTATATATTTTTAAAAGATTTTACTTATTTACTTGAGAGACAATGAGAGAGAGAGAGAGAGAGAGGGACAGCATGGTGGGGGAGGGGCAGAGGGAGAAACAGACTCCCTGCTGAGTGGAACTCCATCCTGGGACTCCTGAACCAAAGGCAGTTGCTTAACCAACAGAGGCACCCAGCCGCCTCAACGTCTGTGGCGTATATCAGACACAAAAGCCAGTTCTCCTTTTAAACATACATGAGATCATGTCGTTACTTGGCCCCAAACCCTCCCATGGATTTTCATGAAGTTTGAAGTCCTTCATGTCTACTCTGACATATTGCCTCTTACCGTCCTCTTTGGTCAGGCTGCTCCAATGTGACAAGCTTCTTTGCCCTTCCTCCCACTGGTCTCCTGCACTTACAGCTTAGGATGTTTGCATTCACTGTTGCTGCTGCCGGGAATGTTTTCTTCCTAAGTATCTTCCTGCATCTTTGCTCAAATGTCACCTTTTACAGTGGCATATTCTTAGACCATCCTGTTAACAATTATAATTCCCCAGACCCCGATGCTCTCTCTGCCCATATGTAGTTTTATTTTTCTCTATAGCATTTAGGACTATTTGATATATCTACTTTACTTAACTTATTGACTGTCTTTTCCCAAGTAGAACATAAGCTCTATCAAGCCAGGGTTTTCTGTCTGTTTTGTTCACTGCTCTACCTCAAGAACCAGAATAATTCCTGCCACATGATACATATTCCAAAATCATCTGTTTAAAGAATTAGTGAATGAACACTCTATCCCCAGCTCAGGTGTCTTTCTGTCATCCAGACAAAATTATCCAAATGACTATCAGACAATGTTACATTCACATGAAAACCAAACATGTCCACAATGGCAGCTCATTATTTTCCTGACCCCAGCCCAAACTGTCTCTCTCCCTCCTGTGTCCCAGTCTCAAAATGACCATCACCATCCCCTCAACTGCACAAGCAGAAACTGGAATGATCTCTGATGATCTCCTTCCTTACCCCACCATCTAACTTACCATGAAGTTTTGTTTATTATATCTCTAAATACCGTGAACATGCTGAATGTTGATTTTGCTCCTTTCCTACCCACATTTTTCTAGTTCACATTACTATTTTCAGCATCTGAACTGGTCCTCCTGCCTCCTTTCTGGGCACCAGAGTAAACCAGACCTTGCCTGATCTCTTCTCTCTTCTTCTTAAAACACTTCAAGGCTCTCCATCACCCTTAGGATGATGCAATTTACAAGCTCTTTCCTGATTTGTTCCTTGCTTACCTCTGTTGACTCTTTTACCTCTAGAGGTTTTCAGATAGTATTTCCTATGTCGTCTGACTGAAATGTTCCTTCTCCATCTCTTTGCCCAGCTCTCATCTACTTTTTTCCCCAGTCTCAGCTCAGATGTCAGATGTCAGTTCTTTCAAGAAGCCCTCTTCTCTGCTTTCACACCACCACGTACTTCCCTCACAATGACACTGACCTCATTCTATTGTACCTGATGCTCACTTGCCACAAGCTCTGTGAGAGTAATGACCACAAATGGCTTATTCATGGTTGTATCATAGACACTCAAAAGAGAAAAAGAAAAGGTTAAGTAAGTAAGTGAACAATATTAAAACTCATACGGAGATGGAGCAGTCATACTTTCATGAGCATTCCTCCTAACCATAGCTAAAGATACTAGATATTAAAAAGCAAACATAAGACGACTCTGAAAGACAGAAAAAAGGCAGAGGCGCTAGGGACCTTGGGGGTGGGGAGTTGCCTGCATTTTCTTTTGCTGCATCGATCTCAGACTCAGGACTGAAGATGGCAATGTGGAAATATCACCAGCTGTGGATTATTTAAAAAGCCACAACAAACCCTGTTCTCTCTAGCCAAAGGACCAGGATGGGGCAGACAAGACAGACAGAGAATGTTTAGATAATAATCTCTCTCCTCCAAATGAACATAAGAAAAATTATAGTCCAACTGCTAGACCAACCAGTAAAAGCCTAGGAAAGACCCTTGACTTCCACCCTCACAAAACTGTGATGAGGTGACTCCATATTGTCACTGAAGAGGTATTAGAGGAGGCTGAGAAGGGAGCTGGGACTTTCACCCTTGCTGGCCAATAAAGAGCTCCTTCCCTTCTTCCTTCTTTCCCTCCATCATATCATGATCATGAGGGGAGCCTGGACTCCACTGCTGGCCAGCAATAATGAAGATACCCAGCCTCTTGGATGTCAGTAGAGTGGGACACTGGACATCTACCTCCACCTGGAAGTAATAAAGCAGTGCACCCATTTCTCCGCACAGGCAGGTGTCCAGAAACTAAAGGTTTACAAGAGATTTAAGGTCTCATACAATAACAGGAAGATAGCTTTTCAATTGACTATCACTCATCCTAATAACAACTGGAAAGATATCAAACAGACTGAGAAAACAACAATTAAGAGAGGCCAACCCAGAGATAACAGAGATTTTAGCATTATCTGACAAAGATTCCCAGGTAGTCATGATAATAATGTTTCAATAAGCAATCATGAACAGACTTGAAACACATAAAATATAGAAAACATATAGAAAGAATAGAAAAAAGCTTAGTGATTGGGCTTAACAGCAGAATGGAGGAGTCAGTGGAAATAATTAGTGAACTGGAAGAGAATAATAGAAAGTTTCCAAGAATAGAAACAGCAAATAGACTAAAAACAAATTAACCAAGCATCAAGGACCTTTGGGATGATCACAAAAGGTCTAATACTCATGTCACTCGAGTTCAGACAGAAGAAGAGAAAAATATTCAAATATGTAATGGCTGAAAACCTTGCAAATTTGTTAAGAGACACAAACCTACAGATCTAAGAAGCTGAGTAAACCTCAAATATAACAAGCCAAAGAAATCCATGCCAAGACCAAGAAAAAAATCTTGAAAGCAGCCAAAGGAAATAACACCTCATCTATAGGGAAAAACATTGAGATTGCTAGATTCCCACCTTCTGAACAAGTGGTACATGTTTTCAGAATTCCCCGAGCAGCAATTTTGCCCTCACCTGCTCCAGGTAAGACTGAGTTGTATCAGTCTTTAAAACCTCAGCTTTTCTGCATAATAACAGATAACTTCATAACATTTCTGCTTTAATTTGAGGGACTCCTAGATAGCTTCTTGTTGGGGGCTGGTCTCTGGAAATAACCCACCATGTGTAGAGAGAGTTAAAATTTCAACCTCTTACCCAATCCCCAACTTCCAGGGAGGGGAGAGGTGATGGAGATCAAATTCAGTCATCAATGACCAAGGGTTTAATTGATCATGCCTACATGATGAAACCTCTATAAATCTGGAGAGCTTGCAGACTGGTGAGTGCACTCCCATGGAAGGCGGATGGTGGTGTGCCCTCACTGCACAGGAACAGAGACTCACGCACTTCAGACTCTTCTGTGCCTCACCCTAGGTACTTCTTTGTCTAGTAAGCATGGTCCAACCTCTTTGGGGTTGTGGAAAGTCACAAATCTGTAGTTGGCTGGGCAGAAGTGTGAGTTGCCTGGGTACCTCATTTAGAGTGGATCTGAAATAGAGAGTTTCGTGTGACTGAGCTCTTTAACTTGCAGGATCTGATACCAGATCCACGTAGAGTTAGAATTGGAGAATTGGTTGGTGTTGGAAAAGACCATATATTTGGTGTGAGAGAGTATCAAAGAATATACTCCTCAAGCTTTATCCAAAAAATTGATTTCCTCACATCTCCATAAATAAATTGCATCTTATAAGGACTCTACTAAAATGTGTGTTTGTGAGGGTTCTTCTATCCCCTTCTGTGCCCCTCAAATTATCAGGTGCCATTACTGTCCATGATCTTTCTAACCTGGGAGAAAAGCTGAAATGTCATCAGGCAATCATTGTGTTATGCTTACTCTGATGCTAAGCTTTTGAAGCTAGAAGAATTATAGTGACATTGACACAGTAGAAAGGTACAGTCTAAGAAATACATGTTGTCTCTGTCCTGGTTCCCAGCTCCTAAAATGTGAGTGAGAGGCATGCCTTCAGTTATTCATAAGGTACCCTTCTCATGGTGCCTGAGTTTATGCTAATGAGGTGACTTGCGGGGTGCCTAGAAAGCCTCAGGAGGGGGTTGAAGAAACAAGTGATTAGAGGTTGGAACTGCGAAGGAGTGAGAGGCATGGCCGGGTGGACTATAAAAAAATCTTGAACAAGATGCTGAGCTTCCGGATTGGTCAACACTGGAGGTCCTGGAGGGTCCTGCAGCTGGAGGAGCATGGAATCTACTCGCCCTCCTCTCATACCTCACTTCTGCATCTCTTCCATCTGGTTCTTCCTGGCTCTTTCTATATCTTCTTATAAAAAGTTGGTAAATGTAAATAAATATTCCCTTGAGTTCTTTTTTTTTTTTTAAAGATTTTATTTATTCATTTGACACAGAGAGATCATAAGTAGGCAGAGAGGCAGGCAGAGAGAGAGAGAGGAGGAAGCAGGCTCCCCGCGGAGCAGATAACCCGATGCGGGACTCGATCCCAGGACCCTGAGATCATGACCTGAGCCGAAGGCAGCGGCTTAACCCACTGAGCCACCCAGGCGCCCTATTCCCTTGAGTTCTATGAGCCAACCAAATGATCAAACTCAAGGAAGGGTCATGAGAACTCCAATTTATGGCCAGTGGGTCAGAAGTGCAGGTGATAACCTAACTTGTGTTTGGCATCTGCAATGGGGACAATCTGGTGGGAACTGAGCTCTTAGCCTGTGGCATCTGATGCTGTCACCAGGCAAATAGTGTCAGAACTGAGTTAAATTGAAGGACATTCAGCTGGTGTTTGCTGTGAATTACAGAAAATTAAGAAAAACCCCCACATCTCATGGCCAGAAGTATAATATTGAGAAATATTATTCTTTCAATAGAAAAACAGAGCTTTCCTTTACAAAAAGTGCTTATAGCTTTTTTTGGTTTCATTTTTTAAGCATAGGAAAGTGCTATTCAGTATGTATAATTTTAATCTTGAACTTTCCTGCTTCTCTAGGAAAAAATTTAGGGTAGCATATAAAAAACAAACAAAAAAAATAATATAATAGGAATAAAAGAGAGTAAATCAGAATGAGAAGGAACAAAGCATATAGCCAGACCATGCAGATTTAGCAGAGAGAGGCCTCCTCCCTACATAACGGAGAATGAAATGTGAAGAATTACCTATTTTTATGACATGAAAGGAAGGGGCAGAGCAACTTCTCAGAAGGGGGCCATAGAGCTCCCTGCATATTGGGGGGGCAGCGTCTGCACAGAGGGAAGTGTGCACTGTAATGCATGGTATCCTGTCCTCCTTGGGGTTTTCACAGTAAAGGCAAATGTAGCCCCCAGTAAAAGTCAAAGGCATAACATAAAAAGTAAAATCTATAACGTGTTTGACAAATGTAGATTTCAACTGTCATAGCGCTTAGACTATATACCTTACATTATGTTCCCCAAATAGAATAATTTTGATTGGGATTTTTGATTTTTGTTTTTAACAAAAATCAGCATGGAGCCCAATGTGGGGCTTGAACTCACCACCCTGAGATCAAGACCTGGGCTCAGATCAAAAGTTGGATGCTCAACCAACTTAGCTACCCTGGTGCCGCTGACTGGGATTTTGATAGGAGCTGGCTGTTAACTGGCTCCCTAGGTTACTTTTTTTTTTTGTTTTGTTTTTTTTAGCTCAGGGCCTGGGATCAGAGTGCCTTATTCTGATCATTAAGGAGACTCCAGAAACTGGGCTAGGAGTTGGCAGTGCTAAAGTTCTGATATGAAATATCACCACCTCTAGTCAGAATTCCTGTTGAGATGTATTCTTTTCTGCTTTTATGGGGAGAAGAGGCCACAGGATGCCTGCACTCAGCACCACTGGGGTTTTCCTCTAAGAGCTAAGCCAGAGATCCATGAAGACTCCTTCTGTGGCCCAGGGGAGCATGGCAGACACAGGAGAGCAAGTTTTTGCCTGTAACAGAAGAGATGGTACTGGATCTCCCACTAGGGCTCTGGCAGAAATGCTCTGGAGGACCAGTTAGCTCTCCATCACTGAGGAAACTGATTTCCTGCATGTTATCTACTCACATCTGTGTAAGAGTTGCAGAATGTCCACCAGCATATCTGTGGCTGCAGTATGCCTTGTGGACATCCAAGTCGCTGCCCCAGCTGCTGAGCTCAGAAATTCATCCCCACGTTTTGCTGCTCTAATAACTGAACATGTTAGGAGTACTACTGCTGGCCGGTTCCTGGGACACACAGGACTTGCTGGAAGCAGATGCTGTCATCCTCCACCCCCAGCGGCTCTATCCCCCCATCGTCTTGCCAAACCCTCCTGAGACTGCCAGAGGAGGTGGGGGGCAGTCCCCACTACTGTCCTTCCTCACTCCTTCCCTGGGGTCCAGGCTTCCCTGTAGCATGCCCAGACTTCTCCTCCATCCCCGTTTTCACTCACACAGCCATGTCTCCTACTAAAATCTGTACACGTTTAGTTCTGTCCTATCCTCTGCTTCTTAGAGCAGACAAATAGCAAACAAACACAAATAGCAATTTCTGTTTTTACTAACAAATTCTGTCATTGGAATTATATCAAATTTTAACAACAGAATTACAGCATGCCCATGTTTCTCATTGGAGGAAACTGCCCAAATTGTTGTTTTTTGTTTTTTAAGTCAGATTTTGCCATAGAAGAATATTCATCCTTTCATTCATTCTGGTAGAGGGATAAGCAGCTGATTCATCTAAAATAGTATCAAACTCTTACATGGATAAGAAAAAGGTATCTGGCTATGCCATAGCCTTGCTTTAACATTAAGGGGTTTATTTATTTTATTAAAATTTTTTTTAAAGATTTTGACAGAGAGAGACAGTGAGAAAAGGAACACAATCAGGCAGAGTGGGAAGCCTACTTCCTGCCAAGCAGGGAGCCCAATGCTGGGTTCCATGCAGGGTTTGAATCATGACCTGAGTTGAAGGCAGACGTTTAACGACTGAGCCACCCAGGCGCCCCCTTTAAGGGGTTTATTTTAAATGTATAGTTTAATCCACATCTGGGCCCTATTTGCAGGAAGAAAGTTGATAAAATAATGCTCACTGGATACTGCATTGTCTTAATCTTTCCTTTCCTTCTCTTTCTCCCTTCCTTCCCTCCTTTCCTTTTCTTTTTTTCCTTTCCTTTACTTTTTTTCCTTTCCTTTCCTTCCTTCCTTCCTTTCTTTCTTTTTGGCAGCACCCTCATCCCAAGGCCTGTGGCATCTACCCCCGGAGCTTGCTCACAAAAGAGAGTTAATGTTTGTTGAATGAATAAAGGAGATGCTGTATTTGGAGGATATGGTTCCTTTCAGAGCCTAAATACTCAGCAGGAGGTTACTGAGGGCCTAGTAGAACATTGGATAAGCACACATCTGTCAGAGTTTGAGATGTTCTGTGGGAGATGGGTATATAGTTCCTATAGCATTCCTATAAGCTCAGTAATAGATATTATTGAAAATTCTCATCCCAAATGTTTCTGCATAGTCTTAGAAAAATCCCTCCTCCATTTCCAAGTTCAGAAAATACTGACCCCATACTTCAGCAGAGAGGGTTTCCATGGTGACAAAGTATACACAAAATAAAAGAGGGCAAATGTCATTGGTCTACTCATGTCAAATGGAAAAACAGGGCTTTTATTATTTTAATTATTCAGCTGCTACAGCTTGACCCCAAAACTCTAACTTTTTGTCCATTCTCTGATATAAGATGCAAAGTCTTTATCTCCACAGTGGGACTGATGCATAACTTTGTTCTAATAGCAATCGTTGTTGTTGTTGTTGTAATAACTGGAAATGTGTTGCGCCTTCCCAAGACATTTGGGCATTGACCTTCCCAGGAAGGTCAAGAGATATGGTGTAGAGACTTCTCTGTGGCTGCTTAATACAGAGCTCATGCAGACACTTACAAAGGAAAGTAAGAGTCCTCTCAGGACTGATTAGCTAGTGAAAATGTGGTCCAAGAGCTGAAAATGTGGTCCAAACCCTTCCCCTCATGACTTCAGTATGGGCTACTTCATACCGTCAGCCAACAAACCAAGTCATGGACACAAGTAAATGTCTTCACTAGTTTCACTGCCCAATTACTTATTCCTACTAGCAACTACATTCCCTGACATTTTCTTTTTAAAATGTATGAGTGAAAACTATGACATCATAAACCAGGTTTTTTTTTTTTTTTTTTTTTTTTTTTTGGATTTTCACGTCCTTCGGGAAATGACAGTTTGGCTTATTTTTCTATGACTTCTCAGGGGTTCCAAGGAGCTTTCAACATACCTGCGGTCTGTGGGGTACAGTTCTACAGTGACCACATCCAGAGAGTTCCAGGCTGAGATGGTCAATCCGTTATACAGACACAGCACGCCTACCATCATGGACTCACTGCTGCCCAACCAGAGGAAGAAACAACTGATCCCCGAAAGAACCATGGAGCCACCTGCCAACGATGAAGACAAAAGGGTGCCATGTTTCCTGCCATCTTAGAAAGAATAATCCTTGGGTCCTTGTCATCTCTCAGCAAACCTGAATCCCACGGGGAGGCTGTGGTCTGGACTCCAACAGCTCAGGTACAGGTAGGCTCACCTGTATAAAGGTTTGCCTCTCCAACTGCCTTCTGAACACAGCAAGCAGGAAATGCATATCATCAATTACTCAGCTACTTAAGTGGAAGAATATACATCAGTCACACATAATTAGTTCTTCAGTCTGTTAATTCATGGGAGCTGCTCAAATGAAATGTAATTAGGCATAATTTTTGCTGAGATTTAGTCCTAATGAAGGGTCTTAAGGGATTTCTCCTCATCTCTGTGGGATGCAAATCCCTTACGGGGCAGGGAGTACAGTGGGAACCAGGCTCCCCAGAGACGGCAAGGGCAGCTCTTTTATTTTACATAAAATCAAGCACATACCTAGCATCGTTAAGCGCCCGATTCTGTCCATCAGGAGAGCAGACACGATGTTCCCTGGCAACACTGCCAATGTCCCCAGGAAGTTGACAAAATAAATCCAGTAGGCACTATAGTCATCATCGAAGGTAATCTGGCATCCCGTCTTGTTGTGAGAAAATGAGCAGTTTTGAAATTCGCTATCAATGAATTTATATGGCTCAAAATCTGTGGACACAAAAACATTCATCAGTCTCTTGACACTTGTGCCCCAGTCGAAGAAAGCCAGTCAAGAATTCAGAAAAAGAAACATGGTATTGTAAACTTGAGGGCTTCAGGTCCTGGCCAACACACAGGGGCTGCTCTAGAACCTCACATTACAAAGTAGCTGAATGAAGGATAGGTTTGTTGAATAAAAGAATATATTAGAGTCTAGTTATCCTCTGATTTTTTCTGGTTGGCCATTGCTAATTATATTACTTGCTTACTCCTTTATAATGTTACTTTGTTCTAATTATCATGTTACATAAGTACTATTATTATAGAACTGATAGCTTCCATACTACAACTACAAAAACAAGTTGTTTCAAAATGTAGATGAATCAGCCTTATCATTGCTATTTTATGGGACTCTGAGTTAAAGAGAAGGAACAGCCTTTTGTTGGACCCATAAGGTTGAATTTAGAAGTTGAGGTCAAAGTGGAGGAACACACAAAGGAATAAGAGTTGCCCTTATTGGAAGGTCACTGGCATTCACTGTTTTTGGTTTTTTTTTTTTTCCTGGAGCTTGGATCTATCCAAGGAGAGGTGCAAAGGAATGGTGGGTTCCGCTAAAAGTCAGTGGGAATCAAAACCGTTATTGTCTCTTACTGATCAAAACGTGCCTAAAAAGCTGGCTTCTGAGGTTGAATGGGTTAGAAGGCAGTTAAAGCATTGTTTAAAAAAAACCTGATTCCACTTTCACTGGGAGTTGGGCAGAGCTGCTTCCTGTCTGAACACCAAGAAGGCAGCACTGGCCCAGGGTAGTGCTATATTCCTCCCTGTGCTGGGCTGTTATTTTGGACTCATAGGACAGACACACCGGAGTGCAGGGGTGGGAAAGCATGGGCTCGGCAATCAGATGAAACTGGTCTCAAATGTTAGCTGTTACTAGATCTACGAATGTGGCCAAATTACTTTTTCCAAGTCTCCACTATTATCTCATGAAATGAGATAATGAATGTCTAATGATGGAAAGTAGGAACCAGCCTATGGTAGGTGCTCAATCAGTACCCTCCCCCTACCAAACTCTTCTTTTCCCCTGGGGAGTTTTCCAAACTCCATTACCAGGACTGGACAAAAAACTATCTGATTAAACATAGCCATGCGTAGTCCATCTCTGTTTGCTGCAGTTCAGGCATTATCACTTAAGTAGACATCAAATTTTGAAGCCAGGATTATAAACAAACAAACTGAGGGGCGATTCTTTTCTTCAAATATTACTCAAGGGAGGGGCATCTGGGTGGCTCAGTCAGTTAAGCGTCTGCCTTTGGCTCAGATCATGATCCCGGGGTCCTGGGATCGAGTCCTGCATCAGACTTCCTGCTTAGCAGGGAGTCTGTTTCTCCCTCTGCCCCTCCACCCACCTGTGTGTTCTTTCTCTCTCAAATAAATAAATAAAATCTTTTTAAAAAATTACTCAAAGGTATTTTTTCTTTTTAAGACAGAGAAATTGTGCACACATGTGAGCAGAGTGGGTGGGTGTGGGGCAGAGGGAGAGAGACAGAATCTTAAGCAGGCCTCACACTCAGTGCAGAGTCTGACATCTCCTGACCCTGGGACCTCCTGATCCTGACCCTGGGCTCATGATCTGAGCTGATATCAAGAGCCAGGCGCTCAACCTACTGAGGCACCCAGGCACCTCAAGGATTTTTATTTTTTTAACTTGGAACTTCAGCAAGTCCTATTTGCATTAAATCTGACAGAGAGAAATAATAAAAGCTTAACCATGATCCAATCTGATTAAGGAAACCCATTCTTTTATACTTTAATATCTACTTTCCCCATACGCCTCTGCCCACACTATCACAGGGGTATCAGGTTTTTGCCAAGAACTGGGCCATTTGAAGAGGCCCCAGGCAGCGCGAAGGAGCACACCTACCTGTGTTGTCAAAAACAGTGTCAATAAATGTGCAGTTCCTGAAGTAGGTGTTGACTGAAGTCACATCCTCAAAGACGCAGGCCTTAAAAAGTGAGTCTTTGAAAGTTACAGATTTGAACTTCATCCCTAGAAATCTGCCCAAAACACACACACAAAAATTCTTATCAATGACTGTGTCCATCAGGGTTCAAAGTAAAGTCAAATGGGTTTAGAGATCTGATGCCCCACTGTGGAATCTCCATAAAGACATTAGCCTCTGGATCTTCTAGGTTCTTAACTGCCCACCCCCCTTCTTCACGCGGCCTGTCCTTTGGCTATCTCCTGGCTCACCTATATTATTTTCCAGCAGAAGAGATGGCATTCAGGAAAATTTCATTTAGCTTTTTCAATGTTGGCAAAAGATTTTGTAGGGTATGTTAACGAACGTAGAGAGTTTGAAGACTAACAGAGGCTACCGATTTCTTATTTTTCAATCCTATCCTCTTGCTCTTGATCATATGTCTTTATTTGAAAATTCTCTATTTGAGGTTAATGGCTTTAACTTAATGTGCTCCCATGCTCACTTTTGACAGAAGTCTGTTTCCTAAGCTAAAAACTCAAGGCTTCTTCATTTTCCTGTAGGGATTTCTGGTAGAGAACAATGAGAATTGGGTTTCATTTACATGAGGAATGATTGACTCAGGGCTGGTAGAAAGGAAGAAACTCATAGGTCACCCTCATTTCCATAAATAATTTTCTTGTCAAAGCCAACTGGTATTCCTTGAACCAAGCAGAGTGATGAGAGCTCTGTTTGTTTTTTGGGAAAGTGTAGAATGATGAAACCTGCTCAGATACCTTTTTGAATGCTGCAAGGGGTGTGGGGTTCTAGATGGTGAAGATAATAACAGTCATGATGATCCTAACATCTTAAAAAGAGTCTATGACCAGATCTGTCTGTGTTGATAATGCCTCCCAGAAGACATGGGTCGACAGTCATCATTGTGTCTCGGTAAGTTATTAAGAGATCATCAATTGATACTTAGCCAGGCACTGAGAGGAGAATGCTTGTTCAACTGGAGAATAAGTTATTACACCAAATACCACTCGGGGCAGAAAGGGTCTGAGCCTCCCAGGCAAGCAAGCTGACTGACTTAAAAGCTATACCCTCTTCAGTACTTCCAAAATTGTTTTCACCTTAATGCCTGATGATATCTGTCGGCTCAAAATGCTGTGGCCTAACACAACACCTTCTTAAAAAGTAATCTCATTTCAACCTCTACTCCAGGGGTCAAGAGTAAATCCATCTAAGCCATAAATTTAGCCATTAAAGAAGGGTAAATAATGGCACTTTTTTTTTTTTTCAAGAGAGGGAGAGTGAGCAGGGAAGGGGCAGAAGGAGAGAGAGAGGGAGGGAGAGAGAATCCGAAATTAGCTCCACACTGAGGGCAGAGCACAACTCGGGACTTGATCTCACAACCCTGAGATCAGGACCTGAACAGAAATCAAGAGTCAGACCCTTAACTAACTGAGCCACCCAGATGTCCCAATAATGGCACATTTTAAGAATATTATCAACTTTCTGAACTAGAAGTGAATTTAGAAAGGGAAAACAGTTTCAGGTTTTTTATGAATGGATAATATATACACAGAGTTCACAAGGTACAAAATTGAAAACACTGAAAAAGGATAAAAGAAGTCTTTTCCCAGCTAACTTTAAGCCTCCCAGTTCTTTTGCCCAGAGGTGGCCAGTGTGGCCAGTTTCTTGTGTGCTCTTAGGAGCATTCTTTTTATGGAGTGCTAGCAAATAAGACACACAATTCTACACTGTTCGCTTTGTTTGGTGACAGTCTACCCCAGAGGCTATTCCAGATCAGTACCACGGCATTAAGGAGAGATGCCATTTTATGGTATTGAATAGGAAAGTTCTTTGTAAAAAATGAATTAGCTAGCGGCATTTCTTATCTCCCTGAAAGACAAACAAAAGAAAATCAATAAAAATTTTATTGCCTTCTAAAATAAATATATATGTTTTACAGGAATTTTAATACTATAAAAATGGCTAATAATTATCTTGCTAGTGTAAAAAACTGGTGGTGGTGACCAAAGAGTTGGCTTAGAACTTTAACCAGCATCATTTAAAATAGGTCAGAGACACAAACATATCAGACATGTCTAATGGAGTAACAACACTTTTAAAAATCAATGAAGTAAATTTTTACCCTGCCATTTTACCTTTTCCATGGAAAGACAAGCGCAGGCTTGGGTTGGGATTTTATGTGGGAGAGTGAAGGTGATCCTACATGGCCTGCATGAGGATTAAGCCCTGTGTGGAATTGCCAATTTAAACAATTATCTCCTGCTTCATAATTCTCCCTTTCATCATATAAACCCTAAGTATCCTACAGAATTCTTTCTCATCCTTCCAAAGTGGTTTTGTCTGGGAAAACTTTGTCCAGTTCTTAAAAATTTTTACTTTTACCATATCTGCCTTTGGGACAATTTCCTAAGAACGATGTTCAAGCCATCAGGAGCACACACCAGCCATTATTTACCTAGACGACAACTAACAGAAACAAATGACCTCATCTATTCCTTTCCTCCTATGAAAGAATGTACTGGAACCACCTTCCTAAGCCAGTTCTCTGTGCATACCAAGAGGCATTCCGGAGTCCATCTTCAAAAAAGTCCTTTGCTAACTCATTCTGTATTTTCAAAGCCCTGAACTTTGGGGAATCATTTCTGTTCTTTAAGGGAAAGTCTTACTGGTACAATGTAACATCACTTCCAGATTCAGCCTAGTGGAGAAGGAAGGGCTTCTGAAAGTGGTCCCCCTTCTCAGGGGTAAGAGACAGGCATCATGTTACACTACGGATTTCTTCTCTGAATTAAGTAGCACCATCAACCATCTTATTGCCTTGTACTCCTCCCTCTTCTCTCTCATGACTCATTTCTGTTACTTTCCAGGGTCTCTCTAAATTTTCTTTTCATACCAGTTAATTCCGCTACTTCACAAATGTGAAGCAGCAGTTTCAGAAGCAGTTTTAAGTCAAGGACTGATACACATATACCTTTTTTTTTTTTTTTTTTTAAGCCCGTTTGGAAGTGTTTAAATTCAGTCTGAAAATGACTAATGTACAAACTAAGAAAAACAAACAAGCAAACAGCAGTGCATGCTTCCATGCAGCAAAGGCTAGGAAGAAAGACTTTTTTTCAGAACAGATAGCAGATTAAGTTATTTCAAAGTTTCTGGACCTGCCATTGTCGTACTCTGCTCCCATGTGCAACTGATTTGCCATTGTAAAGTTAACACTGAAATTTGAAAATTTTTCTCTCTCGATCTTTTCAATGGGCAACATGTTCGACTGCAGATGTTTGATGACATCAGGGAACCACACAGATAATCCATAGTACCTGCAAAAACAAAGACACAGGAGTTTGTACGGGTGCTGGCATACCCGTGGCAGTGACCGACCCCTGCCAAGTGACAATTTCAGAGAGGCAGGGGTTCCTGGAGAAGCACTTGTGGTTCTGATCCGCTCCCTGCAACAGAAGGAATCATGGAGCAGCCATCTTCTCACCATGCATCAGCCCGCAAACATCATGCCAGAGAGCCAGCCAGCCTGGGAAGCCCCACAGATAGGAGGAGTTCTGCACTCTGCTTTTGGACAGGGACCTCCATGCTATCCCAACACAGGGCTTCCTGACCCTGATGCTCTTCTCATCAGCCTAGGCCTCACTGAGGAACCCCATCTCCTAATCTGCTGGTGCAAACTCCTGGGGTCCCCAAACTCTGAGTACCATTAAAGAATGACCTCTTTACTCATGGGGACTATTTCTGGGTTCCTACACTACTGTGATACAGTGACCTCAAGGGCAGAGATCCATTTCTCAAGTGGTTCAAGGCTGGGAGAAGGGTCATTCGGGTTATTATCTGAAAATCCAGGTTATTTCCACTTGCTGCTATACTCTCTTAGGTATGATTCTAGAAGGGCACAGCTCAGGCACTCCTCTGTGCTCTTTAGTACAGCAGCCACTAGCCACATATGGCAACCGCACAGTTGATATGTGGCTAGTGCAATTGCTGGTTCATAGGGCAGTTTTTTTTTTTTTAATGTTTTGAGGAAGCTCTGTACTATTTTCCAGAGTGGTTACACCAGCTTGCCTTCCCACCAACAGTGCGGGAGGGTCGCCTTTCTGTGTGTCCTCTCCAACATCTGTTGTTTCTTATGCTGATTTTAGCCATTCTGACAGATGTGAGGTGATATCCCATTGTAGTCTTGGTCTGTATGTCCCTCATCAGCTGTGACAGTACATTTCGTATGTCTGTTGGCCATCCCTAGGTCTTCTTTGCAAAAATGTCTATGATCCAACAATTGGGTATTTAACCAGAGAATACAAAAATATTCATTTAAAGGATACGTACACCCTGAACATCCATCACCCTGCTCTCTACTCATATACTCAGGACAAAAATCTTTGAAAATGGCAACAATGAGGGAAGCAAGTTGGCCTGGAGCATACATCCTCACGACATGGAGGAGTTTCATCTAATTTTTCATTTACTCAGTGAACGTTTACTGAATATCCACCAAATGTAGGCACTCTTTAACATTTTAGGGACATTATAAGGAATCTATAAAGCTTACCATGTGGTCAGCAATAGATAACAAAATATCAGCAAACCAGATATTACCACCTAAATCTCCACATCAAGAGAACTTTTGACTACTTGCCTTTGTACCTAGCTGGGTGTTTAGTACATAGTAGGCACTTTTCAGCCTTGTCTACCTTCATTGATTAATGTGTCTCCTAGAACTTGAGTGGGAGTTACTTTACATAATCTGAAGCATCCCTCTTAATTTGGAAATAAGGAAATAAAACTTGGTATAGTATCTCCAAGTCACAGAGCAGAGGAAGATGTTGGGTCTTCTGATCCACACTTTCCCTGTCTGTCCCATTGCTACCCCTCATGGCACTATGAAAGATTGACCGTCTTTGATCACTTGCCTGTTTGCATTTAGGGAGGTTTGCAGATAGAACCTACAGCATCGATGTTGGGCTCTACTAGGGCAATAAGAGCCAACAGACCTGAAAGTATAGGGTATTATCTAATTGTCTCTTATAAATAGTAAATTGTGCAAAATAGAGTTGGATACAAATATTCTAAAGCTATTAGCTAATAAAATTCTGATATTTTCTTTCTATCTCTTTTCTTAGAACGCATAAATGGAGACTTGATTCATTAATTACTTATTGAGCACTTACTATGTTCCAGGGGCATACAGGAGTGAACAAGACAGTTTTAAAATCCCTGTTCTCACAGAGCTTCCACAGAGGGGGAGACAGAGCTTTACTCTCTAGAGAATAAAGAACTTTTCTGAATATTAGAAGACAGAAGGTGCTCTGGGGGAATAATAAGGCTGAGAAGGAGGCAGGGAGTGCTGAAGGGCTGCCATTAAGTAAATACTTAAGGAAGGTGAGCCTGGGAAGGTGACATCCAAGACAAGTCTCAGAAGAGGTGAGGAAATGAGCTGGGCAATGTCTGGGCAGCAGTGCCAAGGCAGTTCCATGAGATGGGAACGTTCTGGCATGTTCATGGAAAAGCAAGAAGGTTGCTGGGGTTGGTGGCGAGCAAAAGAGAGGAAGGTGGAGAAGCCAAGGGGAGCAAATCACCCATGGTCTCATAAGACTTTCCAAGAACTATTGGTTTTGCCACCCAGCATTATGACAAAATAAAGTAAGTCATTTATAAAAACTGTCAGGGCCAGCAAACCTAAACTGAAAAAAAAAAAAAAATCCTTCCTAACATACTAACAGCATCAAAGAGTGTAAGAAAGGAGAGCCATGGGACTGGGAGTTACCGTGTGGAAATATAAAGATTTCACTCACCAAGAACTGAAATATTACTTACCCAAAGGACAGGGTGAACCAAACTATTGTAAGCTTTATTGTATTTTCCCTGACAGGGTAGTTGAAACATCTCATGAAAGTCAACCAGATCTGTAAAATATTAAACAGTTAGTTTTCTTATGCGGTTATGCAGTGAACCCACTCCCAATCGCCTTCACCAGTTATTAAAACACTGACTTTTCTTTGAGCCAGATTCGTTGGAACTTCCAGTGTCAAGGCTGGAGGCTCTAGGAAACCAAATCCTGCAAGTTTCACTTTTTTAGCTTCCAGGAAGCCAATGGACAAAGTAACTTAAAACTTGAGTGTGTCCCAGCCTTGCCAAGACTCCTTGTCTAGCACTTCCCTTCCCAAAGATGGAATGTCTTTGGAATGTCTTGGCTAGCCCACTTGTCCCTGGGGGTGGGGGTGGGGGGTGGGAGAGGAGCCCTTTCACCTGGTCCCAGTGTAGGAAAATGAGGTGTCCTAGACAGCAGGGGGCACAGGCTCACTCATGGAATGGTCACAATCTACCCTGCTTCTGACCAACTTTAAAGGCACCATGTTAGCCAGCACATGCCGGTGGGGGTTGGGGGGTGTCTCTTACTTACTCCATAGAGTTCCGTGCGGATCCGGACAAAACACCTTCTGTACCATGTCCCTGTGTCACTCTCAATTTCAATCAGCTCATCTATTTGTTTGGGAGTTTTGATTCTGTGGACCTGTAGAGAGCAACACAGTGCCAAGTGCTGAGTTCTCTTCTCTGAAGGCCTATCATTTGTTTTGAAAGGAGCAAAGCCCAAATCCCAAAAAAGCAAGCAGGTATCTGATAATCATTCCGTTTTTACATTAGACCATGAGCATAGAAATATACGGACCCCAACACCACTTGGAAGAATTGCATAAAGAATGAATGGGAAGGAATACTATGGAGAAAGGGGGAAGAACAAGTAGGGGTAGAGTAATATGAAACCAAAATGCCCTTCTTTGCAGCATAACCGTAAAGGCAAACATTTCACAGATAAAACATTCAGAGACATTAGCTTCTGGAATAAGAATTATTTTGCTTGGACTGAAGTGATTGTACATACTTTACTTTGGATCCCATGGATTTGTTGAATTTGGTCCCTCAATATAGTTCTTAAAGCTTCCTCATCCAACTTGTGTTCTTACAAGTTATCTTTGTATTTTATGACCCTTTCTTCCTTTTCCTGTAACCTAACCCACAGCGGCTGGTCAGCAAATAGCCACAGGCAAGCACGGTACAAAGTCCAGAGAATGGGCTCTGACTGGAAGCATTAACATAGCTTCTGCAGTGACAGAGGGGAAATAAATGATGGGAGATCACTGGGAAGGGCTGCATTTAGGACTTAAATTAGCCTCTTCTGCTTGGGAAAAGAAGCCAGACATGGGAAAGGCAATGCTTTCAACGCAGAGAGTAAAGCCTGAAAAGAGAAAAATAAGAATTAAAAAAAAAAAAAAAAAAAAAAGAATGGTTCCTTTTGTGGACCTGTCCCATCTTACCCTTTTAGTCAACATTCATTCAACTTTTAGAAAGAACACAGACAATTGCACAAATATTATCCCTGCCAGGGGTCACTTTTGAACACCTTTTTTTTCTGGAGATTCTGCCCATATCCAAAGCAGGACTTCTATTGTGAGAATCCAGGTACACTGTCTTTTGACAGTGGTGATTTGGGAACCCTCAGCATCTTCCAAATTATATGAGGTAAGCAGTAGCATCTTCCTGCTATGCCAACAAAGAGGTCTGTATTTAATGAAAATAATGTCTGAGTTAAATGTGGGATTCCAAATAGAGTCAACTCAAAATAATCCATGGAGGCATTTCTTTGTGATACTCTAGATTTTTTAAATCAAAGAGGTGTTCTTATCTCTCAACATACTATTAGTGGGAAGCTTCTTCTTCCCTCCTCATCAATGTTTGTTCATTCATTCATGGGAACTCCCTGGGTACCAGGTTCAGCACTAGACTGTGTAGTTCCAAAAATAAATTACCATACAAAGAAAAAAAAAAACTCTAATGGAGATCAATATTAGAGGGAAAAGATGTATTTTACTGAACACCCAAGTTGAATTGGGAATGAGAGAAATCTTCATTGACTTATGGAGAAGTATGTCATTTGCCATGTATGTGAATCACTTGGAGGCCATTCCAAGCATGGGAGATACCATGTGCAAACATCCTGAGTTGTGAGAGAAAACAAGGGACTGGACAACTACAAAGAGTTTTAGATTCCTGAAGAATAGTCCGAGGGCAGAGGGCAGTGAGTAATGAGGGCTGAAAGAAATCAGTGGCAGTAGGGTCAAAAGTAAGGAACAAAGAGGAATGATATTTAGGATGGAAATATTAGGACAGAGTGAGGCCTTGAATATTATGGGGATAAAGGGAAGCAAGAAACAGGGTAGTTTTAAGGTTTTTCCAGTTTCATGGTCCTGGTGGTATCTTCTGATAGAATTCAGTAAAAGGAAGAAGCTTCAAGTCTCTTAAGATGTGAAGTCAGACTTAGAAATTCAGATTTGAAAGGACATAGAAGGATGTCCATAATGGCCTTCAACATGTATATTTGGAGCTCAGGAGAACTGTCCATTAGGAGATGGAGAGCTGGAATCAGCTAAGGAAAGTATATTAGGTTAAAAGAGAAATTAGCTAAAAAGAGTGTCCTGGAAAACAATATTTAAGGTAGGGGCATAAGAAGAAGAGCTTAAAAAAGAGGCTTTGGAGGAATGCATGCAGATTTGCTATATTGTGGGCATAACAGGGAAAAGGACAAAGCTGTCATGTTGAAATGATGTAATGACTTTGAAATAATCCAACTTTGAGATTACCCATTCTTTTGAAGTATTCCCTCATATTCTCACATAATGTAGTAGCAACATGGATGACCATGTGTGAATTTGGTAACTCAAACCTTCCAGAAGAAAAAGCAGTAAAGTAGCACAGTGAGGCCCTGGAGAGATTCACCTCAGAAGATCACTTTGATAAAGCGTTTTTCCCCATGTGGCTAAGAAGGGTTAAGTGACATTGAGTCTCTAAATGATGCCTCAAGATTCCTCCAGCCTTCTGATTGTTTCATTAAAAAAAACTCCCTCCTCTGTTGTGTATCTCTTAAAAGAAGGGTTTATTCAGACATTTCCAGGTCCTCAATAGAAGACATCCATTACTGACTTCCATTTCTCCATAACATTGCTTTAAAAAATATATATGCTAATGAAGAATGTGTGGTAATGTAGATAAAGGCCAAACTTAAGTATATATTTACAATATGAAAAATTTGTTTCCTAAGTAAAAAAGAAATAAATAAGGTGTCAACAGACTGTTTAATAAGGAACTATTTCATATGTTTTAACACCTATATTTGGTGTTATTTATAAGACACTGAAGGTCTTGGGGCGCCTGGGTGGCTCAGTGGGTTAAGCCGCTGCCTTTGGCTCAGGTCATGATCTCAGGGTCCTGGGATCGAGTCCCGCGTCGGGCTCTCTGCTCAGCAGGGAGCCTGCTTCCCTATCTCTCTCTCTCTGCCTGCCTCTCCATCTACTTGTAATTTCTCTCTGTCAAATTAATAAATAAAAATCTTTAAAAAAAAAAAGACACTGAAGGTCTTATTTATGTCTCCCTTATGTCTTACTGTATGTCTGCCTAAACCTATTTGAGACAAAACATCATTAGTCTAATTGCATGACTGCCTATGTAAAAAAATTTAAACCACTGTTCCTTCCAAAAAATTCCATCCATCCAATTTTTATTAATTTAGACTGACTTTCCCCACTGAGAATAGACTTGGTAACTGGAAGATGTAAGAACATTCCATGCAGAGTGAACAGCAAG
The DNA here is from genome assembly GCF_009829155.1 of Mustela erminea. NCBI lineage: Eukaryota > Metazoa > Chordata > Mammalia > Carnivora > Mustelidae > Mustela > Mustela erminea. The sequence goes on from NC_045616.1 coordinate 62,934,303, forward strand.
CACAGAGCCAGTGAGAGCAATACGTTTAAGTGAAGTGGAAATATGAGGAACCAAAAGATAAGTGTAGCTGGTGTAGAGAGAAAAATTTACAATCTGGCCTTTTCAGAAAATGTTTCCTTGCACCTGGCATAGATGATTTGCTGAGAAGCAGGTACTTACCGAGAAGACTTTCTCAGGTTGACCCCGTGCTCTCATGTTTGTGTCATGAATTAACTTCAGAATCATCCATGCTTCATCATGTTTTCCAACCTAAGAAATGTGAACAGACACTGAAGGGCTAAAAGGTAAAACACTTATTCTCCCTGATTTTCCAATAACCATCTTGTGTTGTAAAAGTAAGCTGGGTATAATTGCACAAATGGGTTATCCCACTGGACAGCCTCAAGTACATGAGCAGTTCAAGGGATGTGCCTAGAACTAGAAATAGCATCTTTGGCTGCAAAAAGTTCATGTATAAAAATGTAAGACAAAGTCTCTTCATTGAGGGAAAAGTTACTTGCTTGAGAAGGAAATTAGTGCTTTCTGGCCACAAGGCAGCTTTTTCACACACTGGTCTTTTAAAACATGTCTCCATTATATGTAAACAATGAGTCTTGCCACACTACATCAAAAACTAATGATGTATTGTATGGTGACTAACATGACACAATAAAAAAATAATAATGAAAAAAGTAAAATAAAACATGTCTCAGTGAAACCAATCCCTCTATGGTCCCATGGCAGCAAGGGAAAAAGGTCCACACACTTTCCTAGAATTAACAAGGAACTTGTTCCAATGTGTGTGGCTCCCTTAACTCTTCATAGTAATACACATTACCTCCAGTAAGAACCGTGGGCTTTCAGGCATGAATGTGAGGGCCACCACCGAGGAGACACAGGGGAGCGCGCAGACTATCACGAACACACGCCAACTGTGGAACTGGTAAGCTGACCCCATGCTGAAGCTCCATCCTAGAAAAGCAAGAATGGAAGCATGAAGGAGAGCGCCTCTCAGACGGCCTGCTGGGAAAGCGAGGACCCTTCCCCTAATCACTATGAGTGTCTACACGGCAAATGTATTGTTAAGTCTTGAGCCTCTGGGCATTAGCCACAGTGACCAACTCAACTTTACAAACACCAATAGCAGCGGTTAGAGAAAGAAAGCAAAGGGGTCAGGGCTTAAGTATGGGGGGACATATGTGTTTCTGTACAACCGAATTCCTAAGGCCATGATAAATTAATTTGGAATACTTTTTCCAACAGACCCCTGTGCTGGAACATGTTCTGTTTGCTCCTCCTGGTCACTGCCCTCCTCTCTCCCCCTGCTGCAGGCCGGGAAATGGACCGCTATGGGGCCATCAACTGGCTCCCTTGTACCTTGGCTTCCACTGGGTCTGGGAGGGTGGAAGCAGCATTCAGGGTATTTCCTTCCCTTGCTTCCCTTCTCCCTTCCCTTGGCTGGGAGATTTGGCATTGGGTATGCCCATCTCCTAGGACCGTCTCCTACAGCCACAGCTCTTGTCAGCCTTCGACAATCCCTCAGCCCTGGTGCCCTCTGATGCACAGGTAGGTACAAGATACTTTCCTGTAGCTAGCTCCTAGGTGCTTTATTATTCCCTCTGGGCTTCTTTTCACTGTTTCCAAGTGACTCTTCAGTGATCCCTTGTGAGGGTGTCCTTGGTTTCCTGCCAGCACCCTGACTGTTTTGTTTTGTTTAAAGATTTTATTTGACACAGAGAGGGAACACAAGCAGAGGGAGTGGGAGAGGGAGAAGCAGGCTTCCCGCTGAGCTGGGAGCCCAACGCTAGGCTTGATCCCAGGACCCTGGGATCATGACCTGAGTGGAAGGCAGCCGCTTAACGACTGAGCCACCCAGGCACCCCTTAGCAGTACAGTTGTGAAGAAATGGCAGGTGTGGTATTTCTCCACATGCACATGTCCTAAAATAGATAAAGATAATTTAAAGTTTCTAAATAGTATTTTTACTCTAATAAAAAATAAGCATAATGGGATACAAACAGAAATCTTATCTTTAAGAACTAAAAGGAAAATCTGCTGAGAATAACCAGGAATCCCTAGTCCCCTAGTTATAGCTAAGTGTAAGAAGTAAATAAAAGCTGAAATGAAATAACAAGTAAAAAATAACTTTGATAAAATTTAAATAACAGTAGGTTAAAAAAAAGAACTAAAAGGAAGCTGATATTTGCATGAATATAAAATGGATGACGGCTAAATTCAAACATGATTCTAAAAGAGAAATAATGAGGGATATAAAATCTAATTGAAAACAGAGAGGAAATGTATAGAGATATAGATGAATTACACGAGGCAACATTTCAGTTTTTGGCAATACTTGGCATTTAGAAGGCATTCTGTGACCAAAAGTCGGGTATTTTATATCCCATCCCCAAGAGAGCAGTGTACTTATTCCTTATTTACCCAGAAGTCAAGTGTGATTCTGAGGCTGATGTAACTTTCTCAGGGCCACCAAGCCACAGCATCTTCTCTACCAGGACCTGAGGCAGAGTCATATACCATACCCAGCCTCGTGTCCATGCACACTTGCTCATAAATACAGAATATGTTGACAAATGACATAAATGTCAATGACACACTACATCAATTCTAGATTAATAAACATTTTCTGGAAATTTAATACATGAGATTATGTGAATTGGTAAATTAACCACATCATGAACTTTAGAAGGGGATGTCCCCTCACAGGGTTTTTGTAGCAGGAGTTCTAAAGTCCCAAATACTCAAAACACAGAAAAAAAATTGATGGAATAGAGAAAACATACCTTGTTCACTTCATATTTGATCAGAAAGTTTGTTTCAAAGAATATCTTTTTTTTTTTTTAAAGATTTTATTTATTTGACAGAGAGAGAATGCAAGCAGGGAGAGAGGGAGAGGGAGAAGCAGGCTTCCCACTGAGCAGGGAGCCCGATGCAGGGCTCGATCCCAGGACCTTGGGATCATGACCTGAGCCAAAGGCAGATGCTTAACCGACTGAGCCATCCAGGAGCCCAAGAATATCTTTTTAAAAAGCTCCTATTATTTGACATGTTGGATAAATAAAAGTTTTGGGTGGTGGAGTGAAGCAAATGCAAGGCTAAGCACAGGATGACATCACACCAGTGGATGGAGCTGAAACCTTCTGGCACTAGAATAGGGCTCCCTCCTTGCCCAAAGATGACCGCATGCCCAGACCTGGGACTTTGTTACCCTATTTGGCAAAGGGACCTTGCAGGGGGGCATTCAGTTAAGGATCTTGAGGTAGACTGATTATGTCACAGAGCGGGGCCCGACCTAGAGAAGCAGAAGAGTCTTTTTGTAAGAGAAAGGGAGAGGAGGAGATGTGGCGAGGGAAGTCAGGGGTCAGCTCGGAGAGAGAGCTGAGGGTGCTGCAATGCGGGCTATGTAGAAGTTGCCAGAGCCACAGGCAAGCGATGTAGGCGGCTTGCAGAAGCTGGAAAAGGTGAGGACTGTTTTCTCCGCTCCCGCCCCCAGAAGCTCCACCAACTCATTTAGACTTCCGACCTCCAGAATTTTAGGATAACAACCTTATATGGTCTAAAAACCATCAGTTTGTAGTGATTTCTTACAACAGCATTGAGAAAGCCACACAACTCTCTGTAGTTACAGCTCTGCTGCTTACACGATTGAAAGCAATTAAGTTGGAGAAATTCAGCTCTTCTCTATGAAACCTCAGGCTCCTGGCTTTTGCCTGGACTTCTCCGCAGGCCTCGCCTAAGACTTCTCCTTTCTGATAGCTGGTCTTAGAAATACTGCTCTTCACTCTCACATCAGTGGGGGAAGAGACTGAGTGCAATGTGATTCTACTTGAGCAGTTTTCAGCCCACAGAGGACTGAACTACAAATAGAACCTAATCCCAGAGGAGAGCTAGCTGGTCAGAGTCCCCAACTCAAAATGCATTTTCTTCAGGGGTATCATCTTCTGTCCAGCAGCTTAAGTTTAGCCTGATCATTGCGGCTCATACCCTTCTGTATTTCATCAGCCGTGAAGTGGTCTCAGGTCCCTGCATGGTGTGTGCGTGTGCACACGCACTGTGTTCTTGCTTTATATAAAGGGGGTGGGGTCCATTTTTCTCTCTGCAGTATGTGCTTCCCCAGTCTCCAAAATTCTATTGTACCCCTTTTTTTGTCTCTCTTCAAATCCCTAGCAGTCTGTTCAATTTCTTGCACTTGACCCCTACCCTACTGTTTTGAGAACACAAACACAGAGAGAACGGCATACCTCTCATCTTCTCAAAGCTCCTGAATCTCCCATCCACCTGCACCTGTCTGCACCCTCCGTCTTCCCTCAGGAGCAATGGCAGTTGGTCTGTTGTAACCAATCCAAAGCCAATCTGTCTTATGACTCCTCCTTCTCTCTCTCAAGGACAGAACTATAATCTCCTGTCCCTCCTCTCTGGCCCTCTTCATGGAGTCCTCTCATCTTACTCAACAGGTCATTCCATCAGCACACCCATCTCCACCATCTAAGAAAAAACCCTACCTTGACCTCCACAGGACTCTCCAGTTGCACTGCTACTTCTCTGTCCTCATTCTCAAAAGAATGGCCTAGAGCAACTGTCTCCACTTTCTCACCGCAAATGGGCTTCTGCCCCTAAAACCACAGAAGCTGTGCCAGTCAAGGTCAACTGTCTTGCCAAATCTAATAGGCACTTCTCTGTCCTCGTCTTATTTGAGCTGTCTAAATCATTCCATATAGCTGGTCATTTTCTTCTCTTTGAAGAACTTTTCCCCTTGTCTTCCTCATCACTACATGTGCTAGTTTATTTCCCAGCTCATTGGCTTTCCTTCAGTTTCTTTATGTGACTCTTTCTCTCACTAGCTCTCCCAAGTCAGTGTATCCTAAATATTGATTGTCAGTCCTGTTCTCTGGATCCAGATGCTCTCTAGGCAGACTCATGTATTTCCATGACTTTAAGCACCACTTATAGGCCAGGATCTCTGAAACATAGCCTCTTCTCTTTCCAGAGCTCCAGAAACCCATCTCCACCTGCCTATTCACATCTTCACAGAGGTGTCTAATGGGCATCTCGGAGTTACTGTGTCCAAAATGGAACTTCTAATTTCTCACTCTGCTACCAAAGAAAACTCTCACATTTCTTTCAATGTTCCTGTTTTGGCAAATGACACACTGCCAGCCACTCAGATATTCATGCCAAAAACCAAGACCTTATACTCGATTCCTCTTTTCCCCTCACCACCCTCAAGGGCCAATCTCTCTGAAAGCTCCTTCTTTCCAGCAGAACTCAAAGCCACCTACCTCTTCTCATCTCCCTGGCACCACCAAGCCCCTTGTCGACAGCACTGTACCCCTGACCTACAGCAGAAGCTTCACTCTCTTTTCCCTGGACACCCCACCCCAGTTTATCACAGGCCATTGTCCCCAACAGCAGCCAGACTTACCCTTTTAAAAGATCAGTAAGAGGGGGCGCCTGACTGGCTCAGTCAGTAGAGCACGTGACTCATAATCTCAGGGTCATGAGTTCAAGCCCCACATTGGGTGTAGAGATTACTTCAACAAAATTGAGGCGTACCTGCCTGGCCTAGTTGGAAGAACATGTGAATCTTGATCTTGGGGTTGTGAGTTCGAGCCCCACACTGGGTGTAAAGATCACTAAAAAGAAATAAACTAAACTAAAATGTCAACAAGAGCACTTCATTCTGCTGCTTAAAAGCATTCAATGACTCCCAAGACGTTTGGACGGAATCCAAATGCCTTACCACAGTCTATGGAGCCAACAGAAACAGATCCCTAGCTATTTACCTGAGGTCACCTTCTGCGGCTCCCCTTGCCCTCTTGCTCAGGCCCGACTTACCGGCTCACAGTTCTTTGAACATTCAAAGCTTAATTTCATCTTATGGGCATTTGTTCTATTTTAGTTGTCCTTTCTATGAGGTTTGAAAGTGAGAGTGTCTTTCAGGCCATCTCATCCCCATTGTAGTTCCCTTAGAGTCTTTGCATTTGCTATTTTCCCTCCCAGGACTGCTCTGTATATGTTGATATTTACATATGTTTTGCATATGTTGATACCTCCTTCCCACCTTCTCCTAGGTTTAAGGTTATCACTTCAGAGAAGCCAAACCCTCAATCCCACTCTCTGTCACAAAGGCCTATCTTATTGTTTCCACAGCATTTACTGCTATCCAAACCCATCAACTGCATTGATTTGATGACATGTTTTCTCTCTGTCCCTCTCCCCACCAGAAGAGTAGGAACTCTGTTTTTGTTACTCACCAATATAGTCTTAGTGACTCTACCAAGTGCCATATATTCCTCTGGGAACATGTGCCAGATCACTGAGGCTGGAAGCCTACTTTTCTTCTGATGTTTTTTACATTCACACTTAACAGCAAAACAACCTTGACTTACTTTACCAAATTAAATTAGTAATTCGTATATCATAAAATTTATTACCTTTTCAGGTTTCCAGTTCTATGAGCTGGAGAAATGCACAGTCACGTGGACGCCATCCTTATCAAGAGGCAGATCAGGTCCATCAGCCCAAAACATTCATTCCCTCTGCTCTTTAGCCATCAATCTTTCCTCCCTTCCTAACCACCGATAACCACTGGTCTTTTCTCTGTCCCTATAGTTTTGCCTTTTTCAGAATGTCATCTAAGTGGAATCCTAATCTGGCTTGATAGATTTAGAATAATGTATCCACGCAGACTGTTCCACTTACCAATAGTTTGTTTCTTTTCACGGCCGAGTACAACTGGCTTTTGTGGGTAGGTCCAAGTTTGTTCACCTACTCACCAATGAAGGACAGTGGATTGTTTCCAGTGTTAGGGGATTATAAATAAAGCAGCTGTCAACATTTCAGTCAGATTTTTTTATGTCCCAAAGTTTTCCTTTTCTCTTGGATAAAACACCAAGGAGTAGGCTACTTGAGTCATAGGATAAGTTTATGTTTAGTTTTATAAGAAATTGCCAAACTATTTTCCATAATGGCTGTATGTTTTTACATTCCCCTCAGTAGGGTGAGAGACCCTTAGCTGCTTCAGACCCTTCCTACCACTGTTTCGGCAGTTTAGGGTTTTGTTTTGTTTTGTTTTTCCCTGGCCAATCAAATAGATATGTAATGGTATTTTATCATGGTTTTAATTTGCATTTCCCTACTGCCTAGTGATCATCTTAATTTACTTTGCTTATTCATTCATATTTTCATTGAGTACCTATATATGCTAGTCACAATGCTCCACAATGTGGAGGCCAGTAAGACTTCTTTTCCGTCCTCAAGGATTTCTAGTCTAGGAGAAGAGGTAAATTAATTAACAGAAAAAACAAACAGTCCCACATGTGCTGGAACAGCTTATGAAGAAAGTGTGGTGGGGTACAGAAGAGGCAGAGGTATCTATCCCAAAGAGTATTTTCTCCAGAGCCCTAGCAAAATCTCTTTTCTGATTTGGGTCCTGAACAAAGAGCGAATTCTTAAGTTCCTAACACTCAAGTTAGAGCTACAATTCAAATCAATATTTAAGAAGTCGATGAGAGTAGCCAAGACAGGTTGTGCCATACCTGGTCCCTAACATTTTCCTTCTAACCCTCTGACCTGGAGAAAGGGAGGACAGCCCTTGAGTGGGAGGAGGGAGTCCTAGAAAGGGAGACCAATGCTACTCCCCATTTAGGACATGGCTCCTGGGAAAGGGGGTCAAAGACTGATGGATGATCTTCTATGGCCCAGATGAGGGACAGACTCAGTGACAGTCCTGAGAAATAGCCCTGCAGATGTTCTTACAAACTATAATACCATTATCTGGATCCAAAAATTAACAAAAGAATGAAGTGGACACCGTAACTGTTCAGCCATGGATTCCTAGGACCCCTCCCCATTTTGATTTCAGTATGGCTTACATTTGAATTTGAGAATGAAATTCTCAAACCACCAACATCAAGAAGCAGGGAGACATCAACAGGAGTGAAGGGCCAGCATATGAAACCAGGCCACATGCATCCAGGAAGGTGGGTTGTTGCATCGAGATACTCATCTGCACTTAGAAAAATGGATCATCTTAAATGAACCCACTGTTGGCACCACGCCTTTCTTGTCTTAAAAAAAAAAAAAAAAAAAAAAAAAAGATTCTTGCATGGGTGGTGGTTCTAATTGTCTTTTGGACTTTGTTTTAAAAAAAAAAAATACCCATTAAAATGTCATACTGAGAGATGTATCTACATATAATGTAAATTCCACACAAGGAAGGACCTCAGTTAGGGTATTACAGAAAGCAGTTCCTGCACAGCACTCATTAGCATGGGTCTAATAAGAGCATTATGTGTCTTGCATAATAATCAAGGCCATTTACAAGCCTTGAGCCAGTGTGCTGGAGGACTGCAGAAACCAGCTGCCTCCCCAGTTGCATGACTGTCTGAAATTTTTCAGAGAGCCAAGGCAGAAGTATGTGATGCATGTGGAAGAAGAATGCTGGCTTTTGTGCTCTTTTGGGGGCCTTAGTGGCTGATGTAGTCGCTAATGAGCACCTACTTTACCAATCTATATCTGGGAACCAGTTTTGTGATATTTGTGGGACACAGTCTTTGGTAAGAAGGCGGATTTTCTTTTATTAAGATTTATTTATTTATTTATTTGAGAGAGAGAGTCAGAGAGAGAGAGAGAGACAGCATGAGCAGGGGTGAGAGGGAGAAGCAGACTCCCCACTGAGCCGGGAACCCCACCCCCCAACATGGGACTCTCCAGGAGCCCCCAAAAGACAGATTTTAGGCACGAGACACAGATTCAATGTTCTTAAACATTAGAAATCAGTATTAATAACCAATAAATCTATGGGAGATGAGATTTTAGTAGCAGTAAATAGCAAAAGTAGCAAAAATAGTAAAGTAGCAGTAGAAGTAAATTGCCTGTATTTGTCAGTGAAAACCAAAATTCTCTTTGGAAAAGTAGCTCAAATCCCTTTTCTCAAGTGGCAACACACTTAGGAAGGGGACAAGATCAGATAAATTTCTGATTTTATTCTTACAGAAATAAAATTTTATCCCCTCAACAGGTCACTGGTTTACAAAATAAATACTATCTAATCAATGTGAAACACTAACACTTGGCTAGAAACTCAGGTTGTCCTGGATCTAATGTCATCTGTGACTTCAGAACCAGCCAGACAGTCCCTGAGGCAGATAGCAGAGACTTTCACCTCCTCCTCATTTGCTAAAAAAATAAATAAATAAATAAATAAATAAAATTAAAAGATAAAATAAATAATAAAATAAATAAATAAATAAACAAACAAAATAAAAAATTAAAAAATAGAGAAAGAAGCCAGGGTGAGGGGAAAAGTTAAATCAACTATAATACAGCCATGCAAAAGCAAACCGTGTAACTACTGGCAAAGAATGAGGTTGATCTTTCTGAACTGATCAGGGAAATGTCCAAGTTACACTGCTTGCTTAGTAAAAAAGTTCTTTTCTTTTCTTTTAACTATTTTTTTAAGGCTATTTTAAATGGCTCCTACTTTAAATGGCTACTCAGGGTATGGGGTGGGTACTAGCAGGGGACTTTCACTTTTGGCATTATTTGTTTGAGTATTCTATAACCTTTGTATACTATTTAATGAAAAGGCGGGGGTGGGGGGGAAACTTTTTGAAGAGTTGTAAGCCTTTGATTTTTCTCCAGTACAAGGCGTGATGGGAAGAAAGGATAAGGAAAGTGGGATGATAATTTTGATACTATTCAGTCTCCATACAATTCTCAGAACTAAATTAATGTTCATTCCGATTGCAATGAATCTGAACATTGACACTATAGTGCTCGTTGATGGCTAGCTATGAGAAAGTGCCAGAGATTGCCCTGGCGTCTCCAGGTCTCAAAGAAAACAATATTCACAGACCTTTGATCTTTAAACCAGTAACTCTAGTCGTAGGCTAATTTTGGATTCCTGGGGCAGAGGCCAGGTGCATTTTGAGCCGATCATGTAGCAGGACTGCTGACACTGGCACACAAAGCAAACACAATTAAAAAAAAAAATGGCAGGGGGGTGCCTGGGTGGTTCAGTCGGTTAAGTATCCAGCTCATGAGTTTGGCTCAGGTCATGATCTCAGGGTTGTGAGATCCAGTCTGGTGTTGGGCTATGCACTAAGCAGGAAGTCTGCCTCTCTTCTTTTCCTCTGGCCCTCTGTGTTCTCTCTCCCAATAAACAGATCTTTACAAAAAAAAAAAAAACAAAACACACACAACAAAAACAAAAACAAAACTTGGCAGGGATCTGCCCGAAGCACATAACCATACCTTTAAAAAGAGAGAGTCAATTCAACTGGAGTTATACACTCCAGAGAAAGGGCCCAAGGGTCCAAGTCCACATAGCTGCGGGAGGCATCTCTCTCTAAGAGCAGGACCGAGCAACCAGCTCATCTTTCCTGCTAGTTTCTCTCTTTCTGTCTCTGAGCTCTGGTCCTACCATTGGGAATGCAGAGTGAGTGGTCAACAGCAGAGGGAAGTCACGTTATACCCCTGGTTCCTGAGTATGACTTGTCATCCTAACCATGCTTTCAAAGAAGCAAACTTCCTAGTGGCTTTTGAAAGTCAGAAATTCATGGGCTTATTCATCAAGATTATTTTTTCTGGATTATCTTCTGTGAGGGCTTCAAATATGGAAAGAGTGACTATGAGTGCCTTTCCAGAAAGAGTTCTTGGTGCAAGCATGAATGACTCATTCAAGCATGGTGCTTCACAAGCTCCACTGGAAGAAAGAGTCTAAGGGTTTGAAAAAAGCGGATAGTATAAGAAGTGTGTATACGTGTTTCTGTTTTCAACAAAGATTCTTTGGGATTTTCTTTTTTAGACAGACACTAGTATAACATTAGTATTATGATAATGTAGGTCAATTAAAATTTTATCAAAGATTTTACGTAACTATATACTATAGTAGCCTATAGAATTGGTAAATTTTGACCACATACAAATGAAGCTTGTATCATAAGTGCATAAAAAGGCAGCTCATTACTTTGTAACTACACATTTTATATACTTACACTTATTATCTTATAGCATATATAGGGACACATTGACTTTCCTTCTCTATCCTACATAAATATTTACTTAACAACAACTGTGTATGTTTGCAGGTTTATATTAAGATTTTTTTTTTTTGACAGAGAGAGAGATCACAATTAGGCAGAGAGAGAGGGGGAAGCAGACTCCCTGCTGAGCAGAGAGTCTGATGTGGGGTTCGATCCCAGGATCCTAAGATCATGACCTGAGCCGTAGGCAGAGGCTTAAAGCACTGAGCCACCCAGGCGTCCCATTAGAGGTTTATATTAATACATAATCTCTTGCATAAGCTAATGCCCTGGCTTAGGAAACTGAAAAGCAAACATAACTAAATATTAAGAATTCTTCCAACAGGTAGAAAGTTGGACTAACAGACTCTAAAGCTCTAATTTCCTCTCTGATTCTAAGACCTTATGTCTGGAACAGGTGAAGCCATCAGAAATTCTCTCTGGAGAATAGGTCCATGATAAGAAATGGAGCCCTTTCAGAACTTAACAAAATAAAACTAAACCAACTTGTGAACTGCCATTAGTTCTGACAAATGCCCAAAGGTTGAGAAAAAGGACTTGGGGCAAAACGATATTTATTCTGAATATTAGCAACCTAGTCGATCTGCTTTTAAAGTAGCTGTCCTTAGAATACTGTTCAGTTATTTTTTAACTGCAGTAAACACGCAATGTTCTATACATTAGTTTCAGGTGTGCAACATAGTGATTTGACAAGTTTTGCTCGTTAGGCTGTGCTCACCACCAGCGCGGCTGCCATCTGTCACCACACTCTAACTATACCATTGACTCTGTTCCTGTGCTGTCCCTTTTATCCTCATGATGTATTCATTTGCTATCTGGAAGCCTATATTTCCCTCTTCCTGCAACTGTTTTGTCCATCCCGGCTCTCCCTTCCCCTTTGGCAACCATTAGTTTGTTCCTGGGATTTAACAGTTTCTGTTTTTTGTTGATTTCTCAGATGACACATATATGAAATCATGTGGGACTTGTATTTCTCTGACTTATTTTACTTAGCATAAAGCCCTTTATGTTCATCGCTGTTGTTGCAATGGTACAATCTCATTCTTTTTTATGGTGGAGTAATATTCCATTGGATGGATATACCACATCTTCATCCATTCATCTGTCCTATACACTTGAGTTATTTCCATATCTTGGCTGTTGCAGATAATGCTGCAATAAATACAGGGGTGCACCTATCTTTTTGAATTGGTGTTTTCATTTTCTTTGGTAAATACCCCATATTGGAATTACTGGATATGATATTTCTATTTTTTAGTTTTGGGGGCATCTCCATATTATTTTCCACAGTGACGGTATCATTTTTACATGCACCAACAGTACACAAGGGTTCTTTTTCCTCCACATCCTCGCCAGCACTTGTTATTTCTTATCTTTTTGATACTAACCTTTCTGACAGGAGTGAGGTGGTATCCCATTGTGGTTTTGATTTGTATTTCCCTGATGATGGGTGATGCTAAGGGTCTTTTCACATGTTTGTTGGCCATCTGTGTGTCTTTTTGGGAAAAGGATCTCCTCAGGTCCTCTGCCCATTTCTTTTTTATTATTATTATTATTTGTTTTGTTTTGTTTTAAAGATTTTCTTTCTTTCTTTCTTTGACCGACAGAGATCACAAGTAGGCAGAGAGGCAGGCATAGAGAGAGGAGAAAGCAGGCTCCCTGCGGAGCAGAGAGCCCAATGTGGGGCTTGATTCCAGGACCCTGGCAGAGGTTTTAACCCACTGAGCCATCCAGGCTCCCTTTATTTTTGGTTTTGAGCTGTGTAAGTTCTCCATATATTTTGGATATTAATTCCTTATTAGATATATCATTTGTAAACATCTCCTCCCATTTAGCAGGTTCCCTTTTCATTTTATTGACAGTTTCCTTTGCTATGCAAAACCATTTTATTTTGCTTTTATATTTGTTTCCCTTGGCTCAGAAAACCTATCTAGAAAAATCCTTCTATGCTCCATGACAAAGAGATTACTGCCCATGTTTTCTTCCAGGAGTTTTTAGGTTTTGGGTCTCCTTATTGGGTCTTTAATCCATTTTGAGTTTATTTTTGTATATGGTGTAAGTAAAATACTTTTTTTCCCCCCTAAACTGTGCTCTGTATAACTTCATGTCTCCTATTTTATTCCAGATCAGGACTTCTTTTTGTTCTTTGCATATGGCCTCAGCAAGATCTCGCTCGTGATCAACAAAAGCTCTCTATCTATTCCCTAAAGATTCTCAATGATATGACACAAGAATACTAATGGAAACCATTTTTAGGTGAAAGTTATTTCCCCAGGGTGGGGATAAAGAGAGAGCCATAATATTTCCTGTGTTATGACAACAGAGGTCAGCCCGAGTGCTCTTTGTGGCTGATGCCAAAGGTCACACTCATACATCTTTGCCAACTGTTGCCCCCTCTACCTGCTCCTTTTTTCTGGCCCCATTTTTTGCCTTGTAGTTTCTGATCCAGAACAAATCATTTAACACTTGACAAGTAAAACAGCTGCTTAGCTCATGATTCAGCCCCAAAATGACCCTTAGAGCTTTGCCATTTATGTCAAAGAAATTCCATTCTAATGGGCTGGGAAATACGTGCAACCACATGACCTGGGAGCTCTGGTTTTCGGGGCTGTGCCTTAAGGAAGGGGACATCGTGGGCCCCTTCCAAGTGCAGTGGACAGCAGTACAATTCTGGAGATGTCCCCCTCCAAGTCCCGTCACCAGCTGTGGTTCACATGGATCCAGTTTAACACCACACCCTTCACATGGTCTCAGGTTTCTAGCTTACTGACACCAGATCCTTCCTAAAAGGCCCCGCCCAACTGGAGGCACTCAACCTTCCTCGAAGCCTTCCACACCAGAAATGGGACAGTCAGCCTCTACTCTTGTCCTTCTCTATGTCCAGCTGGCCACTAAGAAATGTTATCTGCAAATACTTTGGCATCTTCACCACTCCCCACCCATATCAATTTGGAGAATTCCTAGACTTTATTTTAGTCTTCTATTTACCAAGTAGAGAGAAATGACTTCTGAAAATTCTTCAGGACACACTAAAAGGTAATCACTTCCTCCAGTGAGTTTTCTTGGTATCCTGTGAATTCCCATAGCGCTTAAGACAGTGACTGACAGAAAAGCCACAGGAGAGACTCATTTTTTTATCTGCAAGTCTGTTCCTTTAAGCCAGGGGCCATGTCTTATTCATCTTTAGTATGAAATATGGCAAAAAGTGGTCACTCAGTAAAAGCTTATTTAATTAACCAATGAAGAACCCACTCCTGGATTCCTTTATGATCAGTTTGCCTAGAATATTTCAAAGTGATTTTCTGAAAATCTATCTATTCCCTAATTTCTAAGTTAGGGAATATATAGGAGGGTGTTTGTTTTTGTCTTGTTTTTGTAACTGATATCTAACTTGATTTCCTGGTGGTAAGAGTATGCTTGGTGGTTTTTGAGATATGGTGGAACTTGCTTTAGTGCACAGAGTGATCCATTTTTGTTTTTGTTTTCCAGCTTTATTAAGGTATGGCTGACAAATAAAAATTGTATATATTTTAGGTATACAATGGGATGATCTGATGTGTGCACACCTTGTGAAATGATCACCACAAATAAGTTAAATAACACATACATCACCTCACCTTTTTTACAGGGGGGTTGTGGAGGGAATACTTAAGATCAACCTCTTAGCAAATTTCAAGTATACAATATAGGATTATTAACTATGGTCACCATGATATATATAGAACTCTAGACATTAGATCCCCAGAAATTATTCATCTTTTCACTGAAAACTGTGCAAGCCTTTGACCCATTTCCCCAGTTTCTAATGGTATATCTCCCCCACAGCCAGATAGGAAAGGGGGCTTCCCCCTACAGCAATGAATGCATTTTCTCATGGACAAAATTAATACATCCCACACACAAACTGGATTTCCATTTGAAAAATAAAATTCTCAGGAATTAATAAGCTGGTATTTAACTCAAAGGGATACCTCAGACAATACATCTTTAAAGCCTGCTTCCATTCAGATTGTCTGAAAACAAAACCTAGGAGCCCACATCAGTTCAACAGTTGGCAGAGACCCAATTCACTTCTGCCCATCCTTGATTTATAACCCTGTAGGAGACATACAAATGCTGTTTCTCCTCACTCGCCCCTTCCCTTTTGTTCAAAATGTCAGGCATCTACCCAGAGTTAAATTTCACCTTTGCTCTCTGGAAAGGCTGCCTGCTTGGGTCATTAATCCTGGGCCAGAAAGCAGCTCCTCGCTGCTACTGACTGTAGAAAGGATTGGTCCTGGCGTATCCCAGAGAATGTTTTTCAAGGGCTGTGGCGCCAGAAAAAATCAAACCCAGAGTGACTGAGTCTGGGACAAATGCAGCAGTTTTTCATTCCCTATCACCTTCTGTGGCTGCTGCTGAGGAGAAATGATCTAATAACTCAGGGAGCCCATGATGACAAAGCACCAGAACCCAGGCAGGTGGCTGCTCCCGCACAGGAGGCTAGGAAACCAGCTTCAACTGGAATGGTATTTCCCAGCCCTGAGGGCTTCCTATGTGGGCTCCCTTCCTGCTCAGGACAGTATACCCACTCTGATGACAGTTTTGGCAAAAGAGAGGAAGATTTGAGTACCAGCTGCGACCTCCAAGAGGGACACAGGTGGAACAGATTCATGGCCTGCCGCATGTTCCCAGAATATTTAGAGCATGCCCACCATTCACCAGGCATCTCGTACACATCTTCTTGGTTAATACATCAACAATCCTGTTCCCCAACCCCCGCCCCCCCACTTCCATAGGGTGAATGGATAATAGGCAGGCCACCAGATTTGATTTAAAATAAAAATTTTAGTATAAGTATGTCCCATGCAATATTTGGGATATACTTATACTAAAAAATTTATGTGTTTGTTTATGTGAAACTCGCGCTGAACTAAGAACCCTGGTGTGTGTGTGTGTGTGTGTGTGTGTGTGTGTGTGTGTGTGTTTTGCTAATTCTGGTAACTATATCCCAGGAGACATTTGGCAATGTCTGGATACATTTTTGATTGTCATGATCTTGCAGGAGGAGTTACTACTGGCATCTAGTGGGCAGAGGCCAGGGATACTGCTAAATAATCTTACAATGCACAGAACAGCTCCTCCAGCCCCAAAGAATTACCCAGTCCAAAATATCAGCAGCACTCTCAACTAGTCACTGGAGTTGTCTGTGTTACCAGGACTCAAAATTAACAGAGCTGATGAAGATAGTTTGAAGATTGTTTTCAAACAGATATGGGGAAGCAGAGTTTGTGAAGATTTTAGATTTCATTCCTGATGAAGGCGTCTTGCTTAGTATTAGTTTTCATTATAAAGTTATAAGCTCTTTCTGCTATACAATTGATCTATGGGTTTGTCATTTTCCTCCTTACATACTTTTTAAAGGCACCCTGACAAACAAAAGTGGCACATAGTACAACAGAGCCAAGAAAGGTTTCTCCCCCATTGGGGTTTTGGCCAAGGCTAGCATTATCCCTCAAATGCTTTTGAGAACACCTGCAGCTTATAAGTGGTTATTACTGCCAACAAGGTAATGACCAAATATTCCCTGCAGGATTTGTATTCTTGTTTCATAAGGGTGGGAGAGGTTTCCTCTTCAAATTGCCTGCTAATCTTCAGGAATGGGGAAACAGCATCCTTAGTAAAAGAACCTGGCTTCAACTGCATGTCCCCGTCAGGTTACACCAGTCAAGCTGTGGCAGTCAGGGCTGGAAGGCCCACATGGGGTTCCACAAGACCTCTACTGAGGACCTGGGGAAATGTTCCTCCTCTTCAGGTCCCTCTTGGCTCCAGCCTCTTGGCATCCATCTCTGGTCTGGTCCATCACCATGCCCCGGGATACCATCGTCCAAGTTCACGGGCTTCTCATAGCACTCATGCCCATCCTCTGCACAGCTCACCTGCTCTCCTCTCTCTGGCATGTCAGTGGCAATGCAATCACAGGGAAGAGTATTGAAAATGCACATAAATGGAGCTCCTGGGTGGCTCAGTGGGTTAAGCCTTTGCCTTCAGGTCCTGGGATCGAGCCCAGATGCAGGCTCTTTGCTCGGTGGGGAGCCTGCTCCCCTACCTCTCTACCTGCCTCTCTGCCTCCTTGTGATCTCTGTCTGTCAAATAAATGAATAAAATCTTAAAAAAAAAAAAAAGAGGGGCACCTGAGTGGCTCAGTGGGTTAAAGCCTCTGCCTTAGGCTCAGGTCATGATCCTAGGGTCCTGGGATCGAGCCCCGCATTGGGCTCTCTGCTCAGCAGGGAGCCTGCTTCCTCCACTCTCTCTCTCTGCCTACTTGTGATCTTGGTCTGTCAAATAAATAAATAAAATCTTAAAAAAAAAAAAAAAAAGAAAAGAAAATGTACATTACCAGCCTCCACTCCTGTAAGAATCCACATTTAGGAGCGCTGAGGTGGGTCTGAAAACCTGCATCTCCAACAGCAGCCCAGGCAGTTCTCGTGCAAGCTTTACACCCAAGAAAACCAGCTTCCAGGCTCCCTCATCACCTGGTTTTGGTTGCAACCCCCTGTGACAGACACCCTTTAGTGCCTCAGCTCGGCTCTTTCCTTCTTACCCTTATCATTGGCTTGCAAAATTCCTATTTATACTTCTGGGCCCTCCCCGTGAATGCAACAGAACTGCCCAGAATTAACAGCTTTGTCTTTGGTATTCCTACAGTGATTTATACATCCTGCCTCTTCCAGCATTTATCACATATTTGTTTATAGCAAGTTCTCTGCCATATTCCAGAGGTAGAACTCTTAATCTGTTGGATCATGTTAAGCAGAAAGGAATAAACAAAAGGTTATTTTAGATTTTGGTATAACTTCTACAGCCGAAAAGGTATGCCGAGTATAGTTTGCCATGTAATTTAAAAAGTCCTACTGTACTTGGATTGCACATCTGTCTTATTGTAAATCACACATCTGTCCAGTTTTGTTTCCCTATTACTTCTCAGTTATACCAGATTTTTTTTTTTAATTGGGTTATAAGATCCATATCAGTCATTCATTTCCACCTGTTAACTAAGAGCAGTCTAGCTGTTCTGCTACCACATCTGGAGATGCCCAGGGAACATCTCAGATACACCCATGAATAAAGGCTTGCCATCACCCTGTGGTGTCTTTTGTTTCTGTGTTTTGGAAACCTACTGACAGATAGAAAGGCCTTCAGTACCCAGCAAAGCCAGAGGATGCCCTGCTCACCTGCCACTGCACGACTTTGAAGCATCTCTGCAAAGGGGTGGACAATTCAGGCCATGAATCAGACCCCCTAAACCGGAATCCTCCTTCTGCTGGTTATTAGCTATAAGACCTAGAGCAAGCCACTTAATTGCTTTTTATGGGTTTTCATGGTGGCAAAATACACACAACATAAAAATTTACCATTTTTACCATTTTTAATTTTTTTAAAGATTTTATTTTTAAGTAATCTCTACCCCAACACGGGGCTTGGAATTACAACCCCAGAGTCATGTGCTCTTCCAGCTGGGTGTCCCTAAACCCCTTTTAATGTACAATTCAGTGACATCAGATATGTTCATGTTGTTGGGCAAATATCATCACCATCCATCTCCAGAACTCTTCATCTCGCAAGTTCTATACCTATGAACAGTGATGGCCCATTTCCCACCTCCACTCCCTGCCCCGGGGAACCACCACTTCACTTTCTGTATCTGTGAATCTCACTACAACAGGTACTGGATCTAAGGGGAATCATACAGTATTTGTCCTTCTGTATCTGGCTTATTTCACTTACATTGATGCCTTCGAGGTTTGTCGGTGTGGTATCTTATTGTCAGGATTTCACCCTTTTCCAGGCTGAAGAATATTCCGTTGTGTGTATATATCACACATTTGTTTATCCATTCATCCATCAGTGGGCTCCGGTTGTTTCTCTCTTTTGGCTATTGTTAATAAAGCTATGAACACTGATGTACAAATATTTCTTCAAGTCCCTACTTTCAGTTCTTCTGGGTTTAGAGCTAAAAGGAGAACTGCTGGATCATGGGATAATTCTGTGTTTAGTTTTTGGAGGAATTGCCATATGGACTTAACCGTTTGATTCTGTTTCTTTCTTTCTTTCCTTCCTTTTCTTCCTTTCCTTCTTTTTACACCAAATGCTTTATTGTTCTCTTGAGATGCTTACAAATACTGAAAATCACCCAGCCCAGGGCCTAGCAGCCATGGCCTAGTGGTGGGCAGGGAGGTGGGCTTAGTGCTAAGGCATGAAGGGCTGAGGCCAGACAGCTGGTGGCCTGGTCTTCTGTTCTCCATTTCCTTCAGCCTCCTGAGGTTGAAGGGAGGGCAGGCAGATCTTGGGGTCCTCTCGCTCTGCTGCCTCCTCTCCTGCTCAAGTTCCTCAGGTTCCTGACTGAGCAGCCCTCCATCCCTGTTAGAAACTCAGCCTGTACAGAACCCATCAAGCTGCCTCTCCCACTCTCTTCCTTTCTCCTCTAGTCTCCGGATGTCTGAGCTTTGTCCTTCTGGGTCTAAGGAAGGCATGAATGGAAGGGAAGAGCTGGACTGGGGGGCTGGCAGGCTGTGCACTGGGGCCTGGAGACGCAGGCGGGGGCTGCTGTAATGATTAGTCTGATGGGAATCAAAACCAGTGCTGTGCATTGCCAAGGCTGCTCTTTGTGCCAGACTTGGCCCTGCCATCATTACTCATAGGCCTGGACCCAAAGGCTCCTTCACCCAGTATCAAAATTCCTCTTTTCCTATCTTGGGCTCCATCAAGTTCAAAAGATTCCTTCAAGGACATCTTTTATAGCTCATCTGCCATTCCCTCTGACTGAGCTGAAATTTGAGGGAAGAGAAAGTGTACAATTGTCATAGGTCCTTCTCTTTGACTGGGTGGCTGTGCCAGCTTTGTCTCTTTGGCTCCTTTTCCTCTCTGTCTTCTTCCCCCAGGGGCTTCTCTCCCCCCAAGGAAGGGGGGTGGTCACAGTCTTTACAAGCACACCCTGACCAGCCTCTCAGATGTGCTCAAGATAACACACTCAGTTTAGGCTCCCCTGTGACATTGCTCCATCACACTTTCGAAATTAAAAAAGTGAGGATTCTTTTTAAAAACAGCCTTAACTTTGAGTTACCATTGTTCAACATCACTAGTCCTCAGAGAAATGCAAATTAAAACAAGGAGATACCATTTCACGCCCACCACGCGTTGGCAAGGGTGTGAGGCCAGCGGAACTCTCACACGCTGGTGGTGGGAGTGTAAAATGGTACAACATTAGAGAATCCACAGTATCTTATAAAGTTAAACATGTCTCTGTCATATGACCCAGAAATCCTACTTCTGGGTATTTATCCAAGAAAAATGAAAACCTAAACCGAGTTGAGGCTGCTCAAAAGACCTGTATAAGAATGACCAGAAAGCTAAAAGCAGACCCCTCTCCCTCCACATACACAGAAAATCCCACAAAAAACTAGAAGCAACCCAAACATCTACCAACTGGAGAATGGAAGAACACACTGCGATGTGTTGATATAATGGGACTATTTTATAACGAAAAAATGAACTGCTAATACATGCAACAAAACAACATGGAGGTATTTTTAAAACATTATTGTTGACTGAAAAACCCAGAATGTTCCACACTGTGTTTATATTCATTTCAGAACTGGGAAGAACTGACCTTTGGTGACAGAAATCAGAACAGTGGTTGCCTCTAGGGTGAGTAGTCAAGAGGCTGACTGAAAATGGGTGAGAGGGAACTTCTGGGGAGGATGGAAATGTTGTGTTATCTTGATTTTGGTGGCAGTTACAGGGATGTATACAATCATCAAAATCCACTGAACTGCACCTTTAAGACGCTTGCATCTTTTGGGATGTAAATTACAATCTCAATTTAAGCAAGAGTCGTCTCAGCACAACCACCCCAAGATTACAATCCTAGTAATATGCCGGGGCTCCAGGCGAAGCACTAGCTACTTTATCAACTAATCTGATTTGGAGCCATGCAAATTGTATTACTCTGGATTTAGAACTATTTCAACTGCTTGCATTTTAACAGACAACATTCTTTTTCGTTTTTCACAGCAGAGGTGACCAAAGGTCAGGTCAGGCTCAGGTTCCAGAGGAAGCTCCTTCTCCCCTTTTGGCGGGGCTCTCCTGCACTAAGGTAAATCCTAAAGGTAGAGTTTCCAACCCCAGAGCACTAAGGGAGCTGGGGCCATTCCTCCTTGCCAACGGGAGTTTTCCTGAGGCTGTTACCCTTCTGACTAGGATCCTGCTGCCTAAAAAGGTCTTTAGCAGTCAATCAGACGACTCAAATAAAAATTACATTCTGCCTCAGCACCACATAATCCAAAGGATGACAGCAGAATTACTGTTGCTAAGGGTTAAAGCCACAGAAACAGGTAGTTTTGACTTTTGTATCTCAATAAGTTCTTTGCCCTCCACCCTATCCCTCACAACCACAATTCTGACACACACACGCACAGGCACATACGCATACATGCATACACGCTGGAACTACAGAGAATATTTAGCCCTAGAGGCAGCAAAAATGATGAGCTGAAGGAATAAGATGTTTTAATTAATAAGATTAATAAGTAAGGGGGGGGCGCCTGGGTGGCTCAGTGGGTTAAAGCCTCTGCCTTCGGCTCAGGTCATGATCCCAGGGTCCTGGAATTGAGCCCCGCATCAGGATCTCTGCTCAGCAGGGAGCTTGCTTCCCTTCCTCTCTCTCTGCCTGCCTCTCTGCCTACCTGTGATCTCTGTCTGTCAAATAAATGGATAAAATCTTTAAAAAATAAATAAATAAGGAGGAAAAGCAAGGAATTTCTTTGCTTAACTCAGTGATTCTCGAAGTCTGGTGCACAGAACACTTGTGAAGGTTCCTAACTACTGCAGATGGCTGGAGGTGGTGCGCTGGGAGGTCTGACAACCTGGCTGTTTAAACAAAATGGGAGGCATGCTTTGATACAGTCTAGATGAAGATAAAGAAGGTTTGTAGAAGTTTAGAAGTCATTTGCATTTGCGTAGAGACCAGTAGAAAAAGTTCAAGTGCAACTGTAGAGATTTAAAATTCAGATCAGCAAGAAGAAACTTGTTGGTCAAGCATTTGCCTTCTGAGGGCCAAGCAGAAATGTGAACTGACTGGTTTTTCAGTTTTATGGATGTCTTGAAAAGATAAATAAAAAGACATTTTTAAAAAGGAGGCATATTTAAAAAAAAAAAGATTTAGGAGTGGGAGAGTTTCTGGCTAGGAAATGAATTTCTGTAGAAATGGCCCTTTTTCAGAGTCCAGTTTACACAAAGGAAAATCAAAGTGACTTTTTCAAAATACCTCAGGAGCTCTCCGAAAGACTGAACTTCGTGACGAACACAAGAGAAGCATCTGGCAAAAAAATAGGACTGACTGCAAATCACCAAGCCAAAATGCATCTCCCTCATCCATTCTAGGGTGTTCTAAGAAATGGTGAGCTGTGATTAACCCTAATCAACACTGGAGGGCACTCTGGGTTCACAAGCTACACAAAGATGAGGCACTCTTAAAAGCCTCTTGCCTGGTGACTTTCACTTGCCAGAATGAGGGGAAGCTTGAAGCAATTCAGACTAGGGCTCAAAAGCTATTGTGCTTTTTCTTTCCTCCAAGGTTCTCATCAAATTCTAACTCAACAGCTACACTCTTAAATGCACCTGGAAAGGCTCCCCTGGGAGATAGACAGAAAGATGGAAAGGCAGGGGCCTGCCCTTCAGCTCCGATGACGAGAGACCAAGTCACAAGAAGCCAGAGCACAGAGCAGCCTCCATGAGGGTCATGATACAAGGTCAAGGCCTTTGGAGCAAATACAGAGGATCAGAACTGTTTCAAGAGTAAATCCTTCCCCACCATTTTGTAAAAACATCTCCAGAACCTAGCCTGCACCCACCTCCTTTTGTCAGGTTTTGAGTTTTTAAAAAAGGAGTAGGAAAAATGACCTGAGAGTGTATTTCATTCTTAATACCAGGTTCAAAAGAGAACCCAAGCACTCTTTTCTCCTGGAAGGGCCAAGATGGGAGCCCAGGTGAAAAGAGGCAGGAAGGACCAAAGGATTCTGGTGTTTGTTGGGAGGTGGCCTGAGGGATGAGGGGCTGAAATGACGCAGTGCTCTTCTGGTGGCTCTGAGACTCAGCAGACCAAGGGGTGAGCTGGGGCTGGCCTGGCATGCCCACCCTGGTAGGTTCCACTGGGTGGGGGGGAGGGGGTTGCTTTTAACAGGTATGGGCTGCAGATGTTTAAGGGTTATTTGAAACCAACTTACTCTCCAGGATTTGAAAAGGAATAGTCTGATGGAGCAAAGGAATGGTGAGCTACGCAAACAGAGATCCAAGCTAGGACACTGGGGTCTGAGGCCAACTCTGGGATTACAGTAAAGAAAGAAGCGTGAGTCTGTAAGGATGGTTATGAGAACAGTACTCTGAGACAGGGGTGAGGGAAAGGGGTACCGCAGACATGCTGGGGCAGAGGAGGGTGGGGCCAGGGCATGGGAGAAATGGACAACATAAGAACAGGGTCTCAAGACTACTGCAGTCTCGTCCTGTTCCCAACTGCTTCATATAATTATAACCACAGGACAGCAGAATACATTGGTGAATCATTGTCTGGGAAAACAGAAACTCAACAGAAAAGATTGAGCTAGAAATGTATCTTAAGAGATAAAGCATTAGTGGTTCTGATTTTTCCTGGCAGAAAAAAGCCAAAACCAAACCAAACAACAACAAAAAACCTTTCTTGATTCTGTGGGGGGAAAAAACCCCTCTGGTCAATTTGACTTATTAGGAATTAGTATGGAGTATCATAGAACTTCAGAAGTGTCTTTAATGCTATTAAGAATGATTAGCATTATATCAAACAGCTGTTTTTCCTCTTTCCATAGGCCACGATAGTAGGGAAAAGCCTGAAATTTTTGGTTAGCTGAGAATTTTCCAACAGTGAGTATTAAAACCTGTGGACAAAAATAAAATTCATTGGAGTGAGGGGATAGTCTTATAAAAGGGTTGATTTTTCAACCCTGAATATCTCATTTGTCTGGTTTGACCTGGGAAGGGGATGAATTTGATTCACTTCACCTGCTTAGGATTCTCTTGCTCACTTCTCTTTACCCTCAGAGAGCAGTTTTATTGTCGTCTTCTAGCTACGAAAACAATACACCCTTATGTGGCAATTGAAACAATACAGAATATAATTTAAAAGAAAACAAATGACCCTACATTTCAGCATCCAGAGATAAACACAATTAGTATCTGGGGTTTAGTACACTTATTAGTATTAAGTCGTGAGAAGATTTCCTGAGAGCCTTGGGAAAGGAAGAGTTTCATTCACTAAGATTTTGAAACACGAATCTTGGTTCACAGTATGTTGGAGGCAATCTGCATATTTCACAATAAATATCTGGACCTATCTGCATCAGACATTACCTTTTAAACCTGGACACTCTCATAGAAAACAGACAGTTCCTAAGGGGTGAAAGAAAGGTCAAGAGACACATCATAAAGCTAAATATGGAGGTTGAAGTAACGCTTACATTACATCTCATTCCACTTGGGGTGCTCAAAACCAGCTTCCACCACCACTCTGGAGGCATGAAAGAAAAAGGAGGGCACCCTAGTGCTCTTAGGCTGCCCTGCTAAATTTGTAGACGTGTTACATTTCTACCTCCTGCCAAATTTGATGAGGAAAGTTCAGATTTTTTTTTTAACATTTTATTTATTTATTTGACAGACAGAGATTACAAGTAGACAGAGAAGCAGGCAGAGAGAGAGGGGAAGGGAAGCAGGCTCCCCTCTGAGCAGAGAGCCCGACGCGGGGCCGATCCCAAAACCCCGGGATCACGACCCTAGCTGAAGGCAGAGGATTTAACCCACTGAGCCACCCAGGCACCCCAGGAAAGTTCAGGTTTTTAGAAAATCAATGGGAATATTCAGTAGTTTCTCATCTTACGACAGGAAGAAAGTTGTTTCTTCACTTCTTAATAATAGTTGGCAAGAATTGTTTCGAAATTAAAACATGCTTGTAGGTAAAGCCTAAAGACTTCCACTGTGGATTGAAAATTCTGATACCCATTTCGAGGGGGGAAGAGGGGTTTCCCCACGCACCCAGGCAATTCTGACAGCAGCTGGGTGTCCTATAAATTCAGTTCAATTGTGACATTATCCGGAGACAGCATCAAATTCCATAGGTTAAGGGCTGTCCCACAAGACTGTCTGCCGCCCCCTGCCCCCTCAGACACCAAATGCAAGCCTAGGTTGTCTCCCGCACTTCTGACCTAGGCCAGAGACTAGAGGTTCCCATGACCTCTCTCCTTGGGTTCAAATATTTTGCAAGAGTGACTCACAGAACTCAAATATTGTTCTTACTCTAAATTAACAGTTATATTTTCATCTTAGCTCTGGATATATTTATTATGATGGGTAAAATGTCTGGCATATTGTAAATAATGGAAACCTTACATAAAACCTGGCCGTCACTCTTAAAAATGGGGCCAATGGAATCTCAATGCCATAGAAATTTGGAACAGTCATCAGCCACTTATTAGCCACAGGATCAAGCTCTCCAGTAGAAGGAAATTTTACACGATCTCCTTTTCTCCTTGAACTGGAAATTCCACTCCACTTACCCCAGAGAGTTCTAACCTCATTTAAGTATATCGTTATGCATAAATCATGTATTTATGATTTGACTGACCAACCTATTAGGCCTCTTTGCAAACACATGTTCTAAATTTAAAATATAAAAATACCCTGACCACAAGCTTTCTAAATAATAAAGAACATTATACTATTATTACACAATTGATCAATGTAACAAAATATATTTTAGTTCTTAAGTTTGAGAGTTTTTAAAATATTTACTTGCTTTAGAGAGACACAGAGAGAGAGCATGAGAGTGTGGCGGATGGGGGCTTAGAGGGACAGAGAGAGGAAGAAAGGATAAACTCTGGCACATTGCATGCTGAGCACAGAGCCAGAGGTAGAGCTCAATCTGGTGACGCTGAGATCACAACCTAAGGGGAAACCAGCAAACACTTAAATGACTAGGCCACCCAGGCGCCCCTAAGTTTGACAATTTTATTTAATTAATTAATTTATTTATTTTTAAAGATTTTATTTATTTATTTGACAGAGAGAGATCACAAGCAGGCAGAGAGGCAGGCAGAGAGAGTGGAGGAAGCAGGATCCCTGCTGAGCAGAGAGCCCGATGCGGGGCTCGATCCCAGGACCCCGAGATCATGACCTGAGCCGAAGGCAGCCAGTGGCTTAACCACTGAGCCACCCAGGCGCCCCAAGTTTGACAATTTTAAACTAAAAAATAAGGTTTTGTTGAAGTATATCTTTCAATAACATGAAATGGAAGGTTCCCCCCAACAATGGTTTCTGTAACCATGGGTGAATATTAAGTATTGCTAAAGTGAGAGAGTTTATCATTAATTATTATTCATATAAATAAGTAAATGTGAATGGAGGGAGTCTGACTCTCAGCTACAAGGTTCAATGCTGGGAACTCTCACGTCTCCCAGTTTTCATCAAACATTGTTAATGGCCTGCCAGCTTATTCGATTGGATTGTTCTCAACCTTGTTCAAACCAAAGAATCAGAAACCACTTGACTACAAAGGCATTTATTCCTTGCTCACTAGAGTCATTTTCCAACCACCTACACCAACATTTTGAATTATCCCTTATTCAAAACCTAGAGCTTCCCAGCTGAGGATCTGAGCGAGCTCTACACCTCTCTTGGGTACATCAGCTTAAGGGAGGGCTGTGTATGGAACTGCTTAAAATTGGCTTTTTAAAAACTAACATTGTGTATGTCCTCTTCGGACAGTGACTTCGCATACCTCTGTGTGAAGATCAAAGTCTGGAGTTAGCCGGGTAACAGACCTAATTCTACTATCTCACTGACCTGAAGGAAGTCACTTGCTCTTTCTGTACCTCATTTTCAATCATCATCATCATCATCATTATCAGCAGCAGCAGTAGTGTTGGGGTTGTCTGGAGACATGGATGGGATAATGGAAGTAAAGATAGAAAATTCTACGTCAGTGTCAGATAATGTTTCCCTTACTCTTTTGATACCAGGGATTCAAGTTTAACAAATTAGGACTTGAGGTCTTGTACATAAGTGATATCAATGCCAGGAATATGAAAATCTTGTTAACAAGTTCAAAACACCAGTCTCCCAAACCTGTGATGCTAATGAACAGGAGCATGGATAGTTCTAACACTCCATAGCACTGGTTCTCAAAGAGGGGTCTCTGACCCAGCAGCCTGGCATCACCTGAGAGCTTGTTAGTGAGGCATGTTCCCTGGTTCCACAGACTTACAGAATCAGAGACTCTGGGGTGGCAAACCAGCAACTTCTTTTTTTTAAGGTTTTATTTATTTATTTATTTGACAGAGAGAGAGAGAGAGAGATCATAAGTAGGCAGAGAGGCAGGCGGAGAGAGAGAGGGGGAAGCAGGCTCCCCGCCAAGCAGAGCCCAATGTGGGGCTCGATCCCAGAACGCTGGGATCATGACCTGAGCTGAAGGCAAGAGGCTTCAACCCACTGAGCCACCCACGCGCCCCACAACTTCTACTTTAATAAACCCTCCAGGTGACTCTGTTACGTGCCAAAGTCTGAGAACACTTGCTGTTCAGGATGATTTCCGTGTGAGGAATCATACTGGATTACCTTAATAGGAGATGGGATGAGAAGACGAGAAGAAGCATTTAAAGTGCACTAGTTCTGCATCAACATGTCCCCAAATGTCGCAGAGGTGGGAAGTGCTCTTTCTTCCATTCTACAGGTGATGCCTGTGTTGCCATCGGTCAGGGTAAACCACAGGACCATCAGCAAAGGAGACCTGCTTGATGTCTACACCATTTTCAGAATATAACTGAAGACCTCTCAAAATACACAAACTAATGATGGCTCCTCTCGTGGGCAAGGATAAGAAGTCCACTTGGTCTTCCCTTTTCTACAGAAACAAACATATTAAGAAGAAAACCATCCATGGAAGTTTTAAGGGAAGATGTAGCCATGCTCACCTAGTTACAAAGAACTATGTTTTGTTCTTGACAGCACTGTTTTCTGTTTCAGTGCTGCGTCAGGACAGCTGGGCCCTCCTCCATCTATCACAAGGCTCCTAATGCTGCCCCAGGAAGTCTGCCATCAAACAGCCTCCATCACAGGCACAGTAGGCTACCTTCAGTGAGGCAAGGAGGGAACCCAATCCAGGATTGCTCATATAGGAAGAATGATGCAGCTGGACAAGTAGACATATACCTGTCTTCTTCCAATACAGTGTATTTAATGCATCTAGAAAATGGATGGGAAGAAGTGGTTCAGAACTCCTGATGCTAATGGGTTTTGGATGCTGTTTGCATAGGTTGCTTATTTAGCACAAATGAAAAGGTAAATCAGCAGCAACAACTCTAAATCACAGTGTACTCAAGAAGATATGCAAGCTTTCAGTCATAATATCTCTAATAGGTTGACTTTGATATAGGACTTTGGTTTGTTTGGGAAGAAAGCCCTGAACAATTTGTTTTTTGTTCTCTGTTTTTTGTTTTGTTTTTGTTTTTGTTTTTTAAATGGGGAAAGAAGATACAGGACTTTAAAAATACAAGGAGTGTTTTGTTTGACAGCATATATAAAAAACAAAAATCAAGGGACACCTGGGTGGCTCAGTGGGTTAAAGCCTCTGCCTTCAGATCAGGTCATGATCCTAGGGTTCTGGGATCAAGTCCCACATTGGGCTCTCTGATTGGCAGGGAGCCTGCTTCCCTTCCTCTCTCTCTCTGCCTGCCTCTCTGCCTACTTGTGTTCTGTCTGTCAAATAAATAAATAAATAAATAAATAAATAAATAAATCTTTAAAAAAAAAAATGAAAAACAAAAAATAAATTTGCTACATACCAAGGAAGAACAGGAACAGCATCTAGGAGATAGTTCTATTCTAACAATTTATGAAAAATAGAGAGAACATTTGAATTCTCAATATAAATTTGAGTCTTATAAAATTGTGGACCTAAAGTGGTCTTTCTTTTTTCTATTAAATCTGAAAACTGCTAAATTACCCAAAGTACCGATAATGCCATTATCATTAGCTTTTAAGACTAAATTTGAAAATCTACCAGTACATGTATGTTGGTACTTTATAAATAAATAAGTAGATGGCAAAGCAAAAAATCAAAGCAGGGCTCAGCCAGTCCCTCCCCACTGCCATATTTGATGCCAGTGATTATTAAATGCCTGAAGGAAGACAAGCAAGGCCACACTGAAGAGAGAAAATTGCCCACAATGTGGAAGGTTCTTGGTCTAGGACTTCTAATGACCAAGTTACATACATGTTGTATTGACCTTAAAAAAGGTTTCAGAACTGGTAATTTTCTTTCTTTCTTTTTTTTTTTTAATATTTTATTTATTTGAGAGAGACACAGACAGCGGGAGAGGGAACATAAGCAGGGACAGTGGCAGAGGGAGAAGCAGGCTCCTTGCTGAGCAGGGAGCCTGATGTGGGACTTGATCCCAGGATCCTGGGATCATGGACCTGAGCTGAAGGCAGATGCTTAATGACTGAGCCACCCAGGCACCCCAGAACTGGTAATATTCTTAAGAGAAGAACACGTCATTGTGTGCTCTGGCCTTCCACATTCAGGCTGTATGGAGTAATCATCTGTGGTAATTCAGGAGCCTAGCATACATATACATATAGCAGCTGAATTAGTTTCCTAGGGCTGCCATAACAAGATGCCACAGTCTGGCCTTAAGTAACAAAGTTATTTCCTCACGATTGTGGAGGCTAAATATCTGAGGTCAAGGTCTTGGGAGGTTTGGTTTCTTCAGAGGCCTACTTCCATGGTTTCTAGATGGCCTACTTCTCTCTCTGTCTTCACATGGTTATCCCTCTGTGTTTTCTGTGTCCTAATCTCCTTTTCTTCTAAGGATGTCAGCACCCACCTCAGTAACCTCATGTAACTCTGTTACCTCTTTAAAGGTCCTGTGTCCAAACACGATCACATTCTGGGGTACTGGGTGTTAGGGCTTCAACATAGGGATTTGTGGACAACACCCCGTCAACCAGGAGCAGCGGCCATCTTTCCAGCCTGGTGCCCTGCCCATGGCAGACATGCAGTCAGTAATTGTTGAATGACTGAAACAAAGAACTGTGAGCCCCAAGTCCCTGTGCTGAGAGGAGGGAGACAAAGCGTAGCAATGTTGAGGCTGCAACTAGGTCACTCAGAAAATTGCTATCAGCTTTTAAAAATACGTATACCATGGTTTGACCTGAAGAAAAATAAAATTTGGGATCAGCTCTGAAGAGACAAGGAGAAGCGACCTGGAGAGCCTCTCTCAGAGGGACAAAGGAAATCTCTAAGATGACTTCCATTGTGCATTAGAATTCTGAGCTGATGTAAGCAATTAATAGCTGTTCGGAGTTTATGAAACATGAGGTTGGAAGCCCCTTTAGTGGATGCTGTCTACTTTGGAGTCCATTGTTATTTTTAATGCACTCACACCAATGGGAAATGTCTTATGCCAGATGCAAAACATTTATCAATTTTATGCTCTCCTTCTAGTCACCAAGTTAAAAAAGAAAATAACACAGGAAATAAATTGAAAAGATGCATGATGCAGTCCCATTACCCATTAAATATTCAATGTTGGTTTTGAAAAATATTGTAACATAACTTAAATCCAATTTGGGTAGCATTTTAATATGATCTGAGACTTTTAAGTAATTGTGTTAATACCAGCAGCTGCTTTTATTTGGTTGGAAAAATGATTCATTTTATAAATACTATTTTTAATGAAAATATATTCATGTGGTTATTAAGATGTCCGTTTGTACAAATTTCTCTTTGATGTGATAAGATAGCACGGTGATGTTATTACTGCCTTACTCTGCTGTTACCACAGTGATGACAGGTGTGTCAATGAAGCACATGGCTGGGTTTTTGTACAGTGTCCCTGGTAGCACTGTGCTAGACCCAGTCAAAGACCCTGCAGAACCTTGGGGCATATAAATTTTTGTAGTCTCCTTATCAGTTCAATCAGACAACCATACAGCTGCTCAATTTTTTGTCACAATCCTTATAATGAGATACTTTTCAATGGCATCGCCTTACTATTAATCCTCAGTGGGTTACTGTCCCATTTGCTACACAACTGAAGGCTTTTATTCTGAATACTTGGTTTATGGTGTGGCCCCTCCGTTCTCTTTCAAAGGCACTCTCTCTAAATTGCAGAAGTCAGCTGAGAAAACCGAGTGGTTGATAACTTTAATTCTATTTACACACCCCACCTTTATCTCAGATGGTCCCTCATTGGTAAAGAAAAATCTACAGATGCCTCATCTTTGTCTCACTCTCCATTCCATGTTCTTGTGGCTGTTCTTTTGTTTCATGTCCTGCTTTTTTTACAATATTAAGAAAAATCGAAACTTAACTAGTATTAAAAATAAAATGGTGTGGCACCTAAGAGGCTTAGTCAGTTAAGTGTCTGACTCTCGATTTCGGCTCAAGTCATGATCTCAGGGTGGTGGGAATGAGCCCCACATCAGGCTGTGTGCTGCATAGAGTCTGCTTAAAATTCTCGCTCTCCCTCTGCACCTCCCCTGCATGCTGTCTCTAAAAAAATAAAACAAAATAAAATGGCCAACGTGCTCTTTAACTTGATTTTTGTTTCTTTTTTTTTTAAGATTTTATTTTTCATTATTTATTTGAAAGACAGAGATCACAAGTAGGCAGAGAGGCAGGCAGAGAGAGAGAGAGGAGAAAGCAGGCTCCCTGCCAAGCAGAGAGCCCAATATGGGGCTCGATCCCAGGACCCTGGGATCATGACCTGAGCTGAAGGCAGAGGCTTTAACCCACTGAGCCACCCAGGCACCCCGATATGTAGCAATTTAAAAAAATCAACTTCCGGGGAAACTGGGACAGTAGCACTTAAAGATTCTGAGTTTATTATTTTTCAAGACTGGTTCTTCAATTTCCACTCTGTAAAGGTCACAGCTATACCTCTCAGCAAATAAATCATTTTGAATCATTTCCTGGCTAGATAGTTTCAAAGGAAAAGTAAGGATGTCACTTGATGCTCCCTGAGGCTTCTGCCCTTAACTATTATCCATGGGTTCTAATTCTGTGAGTATTTCATGAACTTGGGATCCATTTCTTTTTTTTTTTTAAATATTTTATTTATTTATTTGAGAGAGAGACAGTGAGAGAGAGTATGAGCAAGGAGAAGGTCAGAGAGAAAAGCAGACCCCCGTGGAGCTGGGAGCCCGATGCGGGACTCGATCCTGGGACTCCGGGATCATGACCTGAGCCGAAAGCAGTTGCTCAACCAACTGAGCCACCCAGGCGCCCCTTGGGATCCATTTCTTAAAACCATTTTGCTTCCACAAGTAGGTGACATTAGAGCAGAAAGCAGAAGTGTTTGTTCATCCATGTGTATATCCTTGGGTGAGGAAGCTGAGAAAATGGTGGGGATACTAAGTCTTCATGAGAGGGGAGAAGAACCACTACATCTTTCTTAGTTGGGTGTATAGGGTCCCTACAGAGTACTTTCAAAGCACTCCCTCTTTCCCCTCCCCTACTACCCTGATTTTTCAAGCAGAGTGTCCCTTCTGCATTGTAGAAGTCTTTCCACCCTGCCCAAGCTGCAGTTAAGGTACCCATGTAACGGTTGGGGGTGAGGGGTGTTAGCGTTTAGGATTCAGGGAACATGCACCCAGAAGAGGTCTGTTTCCACAGTCTCAACAATGAGTCCAATTTTTCCTTGAAAGGAACAATCCTGACCAGGTCTTCAGACAGTCTACAGCTATCTAAGCTTAGACTTACGTCTAAGGTATCTGTTGGGGCCAAGTGTTCAACAATAAATAAGACTGTCCACTGGGTAGGCCAGACACAAGACTCAATTAACTCTGATGTTAATAAATTAACAATTATTCAAGACAAGTACTTATGTTATTGTCACTTTTCAATGTAAATATTAGGAATTTTTGACTTGCATCCTGGTTTCTTGGTATAGTCATACTGGCAAAGGGAACCATAGCCCCTTGTAGTGCAACAAAAGGAAAGGAATCTTCAGGGAAACAGAAAGGCTTAGACTCACACTGGGGCCTTAAGAATATAAATAAAAGAACTACTCATTGTATTGTTTTTTACAGTCATTCTCCCAACCCCCAGGACTCCTGTAATGCAAACAAGGAGCAAGGCCCTCTACATCTGCTAATGGTGATGGGGAGTGTCAACAAACTTAAAAGATAAATATACGATGATGTCCTGAAAAATCCCCCAACCCCAATCTCTTATAGGCTAGAAAATCACCCTTTAACATCCTGTGTGTACATGTTGACACACACACCCCTCTTGCCTCATGGATGGAACCAAAGTTCTTTGCTGCTTTTCACTGTAGTGTTTTAGTGGGGCCACTTAGTAAACAGTCTGGTCTGATTAATCACATCTCTTCCTGGCTCCAATAATTCCATCCTTTAAGTATCTTTAGATCAGATGCCCATCAATCACACAGCACCCCAAACTCACAGTTTCAATTAGCATACAGATTTAACAGCTGCCATTAGAGGGAACTACAGTCAGTAGAAGGAGCACAGCTGACCCAACATTTAAGACTGGGCAATGGCCCTAGAATCCAATCCTACTCACAACATTTGAAGCATCGACCATTCTTAAATCAGGGCTGTCCGTGAACTTAGGTCTGTCTAAATGATTCTGTGCATTCCCATAAAATGATCCTCTGGTTACTAAACCTGGTACTTTTCTTAGCTCATCCTCTTTGACTCCCCAGATCCTGCAGGAACTAATCTTCTGTCTTTGCCCCATCACCGCACCATCCTGATTCCCCTTTGACACCCTGGCATCTCTGTTCCAACAGGGTTAGCCCTACTTCCTTTTCTTTCAAGTTTTGGCTAATTAATTAATTAATTCATAATTAATTTAATTGTTCCACAAATATCTATTGAGGGCCAAGCCCTGGAGAATCAATGACAACAGCTTCCTGGCCACATGGAAATGGACAAATTAGGGAGATATAAAAATCTAACGATATAGATAGCGGTTAGAACAAGGCAGGACAAAATGAAGACAGAGACATATAGGGTGCTCTTATAGCTTACAGTTGAGAGGACTCGTTTCCATTTGAGAGTCATGACAAGGCTTCCTGGAAAAGTTGATATATCATTTAAGTCCTAAGAATGACAAATGCTCATTAGGAAACAGGTATGTGCAAAGACAGTGTTCAGACCTTGCATTTGTTCTTTACATGAACTCTTCACAAGTATATTCACATTGTATGTTTAGATGCCTTACATACCCCGCTAGACCTATGCCGGCCAATATGGCACCAGTAACCACATATGGCTATTAGGCCTTTGAAATTGGCTAATGTGCCTAAGGAACTGAATTAGGAGTTTTACTTAATTTTAATAAACTTAAATGTAGAAACTGATGCTTGACTCTGTTATTAGAAAACTGTTAAGTATGTTTCAAGGAACTTGAGTGTGAATCTACTTTTTTCAACTGTAAATCTCCTAAGTGTGGCAAGAAGCCAGTCCCTATCTGAAGGAAGTACATTCCAGAAGAGGGGGATGGCACATACAAACACACTGAGAAGGAAACATGTTTGGCATGTACAGAGCTGAGCAAGGCTAGTGTGGCTGGAGCACTATGAGCAAGAGAGAGCAGTAGGATAGGAGGTAGGCCAGGGACTCAGCCAGGTAGGTCAGGGAGGCCAAGGCAAGGACTTCCAAGTGTGATGGGAAGACACTGCAGGTTGAAAGCAGGAAAAGGAAAATGGCCCTACATTTTTAGGATCATTCTGGTTGCCTTACTGAGAATAGACTAGAGAGCACGAAGGGGAAGTGGAGCCATTAGGAGACTCTGGCACTGATCAATAGCAATTTATTGAACATCTCAAGGTACATGCAACAGGAAATGAGGACACGTTAAATCTGCTTAGTATCTTACTACAAATTGAAAACAATCACTTTAAAAGCCATCTTTTTAAGAAGTCATTCTTCAGCCAACAATGTCACGGTGAGCCCACAGTATGTTCATGCAGGAATGTCTCTTTGCTCCTAGCCTTGTCTTCACCTCAGCTGAGGAAGT
Organism: Mustela erminea; assembly: GCF_009829155.1. Taxonomy (NCBI): domain Eukaryota; kingdom Metazoa; phylum Chordata; class Mammalia; order Carnivora; family Mustelidae; genus Mustela; species Mustela erminea. Next base: position 62,969,457 of record NC_045616.1, read on the forward strand.
GTTAGAGGAAGACTTTCAGCTACATCAGGTAGTAAGATCCCTCTAGTATTATATTGACTATAGAACTGACTTGGGAGTCCTTGTGGAACCCTTCAATGGATGTTTGCCAATGGCTGACAGACTCATTCCGGTTTTAGAAGACATGTATTTTTTTTTTCAATTCAATGCTTTTCTGTAGTGCAAACATACCTACATATACACACTGTTACCATTCTCTGAACACTTGCTAAGGTGACTTCCTCCTCACCAAGCATTTTATAGGAGTCATCTTAAATTCTATTAATTACCCAATGAGTAGATGATACCATCTTGATTTTCTTGAAGAAACAAAATGTTCCAAGGTATCGCAAATGGTCAGTTGCAGAATGGCTTCAAGGAAAAAAAACACCTGGATTTGAATTCCAGCTCCACACCTACTATCTGCATGACCCCAGAGCACTGTTTCACATCAGTTAAAAAAAAAGAAAAAGAGGGTCCAACTTGAAGCCACAAGGTCCAGTGTTTCTTAAAATATGGTCTAGGATCTACCTATATCAGAATGCCCAGCAGTCCTTATAAAAGCACAGACTGGAATTGGTCTGGAGTCTGCATTTTCAATAAGAAGTACAAATATTTAATCAGAATATTATTTATTTAGCATCTACTTATCGGGTAGAATTAATATACTTTAAAAAATTGGTCATTTTACACTTATATATTACTTCTCTGGGGTACATGGAACTTCAAAAAAGCTTCCTGTGTTTAGAGGTAGTGTCACGGTTTGGTGTCACCTGAAAAGAGCGTGAGATAAGGACTTGGGTGCAGGTAGTTTATTTGGGAGGTATACTTTACTTCCTTGATATGAAGGAAGGCAGACTGAGAGGGAAGGAAAGAAATCATGTATAAAGGATGCCTTGCTGGAGTGGTTTCTCCTAGGGCAACAGGAGCTCAGGCCCACTGGGGGTTCTCTAAGGCACCATGTAGAATGTGTCACAGAATGGTCCCTCCACAGGAGGTGAAGTTAAGGCAATTATCCACCACCTCCTTTTGCCTACTAGTTGAGGGCTGACCTCTGAGAATAAACTCCCTTGCATTTTACAGCTGCATTTTACAGACCTAGAGGTCTTTGAAAAGAGCGTTGAGCCCCAAAATTAGAAGGCCCCATAACAAGTGCTTGTGGTGGGACACCTACTGACAGTAGGTAATGTCTACCTACTGTCTACATGGCACTGATGTAAGGGTACTGGGGATGTGGACCAGGAACAAAATACATCTGCTTCAGGCAGAATTCATTATGGAACTGCCACTTAATTGCTCAGTTTGGGGTGGAAGACTAGGAAATCCACTGGGGTTGGCACAGAAACAAAAGCATATTCCTTCCCACACGTGCTACACTTCTGTGCTGCAATGGAACAACAGAGCATCTCTGCAAAAACAGTCTTAAAGAAAAAAGACAAATAGATTCTAAGATTTAGGGGGTCTTCTGATGAAAAAGACTACCCTTTTCCAGGATATGCTATGTCAAGCCACCTCCACGCATCACCCTTGATCAATAAGCTCCTCTTGCATACAAAATATTCAGTCAGGTTTCTGGTGCTTCACTCTTCAGTAGGAACAAAGAGCTAAAGATCACCAGATACTTAAGAAAAGTTCCAACATCAGAGAGACCAGAACAGAAGAAACTCAGAAAAACAGGTAATGTAAGGAGAAACACTGCCCACTCCAATTCCTCAAATCCCTTGCCAATGCCGTAAGAGATGTAAGAGAACCTAATGTAGCTATGCAGTATGGAAAGGTTGCACAGAAAAGGGTAAAGAACATGCCAATCTCTTAGTTTAAAAAAAAAAAAGTAAGATAAGACATGAAAACTCAATAGAATGGTTGGAGGGTAGAGTTGAAAAGGTGCCTAGAAAATAGAACAAAAAGACAAAAAAGATGAACAAAAGGGGAAATCAAAATATTAGACAATCAGTCTAGGTAGTTCAACACCCAATATACAGACATTCTAGAATGTCAGAACACAAAAAGTGGTGGAAAGTAATTACTGGGTGAAAAATCTCATGGGGGAATTACTCCAAACTGAAGGACTTAAGTGTTTAAATTGAAATGGCTCTGTAAGTCCCAGGAAAGTGAGAAAAAGAGAAAAAGAGACACATGAAGGCATATTATGACCTTGACACCAAGAATAAAGAGAAGAACTTACAGAGAGAAAATACAGGTTGCATATAGAGCAAAGGGAATCAGAAAGGCATCAGATTTATCAATAATTCTGGATGCTGGAGGACAGTGGAGCAGCATCATCAAAAATTCTAAGACTAAATGATTTTCAACCTAGAATTTTATTATCAGCCATACTATCAATCTTGTATATGGAATGATAAGGGGAAGGCAGGGGAAGGGGAGAGGCAAGGGAGGGGAGGGGAAGAAAGAAGGTAAAAAGATTGTATATGTTTAAAAAAAATTGTGTACATCAAGAAGTCTATGGGTCCCAGAAATTGGGAATCAATTAAGGAGAGCTGTGAAAGGATGTCCCAGGATGATAAGTATGTAGCTGACCCAAGAAATACAACAACCAAAGAACCCCAGAAGAAAGGCCTTCAGCATTAAGTAGTGGAAATGATAGGTTATCTGATACATTTAATTATGTTGAAAACCACATTGAGAGGTTGTACATGTACAAAGATTTCATCAAACACATAGAATGCCAGGCAAATGAAAATGCAATGTAATTATTGACTCCAGGAAAAGTAAAAGGTATGTAAGAAAGAAACCATAGAATACGACTAGGATTTTCAGAACTCATAATGATATAAATTCTGATTCCTGATTTAAACAAACATTATGAGTTTACTGTGTTGACAGCATAGGAGAAAAAGAATTTGGAGGTGGGGAGTAAAAACACAAATTGTCTATTTCCATGCTAGTCAACAGACAATGTGTAACAGACACATTAAGGGGAAAACAGTGTATCCACATAATTTGGGGGGGGGGGGGAAAGAAGCAGATACAACAACTCTGAGGAAACAACTCTGATTGTTAAAGTAGTTGTTCCTGAAGGGAAGGAATGGAGGGTGGGGAGGGCAGGACATAGAACAATTTTTTATTATCTCCATTAGAACCCATTTTGTTGGATTACCAGGTGTTACATTAAACGTTTTTGGACACACTGCTGACATGGTGAGTGGAACATCTGCTACCAAAAGTGATCCATTTCATCCTAGAGAAAAAATGGCTCAGCTGAGACAAGGGATTTGTTTCTCTGTAGGAAAAAGACAAGGGTCTTACTACTCAACTCCACAGCATGCAATTTCTAGATAAAATACACGCATCTTTTGATTTTGTATAGGATGGGACTGGGGGAGATTGCTCACATCACCCTGTTTTTCGACACTTTCATCAATTTAGACACCAGCAGAGAGAGTCATCTATAGCAAGCACAATTAATGAAATACACTAAGTGAATCTGTAAGTTAAGGACAAAAGAAACAAATGTGGATTTGTAAAATGATATTTCTCTCTGGATTTGAAAATGGGTCAGATGCCATTTTATTATGTTTATTATTTTTTAATCTTAATTCATCTTTTGCACTAAGCAAATCCCATGTGAAATTGATAGCCTGAGATTTCCAATATAAGCATTCACAATACACTTCAAAGCCAAGATTTTATGTCCTGAGTCTCTGCCATGTTGCAAACAGTGGCACTGCAGTACTGTTTATATATAGGATTTTATACTGATGGGATTTTTATTATTTTTCTTTATAATTTCTATCTTTTCTTCCATATATGTTTAGCATATTACAATTGTCCCAACTTAGAAATGTTTTCACTCAGCACGGTACACAGAAAGCTGTGTTTCCCTTTACCAAATATGCATGCCACGTCTTGGAAAAATCCACAGTGTAACAGGGAAAAAAAAATCTACCAAAGCCTTGTTTGCCTTGCCGAAACATTTTATGGCTTCTCTGCATTTTACTAAGGATATTCATTTATTCCTTGAGTCTGTGTCTTTTAAAATATCATAGAATGTTTCATCACCATTTTCTTATTTACTTTTTCTTCCCCTCTTTCTCCTCGGACCAAACTCCCTTTGTTTTGTCTTTTTTCTGACTCTCATATGGAAAAATATCATTTAAATTAATCTCACTAGGTGATTTGATCCTGAAAGGCCAAATTAATAACCACAGGAAAATGAGAACATTGGCCGGCTGTAAAAGCCAAATGAAAAAATGAAAAACGAATGTCTTGCCATTTACCTACGTTCATTCTTCCATCTCAACTGATCAAACATCTCGGTCTGAGGAAATGCAGTATGTAATTCTGACAAAGTCTGGCCAGCCTGTGTAGTTTCTTCAGCTTTTATCTCTTGATTACAGTTACTGCAGGAGGAGCCATGTGAAATCGCTCACCCGTGTCACCTTCCATTACAAATCAGGTAAGCGCAGGCTGCCCTTATGATTGGCCATATTATACTGCATAAAGGAAGTTTCAATTTCCCACTGAAGTCTGAACCAGAGGGAGAAGGGAATAAATGAGCAAATCAATAATCTTTTCCCTGAAATGAAACTATGATCTATAATGCTCTTACAGAATGCCAGGATGCTTGTATTTTTAGGGCAGGGGCCACAGCCTCACTTGGGCAACCGAGGAAAACAGAAGCCTGAAATGAGGCTGCTACTTGCTGCTCAAAATGCTGCATTGTTGAGGAAGCAGATGATGTATCGTAACAAACCTTGTCTCTTTGGATCCCTCCAATTTGGAAATCACAGGACCATGGCCACAAAGCATTTGGTTCTTTGAGTTAAAACCCCCAATTAGTTTTCCTCTGAAAATTTACTGCATTTTTCATGTAAGACCACTGCAAGCAGACCTTGAAATATGCTGTCCTGGGTTTGGTTAAAGGGTGAGTCACTTGGAATTGGGCTTTAAAATTTTAATAATTTTCTAAAGAAATATGTATAATAAAGACTCACTCATTGTGAATTTTTGATATACACACCTAATTTCATTGGTGGCAAAAAGGACACATAACAAATTACTATGGCTAGGCAGTTCTAGAAACAGAGTAGGTGGTTCTAAACTACTAGCTCCATTAAATTTAAATATTTATTGACTAGCCTGCTATGGTCACACAAATCAAACTGATAGGCCCATTTACATCCCAGCTTATAACAGTGCCCAACACTTTAAACAAAACAGCATTTGTTTAGAAGAATTATACATATGGAAGCCTTCCTAATAAACTTGTCCCTCTATATGGTGCATTAATGCAGTTTCACTGTTGTGACATAAAAACGATTTCGGTAACAACCTTCCTAAGACCAGAAAACAGCAGCCGTGAGCAGCAACAGCACCAGCTCACAAACACGGGTGTCTTTGCAGACCAGAAGGCAGGTGTTTTGGAACCCTGGCAATCATTCTGACTCTAGGATATTCACAGGTGCTAATGAATCCTGCAGATTCCTGCACTGGACAGAGATTTCCCTTGGAGATCTCCTTATCACTCCTCAGTCTTTACAAATGACCTGATAGCTCCTCAGAATAGGAAATTGGAATTAATAACAAGGTGCACACTTTCTAGTGCACGGGTGTTAGAGACTGAGGCTTGGAGAACCAAAGGGCATGTGAGTTTAAGTAAGAAAAGAGGTCATCTGGGGCGCCTGGGTGGCTCAGTGGGTTAAGCCGCTGCCTTCGGCTCAGGTCATGATCTCAGGGTCCTGGGATCGAGTCCTGCATCGGGCTCTCTGCTCAGCAGGGAGCCTGCTTCCCCCTCTCTCTCTGCCTGCCTCTCCATCTACTTGTGATTTCTCTCTGTCAAATAAATAAAATCTTAAAAAAAAAAAAAAGTGGTCATCTGATTCTTATTCTGGGACTCTCTGCTACTTTAGCTCTGCTCCCCACTTAGCTTATGCTCAGAAAACATTTTAATTTATTTACTAAATAAACTCCAGTAAAACCCTTGACATTTTTTAAATCTTAGGTGCAGGGGGTTGAATTAATGACCCTCCCAACTACCACAGTCTCAACAGGATTGTGGGAATCATGTGCATATTTATTTCCCCCTTATCAACATTCCCCACTCTCTTATGATTCCCCTAATACCCCCATGTCTCTATGGTTTTTTTTAAAAGAAATTTTTCTTATTGAAATACAGTTGACTTACCATGCTGCACCAGCTTCAGGAGCACAATGTAATCATTCGACAATTGTATACAACATGTATATATTGTATATCACCACAATAAGTGTGGTTACCATCCATCACCATACAACATTATTACAGTATTATTGACAATATTCCCCATGCTTTCCTTTTCCTACTGGTGATTTGTAAGTGGAGGTTTGCATCTCTTAATCCCCTTCATCTAATTCACTCATCCCCTCCCCCCATCCCCTTACCTTCTGGCAACCACCAGTTTACCCTCTATAATTGAGTCTATTTCTATTTTTATTTGTTCATTTGTTTTGTTTTTTAGATTCCACATACAAATGAAATCAAATGGTATTTGTCCTTCTCTGACTCACTTATCACTTAGCAAAATACCTTCTAGATCTATCCACATTGTCCAAATAGGAAGATTTCATTTTTTTTATGGCTGAGTAATATCAAATTGTACACACACACACACACACACACACACACACAGTATCTTCTTTATCCATTAATGTAAATTGGTACAACGACTCTAGAAAACAGTATGGAGTTTCCTTAATAAATTAAAAATAGATACACTAAAAAAAAAATTAGATACACTAAATGATCCAGTAATTCCACTCTGGGAATTTATTTTTTAAAAAATCACCCTGAAAACTGTAATTCAAAAAGATAAAGCCAATGTTGACTCAAATTTGAATAAAATCCTTGTAAAACAAGTCGGAGGTCCCTTAACTTAGAAAATGGCAACATGCTAGGTTCTTCAATTTTTTCTTACTTTTCACTCACTATGGTATCATGTCGCCATTACTGTTTCTAATTGATGCCAAGAGTGCCACCAACTTTCACTAACCCACCCTCTAGTGATGGATGGACAGATTGCCCCAATTTACTCCTTTCACAAACAGTACTGCTGTGGCCATCCTTCGGTATGGCCCCTGATGGATGTATGTATGCATTCCTCAGGGTATATACCAGGGATGGAGTATGCTATGTCAGAAGGTATTTATTTATACATTTTGACAAGCATCATCTGACCACTCTCCAGAATGCCTATACCAGAGTACCCTTCCTTACCTAGGTTAGAAGACTCTCAGTTCAAGGCCCTCCCACTCCAAACCTCCTGTTTTCCCTTGCTTTCAGTTTTTAGTCACTGAGACCCCACCTCAGCATGGGCTTGAGGTGAAAGGAAGGCTTTGTCTCCTGCACAAGGAAGGCCTTAGTCTCTGATCCCTACAGGAATATGGGGACTGTCCACGTGCACCACTATTGACATACATCCTCACTCCTCTGGGGGGCGTCATTTCACCCTCTCTTAGCAGGAAAAGGGCAAACAGTTTTCATGCCTTAACTTTCTAGCTGCTCAGTTCTGGATTTTTCCATGCTCTCCACTTTTCCTGCCAACTCTTCCTGGAATGCAGAACAAACCAGCTCTCCTTAGTGTGACAGTCCCATTTCTCATTTTCCAAAGCGTCTCCACTGTGACATGCCCCTGCTGAGAGCCGCAAACTCTCAGGTCAGCGTAGCACATCTTCTGCTCTGTCACCCCTCAATCAGGTTCTCCCTGCTCTTCAAACCATGACCACATGCACAGGCTTTTCTTCAAGAAACGCCCAAGTGGACCTGATTTGACTAGAGTGGATTGTTAATAGCAGGGAAAATCTCCCAGACAGTGTGGTGCATAATGAGTGTCTGATGCTGTAAATAAACCCAACAGTCTGGATCCCCTGAGCAGCCGGCAAAGGCTACTGAGATAGTCCTTTAGAATCCAAACATGCGTCAGAGGCCAGAAGATAAAAGGAGAGGAGCAGGGGTGGGGGGGGGGGTGTAGAAACAACCCAGAAGTCCGGGAACCACTGTAAGTTCCAGTAACTTAGCAGCAGCTAAGTGACAGAACTTTAGGTAACAGAGAGCTATTTCTCATCTCCGTTCTAAGCCATTGCTCCTGCAGGGGCTCAGAAAGAGTGAACCAGGATGACATCAGCCAGTTTCTCCCCTTTAAGCCGCATCAGCCCCAACCATCACAAAGATGGGAACTTGTTCCTAAGACATTGATTCATGAAGGAAAACAAAAACAAAAACAAAAAAAACACCTCATAGCACAAGCTTATTTAACCAAACTAAGTAGAACTAAGTGGTTATGTTAGATCAGATGCGAAGAGGAGTCTAACATCCCTGCCCAGGTCATTTGGTCACTCAGTTCAACAAAACACTCATTGTGAGCTAGTCTGGGCCAGTAATGGCGTTCTGGTACCATGGAGATTATAAAGATGACTAAGAATTGATCTTTGGCTTCAAAGAGTCCAGAAATTGCTTAGGGTATTTCGGAAAGATGCATTTTTTAAATTGAATCTATAAATTATGGCTGTGGAAGAAGGCAGAACTGTGCCTGGTCACATAGAGCGTGTGAGGCACCATGGCCCCGGGGTATGATATTTGGGTCAGAAAGGGGGAATTGCTTGTCTACAGTCTTTCTTTCCTTTCTCCTTTCTAGTAGTCCTCTGCCCTCTCTACACTGCAGAAAGAGACTTCACTGCTGGCCCGGCAGCACAAACCACACATGGCAGAGAGAAGATGGTCACGGAAGGAGTTGGTCCTGCTGGTTGCTTACCTAGTGCCTTCTGCCCCGTCGGCTCCTGGGCAGGACAGGCTGTCACATACTTTGACCTTTATCTGGGTTCTGGGAGGATGCTTCTGAAAATCTTCATAAACGACCAAGGGCAAATCTCATTTAGGATAAGGACACCTGGCAGTCAGACATGTTGCCTCCTACTACTTCTCAGAAGGTGCCTTAGGTTCTTCACCCTTCAGCAGGACACTGCTGAGGCCCTGCTCTTCTGGGGCCACTAGCTCACGTCCAACCTCTGACCCAAACTAAGCTCTTGCTCTCTCTGGTCACTGGGACTCCACCCCACAGCACAGCTCCATTTCCTCTAGTTTGAGGGCACAGCTGTCCCACAGGTACTTAATGACCAGGAGCCCCACCTGCCTTTCTCCTCAGGAGATCTTCCTCCCACTCTGGAGGCACCATCTCTCCCTCAGCAAAAGCTGAAGACTAGTCTTCTCTCTTCCAGGTCATGTTAGCTCCTTTCAGCTTAAAAATGGTTCCTCCTGTGTTAAATTTAGCACCTGGCCTATAAGTACATTCTGTTTGGTCCATACAGAGCTTTGAAAACTTTTTGAAAAGATGAGGTGATTGTGATAAAGCCAGTTAGGAAAACAACGTGGCAGTTTCTCATCAAGTTAAAGATATACTTACCAAACAAGTCAGCAATTCACCCCTCAGATATTTACCCAAAAGAAATAAAAACCTCGTTCACACAATGACTTGTACTCAAATGTACATAATTAATCCTAATAGCCAAACTGTAAACAACCAAAAAGATCCATCAACTGGGGAAAGGATCAACAACAACTGTGACCCATCCATATGATGGGATATCACTCAGTAACCACAAGACATGAACCCCCAAACTCTCAGCTACAAAGAAGAATCTCAAAGACATATGCCCAAACAGAATCCAAGTACAAAAATTATGTGCTGTATGATTCCATATATAAGAAATTTTATAAAAGACAGAAACATATCATTGCTTACCAAAGACCAGGGATGGTACGAGGAAATTGACTGCCATGGAGTACAAGGGGATCTTTTTGGTGAGGGGAGTGTTCTGTATCTTACTGGGGTGGTAGTTACACAATTGTAAACCTTTGTCAAATCTCATCACTTAAAACGGATTGATTTTATTGTATGTGATATTCATTTCCTATTGTTCTGCAACAAATTTCTGTACACTCTACTGGCTTAAAAGCCACACACAGGTATTATACTACAACCCTGCAGTTCAGAAGTCCAAAATGGATCTCACTGCCCTAAAAGCAAAGTATCAGCAGGTCTGCCTTCCTCATGGAGACTCTGGAGGAGAACAGGTTTCCTTACCTTTTCCAGCTTCCTGGGGCTTCCCACTTTCCTTCGTTCATGGCCCCCTTCCTCTATCTTTAAAGCAAGTAACCTCAAACTGAGTTCTGCCCACGCTGTCACTTCTCCGTCTTTCTTCCTTACTCCATCTTCTGCTGTCAAAGCCCCTGTGATTAGATTGAGCCCACTAGAAAATGCAGGATCATCTTCCTATTTGAAGGTCTGATTAACAACCTTAATTCCCTCTGCAACCTTTATTATCCTTTGCCATGGAAACTCTTACATTCATAGGTCCAGAGGGTTAGGATGTGGACATCTTTGGGGACCATCATTCTGCCTACCACACAGGTAAGTTATAGCCCTATAAAAATAATTTAAAATTTGACAGATTAAAATTGGAGAGAATTCACGTAACTATCCAGAATTCTGCTCTCTCCCAGTAAATCTGGCCACACTAGGCATCAATAACTGGTTGGCTTAAATCTGTTAGGGCTGAGTAGCTGCCAACCCTCAACAGAGGGCATGGACTCTCTCTTTGCCTCCATTCCCTTTCTTGTCTGCTTCATGCATACACATTGCCTGCCTGGGCACTATGATACTTAAATTGGTCACTTCAGTGGTAAACTGTTGAATCGGATGAAACCAGGAGTCTCTGACTTTTCACAACTCATCTTCCCTTCTTACCTAAGGTTTCCCCAGCCTTCCACCCTAATCTTTCAGGCTGATGTGTTCCCTCCAACTACACTGTAACATGATCTGTATGTTAAAGGGGGCAAGGCTGAACTTCCCAATCCACAGTATTTGAGAAAGGGGTGCTTTGTGCCAACAGGCTGCAACAGGAAAGACTGGAAGCAAAGCTCGATTTCAAGGTTGTTGCTTGTTACCCAAGATCAGATGTTTCTGTAGACTTCCACCTTAGCCTCAAACCTTCTCCAGCTTCTAGCACTGGGCCAGTCACAGGGTAGATGTCCCCCAAATGTTTGCTACACCCAAAGCGCGGTGTTACATCTCATCATGTAATTTCAATGAAGGTTCAATCTCTGTTAGTTTAGCAGTAATGAGAATTCACTTCTAGGAGCCACTTCTTCGTGGGATAATTTAGGCTTAGGAAAAAAATAAATGGGTTCCACGACCTTCAGAGAGTTTCCTGACCCTTGCCAGTCCCCTCATTAAGACATGCTTCCAGTTGTTGAGAAGACTGGGTGAGGGAACGTACAAATGGCCGAGACAGCGCGTCTCTTCACTCTGACTGAATCACACAACTAGCAAGAGCATCCTCTCATTAGCAGGATGGTCCATTTGACTCACATCTATGGTAACCAGTCTGCTCTGTTTTCACCCACATTTTCTTTTGCCATATTTGGTCTCCTTTAATTTTGCCAAATTTAGAGCCTGGCCACCACTGTTTCCCAGCACATAGTTCTCAGACTGTTTTCCAACCTCTTTGCAGGTATCCCTTTCAAGCCTCACGACCACCATTTGTCTTATACATTACACAGTATGATGGGCAGCACAGCCAAATGGCTCACTGAGGGGTGGGCATGAGGGTGAGGAAGAGTGGACAATATAATCCAACCCGTCCTCAAGTGGAGGCGTGTTCCAATGTTACATAAAGATCAGGCACTTCCTGAAGAAGAAGCACCTCACATACTTGAGAAGGATCCCTTTAGGAAATACTTCATTGCATAGTAAGATTCCCCTCATCATGCTTTCAACCTCAAACTCTGTCCTGCTTAATCGTCTATTTTTCTAAGCTTCCATTCCAGGCATTAATTGTGCATCTTATGAAATTAGTTACATTGGTATCCTTTCTGTGGTCCAGTTGTGCCAAATGGCCACATTTGCTAAGATGCCACACCCTTAATCTTTAACTGGGATTGCTCTGGGACACTCTAAAAGCAAATCAGAGTAAATCTAAACTCAATTTTGACAGAGACAGCTATATAAAATAGAGATGCTAAGTCAGTCCATAAGAGAATAGGAACTTCCAGGTCATTTAGCACCAATGCCTCTGATGTAAAAATTAAAGTTCAGTTTACTTCTTACAAATGAAAGAATACTGCACTTGTTTAAAAAAAAAAAAAAAAAAAAGATGGGCAGCTCTACAACCTTTCATCTTAACCATCTGGGTTAGTGGAGGGATTACACATTTTGGGGACCTCACTATGCATTTGGAAAAAAAGTGATGTCCAGGTTCTCTAGCTTGTACCCTAAGATGTCAAGGAAACCTTCTCTACCTCTCCATAGTACTGTGAATATATCTCTTGCCCTCTAAGCCCGTTCAGTATTATTGACAGAAATCTTGGAAATGGTCACCTCCTCAAACAAGGAACACTTTAGAAGTTTACAATTCTCATGTCCCTCCAGGTGGAGCTTGATTTAGAAGCGCTGTAATTAGTTATCAAGACTTGGTAATGGTGCTAATTGTAAGCCTGGGAAAAAGGATCTAATTAGGTTAATGATGAATTCAGCCCAGCAAGTGTATTCTCAGAATAGTTCTTTTCAAGGAAACACATACGCAAATGCATTTTGTCTTGTTCAGAATATACAAATGTTCAGAGAAGTGAGATGGGCAGTTCTTTTGAAACATAAGGATATCATAAGACCTTATTTAAGGGAGGAAAAAAGATCAGTGTTGCAGAGTTAAGTCTGCAGTAGGGCCTAACAAGAAAAACATTAGAAAAAATTCTTAGCTTCCAATGACTTTAAAGTACATAGGTGAATACCCATGTACTTCTGATGACTGGAAGGTTCCCTGTTTGCTAAAACCATAAGAGGTGGTGTTATGACATGAACCATGTCTCCCCAAAATTCATATATTAAAGTCCCAATGCCTAATGTGATTATATCTGGATATAGGTTTCTAGGAAGTAACTGAGGTCTAAAGGGTGGGGCCCTGATCAAACATAAGAAAAAAGAGATCTCTGTCTCTCTGCCACGTTGAGGACACAGCAAGAGGATGGCCAGGAAGACAGCCCCCAACCAGAAACCGAATCAACTACCACCTTGATCTTAGACTTCCTAACCTTGAGAACTGTGAGAAAATAAAGTTCTGTTGTTTAAGCCAGCCGGTCAATGGTATTTTGTTATGGCAGCCCAAGCAGACTAGCACAGGTAGGCTATGTACGTTTTGAGCTAGAAGTTTGGCAGAGCTGAATTTCTCTGCCTAAGCAAGGAAAGCAGGTGGACCATTCAGTCAGCTTCCTGGAGGAAGGAGACTAGCCAGTGAAGTCGCATCCTATGGGGGAGGGAGAGAGAGAAGATGTAAAGCAGCCTTTCAAAGGCACACAAGTATCACATAAAGATTGATGAAGTTGTGGGTTATAAGGCATATGATGGAAAAAAACCTCTTCTGTCTTTTATGATATTTGCAGTAAGGTAGTTTTTTTTTTTTTTTTTAAAGATTTTATTTATTTATTTGACAGACAGAGATCACAGGTAGGCAGAGAGGCAGGCTGAGAGAGAGAGAGGGGGAAGCAGGATCCCTGCTGAGCGAAGAGTCTGATGCGGAGCTCAATCCCAGGAGCCCGGGATCATGACCTGAGCCGAAGGCAGAGAGTTTAACCCACTGAGCCACCCAGGCGCCCAGTAAGGTAGCTTTTAAATGATTGAATTCTGGGTTTAAATGGTTTCTCCTATGGCAAAGGATGGAGGCATGAGTCTTGCAATGCTTGCCAAGGGGCTGGGACGGCAGGCATTACCCAGACAGGACAGGGGACCAGTGTTTGTCACATGGGTTGTATATGCACACTGTAGAGACCATCAAACAACTTCTGGCTCCAAACAACTCTGTGGGCTGCTCTTTGAGATGTTTCTTAGCTCTGACATGTGTGGAAGACATTTTGAAGAAATGAAGATCAGAAAACTGGTTCTAATTTCTAATCTTCCATTTTCTCAGTCTCTTTGGGAAATGATGAACTTTCTATGCAACAGGTTCACCATTCAAAAAAAAATGGGAGTAACACTTACTGTTGCTCTGGTTTCTAAGGTAATTGTAATAAATATGATGATAGATATAAAAATGCCTTTCCAAAAAACACATTATTAATTTGCCTTTTCCTTTTTAATTTGAAGTAACTAGGGTCACAGATACTTGCAAGATAATAGAGAGAGATCCCATGGTCCTCTTCACCCAGTTTCCCTCAATGCTTAGAAATGTTTTGTTCTGAAATTACCATGTACAGTATCAAAAGCAGGAAACTGGCAGTGGGATCATGTGTGTGTGTAGTTCTATGTCATTTTAACACATGTGTGGAATTATGTAGCCACCTCTATATTCAAGATAGATACCCTTCCATCAACTCCAAGATCTCCCGGGGGCTAGCCTGCTGTAGTCATGCCTGCTCCCCTTCTCCTCACTCCCTCTAACCCCTGATAACCATTAACTTTTTCTCCAGTTTGTTATTTGTCCTTTTGAGAATGCTTTTTTCACTCAGCAAAATGCCTCGGGGCCTATTCAAGCTATTTATCAAGTTCCTTTTGTTGATGAGTTATAGCATCCTGTGTTAAGAACAATGATGTGCAAGTTTTCGTGTAGGTAAATTTTCATTTCTCTGGGTGATGGTAAATGCCTAGGAGTGCAATTGTGGGTCATATGTTAGGTGTGTTTAAATTTTTTTTTAGACAAACTGCCAAACTATTTTCCAGAGTGGCTGCGCTATTTTGCAACAAGTAATGTATAAGACATGCAGTTTCTCTGAATCCTTATCAGCATTCGGTATCACCATTCATTTGTTAAATAAATTTTTTATACTATCAAATGTTTATACTATTTGTTCCAAGGCAAATCTTAATGTCAACAGCTCTTGGAGAAGGCATCTTTATCTATAGTAAGTGAAACCAACTTTTGTGGTTTTATTTATTGTAAATATAGGTGCTTTTATCTCTTCTGGAGATCAAGTTCTCCAAGATTTATGAAAGATCTAGGCCAGTGATTAGGCTGGAATTCACATTTGCTTTGGGAAGGACCCAGGGGTCTAGTCAGCTATAATCTGAGGATAAGAATGTCTGGTCTGCTGGAATGATGTCCAGAATTTGCATTGGCTAGGGCTCTTTAGAGTGTTGTACCGAATTTTCTGTAACCAACATGTAAAGGCCACACTAGCTCAAACTATACCTGCCCTCATATGGACCCATATTCTCCTCCCTGACACATATTATTGCATGTGAAGTGCTCTACCCTAACTAGGGCCTCAAGATACTTTGACTAGGATGTCACATGTTGGTAATCATGCCTTTCTAACAGCAGGTGCCACCCCTCATGATTGAATCTTGCACAGAAAACTCCACCATCTTTGAAGAACAATTAAACCACTATCAAAACTCCTTGGTGCAGTGGAAACTGAAGCTGTGTATTTTGAGCTAATTTCTCTTAGGCTGTATCTGGGGGTTTTTTGAGTCTGAGTGTTGACATTTTGATTTTGTTCACAAGCCATGCCAGCCATCTAAGGAAGGATTCCCTTGGTTCCTGCCATTTTCTAAGATTGGTTCTCTAGCATTCCTGGCCATTCTATGAGCTACTCAATAGCCTCCTGATAAATTCCTGTTCTGGTTAAGTTAGCTTGACTTACTTTCCATTATGTGCATCTAAAAACTGCCCAATACAGAAAGGCCACATTAAAATTTAAATCAAGAACCATATGGACATTTTAAAAAGACTTTCTAGAAGAAGAATGAAATGGTCAAGCAGAGGTGGCTAGTTGTCTTTCAATATCCACTCTATCTGATTTGTATTCTCTTTATTGCTTGGTTATAGAAGATTACATTTCCAAAACTCCCTTGTAGCTAGGTACGCTAGCTAAAGTTCTGGCTAATGAGATTTAAGTAGATTTGTGTGAGATTTCCATGGAGATTCTTAATGGCAGCCCAGGTGTATCTTTATAGATCCCTCCTGCTTTGTCCTGCCTAGAATGTGGACCTACCGGATGAAATGCACTAAGAATGGTGGATAAAAGGAATTTTGAGTTAAAAGGAATTGGGCCTTTGATGGGTGGAACTACCATCCCAGCACTAGACAGCCCCCATCCAGGCTTCTTTTAATATAACAAGCTTGTATCTTGTTCCTGCCTCTGTTGATTTTTTTTTTCTCTTATATCCATCAATCTTAATTTTTTTTCTCCCCTTAGTCAATCCTAATCTTAACTAAGAGATGGTAAAGAATGGAATGTGGGATTCTGGGAGAACTCAAAGACCAGTGGTTTCCTAGGAGCCAAGAGAAAGGATTTGTTGACTTCTAGCTTCTATGTCCATATCTACTTAAAAATAAAGACAGCTATTACGTCTGATACCAGCTGTAGTTACTTCATACGCCAATTCATTTTGCTAACAACTGGTCTCATTTAGAATCCTATTTTTTTTATTTTCTGCCTTTAAAAGCATTATTCTGAGAAGAGGTGTGCAGGCCAAGGGATGGACGAGCAGCCCAGCTGTGCGGGGTCACCCAGCACCGCCAGCAGCATATGCACCTGCAGCCTTGCCCGCCCACATGTGAATGGGAAAACTGTCATATTTTTATAGCCCCTATCTCTGTTTTCAGACTGTGAGTTTAAGATCAATGTGCTTGGCACAATGTCTGGGACACAGAAGGCTCTCAACAAATGACTGCCGCCCCTCTGTTTCTGAGGTGCGTGGATGGCAGTGGGAGGACTTGAGCACCATGATAATTGGCTTAATGCACAATAGAAGAGTGACTCCTCTATGCCTCGGTGGTCAGAGTGAGGATGTTGAAAAGCACTTCCCAGAACTGTGCAGGACTGGCAGGGGGTGGGGTGGGTGGCAGGTGGGGGATTACCTGTACCCAAGCAGAAACATGTTTCCCCAGGTGATGCACTTCCCATGAGGAGAGCGGCGGGAGGTCTGGGGGTGGGGGTGGGAGAGCTTGTGACTTTAAGAAAGGAGGCTTCCAGAACACCTGAACAATGACACACACTCACTAAAAACATAGCCATACACTTGACTATGAGAATGCCTCATATCCATTTCTTAAGCTCTTAAAGAAGGACTTTGTCGTTATTATTTTGGGGGCTGATGTATCCTCTTAACGTTTGGGGAAAACTAAGTCATAGAGTGAAGGAAATCTGAGCCCAAGAGTCATTTTGTTGAAATCAAAGATTAGATGCATCCTAAAATGGACAAATTAAGAAATAACACTGGTGTACACTGATGTACCAAGGGGATTCCCCTTGCAATGTCTTACTCAGATACTTAAGCATAAAATCTTCAGTGCCATGACATTCAGTGAGGGATGGCAAAGGTGGGTGGCAAGGCTGGGGGCACTTGGCTGGGTGGGAAAGCGGGACACAGCTGTCACCTGTCACCTGGAGTGGGTGCAGAATACTTGGCATGCCTTACAAGCTCTGTTCTCGCATCTTCCCCCTTCTTATCCACCTCCACAACGTTCAAATAATAAGCACACAACTGAGAGAATATGGTCAGGAAAAGGGGAGTATGGTTTCTTCACTCTTCCAGCTCCTTCTTCATACCCTTACCTCAACATTAGCTCCATCTGTGGAAATAAAAGACCGCACTTAGTGGCCATGCGTGTCAGGCATGGTGTAAACACTTTCTGTACACAGTGCTTGAACACAGCAGCACTATGCGGTAGTATGCTTGCTTTCTAGACAAGGAGACAGAGGACGAGACAGCCCAAGAACGGTCCTAGAGGTGACAAAACTAGAGAATGGCAGAGTCGGCTTGGAACCAGGCATGCCTTAGATCTAATCCCATGCCAGGAACCACTCTGCCTCCTACCAGGTCCAGAGCATAGGACACCTTCCCTCCAAGACAGCAATGACTCTGCCAAGGTCCCTGTAACCTGGTGGGCTGGGCAGCATCTCTGCTGGCAGGCTAGGACATCTTGTTCCTTCTACCTGGCGAGAGTGCCTCGAAGGTGGGTCTTTGTATAGTTTGTGTCCTTCAAATATTAATTCATCCAACCAATAATTGAATGGAAGATATGGATTCATTGGGTTCCAGGTAATCCAGGTTTTATGGTATTATTTTTTTCCTTGAATCTCTCTCATTATCTTAAAATTTTTCCTGATTTTTCCTTTCTTCTGACTCCTCTGATCTCCTCACCTGCAAGGTGAGGTTTATTGTTTGTCATTTCTCAGCTCCTTCTCCATCTTTTCCTGTAGCTCGGAGCTCGTGCTGGACTGCGCTGATGGAGTCTGGGAGCCCGTGTAGGTAAACCTGACAGCAGAAAGAGCTACCAGTTTTTGAGCACTAACTATGCACTGGGTGTTAACATGATTGTCATGCTTAACCCCCAGCATGATGCAGAAAACGGGATGGGAGACTGAAAAGCTTGACAAAGGTCATACCCAGAAGCAGTGTGGCAGGGATTCGAGATCAGCACTCACCCCCCCATCCCTTCCCTTGGCCACAGTGCTTTTCCGATCATGAACAAAACGTGATACCCTCGTCTGTTTCCTTCTTCAGCCAGACAGTCATTAGACTATGACTAGACTGTGCTCCCTTCACCCCGTTTTATCATGAGGGAGTTAGAAATGTATTAGCTTCCCATATCACAGAACTAAAGGAAGCAGGCACATCTTGGTCAGGAATATGTGAGGTTTTAAGTCCAGACCTCGAGATGCGGCTGGTGGGGAAGCTGGTGGTGCTGGGATGGGCCTGGCCTTCAGGGTGCCCTCAGCTTGGCCCTGGGAGGTCTGCGGTGAAGGGCAGAGGGTGATGGAGGCTGTGGGGTGGCTAAAGTGCGGCGGGCAGCCCCATGCACTCTGGGCTTTAAGAGCTGAGGCATTTTGTGCTGAACGGAGAACATTCCCACTTAGCTAATTGAATGTCCTTGCTTGCACAGTGGTGCCCCTCAGCAGGGGACAAACCTCATCTGATGCGCACAACGAATTTCAAAGAGAAAATGACGTGGGAGGGTTTAATGGAGCAGACAGTGCTGTAATCCCAGGGCAACTCCAAAGCCCGGGCCAACGTGCAAGCTCTCAGCTCTCAGCGGAAGAGGGAAAGTGCTGTGAGTCAGCAACCTGTTCCATTTTCCCTTGAGGCCCAGGGGCTTCCATTAATGCCGTGTTTGTCCTGATTACTCAGGGGAGGGAGGGTGAAGGAAAAGCGTCATCCCTGTGCTATCTCTTCTCTCACAGGGATCCCAGCTGCTGGAAGGAGTGGGTCACAGGGGAGGGGGCTGGCAGGAAAGGTGATGACATTCAAACACTCTGCCCCCTAAGGCTGTGTCAGAGTGGGCGATGTAATCTTCTGTTGGGAACCTTCAGATGTTGGAGACCGTCTGCAGGGAAATCTTCACCCCCACCAGCAGCAGTGTGAAGGTAAAGCACCATCATGATCCGAGGCTGGTCCAGAGACGAGGCCTCGGCCAGCTGGGTGGCTCCTTCTGTCGGTCAGCAGACCCTGGCCACAGCCCACATGTGAACTCAGGAGCCCTTGCAGCTGTCCAACCCCCCTTCCTGGCCTTGTCTAACCTCTGAAGAATCCTTCCAGATTTCCTTGCCCATCCTGAGTGACCGCTCTTGGTCTCTCTGCATAAGAAGTTTGTCTGGGAGTCAGAATTCAAGCCTCTTGAAGGCTGAGGGCTCTGTGCACGGACAGCCACAAAATGCAGAAAGAGAACACCACAGACACCTTCTTATCTGCATCACTTATCATTTGAATTGCTTGTGGTGTGGATGCCAGTTTTTGATCCTTTCCCTCTAGCACAAATCCTGTTACTGATGTAAGATGGGCCAGAACCTGGCTCTGAGTCGTTCTATGATACTCCCAGGTTCCTCCCCTGCTGGGTGAAAACTCCATCTGCTGTCCAGGTGCTGGTGCCCAGGGGTCTCCTGAATGAAAGAGGATGGAGGCCCAGGGCCCACGTACTCTCCTTCTTCTATAAGCTGTGACACCATTTATATTAGGCAGAATTTCAGAGGCAAAAGAGAAATCTTTTCACTTTCTCTGAGACTGTAGGAAAAGTGGATGGACTTAACAGCTCTTATCCATTTTACGTAAAGTCAAAAGATGTAGCATTGAGAAGACAGAGCAAGATGTCAAAGCTACTTTGTAAGTGATTCTCAGCCACATGAGTGGGGAAAGTCCTTTAGCCTGGATGAAAACAACAATATGGAAACTTAAACGCCCACTGAATAAGTCAACCGTGCCAGTCAGGCTCACTCTTCTCTTTGCGCCCATCTGTAGCCTCCCTCCCTGTGCATACATGGTGAAGCCTCAGGGGCTTCCCAGATCACCCCCTGGCAGAGGTAGGAAGCTGAAGATTCTCAAACCTGGCTGCAGAGAACCAGCTTTAAATGGCTTTAAAAACCATCCATGCAGGGGCACCTGGGTGGCTCAGTGGGTTAAAGCCTCTGCTTTCGGCTCAGGTCATGATCCCAGGGTACTGGGATCAAGCCCCATATCAGGCTCTCTGCTCAGCGGGGAGCCTGCTTCCTCCTCTCTCTCTGCCTGCCTCTCTGCCTACTTGTGATCTGTCTGTCAAATAAATAAATAAATCTTTAAAAAAAAAAAAAAAACCATCCATGCAGAATCCCCAACCCAGATAATTAGATTCGATTGATCCGGAGTAGGACCCAAGCGTGGGTATTTTCAGGGGGTAACAGAAGTGGTAAATTTTATGAAAAAATATTTATAAAAAAAGTGTAACTCCCATATGGTGACATATGTAAATCTTAAGTACCTAGCTGAATGCATTTTTATAAATGAATACTCCTGAAACACCCTCCCCCACACCAATATAGAGAACATCATCAACCCCCAGAAGCCTCAACACAGGATTTTTAAAACTAAGTTCTTTTCTTTTGAGATAATTAGAGCTCTCAAGTTGCAAGAGCATAGCAATGAACTCAGCAAGGGTATTTAAAAATCTCCCCTGTTGATAAAACTATACAGACAGGCTTGTTTGCAATAATTATTGCTTTGGCCACATTTCTGGCCAGGAAAGCCTTCATGTAAAGTTTCAATATTCTGTTACTGATTTCTTAACCACGTCATTATTTCTCAAGGTTCCTTTAACATAGAATTAATGCCAGCCTCAGATACACTTAATTGTCATTGGGGTTTTTTTGGTAAACTTTTTAGGAATTGTTTCTGATTCACAGCCTCAGCTCTTTCCGGTTATGTATGGACTAGGCAGACCGTTTTGCTATAAAAAAGAATATCTTATGTATGCTTGAGAAAAATAAAGGTAAAATTACACTCATTTTTTGGGGGTCAGCCACTAGCTGATGGTTGGTGAGTCCAGAGGCAAAATCTGGAGCCCACCATGGCTCAAGGGTAGGGATGTGTGAAAAGCAGGAGTCTGAAGAACTAAATACCCAATGAGGAAAAACAAACAAACAAACAAACAATCAAAAATAACAAAACCAATCAACGCCCAGGCCTGTGGAAAAGTGCAGACTGCAAAAGCCAATCTGAGTTCCGAGTTTGGGAAGACCAGCTGGAGAAATTCTACAGGATGGGAAGGGGACCAGGAAGAAGGGACAGCAAATATCCAGGAGCCAAAGAGCTGTGCCACCATCTAGGGTTAGAAAGAGGCTGGCCTCCGAAGGAATCCAGCCGCCACGTGAAGCGGTCAGCAGTGACTTGCTGTGTGAGCATCTGGCAGAGCTGGCCAGTGGGGCTGCCCCTGCGTCCGCGTGGATGAGGCAGCGAATTTTCATTCATACAGAGGTTGCTTATGGACTAGGGCGGCTCCAGGAGCAATGCTGAGGAAAGCTGGACTCTGCCCGGGCTCTGCATCTCCTTTTTGTCTCTTCACGCAGAGCTCCTAAGAAGCAATTCTTCTTCTTCTTCTTTCTTTTTTTTTAAGGTTTTATTTATTTATGTCAGAGAAAGAAAGAGGGGGAGTGGGGATGGACAGAGGGAGAGGGAGAAACATCTCCCATCAGTTAGTGGGAGCCTAACTTGCGACTGGATCCCAAGACCCCTAAGATCATGACCTGAGCTCAAGGCAGATGCTTAACTGACTGAGCCATCCAGGCGTACTAAAGCAATTCTTTCCATGGCAGCTAAGTGGGTTTTCCATTCCAAACAGCCAGCTAAGTGAGTTGGGAGCTAGTTCTGAGGGTGGCTGAGGTCTTCGGGGCCCAGACAGAGAAAAAGAATCACCTGTAATTCCTTGCATGGTGGGAGACGACAAGCCTTATGGCAGGTGTGAGTTAGTACCTCTGGAAGGGTATCTCTGGCCCTGAACAGATCAGAGTCCAAAAAAGGAAAACCCACCATTTGCGCTTCGCACGCCACACTCAAGTGTCTGGCAAGGAAAAGTTCTCTTTAGGCCAAGTAACCAATTCCTTATGCCTTCCTTGTTATTGTTATATACAACATTGATTTGCATGTAACTTTATAGGTTTATTAAAAGAGTATGACATGCATAAATTTTGTAACTCAATAGGATAAAGCTCAATTACAATGAGTTCAAATACTAAAGTTTACATCTTGTCTTTGATTTTTTTTAAAATATTTTATTTATTTATTTG
The DNA here is from genome assembly GCF_009829155.1 of Mustela erminea. Lineage (NCBI taxonomy): Eukaryota > Metazoa > Chordata > Mammalia > Carnivora > Mustelidae > Mustela > Mustela erminea. Next base: position 62,991,973 of record NC_045616.1, read on the forward strand.
ACAGACAGAGATCATAGATAGGCAGAGAGACAGGCATAGAGAGAAGGGGGAAGCCGGCTCCCCGCTGAGCAGAGAGTCCGACGTGGGGCTTGATCCCAGGACCCTGAGATCATGACCTGAGTGAAGGCAGAGGCTTAACCCACTGATCCACCCAGGGACCCCTTGTCTTTGATTTTAACAGTGGATCAAATTCACTCAGGATTGTTCCCTAACAAACCTAGGCTTTATAGCCAAAATTGCTCTGTTCTAAAATAAAAGGAAAAAAAAGAAAATGATCCAAAAGCAAATTTTTGAAATCTAATTTTTCACCCAATGATCAATTAGATTTTAGGTTGAACAAAGAGTTAGTTTTTAAAGTCCACATGTGGTTTTAATTTACATAGTATTCATAATTTGCAAACTTCAACATGTTTGTTCTCTTTCTCTTTCACACAGATACACACAACCAGAAAACCTCCACTCCCCTCTGTCTTGTTTATTGGATTTGATTCCTGATGAACCTCTCCCTGCATTTCACTGTTTGTGGGTGAAGCACCTGGCAGTTTCTGGCTTCTAAGCAGGACAGTGCTGACTGTTCAGAAACAGGAGAACTTAAAGTGTTCAGAGGTGGTATGAACAGCTTAGAAGAAACTCAGGAAGGATCTGGCCAGCAAGGACAGTTGAGTCATCTCTTAAGTTCTACAAACAGATGTTCCATGACAAGACAGGATGCTTCCTGCTCTCATCCCAGTTCTCAGCTGCCAGCAGAGGTGGACTGACATGGGGTTGAGCTTTGAACTAGACCCAGAAGGGACGAATAAAGGCACATGTATGTGCCTGATGTGTATGATAGTCCCCAAAACAATGGTAAGTCATTCTGCCTTCTATGCCAGTTATGACCTGTGTCTCCCCTGTTGTCCATTTTGGTGGGGAGCCTAGAGTTGATAGCACATAGAAAGCCAACGAAAGTGATCCCTTGAAAAACAGCAAAATGCGGCAATATTCCTACAGGACCCTTGGCATGGTCTTACCTTCTACAGATCTCTATACAAGGGAGAAAATCCTAGATAAACAAAAGGCAAAAACTTGATCATGACAGTGTTGTTCTCAAACCAGCACTGACAAGACAAGAAAGGGACAGAAGGGAGGCCGAAGTCAAAGAAGGTGATGCCTTGTTCATGCCAGGCCAGCCTCTTACCGTAATGCGGGATGATGGCCCAGGCCATTGCAGAGGCGTAGATGCCGCCAATCATCCAGAACATGCACAGCCAGCTCAGATGCTCCCCCCGCTTCTCTCGGGCCAGCACTTCCGCGAAGTAGGAGAACACCGTGGGAATGGCCCCTCCAATCCTGCCAAGAGCGACAAAGACTATGTGAGATCAGAGCAAGGACAGCTGTGGGAGATGCAGAGGGCAGAACCAAAGCAAGCCTTAGCAACACACACTCTCTCTTCACCCCAGCATATCCAGAGATGTATATTTTCTATCATTTTATAACTTTAATATTATAATCTCTGTTAAATATAGGTTTTTTATCCCTCCAGAACCTGTAATTAAGGGATGTCACCAAAAGGTGGCAGTGGTGCCCTAGTCATGGGGTTTATAAAGCTTACCCTTGCTTAAGGATCAGAGAGGTTTCTGCTCAGGTTGACTGAATGTTCTACATATTTGCAAAAATTACAGTATTGGATCTAATCTCATGAATATTTTAATGAATTCATTTTTAAAAAGAGGTACTAGGATATGTCCTAGTCAAAGACATGGTAACTTTAGAAAGAGGTTCAAGGGGGCACCTGGGTGGCTCAGTAGGTTAAAGCCTCTGCCTTCGGCCCAGGTCATGATCCCAGGCTCTCTGCTCAGTGGGGAGCCTGCTTCCCCCTCTCTCTCTGCCTGCTTCTCTGCCTAGTTGTGATCTCTGTCTGTCAAATAAATAAATGAAATCTTTAAAAAAAAAAAAAAAAGAAAGAAAGAAAGAAAGAAAGAAAGAAAGAGCTTCAAACACTTCTGGGAGGCTGTCTGCCATTGGGCTTACTTGTGGCTACTCTGTGGCAGTTGGTCCTGCAGCCCGGTCAGCCTGTTGTGCTGAGGGACACAGGCCCAACCAGGTTGCTTCTTGGACCACTCTGGTTTCGACCCAGTAGATCTCACTGCTGCCCGAGTACATGTGTATATATGCACACTGGTTGAATCAAATAAGGCACTGCTGATTTCCATACCAATAGAATGGGGTACAATGCTTCCTTCTGGTAGTGTAACTATAAGACATCTTGACATGAATAGTGACTTCCATTCAGGTTAAGGCTTCTCCAGTGAGGGTCTATAGAATATTTTGTTCCTTCTAGGCAGATGGGCCCTAGATCTCATCTGCATTTCAAACAGGTTTTGACCCCCAAGTTTTAAAAAACACAGCCTCAGAAGTAGGGACGTAGGAGAAAACATTACTCAACATCATCCCAAACAGTATATGAATTCTTAAATTTGGGGGGAAGATGTACAACAATATACAAGAGCAAGTTGCAGAGAAAACACTAGCAATACATTTTTTAAAATATGTGCCGATTCCCTTATGCTTAGATTTCTGTAAGGTAAATTGCTATTGACATTTTATGTCAAGAAGTAAAACATATATTTATGCAGTTAGCAATAACTGATTTCCTCAAAGTCTTTAATATGATAAAGAAGTATTGGCAGTGACCTTAGCAAATGAAATTTAGAGAAAGGCCTTATCTGTAGCCAACTGGATGCCCCAATCCAATTGCAGGATCCATCATGTCATTGTGCATCAAATGGTAGGTCAAAATATAGCACCATTTCATTCATTTGCCCCTGCCTAAAGTGACATGAGACACGGGCATATCAACTTAGGCCAACGCTTTTCAATCTGTGGGCTATGAAATTAACTTAGTAGCTATAAACAGAATTTTTAAAAAATTGAACTAGAAATGAAAAGAGTTAAGCACAACTAAAGTAATGAGGATAAATATCATTTCATGAAACTTTTGTTTTCATTACAAAAATATTTATAATGTAGAAAGTACACATGTATATGCATATACGTGTCTACTATAAATTTATATACATGAACAAATAAATATGTATAAAAATGTATATTGGATTGCAATGTGTTTCTTCATGGGAATTGCTGTTCAAAGACTTGAAAAAAACACTAGCCAAAAGCATCTCTATCTGTTTGCCTGGGCTACGAATGTGGCAGTTCTACCTAAAATTCCTGGACCCCACATGACCTCAGATGCAGCACGTGGCCATTTGGTGCCATTACACTAGGGGGAGCCAAGCATTCGAAGGTCATCAAGTGGACCTCTCCACACACAAGAAACAAAGGCATGTGGCAGGCAGTCAGAGCTGGCTCTATCCCACACACAGTTCTCTGCCCAACTTCTCAAGGACCAGAAACCATGGACAACTAACTGAATTTTAAAATTCCACAAAACCCTGAACAGATTTAAATGGTTTCATTACAACACACAATTTTAATAGGAAATAAAACAGCTGTGTCATAAATCATTTAATGCTACTGCTTTTTTCATTTGACGTGAAGAATCTGTTTCTCTGCACCATAAAGCCCCAGGTCCCATATCTATGCCTTCACTTCTTGATGCATAAAAAGAGTCCAGTTTTTACTGACTTTCCACGTCCTAATTAATGTTTCATCAGGATTCTGGACATTCCATACATAAGAGCTATCACTCCCATTTCATGAAGGCACAGTTGCATGTAAGATATGCCAGGCCACTCGGAAATGAGAGAAATGTACTCTGGGACGGCTAAAGTGGCAAGTGGAAGATCATAGCCTTGCTTGCTGGCTTTACACAAACCATTGTTGTGTAAAAGAATACCAGGTTTTAGGGGCATATAGGCAATCCAGCTGGTTCTGAGTCAATGCCTCTTTTTCAAGGTGGTTATTTTTACACCAATGTCCCACAATATGTTTGCAAAGCAGATCACAAAGAACTCTAATACCAATGCATAAATGAGTCCAAAGAATAAGTGAGGGGTCTCTTCAAATCCTTTGCAAAGTTCTTCAGATTCAGAGCCCTACGAAACAACATAAGCATTCATATCTCTCACTGTAGGCTGATCACCCATTTTAGGGAAAACATTGCTCCTCATGTTACTCCTCATGTTACTGCAGAAAAAAACATTACAGCCTGATGTCATGTTAACTCTTACTAGTGTTTTATACATTGGCAGAGATCATAAACATTGTTCACACTAGACTGAAGGCCCCTTGAGGGTGAGGACTATATCCCATTCATCTTTGAATCTCCATTATCTGGCCCACTGGACACGCACTCGGTGCGTCTCAAGAGAGTTGTATTTCTCTGCTGATGGAGGTGCCACTCCAAACAGACTAGAGTAACTTGCTCTGAGGACCTAAACACCTCCCACGAATGGAAACACACGTCTGATGTTCCGGGTCAATGTAATCATAAAAGAAGTTATGGGTGCTAGAATGGAGGTCCCGGTAGCAAAAGAGTTCTTGAAATCACGCTATGTCTGAGTTGCACAGTCACCTCATGACCAGATACCTTGGTGAAAAGAGCTACTTGGAACCCCTGGGCATAAGAATGTGCAATCCTCTTGGGCACTCCAGGGACTCCTAAAATCTTTGATACCTTCCAGAAAAGTGCTACAGAATGCTATCAACAATAATAAAAATTTAGATAAGAGATGAAGCATACGTTTTCATGTCTCACGATATGGTTTTGTTCCTTTAAGTACTGAAGATAGAAAAAAGCTGCCCCCCCCATTTTTATGAGTAAAAAAGAAAATGTTTTTGTTGTTATTCTACATCAACATTTCAGTATTTTGTGCAAGAGCTATACATTTCCTGGTCTGTTTTATTGTATTAAGATAAAATTTCTGAGAATACATGAAGAAATAACAAATATTTGGCTGTTCTTGAAGTCCCACATATCAGTGGTTCTTAAATACAGTTGCATATGTTCTCCCCTCTCCCAACAGATATTTGGCAATGTCTGGATACATTTTTAGCTCTCCAACTCAGGAGGTTCTACTGTCAGATAGTAAGAAGAACCCAGTGACGCTGCTAAAAATCCTAAAATACAGAAGACAGCTCCTCACAACAAAGAATAATCCATCCCAAAATATTAATAGTGCCAAGGTAGAGAAACTTTTGTAACAGGGATTTAATATGGAAAATGTACTTTGTTTTATACTAAAAATTCATAACATAAGGCATGAAATGGTTATCTTTTACATTACCTGATATGTAATATATCTCTAAATCCAGTTAGCATAGAGATCTTTTTATGGTTCACTATTTAATGATCCGTTAGCTACTGTTGAAATTTTCTCAAGTTCATTTTTGATGGAATGTTTACATAATGAAGCCACCAGATGAGGATGGTTTATAAAGAACTTTTTCAGGATCAGATATTAAGTCTATTTTAATAACTGTCAAAGAGGGTTAAATCTTAATTATCTTTGGTAAAAGGAGGCATAGGGGGAATAATATTTGAAATCTACACTCTATAGAGGTGGAAGATTAGCCAGATTCAAAATAATTAAACTGATACAACTGAAACAGAATACTGATCTTTGAAATTTCAGAGTTGGAGTTATTCTCAAGTTAGATTAAGGTTACGTTTTTGCAACTTTAATTATAGAAATATAAAGAAGCTTAAAAATGTATTAAAACACATTCTAGAATAAATTGGGACCATTCTCCAATGTGCACACACAGACCACCTACGTATGACTCAATCCTAGGTGTCTGGAGAGTATCATGAAACGTATTTATTTCCCTCAATAATCTAAGGCAAATTCACAAGTGGGATATGGTGTAAGGCAAAGGGTGTGTCAGCTTTACAAACACAAATACTCTGTTGGGAATGTGAGACTCATAAGTTGAAGTCCCTTTAGCATAGTAGGATGAAAGAGAATGCCAAATATTTCTGTCTGCACGAACTTCACGGAGATTGCAAATTTCACAGCCACACCTCCTATTACTTGGGTTCAGATGGAACTCTGGTGGACCATGTTTGTCCCTGTACCAAATCATACTTATTGACTTACTCTGGCTATTGAGGCAAAGATAGGAAAGGGCTCAGGGTTCTGCTATGAAAGAGGGAGGCTGTGGATAAAAAGAGTCGCTAGGGGGTGCCCGAGTGGTTCAGTGAGTTAAGCCTCTGCCTTCGGCTCAGGTGGTGGACTCAGGGTCCTAGATGCGAGCTCTGCATCGGGCTCTCTGCTGAGCAGAGAGCCTGCTTCTCCCTCTCTCTCCCTGCCTCTCTGTCTACTCTGATCTCTCTCTCTGTCAAATAAATAAATAAAATCTTAAAAAAAAAAAAAAAAAGGGTAGCTGGACTTAAAATAGCTTGAAACATGACAGTTTAGAGGAGAAAGTGTGGAATGTCAGATGACTTCTTGTCCCGAGGAGGGGTTCTCCTGAATGATTCTGTTCTGCTGTAGTGGGCATGTAACAAAGAATACTTTCATTCTAACTTATTTCACCATGTGACTGTCAGTCTCTCACCTCAATCTTCCATCTCCCGTTTCCTTTGGGAAATGGGGCATTATGCGAGGACAGAATTAAGGAGGAAGTTGAATATGCATTGTAAAGTCACGTGTTCTATACTGATAATAGGCAGAGGGCAAAGTCTACCAAGAGCTGATTCTGACAGCTTTTATTAAGATGGGTATTATGGGTTTATAAAAAGAACACTGAATGCTGTAGTCTATACTGGGAATCACAATTACAAAAAAGCTGCATGAAAATAGCCTTTTAATCCTCACTCAGAATCAACAAAAAAGGAAAATCAACGACACTGAAATGCCAGGCAAATTGCATAGCAATTCAGAACCAATTCACTATGTTTTAAATTGGACCCAGAAATAAACAATTAAAGCACTAACCCCAAAGGACTTTTCAGTGACTTCCTTTTCACGAAAGTAAATAGACTATCACAGAGGCTTAGAGAGAAGAACACAGATCTGTCTCTGAACGGGCTGGTTTTCACAGAAAATGAGATTGTGGTATTGATTAGAAGGTATCACCTGTTCATGATGAGTACTCAAGACAGAAACAGGAGAACACTTACTGGTACCCGAACCAATCACCAAATCAAGAATGGAAATCTCCCAGACCCAGTGGCAGTGCTAAAGGATGTGTCGTGTGGGTAGCTTTAGTTTCCCACTGTCCAAAGCCACAGATTAAAAAACCATGTTCTTTGATAGGGGCAGTTGTTATTTCCCAATATTGTATGAACTATGGATAGAACAATTGGTAGAAACTCGATTATTTTAAAAATATTGAGATGTAAATATACAGTGTGGGTAAAAGGTGTGTTTCTAAGAAAACAGCTTCAATACAACTTCCCTAGCCCTTGCTTGCAATCAGGTTGGCGCCCTAAGCTGACAGACCTATAGTATCCACAGCAGCACAGTATGCCACGGGAAACAGGTCCAGTCATAGATCAGGATTCTAATGCTGTCTTAAAAAAAATTAATCGAGCTCTTGAGAGAGCTGGAAAAATCCATTCCCCTAGCATCTACATGGTGTCATCATGAATAAAGATAGTGATGATCTGTAAGAAATGATCACAAAAACCTGTAGACACTCTATGTGTCCACTCATCCATTCCTCCACTCAACCTCTCACCCACCTACCATCCATTTCAACCCTCATCCCCACCCACTCCAGGCAAACTTTGGGTGAGGTACAGCCCAGTTGCTGGAGATGCAGGCAAGAAGAACCCAAGTTCCTGCCCTCAAGGAGCTCACAGTCTTTTCCCAAGAAAAGACTCTAAAGAGTACATATGGTTCATTTTCCCACAAATTACGTATTGTAAGTCTGGAAGATATTTTGCTCTGTTACTTCTCTCTTGGGACCAATAGCACCTTTGCCAAAGGGCATAGTGGGAAATAATGTGTGCCCAAAAGGTCAAGTTCTTTGTTGGAAATTCTCATAAAACGCATTGTCTAAGACAGTGTTTTCTAATAGAAGTACCATGTGAGCCACATGTATAACTTTAAATTTTCTAGAAAAGATATTAAAACAAAGCAAAAAACACCCCCAAAACCGCAAGTGAATTTTAATATATATTCATTTAACTCAATATATTCAAATATTGTCATTTTAACACAGAATCAATATATAAATTATTAATGAGGTATTTTGCACTCTTTCATACATGCTAAGTATTTGAAACCAGTGCTAGGTATTTTGCATTTACAGCTCATGTCAGTCTGGCTACATTTCAAGTGCTCCGTAGCTACACGCTGCCTGTTGAACAACATAGACCTAAGGAAACAAAGACCTCCTATTTACCATCTGGGTTTGTGACCATTTTAAAAAGATTAAAGGTAATGTAGTTTTTTCTCATCTTTCATACTGGGAGAGCTCTCAATCCTAATTCTCTGGGTCAGAAACCTTCCTGAATTGATCCATCCAAAATGTTTATTTAGTGTTGGAGACCACAGCACAGTTGAAGTTGTGGATCAAACCAGGCCCTGACTTGTGTCTCCTCTAAAGTCCAGACGCCTTGATAAGGGGTTAAGGACAGGAAAGTTGAGTAACACTGAGAAAGGGTCTGTGCTATGTGTCGTGCGCTCGCCTACATGACTTCCCACACGTTCTCCCTACAGAAGGGAACAATGTGGTCAGGGTCTTAAACTCTTAGTTGGTCCTTGTTGTTCCTGTACTTCCCATAACCCACTCCGTGGTTGATTGTAACTTCTTGTATCAATAGTAGCTAATGGCATTAGCCGTGATTACCTGGCATCACGAGATTTATTTGTAGTTAATGTAAACTTGTTATACGAACTTGCGGTTATTTGACTAAATACTGATGTATTATTCCTTCTATTGTGATCTGCCTTAAAAATGTTTGTAAAATGTGGAATAAAATTAGCACTGTTGGACATCCTCCTCAGTGCTCTCTCTACTTCTCGAGTTCTTTTCTTCATCCTTTTACCCTCACATTTCTGGTTGATTTGTCGCGCCGCCGCGACAATTTAGTGCCTATCGTGTATGTCCTATGAAATCAGAGATACTTCTCGTTGAATCTGAGTCAGCACAGTCTGGTGGTCTGAGCATGGGTCCTGGCACCAGGCTGCCTGTGTATGACCACAATACTTACTGTGTGACCATGGACCATTACTTAACCTCTCTGTGCCTTAACTTCCTCCTCTAAACTCTGAGGTTTTGAAAATTTTGAAATGAGTTTGCATTTTTCAAATATGGTAAAGAAGTAAAACATATCCTAAGAGAAAGACTACTTTGAAGGGAGACCCTCAGAGTTCAGAACTAGACTAAACCTCAGAAGACTGAAGGATCTATTGAACATTTGGAAGCCACTTAATCTACCTGTGCCTCTATTTTTAAAAGCACAATAGGGGCGCTTGGGTAGCTCAGTCGGTTTAAGCATATGACTCATGATCTCAGCTTAGGTCTTCATCTCGGAGTTTTGAATTCAAGCCCCGCGTGGGATTCCACACTGGGCCTGGAGCCTACTTAAAAAAAAAGAGTGTACGATTTTTGCACGCCTATTTATTAAAAATGTTGTGGGCCTAAACATGCAAAATATAAAACACTGAAGATTCCAATTAGTTGGGAATCATTTCTACAAAGCCAAGGCAATCTGGTTATAATATGATTAATGGAGGGATATAGCAAATAGCTATGAAGTATGCATTTGTGAGGCTCCATTTGTGGAGGGAGAAATGACTCTTTGTTCATGATGATATACAGATACATAGAAATTTCATTTTAATTTCTGCTGCTGTCATATTTTTCCCCTGACCTTTACGCTTAGCCATGCCAGGCCCTTGGTGAGAAGCTCCCAACTCTGACATTGCCCAGCATCTGAAGCATTACCATTCCCATAATTAACAGTGACTGGAAACAAATAATTTAATTCTGGGGCAAATGAAAATGAATCAGTGGTGTCAACTCTATTTCCCATCTTTCTAATTTTCTGTAACAAAAGAGGAGAGGGGAAGTGTCTGTTCCCTGGTGTGAGATTCACTTAGGAAAGCGAGAGACAGATGAATAATGGGTGATGCCTTAGTCCTCACTCACGCTGTTGTCCCCAGCTGGAAAATCATTCGTCATACTGAATAAATATTTAAAGTCCCACAGAATACGGCAGCTGGACATATTTATGTTTCTAACAAAATATACTCATGACTTGGTGTGGGAAATTAAGAGGAAAGCACATTTAGAGGCAATGAAACCATAAACCCAGGTAGACCTCAGGCTAAATGAAGCACTCCTTTGCAGTATCCCTTAGATGCAGTAACAGAAATTTAACACAGTGCTGCTCCTGATGCTTCAGCCATGAAATAAGACAGAACAGCTGGAAACCTGTGGCATTTGCAATAAAATCAGCACAAAGGCATTTTGATCTTGGATTCATAATGCGGTTAAGTACAAATTTGCTAGTTCAAAAGGACTTAGTTGTGACTTAAGTCCTTGCTGTGTCTTCCTGATTCCATCACTGCACCTTAATCTGCAAAATGAAGGCTGTGTCTGTGACCCAGAAATTCTCTTCCTCCTCTGAAACTCCCAGCATGTGGAACTGGTAGACAGGAGCTGTACCAACATGGAGATTCTATCTGTAACAATGTCTATTCCAGTACGCATTCAATAACCGGGAAATAATCAGAGGATGGATTCAGGGACCCACTGGACCCACTCTGAGATGGGCCTGAGCTACAATTCCATGATCACCCCACCTCCATGAGCCCCTACACCGACTGGTGGACCTCAGTGACATTTTGGGTCTCCTGGAATTAGTGTCAGTTCAGAACAGGTGAGCCCCCTAAAGTCTGATTATCTCCTTCCCCCCTCAGGATTGCTACCCTAGTAAAAGGTTGTAAGTCCCTTGGAAAAGGCTGAGTGAAAGACTAAGGTATATAGTTTCAGTGGTGTCTGGGGGGGTTCTCCCTCAAGAGACCCAGCCTCCCCTTATTTGAGGAGTTCTGGGTCTGCAGACTGCAGTCGAGTCTCAGAATTCACTGATGGGTCATGACTCTCATGAGCCTCATGACTTTTTATGATTCAAGTTAAACTTTCATTCACTTGACCTAGAATTCTTCTGTTTATACAGATCAAGTAAGACTTCAGCAGACTTCCCATCTATTTCACTCTGGCAACAACACCATGATCAACTAGCCAAAGCCATATGGGTCCACCCCTGGCAGGACCAGTGTCCTTTAAGTAACCAAACCTGCCCTGCCTTGAGCAAATAAACCTCAGCATTTTGGAATTTACAATGGGAGGAAGAGAGAAATAAACTCATGAAAAGCAAGTATTTGCAAGGAGGGCTGGTCTTAGAATGGGCCTCGCCGGGGCCCTGAGTGCCAAGGGCTCTGGGAGAAGAACCTCTGAAGCAGAAAAGACGGCAAGAGCAACACTCCTGGGAAACACATGGAGCATTGATGTGTCTGAGGCCAGGTGCCCGTACCAGAAGAACTCCAGCATTCTGAAGCCTTATTTCCTTGGCCATTCAGTTTTTACTTAATTTAAAACCCAGATCAGATGTGGATAGAGGGAGCTCTTAACTAAGCAGAAAAAACAAGATCTCTGGAGAAAGCAGAGCCTTGGCTGAGACGCCCCAGAGGTTAGCGTGTCCAAATGAAACTCTAGAGCTGCTGAGAAAAGCCCTCTCTCATGGAGACAGTGCCTCATGTGTTGTGTACAGGTGACATTACCCATAAACTTGGATGAGGAAGAGAGATAACTTTCTTCATTTTCCTTAACAACGTCAGTCCTCAGGTTCCCTCAGTGCCTGGATCGCACAAAACTCTGAGTGTTTTGCCACGTGGGCTACCCCCTCAGCTGCTCCCCCAGCCTTGGTAATCTCTATCTCTTCTCACAAAAGAAGAATCAGGCTAACAGATACATGAAAAGTTGCTCAACCTCACTCATCAGCAAGGAAATACAAGTCAAAACTACAGTGAGATACACCTCATGCTAGTCAGCATGGCTAAAATTAACACAGGAAACAACAGATGTTGGAGAGGGTGTGGAGGAAAGGGAACCCTTCAACACTGTTGGTGGGAATGCAAGCTGGTGCAGCCACTCTGGAAAACAGTATGGAGGTCCCTCTAAAAGTTAAAAATAGAGCTACCCTAGGACCCAGCAATTACACTACTATGTATTTACCCAAAGGATACAAAAATACAGATTCGAAGGGATTCATGCACCCTGATGTTTATAGCAGCATTACCGACAATAGCCAAGCTATGGAAAGAGCCCAAAAGACCTATGGAAAGAGCTCAATTGATGAATGGATAAAGGAGACAAACAATGGAGTACTATTCAGCCATCATAAAGAATGAAATCTTGACATTGCATCTACACAGATGGAGCTAGTGTATTATGCTAAGCGAAATAAGTCCCTCAGAGAAAGTCAAATACTGTATGATTTGACTCTATGTGGAACTTAAGAAACAAAACAGATTAACAAAGGGAAAGGGGAAAAAGAGAGGGAAACAAACCATAAGAGACTCTACTACAGAGAACAAACTGAGGGTTCCTGGAAGGGAGGTGGGTGCGCGATGGGCTAGATGGGGGATGGGCATTCAGGAGGGCAGGTGCTGTGAGGAGCACTGGGTGTTGTTCTACCCCTGAGACCAACACTACACTCTATGTGAACTAACTAGAATTTAAATACGAAGTTGAAACAAAAATACATAAATAAAAATAAAAAACAAAACAAAACCCAAAAGAAGAATCAGTCTGGAAAGCCTGAATGACCTTCCCAGGGTCCCCAGTTAAGGGCAGGAGCAGGGTGGACTTGGATTTCTGGACTCCCAGTCTTGTGCCAACTTGGCAAAGGCACGGTGAATTAACCTCTGGTATCACAATTCATGGAAGCTAGCTGAGCTAGCAAGACACAGTCTGTGCTTTGCCAGGTAGATTACGTTATTTAGAAGTCAGCAGCCCTGAGCTGCTGGCTGAAGAATGATTTGTCTGCGACGGGGAGGAGGATGATATCATGAATATACCCAGGCAGTCTCTGCTTCTGTCCTGCCCTTGAATTAACTTCTAGACAGTCCATTAGTTTAGGAGTGTTCCGCAGCTACCATAATGGCCCTTTTCTCTGCAGTCAATTGGGTTGACCACATCACAATCCAGAATTGGCAATTAAAACTGCCGTAATAATTTGACCACACTCCAGTACCTTTGAGTTTATGGATATCACTGAAATTTCCTCGATAAAACTGTAAATGGAAAGGACTGGAAAGTTCAGAATTTAGGCCATTAGCTTTTTTCTGACACGGTATTACATAGGTAAGAGAAAGTAAAAGGAAGGTTTAGCCTTTCCTGATGGCAAGAATGTCTTATCCTATGGACCCTCAGAATCTGGTCTTTTAACAAATAGCCCCAAATAACACATGTTCTTCCTCAGGCACCCCAATTCACTGCTGTAGCCCTTTGAATCCATGATCCGAATTACTTCCCCAGGTCACCCATGTTATTTTGGCAATCTCACACAGAGCTCTGAGCACCAAGGGAAAGCCTCCCTTCTCTATTATTCATTACAAAGCTAATTATTGATTTTGATCATTTTTTTCCCCTAAGGAAAAAATAATTTTACACTTTCCCAGACTTTCCAACCTTCTTGGTTTACTGGACTGGTCAATGGGAATGTCTTCACTCTAAGGAAGGCTCCTGATTTGGGCAACTTAGTCATGTATTTGCCAAGTGCCCACTGTGAACAGAATGTAGCATATGAAGGGCTATAAACAGATGAAAAGACACATCAGAAAAATCTGTGAATAATCCACCAATCTTAATATGCACATACTTCATCTTGTGGCATAAAATGATACAAAATTTTTTTTCTAAATATTTTGAATGAGTCATAAAAGTGATCCATTAGTTTGCATGCAGAAATGTTTGTATCCCTGAAGTAACCAGATCATACAGTCTTTCTCTATGATGGCTTATATTCCTTCTTATCTTAGTTCTGATTTTAAAGTACTACTGGAGCTAATTAAGGAAGACATGCTGCAGTTCTCTGACCTTCTCTTTTGGTCAAACTGTGTTTTTCTGTGTGGGTTCCACTCTCAACAACCACAACTGATACGCTTTTCAAATTCATAACCCAGGACTGTCTCCTTTCTTTTCTCCATTTATTTACTTTTATTTTATAGTATTCCTACTGATTCATCCTCTGATAGATATCTCAGAAAGAACATCTCTAATGAAAATAAAGTTCTCAAATAGAAATTCTGTATTTTTACTTTTTCCATATCAGAGCAGAGTATCTTTGACTCTCCTAATTAAGCTATTGGGGTTTCCTCAGCTGTGGATTTACTTTGTAGAGTCAACAGGTGATTCCAGCTCTTTAGGGATAATGATTACAACACTGGCTACACTTTCCCAGGTTTCAGTTATCTGTGGTTTCAACGCCCTGTAGTCAACCTCAGTCCAAAGCAGATGCTCCTCCTTCTGACTCATCATCAGAAGGTCAGTTACAGCCTAACACTACGTCACGATGCCTACTTCATTCACCTCATGTCATCTCATCACATAGGCATTTTATCATCTCACATCATCACAAGAAGAATGAGTATAGTACAGTAAGATATTTTAAGAGAGACCACATTCACATAATTTTCATTACAGTATATATTTATTTATATATTTTTTATTATATATATTTATTATATATAGTATATTTTTATTATTGTTCTAGTTTATTATTAGTTACTGTCAATGTCTTACTGTGTCTAATTTATAAATTAAACTTTATCATAGGTCTGTAGGTAGAGGAAAAAGCATAGTTTCTATAGGGTTTGGTACTATCTGCAGTTTCAGACATCTGCTGGGGTTCTGGAATGTATCCCCCATGGGTAAGGGGGAGAGTATGGGACTACTCTACTGTACTTGGCCAACATCACAACTTTCATTAATTCAACAAAAATCAAGAACTTACAAATGGAACATGATACATCTCAATAAGTAGGCTTCCTACCAAGTTAGACAGTTAACACAGATCAGTAAAATAACATTTGCTTGAGACACACTCATCCTGTAGTTAAGAGCAAGCCTGAATAGTTTGAACCTATTCTAGCTCATAACACGTAGGACCAGGGTTATTTCTTGCTGAAACTAAATTTTCAGAAGAAAAATACACTTAGGAATGCATTCTACCCTAGAAACAAGATTCCACTTAAACTAAAACTCATTTCCTAGAAGTAAAAATACTACCAGAATCAGCCACAAGAACACAGAAGTATGTTCTCCTTTACGGTTGATAATTATATATTTATCAGTATCATGTTCCTAAGGCTGATGTGAAGATAGGGAAAGAAGTGTGTTAAGGGGTAATTTCCCAGTAATGAGGTCCTCTGGAGTGAAGAACATGTTTAATTATGAAGAATAAACATTACTATGAGATATGAAGGGAAAAAAGCTTACCCGAATCCAGAAAGTAAGCGACAGAAGAGAAAGAATCCATAACCTTGGACAAATGAAGAAAGGAAGGCGAAAAATCCATTGATAGACATGCAAATCAGAAGAGACTGCTTTCTTCCCACTTTGTCTGCCAGTCCTCCCCAGAAGAAAGCCCCTGCCATCATCCCAAGGTACACTATGCTGCCTGCAACACACAAAAAAACAGAGAAACGTGTCAGACTGGGAGTAAATGATGCATGTTAGATCAAATGAACAAGAGACAAATACATTTCAGTGTTTTTCATGGGAAAAAAATTCCTTTAAAAAAATACATCCTTCTGGATACACAAATCACCTTTCAAGCTGGAAAGTAAGCTCTGTGGGTTACCTTTAGCTGTCACAACCAAGGACAGGGGTAAAAGAAAAAACAGTGATATTCTCACTTGGCTCATGAGAATTGGTACATAGTGGACAGGCACAAGGAGTCTCCACACTGGGCAATCCTGGAGTCTGACTCACGGCATGTTGCCTTTCATATAAATGTCCAGCTTAGCACTTGACAAGGCTAAGAGACTGAGTCAAGGACTTCCTGGTCAAAGTGGATCCCCCAACCTGCTTCAAATCTCTGCCTGTAGCAGATGATGGGGCCAAGGCCAAACTCTTACAGGCTCCCTCGAAGATTCCATAGGTTCTTTCTCCCTAGTTTCTCCTAAAAGCCCTGGCCCTTCCCTGGGGAGGAAAGGGAAGCTAGGGAAGGTGGGTTTAGAGATCGCAAGAGTTAATCTTAAAATAGTCTCAAACTCTGCTTATAAGGAAAAACTTTCTCTTGGCATCAGAAGCTTAAGGAGGAGCCTAAGGAGAAGAAAAATAACTGCTGCAGTTTGGGAGCTGTTAAACTTATCATGGCTGGCTTTACTTCCATAGTGGAAACAAATGGAAAATCAAGGGTTAGATCAATGTCCCTCTTGGTGTCACTGTGAGTACACCTTTCCTTTCCTCTTCTTTTGTTTTCTTTTTAAAGTAGGCTCCATGCCCAGCATGTAACCCTGAGATCATGATCTGGGCTGAGATCAAGAGTCGGACCCTTAAATGACTGAGCCACCAAGATGCCCTGTGAATTTTCTAATTCACTTGCTTCATCTAAAAAACCAGGCCCCCAGAATCCCTGTCCAAAATCTTTCTTAAGATGAAATCGTACTAGGTATGGCAAAAGTTACTTCAGAGATGTTTGTAAAAGGGTGTGCAATGTCTAGGGGAAATGACATAATTAATAAATGGAAGTTTGTTATATCTGGGTGAGGTATTTACAAAGCTATTACTACACCTCTCATCCATTTCTGCTCCCCCAGCTTCACCAAATCACCACTTGAATAGTTCTTTTCAAAGGCACATTCAAGATACTCAGCAGCATCTAAGACACAAGTTAGAAAAACACATTGATTTTTTGCCTTAGATTAGTTTGGGAAATATCCTATTTAAACACTCACCCTGAATTCATTTGCTTAACACACAGTTAATGGATCAATACGAGACCCAGAAGGAGAATACCTGGAAAAGTCTGATGACCTTGACATCAATGACATCTGGATGCTATTCTGTATATAGCTGAGTGTAGGCAGTTATAGTGAATGGCAAATGTTGGCACAATTGTACAGTAAGACAATATAGAGGCCATTTTTATTCAGACTGGAACGCTGCAAAGGGGTGAGTGGTCCTTTGCCTTGGTGGGGAATGACAATTTTCTCTTTATTATGGGGCTAATCATACACAGAGCATCCTTCTCAAAGGCGGGGGGGGAAGATACTCATATCACAAAGCCCAGTGCATGGTTACAAGACAATTTAAATAATGTATCAGCACAAGGCAAAGGAATTCCCAAAGGAGACAGATTCACACAGGGAAATGCATACGCAGCAAATCTCTTATTTATAGCTTAAGGGGCTCAAATCAGCTACTCAAGCCTCTCAGAAGAATAATCAATAGCTAAGCTTCTCATAATAATATCTATGACTTTAAAAAATGCCTACAAACCAGAGGTGAACTCCTTTAGATCAGGAGGGGGACTGTGGCCGCTGCAGTCCAAAGATGTGGGAATCCTTCTTGTACCTCCAGCCCCAAGGACAAAAACCAGTTCCTAGCAATTGCTGAACCCTTACCAGCTCTAAGTGTTTGTATGAATTAATGTATTTTTTCCTTACAACACTCCCTTGAGGTTAATACTATGGAACCCAGTTCATTCGCACAGAGAATCGAACGATCTGACCACAGAAAAGTGAGTGGCGACTACATCCCAGCCCATCAGCAGTTCTTCATGCAACATGGTTACAATTCCTTTAATAATCCTGGATGCCCTGCCAAGAAAACATCCCCGTCTGCCCCGGCCCCTATGTGGTGGTACCACCCAGAACTGAAAGCACTGTTTAAAAGGTCTCTGAAGTGTGTCCTTCTTAACTCACAAAATCAGAGTTAAGGCCAGGGTAGCTGAATATCATGGGCAGAAGCTACAGGGAAATGCTGCTTCATTCTACACAAGCATATGACAAGGGGTGAGCCATTTGTTCTCAGATACTCCAAATAGGCACATCCCCACCTGCTGGTGGGAGGTAAGCAGGTCAATGCTGAAAACAGCTCAGGAGTGCCAAGGAAAAATGAACACCCAGTATCTTGCTAAACAGGACATGCTATGGAGGTGCCTGAGTACCTCAACTGGTTACGCATCTAACCCCGTTTTGGCTCTGGTCATGATCTCAGGGTTGTGAGATTGAGCCCTGCAGCCAGCCCCAAGCTAGACGTGGAGGCTGCTTAAGATTCTCTCTCTCCCTTTCTCTCTCTGCCCCTCTACCCAGCTCTAAAGAAAAAAGGACATGCTATGTTCCAAAGAAGGGCAACTAGGGCAACTCCCTTGCATTTCTGGTTGTAGGAGGGATGGTACTCCTGTTGGACTGGGCTCTATATCTTACCACTCTCCTTATTCTAGGCAGTCACCTGCAGTCTCATCTTTACAAAGCCAGATCATGGATTTATGAAGAGATGATTCCAGCACTTTAAGGACTCATAACTGGTTTCTAGATTTTCCCAACTGGCAGTAGTGTGAGAACACAGCCCCACCCTGGGAGTTCTTAAAGCTCAGACAAAGGAAGGGCTGAGTGAGCTGAGTTTGCCCTTGACTTCTGTGATGGTGAGGGTTCAGTGACTTGACAAGGGGCAGAGCACCCACATTTATCATTAGCATTTTGTACTTAAGCCACCCCCAAATTACACTCATTAGAGGTTTTAATATATAAAAGACTAAAATAAAAATGGCCCATCCTTCAATTCCTCCAGATATCCGTAATACACACCCACTCACATATATGTATATATGTGTGCATATATATATGTGTGTGTGTGTGTACACACACACACACACACACACACACACACATATATATATATATATATATATATATATATATTTCTATGTATGTATATCTACAACCCAAATATGCCTACATGGCCAAAAATTCAAAGCACATAGAAATATAGCAAATGAAAGTTTCCTTCTCCTCTGCCCTTGACCCTCTTCCCAAAGGTAACTATTATCAGTTTTTCTAATTCTTCTAAAAAGTTTATACCTATTACTGCATAGAAAAATGGATAATCTTTATGAATTTCCTGTTAAATATAGTTTTTGTGGGGCACCTGGGTGGCTCAGGGGGTTAAGCCTCTGCCTTCGGCTCAGGTCATGATCTCAGGGTCCTGAGATGGAGCCTCGAGACTGGCTCTCTGCTGAGCAGGGAGCCTGCTTCCCTCGCTCTCTCTGCCTGCCTCTCTGCCTACCTGTGATCTCTCTCTGTGTCAAATAAATAAATAAATAAATGTCTTTAAAAAAACAGTCTTTGTTCTGTGTAATATTTATCTTTTCTCCTGTTGTATATAAGATTTCTGAACTTAGCAAACCAGAAATAAATCTCTGTCAGAATTTTAATAATTACTTCAAGACACATTTCATTTATTTCAGAAAAGCATGCACTATCAGCTACCAGGGGAAAACCAAACAGTTATTTCCCCATCTTGTATTTTTTCTGTGCCTAAAATTAATACACCACAACCTCCTTGAAAGATAATGTCAAATTCAATTATAAAGAATTTACTGAGCATGCACTTGGCCTAACTTTTCCTGAAGTGCTAGAAATACAAGGATTGATAAGTCACGATCCCTGAGCTCACCCAGGCAGAGCCTGAGCAAACCTTTATCTGGTGCCCAGTCCAAGCCAGAAGTGGCACACCCACTATTTCACACTACCCTCCCAACACCCCATCTGATCATGGACATTACAGAGTGGAACAGCCAGATCAAAACCTTCCATGGCCTCCTGGGGACACATGACCAGGACAGGGCAGTGCTGAATGCACACCCAGGGACCTCGGTTCTAAGTCCCTGAACTCTTTCTATTCCATCCAAATGGCTTAAGGAGCACATAATTCAGTGAGGGAGACCTCAGACACACAACAGAAGGAGCCCAACCATGAGGTATGCACGCCAGTAGGGCATAAGTGGGAGCAAGGCGACAAGAGGTAGCCGGTAACTCTGACTGGACTCTGGGAAGGTTTCACTGAGAAGGGGCTATCTGAGAGGACTTTGAAGGATAAGGAAGATTTTGAGATGGTATTAAATTCCTCCACAAGCAATAGGTTTACCAAAACAAAATACAGTATCAAGTTGTATCTTCACTTCTATTCTGGTTAAGAATATGTGTCAGATCTAAAGATAACAATCTTTCCAGCCTACATTGCTTATTATTGGTAATTAGCCTGTCCCACTGGCTGTGCCATGGACAGGAATTCAGCCTCTCCTTGAGCTTATTTGAGACAGACAGCACAATAAGAAGATTCATTTATTGACTGTGTGGCCTAATTAAAGACAAACCTTTGAATGCTAGCAAAGGCACAGAGTGAATAAAACCGGAAACACTCCGGGATTGTCAGAACACAAGCTGTATTTCCTGGCTTGTTTGTTTCCATGTTGTTTTCACTGTGTGCTGTTTTCCATGTTGTTTTTGCTGTGTGCTGATGGGGATTCCGGGAAAACCCAGAGCAGCAATACATGCTCTTGACATAGACCACCCTCCTGTTCTCCACTCCTCATGATGCTGCAGATGGTCAGAATTCAAAGGTATGTTAGTCCATAAGGATAGGAAAACCAATGCTGTGAGAAGCCAGTACTTGAAATCAGGTCTTCTAGATTCTTGCTCCACAAGAGTATGACTTCTGGACAAAAAGCACCAGCACCCCAGGGCAACTTGCTAGAAATTTAGATTGTGAGGCTCCACTCCACTCCTACAGAAGTCAGAAGCTGCATCTGGACAAGATTCCCACAGATTTGTGAGCATTTCAGAGTTTGAAAGCAATTTTAGTCTGCTGTGCTTTCCATTAAAACACTTAATCTAACACATTTTTTTACTTCAAGTTTGCATTTGTCTAATACATATTTGATAGGAGGAGATGCAGGCTATGGAATATTTTAATTTCAAAGACACAGAACAAGCAAGATCTCCCCATACCAGTTGCAGATATGTAAAGGGCAAATAGGAACTCTGTGCTTCCCCTAGGACATGTCTCCTCAGGACTAGCTAGAGGCAGGCCTCTGATGTTGAGAGAGGCCAGGCTGTGACTCTCAGATCCTTCTATGAACTGAATGAAGACTCTTTTTTTTTTTTTTTTAATTTTTTGTTTCTTTTCAGCGTAACAGTATTCATTGTTTTTACATCACACGCAGTGCTCCATGCAATCCGTGCCCTCCCTAATACCCACCACCTGGTTCCCCCAACCTCCTGCCCCCTGCCCCTTCAAAACCCTCAGATTGTTTTTCAGAGTCCATATTGAGATACCACCTGAATGAAGATTCTAATTCAGCTGGGCTTTTGGGAGGTTGAACGTGACCTGAGGCTTTCACTACTCTTCCTACCACAGCTTGGGCTCAGGCCAGGCTTGGCCAGCCCTTCAGTCTTTCAGAAGACCAAAAGAGGCCTCAAGCATGACTTCCTCATTAAAGTATTTTCCAACGTGGGGACCGATTCCATTTATTTAATCATACCCTCATTTCCCCCGATGAATATCACATTTCTATTTCTGTCTCTGCTAATAACTGCTTTTGATCCTTTCTGACAATACCTAAGGGGGCCCATCTTTTCCTTGTAGCGCCATTTTAAAGCACATTTTAAATTAACAGAACAATTTTAAGAAATGTATATAGTATTTTTCTCATAGAAATTTTTAATGAATAGGTTTTTAAAATTTGTTTTAAGCACTTCAGTTATCCATGGCTAATGCATTACTCTAAAATTCACTGCACTATTTATTTACAAGTTGGATTTCTACAAAAATTATTCTGTGGCAGTATTCTGAATTCAATGGTAAATAATCTCCATGAGGTAATGATCATAGTCACCTTTTATAAGGGGGTTGTCTTAGGATAAAACAAATTTTTAAGTCAAAGAAAAATAAAAATAAGCACTAAGAAAAGATATATGTACCTCCCGATGTTTATTGCAGCATTATTCTCAATAGTTAAGATACAGAAGCAACATAGGTGTCCATTGATACACAAATAGATAAAGAAGATGTCACACACACACACACACACACACACAGAGGAATATTATGCAGCCATAAAAAGAATTAGATTGTGTCATTTGCAACAACAGGGATGGACCTAGAGGGTATTATCCTAAATGAAATAAGTCAGACAAAGAAAGAGAAATGTCATTTGGTTTCACTCATATGCAGAATAAAAACAAAACAAACAAACAAACAAACAGAAAGCAGAAACAGATCCATAAATACAGAGAACTAACTGGTGGTTGCCAGGGACAGAGAGGTAGGGAGACTCACAAAGTGGGTGAAGAGAAGTCAAAGATACAGGCTTCCAGTTATAGAAGGAATATGTCACAGGGATGAATGGTCCAGCATAAGAAATATAGTCAGTGGTATTGCAATAGTGCTCTATAGTGCTGTATAGTAGTTACACTTGGGGGGAGCACAGCATCCTATAAAGAGTTGTCCAATCACTAGGTTGTACATCTGAAATTAATGTCACACTGTATGTTAACTACATTTCAATTAAAAGGAAAAAAAGTAAAGCTGTGCTGAAAGAGAAGACTGACTTGGGCCATAGCTATGCCCTAGTAATAGTTTCTGTAGGGATATACTTGAAAAGGCCAGATTCCAGACTGTTGTTATTTGGATACTTATGCAGATAAGTCTACTGTTTCTGAAGTCTATGATCAAGTTTTAGATTTTTTTTTTGGCTGTCATACTTGGATGGAAGACAGCACTAGACATAATCTCAGACTTTGGCTGGTAAACTAACTTTTTCACGCAGGACTCTTATCTTCCACAAAGTACCACTTACCAAAGAGGAGCATGTTAATAGAGCAGGATTTGGCCTAATATTTCTTACACTGAAAGGTCTTTGCATCTTCTCTGGCCAGGCCAACTCAAGGGAAAGTGTCTAGGGCCAGTAACACTGAGAGGTGCCCTCCAGATGAGGACACATACAGACTTCCTGATTCTAGTAAGGTGAGTGAGCCTTTGTTTGGGATTTTGAGCAGGGTCCCTTTTTATGCAAGGTCCTGAAATGCTAATATTACTACTGGTGCAAGAGAAAGAAAAGAAGCGAAGGAAATGATGATGGAAAAGAGACAACAGGATGAAAGCGAGTGGGCTCCAGCTGGTATACAAAGACAGTTACAGCTTTTGGGCTCCCCTGGCTCAAGTTGTGAAAAGACACCGCCTGAAACAGTATTGGAAGACTTAAGTAGTTTTTTTAAGTCTCAAAGACTTATTTTTCTTTTGCAATTTTAAACTAGTCAAATGAGTAAATAATAAGTGATTGCTCAAATTTAATTAATTTAAGTAATTAATAATTAATGGGCTTCTCTTACCCAACCCTATAATTTTCCAATTACTATTTTTAGTAGCCACAGAGAAGGGCCATCACGTGTTCGAATGCATCTGTGGACTTGCACAAAATCAAATACAAGTGAGGAAAGCGATAATATCCAAGGCATATGTACAAATGAAAAAGAAAAATCCTCCTAATTTGCAATGGAGAACATCTGCAACAAAAGTTAGCTCACCTTCGCTAGAAAGAACTGTAAATATCAGCTGCGGTCTACAGCCCATCTCTGACTTTTACACTGGGGAAGTCTGACATTTAAGTCCTTTGGTTGGAGCAGAGATGGCAGCAGCAGCTTGTACAGACAGGTAAGGCCACATCGAGCAGCATTTACTACTTGTTATCTAAGTCTCCCTGGGCACGACACAGCTTCTGAAGGCCTAGAGACACTCTTGCCGAATCCGCCGAATCCAGAGAGCCAAAGGAGGAAGCAGAGTCCTAAGAAGGAAGCCCAGTCTTCTCTAACATCCTTCCTCAAATGGCTAGTATGCAGCCCAACCCAACCCACTGGATAATGGGAAGAAATGTTCAAATATATTTTATATGGATAGCTCTGGAAGCCCCTAAAAAGGGCAATTACAGCCTCTTCAGTGATCAAAGCATTAAACACACAAGTCTTAGGAATGAAGAGCATTACAGATAGTCATTTTATGATTTACACCATGAGATCCCCTATCAGTTCCACACCAACAGGACCCCTCTCTCTGGAAACTTCCCCCACTGCAGGCCTGTGCTGAGGAAGAGAAGTGGTAATGGACTGAACCCTTGCTTCTGAAATCTCAGTCACTGAGTCAACAATGAGGAGGTAGTCATTAAGTCCACAGCTCTTTGTTGGGTTCCTGTTGTGAGTCAGGTACCTTTGGAGGAATGAGGACAGGGGAAAGGGAAGAAGAGCAGTGAGGAGAGGTCCACAAATATGAAACTGGCATGGTCCTCACTCTTGAGCAGCTCACAGCCTAGCATGGTGCTTTCAGATGATGGCTGCACATCATAGTCATCCAGGGAGCTTCCAGAAAAAGAATGTTGATGCCTAGGTCACCCCTAGAGGCTCTGGTCCTGGGGTAGGGCTTAGACAAGAGTATTTTTAAAAAACTTCTTGAAAGTTTTAATATAAAACTGGGGCCTTGAACCTTTGGTTTCCTGAGAGATTAAAAACATGCAGAAAATTAATTACCATTAAATGAAAAGCATGCTTAATTAAGGTGAGCACATTGTGCTTAAGGGGAAAAAAGGAAGGAGCAACTTAATTAGTTCCACACAATTCTGGAAAACTTCCCAAAGAAGGTAGATCATGCTGGGTTGTGACCAATGAGTAAGAATCCTCCAGGTAAGAAGGGAATGTTCCCAGGGAGAGAAGGCTCAGTTAAAAGCTCTGGAGTTGTGTCAGAGCACAGCACACCAAAGGGACTTCTGGTAGTTGAGGATAAAGGGAATATAGAGCTCATGTTTGGGGACAAGAGTGACAAGAGACCAGGATAGAAGACAAGTTGGAGTCAATCCAAAGCCTTTATCCTTTGGGAAACTATAAAACAGACTGGCCATCATCAGTGCCGGAAAAGATCATTCCAGAAACTACGGGGAGGATCAACTGCAGTGGGGACGGATAGAGGGGGCGGATCCAGCTCAGGACAAGGCACTTGCTGCCCGAGGGGCTTGGAGCACAACATACAGGGATGTAGTCCCTCTCAGGAGCCAACTCTGTACTTGTGCGACCCTGAGAATGAGTGTTTTTTTAAATCTGTGCTTCCACCCAGGGGAAAAAAAGACCAGCTTCAGGAATACCGCTGAGAAGTAGCCCTGTGAAGGAATGACAGCAACCTGATCGAAGGGAGGGGCAGTGGGCTTGGAGAAGATTCACACAGCTGGGGGTATTTTTCGTGGTCAGGGTCCATAGTTCTTATACACTGAAGGGTGAAGCAAGGAAGAGTAGACGGGCTTGGGATGGCTCATAGTAAAATTCATAAAGAAAGGGACTGCAAGACGAGAGTGGGCCTGTCAGGTCAGGGTCTTAAACAAGTGTGGGGGAGTTCACATTGCTAAGTTTCACCATACTACCCCCTGAACGGGCCAAATAGGGCAGTACAGGTAACACAGGAAAATCAGTAAGGCCACGAACAGGATGGCTCATCTTCAGAAGTGCTTCATGAAGGCAGCAGGGCTTGAGCTGAGTGTCCAAAGAACAAGGAGAACATGCGTAAGAGGATAGGCAGGACGGCTTTTTGCATTCCCTCAGACATACACGATAGTGCAGGGGAAGTTCTGGAGTGGGAAAGAGCAGGAGAAGGCTGGGCAGGTAAGCAGAGGGGATGGAACCTGGTTAGAGTGGCTGGGTTGGGTGTGTGGAGAAGTATAGACAAGCAGGATAAGTGAGAGAAAATCATTAAATTACAAGCCCTCCCCCCAGATGAAATTAATTACATAGACCATGGGGGAGCCACTGATGTGTTCTTACATGGGGAAATAAGGCCATCAAAGCCCTAATGTGAAAAGACCAGGACATTTAGAGCAAGATTGGCAAACTTCCTCTCTAAAGGGCCAGAGAAAAAGGACAGCAGTTTAGACTTTGCTGGTTCCCCAGGGCTCTGTCACAACTGTTCACCTGTGTGGCTGCAGCACGAAAGTAGCCACAGAAAATACATGAGCAAATGCACATGGCTGCATTCCAATAAACTATTCACAAAAATAGGCAGGGAGTCAACTATAGTTTGCAAACCCCACCCTGAGGAAAAGTTTGCCTGTAGCAGCGCGGGGAGCAGGGGTGCAAGGACTGAACTGGCCAGTAGAAGTACCTGGGAGACGGTAGAAAGCCTAATGTCAAGGCAGGGATTGGGGGGTGGGGTGGGGGAGTGGCAGCAGCAGAGCCTTATGAAACATGGGTTTTCTCCACAAGGATGAAGGAAAAAGAGGACAGAGATCCCAGGATCAACCCTTGAGGAACACCCATGGGGAGTGAAGGAAAAGAAGTCCAAGGGAAGAAGTGTGGGCAAGGAGACAAGAAGAGGGTGTGGATGGAGGAGATAGCAAGCACCTCAGAAGGAAGGGAGAAACAGAAAGGCAGCTCCAGGGGGAGCCCAGAAGGCCCTTGTCTTGGAAGAGGGCGCCAGGGGTCTCGGGGTGGGGCAACTGCAGTGCTGGGGCAGTTACCAGGGGAGAGCTGAAGCAGGGTGGTGGTGAGGACAGGCAGGCAGGGGTGTAGCTAAGCAAGCTGCAGCTCCAAGGAGCACAGGGGTGGGATGTTGCTGGGCTGGAGACAAACCTAGCAGCAAACACAAGGGGGGGGGGGGGGTGAGAATAAAGAAAATATCAAGCCTATTAACATGCACCTCACTGCCCTGAAACACAGCCGCAGATACCGAAGAGCCTAGCAGAGGGCTTCTGCTACTGAAAGAATGGGCTATTCTGGAAGAAGAGAGCTCTCATGTGTCTCATTCCCAGAAAATGCAAGAAAAACAGGCTTATGAGAAATTCCTTAATCTCAAGTTTACCTGCAAGCAATGAAAGGATTTTTTTTTTTTCCCCAGAGGAGTCTCTTTTATGTAAGCACAGTGAACAAACAAAGCCTAGAAATCTAACAGGAAGGGGTACTTTAGAGGGACAGAACAGGAATATAATCTTGGAGCTCTGTCCATACGCTATCTTTAGATATTTTAAGTAACCAAAATGCCTGAAGGGAAAGGGCTCCTGCAGCTTAACTCAGGCCATTTCCAGACACTGGGGATGCAACTGCATGGTAGGAAAATAGGCCTGAAAATAGACTTAAAGATCACACCGTGCATGATCGTTATATAATGACTGGAAAAATGATTCCTCAAGTCCTCCAAGACCCCTTTCCGAAAGCCATGTGGAAGTTTTTTTGTTGCTGATGGGTTTTTTGGTTTGTTTGTTTTAAGTTAAGGTGTGAAGTATCATCATGAAAACCGGACTAGATCATAAGAGATTACAGTAAATGTCTAAAGGAGAATTCAGTAATCCATTTCAGATGCTCCATAAAGACTTTTTATTTCCCCAAACAGGCAGATACCTGAGCTGTCAGCCCAGAGCAGCAAGTGAATAAATACGAGGATCGGCCTTGCACTAATGGATGTTGGTCCTAACCCATTATTGCTGGCCGAGCCGAGATGAATTGGGGGCAGCGCTTCCTGACACTGGAGATTTATTTTGTCATTAGTGATGAAACTCCATGCAAGGGCTCCTCAATCCCCAACTGTCAGAAGTACAGTTAGGTATTTCAGGGAAGGTCATGCAAATATTCAGGTATTGACCCGCAGGACTGAAGCTGTTCTTCAGCGGCTCATTATTCTCGGTATGGTTATAAATGATTTGCGTCTAGCATGAGCAGTTAGCCATCTGCTTAGATCAGGAAGGAAAAAATGGGACCACTCTGAGAATAAGAAAAAAGCAAGAACTTGAATCAATTACTATATTAGGGCTCAGGAACAAAACAAAACAAAAGAATGTTTAATCCATTTTGTTTTGTCCTCTAGAACCTAAGACGAGACATGCTAGAAATCACCCTGACCCCAAATGCCTCAATGTTTCACAAACACATTACAGTCATTCTTTTCATTGAACTCTTACCCAATGGACCTTACCAGAGGCATCTTTCTCTTGCCTTTCATCCAAACCCTGTCTCTTGAACTTCACCTTCACATTTTTTGTAAGCACACCCAGACTATCTGGTTTTTGTGAGTGACCTCTATCTATTCTCATCCATGATCTGATCCGCACTCTTTGTGATGGTCTTAGCTCTACAACCAACATGTAATCTGATCCCTGCAAGTTACCATATCATGGACAGCTTATTCTGAAACTCCATCACACTATGTTGTTCTAGGCACATTTCAAACAATCAGTAAAACCTGGTTGATGTAATTTAAACTGAATGCAGGAGTTCAGAACCAGTCTAAACCCTAGAACCAGTCACACACAACTATGTGACCAAGGGAACTAAAGTAAATCAGAAATCCTGACCGCAAGATCTTGAGTATCCCAAGTAAGTATGATAAATCATATAGTTGAGACCTTTCGTCTAGAAGAGTGATACCCAAATGCACACACCTACAGAATAGGCTTCATGAGAAAGCTTCCACCAGCCTATAGTGAAATGAAAATAAAAGGAAAAGAAAAATAATATATGCCATTTTGTCAAGATAAATTTATTTAAAGATCTTTTATTCTAAGGCTATGTCCTTCTTATTATTTTAATGTGAACGTGACTTTGGGGTTTTTTGTTATCTGTTTATTTTAAATATTTTATTTATTTATTTTAGAGACAGAGAAAGTGAAAAAGAAAGCATGAGCGGGATAAGGGCAGAGGGAGAAGCAGGCTCCCCATTGAGAAGGGAGCCCAAAGTGGGACTCTATCCCACGACTCCAAGATCATGACCTGAGCCGAAGGCAGACGTTTAACTGACTGAGCCAGCTAGGCACCCCAAACATGTCTTTTGTTTTATGAATTGATAGCATAATGAGTGATGTATTTTGTTGCAATTCTTCTTATTATTTTTAAAGATTTATTAAATCTTTACTGTTTAAACTGTTATTTATTTGAGAGAGGGACAGAAAGAGAGAATAGAGGGAAGGGCAGAGGGAGATAAGGAATTCCAAGCAGAATCCCCACTGAGCACAGAGCTGGAGGCAGGGCTAGACCCCAGGACCCTGAAATCATGACTTGAGCAGAAATCAAGAGTCTGCCGCTTATTGCTCAACCAACTGCACCACCCAGGTGCGCTGCAATTATTATTTTTAAATCACCTTCCTTAGTAAAATAAAAAGTTGGCCAATCCTCATTTTTTAAAAAATTGGACTTTAAAATCCCCAAAACTGAACATCACTAGTATAATCTCAAAATGGTGGGAACAATATTTTGGAAATCCTGCACTCTGAAAAAAGGCTAACAGGGGAAAATTAATATACTAAACCAAGACTCACAAAATGAATTTCTAACACCCATAACAATAGGGATGTATCTTCATGCACATAAGATGATTATATAACGTGGCTGCAAATTTCTCACCACTCATCCCACAAGGAGTGGAGTCTATATTTCCTCTCCTGGATTCTGGGCAACCACTTGACCAACAGAGTATGACAGAACTGATGCTCTTTGATTTCCAAGAGTGGGTCATAAAAGCTTACATAAAATGTAAGTTCTACCTCGCTCACTTAGAACACTTGCTTTTGGATCCCTAAGCTACCATCTAAGAAGACTGACTACCTGGAGAATACCATGCTGGCACAATCCTCTAAGTCCCAGCTAAACCCAGACTAAGGGTCAGCCATCTTGAACCTTCAGAACAGTCAGCTAAACCACCACTGAGTGATCTCTGAAAGCATCATGAAAAAGGGAGAATCACCCAGCCAAGACCTCTCCAGATTCCTAATGCATAAAATAAAATAAAACTTAAACTGTTAGATCTAATAAAATGGGTATTGTTTAAATCTATTAAGTGTTTGGTAGTTTGTTACACAATAACACATACCTAGAATGCACAGTCCTTACACTTCTAAAGACATTTCTTCACTGGGACACCAAGACTATAAGGAAAACAGTTTTCTACTTATTTTAAGAAAGATCAAAGTGGTTTAATGGTTAATATTTTTTTCCCACTGCAAATGATTTCAAAATAAGAATATAATATTAACATAATATTAAGGGAAACTCCCCTCTCCTGCTAACTGCCAGCCATAAACTAAATGGAGAACCAGAAATGAAGCTAGCAAGTTCTCCCTCTGGCTCCTATCAAGTCTTGTCTTTTTCCAGGAAATTCCAGGAAAGATTTGAGGGGGTGTTATTTTGTTTTAGTGAGTGAATTTTGAAGTAGGGGGGAGAGAGGAATGAAGTAAATGTCAAGTAGGCTTGAAGCAGAGGGTGTTTTATGGGTGGTGGTGGTGGTAGTGGGTGGTTTGGTTTTATGATGGGAGATCTGGTCACGACTTCAAGAGCAGGAACACATAGGGATCACTCTCTCCCCAGCAACAGCATATTAATTAGCTCCTAGAGGGAAGAACACGAGGACATAAATTCCATGTGCTCTGGAGCATGCCCACCACAGTGTGGCTGATTAATAAAGCCAGCAGCAGGAGGAGATGGAACCACAGTTCTTCTTGGGAAACTAGGTAGCAGACTGGCTACCATGTTTTTCTATATTCAGATACCCTCCCCCAAACTGAGATTCTCCAGGCCTCTCCACCTTTTCCATCTTGAGGCTCCATGACATGGTAAGTCAGTGATTGTTTAAATCTCACAGCACAAATATGACTAAGCATGTTAAACTTTGACTCACTATGGTGGGAAGGATGGAGTAGGGCACGTGTACACAGGTTGTCACAGATAACAAACTATTTCTTGGGGCCAGGCTGGTGCCAACAAGCACAACAGTGGGTGTAGTGATCAGATTGTGCTAAACTCCCGTTCTCATTCAGACCTTAGGACAATGCTGCCCTACACTCCCCTGAGACCTGCCCCCCCCCAACGGAGAGAGACTGTTATATGCCGATTCCAACCCTGTCTCTCTCAGGGGGCCCACATCCTGACTTTCCCAAAGAGAATCTGATTCAATAAACCTCTGGGTTGTATGGGTAGTTTTCATTTCAAAAGTTCCAAGTCCCACTTTTGGAAATAATCCATTTTATGTAGGTTTCTAGACCTCTTGTCTTAATTGTTTAGCAATCTAAAAAACAAATTACCAATAATTTTTCTAAAGTGCAGCACATTAAGGATTACCATTAAGAGTACCCCATCAGCAAATC
The DNA here is from genome assembly GCF_009829155.1 of Mustela erminea. NCBI lineage: Eukaryota > Metazoa > Chordata > Mammalia > Carnivora > Mustelidae > Mustela > Mustela erminea. The sequence continues at coordinate 63,023,039 of NC_045616.1, forward strand.
AAGCTGCATACACAAAGCTGTCTAAGAATGTGGCCAAATTTATTACTATTTAGCCCTTTGGTGTTAGATCCAATTTTCTCTCTACACTTCAACAATTATAATTGGTCACTAATGTCTAAACATTCACAATTATATTCACTATCAATTTTTCATTCTAACTAAATATATATATATTATATATGTATATATTATCTAACCAATTTATATATTTATTATAAATATAGTTATCTATAATAGTTATAAAGCTAAATTATATATATTTATTTTATGTGTGCGTGTGTATATATAGCTAACCATATATGTATATATATCCTCCTACTTTAATGGATAAATTCCCTTTCTAATTGAATTATGCCTAATCCCTAGGCCATGGGAGTAAAATCTAGTCAATGCCGAATTTCCTTTTGTTTTATAACAAAAGAGTGAAAGAAATCAGTTTGTGTTTTAGGGACCCTACTGTTGTTGGCAAACAACACCTCTAGAGGGAACCAAAGACTCCCCCTCTTTTTACCCAGCAAGGAAGAGGAGTTCAGATTCTGTGAAAGACAAAATGGAAAACTTTGGAGACTTAAAAATGCAGCTAGTGTAGTAGGGGTGGAAAATAATCTCTCCATTTGGATCATCTCCATTACATTTTTTTTTTTTAATTTAATTTTATTTTATTTTATTTTTTTTATTTCCAGCATAACAGTATTCCATTTTTTTGCTCTTGTATCACCTCTTGCCCAGATACAACCTTCCCTTCCTCCTACTCTGCCTCTATCTTCTCCCAGGAACTGATTTTACCTTGCCTTGCTAAGTTTCCTTATCTGTCTCACTGATACAGGTAAAGGACATGAGGCTCCAGGTCTGAGACAAAGACTTCCGCAGTCACAGCAACAGCAATCACCAGGGTCAGCTTTCAGGCTGACCGAGAAGGAACAGAGCAGGCTGCTATAGCCTGCCTGTGGTCTTGGTGTCATGACAAACAAAGGGGAGCCCAGCTCATCATGATAGCAGACCATGCCCAAATTTGAAGACACATTCTCAGCTAGTAACCAAGTGTGTACAGGTCTATAGAAGGGATCAACAAATGATGTTTTTGTGGAGCTAAGATTGTGAGCTAAGAGTGGGTTTTTACATTTTTAAAAGGGTTATCCCAAAGAAGAGGATGACAGAGATCATAGGTAGCCCAAGAAGCCTGAAGGATTTGCTACCTGGCCCTTCACAGAAAAAGCTTGCTGATCCCTGCTCTCCAGTATCCTTCATACTTGGGGTGCTATCAGGGTGTGGGGGAGGGGAGCAGTATGGCAAACAGCGGATTCAGGATCTTTCTCTTGTTCCATTAGAGGAGCAAATGGCAGGCCTGATGGAACAAGGGCAGATTATCTTGTTCTTTCATTCTTACTTCCGTCCCCAGGATAAACATCAGAGGAGGGTAGATTTCTTTCATAAGATGGGGTTGAGATGATGACTGATTGTCACATCAACATTTTTGTGGGCAAGGACTTGGTGACCACCATTCTTGCGCAGTTGATTTCCAACTGCCCTCCATTCCTCAAAACACCCCTCTGACTCTCAGAAAATGACTTCTTTCCTACCAACTTTCTCTGTAAGTTGACAGCACTATTCTACCAGCATGCTTTTTGTAGCCAGCCAAATTGTCTTGCTCCCTAGCAAGCAGGTTCACCTAGAGCCACCTTTCTCAAGCCCTTCAAACATCATGTGCTCTTCTTGCTGGTTTCCCCACAGCATCAGAGTGTCTGGCAGCTTCGTCCATGAGTTCCATATAAAGGCACCAACTAGCAACATTCCTATCACCAACTTTCGGTTGACATAGGATTTGCCCAAACTTTTACTAACTGGACAATGGTGTGATGCAGTTGATGGATTCCCTTGGTAGAAATGAGGCCTCAGTTGCTTTTGTCCTATCTTCCTTGCTGTAGTAGTCCTCTCGGCTTTAGAAAGAAAATCTTAACTGACAAGCCTGAGATAAACTACATCTACTTAAGCCGTTGTAATAACCTCTAAATCCTAGTTTCCCACCACCCTGCCACAATTTCCAGCCAGAACTAAAGTTTCTCCAAATACCACGTCGTTTTTAGATGCTAAGTACCACACACTAGTCACAGAGACCTGAGCCAATCTTGTCACACCAATAAACTGGAGTGACAGCCATGGGGTTTCCACAGGCATTCTGGGGATCACAATACATCTAAATGGGATCACTAATGGCATCTCACCAACTACTGAATATCCAATGTCCCTGGATTAATTGATTTCTAACATACCTCCAAAATTCTCCCCCATATATTCATAATTTGATGGGACAATTGTTCATTTTTCATTGAAACATTTTTCAATGAACATTTTTAATTCACAGAAAAATTGTTCATTTTTCTGTCCAATAAAACGTATTTATGCTTTTATTTTTTTATGTTTCTTTTCACACCCAGTTAATAGAAATGCCTGCTGTGGGAAAGCAGGAAAGGCAGCAATACTTTAAATAGTGAAATAGTTACTAGCAGAAAAATAGGGAGATCTTGCTAGAGTAACTATCACAGCTACATTAGCACCAAAGGAATTCCTCAAGATTAATGTTACACCAGAAGGATAAATTAAGCAATGGTGTCAATAGGGCAGTCTTAACAACAAAAGAAGCAAAGCAGGGGATTTTCTCTTCAGGATTAAATTCATCACTGGAGCACTCCCGGAACGTCATTTCAGAACTACAAAATGCCCAGAGCCTCTACATTTTCACAAAAGGAAAATTACTTTATATTTTATGAGAAAATCTGTGAGAACCTTTGGTCTCTGAACTTTACAAGGCACACTTATAATGGAATTTAGGAGAGAAAGGTGAGGGCTGCCAAGAAAGGGAAGATATACTCACCTCAAGGCACATGAAAGTAAAAGCCATGGTGTGCAAAGCACATAGAGACAGCTGCCTCCTAGGGAGACTTGCTGATGGGGCATTGGGCATTTGGTCAGAGAGTGCTACTACCCACTACAATACCATCTCCAAAAGAGATCAGGAATTTAGTAAATTCCTAATTTAGTAAAGTAGAAAAAGTAATATACTTTCTCACTTAATTACTGTTTGTGGATCTGTCATCCATGAACATGTCCAAAATTCTATAGCATCATCTTCTACTGTCTGCTTTTTTGCTTGCCTGTTTTCTTCTTGGCCAGTATGATTACAGGAGATTAAACAGTTTTACCCATCATTGTCTGAGGTAGGTCCAAGGTGTGGGTGAGATCCAGGGGGAGGAGTTCTGGTGGGCAGGAGGGATCTGGCAGCTGGGCATGTGAGAGGGTGAGTCAAATAAAGCAGGGAGCTTCAGAGAGAGCCCCAAGATGCAGAGTCCTGGAGGTCAGGGGGAGCCCACAGTGACTGCACTGGTAGGAACCCTCCAGGAAAGGTTCCACTTGCCTGGGAACAAGGTGACTCTGGACCCATGAATTTTAGTGCAGAAGTCCATGGTTTATGTACACGATCAAGAGGGCCAGGTGTGTTTTGACACATGCATTTATGCATGAAACTGAGGAACCCTTTCACCAATAATGTCCTAACCAGGACTTATAAATGATTGCCCTTCATTGCAAGAAGAAAGCAATCAGAGGCTAGATAACAGGCATATACAGATCATGGGTCTAGATACCATGAAAGTGGGTTCCATGATTCCTGTCTCAAAAACAGAAGCGGATTTCTCTGTCCTACACACTGAGCTCCTATGTTTCCTGTATTCTTTTAGGACCAAAAAGTGGTGTGAAGTGCATTCTCTACATTGGGATTTAAGAATAACTCGGTTGATAGAGACTCTGATTCTAATTCCTGGGTCTGAAGATTCTTCATGCCCAACCACTCAGCGGGGCAGGAAGGACTGCTCTTTTATCAAGACTCTGACACTTACTAGCCATGTGACCTTGGACAAACTAACCTCTCTGGGCATCAGTTTCACTGTCTGCAATATAAGTATAATAATAGTAAGCTCCTCATAAGGTTACTAATAAGATAAAACAAGTTAAATCTTGTATAGTGCTCAGAACTTTCTGGCACATAGTAAAAACCTATGTAAATATTTGCTATTATTATTATCCTGGGATTCCCCATTAGGAAAGACAAGCTAATGTTGCCTTCCTATTTTGTCTCCACAAAAATAATGTCTGTGCACACACTCAACTCTGAAAGAGTCATGGCAACTTGGAACTTTTCACACGAATCAGTCACATTCAAGGCCACCAAAACAAAAGCCTAGGAGGACAGAAATCTAGAAGGGAAGGAGATATTGAGCCAAACACTCATTTTACAAGCAAAAACTTATAGCTAAAGCTTTCTATGGTCCTAGAGTCAGTTCGGCAACAGAACCAGTGGTAGAATTCAATAAAGTAAACTTGCCAGTGTGTCAAGGTTCACATATTAATAGCAAGTACTTATTGGGTCAATATTACCACTGTTTATTGATAACCTAGTCTGTTTTCTTTTTTGTAGCAGGATCAAATGTGAAAACGTCTTGAGCTTTACAGGAGAGGGTCACTAAATAATTGTGTAGGGGTTGGCTAAGCATGGGATACAACCAATGTGGTTTTACTTTCCTTCAATGTACTAATTCTACATCATGTGTATCAAGTAAGGAAGAGGCTTTCTACGTCATGAACCCCATGCCTGATCATTTCCTCTTAGAAGAACCCTTTACACTGACAGACTTGACCTTGAACATGGTCAAGTTTCTTTTCAAGTTTCTCTTCAAGTGGGAAAAGAGCTCCACTGTAGCTGTGGGCCTGTGGTGTTAAAGAGAACAAGTTTTCTGGATGCCTAAAACATGGGCTCTGTTGTTTGCCAAATCATTTCTATCGTTTTGTGAAAGAGCATACAGGGGGACCCACAAAATGCCACATTCCCAAACTTGAAAAAGAGCATACAGGGGGACCCACAAAATGCCACATTCCCAAACTTGAAAAAGAGCATACAGGGGGATCCACAAAATGCCACATTCCCAAACTTGAAAAAGAGCATACAGGGGGATCCACAAAATGCCACATTCCCAAACTTGAAGGTGAGGGAAAAATAACTCAATGAAACATTTTCTTTTTCTTTTTCTTTTTTAGAGGAGGGGGCGGGCAGAAGGAGAGGCAGAGAAAGAAACCCAAGCAGTCTCCACACCCAGAGCAGCATGCAATGCAGGGCTCGATCTCACCATCCTGAGATTATGCTCAGAGCTGAAATCGAGTCAGACACTTAACCAACTGAGCTACACAGGGGCCCCTCAGTGAAACATTTTCTAAGGCAGCATTTAATAGGAACAGCTGTGTCTATTGGTTTGACCCCAGCTCACAGATATTTGCAGGATTTATTTGCCATAATATCAATGATGATTTCTACAAGGATGTCTTTTATTTTCATTTGTTGCAAGTCCCATTTCTTTTATTACTTTCCTATCAGATCTGTACTAAACAAACATATTTAATGACTCAAATAGGCATTTGTTGGTTTCAATTATACTTGGAATTAGAAAACCGAGTTTCCACTTCTTTCACCTTCCCTGCCTTTAAAAGGTTTTGGAAACGGAGCCAAATCACCTCAGATTCCACACTGTGGGGATGTGGAATTCTGCTGTGTTCTTAAGTGCTAGGTCAACTGATCAGAATTTCCTTTGTTTTCAAAAAAAGCCTCACACTCTAACCCATGCGGGTATTTGCACCCTACCCCTTATCTTCATTTCTATTCTGGGTATGATATTAACACAAGATACTGCAGGGCAGAAACAAAATCAGGAGACTCAGGGAGAACAGTGGCCAGGAAGCTCTGGGCTCAGCCAAGGACAGGTGGAGGAGACAGTGGGGAATTATTACCCACTCCCAACCTGCCCCCACCAAGCTTTCCTTCTGGCCACACCTCGTTCTAGACTGTGATTTGATTCTTGGCACATCTCTGCGGCAGGTATCGCTTTCCTGGTCAGGAGCTGGCAGCATGGCCTTACTCCTCTCGCTGTAAGTCTTGATTCTATCCCTGCTCTCTGCCCCAGTCTGTCCTGCTGCCTCTTGCCTGACCTTAGTTCACTCTACTGGCTCCCAGTTCCTGAGTCTACTCGGCTACTGGTCTGGTCTTCTTGACTTTGGTCTTAACATAACAAAAAGCGAGCAAACAAACACCACCACCTTCCCCCAGCTCAACTGATATGACTCCTACTACTCAGCAATAGATAGGTGCAAATGATTAATACATGTAATCAACGATGGATGTCAAGGGCATTATGCTAAGTGGAAAACAGAAAAAGGAATCTGCAAAGGTTACATACTTGGTGATTTCATTTCTATAACGTTCTCAAAATAACCAAATTATAGAGATGGAGAAAAGATCAGTGGGTTGCCTGGAGCTGGGCTGGGGAGATGGTATGACTGACAAGAAAGTGGTAACATGGGGCAGTTTGTTGGTGGTGACGGAACAGTTCTGGACCCTGTTGTGTGGTGAGGTTACCCAAATCTATACATGTGATAAAATTTCTTACATCGATATCCCCACACAAACACAAAATAAAGAATAGATTTAACAAAACAAAACAAAACAAAACACCTGTAGCCTAAATAAAGTCTGAGTTAACAGTATCACAGAAAAGTCTATTTCCTATTTTGATAATATATTGAGCTTTTGTACGCTATTATACTGAAGGGTGGTAGGATGAAAAGTAAGTGATTCTCTTAACAATTCATGAGTTCCTGAAAAGTATCAAAGAAGCCAGTAATATAACTCTTAATACTTCTAAATAAGATTAGAGTATTTAAAGAAAACATGGCACCTTAAAAAAATAATTGTTCTCATGTGACCTGGTGCTTTGAGGGCTCTAAGAATGTAGGTGGTGAATGACATTTTTACTTGGACTTGACAATTGAGTTAAGATGTTGACAGTATCCATCTTTGCTGAGAAAAGGCAACAATGGGTGAACACGTTTTTCCCAATTCTCAAAAGACAGTGAACTTCAAGTGCTTATGGCACACCTATGAAGACTGTGAAGACTACAGGAGATGGGTATGCCAGTCAGAACTATTTCCCCATGTCAGTGTCTGCCCTAATGTTAGGTACACCTAACCCAAGGGCTCCAGAATTTTTCTTTGCATTCACAGAGGTTCCTTCCATATGCTCTGAGTGAGAGTTTACAGAAAATTGAAATGGTTCATTCCTTCTTAGGACCGGGAGAAGAGCATGAAGTTCAAGAGTCCAGAGAAGCTAATGGTCTTGCAGTAGAATATTTACAATGGCGGTCATCATAGGTCTAATTTGGCTTTCATTATGAAACTCAACTGTTTGATCTGTGTGAGAGAAAGGGCTTGCAGAGGAGAAGATCAGTTCCTGAGGTTGGAACTGCAGGGCTAGGAAGAGCCAAGACAGGGTTGGGACAAGGTCAGGCCAACAACTAATGAAGTACACAGTACCATTAAAGAGGGTGATGAATGAGGTGATAGAATCCTTCAGATCTCAAACCCAAAACTCCTGGGGAAAGTCACTAGAAGCAGAGCTCATTTATATTATCCAAGCTTACTACATAAATGCTAACTAGAAGGGAGAATAGTGGGGTATTGTCCATGTACATACTCACGTATCACTTGTTTATTCCATCACTAATTCCACCAGCTTTTTTTTTTTTTTTTTCCTTTAGGAGAGAGTGAGTGAGGGGACACGGGGGGTAGAGGGAGAGGGAAACAAAATCCCAAACAGACTCCAGGCCCAGCATGGAGCCCAACATGGGGCTCTATCTCACAACCCTTAGATGACCTGAGCCAAAATCAAGAGTCAGACACTTAACCAACTGGGTTGGCTGAAATCAAGAGTCAGACACTTAACCAACCTGGGCATCCAGGTGCCCCTAATTCCACAAATGTGTTTTGAATAATAACTATGTGGTCAGCACTGGTGACCCAAGGATGTATAAATACAGAGCAACCAAAGAATGTTTCTTGGAGGCAGTGAATTTTGACACTGGTTCACAGATATCCAAGGTAGAGGCTTCCAAACTGTATTCCTCTGAATTCCCGTTCACTGAAGTATGACCAAATGATGCTCCATGAAACAAAAGGTTTACAGCCAAGTCATTTTGGGAATGTTGTATTAATTGTCCCAATTTTGCATAGGAAAGGCTGTGAGAAGTCCTCTGGCAAAGACTTTAATACTTCACAGGATCCAGCTTGGGAAACAGGGCTGACAGGACTACAGACTGGTAAAGAGGTATGGGAGCACAGGCATCCATGGTGCAAAGATAGGATCGCTCAGGCTCTCAGATGGCTCAGTCGGTTAATCAGCTGCCTTCAGCTCAGGTCATGATCCCTGGAATCGAGTTCCGCATTGGGTTCCCTGCTCAGCAGGGAGTCTGCTTCTTTCTCTCCCTCTGTTCCCCTGTCTACCTTGTGCTTGTTTGCATCTCATTCTTTCTCTCACAAATAAATAAAAAATCTTAAAAAAAAAAAAAAAAAAAGACAGGATCAAGCAAGTGATACTTTGTGTCCCATGAAAGATTCCAAGAAGGCCCAGTCCACATAAACAGGCTAATTCTCCAGAAATGTCACTGCTATCCAAATATCTGGTAGGATGCCATGGAACATATACGCAGCATTTTTACCATCTTTCTTCTGCTTAAGATACAAAGAGATAATTCATCATTCATAGAATCTCAGCATCCAAGAAGGCCAGAGGTGATAAGATTGTTGGGAAACTTCTGGCACAATCTTTGGATTCCACAGCTGGGTCTGGACAAAACTAATCTGTGGCCTGACGATGAAGAAATCCTGAGCTCTGAATCCCAGACCTAAGGCCCTAATGAATAAGTACCTGCCTTTCATGTGCTCCATGCAACAGGTATGTACGGTAGATGCTAAAAATTTAATAAGTCACTATATGAAAATAAAAACAGTAATAAATGTATGGCCTTTTCCTTAGAAGCAGTCATTAAATATTTCAGGCAAAAAAGACAGAATGTATTACCAGGGCTAAAGGGTCAGTAGGGTCTCAAAAATATCATTATCTGATGGTGTCACGTCCATCACCATGCCAATGAGGTTTTCTTATATCTTCATTGTTGCTATAATCTTACTAACCTACTGGCTCGTAGGGCTTATTACTCTGAAAAGAGTTTTCTGCCCCTTCTAGACCAAATTACCCAAGAGTATCCATCTAGAATGTAAAGAGCTTCAGTAAAATGGTCAATGACATGACACTGTAGCCTATAGCTAACAGAGCTGAGTAACGGGTTTGATTTAAAATTAGAGGACCAGGTGATAAGATCCCACCATTTTCTTATTTCTGTCCTGCATTTTACATAGCCATTAAAATGGCATTGCACACATACTTGAATTAACTTTACAAAGCAAGCCAGTCAATTTGCCAAACAACCTTACATGTCTATTCTTTTTTAAAAAAAACTTGAGAGGTAATTCACATACTATCCAATTCTTCTATTTAAAGTATAAAATTCAATGGTTTTTAGTACATTCATAGATACGTGCAACCATCACCACAGTCAACTTTAGAACATAACTTTATCTAAACAAACAAACAAACAAAAAACCAAAAAACATTATAGTCTTTAGCTATTGTCTTCCTCCTCTTTATCTCTAAACAACCAATGATTTACCTTCTATACCTGTAAATTTGCCTCTGCTGGACATTTCATATAAAGGGAATGGTTTAATATGTGGTCTTTTTGACTGGGATTTCATTTAGCATAATATTTTCAAGGTTCATTTAGATTGTAACTTTCACTCCTTTTCATGGTCACATAATATTCCATCGTAGGCATATACCAAATTTTATTTATTCATTCATCAGTTTATAGACATTAGAGTTGTTTCCACCTTTTATAATCAATAACATTACTAGAAACATTCATGTAAAGCTTTTTTTTTTTAATATTTTATTTATTTATTTGACAGAGAGAAATCACAAGTAGATGGAGAGGCAGGCAGAGAGAGAGAGGGAAGCAGGCTCCCTGCTGAGCAGAGAGCCCGATGCGGGCCTTGATCCCAGGACCCTGAGATCATGACCTGAGCCGAAGGCAGTGGCTTAACCCACTGAGCCACCCAGGCGCCCTCATGTAAAGCTTTTGTATAGACTTTGGTTTTTATTCCTCTTGAGTATATAGCTTAAAAGCAGAATTGCTAGATCATATGATAACTTTATTAACCATGTGAGGAACTGCCATACTTTTTACCAAAAAGTGCCTGTATTTAAATCCCCCATAGCACTGAGGGCTTCAATTTCTCCAAATCATTGTCAACACTTATTATTATCTGACTTTTTGTTTCTAGCCAACCTAGTGGGGTGGAATGGTATCTCATCTTGTTCTGATTTTCATTTCCTTATGACTAATTAAGTAGAGCATCTTTTCATGTTCTTATTGGCCATTTGGAAATCTCCTTTGGAGGAATGTCTATGCAAGTCCTTTGCCCATTTCTTTAACTGGGTTATCTTCTCACTATTGAGTTGTAAGAGTTCTTTATATATTGTGGACACAAGTCCTTTATCAGATATATGATTTAAAATATTTTCTCCCATTTTATGGATTGTCTTTTCACTTTCATGATGTTGTGCTTGGAAGTATAACTTTTTAATTTTGATAGTCTAATTTGTTTATTTTTTTCTTTTGTGGCCTGTGCTTTGGTGTCATGTCTAAGTATCCTTTGTCAAAACAAAGGTCATGAAGGTTTCATTTTCTTTTTTTTTTTTTTAAGATTTTATTTATTTACTTAACAGACAGAGATCACAAGTAGGCAGAGAGGCAGGCAGAGAGAGAGAAGGAAGCAGGCTCCCTGCTGAGCAGAGATCGTGATACAGGGCTCCATCCCAGAACTCTGGGATCATGACCTGATCCAAAGGCAGAGGCTTTAACCCACTGAGCTACCCAGGCACCCCTCATTTTCTTCTAAGTGTTGTAATCTTACACCTCTATCATTAAGTCTTTGATCCATTTTGTATTAATCTTTGCATTTGGCATGAAGTAAGGATTATATTTCATTCTATTGCATGCAGTTATCCGATTGTGCCAGCACCATTTGTTGAAAAGACAATTCTTCCTCATTGGATGGTCTTGAACACTTGTTGAAAGTCAGTTAATATTAGATACAGGTTTATTTTTGGACTCTTAATTCTATTTCACTGACACATGTGTCTAAGTCTTGTGTCACTACCACACAGTTTTGATCACTGATGCTTTGTAGTAAGTCTTGACATTGTAAATGCTCCTAGATTTTAAATAACAGTTCATTAATTAATTTGTTGTCCTTTTTGAGATTGTTTGGCTATTCTATATCCCTGGAAGTTCCATATGAATTTTAGAATTGGTATGTAATTTCTATAGGGAAGCTAACTGGATTGTTTTGTTGTTGAATTTGTAGAACAGATTTAGGAATATTGCCATTAATAATAGTGTCTTCTAATCCATGAACATGGGTTATCTTTCCATTTGGGGGCGTCTTCTTTCATTTTTTTCAGCATTTTTTTTTTTTTTAGTCTTAGAGTATAAGTTTTACATTTGTTTGATTTACTCCTAAATATTTTACTCCTTTTGGTAAAATTATATAAATGGAATTGCTTTCTTAATTATCATTTTCAGATTATTCATAGCTAGCATTGAGAAATAAAACTGATTTTAGCATATGAAGTTTATATCCTGCAACCTTGCTATTGTTGAATTGTGACCCCTATCCCCCTAAACACACATACATATATATATATATATATATATATATATATATATATATATATGAATGAGAGGATAAGCTGAATTCCCTTAATACCTCAGAATGTGACATTCTTTAGAAATAGGGGCACTGCAGATGTAATAGGTTAATATGACCTCATTCTGGAGAAGGACAGACCCTCAATCCCATTTGATAGTCTCATTATAAGAAAAGGAGAGAGACACACAGGACAAAGATGGCCATGAGACGATGAAAGTAGAGATCAGAATGATGCATTTACAAACTAAGAAATACCAAAGATTGCCAACAAACACAAGCTAACAGAAGCAAGGAAGGATGCCACTCAGTCTCAGAGAGGCTACCAACACCCTGATTTTGGACTTTTAGCTTCCAAATATATTTCTATTGTTTGAAGCTACCCACAATGTAGTACTTTGTCAGAACAGCTCTTAAAAACTAATATACTTGTTAAGTTTGCTTATTACGTTTAGTAGTTTTTTAGTGACATCCTAAGATTTTCTATATACAAGACTGTATCATCTGCAAGCAGTTTTACTTCTTCTTTCTAATATGGATGCCTTTTATTTCTTTCTCTAATTTAACCACCTTAGCTAGAAGCTCCAGTAAAAAAATGCCATAATGTAATAATTGTAAAAGGGTAATGTTGGGTTTGTTACTCTTATAATATGTTTAACAACGTCATAACAAGGTAGAGAAAGGAATAGAGCTATATAGGAGTAACATTTCTGTCTCACAGGAATTAAGTTAGTGTAAGGCTAAAGTTAATTCTAGGACAAATTACCAAAACTGACTCAAGAAGCAACAGATACCATGAATAGGTCTAAAAAACAAAAGACATTAAATTAATAATAATAATCTTTAAAAAAACAAAACTCACAAAGAAAATCTCAGGCCCAGATGGCTTCACTGCTGAATTTTCACTACCAAATATTTAAAGAAGAGTTTGGTTTTGTTTCTGAAAAAAAGAATTTGTTTTGTAAAAAAGTATTTGTTTCTGTGAGTTTGAGCTACCATCTGGAGTTATTTTCTTAGCCTAGTACAGTTTTGCTCCATGTACATCTTTTGTGCTATTATTGGCAAGCATGTTGTATTTCTGTAAGTTACAAGCCCAACGTTATTTCATATGTGTGTGTGTGTATAAAGTGTATGTATTGTATATATTATATATATTGTATATATACACACAATTGCTTTTTAAATCAGTTTACAGAAGAAGGCAGAAGATACATTCATTCATATGTACTATCTCTTATAATTTTATAATGCTCTTTGTTTTTTTCATGTGGATTCAAATTACTGGGTGAGGTCACTTCCTTTTAGGCTGATGAACTCCCTTTTGTATTTCTTGTAAAACAAACCTGTTATCCATAAATCCTCCCTATGTTTTTGTTTATCCAGGACTATCATTTTGCTTTCATTTCTGAAAGATACCTTTTCTGGATATAAGATTTTTGGTTAACAGGTTTAAGGTTGTTTTTTGTTTTTTGTTTTTCCTTTCTGCTCTTTGAATATGCTATTCCACTATCTCTGGCCTCCACTGTTTCTGATATAAAGTCAACAGTTAATATGGATCTTGTTTTATTATCAAGTCTGATCATCTCTGACTTTTGATTGGATTATTTAATTCATAAATACTTAATATCATTTATACACAGTTGAATTTACATCTGCTCTTTTATTTTTTTGTTTTCTAGGTATCATGTCTCTCCCCGTTGCTTTCTTTTTTCACTCAAAAGATTTTATTTATTTATTTCAGACAGACAGAGAGAGAGAGCACAAGAGGGGGACAGGGGCAGACAGAGAAGCAGGCTCTTGGCTGAGCAGGGAGCCCAATGTGGGGTTCGATCCCAGGACCCTGGGCTCATGATCTGAGCCAAAGGCAGATGCTTATCCAACTGAGCCACCCAGGCACCCCTCTCACTACATTTTAAAACTATTCCCTTAGTGACTTCTCCCTTATGAGTGGTGAGTTGTTTTATTCTTGCTGCTTTCAAGATTTTTTCAAATGTTTTCAAATAAAGGATTCATATCCAAAATATATAAGGAACTCTAACAACTCAATAGCAAAAAAACAAAAACAAAAACAAAAACAAACCCCCAAATTAAATAAACTGGTTTTTAAAATGCACTAAAGACTTGAAAAGGCATTTATCCAAAAACACATACAAATGGCCATACATATGTGAAATGGTGTTCAACATCACTAATTATGAGGGCAGTGCAAATTAAAACTACAATGAAATATTTGTTAGGATGGCTATTATCAAAAGTACAAAAGATAACAAATGTTGGTAAGGATGTAGAGAAAAGGAAAGCTTTATACACTGTTGGTGGGAATGTATTTGGTACAACCATTATGGTACACATAATGGAAGATTCTAAAACAACAACAACAACAACTACTACTACATATGATCTGGAATCTTACTTCTTGGTACATACCCCAAAGAACTGAAAACAGTATTCCCAAGAGACACCTGCATTCCCATGTTCACTGCAGCATTATTTACGAAAGTAAAGCCATGGAGTAATCTAAATGTCCATGACAGATAAATGGATTTTTAAAATGTGGTATATGTACATAAAATAAAATTTTATTCAGCCTTAAAAAAAGAATACAATCATGGTATTTGCCACAACATGAACTTGAAAGACATTGTATTAAGTAAAATAAGTCAAGCACACAAAAAAGTCAAATACTATCTGATCCCACTATTTCAGTAAGCTAAAATAGAGAATAGAATGGTGAGAATCAGAGAGTAGGACAGTGGTTGCCAGCAGCTGTGGAGAAGGGAAAAGAGAGGCATTAATCAAAGGGTACACAGTTTCACTTACACAAGACGAACAAATCCTAGAGATCTATAGTAAGGCATGGTGCACGCACTTAATACTGTACCACACACTTAAAAATGTGTTAAGGCAGAGGTTGATGATGACAGGATATGCATTTATTAGTACTATTCTAGTACTAGGAACTTTAAAAAAAAAAAAGAAAAGATTTGAGAGAGAATGAGAGTGCAAATGGGGTGGCGGGGGGATGCGGGGAGGAAGAGGAAGAGGGAGAGAATCTCCACCAGACTCTCGCTGGGCTCAGAGTCCACGACCCTGAGATCCTGACCTGAGCTGAAACTAAGAGTTGGACACTTAACCGACTGAGCTACCCAGGAGCCCCCTCTAGTACTAAGGGTTTTTGTACTTTGTCTCAAATCCTCCCAGCTGCTCCCTAAGGTGACGTTTTAATCACAACGGGCTGTAGGCTATCAGAAACAAAGGATGAGAGCTCTGGAAAGGTGATGATCGCAGTTTTTAAAAAGTTTACAAGATAAAGATGCTATTTATTTTCTTTTTCCAGATTAGTTTACTGAAGCTTAGAGAAACTTGCCCGAAGTCACAGGATGGCCTTGGTCCATCCTGTGCTTCTCTGCTTCTTTCCTGTCTATCCTAATGGGAATATATAACTAGACATTTGAAGGTATAGGCCTGGAAATCATCAGAAAATGCCTGATGTTGCCTCTATTAAATCCTTCCAGCCCTGCCCTCTCAAAGCACTAGCCATTCCTTCTTTTCAATCTCCCTGTTATGGCATCTGTAACACAGAGGTGCCCTCATCTGCCACGTGTCTGTCTCCCTCCCTGGCCTATGAGCACCTGAGAGCAAGGACCATGTCTTTACAACCCCAGAATCCAGTCTGGGACCTGGGCAGGGAACACACCAAGGAAGTGCTTGTTGGATGACTGCATAAAGAAAAGCAATTCAAATCACAACACATACACAGAAAACAAAGCTCCAAAGGCTGAGTCTTGGGAAGACCCTCCAGGGAGCACAGAGAAGAATGCAGAATGAGTACTGGGAAAAATGAGACACTCCAGAAAAAGCCAAAGGCAGATGCAATTTCAGAGAGGAGGGGGTGGTTAACATTTCATTAGGCTTGGCCTCCAGACTGAACTCATGTGATATGAGGAAGCTTAGGGAAGAGGCTGTTCCCAGGAACTCCTTTCAGGATCCAAGCTGGGGGAAGTGCTGGGGTCTCTCTCAAACAGGAACAGCTCAGGAGGCTGCGGTGGGGCAGGAGGCGGGGGCAGGTGTCAGAGGAAGCACCTGCCCCATACTGGAAGAAGCTGGCCATCCCCTGGCTTTCCTCATCTCTCCTGGCTTCACAACGGGCCATCCGGGATGCACTTCTGTATCATAGCTGTAAATTTATTTCTCCCAAAGGAGGGAAACTGCATCTCTGTGGGAACAACATGTCGCATTGTGACTGAGAAAATATGATCAGGGATCATACACACTATGTGATGTACCATAGGATTCTGTAAGAGCCACCATCACACTACAAATGTAGTATGCTTAGGATAGGGAAAGGCAGGGGACAGGAGGCTTCTTTACTGATCCAGCAGAAATCCAGGGGGCAAAGCTATACTGTGTAGTCGTGAAAGACCACTGAGGGTCACCCCTACAAGGGAGTGGTCACTGGGAGCTATCCTTCCCCTGGGCAATTCTTTACATTTATCATTCCTATTTGACTGCTTAAATGTGAACATTTCAACAAAGTTTATTTTATTGTTAAATCCAGAGGTACCGGTAACTGATAGTTTTCAATTTGGAAAAATTAAAAAAAAAATGAGATAGCAGTGGCTAACACACTTCTTTCCTGGTCTTCCAGTTTCTCTCCTCTATATATTCTGGATGTGATTATTGGTACCTAAGGACATAGGAGCACTAGATAATGGCTACCAATGTGCAATTTTCCTTTGCAGAAGAGGATTAATATTTTTTCAGCTGCTCCAATCTATGGTATAATTATGTTACTAGAAGCATTATCCAAAACAAATATACCACAGTACCTTAGAATCAATTTTTAAATGCTGATTTGTTTTCCTTCCCTATAAAAATAGACATTAGAACTCAGTTTAGTGATTAATCTGACATCTGTCCTTTCTACCCTCTGGAAGAGTTTTCTTACTGCCACAGCCAATGTCATTTCCTCTGCTGGTCCCCCTCCCCTCGCCCCAAAGCACTCTTGGTTATACCTCCCCTCGCCCCAAAGCACTCCTCCCCCTGAAATCCTGGCTATTCTCGGCCTCCAGGCAGCTGAGACTTTTCCTACCATTTATTCATGACTTTTCTCTGGTCACCGCTAAGCATTCCCTGAAGATCTGTCACTAGCCCCATCTCCTCCTCAGGCTTTCTCTTTTAGCAAGCATCCTCTCCTGTGGGCTCTGCATCTCTATTTAAAGATGTCTCCAGGGGCGCCTGGGTGGCTCAGTGGGTTAAAGCCTCTGCCTTTGGCTCAGGTCATGATCCCAGGTTCGTGGAATCGAGCCCCACATTGGGCTCTCTACTCAGGACGGAGCCTGCTTCCCTTCCTCTCTTTCTGCCTGCCTCTCTGCCTACCTGTGATCTCTGTCAAATAAATAAATAAATAAATAAATAAATAAATAAATAAGATGTCTCCAACACCCATCTCTAGGGTTATTTTCCCTGCCAAGTCTCAGGACCCACTTTAAATGCCCTCCTGGATCGTTTCTTCTGAGTCTGGTTGGCACCTCAAACTCAACAAAAAATCACTGGGCACCAGTGATCACTAGGCTAAGGGAAGTCTGTGACTAAGACATTCAATTCTTGCACCTATAATAATTAAATTCATCTTCCTACACACAGGCTCCCGGTATCTCCCCACCAATGCCAGAACTGTAGTTTATGTTTTATGCATTCCTGCCCAACACAACACCAGGGCATGAAACCTCAGTGCCTTCTGGTATGCTCCTCTCCCTTGCTCCCATAGCTAGTGGGCTGTGAGGGTCCAGATATTCACTGGGAAATCCCCTGTCCTTCAACAGCCTCTGTGCATCACCCACCATCAGGCCCTCCACACCTACTGTCTGGACCACTCAATGCAAATGATTCTTAGCTAATCCCACAGGCTCATCTCTGACCCATTCTAAACACAACAGTCTCCCAAAGGAGCAGTCTCACCACATCACTTCTCTGCTAATATCTAAAGCGCTCCCTACCCACACCTAAGTAAACTCAATCTAGTCTCCATGAACAGGTAGGTCCCCACCCACCCTTCCAAGCACTCCCTTCTGTGTATGCTCCACTTCAACAAAATGGAACCACAATCTACTCACAACACCTGACCCATGGTTTTCCTGCCTTCCTGCCTTTGCTCAGTCTATTCCCTCTCCTAGAAACCCCCTTTGTCCACCCTTGGCTTTGCAAGTCCACAATGTGTCCGCATTGAAAAGCCTGGTCAAATACGATGATCTCCTGAAATCTTTTTTAAAATCAAGCCTCCCTGAAACAGAATCTCTCTCTCCATCCTCTGGTCCCCAGACCATTTTGATGGGAAGTGCCTTGTGCCTTGGTCTGGCTGATGTCTGTATCTGCCACAAACAGAGTGCAAATGTCTTGCACCAAATCAGTAAGAATTTGAGGAATGAACAGGTGGAGGACCCCTGCTGGTGTCTTTCTGTGTATGAACTGTTAAATTTTGAAAGGTTACATTCCACAAAGGCATCTCTGGCCTATTAATGAGAAAAATGAGTAGTTAACCACATGATCAGACAGAAAGCCCTGAGAAGCCAACCACTTCTCACTCATATAATCAGCCTCCGCCTGGGTGTGTGTGTTAACAGCTGGGTTGAGTCCCACTGTGGGGCTTTCCTTTGTTCCTGGAAACAGTCTGGTTAACCCTTGGCAGTTTCCAATCAGTTTTTTTGACACAGCAGTACTTTTCATACTTCTGATTTCACTAGATTCTACAGAGACAATAAGCCCCACTCAGAAACGTCATTTAATTTCATGTTACACAGGAGTTGGGAAAAACCTGAAGAATTCACATTATAATTTTATCACCATGGCTCTGGTACTGAGAAACTATTTCCACAAAGCAGAGTCACACTGCCCTGCACATCTGGGGACCACTCTGTGATGCGTGGCTATAAATGCAGCTAGGAACTGTGATGTCACCCCTCCCTCCCGCACTGTGTAGGAAAAAAACTGGGGTAAAGAAGTCAATAGCCATTTGGGTGGAGGAAAAAACAAATGGGCATCTCTCAACTGTCAATAAGAGAGAGATTTACTGTTTGGAAAGAAAACCTTTCCTCAAAAATAGACCATTAGGTTCCTTTGTAATGAATGTTGCTGTAATGAATGTTGCTGGTGAATTTACATTAACACATACCTCATTGTTTAAAATCATAGTATCACATATACCTTCACTATCACAATGATGGGGATGATGCTGCTGCTTGGCTGGGGGCCCAAGACTGCACTACTCACAGTGGGGTTCATAATCACCACCTTCAGCCTCACCTGTGATCCCAGCTCATCTTAGCGTGAGGAACCTGAGGCCCACCCCAGGTCTGCTATATCAAAACCTGCATCCTCGGGTGACATCTGCACATTGTGTCTGAGAAGCAGTGGTCTCTATCACAGTGTTTCTGAAACTTTCCTTTGAATGAGAATCATTTGGGATGCTTATAAAACATACACACGTCCCCTAGCACCGACTCACAAAATCTGAGACCAGATATGATAGTGATTAAATGAAATAGTAAATTTAATGACTGATGGGATGCCTGACACATAAAGGGTAAAGAACAAACTCTAGTCCTTCTGCCTCCTGCTGTTATCACCACTCACCAGTAAGGTAGCCAGATTTAGCAAATAAAAACACATGATGCCCAGTTAAACTTGAATTTCAGATAAACAAATAATATTTTAAGTGTATCCCGAATGTTGCATTAGACATTCCTTTATAAAAATATTATTTGCCTGTTATTTATTTCAAATTCAAATTCACCTGGGCACCCTGTATTTTATCCGGCAACTCTACATCCTGATTTTGGAATATCTGGGAGAGGGGAGTGAACAGCAGAAAAGAGGGGAAAACAGATCAGGCCCAGGTTATGGAAAGCTTAGAATACCATACTCGGGAGTTTAAGGCACTCTATAAACCAAACAGCAAACATTTGATCAAGGATGTGTTGTGACCCAAATCTTCCATCCCACTCCCCCAAGAATGATCTGAAGAACAATGGCAAATAGTACCAAAAGCCAAACTTCCCATGTCCTTCCAATGCCTCCTCCACAGAACCTGAGCTTGGCTTCTGGACATCCTGTTTATCTGGTACAAAGCTTCACTTATAAAGTCAAGCAATTACCCAATAATTCTCAGTTCCTTCTCATAATCTATTTACTCTTGTTTAACTGGTAATTCTTAACAACCTTGGTTATCTAGTTTCCTAACCCATAGCACAGATACATCAGGGGATAAGTTAGAGACAGTTAAAGTGGCAGCAGAGACAGGATGATAGAAAGGGATGAAGAAAAACTAAAGTATTACATAAAGAACAAAAATCAATACCTTGAACCATGAGGACACATTTAAATGATAGAAGATAAATTTAGAAATAATATAAAACACTTCTGATTTTCTTTGAAGAAATGGGCTTAAACAAGAAGAGCTTTGTTTTTTGAGGAGTTAAACTTCATTTACCTAAAAAAATTACCTCATTTCTCAAACAAGTTACATGGCGTAGTTGCACATTTTAATCTAATGATTATCTTGACTACAAGCTTACTGAAAAATTGCCTACAAAATATTCTAGGTTATATTACTTGTTCCCTTATGATTTTTAAGTAGCATAATTCATCTATATCCAAATCCCTCCCTATACCCTCAAATATTCCCCAAGATATTCAAGAATTTAGCAGTCTAGAATATTCTTTTTTTTTTAAATATTTTATTTATTTATTTTTTTGACAGAATGAAAGAGAGGGAGAGCAGGAGAGGAGAGAGGGTCAGGGGGAGAAGCAGACTCCCTGCTGAGCAGGGATCCTGATGTGGGACTTGATCCCGGAACTCCAGGACTATGACCTGAGCCGAAGGCAGTTGCCCAACCAGCTGAACCACCCAGGCGCCCCTAGAATATTCTTATGTAAGAAGCCACTATGGCAAACTCCACGCCCAGAATCAGCCTGGAATTTGTCAGGAAGAAAGCTACCAGTAGGAGCAGGCTACTAAGAACTTGAGCCCCGTAAGGACCCAGATTTCCGTGAAAAATGTAGGAAACGGCTGGAGAAGTTGCTCTGGGAAGCCATTTGTGTCCGTCCAGGACTCACTGCTAGGCCCAGCAGCGAGCGCCTCAAACACAGGAGACAGGTGAACTCCGGCCATCTCTGAAGATGGCTACGAGCACCCAACCACCTCCAAAACAACTTCCTTCAAATTGGGTTGGGTTTTTTTTCCCTTTTTCTTTTGAATTGTGTTAAATTTACACAACACAAATTTTGCCATTTTAACCATTTTTAACTGTACAATTCAGCTGCATTAAGTACATTCACACTGCTGTACAACCATCATCACCATTTTTCCCCAAAGTTTTTCATCATTCCAAGTAGAAACTCTAACTTTTGAGTAGTAACTCCTCATTCCCTCTCCCTTCCAGCCCCAGGTAATTCTAATCTACTTTCTGTCTGTGTGTATTTGCCTATTCTAGATAATTCCTATAACTGCAGTCATACAATCCTTTTTGTCCTTCTCTGTCTGGCTTATTTCCCTCAGGCATAAGGTTTTCAAAATTTTTTCATGTGGCTGCCTGTATCAAAGCTGTATCTTTTTTATTCTAAGCAGTTCTTTTATGGTTTACTTTCTATTTGTTTTCTCTTGTTTGATTTTATATTTGGTTTCTGATTATTTAATGTCATCATTCCTTCCAACTTTGAGCACTGCTAACCACCACATGGCTTCCTCCTGTCCATCCATCTCCTACCTTAACTTGACAAGATGGAGATGCTGACTCCACCTCAAGGTGGTATCTTCCTTACACTTTAGCTCACTGTTGTCAGGAAGCATTGTCCCCAAGGGATAGTAGCCTTGTTTTTCACATAGTTGGAACACACTGTGCTTTCCTGTTCTACCTGAATCCCTAGGAGAAGGGGTGTGTGTGAGTGTGTGTGTGTGTGTGTGTGTGTGTGAAATATCTTTGCCACACTGCCATGATTGAGCCTACAGAAGTAAAGTATGGCAATCTATAAGAATATGGTCTCAGAGTTGGGGGAGGAAAGTCCTAGCCTAAGGTCACAGAGATAAACTGGATTCTTGACTCTGGAGGTAAAAACACACTCCCCCCAAACTTCTCCCAAATATGCCCCGGCTCCTGCTCTCCCCATCCTGACCATGGTACGACCTGTGGGTAGATCTGGTTTTACTTAGTCACTGGGAAGGGTATAAAGAGACCCCATCCTAAAACCTTACCCGGTTTTGGGTCACAAACCTGGCCTCTCACCATCCGTTCTCTTCTTTCTATAGGTACATTATGTGCATATTAAATAGGTTAACTGCAGATCTCTATGCTACACACCCTCAGCCTCTATGCAGAAAAGGGGCTACATATTTTATTCTCACTTTGGTTCATGCAAATCCCTCCCAAGGACTGAGCTATTCTTGGTAATGATTTTACTTAAAACAACTTTTTTCTCTTCTCTTTGAATGCTATAAATGCCTAAACTTAAATAACCAAAGACATCATGAATGTAATTTATTTTGTGTCTTGATCGTTGGTAATTCAAATGCTACAAACTATTCCCCAAAGGCTTGCTGCTCTGCAGAACCACAGAAATCTTAGTCTCCTAGAAGAATGTTGGGCTCCAACACTTATTTGAAAGTGTCTTATTAACATCCCGTCTTAGGGAAAGCAACGCCCAACTTTCTCATCTTCTCTTCCTGACTTCACAAAGGGCCATACTGAATGTGAAGTATCCCCTTTCACTTCCCCTCTCTGAGCCTGATCCTACACTATACCCATCAAAGGAGCTCTCCCAAGCACAAACCAAGGGTGCTGTGTGGATGCAATGTTCATCTTAGCAACTCCAAGGCAATTTGCCCTTCAGAAGTGCCAGGTGGATGACTTCATCCTGTTCTCCTTGAGCTCTCCCCTGGGCATCAGGAAAGAACACACTCTTCTTCACCACCCACCCCAACTTTCTGTGATGTTCCTTGGTTAACCTGATAGTACAGATGCATGTCGGCCACTCCACCAAGCCCCAGCCTGGCCTCAGTGCAGGTTAGGAGGTCTTCTGTTTGACTGAAAACTCCCTCATCAGAGGTATAGCTAGCAGAGTCCCTTGTCCTAAAGCAGGGCCTTCTCTCTTTCTCTCTCTCTCTTTTTTAATAGTAATTATATTGATGTCATTTATTAAGGACAATGGCGCAAAGTTACTACAAGAGGCAGCGTGAACAAAAGATGGTGAGACAGGCAGATAAAGTGGACTGAGTATGAAACCTGTAACATGCTTGATCCCCTACCACCTAAGGGCACCCCATCCTGGCCTCTGTCCAGGGACCTTCCATCCCAGGCTGAGGGGCAGCCCTTCCCTCATATGCCATTTCTGCTAACTTTAGCACTGGCTACCCTTCTTACCCTTGAGATGCCAGACACATAGGGAGTGTTAGCAGGATACCCTAGCTATGATTAGGATCAGGGCAAATCTGAAAATTCCCCTCTGTACTGTCCTAGGGCTCTGAGCCTCAGGGTTTCTCTCATCACTACCCAGAGTCTCTGGGGCACCAGCCTGCCTCCAGAGGACGAGAAAAGGAGGCCTGTGCTCTTTACTTTTTTTCCAAAACAAAACTCAGCAATTTCTGGGCAACAAATACATGCATGCCGCTGGTTGGGAGAGGGATTGAAGCCCTCTGATGATGGTGTCCCTTCCAGATCTACTCTCTCCACTTCTATAGTTCTGAGACATTCAAATGTAGTGCCTTTACAAACATAAAGTCCCCCATTTTTCAACATTTCCAAAGTATTTTAAGTCAATGAGACTAGGCACATGATCTTCTAACATAAAGCCCATATTGATTTGACTATGCTTAGCACCCAACAACTGTAACTGCTTGGGTGAATGTTTACTGAATGATATTTGCACCTCAGTTATGCTTTTCCTTTGATCTTTTCCTTCTTCTGAGCAATCTAAACCTGCCATAAGTTCTTGGAAGGGCAAGACCTTGGTTTCTTATCTTCCTCCTCCTTTTGAATCCCCTCAGGCTCCCCACTACCTGATGTAGAGCCCCAAATAATGGAGCCTCTTGGCACAGAAGGCTCCTCTATGTTAACTGGGAAAAGGTCCTCATCTAGGTGGATAAATAACAAAAAAGAATCTCCTTAGAGTATAAGAATTAGCAAAAGTCACCTTTTCTTATAGGCAGGTGGAATTACCCACAAGCCAGGGTGAATGGCTTGGTGAGTAGAAGGAAGGCTGGATTCCAGCACCCGCCAGGTGCTTTTGGGCGGGTTACAACTTGCACAACTGTTCATAGCAGCCCCACAGTGTAAGTTGGCTATGGAAAGTGCTTGCAATAGGATGTTAGGCATTTCTCAGCTGTCAGCTTCTCTGTTTCCAGGCTTTGTCTTGAGAGTGAAAAAATAAACTTGATGGCAAAAATAAACGATATTCCAACATGTGGACATATTTGCTCATTTAAGATTACATTTGTTAATGTAATAAAATACACACGACAAAATTTATTATCTTTAGCATTTAGATAACAGAGAGGTGTGAAAATAATTTAAAGATCATTATATTGTTTTTAAGCAAATTACTTGCATAAAAAACTGGAAAAATTCATTGTGTCTTCATCATTCTATATTTGACAAGAGATCTCAATTTTGAAATCAAAGGTAAGAACTATACCCAAAGATCTCTTTTATTTTTTCTCTCACAATCTTGAAAAAGCCAATAAGAATTTTCTAAGTTTAAGGTAAGTATGTCAGTTTGCAAAGATGTGGGCTGGGAATACTTACTTCAGTAATTTATCAGATTAACTCTTCAAAATGAATGTAATCAAACCATTTCCTACTCTCCAAAGCATTCTGCAGGAAGCTTAGGTCCTATAAAAGCTCTTGCTATGTAAGAATATTGAAAGGTTAGATTTCCCATGGAAGGGGATGATTGCATTTTCATGTTTGGAATTCAAACCTACAAGCCTAATTATTTGTAGTTATTAGGTGATTAACATTTCAGATTGCCCTATTTAAACCAACCTGTAATTAACAAATTCTCTAAACTGACAACAGATCAACAAGTTCTATTGAGACTTCAGGGAGAGTTCCACGCCGAATCAGGATATGTAAGGCCAGGACCACCAGTGGAATCAGAATCCTCATTCAGGAGTGCTCTAGGACATCAGGATACAAGGATCAGTTTTCAGGTTCAAAGCCGTATTGTGGAAAAAGCTCCAATGAGCCTCCAGGTGACAGAAAGGCATTTACTATCACACTCTCACCATCCCAGAATGCTGCTCACTGGCAAGTTTCAGGAATGTGGCATGGAGCTTCTGTTCAATCCTATCCTGTGAAAGTGGATCACAGAATCTCGGGATGGAGGAATCTTTTCAGGCTACTTGGCCAACTCCACTAGGACATTAAAAACTTCACGTCTCTCAGGAGAATATGAATGACCAGAGGAAATAAGACCCAGGAAGATAATGGCAACAAATTATTGAGTCTTCTTTTCCAATTTGGCAATAATGAATCCAAATAAGATTTTGCTAGTGTTGGTGGACAGGATGTTCTCTAGAAGCCAATAACTTTTTAATTCCAATTAGAATCACTGTGACAGCTTAGAGGCTAAACAGATCCAGAGGGTGTGTGCACGCGTGCATGCGCGCGCACACACACACACACACACACACACACACCCTGGACCTCAAACCTCCCTTCAAGACGCCAAGGCCGATGTCAATGACAAAGGGATTAGGCAGGGTACACAGCTGCTGTTCCTGAAATCTGCAGCCTACACTTTTAGGGTACAAAGCATTTCCTTTTAAAACTTAGAACACATTTACAGAAATAGAAAAAAACACTCCTGAAATTCATAGGAAACCACAAAAGACCCTGAATAGGGTCATGAGAAGTCATGAGAAAGGAGAACAAAGAGGGAAGCATCACAATCCCTGATTTCAAGCTATATAATATTAGTTATAGTCACCAAAACAGTACTGTAGTATGTAGTACTGACATAAAAACAGACAAATAGACCAGTGGGACAGAATCAAAATAAACTCAAGCACATGTGGTTAACTAATATTTGATAAGGGAGCAAAGAATACTCAATGGAGAAAAGATAGTCTCTTCAATAAACAGTGCTGGGATAATTGGATATTTACAGGTAGAAGAACAAATCTGGACCCATAATTTACAGCACTCACAAAAATTAACTCAAAATGGATTACAGATTTAAAAGTAAGACCTGAAACTGTGAAACTCTAGGAGAAAATATATGAATAAAGCTCCTTGATATGGGTCTTGATAATGATTTTTGGATATGACACAGGTTTTTGGACATGACCAGCAACAAAATAAAAAATAAACAAGTGTGACTAAATCAAAGTACAAATCCTTTGCAGAGCAAACGAGCCATCAACAAAGTATAAAGAACACCTATGGACCAGGAAAACAGTATCAGTAAATCACATATCTGATAAGGGGTTAATATTCAAAATATTTAAGAATTCCCACAACTCAACAGCAAAAAACAAATAACCCAATTTAAAAATGAGCAAAGGACCTGAATAGACATTTCTCCAAAAAAGAGATAAGAAAAGCCAATAAACAGATAAAAAGAAACTCAACATCAGTGATCATTATGGAAATGCAAATTAAAGCCACGATAGTACCTCACCCCTGTCAGAATGGCCGTCCAATAGGATGAGAGATAAAAAGTGCTAGCATGCACGGAGAGAAAAGGGAAACTTTGTGCACTGTTGGTGGCACTGTAAATGGGTACAGCCACTGAGGAACATAGTATGGAGGATTCTCTTAAAATTAAAAATAGAACTACCCTATGATCCAGCAATTCCTCTTCTGGGAATATATTCAAAGGAAACAAAATTCTAATTAAAAAGATACCTGCACTCCCATGTTCATAGCAGCATTATTTGCAATGGGCAAAACATGGAAACAATCTTGTCTGTTGATGGATGCATGGATAAAGAAGTTATGGTGCAGGAGTGCCTTCAGGGCTCAGTGGGTTAAAGCCTCTGCCTTCAGCTCAGGTCATGATCCCAGGGTCCTGCAATCAAGCCCTGAATCAAGCTCTTTGCTCAGTGGGGAGCCTGTTTCCCCTTCTCTCTCTGCCTGCCTCTCTACCTACTTGTGATCTCTGTCAAATAAATAAATAAAATCTTAAAAAAAAAAAAAAGTTGTGGTGCGCACACACACACACACGCACACACACTGGAATATTATTCAGACATTAAAAAAAACCAAAACAACAACAACAACAAAAAAACAAGGAAATCCAACCATTTGCAACAACATGCTGGGACCTTGAAGGTATTATGCTAAGTGAAACAAGCCAGAAGAAGAAAGAAAAACACTGTATTATCTCACTTATATGTGGAATGTAAAACAACAATAACAACAACAAAAAATACCCAAAAACCTAAACAAAAAAAAAAAATCACAGAAAAAGAGATCAGAACTGTGGTTACCAGAGGCCGAGGGAGAGGGGAAGAAGTAGGGAGAAATGGAGGAAGGTAGTCAAATGACGCAAACCTCCAACTATAAGATAAGTAAGTACTAGATGTAATGTACAGAATGATGATTCTAGCTAACACTGGTGTATGATTTACAGGTGACCCCTGAGCAACACAGGTTTTATTTTATTTTATTTATTTTTTTTTAAGATTTTATTTATTTATTTATTTGACACAGGTTTGAACGATGTGGATTGAAGCTATCTGGGTTATACACAGATTTTTTTTTTTTTATAGATACAGTACAGTAGAGTAAATGTATTTTCTCTTTGTTATGATTTTCTTGTCTCTAGTTTACTTTATTATAAGAATATAGTATATAATACATGTAACATACAAAGTATGTGTTAATAGACTATTTATGTTACCAGTAAGGCTTCCCCATCAACAGAAGGCTATTAGTAGTTAAGTTTGGGGGGAGTGAAAATTTACAAGGGGAGTTTTGACTATGCAAAGGGTCAGCACCTCTAACCCCCACGTTATTCAAGAGTCAGCTACCTAAGAAAGTTGCTAAGAGGGTTCTTATTCCTAAGTATCCCCAGAATGAGGAAACAATTTTTTTCCTTTTTTCCCCCTCTCTTAAGTTTTTATTGTATCTATAAGAATATGGACATTAGCTAAACCTAGTGGTCATCGTTTTACAATATATGCAAACCAAACCATCATGCTGTACTCCTTAATATGCAGTGATGTATGCCAGTTACTTTTCAATAAAACTGTAAAAAACATACAGAGAATACCCAGATGCTAAAAGATCAAAGCTTGGACTAAAGCTAAGACTGCATCTTGTTATTAGTCGGGATATACTGGTCTACCTGACAGCACTGGGAATGGGTGATACAGACTGAGTGCAAGGACTGATTCAATGAACAGTGAGCCAGCTTCTGTAATCTGTCTGCAGTTTTGTGGCAATCAGTAGTGAATGGGCCTAAAACAAAATGTATCTCAGAAACTTGAAGCTTGTTTTGTTTTTAAAATATAGTCAGCTAAATATAAAGGAGTTAGAAATCTCAAAAGAATGTATCTTCCTTTGTTAATACCTAAAAGAATAAAGGAGCATGTGTAGGGATGGAGAAAGAGAAACTAGGGGTAGTTCAAGTCATCTCCATCCAGCTCAGGCTTCAAGGAAATCACCCTTTTTAGAAGTGGCAAACAAAATGAAAAAGAAAGAGAGAGAGAGAAAAACACTGTTATGTTCCAAGGAATTCCACCACCTAAGTTTAGAAACTATAGAAAGAAAGGTTAAAAAACATGCTTCAGGTCTATTAGAGATTTGTGGGGGGGTTTTTTGTTTGTTTGTTTTTTGTTTGTTTTTTACCATTGTATTCCTTGAATCTAAAATCATGCCTGTCACATAATAAGCACTCAATACATTTTTGTTGAGTGAACATTATAGTTATCAAGAGAAGATATACAAATGCCAATAGTCTGACTTGATACAGTCAATAGCCAAGTTTTGACTAAAAGGAAAATCACCCCTCCACTTCTAGTCAAAAATATATCTTAAATTCACAAAAATCTATATTTAATTCTAGAATTATTTACAAATCTTTTTTTAAACTTCCAAGAGTTCAAAAAATGAAAAAAATGTCAAGTAAAATTGCATTCATATGTACAAATATATTCTCAATGCTTGATGTTCACGGTCTACCTCCATATCTGCCCAGTATGCCAATATTATACATGTTCTAAAAGAAAACTAGTATTACTCTAGGATATTTCTCCAGGAAACCCAGGGGACCACCCAAGTAGGCCACATAGGTGCCAGCTACTTCTATCCCGTCCTACTCTGGACCTCAGTACTACATGTGCCAAAACTAGACGTATCAGCACATCCTGAACAGATCCATCTTCAGAAACAGACTCCCAGTAGTCAACCTCACCAAGACAGATGGAAAAAAGCCAGAATGGACATTTGGTTAATTAAACCAAAAAAAACCCAAAATTGCCAAAAAGACTGGCATCCTTTGGCAAGCACATTCCTAATGGGAAAACTCTTAAAAAAGCTGAATTTGAAATCTTAAAGTGCTACGGAGCATGGAATTAGAACGAAATGTCTTTGCTACAGGAGTCATGCCTTCACAGACTCCAGGCTAATGTGGTTTTCCTTATAATAGAGATACATGTGGTCCCAAAAATACATAGGTTAAAATTTTTAGATCGGAGCATACCAACCCTGACAGCATTTAGAAGGGCACTGCCAACATGTACATCTATGACTTTCCCTCCTGTTGGTCCTCCACAACTAACGAAGTCCCATTTGAAACAACACATTCTTCCTTTGGATATATCAGTACCTTCAATGAGTTCTCAATGTGTTAATGGTCTCACAGACAGTCATCTCAAAGAGTTGTTGAGATTCTAATATGTACCAGGAACTGATCTGGATAGGGGGGAGATAGTACTTAACAACACAGACAAAAGCCCCTGGTCCCATGGGGCTTACATTCCCTCTATTTTACTTCTACTATTCTGCCTCTTTAAATTGACTTTGTACTATGGGTTGATTTCACATGTTAATTCTCAGAGAAAATCTTATTTCTCATTTGTGACTGTTACCATTATGTACTGTCTATAAATTCGAAAAGACAGAAAACAAAAAACAAAACCAGACAATATCCTCTATTAGGGTTTTAGAAAAGGGCGACAAAGGTCTAATACGAACAGGTGATTACACTGTTGGAGTTCACAAACAAAAAGTGAATTTTAGATCATCCCTTGAGATACCAGAGTGGTATATTTCTGCTAGTAATTGAGAATATCATCTTCTCCTAGGAGTAAACCCAAATAAGAGGACTTCAAATGAAAATATTAGAGAACTGGAAAGAAACATGGGATGAGGAGCTGGGAAGTATGTTCCACAGTCTGCCTTCCCCAGTACGCAGCCCTGGACTAGGCAAGTTGCCCACATGCCCAGAGCACCTCCCCTCACTTTTAAAACGACAGGGTCTGCCTAAATCCCTAAGGCACCAGCCACTGGGGAATACCATGATCTCCATCCATATTAGGAACCAATCCTTACTCATCTTAATCTCCCTTACAGGGCCTTGGGCCATCCCCCCCCACAAAGAGCCACTGCATAAATACCTCTTACTCCAACACAGAACCTATTGTAACGTCAGAGTGGCAGCTAATGTCACTGACCGTCCAGATAAGACGTTTAAAATTTTGTGCCGTTCTTTAGCTGTTGAACCTATTATTCACCTAGCCTTGTTCACTTTGTGGGTCTCAAGAGCCATTTGCATAGCCAAGAACTTCACTGCCTGAACTGAGAGACCCTTTGCAACCTTTCCTGTACCACACTGCAGCACTCAAGAGTTACAGGCCTCTTCCTTTTCCCAGCAACTTCCAGGCCTCCCCACTCTCCTGGTTGCTCCTCTTACTCGGGCTTCTCTTTCTCAGGCCTCCTGTTCACCACCAGACCCATAAACAGCGTTCTGCAGGATGTCGCCAGCTTCCTGGTGAAGGTCACTGGCAGTGTCATCTTAAATGAGATGGCTCACCAACCAACTATGCTTCAGCCCAAACGGAGAGTAGCCCAGCGGCTCTATGGACACCCCCAAGGATCTCGCAGAAAGAAGTCTAAATCCAACTCTTCATCCTTCTTCCTCATGTTAAGACCAGTACTCTGCATTACTTAGATGAGTCACCTTCTTTTCATCAACTGTCCACTTGTTCCACTGTCTGAATTAATCAAGGACCGATCCTTGCTGACTCCACCCTCTGGAATTGATCCTTGCTGACTCCACCCTCTTGAAATCCTTGCCTTTTCCTCACCACGTTGGTGAGGTCCTAACCCTTTCTGTGGCCTCTCAGCCTCAAGTCTCCTTATTTACACGTCTCTCCCAGCTGTTGGTACTTGCCTCTTTGTACCACTAACCTGTAGGCACTTATGCGTTCTCTGTACTAGACTGTAACTTCTTTGACATAGAAGCCTCGTCATTACTTGTCCTATTACCCCCTGTGATATGACACTGTGCTGTGCACGTAATTGCTCAATAAATAGACTTTGGCAATAAAGCATGGATTATCTTAAAGTGACTGCACTCATCCCCTCAAAGAGCAACTTGTTAGATAATTATTTACTCTAATTAACAATGTTATACATACACACAGACCACACACATAGACACATGCACACACAAGACACTCTTAACTCCCTTTAAGTCAATCTTCTAGCAAACACCAAGAGATGACTGATCTCCCAAATAACTGAGACATACATTGGTTCCTATTTTTCATTCCTCACCTTCCTTGAGGAAATGACAGTAGCAAATGAGAAATTATTTTGCAAATCTATACTCCTCAAACACCACCAAACATGGGCCATGCATCTTTCTTGTATTTTGATCCCGCTGCTGTGACTTAGTGTGATAATCATATTACAAAGCTATTATTTGATGAAATGAAAACGGCAAAACAATTTCAATGCCTGCCCCTAAAAAACTCTGTTAGAATGCAATTATAAGTGAAATTACAATGGCAAAATAATTGAAATGCAAGTCTGGGAGGGACTGTTACAAAACCATTAAAATGCTTCTGCTGAGGACCTGCAACATTGAGTGAAACCATACACTCGCAGGGACACATTTTTAACTCACTAAAGCAGCCAATATTCATGAGAAGATGAAAATATCTGTGCTGCGGTTGTTCCGCGGCATTCTCGGCACTTCTGGGTGCCACCTGGGGGTGGGTAACATCATTGGGGTTTACAGGTTTCTGGGGTAGACTGGTCAGGGCACCATGGCAATACTGTGCTTCCATCCCACACTAAGCATACTTTAGATTTTCCTGGAACATTTCCAACATAAAAGCTAGGATCACAACGTGAAAAGATGTTTGTGGTAAAATTTAGCTTGCAATTATTAAATATGTGTGTGCATGTATTTCTTTTTTTTTTTTTTTTAAGATTTTATTTATTTGACAGACAGAGATCACAAGCAGGCAGAGAGTCAGGCAGAGAGAGAGAAGGAAGCAGGCTCCCTGCTAAGCAGAGAGCCCAATGCGGGGCTCGATCTCAGAACCCTGAGATCATGACCTGAGCCAAAGGCAGAGGCTTAACCCACTGAGCCACCCAGGTGCCCCTGCATGTATTTCTAAGGCTCTAGCTTTCTAAAATGTTCTGTTGATATATTCCTTTTGAAAAATCTTGATAAAAGGTTTTGATGTCCAGACTTACGGTAGATCTATGTGCCCACCAAAGAAAAAACCAAAGACAAAATATGGTGCACTAGATACACAAGGGATACACTGAAAGGATCAATTTGACAAATGACTAACGACCCTCCTCCGAATTATGTTCTGCATTTTGATGAGGGAACACACAGATGAGTCTACCAGGAAAAACACGCAAAATATTCCCCATTCCCCCATACCCTCTCTCCCTCACAGTCTGCTTCCACAGATCTATCTCGCTCAGTTAAGTGACTAAAAAAATAGATGTTAGAAGGAAGTGATATAAAGAAACAGCTGTTAAAGGAATAGATATAAGTCCTTTTCTCATTCATGATTATCTCTCTCACAACGTCACAGAGCAGGTTAGAAAATGGCATTTTGGGGCACCTGGGTGGCTCAGTTGGTTAAGAATACAACTCTTGATTTCAGCTCAGGTCATGATCAGGGTGGCGAGATCAAGCAAGGGAATAAGTGGGAACACTGCCTAAGATCTTGTAACAAGGTAAGACTTGTAGCTTAATTTTATTTAATTAAATCAATTAATTAATTTACTTCTTTTTTTTAGAGAGAGGCGGTGTGTGTGCAAAGCATGTGCAGAAGGAGGGCCAGAGGGAGGGGTGAGGGAGAGAGAGAATTCCAAGTAGACACCACACCTACCGCAGAGCTTGACATGAGATTGTGACCTGAGCCAAAATCAGGTGTCAGACACTTAACCAACTGGGCCACTCAGCTGCCCCATGGTAACTTTAAAACAAAACTCAAATCGGCTATCTAGATATTTTATAGGGAGGTCATATTTTTATACATATAATTTAGATATTAATATGATTTGAAAGAGATTTTTAAAATCATATAAGGAAGTCTTCCCAGTTTAGGCACAAAGGAATGAACTTTGAAAAAGATAGAAAATGTAATCTAGAGAAAATTCTATGACTAAGACTAAGTGAAAAAATAAACAAGCAAACATACACATAGATTATAGAAAAAAAAATTAGCAGGGTCCCCAAAGTATTTAAATTGTAGTACTTCACATAAAATTTGAAATGTGAAATCATGTTTGTCAGAGTTTTCTAGAATTAATCTCTATATTTAGGAAACTACTCAAATAGGTTTTCACATAACAGCTTTATTAAATTCCCAGGGCATATCTCTGGAAGTTAATAAAGGAGAAACCAATAAAACATTTGTAATATGATAAGTTAAAATCTATTGCTCTAACTTTGAAATGTGTAAAGATATGAGTTGGATTGATGGATGGACAGATGGTAAAGAAAATACGGTATTAAATGTAACCTCTAGGATCTGGGTGGTGGATATATATGGGCATCCTTGTACAATATTTTTAATTCTTCTGTATGTCTAAAGTTTTTCATAATAAAATGTTGGGGGAAAAACGCACTGCTCTAGAGGGAAAGTATTTATTCTATCTGTTAACTGTGCTCAATAAATAATCCAGGTTCAGAATTTGTCTCATTGACATGGTACACTCACCTAGCCATCCGGATCCTGAATTTGGAATGCACAAGTCTGTTTCAGCACTGGGCAACACGAAGCCAACAACAAACACCTCCACACCATCCGCCATAAGGGCCATGCCCAGGACAAAGAATAGGGCCCACTGGAAACGACCATGACCACACTCTTGGATTATCAGCTCATACTGCTGGGCTAGTTCCTCCTCATCAGCTTTCCTCTCTGACTCCAGCTCCTGCCGGTCCTTGTGCACATCCCCTTTGGGCTGCCCCACGGACACAATGCTGTCCTTCCCTTGGTTCATACCGGGGATGCCCTGATACTCTCCTTCATAGATTTCATCATCTTCATCATGACCCTCTGTAGCTTCACTGGAGCCTTCATCATCATTGGCCTCCCCATCGTAAGTCTCTCCAGGCGGGTAATAGTCATCGTCCTCCTCATCTTGGAACCGACTATAGGACCTCTGTGTGTATTCATCCTGGGCCCGGTCCACTGCTTGATTTACCTTCTTTACTGTTTGTTTCTTCACCTCCCGGGCAATGTCCTTGGCACCCTTCATCAGTGAAGTCCTATCCTTGTAAGAGTCTTCCATCTTATCTCAACCGAAGGTGACTGAGAAAATGGGAATTTTTCAGATTCTGATCAGTGGTTCGGCCCTGACTGCATCATCCACATTGGGGTCAAAACAGAACTGCAAAAGAAGAAAAACCACATGAAACCATTATTATTCCTTTCTTATCTTTTTTTTACCATTTATTTCCTAGTCTCTTTTCACTGTTCCCTCAGACTAAGACACAGAATTAGCTTTTCCTTTCTTTGATCTTACTGTCCACATGCAACAAACAACAGTTCTCTGCTCAGGTGTGATCAGCTCTTGGAATACTTAATGGGTTTTACTGTTGTTATTACTATTATTATTTGGTGTTTAAGGAACTCTGTCCCCTGAGAACTTTGATAGAATACACAGGCATTGCCCAGAGAGTAAAACAGGACATCTGGTACCTCTAAAAGTACATCTAACACATTTTGTAAGTGTTATAAAGATATACTCTGATTGAGAAAAACAGTATTGCTCAGAGACATACACACATTGCAAAGGCAAAACTAGAATAGGAGAAGAATCCCATCTGACCTTATTTCACAATAGTGAAAAAAAAAAAATCGCAGGTAAGCAGCCCTATACACGATGCTATTGAATCATATGCATTTCACCTCTACTTTCATTATCTCTCCTTTCAATAAATAACAAAGACTCATATGGCACCCAAAGCCACAACGGAGTATTTCCCCCTAGTACAACAATCAGATCAGTGAGAAATGGGCAGAGTTCATCAAATGATTTCAGATACCTTTGATAAACATTGGATTAGAACATATGGTTTGTCTAGTCGGGGTCTATCCTTTCAGAGGCCACCTCCAGGCCAGCAGGGACAGGTAAGCCACATGCCATGTCCCTTCACAACCCCACCCTGTCAATACTTCAGGATTTGTCTCTTATCTTCTTTGTCTCTGGACACACACACACCCCTTGTCCTACTGCCACTCCAGTTAACTGCTGTTTTGGATACCAGAGTCATGGGTCTCCCATGACCCACCATTTGGTTTTCTTTCTCACTGAGTGCACCCTAGATCTTGGCTTACATTCAGGCTGAACACATGGGAACTGATCTTTCACTTGTCCACTGAGCTCTCCCCTCTGGTGGCCCACCATTGTAGAGAGGGGATATAAATGTGAGAGAGTCCTTCTCCTCCATCATTAACTCCCCAAGCTCTACTCTGTGGCAGCACTCCAAACCACGAGTTATGTAATAGCCACTTCTACCTTCTTTTTGCACCCAGTACAAAACATTTGATAAGTAGCTGTATAAACATATACTTAAACAGCTCATTCAGACATCACAAACAAACCCAGCAATAAAGACAAAAAGATGTTTGTTTATAAATGGACTGTGCGTCGTTACCACTGAATAACTGTGAATGCCCAGGAGGCAAACAGAAGCATGGTTCTGCATAGGCCTGTGTTTTGGAAGACAGCAAAGTGAAATTAAAATAAACATATGATTATGAGCTTTTTTGCCAAATGTCTTAACAGAGGGCTGTATGCCCCCCGCTTTTTTTCTCTTTCCTCCCCCCCCCCTTTCTTTTCTCTTGGAGAGCTGAGAGTCAGGGGAAGGGAGAGATGGGAGGATCCTTGAGCCAATTAAGAAAAGATGAGCAGGCAGTTGGAAAAGAGTTTGAGGATGGAGGCTCAGAGACTCAAATCGTATAACTCTGTTTCAGGGTGAGTCACTGAGTTACACCACAGAATATGTGCCAGACATCATTTTAATAAAAAACAGCTTGATTTTGTGTATACCCTGTGACAGACATCATGCCAAGAAATTTATATACATTTTTTAATTCTTTTACTTAATTCTTACTTCAGTCCTCCAAAATAGGTATTATAGTCTCCATTATACAGGTGGTAAGATTAAGGCTTATTGAGATTAAGTAAATGGCCCAGGGTCATGTTTGTCAGCGAAGACACTGGGACTCCAACTCAGAAGGTTCTGACCCCAAAGCCTTGACCCTTACCCATCTCTGCTTCACCCAGTACTCTTGCTAATGGCTTAGTAAACATAGTAGCATTCTTCCTGGTCATTCTGATACCTTGGTTGCCTATACAAAAATTGTTTTACAGCCTCTTGCCTAAATCACCTTGTACGTTCTGAAACAAGGGAAATTACTGTGATATCTTCACTCATGATAGGCTTTATATGGGTAATAATTCCAAAATATGGTTTTGTTTGTTCAGATTAACCATCCCAACATGGTAGCTGTACTTCAAAAGATAATCCTATAGTCATTCCAAACATGACAAAGATGTCAGCGGGCAAGAAGGGCAGGAAAGAAGGCAAGACAATGAACCCCAACCGCCTCCAGTCAAGTGCAACTGCCTGTTCCCTGTAACTCAAGGTGGTGTACTTTTCCATGAAATAAGGATAATGACAAAACCACTTTGCAGAGTTGTGAGGATTAATAAGTGCTCTTTACACTGCGTCCAGGAGAAAATTTGGCATATATTAAATGATTTTAATTCAGGTTCCCCAGAAACAGAACCCGGGGTAAGGAATCAGGTGTGAATCATTTATTAAGAGGAGTTGATAAAGGAAGGGACAACTGAGGCAAGACAGTTTTCGGTAGGATCCTGGGGGGCGAGCTTCAGCCTCTGCTCAGAGTTATTCCCACTCAAGGCAAAGGTGTGGGGCTTTCATGTTCCCACTCCCACCCATTGTTGGCTAAGGGCCACCCAGGGCAGGGATGAACTGTAGGCACTTCTGGCTCTCTGCACCCAAAGCTAGGCAGTTCCTCAGGACCCAGGGATGGTCCTCTGAAGGGGTACAGGTGCTGGCTGGTGGAAGCAAAGGTCCACACGAGCCAGGAGAGGAGAGCAGAGAAAATGAAGGGGATCCCAGAATATCAAGGCAGAGCAGTCACAGTATCTCCTGCAATAAGAACTGAATAACTACTTATTTAGGTGCCCTGCTAATCACGCTAAGCAATAGGTCCCACTGCTGATTAAAACCTTATTTATAGAAGTGGCTGTTACAACCAAAGAATATTTACAGCACAGCTTATCTGAGATATTTAATGACATGCACAAATCAGCCTTATCTCCATGTGTGTGACAATCATTTTGCCCAAATAATAATTTGTACACATAAATGAGAGCTATTCTGGTAAAAAAGAATTTCAGTTCTTTTTTTTTCCCTTTGATAATTCATGTCACAGGGCGTACATTCGCTCACATCACATACCATATCAAAACCATCCTACATGTGTTCCTGTGACACACAACCCTCACACACACACACACACACACACACACACACACACAGATGTTTCTCTCAGTTTCCCCACACTGTCCCCGAACCTCTAGTCCTTCCTTCTGCTTTAGCCCTCAACACCACCATTATCAAAAGATGTGGGAGAGATAGCTCCTCCTCACCATAACGTTCTGGGATCTTCCAGATACTGGGAAATTCCACTATTTTTTTTTAAGATTTTATTTATTTATTTCACAGACAGAGATCACAAGTAAGCAGAGAGGCAGGCAGAGGAGAGAGGGAAGCAGGCTCCCTGCTGAGCAGAGAGCCTGATGCGGGGCTTGATCCCAGGACCCCGAGATCATGAGCTGAGCCGAAGGCATAGGCTTAACCCACTGAGCCACCCAAGTGCCCCTAGTCCACTACTTTTAATAAGGGTATTTATGGAGCTTTGAAGTCTTTGGGCACACATAGAGTAATGACAGTAATAATAAAAGCTCACCCATTTTTACGTCGGCCCTGTGCTATGCACTTCAGAGGT
The DNA here is from genome assembly GCF_009829155.1 of Mustela erminea. Classification (NCBI taxonomy): domain Eukaryota; kingdom Metazoa; phylum Chordata; class Mammalia; order Carnivora; family Mustelidae; genus Mustela; species Mustela erminea. The sequence continues at coordinate 63,061,270 of NC_045616.1, forward strand.
ACTATCACAGAACAGGAATTTTAACAACAGTCTTAATGCTTTTTAAATCTCTGTTTTACAGATGGGAAAATCAAAACCTACCCAGTAAGAATTCACACCTACACAAGCCTATTGCAAGGCCTAACCACTTATACTAAAACTATCAGCAATTAGCAGAAATGGGAGCCAGGGGGGTAACAGAAATCTGATACTGCAAAGTTGGGGCAAAAGACAGCCCTACCTGCCACACCCAGATGATAGAAACGCTCAAAAGTATTTGCAGGTCTCCAGCATGTTGGGCTTGGAGGGAGGGGTCATTATCTAACAACCCTCCTTCCCTCCTAAGTTCGGATCTAAAGGAAACATTCAACAGAGTAGATAGTGATCAGTTACCAGTTCATGGAGAATCATGCCCACACTTCATCCCCAATGCCCCACCTTCTTCCCAGTCCTGGGACTCAGCACCACACAGGACTCATCCTGGAGGGAAGGCTGTCCGGGGAACTTTCCACGCTGCAGGAGTAGCAGACCTGGGTAAGCACCTCCATGGGGCTGAGGCCGGCAGGCCAAGGTCTTTCACCCAGTTCGCCTGAGAAATTTGTCCTTCTTTCTTGGGGAGGAGTCAGGGTATGTGTATGGTGGGAAAGGGAGAAGCTGCAAGTGTTTTTCCACATCTGTCTCTCCTGGGGAGAGTGGAAATCCCTGTACTGGAGCAGAGGTTGAGAAGTGGGGAATAAAACTTCACCTTAAGTCAGTGCTATATAATTTGGTCAGGACTATAACAAAGCACACCAGACACCCCAGTGAGAGCTTTATCACTTTCCACCTCTTAGGAGATAGAACATAAAACTAATTCTATGTGATGACATTATAGTAATGTCATAAAATAGAGCTTTGTTAAAACAGAAAGGCAGTGACATAAACATTCAAATTGCAACAAATATTCCAGAAGTATTTTGAAGAACTCTATAATGCATTAGTCCAAACTAACATGCACTTTCATCTATGATTTGTGTCAGAAAGAAAGGCAATTCTTAGTATTCACCACCCACCTTGCATGCAGGGCTGATTGTAAACAGCTAGATACCTCTTTATTATGGCTATTTCACATGTCTAAAGATAACGATTTTTTAAAAAGGCTTAAGATCAGTTTCATCGAGGAATAATTACATTGAATAAGATGCTCTGGTGATGACTAAAAGAACAGAGTGCAACAGATACGGTGCAGATTACCAGATTATGAAGACGCTTATTCTGGCAGAAACATTGGTTGAAATGCTCATTCAGCACAGGCTTGAAACCTCTGGACCTTATAGTAACTGTCAACAAAGAAGATTAGCATATCTGAGCTCTGGACTTTGGTGGAGAAAGATAAGATGATGGGCATGCTTTGGAGGAGCTCTAGATATTATGGAAAAAGTCTACACCACTACTACATATAGCCAAACCTTGTGCAAGAGATACTATTTGAAGGTGACCAGAGTTAAAATTCAGAAAATACATATCTGCAGTGAGACAGCATTCTGAAAAGAAGCTTTTGGGAGGGAGGAGAGGACACTGCAGATAAAGAATATACTGATCCATCAGCCCAGCCTATCCAAATCTTCAAAATCAGACATTTTTCACTTAAGAATGCTGCTTGTCGGGGAGCCTGGATGGCTTGGTGGGTTGAGCCTCTGCCTTTGGCTTGGGTCATGATCTCAGGGTCCTGGGATCGAGCCCCACGTCGGGCTCTCTTCTCAGTGGGGAGCCTGCTTTCCTCTCTCTCTGTCTGCCTCTCTGCCTACTTGTGATCTCTGTCTGTCAAATAAACAAATAAAATATTAAAAAAAAAAAAGAATGCTGCTTGTCCTCCAAACCCTTAAATTTATCTGTAAATATGTATAAATTCCTATTCTTTTAGTGATTTCCTTTCATTATTTCTCAACCTAATCATAGCTTCCAGTTAAGCATAGTTTCCTTTGGGCATTCAATCATGTCTTACATTTATCCATGAGTGCAACGGTCTTCCCTATTAGAACGTAAACTCTGTGAAAACAAGAACTTAGTAAAAGAAAGTGCTATAAAGCAATGTTACTGAATGAGGACACAAGCAATGTAAGGGGGCCAACTCTCTGACTGCCCCTTTCTTCATGAGGGACTTGCCTGGATCGACATTTCCCCCAAAGTGTAGTCTGCAGTATGTGGACCTACAAGGTGATCTGAGTGGAGAAAGTTCTATGGGCAAATAAATTTGGGAAGTCTCTGTCTCATAATAGGTCCTTCTCTAGAAGTGTCACACATAGTTTAAGCTTTTTGTAAAGACCCTTGTTTAAATGTGTTATCCAACCATTTCCCAAACTATTCTGACAGAATGTCCCCACTCTCAACAGGACACCAACAAGCAGTCCAGTATTAAAATAAATGCCAAGATCCTTCTAAATCCCAACATGTCTAGGAACTTTTGGGTGGCTCAGTCAGTTAAGCATCTGCCTTCAGGTTAGGTCATGATCTCAGGTCCTGGGATTGAGCCCACGTAGGGCTCCCTGCTCAGCAGGGAGTTTGTTTTTCCCTCTCCCTCTGCCTATCACTCTGCCTACTTGAATTCTGTCAAATAAAAAAAAAAAACTAAATTTTAATATGTCTATTAAAAAATACCATAAAACTCACTAATTAGAATTAATGGAGAAAAGCAGGATGGAAGGCAGAAATTCTACATTAAAATAATATTTTTAAATGAAATACAGTATTTCAAGTCTATCAAAACTGAAATTAAGCTTACAAAATATAATCTCTTACAAGATATTTGCTACAAAAATAAAGAGTATTTAGCATATCTGCATATTTTTAAGTAATAAGTCATTCAGAGACCTGGAAATTTTTATTTTAAGTATATTAACATTCTTTTTATGCAGTTTTTAAAGAAGATTTTATTTGAGAGAGAGAGAGCATGCACAAGCAGGAGGAGTGGCATAATTTTCATAATAGAAAAAATGTTACTTGAGGTTTTCACTTGCATTTTTTCACGAGTGTACAGTGGCATTTTCCAAAGGTTACGTGTGTGGTGACATAATTTCTCTAATGAAATGTGTACTTGGGAATTTCTTGTGTTATAAAATTAAGTTCCTTGGATTTAATTTCTAAAGCGGTAAGTACCAATAGGTACAACCAACAAAAATGAAAGTTCTTTTGTTCTTAATAATTTTTAAGAGTGAAAAATGGTTATGGAGGCCAGACCAAATTTAGAATTATGGTTCTAGAGGAATCCTCTCCTGCTTGAACCTGGAGATGTAGAGGTTTTCCTTGAGAGTTTGTTTTTTTTCCAGTAGGGTTTGGTCAGGTTTGCCCCTCCTTGAGCCCCAAAAGGTTCACAAAAGGCTGAACTGTTTTCTATCAGTAGCTCAGCTCTGGATTTCCATATTTCCAGAGATACCGGTAAGCTCAGGGTTTCCATCTCAGGTGGAAATCCAAGCCTTGCCTAGGGCAGGCAGTTGTGGACTGTCTTCTCTTCCAGGTGGGAATGGGCAGTGTGCGCCTGCTGACATGTGCTGGTCACAACTTGGAAGGCACAGTGTCATCTCCCACACACTGCTATGTCTGCACTTTCCATTTCTGAGACATGACAAACTTCTTTTTCTTTCTTTTGAGGTCAGCTATTTATTATCAAAATAATATTTTGATGGCTAAAATCAACAAGACAGGAAATGACAGATGCTGGAGAGGATGCGGAGAAAGGGGAACCCTCCTACACTGTTGGTGGGAATGCAAGCTGGTGCAGCCACTCTGGAAAACAGCATGGAGGTTCCCCAAAATGTTGAAAATAGAACTGCCCTATGACCCAGCAATTGCACTACTGGGTATTTACCCTAAAGATACAAACGTAGTGATCCAAAGGGGCACGTGCACCCGAATGTTTATAGCAGCAATGTCCACAATAGCCAAACTATGGAAAGAACCTAGATGTCCATCAACAGATGAATGGATCAAGAAGATGTGGTATATATACACAATGGAATACTATGCAGCCATCAAAAGAAATGAAATCTTGCCATTTGCGACAACATGGATGGAACTAGAGCGTATCATGCTTAGCGAAATAAGTCAAGCAGCGAAAGACAACTATCATATGATCTCCCTGATATGAGGAAGTGGTGATGCAACATGGGGGCTTAAGTGGGTAGGAGAAGAATCAATGAAACAAGATGGGATTGGGAGGGAGACAAACCATAAGTGACTCTTAATCTCACAAAACAAACTGAGGGTTGCTGGGGGGAGGGGGGTTGGGAGAAGGGGGGTGGGTTATGGACATTGGGGAGGGTATGTGCTTTGGTGAGTGCTGTGAAGTGTGTAAACCTGGCGATTCACAGACCTGTACCCCTGGGGATAAAAATATATGTTTATAAAAAAATAAAAAATAAAAAATAAAAATAATATTTTGATATACTATCCATGTAGGTGAAATAGAGTTTAGCCTCTGCTCAAGCTACCATCTTGACCCAGAGGCTGGCACTTTAATAACCTGCTTTAATCATATATTTTATATTTAAATTTTTCATATTTTTAAATATTCTTCTACACTTTTATTTATGGTATACCATAATTCATTTAACTTATCTCCTATCTTGGACATTTAGGTTATCTCTACTATTTCAGTATTATTAGTAATGTGGTGAAGCACACCCTTCTGGCAGATCTCACTTAGAATTCCTAAAGTCAAAGGAAGAAACTAGTTCGATGATTGTTATATATAATATCACACTGTTCTTCAGAAAGACTGGGGCAATTAGGGACGCCTGGTTGGCTCAGTTGGTTAAGCCACTGTCTTCGGCTCAGGTCATGATCCTGGAGTTCTGGGATTGAGCCCCACATCAGGCTCCCAGCTCTGCTGGGAGTCTGCTTCTCCCTCTGACCGTCTCCCCTGTCATGCTCTCTTTTACTCTCAATAAATAAAATCTTAAAAAAAAAAAAAAGACTGGGGTAACTTATAACTTTCAGAAACCTGAAGGAGAGCCCCCATTTCCTTGTGTTCTCACCTACCAAAATTCAGGAGTTGAGATTTCTGCCAAATTACAGAAACATGGTGTTTTATTATTTTAAATTGCATGTGATTACCAGTGAAATTGAACATCTCTTTCCTTGGGAAATCTTTTATCTTTTGCTCATTTTTGTATTGAGATTTACACAGTGGGTTTAATGTGGCCCCCTCAAAAAATACAATCATATCCCCAAGACCTATGAATGTGACCTTTTTGGAAAAGAGATTAAGTGGAGGATCTTGAAATGAGATCATCCTGGATTAGGTGGGTGGGCTCTAATTCCACGGGCAAGTGTCCTTATAAAATACAGAAGAGAGAAGACACAGACACAGAAGTAAAGCCATGAGAAAATCAAGGCGGAGATTACGCAGTCACAAGACAAGGAATGCCCAGAACAACCAGAAACTGCAAGTGGCAAGGAGGGGTTGTTCCCTCGAGAGAGATAGTGCATCCCTGCATCACCTTGAGCTGTGAGAAAATAAGTTTCTGGGTTTCAAGCCACCAGGGTGGTAATTTGTTAAGCAGCCTCAAGAGAAGAACACAAAATCTGTTTCTTAGTGAATTTTAAGAACTATTTATATACAAACTCTTTTGTCATGCATATTATAAATACTTGTCTCAGAGGGTCTCATCTATGGTGTTTTTGCCAGGCGAAGCTATTGACTGTTTTCATAGGCTGTTTAAAATGTTCTTCCTTTATGTTTTTTGCCTTCAGTAGTGTATTAAGGCCCTAGTGTATTAAGGCCCTCCTGAAGTTCAAAAAAATTCACCCATATTTGTTCTAACTGATTTTAGTTTCATTGTTTAATGTTTAGTTCTGGAATTTATTTTGCTATATTATACAAGGAAGGGATTTTTCAAATGAATAAACAAATATCCCAGAAATATTTATTAAAACACCCTTTTTATGAGAGTCAAAATTCCTATGCACATTTGTCTCTCCTCACTTTTGAATTTTGCTATAGTCTCTTATTGCCCTCATACCATTTGGCTTTAACTTTTATCATTTTGTTACAAATTTAATATCTATCAGTGCATTTAGCCCTCAGAACTCATCCTTTGCAAATATTTATTTGCATCCCATCGAATTTGTCTTCCAAATGAACTTTAGAATTGCTTAGTCATTTTCTTTTTTTTAAAAGATATAAAATCTAAGTTTAATTTATTGTTATTAGATTCAACAAACATGAAATCTGCATTTCAGTAGATATAATCAGAAAAAACTTAACCAAAAGGGAGAAAAGAATTACAAAGAATTGCAGCACTAAACATGTTTAGAAGTGTATACACAGGCAATTAATATAGAGAATTATTAATATACTTGTTATTTTCCTTTCACAACAATAACTAAAGAGTATGCAAGGAAATCGCCATGTTCTGGATGAAATGCCTCTTCACACACTTTGAGCAAACTCTAGCATATCAATATTTAACAATTTTAGCTCAGTAAATGAGCTTACTTCTTGCTTGTTATATTATTTAATCAAAGTTGGATTGACAACAAATTATTTCTATTTTTTTCTTTTAAAATTTTTATTATTTTAATTTATTTATTTTGTGTTATGTTAGTCATTTTCCAAGAAAATTTTCATTAGAATTTCAACTAGAATTGAACTAAGTTTGCAAATTAATTTTAGAAGAACTCAAAATCTTAAAATAGTCATCCCGTCCAAAAATACATCTTTGTATTTATTCAAGTCTTCTTTAACGTAACTCAGTGAAGTTTAGACACTTTCCTTGTATTGTGCCAGTTATTTAATGAACAAGATACATACACACATATACAGATATATCTATTTTAAAACTTTTTATTCATTTGTGCATTTGTTTATTGGTTTCTCAGAACCATGACATATATCCTGGCCACAAAGTTTAGTGTCTGTCAGATCCATTCAGTGGGCCAGGAAGTATGCTCTGTCCCACAGTCAAACTTGGCCTCGGTGGGAAGGGAACTCCCTGAATTTCAATCACGGAATAGAGCAGATGAACTGCAATTGCCAGGTCAGGCTTGCTTATGGAGACCTCAGAGAGGAAAGCCTCCGAACCATCCTGACAATCCCATCTCAGCCGTCCTCTCTAGGTCCTTCTGTGCACCTGGCCCATCTCTGGTCAGGTGTTAAGAGGAGCAACACTGCAGGAGAACTGGCAAGCAGACTCAGAGTGTCTTCAGTGAAGCCCAGAATGAGTACAATATCCTAGATTCCTATCCCGAAGTAGCTATCAGGATGCTGTCACCCCTTGGGGAAGCCAGATGCCTGACGAGCATCAAAACAATCTACATCATCAGGCATAATCATCTACAACTCTGTCATATGCAACTACTACTCTTAAGAATGAGATATTCTCTTCTACAAAATGACCAAAGACATTCTGGCAGATGAGATCGCTGGCATCATACCCAGGCTGCCAGGATGGAAAGGGACCATCTGGGGATGTGGCAATAACCATTCCGAGTGAATGCGGGTCAGTTCTCCTTTCACTAGAACTTATGGATCATGGGAAGAAAACTTGAAAAGAAACAAAACCAGGAATTGAATTCCTCCCCAGAAGCGCATGGGTTAACACAAAGTCTTTTGAGGCCTGGGAAAAGCAGAGAGGAAAAAGAGCAACTTCCCTCAATAATTCTTCTTATCTCCTCTGGAATTAAAAAGGGGCCCTCAAAAGATCCAATCATTCATTCAAGCAGAATTTATTAAATGTCTATTATATCCCAGATACTCAGCTAGGAGTTGCTAGGAGCTGAGTCTGAACAACACATACAAAAGCCCTGATGGTATGGAGCTTTCTTTCTAGTCATAAGACAGGTAACAAACAAATAAATATATGATTTCATGTAGTGGTAAGACTACAAATAAAAATCAAGCAGGGCAGGAGGTTGGAGCAGCAGAACTCTCTGTGATGATAGAGATGTTCTAGATCTGTACTATCCAATAACAGTTGGGCAAAAATTTAAATCTAAATAACCGCACCTGATGAGTAGCTACCCTATTGGACATGGTAGGGTTAGGGTGTGCAGGAAGGGCAGCTATTCTAAGAGGAGTCGTCTGGGTGAGAGCCTCTGAACAGAGGAAAACTGAATAAAAGCCTGATTAAGGCCAGGGCGATAAGCCAGGCTGCTCTCCAGGGGCTCAGAGCTTTCCAGACACAGGAGCAGCAAGAAAAAGCCCTCAGCTGGAGAAAGACAAGGAGGCCAGGGCCTGAGTAGAGTCAGGGAGGGGCAACAAGGGAAGTGAATAGAGACAGATCATCAAGGACTTGGAGGCCACAGTAAAGATTTTGGGTTTTACTCTAAGTGGATGGGTTTAAGGTAGGAAAAAGGTAGCTTAATAAAACCCTATTTATGTAAACACTGGAAATGCTTTCTTTTCTTTTACTGTATATTATTAGCCCTGCTTTTCACATCTGTTCCAATCTTTGTTCTGGCTATAATCTCTGATAATGAATAGGAAAACTTCAAAATAAAGGCACCATTTATTAAATGTTTTTAAAGACAGGTATGAGGGGGCGCCTGTGTGGCTCAGTGGGTTAAGCCGCTGCCTTCGGCTCAGGTCATGGTCTCAGGGTCCTGGGATCGAGTCCCGCATCGGGCTCTCTGCTCAGCAGGGAGCCTGCTTCCCTCTCTCTCTCTCTCTGCCTGCCTCTCCATCTACTTGTGATTTCTCTCTGTCAAATAAATAAATAAAATCTTTAAAAAATAAATAAATAAATAAATAAATAAATAAATAAATAAAGACAGGTATGAGGAAGGAGGAAGACAGTTGGAAAAAAAGTTCCTCAGAACAGACAAAGCAATCAAGAGAAAAACCCAACCCTCCAATGTACCCAGTACACACTTAATAAGGACCTGTGATCAGTTACCCTTCTCCACATTCACTCAATCTGATGTCAGAGCTACAGTAAAATGAGACTAATTTCCATTTCCTCTGCTTGCCTATCCTGGAACTAGAAGAGAAAGAAGTGGACACAGGCAATTTATAACTTAGATGGCCATATCTTACATATTTAAAAGTTGGCTAGGGAGCCAAAAAGCAGTGTCAGGCAATCACTTACATGCATAGACAGAACATGACAAGAGTCATGTAATGCACACACTGTGTCAGTGGAATAAACACCTGGTTATTCCTACATTAGTACAGAAACTCTACTGCAACCCTTGAGCAAACAGGTCTCCTTGACATATTAAAATGACCTAAGTGATTAGACATAAACAGTGGTCTTGTTTGTAAGACAAACACACACCTGGGTTCCAATCCTGCTTTTGTGCCTTGCTAGCTTTGTGACACTAGGCAAGTCACTTCCGGTCTTTAGTCATCAATTACACTCTTTGTAAAATGGAAGATAAAAGCCCCGTTTGGAGGATTACATAAAATAGCATCAAAGGCAACCCTGGGCACATGGTACTTCCTCAATAAGTGTCAGTGTACTTGAAATTAAAGAAGTATAAAAGGATGTCATTTATAAATATAATTCACAGTCCAGCAGTGATAATGCTGGCAATTTCCGTTTTTGAAAGAAAAAATGACCAAGAATCATGGGTTGGCAGTGCGCTTCCCTTGCCCCAGGAGCCAGGCTGGGGAGTCACGAAGCACAGTGCTCTTCCTGGGGAGAGACTCACAGAGGTGTTTATGGCTGTTGCTGAGATACACACCCTGAGGTCTGGCAGCAAGGAAAGCTCCAAGAGCAATGTCTATTTGTCTGCTTGTCTTTTCTGAGCTAGTCAGGCGATGTGATTAGCGTCCTTGCAGTTTGCATACAATTTAAAGGCAGAGCCACATTTATCAAATCTGCCTCATTCATATTATCACATGGATAACAGAAAAACACTTTCTCCCAGGACCTCAGGTAATTCCCTTCACGTCCACAGGAGAAAGGGAAGAGACTCCTCCAGGCTTGCACTATTCTCCCCTTAATGTCTGCCAGCGGTGTATTTTCTCTTTCTTCTTTGTCCATATCTCCTTTTGCAAGCTGCCCAGGGCACGGCTACAAAGGCAGCTGCCTTTGTTTACTTCAGCGCCTCTGAGGATGTGATAAACTCCCTAGAGCTTTATCCCCAGGGATGCTCTTCCCATTGTTCCCTTGGCTTTGGGGCCTCTACAAGGACACTTCCACCAGTGCCCTGTGGCTAAATGCAGCTGCAGCTCTGGGACAGAGGTGTTGGGGTGGTGATCGGCAAAGCCTAAGAATGGAGTGTCCATGGATTCAATGTACCATCTGCTGCCCAGGGCTCTCTCTTTTTCCAACTGTTTGGTTTTTTTTTTTTTTTCTTTTTTTAAGTTTTGTTTTGCTTCACTTTTATTTAAATTCCAGTTAGTTAACATACAGCATTGTATTTAGTTTCGGGTGCACAATATAGTGATTCAACATTTCCATACGTTACCTGGTGCTCATCACAAGAAGTACCCTCCTTAATCCCTATCACCTTGTTCACCCATTTACCCACCCACCTCCCCACTGGTAACCATAGGTTCCTTCTCTGTATAAGAGGCTAGGACTCTCTTGCTGCAAGATAATTCTGCGTGACCAAGGTAGACACTGAAGAATGGGTGCCCTCCTCTCTTTTCCAACAAAACCTTCTCCTTTGCTGCCCATGTGGAAAGAAGCTGCTCAATAATTCACACAGGACATATACAAAAATGGCTAGGGAGTTTCTAAAGTACTCCTCCCTTTGCTGACCTATTTTTAGTTAAACACTTTAGTCCAAGGAAACGTGGAAATCATGGAATTCCAAGTTCACTAATTGGGTTGATAAGATGAATATTGGTGAGGTAAGATGGACTTCTTTGTTAAAAACCTGTCGAGTGGATTACTGAATATTCCTCCAATGTATGAGAACAGATCTGGGCCTAACACAACAGTCACAGTGAAGTCAGAATTCATCCATCCACCCCATCAGACTACTAGTTATTTAAAAGAAGAGACTCTTTGGGTTCATCTCAGATCCTTAGTCCCCAAGACAATCCCAGACCCTCATTCAACTAAGAGATACTTTCACTTATTCAGTAGTAGCGTCTGGACTCTTCCCATACTCCGTGCATACGGAAATTAAAGGCACGGGTCCTCATCACCAAGGAATTTTCCATTTAGAGGAGCATCCAAGCACTAAACAGATAATTGTCTTATAATGTAATAATAGCTATGTGCTGGCACATGTTATTCTGATAATCTGAGATACAGTGAGATCTAAACTGATTTGACCAAACAAGTAAAGCATTCACAGACTAAGGAATTAGCTTATTGAAGCCATAATAGGAACTCAGTATACATCAAAATAAAAATAAATAGGGGCACCTGGGTGGCTCAGTGGGTTAAGCCGCTGCCTTCGGCTCAGGTCATGATCTCAGGGTCCTGGGATCGAGTCCCGCATCGGGCTCTCTGCTCGGCAGGGAGCCTGCTTCCCTCTCTCTCTCTCTCTCTGCCTGCCTCTCCATCTACTTGTGATTTTTCTCTGTCAAATAAATAAATAAATAAATCTTTAAAAAAAAATAAAAAATAAAAAAATAAAATAAAAATAAAAATAAATAAACATGTTGTGCACGAGAGACTTTGGCACAACTGTACCTGTTTCAGAACAAAATAAACAAAAGCAAAACCAAAAATGGATTTCCACTTTTGGAAATGTAACTGTAACTTCTGTAACTGTCACGCCATTGGGGCCAATAGTCAACTCAACCTTGACCATACTTGCTAAAATTAAATTGTTCAATTTCTTCCATTAGCTTTTGGGTGTCTCATCTCTCTGACATTGCTATCCACTACAGATTAGCACCAAGGAGGAAGGTATAAATGACAGAAATACATGGTCGACACCTGATTACATATAGTAGTATATTCTGAAATGTACTCCAAGAGATATTAAAAAGTATTCCTCAAAAAGAAGGTTTATGGACCATTAAGATGGGAATACACCTGTCACTTTCTCACAACCTCCAGTGCTCATCACCTGGTCCAAGCCACCATCTTGTCTCACCTGGACATTACAATGGTCTTCCCAGTTCTACCTTTGACCTCAGAGGCTTTTCTCAATATAGCAGGCAGAGTAAACCTTTCCAAAGATAGGACAGATAATATCACTCCACGTCTAAGAGCCCTCCAGGGGCTTCTCCCTAACAGGGTCCAGCCCATCTCCTCTCTGGTCTCATCTTCTACCACACCCCAGCCTACTAAAATATGCCACTCTTGTGCCTCAGGGCCTTTGCACTTGCTATTCTAGCTGCTTAAAATGCTCTTCTCCCTCCCTTATAACTGTTGGCCTCCCTCCCTTACTTTCTTTTGGTCCCTTCACCAATGCCACCTCCACATAGAGCCCTAGATCACTATCTAAGACAGTGCCCCCACATCATCACTCTCTGACCCTTTATGTTGTTTTTCCTTATCATCTTTCATTATCTGACAACATGTTATATATTTTTTACTTTTTTTATTACTTGATGATCTCCAGAAACTATAAACTCCATGAGAAAGGGAACTTAAAAAAAAAAAAAAAAGACTTTATTTATTTATTTGACAGAGAGAGAGCAAATGAGAGAGGGAATACAAGCCAGGGGAGTGGGAGAAGGAGAGGCAGGCTTCCCGCTGAGCAGGGAGTCTGATGTGGGGCTCAATCCCAGGACCCTGGGATCATGACCTGAGCCAAAGGCAGATGCTTAACAACTGAGCCACCCAGGTACCCCGAGAAAGGGAACTTTTATTTTGTTCTTAGCTAAATTCCCATCACTTTCTAAAGAATGCTCGACATTTTCTAAAATTACTTGTAAAACAAATTCCTGAACAGAACACTAAAATAAGCAAAACTGAATATTTTTATTGTTCTTACTGTTTTTATAGGCCTTCTTAAGGCCTCTGACCTGCCACTCATGCTTTGTGTGTATCCTTCCTCCAGGAAGTGGAAAAAGCAATATCACCCATACTTACCTGACACTGCAGCCCCAAATACGTTACAGAACAAGCATTCTCAAGTGTTCAGATACCCTCATCAGGAGTCAGATGAATAGGGATGGACACATTTTCCTAGTGTTGCCAACAAGAGAAGTTTCCTTAAGAAAGACAGAGGCCTTCTCCTGCAACCATTGCAATTCTTATAACACAAGAACAGGAAGAATACCACTGCCTCTCAGTAGGATCTGATGTTTCTCAGTCTAATCTTGGGGAAGCAAATTAGTTTGATGCTACCACTGAGTTGTCAACTGTTTCTGTCACAGCCGGTATGGTCTGCAAAAAGAGACTCGCTTTGTCTTCCTGTCTACATCAGCAGAATGGAATCTAATTCTAAGAGTCTCGCAAGTCACTCTTCAAATGGAAATACATGCTGGAAATACTCAGGGTAGAAGGTGGAGGACAAACTACAGTTCCTTACTGGAAGTATGCCCTCTCTCAATCTCTTCCTCATAATTTACAGGTAGTAATTTTAAGTATTCTTCTCTAATAATCACATTTGCTATAGTCATAAGGAAAGCACAACCTTAAGTGACTGAGAAGTGATTCTTTAAGAAAGATCTAGATTAAAAAAAGAAAGTTAGTGAAAGAACTTATCATTCAAAGGACAGTTTTTAAAAAAAAAAATCACTCCTGGGTCATGGTAACATTGAATTTAGTCCATATTTCTGAGTGCCTGTGACAAGCAGAAGCTGAACAGTGGAAGAATGGATGGTGGGAGAGGTATGGGAGACAGAGAAGGAAGAGCAGCCTGTTCCCTGTGAAGTCACTGTCCAGTGGGACCCCAACCTCGTTTCAGCTAGCTGGGATACACAGCACTGTGGGGCATGCTGTGCACAAAGGGCCAGGATAGGAGGAGCAGGGAAGGGGTCCGTTTCACCAGCCTGCTAGAAGGCAGAAAAGTCCACGGGCTGAGTGTGGGCTCTTAGAGGTGATTCTATTTCAAAGCAATGCCAGTGGATGTGTGATCCAGATTTTGACAGACTTGTTAAGAAATGACCAGTGCCTTGGGCTTTAATAGCATATTTGGGACATCTGGGTTTTGAGGACTAACCCACCATGTCTGCAAGGGAAAACAATGATAACTACAGAAAACAACACAGTAAAGTGTATTTTTTTCCTCCTGGCTGAAAATGGTATCATACTCTAAATTAAAAAATTTTTTTAATGTAAGTGAGGGCTTTGGGTCCTAATGATTTAAAAGATCCTAAAAGATTGTCTAACTGTAAGCAGAATCAATAAGGTTTATCTGCTCTCTTTGCCCATTCCCTCAAATATTTGTTTCCTCTCTTGCTGCATGATACAGAAATTGCAATACAGGCAGCATTCAACCCCTCGCCCTTGGTGTTCAGGAATATGCATTTATGCCGTGTCATCTGTATAGTACAATAACAATTGTAAGTAATTGCACAGACATTATCTCATATGAGCCTCATTTGGATCCTCATTCGAATTTCGTAAGCAAAGAAATGGAGGCTGAGTGACATACTGGGATGACTCAGGGTCTCAGAAGGCCAGTCCTAACACATGTTAAGCCAAGCCAAGTCCTAATCTTGCCCTTTCAGCTGCCCAGCGGTGCTGAACTTCAAACACGGTCTAAGCATCCTTATGGCAGGCAGGCGACATTGCACCCATTTTCCAGTGTGTTTCATCCCATCCTGAATTTCAGAATTCACTTTCTAACCTCTCCGTCCAATGCACAGAAAGAGGCAAATGGAGACCAACAGAGCTCTGGAGCAGCATCTGTGCCATCAGCTCACCAGGCTGCCCCACTCCCGGAATGGCTGCAGCACACCAGCCTTGCAGCTCTGTGAGCCACAGGCATTGGTACTATAAGTCAGAGGCTCCTAGGACTGCTCTTTCCTGTCTAATCCCAAACGTGAACTCCACATACCCAGAAGGTCTGCTGAGTTAGATGAATGGCTCCTTCAGGATCATGCCTGGGTTTGAGAGAATGCCCTGCCTACTCGCTTCACAGGCAAACACAGCAATGTTACCCAAGTGTATTCCTGCGCATGCTTCACTGCAGCGGACTTTCATGCCCCACTTCCTGCAGGCGCAGAGAGCACTACCAGTGAGGCTCCAGAACCAGTTTTCCCCCCTACTCCTGTCCCACCTCCTCTGCTCCCAGCTGGCCCTTCCAGCTCTGTTAACGTGTTCACATGGCTTCTTCCCCATTCAACAGTATTCCCTGCCGAAGGATCTCAAGAAACATAAAAGAAAGTCCTTTGTGGCACGTGTGTTCAAAACACTTCACTATCTGGTGCTTAGAGACACCATTCACAGTTGTTAGGTGGTTAAAAACACTGTGGATAGTGTCCCTTGAAGAACAGTCCATAACAAATGTAATCTCTAACTGTTGTTCTGTGCTTATGAAAAATCAGAGTTGACGTAAGTCAACACTTCTTGGGAGATCTTTTCTAGACACATACCATTGTATTAGTTTCCTATATACTAGATAGAGAAAAGCCTAAGAATTCCACAAGAAAACAATTAAAACTAATCAATAAGTTCATTAGTATATCAATTTCCTAGGGGTAATCACTTTGCCTCTAAAGTCAACAGGACAATGGTGAAAACAAGAAGCCAACACAGACCCCTAGCTAATTATTTAGTCAACCTTTTCTTTGTCTACACAATGCCAGACAACCAAATCAATTTTTTTCACTGCAATTACCCAAATTAACAAGTTATCTCTATTTGTTTTAGGATGGAGTACTCAACTCACATTTTATTTCTGTGTGATCCCTAGGTCACACAGACCTTTGATTTTAAGTTGAAATCAAAATATGGTCTTGTATGCCCAAAAGTTAAATGATTTTAAGGTTATCTAGTGAAAAGAAACCTTTTTTTTTTTTCCCTCTATGGGATCTAGATATATCATTTTTCCAGAACAGAAAGGTATTTCCTCCTCTAATATGGTGAAGAACAGAATTTCAAGGACAATTGTACTTAAAAAAATTTTTTTAAAAGATTTATTTATTTGGGAGAGAGAAAGAGGCAGAGAGAGAGAGAGAGAGCACAAGAGAGGGTACGAGGCAGAGGGAGAGGAAGAGAGAATCGTTAAGCAGATTCCCTGTTGAGCACAGAGACCAACTCAGCTTGATCCCAGGATACAGAGGTCGTGACCTGAGCTGAAATCAAAAGTCCAATGCTCAACTGACTAAGCCACCAAGGGGTCCCTGTGCTTAAAAATTTTATGTAAAAATATAGAAATTAAAATGTGTCTTTGGAGCAAGTTCTGAAAATATTGCCCATGTCTTTAGTTTCTGATAGCTTGTGTCTGAACCACTCTGTTCTCATATAATTGTTGTCCTTCTGTGTGACTCCTCTAAACTCTTTTGTCTCAATCCCTTTCTTTATGTCTTTTTTGTACCTACATAGAGGACCTCACTTTTATGTTCTCCCTTTTTACAGACTGCATTATAGAAAGAAGTTAATTTATTACTTTCATATTATTGTTTAATTTCATGTCTTTTAAAAGGAAGAATTTTTTAAAATGCTTTCATAATGCCTAAAAAAAAATCCATAAGCTGCTTTCATACCACATGATCTTCTGTCAGTTCCCTCCCTCTGTTGATCTTGGATCACTGGCTCTAAAACAAAGGTTTTCTAGGTTCAGTGTAGACAAATACCTCCAAAAAAATATCCTGAAAACCAAATATCTTCAACATTTGCCTACTGTGTTGTGTAGACTAAATGTGCATGACCTTTTCTAAAAATGTGGTTTTTTGCATACTTAGGTATAATGTAAAGTTTAAAGGGATCTTCAGATGTTTTATGTTTTCCAAGAATTAAACATTATTTTTAAGTGGCTGATCTTGAAAAAAAAAAAAAAAACAACACTGTAAAAAAAATTCTTTTGAGAAAATTGCTTCCTTTATGGATTTTCAAACGCTCCTTACATATTTTATGGAATCAATTCTTAACTGCCAAACACAGTAGTGAATGAAAATATTACTGAAAAGAAAACTGAAAACTCAAAGGTGTTATTTGCTTGTTATATCTAAATTGTATATATGCAAAAGTGGATTTTTGTGCCAGCCCATTATCCTATGGCAGCATTTCTTAAACTATGTTCTGTGGAATAGAGGTTGAAGAAATATTAATAGGTGTTCTTATATATTATACATTCAGAAATCACAAAAGCAACAAGGCCTCATTGCTCTAAAATTATTGGAACTGGGCAAAAATTTATAATCCTCAGATTTTGCAACACTGTTGCTTTCAAATTAGAATACTTCAAAACATTAATTATTCCATTTTTGGATCATTTACTGATTTTCATAAGAAACCTACTGTTGTAAGTTATTTATTTTTCCATTGGTTATTTGGTCATCTCTGGCAGTATTTAATTCCTTGGTGTACTCATTTTTGTGGTCTACTTTAACCCAAGTGTTTCACTCATTTCTTGAGCTTCTATTAGTGATCTGCAAATACATTCATTCTTTAAACATTCAACAGTTATTTGTTGCCTTTCTGCTATGTGTCAGGCACTAGTCTAGGCACCCAGGATACAATAGTAACAAATAAGATCCCTGCCTTGTGAAGTTTTCATGCTAGCAGGGGGAGACAGATAATAAATAATAAATATGCTAAAAGAAATAATCTAGTTTATTAGAAGATAATCTATGCCATGAAAAATAAATAGTAAGGCAAGGAGGATCAAGAGTGGGAAGAGGGTGAGTCGAAGCAATAATTAGGAAATTAATGAATCATTGAACACAATATCAAAAACTAATAATGTACTGTATGTTGGCTAACTGAACATAATAATAATTAAAAAGAAAAAAAGATTGGGGCAATGACTTATAGGAGGTGAGAGTCATCCAAAAGAATACATAGAAAAAGAATGTTCAGGGCAGCAGACAGAACTCAATCCCTAGGTCATGATCGTGCTTGGCATATTAGAGGAACAGCAAGAAGACCAGAATGGATAGAACAGAGTGGTAACAGGGAAAAGTAGAAGATAAACTCAGAAATGTAACAAGGATCAGAGAATGTAAAGCCTTGTGGACATAAGTAGGGACTCTGGCTTTTACTCTGAGTATGAGAGGAACTGCTGCAGGGATCTGAGCAGAGAAGGGACATGAACTGACTTCAGTTTAAGAGACTTTTCTGGCTGCTATGCTGGGATAGACTCTAGAGGTCCAGAATAGAACCAGATACCAAGTAGGAAACTACTTCAGTAATTCAGGGGGTTCAAGCAAGGGTTGTAGGCAGCAGGTGATGAGAAGCGGTCAGATTCCAGATGAAATTTGAAAGCAGAGGCATGAAGACTTCTTGATGTAGAGTGTGACAGGACAGAGAGGGAAGGGAAAGATGTATTTTTTTCATCAGCTGTCACGGGGGTGTGTGCAGAAGCAGCAGGTTTGATTGTGTGGGAGGAGGAGGAATCAAGAGTTCAAGTTTCAGACACATTAAATTTTAGCAGCTGATTAGACATCCTGTGGAAATGCTGAGTATGTAATTAAAGTTCAGAGGACAGAGGTCTGGATCAAAGTTATATACTTTTGAGAGTCAACAGCACAGGGGATTTTTAAGCCATAAGAATTGATGAGATCACCAAGAGACTGAATGTAGATAGAGAAGAGAGAAGAAGGGAGGGAAGGGAGAGAGGATTGAGCCCTGGATGACTGAAAGGTTAACAGGTTGTGGAGAAAAGAGGATAAATCAGCAGAGTAGATGCAGAGGTGATCTATGGGACAGGAAGAGGCTCAAGAGAGTGTGATTTCATTGAGATCTAATGATGAGAGTGTCAGAGAGGTATGTATCAGTCAGGATCCATCAGGACACTCAATTGAGAGAAGTCAAAGTAAATATTTATCAAGTATGACATTGACAACCCCAGGTAACAAAAGGGTAAAAATAGTACTGTAAGGAACTGAAGATAAAAACCTACGACCTCTAGGGCTGGGAGACCAAAGAAATGGTGTGTAAATTATTAAATAAGTTTGGAGGGAGGGCCCTACAGAGCTGAGCTTAAACTGCAGAGAAGCAGGTGTTGCTCAACAGGTACTGGCGTTTCTGAGCTCAAAGGTGGGACCTTGTGGTCTGGGAACCTTTTCCTAATAAGAGGCTGCCGGACATCTGGTGCTTACGTCTCTGAAAGGCTACGACGGGGCAGTGTAGTGGTTTCCCAGGGCTGCCATACAAAACCACAAAACTGGTGGCTTAAGACAATAGAAATTCCTCCTCTCATAGTCCGGAGGCTTGAAGCCTGACTTCAAGGCGTGCTCCCTGTGAGGGCTCTGAGGG
Organism: Mustela erminea; assembly: GCF_009829155.1. Classification (NCBI taxonomy): domain Eukaryota; kingdom Metazoa; phylum Chordata; class Mammalia; order Carnivora; family Mustelidae; genus Mustela; species Mustela erminea. Next base: position 63,080,454 of record NC_045616.1, read on the forward strand.
GGATCTATTCCATGCCTCTCCCCTAATTGCTAGTGGTTGCCAGAAATCTTTGGCATTCCTTGGCCTTGAAGACACATCATTCCAATCCCAGCCTTCATCTTCACATGGCCTTCTTATAAAGAAACCAGTCATTGGGTTTAGGGGCAATCAAGTAAAACCTCCTCTTAACTAATTACATCTGCAAAAACTCTTATTTTCAAATAAGGTCACATATTGAGGTTCTGGCAAAGCATGAATTCTAAAGGGACACTATTCAATCCAGTATAGGAAGGTCCTGCAAGTATTGGAACAACTACAAACTGGGATAATATGTGGCAACAGAAAGAATCTGTCACTTCTGGAGCGAAGATGTTTTTCGAAGCCATGACAGTCATGAGAACCACATGTAGAAAGGAAGCCACAGGAATTGACTGAGAAGGAGCAAGGCCATTCTTCCTCCTCCAGACTCTGAGTCTCCCTCTAGTATCTCCTATTGGCAGAACCTAACATGGCGTCATCTCAGAAGTCTAGCTTGTAGTTCCATCACTATCACTACAAATAGAATAGAGAAAGGTAGTCTTGGAGCTGAGAGACAGTCTCTTAACAATTAGCACAAGGAGGTAATGATCAACCATGTCAAAAAGGTTGCTGACAGGTAATGAAAGATGATAATTGATAATTGTCTACTGAATTTAGCTTCAATTGTTCCATGATCAAATAAGTTCAAGGAGTGCTGTCCTAGGGCTTTTTGTTGGACTGGCCAGGCATTTCAGCACGTCGGCCAGCTCCTTTTCAAAAGTGTTCAGCTGATTATGACCAATGTAACTGAAGACCGTCATCTACAAAAGCTTACAATGTTACTACCCACAGCCACCATATATCCTGTCGGTGTCCTCTGCTGAAATGTATTCCTACATTTGCACATGAGTTAAAGTCACCTTGGAAATGAACATATTCCCAGAGTTGTCCATAGACTGCATAGGGGGCCTGTCAAGTAAAGTCAGGCAAAAGACCTAAAATAAGGTGAAAATTCAGCTTCCCTCCCTCCCCTTTACTCCACTTCTGTAATTTCAGTAAAAATCCATGGATGATTGAAAGCAGGTGTTTATATTCCCTTAGTCTATTTCTTTGGAGGGTAACAGAGCAGGTCAAAGGAGTTGAAAGAAATTATTTTATCAGAATGACTAGTATCAAAAGGACAAGAGATAACAAGTGTTGGTGAGGATATAGAGAAAAGGGAGCCCTCATGCACCATTGGTGGGAATGTAAACTGATGCAACTACTATGAAGAACAGTAAGGAGGCTCCTCAAAAAATTAAAAATAGAAATATCATATGAGGGGCACCTGGGTGGCTCAGTGGGTTAAAGCCTCTGCCTTCAGCCCAGGTCATGATCTCAGGGTCCTGGGATCAAGCCCCACATCAAGCTCTCTGCTCAGCAGGGAGCCTGCTTCCCCCTCTCTCTCTGCATGCCTCTCTGCCTACTTGTGATCTCTGTCTCTCAAATAAATAAATAAAATCTTAAAAAAAAAAAAAGAAATATCATATGAGGGGCGCCTGGGTGGCTCAGTCATTAAGCATCTGCCTTCAGCTCAGGTCATGATCCCACGGTCCTGGGATGGAGCCCCACATTGAGCTCCCTGCTCAGCAGGAATCCTGCTTCTCCCTCTCCCACTCCCCCCACTTGTGTTCCCTTTCTCGCTGTGTCTTTCTCTACCAAATAAATAAATAAATAAAATATTTTAAAAAAAGAAATACCATATGATCCAGTAATTCCACTTCTGGATATTTATCCAAAGAAAATGAATACATTAATTTGAAAAGATATATGCACCCTTATGTTTATTGCAACATTATTTACAATCAGCAAGATATGGAAGAACGTACAGTCCATTGTAGATGAATGGATAAAGATATATATTTATTATAGATATACATTATCTATACATGAATAAAGTTACACACACACACACACACACACACACACAGTGGAATATTACTGAGCCTAAAAAGAATGAAATCTTGCCATTCACAAAAATATGGATGAGCCTAGAGATTATAATGCTAAATAAAAGAAGTCAGAGAAAGACAAATACCACGTAATTTCACTTATATGGACATCTAAAAAAATACAAATGAACAAACAGAAACAGACTCATAAATACAAAGAACAAACTGGTGGTTACCTATGGAAAGGGGGTGGAGGGGATGAGTAAAATAGGTGAAGGAAGCTAAAGGTACAAATTTCCATTTATGCAACAAATCAATCACAGGGGTGAGACGTACAGCACAAGGAATTTTAACAATAATATTGTAATAAGTTTGTATGGTGACAGATAGTAACCACACTTATCATGGTGAGCACTTCATAACATACATAACTGTTGAGTTACTACGTTGTACACAGGAAAAAAACTGTTTTGGTAAATCTGGAGCAAACTCAATGCACATTTTAGAGACCTAGTTGCATCCTTAATACCTCACTGATTATTTTGGAAGTATTTTCTGCTCTTTTCTAAATTAAAATTTATAAAACTTGCTGAAGTCCTGAATATTTAAAAAATATACAATACAAAATAACAACAATGAGAAGACAACATAAAAACAGTATTGAACTATAAAGGAAGAAGCTTGGATTTTAAGACTACCTTTGCCACTAACTAGTTTATAGTTAGGTAAGTGTTTTAACAGCTTTGATCTATTTTCTTAACTATTTTTTGAAAGATTTTATTTATTTATTTGACAGACAGAGATCACAAGTAGGCAGAGAGGCAGGCAGAGAGAGAGAGGCAGGAGAAAGCTCCCTGCTAAGCAGAGAGCCCCATGCAGGTCTCAATCCCAGGACCCTGGGATCATGACCTGAGCCGAAGGCAGAGGCTTTAACCCACTGAGCAACCCAGGCACTATTTTCTTCAACTATTAATTAAAAATTTGGCATAAAAGATCTTTAAAAAACTGTCACACTTTGAATTGCATTATCTAATTACTAAAAGTCACATGTATGGTTATCAGTGTTACTATGCAATTACTATGAAATTTGATAGTGGAAATTAGAAGATTTTACTTCAATATCTAAATCACCCTTTTGGTGCTCTATAAAAGGGTTTGCATTTTTCATGGAAAAGTGATAGTGCTGGGTGCCTGGATGGCTCAGTTGGTTAAGCAACTGCCTTCGTTTCAGGTCATGATTCTGGAGTCCAGGGATCAAGTCCTGCATTGGGCTCCCTGCTTGGCAGGGAGTCTGCCTCTCCCTCTGACCTTTCCCCTTCTTATGCTCTCTCTCTCTCTCAAATAAATAAATAAAAATCTTTAAAAAAAAAAAAAAGGAAAGAAAAGTGATAGTGCTGAGCAAATGTACAAACTAACAGGAAACTAAGATACTGAAATTCACATTTGTAATTGTAATTTACTTGACATCAATACATTTTCTTCTTTCTTAGGAATTAACCAGTTAGTGTGTCTAAAATAGATAGTAAACAGAACCAGAAAACACTTAGTGTACATCTGGTCATGTCTAAAACTGATAAAAGGGGATAATAATATGACGAATATGCCTAATAATTCAGTGTAGGATGGGCCACTAATGTAACTGAGCTCTAGGAGGACATACAGAGTCCTGACTTTCTGTGTCAGGTTTCTATATGTTTAGCAATTTGACTTTTTACATTTATGATTCATTTTTCAGATTCCAAAACCATCCAGCAGAACTTCCTCTACACTGCGCTAAATGCAGAAGATGGGGGCAAGTTTCATCTAACTGGAATTCCTCTAGAACATATTTCTAGTCAAAGAAAAGTGTTAGAAACAGCAACCTTGGGTATTATCTTACTTTGGAATAGTATGTTGCTCGCTGATAAGCATTACTTAAAAATCACTACATTTGGTAAAACTTGAAAATCCTCTAAAGGAGGAAAAAGGACTTTTGGCAGATTCTGTTTAGGGTGTGTGGGTGGGTGGGTGGGTGTGTCTATATCTGTATGTTTGTGTGTTTAAAGTAACAATTTCCACTTGGTCATAGTTGCCAACCTGCAATGTAAGGTTATACTGTGAGTCATATTCTCATTTAATATCTGAAGCAGAAAAACATTTTCATTAATATTACTTTTAAGAGAAACTTCTCACAATAACCCATTTGTTTTCTTCTGTGTGTGTGAGAGAAGAATATAGCTATTTCCTTCAAGCTTTCTAACACTAGAGAGAGGCAGCAAATGGTCTTTGACTTTAGCTGCATTTGGGATGCTTCCAACTTCTGGAAATATGAATAAGGACCATATAAATATTCACATATATGTAGGTTTTTGTGTAAACATGGGCTTTCCCTTCACTTGGATGAATATCTATGATCAGGATCAATGGACCATACAATGAATAGATGTTAAACCTTATAAGAAATTGCCAAAGTGTTCTCCAAAGTACCATTTTGCATTTCCACCAGCAATGTGTAACAGTTCCAGTTTTCTGCATCTTTGTCAACATTTGGTATTGTCGGTTTGTTTTTTACTGAGGGTAGTGAGAGTAATCCTCAATCCACTTCTGTTTGAATCTCCCATAAATAAAAACACTATACAATAAATTTCCATCTAGATGAGTGAAATGGACAACAAGCACACTTGTAGCTTTACTTTGCATTGCCCTAATGAGAAATGATGTTGAACATCTTTACTTGTGCTCATTTGCCATTCATATATCTTCCTTGATGAAGTGTCTATTCAAATATCTTATCCATTTTTTCCCGGGTTGTTTTCTAGACTTATTTTGAGACTTGTTTTGAGACTTATTTTTATATTATACAATCAAGTCTCTTATTGAATAAAGATTTACCAATACTTTCTCCCAGTCTTTGGCTTGATCTTCATTTTCTTACCAGTGTCTAAACAGAAGGTCTTAATTTTGACAAAGTCAGATGTGTCAAGTTTTTCTCTTATGTATCATGCTTTTGATTTCATATTTAAGAAATCTTTTCCTAACCCCAAATCACAAGCATTTTCTCTTATAGTTTCTACCAGGAGTTTATACTATTATGTTTTACAATTACTTCTGTGATTCACCTGGAATTAATTTTTGCATACAGATCAAGAATTTTTTTTTGTTTTGAGGGAGCCATCTTTTTGTTTGTTTTGTTTTTATTTTTTTTGTTTTTTGCATTTGGATATCCAAAGATTTAAGTATCATTTGTTAAAAAGATTTGTATTAAGTATCATATGTTAAAAAGTATCATTTGTTCTTTCTCCACTGAATTGCCTACCTTTTCCAAAAATCAATTGGTCATATATATGAGTTTATTTCTAGAATCTTTATTCTTTTCCATTTTCCATATGTCTATCCTCTTGCCAATATGACACTGCTTTGATTCCATAGATTTAGAGTCAATTTTGAAGTCAAGTAATGTGAATCCTCCAACTAGCTTCTTTTTTCTCAGTTTTGGCTATCCTAGTTCCCTGTCTTTCCGTATACATTTTGGAGTCAGCTTGTTGATTCATACATATTTTTAAAAAATCAACTAGGATTTTTGATTGGGATGCACTGAATCTATAGATTAGTTTGAGGGAAATTGATATCTTTATAATATTGATACAAAATTGGTATCTTTATAATATTGCATGTTCCAATCTATGAACACAGGATAGCTCTCCATTTATTTAGATCTTTGATTTCCTTCACTGGTGCTTTGTCATTTTCAACATAAAAATACTGCACATTCTGCTAGATTCATTTCTTTTTGTGTGCTACTAAAATTGATAATTTTTTTAAAAATTTGGATTCCAACTCTTTATTGCTAGGATCGTAGAATATGACTGACTTTTTTATATTTGTTTAAGTAACTTTTTTGTGAGGTTCTTTGGGACTTTGCAACTTTATGATTATATGATTTGTTAATAAAGACAACTGTGTTTTTTTTCCTTTCAATCTGTAAGACTTTTGCTTCTTTTTCTTGCTTTATTGCATTGGTTATGGTTTCTAATATACTTTTGAATAGGAATGGTTAAAGTAGAAATCCTTACCTAGTTCCTAGTATTTTTAAAAATATTTTAAAAAAATATTTATTTATTTGAGAGAGAGACAGTGAGAGGGAGCATGAGTGAGGAGAAGGTCAGAGAGAGAAGCAGACTCCCCATGGAGCTGGGAGCCCGATGTAGGACTCGATCCCGGGACTCTGGGATCATGACCTGAGCCGAAGGCAGTCATCCAACCAACTGAGCCACCCAGGCATCCCTTTTTTTTTTTTTCCCTAGTTCCTAGTATTAAGGGAAAAGCATCCAACCATTCATCACTAAATATTATTTTAACTATAATGTTTTTGTAGATGCCCCTTCTAAGAAGTTCCCTTTTACTCTGACTCTGCTGAGAGTTTGTTAAAAATCATAAATGCGTGCTAAGTTTTATCACATGGATTTCTGCATCTATTACACTGCTGATATGACAGATTACATTGATTGATTTTCAACTGTTGAAACAGCTTTGCATTCCTAGGATAAAGTTGGTTATTGTGTATTATGCTTTTTATAAATTTCTGGATTCAATTTGCTAGTATTATGTTGAAGATATTTTCATCTATGTTCATGAAGGATATTGGTTGCAGCTCTTTTCCTGTAACATCTTTGTCTAGTTTTAGGAGTAGGCAATTTTGCCCTCATAAAATGAGTTGGAAAGTGTATCCACCTTTGCTATATTCTGAAAGAGCTTAGTAGAATCAGTATTATTTCTTCCTTAAATGTTTAGCAGAATTCACCAAAAAAAAACACATTAAAATTTAATTGTACCAGCCTCATAGAATTGTGAAGAATTAATGAGACAACATATGAATATACCTTAGGTATTACAGCAAGCAGAATCCAGGCAATAACAAATATTTGCCATGATTATTAGTCTATTAATCCAACTTAATACAGGTAATAAGTATATGAGCATGCACCTTCCCAGCGAAGATTATATGCCACAGGCTGGCATGCAAACCCAGCTCCACTGGCCAGAACTGATAAGGTTAAAAGCTGAAGTTTTGAAAGAAAAAAAAACTTTGGGTTTCTTCGCTACAATCATTATACACCCATTTAAGATACATCGTGAAGAGCCATTAATATTTTAAAAGAATTTCAGCACTATGCTATTAGAAACATTTTGTTTCATTATTGTTCTTTAAATTTCTATATGCACAAGAAAAACAAGTTGCTATTTACTACAATCATAAAATTCGAAATGAGCTTAAAATTTGTAATGCTGGTGGGACACCTGGGTGGCTCAGTCAGTTAAGCATTCAACTCCTGATTTTGGCTCAGGTCATCGTCTCAAGGTTGTGAGATCAAGCCTCACGTGCTGGGCATGAAGCCTGCTTAAGATTCTTTTTCTCCCCCTCTCTCTCTGCCCCTCCCTCCTGCCCCTGCTCACATGCTTTCTCTCAAAAAGAAAAAAAAAAATTAGGAATACAGATAAAATAATAGGACAAAATTCCTCTCCATGTCCACTTTGCATTTCAGTGACTACAAAAACAAAACAAAACAAAACAAAAAATAAAAGGACTAAATGAATGGTAAATAATGAATCAAAGGTGCAGTAATTTTAGAAATACATTAAACAACATACTGAATATTTTAGCAGTTTTAATTATGCATTATTACATACTACATAGCTTTTTATATATTCCCATATGCTTTTCCGGACTTACGTTATTACAGAATGGGGGTGGTGGGAGACAGTGAAAGCATACCAAAAGCACTTGTATAAGGGCCCAATGGAATATTAATGAATCAAACAAATGAAAAGCAAAATTTAGATCTTTCAAATGCTAAGGCTTCATTTGCTATGAACAGAGAGGACTTGAGCCTTGGCAATTCTAGGCTGGTGATCATCACAGAAGTACATTAATGAAAGAGAATGCTAAAGTCAGGATCTTGTTTCCTGTTGGATAAATAATGAATATTTATTGAATGCCACTCAGCAAGACTGCATGGAAACTATCTAAGACAAACAAGTCTCTGTAATGCTCTTACAGTGCTCCACAGAATATGTAGATACCCTCAGTGTATGGAGAGTACCTGGGTTTTGAAGCCCCACAGGTATAAATTCACTATTAATAGTTCTATAACCTTGAGCAAGTAACTTATGTTCTTCCTGCACCAGTCCTTTAATGTCTAAAATGCTTTACCTTCTACTGAGGCACTCCCAAAATATTTCGTGATTATGCTAGGCCCTGTGGGGTCCACGAGGATGAACCTTCGAGAACCCAGACAAAGAAATAAACGTTCACCAAATAGAGTAATAAGTATTATCACTGTACAAGAAGAAGGTGCACATTGGAATGGTGTCTAAATTGGACTGGGAAAATTGAGTAGGATTCCCTTAAGGAAACTATTGTTAGGTAAATTCTGAAGGATGAATGGGAGTTAATTAGGCAAACTATGGAGTAGAGGGTGAAGGGGAGAGCCTCCAGGCAGGCAGGAAGTCTCACGAGAGGCAGAAAGAGTACCAGAGCTATCAAGGACCAGAGGAAATTCACTGTGGCCCTAGTAAGGAACTGATCATGATCTTAAGGCAAAGTGGAGCCTTGCTGATTTTTAAAACGAAAATAGACACAGTCTTTTTGTTTTACAAACTAACAGTGTAATGAAGAGGGACAAAATGAAGGCCAAAGGCCCTGTTAAAAGCTGTTTTAAGAGATGATGGTGGCCGGGACTCGGGTGTGATAAAAACTAAGAACAGGTGTCTAGAAACATAGAGCTGGTGTATGCTAGGAACCCAGCACCTGTTAGATGCCTTGTTTCTTCTTCTCTTGTAATTGGTCCCACTGTTTTAAAAGGAGTCATCCAGGGGCGCCTGGGTGGCTCCGTGGGTTAGAGCTTCTGCCTTTGGCTCAGGTCATGATCCCACGGTCCTGGAATCAAGCCCCACATTGGGCTCTCTGCTTGGCAGGGAGCCTGCCTCCTCCTCTCTCTCTGTCTGCCTCTCTGCCTACTGTGATCTCTGTCTGTCAAGTAAATAAATAAAATCTTTAAAAAAAAAAAAAAAGGAGTTGTCCAAATATCCCAGTAGCCATCCATGTGAAACCTCTTTCCAAAGATAATTTTATGAAGAAATATTCTTCATAACAGATACTTTCATATATCAGCAGGGAAGAAATATATTCTATTTCACCTCTCTATTTTGGGTCACCTAGCAATGAGATTGCTGTAAAATGTTGATTTAAATGCAATTTCATTGCAACAAAATTGTTTCAATGTGTTAGTTAGTTACAGTAAGTTTTATCATGAATATCAGCAGCCTTTCTAGGCACTGAAGATCACATTAACTGTTCTACTGTCTTCATCGAATTTAAGGTTTTAAAACTTTATTTATTTATTTTATTTGAGAGAGAGAGCATGTGCATGCATGAGCAGGGGGAGGAGCCGTGGGAGAGGGAGAGAAAATATCAAGCAGACTCTGTGCAGAGTGCAGAGCCGGATGTGGGGCTCGATCTCAACACTCTAAGATAGAAATCAAGAGTTGGAAGCTTAACCAACTGAGCAAACCAGGTGCCCCTAAGCACTATCTTAAAATCATTTTGATCATTTCATATTATTTGTTTATTGTTTGTCTCCTCCCCCTATAGAATGTCATCTCCATGAGAATAGGGACTTTATCTGTCTTGTTCTCTGTTCTACCTCCAGCAGCTGAAACAGTGCTTAGTGCTTAATAGGTGCACAATAAATACATATGGGCTAACTGCCTCACAGAATGAATGAAGAATGGGGGGGGCATCTATGTGAAGTAACTGAAATTAGCCACTCCTAACTGGTATCTTTACCTCAAGGCTCTCCTTACCCTAAACCATTGTACACTTGGATTAAAATTCATCTCCCTGCTCTGACTGAGTCCAAACTGCTGCACCCAACCTTCAAAGATTCCCACACACCACAGCTTCTCCATCTCCCACCACAGCTAAGTTCTAGAGCTCATACTGCTTCTCACCCCATCAGCAGGATAACTTGCACTTTCCTAGACTTGCTCCATCTCTGCCTCAAATATCCTGCATCTCCCTCCCTGCCTGAAAAAAAATCCCAACTGCTCTTTAAGGCTCACCTCAAAAGTGATTGCTTCTGAAGTTTCTCTTTATACTTCAAGTCAGCAGTTCTCAGCTGGGGGCAATCTTGCACACTCTCTACTACCCAGAGATATTTGGTAATGTTCAGGGACATTTTTGAATGTGATGACTGGAGGGGAAAATACTACTGGTATCTGGTGGGTATCAGTCATGGATGCGGCCAACTCCTACAATGCACAGCACAACCCCCTGCGACAAAGAATTATCTGGGCCAAACATCAATAGTGCTGGGATTGAGAAGCCCCTAAGGAAATGTCCCTGTGCCATGTTCAAACCACTGCAGGGGTTTGGACTGCTTATACCAAACGCCTGCTCTTTGTTCGACAAAATTTCTATATAACCCATCTGAGCCCTCCCTCACAGGTCTGTGTGCTTGAGATCACAGGCTGAATCCTACCCAGCTCATTTTCCCTAGTGATCACAGCATATCCCTTGCACAAAGAAGATGATCAATTTGTTAACTGAAATGGAATTGAAATTTTGATTTCATTTGAAAACATTTCAGTTATTTATTCAAGTCTTTCTCCTATGTCCTATTAAGAAGAAAAGAAAAGGTAAGAACCATCTTGAGCATCGAAACTTTAAATCCTTAAGATATATTCTGCTACTTTTTATGCTCTCATAGGAAAAAGTATCCATTTAGAATGGTAACTACTGCTATATTGGATTAACTGCAGTTTGGATGTTAGTTTTCTTCACATACAGGGAAGATGTATTTTTTCATTTAACATATGTATAGCTTTTGAGCTAATAAACAAGTAAATGAACAGCCAACCTTGAACCTCAGCTGAGTTAAAATGTGGCTTTACACAAGTAAGGACCAAATAATACATGTTGTGATTCATCTAAAGTTCCTTCTTTTCTTATAATCCTAATACTTAACAAAGTTAATAACTATTTGCTAATTTTACAGTCCATCAACATTATAACTATTCTCTGAGCATTTCACAAATAAAATAGCTTGCTCATTTTGCTAACAGGGCTCTACATGCAGAGGCTTTTGGCACATTTACCAAATTCGACTTAAGAGTGAAAACTCAGATCTGGCCATCAACTCCTAATTTCATCTCTTCTGAGACATAAGAGAGTGATTAGCCTAAGTAATATACAGACACAGACACATACTAGTCCTTAGAATTCAGTTTGGAATGTTGAATGAAAAACTCAGCTTGGCGAAAAGAAGGAAAATCTGATCTAATCAGACAAGATCATCCTAAATCCCTTCACCATGACTAGAAGGTAGGATGAACCCTCGTGACTGTAAAGCCAAATGGCCTTCAGGCTGAGGACATGTGTAGGCGCTCACCTGAGAAGCTGTTACACTCAGAAGCTAGGCATCCTGATTCCCAATGCTGTCAGTCACGGGCAGTGAAAACTGTTATCAAAGAGTTTTGTGTTGTCATATGTCAGCCAGACCAAAAAAAATCAATGGTTAGTTATCCTTCAAGGGAAAGAGGAAACCCCTCCAAGCAGAAAAGCACCATGCAATCAGAAAACCCTGAGAAGCACTTAACATTGTCACGACTTCCTGAGTGAATATGTCACAACCCATCACTACCAGCGGAGGACATGCAGACAAGACATACACACACACAGTAGCCCAACAAACACATACATACCAGCAAAGGAAAGCACTAATATGGCCAGGAGGAGGTGCAGAAGTAACTTCTAAAGCATCACTGGGAGCTCCCAGAGCTCAGGTTCATTGCACTTTTTAACTTTAGGCAAAGACAGTACATCATATGATTTTTTAAAATTTTGTGTTACCCTAATTCAAAACCATTTACTCAGTGAAAAAAATTTCTAAGCCAACGATCAGACAGAGTATGAACTCTTATTTTCTATCTTTACTTAGGAAATCTATTTTTTTTTTATTTTTTAGGAGCTTTATTAAATGCAATATGATGTTACACCAAATTTCTGATGTGGACATCAACATAGCAGGTGTGTAATATGGTAATAATAAGGGTGTAGATAATGTAAAAAACTTGGGAGTAGATGAATTAGTTGTCTATTGCAAAATATCCCTTTAACTTTGGCTCAGGTCTTGTCAGTGTATAATGTAGGCAGAGCTCAAATGACTCCAAATCTTCCGCAGCCAGTGTGTTCCACTGGTGTCACCCTTAAAGAAGAATTGTATCATTCTCCTGATGTTAAATAAAGCTGAAAGTATAAGATGGCCTGTATTCATGTCTCACATTCAATTATATTAATCACTGGTTTTTCTCCTCAGGCTTGCTGGGAAGTGGATCTTAACCTTTAGGGGTTAGGATTTTTTTTTTTTTTTTATTCACCGCCTTTGAATATAATCAAGCCCTCTTGTGCACACACATCTGTATTCCAAAAGGCAGGCATGATCATTACATATTCAGGTTCAGAGTAATGAATGTTTGGAGCTCTGCCCTAGTAACAGTGTCCTCTGCACACCATAGATAGAGTGTGATGCCCTTATCAATACTCTCACTTTAGATTAAAAGGCACACTAACTGGATACATTTTCAGTCCCAGGTCACTCCTTAAATGTCTCCCTTTTGAATTACCCTTACATCAATTTCTGTTGATAAGAAAAATATTCTTATCCTTGAACAACAGACCAAGACAGGTCAACTACCTTTTATTCCCTGTTTTGTCAGTCTCTTGTGGAAGCAATTGAGATGGCTCCCACCTCAAACACAGAAGACAGGCAAGGGAATCCCATAGGAAACATTGTCTAGCAGTAACCTCAGAGAATAACAAGAAATTGTTATTTGGAAAGCAGGGTTAGAAAGAAACCACCAGACTCCTACTGGGCATCTCTCGCAGTTGTTAGAGCAGCCATCTTTGAAAATGTCTGTTTCTTCATTCCTATAAGCTTTCCCCATCCATAACCATTACTAATCAAGATTAGAGCAGACAGTAAATTTCATGCCTTCACAACTCAAGTCTTCCCACTGCTTGCATTTCGGGTGAGGCTTGGAAGAAGAATTATGATAAAAGCTTGTATATTTTCTACAGACATACCATTTCTATAAACAAGTCCAGCTCCTACATCACCCCTATCCCTATACTACAGAGAGAGTAATGTGGCAGTCTTCCACAGAAAGAGCATGCTCCCTTCAGAGAAAATGCCAAAATGGAAGAGCCCTCCCTGCATTACGACTTATACCTTCTCATCCCCAAATATAAGTCGGCTTACTACATGTGGTATTAAAATGTACAGAATTTAGAGCAATCCAACAACATCTAGTAATAACATACATTTTGCAATGCCTTATTATATAATTTTTATAAATAAAATATCCCACCTGCATACATAAAGTGTCAAGGAGAAATAGAAAAAAATAACAAAATATGTTTTTAAATATGTAAATGTTCTGGTGTAACAACTCTAAAATACAAAATGAAGACATGGAATGCTTGCTTCTAAGTGTATAATCACCATAAATAAAACAAAAACCAAGGAGACAAACAGAGGTGTGCTTATTAGCAACTTAAATACCACAATTGGTGTGTGCTACTGCTGGTGACATGATTGTTGGAAATGAGCAACTAACTCTTGGTAAGATTTTGAATAAAACAAAGGATAGCCTTCCCTTGATTGATTGATAAGTAGTTTCGCCCAAAGAAAATATATATATAAACTATGCAAAAAAATACTTGTATTTTATAGAAATACAGAAAATACAGAAAAAGTTCTCGACTTGAATTATTAGAAATGAAATTTTTACTTAAATGGATGTCTGATGGGACACGGGAACGTTGTACAGTGTGTGAGACAACACTCTGTTGTGTGGAACTGCCCTATGCATTATGTCTTTGGTCAGTGGAACATGGGCTGAAGTGACATGCATGGGCCCTGAGCCGAGGCTTAAGAGGCATCACATGTTTCCACTCACCTTTCCTGTAATTCTGTCATCTCCAGGCAAAAAATATAAACTGGGTAGCCAATTATTCCAAGTAGAATTAAAGACATGACCCTACCCTGTAATTCAGAGAAAACCTAGCAAAGGTCAATATAAATTAAAAACTCTGCCAGTCCAGAGATGCATGGGCAAAAAGAAATTGCTTTAGGTCACTAAATTTTAGAGCAGCCAGTTAGGCACTATGATGTAGCAGTAAATATTAGATGTATCAAATGAGATTTCCTCTCCCCCCACCCCACCCCAGCATAAGGGAGGCAAGTACAGTTAAAGGAGGGATAGAAAAATCAATAACAAATTCACTGAGCATTATATAAAAAACTCATGATGTACTATAACTTGGCTAATTGAATTTAAATTAAAAAAAAAGAAATTCATGATGTTGGACAGGGAATGGATGGATATTGGGAAAAAGAAGGAATGGTGGGATCCAAGGAAAAGGTAGAAGCTAAGCAGCACTATAAAAAATATGCAACGCTGAGTCACTAGCTATATGAGTTGCTGGGATATGGAAGAGTTCTCCAACAAACCATGCCAGTGTGAATTTCATGAGCTTGCTCCTCTACAATCACTAAGGAATCTGCAAAGTTTGCCACAGTCTGACAGACTGTAAAGGCAGGCAAAGAGTAGTAAGAATTGAATATGGTTCATGGTTTTCACCAAATAAAACCCTTGTCATCAAAATTCAAATCATGGTTCATTTGTCTGTTCAGATTATTAACATGTATACACTAAACAACCATTAGATCATAGCATACCTGTGAGTAGTTAATTTTTATCGACAACTTTGCTTTTAAAGAAATTGGAATCTTTTGTAAACCTGGCTTCTATCATACAGATATTTGTAAAATTGATTAAATGTATCTGTCATTCTATCTAGTTACTGATGTTCTGATATTTTCAGAGCTGATTAATGGTAAATGAAATCGTGGGCTTAAATACTTGCAAATAACCACAGGCAATGATTCCATGTTCCAATGAGATAGGAATGCATTTTAAATAATTCACATACGTTTTTAATGATCTACAGATAATGCCACATGACTCTGAAGTCTCTAGAATCTATACAAAAAAACTGACTGAAGTATCCAAAGCAATGAAGAAATACAATTAGATATAAAAATCACAAGAGTTCATAAAATACAAACAAACCAGTGATCTTAAATAACTATGCAATAAACTTGATAATCTAAATAAAATTGACAAATTTCTTTCTTTTTTTTTTTTAAACACTGCTTATCAAAATGGATTTAAGAAGAAATGGAAACTCTGGAGCATTTATCTATAAAAAGAAATCATTTTGTAATGAATCTTACATTCATTACAATCTTATATGAAATCTTATAATTTCATCCAGACTTAAAAGCACTGGATGAAATTCTGCACACATTCATAAGAAATATTAGCAAATCAGAATCAGAAGTGAATGTATCCAACCTGATAGAAGTGGAGGTCAAATGACAGAATTGCTCATGAGGGACTTAGACTCAGGTCACAGGTGGAACCAAGGAGAGTAGAGAACAAATTAGGACTGCTTTCTCTGCCTCTGGCATCTGGCGGACTGAGAGTTTGGCCATCCGGAGACAGCATCCTCTCTGGGCACAGTCATGACATTCTCAAGTCCATCAGTAGTGATAAGGCTCTGCCAAGCAGTTTCCCAGACAATGGGCATCTGAGCATGACAGGGAGAACTGTTAGGCACCTCCAGAAGGAGGTTACGTCTGGAAGAGACATGCAAGGTACTGCTAGAGTGCCGGGAATCATCCCTGTCAAGATCTGGGTGTTGGTTAAAGAGATGTGTTCAGTTTGTGAAAATCAGTTTAGCTATACCCTTTTAATATGCACATTTTGGTCTCCGCATATTATACTTCACTTAAAAAGGCTTAATAAATATTTAAAATGTGTTCTATGTGTCAAGTACCTGGAGTTACAAAGATCTCAGTGACTTGGCCTCTTCCCTTAAGTTCAAGGGACTCAGAATTCAGTGGGAAATCATGTAGAGAGTCACAATGACAAAGTGTGAAAAGCACTGTGATGGTGGTGGCTACAAGAAAGAAACAAAGAAAGGGGCCCAAATTACCAGGAAGAGGTGTGAAGTTTTAAGCTGAGGCTTGAGGCAAGTCGGAGTCTTTTCCATGAGTGGGTATATGTTGAGAGTCGGGGTAGGGTAAGTGGTGGGAGGGAGAACATTCCAGACCCATGGAAGAGAAGATAAAAATTGTCCACCTCCCATCCCATCAAGTACACAGCCATAGGATGAAAAATGTTCCTAAAAGCAAAACATTCTGAGGAGAAATACAGGCTTCTGACAGCCACTGGACACACAAGATTTATTGAGAACACAGGTGGAAGATGGAAGAGAGGTCCTCGACTTTAATGACCTAGGTCAGCAATGCACAGCTCCTCTCAGGGTCCACTGTATTGGATGTTTATAGGTGAGTTCCCCTTTTTCATTCAAAATGAAAACAGCTTTATTGAGCACCAAAATAATTTATGTTCTCACAACCTCAATTACCTTCCTGTACTATGAACTAAAAAAATATCCATGGGAAAAACTGACACTGAATTTTAGCCACTAAAACATTAATATCTGGGCATATTTGAGAAACATCATTACAAGGGCAACTTGAAATTAATTTTTACTAATTCTACTAATGCCTTAATTATAAAAGTAACATGTAATTATTGTTAAAAACTCAAATATTTCAGAAATATATGAAGTGAGAAGTATCAGGTCCTCTCCCTCTTATCCCCAAAAGATAATAGTTTGGTCTTTGTCTTTCTAGGCTTTTTCATGTACTTTAATTTTTTAATAGAGACATATGACATATTCTGGTCAATAAATTGCTGTATTTTTTAATTCATAACTTATCTTCAAATATTTCCATGTTAGTACATGGAAATCGTTCTTTTCAATGGTTGTGCAGTATTTCATTATTTAGATAAACCATATTTGATCTGATCACCCTCTGAAGGACCTTCAGATTGTTTCCAATTTTTCACTACCACAAATAATATGCACAGAACATCCTGTGCAAAATTCTCATGATTTGTCTTAATATTCTGGTACTTCTGAGCATGTCTGGAAGGGAAGGACTAAGACATCTCCCAGTAAAGCACTTAGTCCAAGCAGAAGACCATCTGAGACCCATAATTTATGGTCTTAGGACAATGGGTTGGAGTCAGAAGGGAAAATGGATTGTGAATACAGGACGTGGTGTCACCTGCAATGTTTCTCACCAGCACAATATATTTGCACATCCTCTACACTCTCCAGGGACATTAGGAGCACATGGTAGCATCAGGAGGTTCAATAATCCTGGAGCCAGGCATCCTGGGCAATGGGATGCTGCTGCAGGGGAAACAGAGGCAAGAACCACAGACATTATCCCTGAGAGCTCAAAGAAGTAGTAAGACTCTTTGCAGCAGACGGGGAATCCACAGCTGTGGAAGGAATAAAACCAGGGGAATGACTGTGGATGCCAGTGTGGACCTGTATGTCTACCTCCACACTGACGTGGCTAAAAGGAAACCCTGGCTGCACATATAACGGGATACTTCAAAAAATAATTACCTTTATACTTAAATTACTTTCATGCTGAATGCAGCTCATAATTTTTTTAATGTGCATTAACTGGAGCATGGTGTCACACGTTGAAAATAATACTAGTGTGAAGGGAAACATGAGAATGTCCCAATGGAAATACTAGAATGTCGCTTCTTCAATACAAACACACAGAAGCACAAAAATTAAAAAAAGAAAAAATGGTGTTCTTAGCACTACCAGAGAGTAATATTACAATGAGTATATTTTAAAACAAGCCAGTCAGAGCTGGAAATGACAAAGTGGGTCACCTTCTCTACCCATTGCTAAAACGCTTGGTTGTTCCCTGTGCAGAGGCTCCTGAGCTGTGTGACTCAGCTGGGTAATTTAAAGCAAAGAACAAACATTTCAGATATTTCTCTTAGAACAATTTCAACACCCCAAGATAACTATTTATCTTGTGTGGATCCACAGATTTAGAAACCTGAATACTGGAGGGGACAGAGTCTAAAATACATTGCCGGTGTTCCTGGCATTCCTGCAAAGGCAGACCTAGAAACTTAAGCTGTGGTCTCTCAGCAACTGCAAGAATGGTGACAGGGAGGGAAGGTCCATGGAAATGACCCAAGGATGGGAGACCTAAAGCTAGTTCTTTCTTTTCTTTTTTTTAAGATTTTATTTATTTATTTGACAGACAGATCACAAGTAGGCAAAGAGGCAGACAGAGAGAGAGAGAGGAGGGAGAAGGCTCCCTGCTAAGCAGAGAACCCGATGCAGGTCTCGATCCCAGGACCCTGGGATCATGACCTGAGCCGAAGGCAGAGGCTTTAACCCACTGAGCCACCCAAGGGCCCCCTAAAGCTAGTTCTTTAAAAGTTTTTGATGCTCATTCAGAGATTTGGACCACACTGGATGGTTGTAATCAGGTGAAGACCGTCGTGATATACCAGTAAAGACACTGATTTTGGTTCAGTCAATTACAAACCATATAACAAGGGGGAAAAAAATCACAAGTTCTCTGAGTAATGAGAGGCCCAGGGTCATGATAAAGTCTGCATGATCCACATGCATAGGTATGTACAAATACACATAGGTTCCCAGGATTAGCTACTAACTGACAAAAGGAAAACATGGGGCCCCTAGTTCAAAAAGTTTCAAGAGGTGATGGCAGAGTATCAACAATACACAGGGGCTTTCTAACCATGAGGCCCCCATGGGGCCCATGAAGCAAGCCCTCAGTGTTAACATTCCACAGATGGGAGCTCCTTGAGAATAGGACCTTAGGAATTGCACAGCTCAGTCTCCAGAGTACCTTGCATTAGGTAAATATTCAGGAAACATTTGACTACTTACAGGATTGCATTATAATAAAAAGGAAGCAGGGTTTCCCACATTAAGAAAGAACCCTGTCATGTTTCAAAACAAATACTGATTGAAGAGAAAAGACATCTTTTACAGTACAATGCCTGCAAAGCAACACACTAGCAGCTTTATGTATGTTTTCTCCATTTACCCTTTATACACAGTCCTAGAAAGTAGATATAAAAATCCTCTTCTGACAGCTGAAGAAATTAAGGCTCAAAGAGATTAAGAAACTTGGGGGCTCCTGGGTGGCTCAGTGGGTTAAAGCCTCTGCCTTCCACTCAGGTCATGATCTCAGGGTCCTGGAATGGAGCCCCCATAGAGCTCTCTGCTCGGTGGGGAGCCTGCTTCCCCCTCTCTCTCTGCCTGTCTCTCTGCCTACTTGTGATCTCTGTCAAATAAATAAATAAAATCTTTTAAAAAAAAAGAAAGAAAGAAAGAAATTTGTCTATGGTTATACCATTTTTCTCAAGCAGCTCATTAATTCATCTGATAAAATTTACTGAGCTCTTATGATGCTTCAGATTCTGTTTTAGACACTAGGGATAAACAGCAAGACCAACAACAACCTATCTCTAATTCTGTCCTTGGCCACATGGAGTTTGTAGTTCAGCCATGAGAGACGGGCTTTAATGAAACAATCTCACTTTTTCAAAAGAGGAAACAGTAAAATAAACAAGTTTTATAAACAGAGTTGCCAGATTCAGCAAATAAGAACATAGGATGCCCAGATAAATTTAAATGTCATATAAACAACAAATAACATTTTACTGTAACTATGACCCATGCAATATTTGAGACACACTTAGATTAAGAGAAGTTTTATTAATCTGCATTCAAAGTTACTGAGTATCCTGTTTTTTTCCTACTACCTTATTTATAAAGAAAAGAACACTGTAAGAGAATAAAGAATTTTCATCTCCCAAGAGGGTTGGGAAGCTGTCCCAGAAAGGAAAGATGATGGAAGTCTAAAGAACATCAGGAGTTAACATGGTGAAGGTAGGGTAGAGCACGTGATAAGGCTGCTGTAGCAGGACTGTGCTGATGTTTGAAGGTTGCTAGGACGGGAGAGTTTGGAGGTTAAGCAAAGTGAAGTTACAGAAGTGAGCAGGGGCCAAGCCATCCAGGACCGTGAAGGCCAAGCTAAGATTTTCAGGCTTTCTGGCACCAGAGCAATCTGCCACAAATGTTGCTCCTTCTCTCTGGGCCCTCCCTTCTGTGATACCATCTACCTAACTGTCTCCACAGGGTTCTTCCCAACCACCCCTCTCACTCAACTCTGCCTCTGACTCCTACCACAGAACTGGGTCCTCTTGAAGTCTGTCTTTCCAGCTGGAAGGTGATTTCCCTGAGAGCTTCAAGCAGAGATTCAATGAACATCGAAGAGAACAACACAGCCTACAAAGCCCTGTCATGCTGCTACCCTGTCAAGTACTAGTTCAAGCACTCCTGCAAGGGTAGACCCCTATTGAAGACATATAACCCACTTGGCAGATCCTGGTAAACAGTATATTCTGGGCCCACGCATAGAATTACTTAGAATATCTAGGATGAAGTTCAGACATCTCCATTTGAATCAGCTCCCCAGGAAAGTATGATACACAGGACTACTGAGAATCATAGGTCTCTTCAGCTATACACAGAGTCTAATCCACAGGATTTTCAAAGAGTAGCAAACAATAAGAAAAAGCACTTGGTCTAATCAGTCATAATTTTCATTGTGCTCTTGAGTTGTAAGAGGGCCCAAGTGCTATAAGGAGACTAAAGCCCATTAATAGAGTTCTTACTTTCCAGTATTAATCATCTGCAGGACATCCTGTCCACAGGAAATGATATAGCAGCCATGGTATGCATTGGGGGCTCAAGAGAAAGCATTTAAAATTTGTCATGTTAGGGGCACCTGTCTGGCTCAGTTGGTAGAGTGTACAACTCTTGATCTTGGGGTTGTAAATTTGGGCCTCACATTGGGTATAGAGATTATTTAAAAACAAAATCTTTAAATAAAATAAAATAAAACTTGTCATGTTAAATTCATCTGAGTATCTGCTTGACTGAGATTAGTAAGACTGAGATTATTTTTCAATCTTGGTCTTTTAAAAATGTTTTAATCCAGGGCGCCTGGGTGGCTCAGTGGGTTAAGCCGCTTCCTTCGGCTCAGGTCATGATCTTAGGGTCCTGGGATCGAGTCCCACGTCAGGCTCTCTGCTCTGCGGGGAGCCTGCTTCCTCCTCTCTCTCTCTCTCTCTCTGCCTGCCTCTCTGCCTACTTGTGATCTCTCTGTGAAATGAATAAATAAAATCTTTAAAAAAAATGTTTTAATCCATAATCATAATGGCATAATACAAAATCTAGCAGATCAATTATTCTACAAAAACAGAGCCCACAATTCCATGTAAAATCACAATGTGAGTTAACAAAAACACTTCTTATATTCTACTTACAAGTAAAGTTCAAATTTAAAATATAACTCATCAAGGGATAAAGAAAGGTGTGGTATACACACAATGGAATATTATTCAACCATAAAAAAGAATGAAATCTTGCCATTTGCAATGACATGGATGGAATTAGAGGGTATTGTGCTAAGTGAAGTAAGTCAGTCAGAGAAAGACAAATGTTTTGTGATTTCACTTATATGTAGAATTTAAGAAACAAAACAAATGAACAAAGAAAAAATGAGAGGCAAACAAAAAGCAGGCTCTTGAATTTGCAGAACAAATTGGTGGTTACCAGAAGAGAGGTGGGCGGAGGGATGGGTAAAATAGCTGAAGGGGATTAAGAGTTCACTGATCATGATGAGCACTGAGTAACGTACAGAACTGTTGAATCACTATATACTACACTTGAAACTAACATAACATCCTGTATTAACTATACTGGAATTAAAATTTTAAAAAATAAAATAAAATATAACTCATCATGTATTTCTGTATTTCACGGAGGGAAAGAATATCAGAACCAGAAAAGTACCAAACTACCCAATGCACGGATCTTTCTCCATTTATTTCTTTTTGTTCAGTTCTTCCCAACAGGGGAAGCTATGATAATATGCAACTAGTAGCAAGTGTCCCTAATTACAAGGGCTGTTTGTGATAAAAATAAAGTGTCTTTATACACCATTAAGACATATTTCCAGCAAGAATTAAAATAGTAATTTGACCCCCCATTATTATTTCAGCTGTACCAAATAAAGAAAGAAGCTCCAAATTCAATTCACTGCAACATTTTACACTGGCTGCTCAATAGGGCTGGAATGGAAAAATCAAAGTAAAAACAAAAACAATTTAGCAATGTTGTACGGAAACCACACACAAACAGGGGGCTGCCTCTCAGGTTTACTGACAGACTTAACCTAAACAATGAGTTTGTGATAAATGGACAATAATATACACGTTGTAAACCATGGGACAGACAAAATCCAAAGCAACATGGAACCAAGAAGCACTCGTGAATCATGGGTTTTCCCTCGGTACAGCCGCACTGGCTAAATAGGGCATCTTAACTTTAACCATTCATAGATATGCCGCATTATGTATGAATAACATGAATAACAACACTGTGAGTAGTTAGGAAGGCATTTTGACAAATCAGATGTTTTTATTCATGAACTGTATTATCAACATTAGAGTAAGAGATAATATCCTTAATTATAGGAAATGGATTTTCTGAGACTTGTGGTCACGTGATACATTGCACATTATGATACCCTTTGTGGTCATCTCTTTAAGGGTGGAAACTGCATCCTGTTTTCTGAGGCACCTTCCACACTTAAGGAATATGACTGGATTAATAATGAGTAGAATTTTTACTTAAAAGCTCTTAGGCTAATCTGCTGCTCACACCAGAGAAGCTAGTCTGACTGTCATCAGGTCATAAAATATAAATCTGCCTTCTCTACTACATCACCCAAAACACTCAGATGTAATCCAGAGCTTCCCCCACCCCTTCTCCAGACAGCAGCTAATGGCATCTGATTTTATATAAGACTGTTAGGAAAAGTCTATTGTCTGCATTTGCTGACATTGAAAGCTAAATTTCATTAAAAGAACAGCACTGGTGAATGTCTCCAGAATTTTCTAAAAGATAAAACTGTTTTCCTTTTCCCTTAAAGGGACTGTGTTTCATAATATTTTCCATTCATAGAGAATTTGTAGGCACAAAGCTGAGACCATCATCTTCTATCCTCAAAACAACTTTGTAGTAAGAGCTAGTCTGAGCTATTTTTCAGACTTCTCAAATGTGGAGGATGAACCCAAGAGGATAAGTCACTTGTCAGAAGTGATTAAAACATAACGCTTGGGAAAGCCAGGACTAGGATCTTTGTCTCTGGGCTCTTTGATGACTGCCTTCCTTTTTACCTTCCTTCCTCCCCTCCACCTCCCCCCTTTCAATCCTTTTGCCATATATCCTGCAAATCTGGAGTCATTCAGCAAAGCCAGTAGAAAAACCTTTGTCAGGAGGCTTCCAGAAGTGGGGTCTTTTTAAAAAATAATAATAAATAAAATGAAACATAGATTGGGCTTTTTATTTTCCCCCGGGGAATGCTTTCAACACACATTTTTCTGTCCTAAAGGAGAAATGCCGCACACTATATTGAAAGCCATTCTCAAGCCCCACTTAGAGTCCAGGTGTCCTGACAAACCTGAAGAATGGTGAAGGGGTGGATGAGCATTATGGCATCTCATGAACCTCAACGTCAAAGCTTTCACATGAAAACCTGCCACGAGCACGAGGCCTTTCGGAACTTGCCCCAGAAAACGCGTGAACGCCAAAGTGATGAATGCCAAATGCTCTTCCAGAATTATGGCTAAACTGAAACAACTTTCTCCTGCTATCAAGCAACTAAATATTTAGGAAGGCAGTCTGTTGAGAGAGGAAGCCATCAGGGCATTCCCGCTGCGGCGCCTTAAAAGACGCCCCATCTTTCGATCCCGGGGGAGAGCCTAGTCGCTGCGGCGCCTTCCCGGCACTGTGGCGCACTGCGGAGCTGCGGGCTGGCCCGCAGACCCAGCCCTGCTGGGCTTTCCTCGCCGCCGGGGCCGCAGCGCACCCCCAACCCCCAACAGTCGCCTTGCAGCCCCGCCCGGTGCGCGCTGTCTGCGCGGGGTGCGCTGCGGGGCATCCATCACTCGAGAGACTTTGACGCACACGCGCGCTCTTCCAGATCAAGACTCCGCCACCTCCCCTCCAGCCCCCACCCGCGCCTGCCCCTAGCGGGTCTGCATTTGCATCACTAGCACACGCAGCGGGTGACGTGAGCGCCCCCCCCACACACAACCGCCGACTCTAGCCGTCCAGGCGGCCCCTCCTGCCACTGTGACTCAGCCCCACCCCCTCCACCCCCGCGCGCCCGGCGCCTAAGGTCCCCGCACGCCCACAGAAAGGCCCTGGGTTTTGTGCATCTGCCGCGGGGTGCCCGCTGCCCCACAAGTTCATCTCCACATTCTGCAGTCTTCATGGGCCCAGCTCTGGGGGGGGGGGGGTCCCCGCGACAAGCTGGAGAAAAGTGTTCCCAGTTCTAGAACCCAGGCGGAAGGGAAAGAGTCTGATAATTGAAAGGGTCAAGTGTATTGAGTGATCGCCGCCACAGCTCTCACCGCCACCTGAAATGACCCAGGTAGCTCGTTTATGGGTCATAGCCCCTCTCCCGCCCTGAGCCTCACGCCATTCCGTCTATTTCGCCGCACTTGGAGCACAGTGGGCGCTCAGTAGGTTTTGCTGAATAAAGGCGTCGTGTATGTAGTGAAGTGCGGCACTTACAAACAGCCACAGCCCCGCGGGATTCCCTGTTCTCCATCCCTCTCCGGTTCTCGCGCAGACACTAGACGGGGGCTTCGGGGACATCCGTGGCATAGTTTTTTAAGCCCCGGGGCTTCTTTCAGGCTCGCACAGCGCCCAATGCGGCTGGCTGCCTCTGCTCTCCCGCCACCCGCAGGTCTGCAGAGGGATCCCCGCCGGAAAGTTGAGCCCAAAGCTGGGGTCGGAGTACAGGTGGGACGCCTGGCTGGGGCTCGGAGCTGCTTGTTTTGATTCAACCTCACCCTCCCCGTCCATCCACGTAAGCAAAGTATTGTGGAGGTCCCCACGGAAGGCGGGCGCGGCTTTCGAATCCCGGCTGCCGCCCTCCAGCGTCCCCCGGGAATCCGGGCTAAAGTGCGCCCGGCTCCCCGACCTACCCTGGGCATCCGAGAGTCACTTCAGCTGCTTTACCCTGAATTCCCCCGTCCCGCCCCAGCAAAAAAGAACCCGCCCGGGCAGCACCAGGCACCTGCAACCGTTTCCTCAGGGGCACGCGGGGCAAAGTTGCGCTTTTACAAGGCAGCAAAAAGTTCCCCACGCTGCAGCACCCGGCTCCCGGGTCCGGAAGGGAAATTAGGCGGCGGCTGGAAAACCCGCCACCGCTGCCGGGGTCCCTCACTCACCGCTCTGGCCGCCTGGGACCCCCTGCTCTAGGTGGTGTCAGCGCTGCAGCTGCTGCCTCGCGGGCGTCGCTCGGGCTCGCTCCCTGGGGCCGCCTCCGTCTGCCACTCTCGCCTGCAGCGCGCGGAGTGGTGACTCCTCCGAGCGTGTCAGCGACGAAAGGAGGGGCGGGAAAGTGGCTCCGGGCTTGCACGCTGCGGTCCTCCTCCCCCTCCTCCGCCTGCGCCTCCTCCCCTCGGTGCTGCAGTGCCGGGCGGCGGCGTGGCGAGAGTACTAGCGGTGCGCAGGGAGGGAGTCACCGCGCGCAGGGGAGGCGGGAGCGGCGCACGACTCGGTGCGGGGCGGGCTGACTGGCTCCGGGAAGCCGGGGTGCTAAGGTCTTGCTGCAGCGTGGAACCGGGGGCGTGGGGGGAGGGGCGGAGCCACCCCCAAGTGGCAAGTACTTTCGGAGGAATCATGGCTCCGAGAGTTTGCAGCGAGGGGAAAGCGTGACTCTGAGTGGTGTACTGGGGGCGGCGCCCCTAGTCTGGTCCCCCAAGACACCAAGGAATTCTGAGTGCGGGACCTAGCTGCTGCCAGGGGAGGGAGGGTTTGCCCCCTATTTCTGGGCCTGGGACTGACCTGTTAACCTCAACTCGTCTTCCAGAGAGCCATTTGGCAGGGCTAAGTTGACCAGTTCCTTCACCCTCCACCTCCGCACGGGCATACAAGTCGACTGGAAACTTGGGGCGCAGCAAAAGCAAACTTTGCTCGGCGCCTGAGGTCTCCCTAATGCCAGGTGGGACCAGACAGCCCGATCCCAGACAGCCGGATCCACAGGCAGACACTGGAAGGGGCTCTTTTAGGGGAAACTACTGAATATTTTAAAAGGAGAGGGAAGCACGGGAATTTTACTTGTATACTCAGTACCACTGGCGTGCTGGAGACTCCCAAATCGGGCTTCCCCATTGCAAAGCAGCAGGGTTCGGCGTCTCCGGGAAGCCGACTGGGGCGACGCCTTACCCAAGGCTGGCGCGGCCACTCCACCGCGGTAGAGGAGGGCGTAGTCGTCCGCTAGCCTCTGACTGCCGCCCCCCACCCCCCGCCAGCTCTCCACCCGTCACCCCCATCTCGCGCAGTGCCACCCAGATACTGCGAGAAGCTGGGCTTCCCCAAATCCCTGACCCTGCCGGCTCCTTGCTCACATGGAACGAATGCAGGGTGGGAAGCGGACACACCAGCAGGTGTCTTTCCTAAAATCACTGCTCTAGGTGTGAGTGGCCGAAGGCAAGACAAAGCGCAATGCCTGAGCGGGATGCGGTGGGTGGTATACTCACACACACACTTTCTCTCTCTCTCTCTCTCTCTCTCTCTCTCTCTCACACACACACACACACACACACACACACGCACGCGCGCACGCGCGCGGCTTATCTGCCCAATGTGTACTATTCGTGTAGATATGCCTGGATGATTGAATGGATCCGTGTATAGATACAAATACAAATATAAATATTACATGTACTCGTGCTGGAAAGAAAAGATAGAAGGCATCTTAGGCAGCCTCCTGCCCAGAGAAGCTGGTGGGAATGAGGTGGCTGGATTCTGAGCAGTGTTGCTCTATGAGCTTTCTGGCTTGGTTTGTGTCACTATGCATGATGCTGTGGAAAGAGGAAGACAGAGATGCAGTCCTTGGCTATAATCTTCCCTTCTCTCCATTTCAGGCGCTCAAGAACTCTTTTAAGCTATGATTCCCCTGTCCTGCTTAACCTATACTTGCTTTGGTACACTGGTCTTTGAAAACCTGTCTGGGTTTTTTTGGGTTAAAGGCTTTGCAGTTTGCAACCATATGTGGCACTGTAAGGTGATCAGGAAACATGAGAATTAGGAACATGCTTATTTGCATTTCATGGATCCCTCTACATAAGCAAATTATTTAAGTTAAATAAGTATTTAGGCTAAAATCATTGTGTTGTTACCATGAGAAGGAAAATATATCTCATGGGAATGCCAAATAAATCCAGCATTGGAAATGAAATTGTGAAATTAAAAAAATTATAAATCTTATCCAGATCACCTGCATATTATTACACATAAAGCTTTTGATCTCTCAACTGCAAAACATGCTGGTGATTCACTGGGTTTCCAAATGGACAGACAGGTCCCCTCTTGAGAACCTTCCCCCAAATGTCACATGATAATGGATTATTTCTCCAATGAGAGATGTTCAGAAAACCATGAATGATCAATGTGCCCTGTGCCATGCTATCTCTTCCTTCAGTCATTTCCCTGTGCTGTCCATGGAAGATATTTAAAGGAGTGTAAAAATTTTTCAAGCTGCCAAGTTTTCATGTCTTTTTTTTTTTTTTTAAGATTTTATTTATTTATTTGACAGACAGAGATCACAAGAAGGCAGAGAGGCAGGCAGAGAGAGAAAGGAGGAAGCAGGCTCCCTGCCAAGCAGAGAGCCCGATGTGGGGCTCGATCCCAGGACCCTGGGATCATGACCTGAGCCGAAGGCAGAGGCTTTAACCCACTGAGCAACCCAGGTGCCCCTCATGATTTGATGCAGTTGAAGATAACAGCCCCAACAGGAAAATTCCCAATTGTGTATTTTTGAGAAATGTTCAGTTTAAGACCGGCTTGTGTTAGAGAAGGGCATTTTAATGCTGTGTCTTTGGAGGACAACAAACATTCTCTCATGACGATGGGATGCAAAGATTCTTCAACTTGCCCTTTTAGGGTCCCATTTGGTACACCCCAGGCCTATTGCATACAACACTCAAAAGAGTCTTCACACCTCCATTATAAGGATGTGTTTTCTCTCCTAAAAACATTTGTCTTGTAGGAGCTGATGGGGAGGGTAAAGGGGCACACCTACACTGTCTCCTGTCTCCCCAAAATCCCAGTGCTCTGATGTCACTACCCTCCTACCAATCTGGAATTTTATTCCTCAGTGCAGTATCTGCTGAGAATGCTAGAAGGTAAGCCATTAAACCCAGCTAAAGAGCATCAGAGATCTATCTTTGCATCTGCAACATGGATTCAATAAAAATAATTCATACTAAGTACAGACGCTGTGGTGATTAAACTTGATCACACAACATAAGAAGCACAGTGCCTAGCACACAGTGGACATAGATTAAATGTTAATACCCTTCCCCTTTTAGTAGCCAGAGTGAGGTTTTCCCAAGTCTGTGCCTTAGAGTGTTCGTTCTATAAGATATTCCTGCAAGCTTAGGGTAACTAATAGCTGGCTTCCAGAACAGAGACCTCAAGAGAGCCTCCATGCACTTGGACCAAGTCTACATCACTTCAGTTCTCCTCACCTTCATCACTGAGGGTCAGTAACAAAGCAGACAACCTTCTCACCCTCAGTGCTCACAGCTTCCCCAAGACTCTTGAGTCTACCAGTGTTAATCTCATTAAGCCCTCAGTGCCTATTTATGTTGGTTACCACAAGCAGCTCGAGAATCTCAAGTGCATTTCTCATCTCCTACATGTTGATGTTCATAAGACTGAGCACGTCTTATATGTCCCTTTCTCCCTATCCAGCTCCTAGAACCTGTTTTGCCCTTCTAGAAAGCAAAATCCACCATTAGCAAAAGGCCCTATATCTTCAGCCTCTTCTCTGGAGGTTCCCTCCACTTCCTGCTCTAATGTAAGCCTGATTCTCTCCCTAGAAAAACTGTTTCCACAGTCCTCAAAAGTGATGACTGGTTTCTCCCTCTCAAGCTCTTGTATCACTGTGTCAGGAGATAGAAGTGGGGATCCTTCTTGTTCCTCAGTGTTGCTTCCAGAATATTATTCCTCCCTTCTCCCAAAAACCTATAGCTCTGAATCTTACTTCATCAGGTTATTGTACACTTTTAAGTGTTGCTGCTATGCTCAGGCCTCCATGTCACTCTGCACCTTTCCTGACAATTTTAGCTCCTAATTCAAGGTCACTCCCTAAACATTAATCCTACCTTAAGCGTCACAAATCTAATGCACATAAGATGTTCATTCCAACCAGTACTACCCTTACTCCTGAGCAAGCAAGGGTTCTGTGCCCCTTTGGTGGCTGGGTTTGCAGCCCCAAATTTTCATGAAACCATGGAACTCAGTTTAATATTGGGCTGGTAACTTCCCAAGGCCCTGGCAGAAGAAATACAAATACTTTCTGGAGGAGCTCCCCTTTATCTTAGACTTTAAAAATATTCCCTCAAATAAGTTTTTAGTGAAATCTAGAAAATGATGAAGCACACAAAACTAACTAAACACACAAAGAAGGATCACACCATAAAGGAGAGTCAGCAGATACAACAGAAGAAACTTCAGTCCTTCTTCAAGAAAAGACTTTAGATGTTGGAATTATTAATCACAGCTCTTCCTTTACTTGAAGAACAATAAAAGGCAAGCTTATAAATATTTGCAGGTGATAGGAAACTACAAGGAATAACCAATCATACATGAAAACCTTTCCAATTCTACTGATTATCTTACCAACATTCAATCCAACTTCCACACCCATTTAACACAACTTCCTCCTTCATTAAAGAACCTTGATTCTTTTCAGGGATCAATCTTTTTTGTTGTTGTACACGTATATTTACCAAAATGATTTTACACAGAATTCTAAGAACACGTTTCTTTGTATTTCACAGAAAGGCATGTAATTCATACCACTGCATAACCAAATTTAACTCCTAACTAGATGGATTACATTTTCTTTAAAGACTTAATGGCAATAATCATTATTATGATTAATAATAATTACTGACTGAACAATAAATTCAAGAAGTAGTGAATTAAATTTAATATGGTCCCATATGTCCTGAAGAAAGTTGTACCTGATTCGGGGGAGTTTTGTTATGTCCAAATAACGTCCACTTTAGAACTTCTGTGCTGCAGGGTCATGAATCATCAGTACCCTCCTTTTCTGCCAGACATCATGCTACCAATCTCCTTTATTCCCTGGCCAGGTCTTTTAAGATCTATAAAAAACAACTATAAGATTGAAGTGTATGCCTTTCTCTCTGGCTTCTGGGTAGATTTCCTTTACTCACAGCTGAAAACATTCTTACATTATCCACGACTCTAAAAAAGTGTCTGGTACATAGTAGATTCTCCACAAATATCTACTGATTTAAACTGAGCTGTGTGTTGGGTTCATTTCTGCTGAGAAAACAAGAGGGATGTCTTCATCTGTTGGTCCCTAAATCATAGAAGGTGTTTGGCAAATATTTTCTTGAAGCCAGAATGGCTTCAGGATCTTAGCACAAGGGAAGTTTTTAGGGTCCAGATGGAAGGCTGAAAATGTAAGAAAAAAAAAAAAAAAAGACTCAATGAAAACTCAGATTCTGGAAGACTTTCTGCTCAGACTGCCAGGGAAGGAGTTGTACCAGGCAGGGTCAGGAAACAAGAGCCTGAAGAGGTCTCTGGCTTCCCCTGGTGGCTCAGCGAGAAAGATAACATGTCTCTTGGGAGTCTGTGCTATGGCAGAGATGGGGAAGGGAGGAGAAATGTCCACAAGAGACTGTGGGGGGTAAAAAGCAGCAGAATTTGATGTTTGGAAAGCTTTCCTATTAAGAAAGAGAGAGATGAATGAAAGGAAATCAATCTCTTCAGGGCCACACCCTGGGTAGACTTTGTGGGCCCCTAATTGTCCCCCTCTGTACGGTTTGCTCCCTGTATCTGCATGTCTTGAATAAAGTAGATCTGTCACTCAGGAAGTGTCTAACTTCAGTGCATGTGACTACTGATAAGACACAGAGGGGGTGTTGTATTCCTGAGGTCTCTGTGCCAGGAAGAGGAGCTCCTGATACCTAAATGGTGGCAGACAAAACTGGAACCATCTCACACAACATGGGGTGTCCTGGCCATTAATTTAGTGATGCCCAGGAGACAGTAAAGCTGTGAGTAGGGAACTCGCTCATTCCAAGTCTCTCAGTGACTGTGTAGTACCTTTGAGTAAAGTGTAAATGCCTCAGCTTGTCCATATGTCTCATGTCATTGCCCACCTGAGAGACTGACACAGAGGAAGCACTGAATCACAAGGCGCCCAGGATGACCTAGCCATTCTCTGACCTCAGCCATCCTGGTGCATGCACAATGGGCCTAGGGAACTGTCACCCACTGAAGGATGGCAGTGGACAGATATGTACTTCCCCACAAAGGGACAATTCTGAGAACATTCTATATAGTCTCTCGGAGGATCTTCAGTAGGATAGCCTCCAGTTGGCCATGATGGTAACCAATTTTTTAGTCAATAAGCCACTGACTTTCCTCCCTTCCTTAACTCACCTCTTCACCTGCTCACTGTACTTCACAGGATCGATTCTCGGGGAAACTACATGTAATCAAACCCTAAACCCAAACAGAGACAGCCACTGTGCAAAGGCAGACAAAATCAGTTCTGCACACTGAGAGCTTTTAGGTTCTACTTTGTGTATGGCCTCATTACTTACCAACTTGGCTATAAGTATCCTGTCTCATTTCCTGAAGTGCCACAGCATTTGAAAGCTCATAAACTCCCTGATACAATGCTTTCCATATGAGAGGTGTTAAATACATTTGAATAATTGTTCAAACATTTAATTAATGGTCTACATTCTGTCTTGAACATCTCTTTCCAAAATGAGACTTATTAAGAATCCTTCTGTATAAGAGATTTACAGCTTCAAATTTTGCAATACCTCTTGGAGGGGGAATAGTACAATACCATGAGAAACCTCCAGCACTCTTATCATTTTAATTTGGTTTAGGTTAAAGCTCACACACACACAAACACACCTACTTTGTAGCAAAAGTAATCTCTCTGAAATTTTTCCTGCTCTTTTTCTGACTTCTGTAGCTGCTCCAAGCTCTGTAATAAGTGCTATGGATCATTTGTATCTACATGATTTATAGCTCAAATCTGAATATTCCCATTGGGTCTTTCATATTATCACTGGCTGGATTTTCCTTTTTAACATTCTCCCACAAGTTTGTTAATACATTAAATTCTACGAAATTATTTTCCTGCTCAAGGGAGAATTATTGTCCCCATGTTCAGAATTTGTCTTGTATCATCTTGCTGCTCCAAATTAGTGTTCTAACACTCAGCTTTTCTATTTTAATAATAGACATGCTGATTTCCCCCATATGATCTAACTATTAAAAATGCACGTAGTAAGCTCTCAAAAAGTTAGGTTCACTTCTGTTTTTAGCATGATGCATAGCTATTGGTCCTGACCAACTTTTGGGTCAGAAATTGTTTTTTCTTTTAAGATGTAGCAACACTATGAATGTTAATGATGGAAATATACGGTATTAATGGTCTAATTCATGTTTTCTCTTGCTCTACACTTAAGTTAAAGCTATTCCCTGCTGATAAAAATATTTTTGAACTACCCATGCCTTTGTTCCACTCCCAGTCCCACGAAGAGTTTTGTGGGTGCCATAGAAACCTGCATAATGATATATCCTATATGGACACTTGATTTCCCTTACTAAAACTTAAGCTCATTTCTGTGTGCAGTTGCAGCCCAGAATTAAAGATTCTTTAATAACGGGGCCTGATGGATTAGGTGAAGCTTAGTGTCTCTTCCTCACACATTCTTTAAATACCAAGAAAGTAGATTCCCACCTCTACTATTGATGAAAATTCAAATCAATCTCATCCCAGGCTATTGTTATTCCCAAGGGAGGGAATAGACAGTCTCATTTTGGGATAAGAACTAAGTTACATTTTACCAAAATTCAGTGTTTGGGGCCATGAGGCCATTGTCTGCTCTCTGACCTGCTGAGGAAGAAGCTTCTTCCTTTCTTTCTACCCCCTTTTCATTCATCCCACAAGCAGCAGATTCGGGTTCTTAGGCATGCCTTGTAAGTATGGTGGGCTCCATCTTGTCCTCTGACTCACCACCTCAGAGGTCACCTTAACTGCCATGAAATTCCTGTTTTCAAAAGAAGGAGCTCATTTCTAAAGTGTTCCTAGGGATGTAGGCTCAGAGACCCCTTGAAAGAACAGAGGTTGGCCCAGGATTTCCTTTAAAGAGATCCCCAAAACACTTATCTTTAGCTTTTCCTAGAGGCAATGAGAAATGGCACAGAAATGGGTAGAAGATATTCCAGATCATGGGTTCTTGGAATGCTCAGTGAAGAGATTTCCTCGGCATATCATCCTGATAGTTAAGACAAGAGTCACAGAACACAGTGTTCATAAGACACAAGAAGATGGCTACAATTTAACACACAGACTAAATGTCACTTCGGTAAAATACAATTTCTATTGCCACCTTCCAAGCACCACCTTTACAGAAGAAGACAAGATTCAGACACCCTGGGACAGCCAGTTCAGAAATCGATCAGTGGGAATGGGCAGTGTTCTTAGAGGTTATCATGCTGAGACCTGAGAGTCCTAGAGAAGTCAGGCCTCCATATTATTTACAGAGAACATACAGATCCTCACCAGGGAAAAAAGGATACTTAAGTGCCACCATCACAACTTGCTACATGTGTTCTTGCAGAAGGCCTGGGTCCCAGGGACAGTAGACATTTGCCTTGTAGAACAGGTCTGGATAGGAGTCTAAAGGCATGGTTATCTCTGTGGTGGGCACCTCCTCTTCCTCTTACCTGGAAACATCTGCATATAAACCAGGTGTTTTTTGAGGATCCTTAGAACAAGAGCAGCAAGTTGGCAAAACTCCACTTAGAACACAGGCCGGTGGGCAGCAGAGATGTGATAAGAAGTCAGGGTGGTGAAATACCCTAGGAATTCGGGGCACTGTGCCTGGTCTCCTCTGCCAAGAGGAAAAAAAGCCTTAATGTGGGCTGGGGTGCTATGGCCCTGGGATGGTCTTAGATGTGGGGCAGGACTAGATTCCCAGCTGCAGAGCATAGAGAGTGACCTGGCAGGCAGCTTCCAGGAATGCAGCCAAGGTGACTGACTAGTCAGCAGATAGAACAACTGGGATGACAACCCAAAGGGGCTACACAGAGCTGGAATCCAGATATGAGGCCTGTGACAGTGTTGAGTCTGTAAACAACAGAAAATGAACCTGAGACTAACCGGGGCCAAAAATGGTGAGAAACTGGAAGAAAAGTGAGTCAGTCAAAACCACAGGAAGAACTGAAGGCCACATCTGGGAAAGTAGATTGCTCAGTAGATTGCTGAACTCTGAGAAGCCTCTTTTAGGGCTCTGTCTTTGGAATGATTCTGCTGCCTCTGCCTTTAGCCCTTGTGTGACTAGCTTGGGATTCTCAGGAGACTCTGAATGGCACAGTCTGGGGCACATGACACATGGAGGCCTGGGCCAAGGGCACCCAGATGGACATGCCCACCAGGACCACAGAGAATCTGAGAAAGGGTGACTGAGCACCAAGAGAGTAGGATGTGGCTCCCAGAGGAAGGGCGGAGTGGTTCTGTGCAAGACAAAACAAGAGATATTCAATTCAGAGCAGCTGAATGACAAACAGGGGCATTGAAGGCTTGAATGGAAGTTAGAGAGTGCAAGGTAGAAGGTCATTTGATGCAAGAGTCAATCTACAGATTCTCACGGGTGCAGCTGGGTGTGAGGACAGAGCAATGAGGGGCCAGGCTCAGACCCACCGAGTAGCCACAGGTCAGGCAAGTGGCCTGCAAGAAGATGGCAGACCTGCGCTTCCTTAGTTGAGTCTCAAAGCATATGGCACCTGTACAGAAAATCTGCACCACAGATTCTTGGCAGAGAGTGTTTACAACTTCAAATGTTTTACTGCTCATTCCTCAAAAAAAGCTCAGCTTTAATAAAATAGTATTTATGAAGGTCCCACAGAGCAGGCAGTGCATCCATTTGATACTCCAAATGTTACACTTACTGTATTGCAGCAGACCGTGTGGGAGAATGCAACTATCTGAGATGGTTTTCCTTTTTTTTTTTTTTTTGCATTTTGCCAATTTTATTAATTATACTTTCATATTATGCCATCAGCTGTCATATTAGGATATTATTTTTAAAAATCCAGCATATATTAGTGTGGGGTGGTTGTGAGGGCTGTGGTGACTGGATCAGGCAGCACAACCTTTAAGCAATCTCAAGGGAACTTTTCTTTTCCATTTTTAGTATCAGTAAAAGTTTGATCCTTTTCTATAAATGCTTATTCTGTCCTAGTTATACTTTATCCCCTTATATAGGTTTTAGAAAACAGCTCTCCTTAGAGTGTTTCAGGGTACAAATAAATAGAAACAGAAACAATATTATTTTCTTAAACTTTTTAGATCAGATAATTGCTACTATGTTAACTATTTTGAAGGGTAAACAAACACTGGAAGCTATTCAATTAATTATGAAAATGGAAAACCATGATATAAAAACCTCAGAGCAGTAATACAAAACGAACAAAAACCAAAGATCGATCTCGAAACAGATATAGATACAAAAATCTTGAATAACATGCCAGAAAGTTGATTTTGACACAATAAAAAGAAAAAGAGTATACCATCGTGTCACTAGTTTCATCGAGATGAAAGTATAGTTTAGTATTAAGAAATTTTTGGGGGTGCCTGGGTGGCTCAGTGGGTTAAAGCCTCTGCCTTTGGCTCAGGTCATGATCCCAGGGTCCTGGAATCAAGCCCCACATCAGGCTCTCTGCTCAGCAGGGAGCCTGCTTCCCTCTTTCTCTCTCTGCCTGCCTCTCTGCCTACTTGTGATATCTGTCAAATAAATAAATAAAATCTTAAAAAAAAGAAATTTTTTAATAATAATCATACAGTCAGTATGTAAGTCCTATTATATCCCAATATATGATGAGATGTTAATTCTTAAAATCTCATACTCACTTTTGACTTATTACAAATCTAGATATAGGTATAGGAAAATAGGTATAGGTACATAGGTATAGGTATAGGACCATACATTTTCAAAAATGTATTTATATCAAGCCAACAGCCATATTATTATTGGGGAAACACTGGAGGTATTACCATTAAAATCAGGAGTTAAAAAAAAAAAAGAGGCCCATTATTATCAGTACCACTTACCTTGGTTTTATAAGTATTGGCCAATGGAATAAAACTATGGACCAAAGATTTGGGGCGCCTGGGTGGCTCAACTGGTTAAGCCTTCAGCTTAGGTCATGAGCTCAGGGTCCTGGGATCGAGCCCCACATGGCAGGGTGTCTCTGCTCAGCAGGGAGCCTGCCTCTCCCTCTCTCTCTGCCTACTTGTGATTTCTCTCTCTGTCGAATAAATGAATAAAATCTTTTAGAAAAAATACGGATCAAAGATTTAAGAAATAATCACAGGGAAAAAAAGTAGAAGAAACTATCATTACATGTAGTTTTTAAGACTCTATATGTATAAACACAAAGAAAAAAATTATGGAAAAATGGCTAAATACAGATAAATATCCAAAGGTCAATATGTATTCTATATATTGACAATAATCATTATAAAGAGTAATGGCGGTTGGGAGAAAGGGGGTGGGGTTATGGACATTGGGGAGGGTATGTGCTTTGGTGAGTGCTGTGAAGTGTGTAAACCTGGCGATTCACAGACCTGTACCCCTGGGGATAAAAATATATGTTTATAAAAAATAAAAAATTAAAACAAATAAATTTAAAAAAAAGAATAATAGCAAAAGATACTATTCACAAAAGCAAGAGAAGATATAAAATTCCCAAGAGTAAACTTAGCCAGAGAATTGTGGGAACTAAATGAATAAAATCATAAAGTTTTACTAAAATACTTAAAAGTTGAATACATGGAGCCACATTCTTAAATAGAAAGCTGAATATTATAAAGATATCTATTCTTCCAAAGTCAATTTAGAGATTTAATAAAATATATACAACTTAAGAAATTTGGGGGGATGTTATCAAAATAACTTTAAGTGTACCCAGAAAAATAAAATAGGTAAGAATTGCTTAGGCAGTTTTGGTAAAAGGACAGTAACTAAACATCCCTTCCCCAAAAATAATAAGGTGCAATAATTAATTCAGTTTGGCATTGGCATAAAATGGTCTGTAAAGCCAGTGGAGTGTAACAGATGACTAAAACCTAAGTGGTTTTAAGAAAATAACAAATAATACTGTTATTATCAATTCTACTATCCATCAGTTCATGCACTGAGTGCTTCTAAAGCCTGCTGTAGAGAATGTGATGAAATAGCAAGGGAACTTTTTAAAGATAAAAATGATACAAAATCATAAAGAAAACTAGGAGGTCGCCCGGGTGGCTCAGTCAATTAAGTGTCTGCCTTTGGCTCAGGTCATAATCCCACAACCCTGGGATTGAGCCTTGCATCTGGCTTCTTGCTTAGCAAGGGGCCTGCTTCTCTCTCTCCCTCTGCTCCTCCCCTCAGCTCCTGCTCTTTCCCTCTCTCGAATATATAAAATAATATCTTTTAAAAAAAGAAAGAAAGAAAACCAGCAATTATTTTCAACAAATTATGAAAAAGATTGAAAGCTCCAATAGCCTGACTACACAAAATAGTCATACAAATTATCAGAGGGAAAATAAGGCCTTAGGAGATAAATGGGGAAAGGGAACAAATTGGAAACTGCCAAGGGGGAACTAAAAATAGTTGATAAATAATCAATAAAACACAATTTAAAGCAACAATGTATTTTCATCACCAAACAAATTCTTAAATGAAAACTATTTTTTTATTTTTATTCTTTGAAGGTTTTATTTATTTGAGAGAGAGACAGAGAGAGTGAGCAGAGGAGAGGAAAAGAGGGAGTGAGCGAGAGAATCTCAAACAGACTCCCCACTGAATGCAGAGCCTAATGCAGGGCTCCATCTCACAATCTTGAGGTCACGACCTGAGCCAAAACCAAGAGTTAGCTGCTTAACCAACTAAGCCACTCAGGTGCCCCTTAAGTGAAATCTATTTAATAATTAACTTAGATCACATCTATTTTCTTTAAGAATTTAAAGCAGTTTAAAAAATATAATTAATGGCATAAAAATTATTTTTAAGAAAATCAAATCAAAGCCAAATAAGTTCAAAGAATAAGCCTTCTAAAAGATAAACTACTGACACCATATCAAAATAGAAACTTCTGCACAGAAGAGGAAACAATCAACAAAACTAAAAGGCAGCCTATGGAATGGGAAAAGATATTTGCAAATGACATATCTGATAAAGGGTTAATATTCAAAATACATAAAGAACTTATATAACTCAATACAAAAATACCATAAATAATCCATTAAAAAATAGGCAGAAGACATGAACAATATTTCTCCAAAGAAGACATCCAGATGGCCAATAGACATAGGAAAAGATGCTCAACATCACTCATCATCAGGGAAACACAAATCAAAATCACAATGAAATCTCACTGTATACCTGTCAGAATGGCTAAAATAAAAAAGAAGAAACAGGTGTTGGTGAGGATGTGGAGAAAGAGAAACCTTCTTGCACTGTTGGTGGGAAGGCAAATTGGTGTAGCCACTATGGAAAACAGTACAGAGATAGTTCAAAAATTTAAAAATAGAAATACCATATGATCCAGTAATTCCACTACCGGGTATTTATTTACCCAAAGAATATGAAAACACTAATTCAAGAAGATATATGTATCCTGATGTTTATTGCAGCATTATTTATAACAGCCAAATTATGGAAGCAGCCCAAGTGTTCACCAATAGATGTATGAGTAAAGAAGATGTGGTATATATACACAATGGAATATTATTCAGCCATAAAAAAGAATGAAATTCTGCCATCTGCAAGAACATGGATGGATCTAGAGGGTATAATGCTATGTGAAATAAATTACCCAGAAAAGACAAAACCATACATTCTCACTCATATGTGGAATTTAAGCAACAAAATAAGTGAATAAAGAAAAAAAGAGACAAAAAGAAAACCAGTTTCTCAACTATAGAGAACAAACTGATGGTTGCCAGAGGGGAGGTCGGTGGGGGATGGGTGAAATAGATGATGGGGATTAAGAGTACACTTACCATGATAAGCACTGAGTAATGTACAAAATTGTTGAATCATTATATTGTATACCTGAAACTAATATGACACTATATGCAAATTATACTGGAATTAAAATAAATAAATAAATACATAAGAATAAGTCTTCCATGAGGCTAGAAAATGAGTCACAATGGCTTCTGAAGCCCCTAGTGGTCCAAGAAAGCAATACGTGCCATTGCAGGGCTTCATGGGACTGAATACCAGCTGTTTATGGGTGGGTGGGAGGGTCACAGCTTTCCTTGTCGATGAAACCTGAGGGCAATTTCTTCCCTATGTGGTCCTAAGGAGTAAGTGACAGACCATGCCATGTCTTCAACAATGCCTCTACAAAAGGAGTTGCATATTTTTCTTCCTCACAACATACCTTGATACAAACCTCAATTTTTTAAGAGGGGGAAGAGCATAAGATGATAAAACAGCACAGACACTGGTAATAGATTCTCATGAACTATTCTTTTTGATAAGCCCCTGATAGCAATTTAAGTTGGCACCACTATTTGAGGGTTTAAGGAAATAATCTTTAGTACAGGCCAAGAAAGAGCTCTAACACCATTCCACTAAGTGATGCCATGATCCACTTTCAAACTCTTTCCTAAGATGGAACTCTAAAAAACAGGAAACTTCACCCATGAAGCTATTCAATACAGTATTATTTATAACTGCACAAAACTGGGAACAATCCAAATATCTAATAACAGAAGACTGGCTTAGCACACCGTAGTATACGTATGTATGCCACACAGAGAACACATACACAGAGAACACACATAGACAAATCATTACATTATAGTAAGAAAAAACACATGGTATAAAATTATATATACAGTATGATCTTAATACATGTACTCTATGTCTAATACTATCATAAAAAGAAATATGTAAAATGTTAAAAATATTTTATATTTTTCTATCCTTTCATTAAAGAGTAAGAGCTATTTCCTTGTAATCAGAAAAAATAATGGGGCGCCTGGATGGCTCAGTGGGTTAAAGCCTCTGCCTTTGGCTCAGGTCATGATCTCAGGGTCCTGGAATCAAGCCCGCCTTGGGCTCTCTGCTCAGCAGGGAGCCTGCTTCCCCTGCGCTCTCTCTGTCTGCCTCTCTGCCTACTTGTGATCTCTGTCAAATAAATAAATAAGATCTTTAAAAAGAAAAAAGAAAATAAAAAATAAATTGTAAAGTTCATTAAAGACAGATGGCTTATTAAACAGATGTGAATGATTGTGCTTTGTGTACCTACC
Source organism: Mustela erminea (assembly GCF_009829155.1). NCBI lineage: Eukaryota > Metazoa > Chordata > Mammalia > Carnivora > Mustelidae > Mustela > Mustela erminea. The sequence goes on from NC_045616.1 coordinate 63,120,886, forward strand.
TCAATACCTGTCAATTTCCACGTGTAGGGAACTTGGACAAGCGTTTTATTATAAGTCTTTGATTTTTAAGATTTCTGGCAGATGTTTGGTGCTCTGGCCTAGAGGTTTTGATGTAGGACACTTAAACATACTATTTTTTTAAAAAGAATATTCCATTTACTACTTTAAGTCACAGGTTGTTGTTGGATAATGTATTCTAAGAAAATGTTAGCAGGCAAAGGACAACATATTTTAAAATCCATAAATGTTTTCATTTTCTAAAGCTATATACACTGAATATTTAGGTCAGTATTTTGTTCTTCCTTGAGATCTTTTTTCTATTCTGCACAATATTACTGGGGGATCAAAGCATTCAGAGAACTTCGCTTCGAGTGAAGTTTAAAGTTTGGCATTAAATTAGACCTATGAACACCATCAAAACTGACCTATTGTATATCAAAGATAGTAATAAATTACAATGTTTGTTTTCCTTTTTAAATTTCTTTTAGATCAAATACTTCTGACAAAAAGGAAGAGGGGAAAATAGCTTTCAATGTTGTTCCTTTGATTATTCATAAGTATGTCATTTTTAGAATTTCCTTGTGTTTCATCTTAAAATCACTCTAACAATAAGAAAATATGCACAGTGAAAGAACATTCTGATGTCCTCAGAACATTGGTGTTTAAGGAAGGAAAATTAAGGGAGGCTTGATCTCAACTTTCCAACCATCACAATCGAGCGCCTGCCAGGATATAAACTAGGTTTCTACCATGGGGGATCAAGGGAAGGAAGAAGGATGGGGGGGCCTTCGTTAAGCTCTGAATTGTAAACTCCTTGTAGGCAGGAAAAATTTCATGTGCATTTGCTCTGAGTGGAACCTAGCAAAACAGCCCAAAAAGAGGAGAACTGGATATAGGCTTTGGGGGATGACGATGGAGAAAATAACATGCAACGTACAAAACTAAAAGAGATCCTTAAGCTAAGGGACTCACTCCAGGAAGAAAAAGCTGCTTACATAACAGGTGTAATGAACATATTCTTGATTTGTTTGTGTGCGTTGTTTTGTTTTTGGCAAGATTACACTTCAGGGAAGGCTCTTACATCCCGGGAGGAGACCTGCTGAGGACATGATCTTGCTCCCTTTTATGTCTAGAGCCTGAGCTAGTGATTTCTCTGAAGAAGGCCTTTACCTGCAGATTTGCAATCTACTTTTATCTGTAATCCTTTCCCAGATTTCCATTCCACACTATCCTCCCCTGAAATTTCGTGTTAGCTTTAATCTCCCCTCCACATTGCACAGTACTGAGGGAACAGCATTCAGTATACAAAACACACAGGCTTACATTTATGCTGCAGCACTCCTCATGCAGTCCTGTTGTTCTCCTTCCGCATCTTCCCACTCCCTTCCTGGACTATTCACTTTATTCTTTTTTAAGTTTTTTATATATGTTTTGATTAACAACGCTCATAGTCACCCAGGGCACATCTGCCTTTCTGAATCACTCTCTGAATATCACATAAAACTGTCTAAAGTTGTTGAGATTTCTTCAAATATGTCTTAGAAACAAGGTTAAAAAAGAAGTCCTTTAAGCATTAAATGTGAATCTCTTGAACAGGCAGGGTTATAAAATGGTAGTGTTGAATAGAAATACTTGTTTTTTTAAAAATTCTCCATCCCTAAATCTCTCAGAGTTCTTAGTTGCAAACAAAAGAGCACGAGACAATTCAAATAGAAAAGGTTTCTGTTAAAGGATATTAAGTAGTTTATAGTATCTCTGAAAGAAGATGAAAGGATCATGCTTAAAGCCTACACAGTGGAAGTTATTATCTGAACTACACTATGGAATATTCCAGCAAAGATTTCATAGCCACGAACCCTGGTGCTGATTCCATAACCACACCACTGATGGAAGGCCAGAACCTTCACCACCACTGCCTTCAAAAGCTAGCTCCCTCCTCTCTTTGCTAGGAAATGGCTATTGCTAGGGCTGCTTTCCCACTTTCTTTAGAAAGATGTATTAGGGCCAGCAGAACCCAGGAAACATACCTGTGCCTTGGCTAAAAAGAAAGTTGGGGGGACGCCTGGGTGGCTCAGTGGGTTAAAGCCTCTGCCTTCTGCTCCAGGGTCCTGGGATCAAGCCCCGCATCAGGATCTCTGCAGCGGGGAACCTGCTTTCATCCATTCTCTCTCTCTGCCTGCCTCTCTGCCTACTTGTGATCTCTGTCAAATAAATAAATAAAATCTTAAAAAAAAAAAAAAAAGAAAGAAAGAAAGTTGAGAAAGAGTTTTTATCTTCCTCCTAGGGGAAGTGGAACACAAAATAGAGACTCTCACAAGCACATGAAGTGAAAGAGCAAGACCATTCAATAGTGGTAAACTCTCCAACAGCTGTAAGAAGGAGAGGAGTACTGTGGAGGGGTAATCACCTCATCAGATACAAGCAATCATATTTGATGAGGCATGGACTAATTTTATCATCATCCATTGCAAAGCAGGTCATTACACTGGACTGCATAAAGTGTTCAGACAGTTAAGGAAACTATATAGTGTGAAGGAAGGGCTTACCACGTTGGGACACGGGGCAACATGGTAGATAAGCTGGATGACTCTCTGCATCTCTCCACAGTGTGTACATCTGAGTGCCTGCTTTGGCCAGCAAAGTCCATTCAATTCAAAAGAGATAATGCTTTGGTCTCTGTACATCTCTGTAAGAGCTTACTAGGGTTTAATTAAAAGCAACTCCAATTACTTGGCTGACTGCCATGGTGAGAAACGTAATATTACTTCCGATACTTTCATCTTCAAATTGACCCAAGCATATGACATGGTCCTAAATAAAGAGCCTTTTCTACTTCTCAATATTTTCTGCCAATTCACCAGAGTAAAGAGCTATAAAGCAATGATAGCAATCATTTCCCCCTCCCAGGTACAATAAAATCCTGATACCTAATTTCACACAACCATCCATCAGACCTCTCCCTCCCTCTTTTCCCATACTCTAAAAATTGCATCAAATAAAAAACCTACCCAGCTTTTATTAGACAAAGATGACAGTAGTTCTTATAAATATTTTAGGGGCCAATAAGCAGCTAGCATCAGAGATAAAGAAAACTCAGGAACATTTGAACTATTCAGTTAAATATCCCTTCCTGGTTTTGTGTACCAAGAGGGTAAAAAAATGAACCAAAATGTACACAACTCCTCATAAAGAAAATATTATCTTTGCCTTGTATTTGACATGAATATCTTTCTGTAGATTACTTGACCCTTTTTTCAATTCTCTTGATGTACATTTATTTCAAAATATCCATTTTAGAAACAAAGTTTCAAGGGAATGAACACAGTAGCACACCGTTTAAGGGGAAGGTTTCTATCTGTACCTTATATAATCCTGCATATGGCAGGGTGTCAGTACCTATCAGCTTATAAGAATAATGATGTGTGATTCTCTATCCCCAAAATAAGAGTATAAAAAGGCAAAGACCTGGTCTATTATTTCACATATTTAAAAGTAAATCTTACACAGAATACAACTTGAGGTGGGAAGTGAGCAGCTTTTTATCACCTTCTTTCTAATGTAACTATCTCCTGAACCAAACTAGATTCTTTGCTGGAATAAAGATGACAAATCTAGGCTTTGAGGAATTATTAGAAAATAATATGGAAAATTGATTTTAGTTATTTGTTTCTGGGAATAGAAACAATGGAAAACACTCAGTTAATAATAGAAAACAATGGACCCCAACATTCCATTCTTTATCCCAAGTCAGCATGATCACTTACAAAACTTCAGAAATGATTTAATACATTCATACTAAGGCCTCCACATTTGAATAGATGTACAAGATCATGGTAGGATATTATAAAAGAATATTATCACTGAGTTTTATAAAATCTATAGGTACTTACCTTAGTATTCAGAAGTGATCTAGAATTATTCTTATTGGTATTTTAAAACTGCGATTAAATTTGCTTTGTAATACTAATTTCAAATTTCAACTTCTAGTGACACTCATATTATGAGGCAAATTATCTCCCAATTTATTCTGTTCCAAATTTAATTTTATAATAATGAAAAAATAGAATGTTCAGTACTTGGAATATTCTCTTTCTGCTCTTAGAAAGTTCCTAGTCTGTGTCCATAGTCTAATGAGCACTTTAAAAGCGTGTCTTCACCAACATTTATTTCTCTTCATGCTAAGCTGCTGCTCCATAGAAATGAGATTTTCTACCAAAAAATCCTGACTTGGTTTCTGGGTTGGCTTCAGTTGTGTAGGTGGGACTGAATAGGAGAGAGGTTGGAGTTGTCCTGGCACTTGACTACCCAAGCATTCCAAAGAGCTTGAGATGACTGGTGGGCGGGGGAGGGGGGGAACGGGGTGGAGGGGGGAGGGAGGTTGGTACCCCCTGGGGAGGTCAAAGACCTGAAATGGGCTGCCCTTGGAACAAACAGGGCACAATTCTTACTTCCAACTCAGACTATGCCTGAGTTATTCATAGTCATGTCAACTGAAATCGCTTAGGCAAAGAGACAGTTTTGGGGTTTTCCTTGAAACCTTCCCTCTCACCATAGCCAGCTTCCAGTCTGCACCTTCAATGCAGGTGTTAATACAGACATAATGTCCAACTCATAGAAGATTTATCAAATAAATAAATGCAAACAAGAGAAAAAAATCAAATACACTGCAATGGTACTTTTGTGTGGAACAAATTTTAACCATACCTGAAAGAAATGTTCTCTCTAAAATATAGATCTGACCATTAAACAGTCCCTATAAATACTTCTCTAGTCAAATAAAGGATACAGCAAAAATAATTACCAAATAATTCAAATTACTCAGGAACATCAACCATGTTTCAAGGAAAACAGTTTTGCTTACTATAACTTTCCAAAATGGCCATAAACCACAACCAAAATTATTAGACTGGCTGGTGAGACTTTAACCCACATCAGTGATGATGGTAATTGCAGCCATCACACACATTGCTCTATGTTTTACATGCATTATAGTCCCTAACACCCCCAAAACCCTTAAGTAATAGGCACTACCAGGGAAGAAACTGAGTCTGAGAGGTTAAATAGCTTAACCTTCAAGGTCACATGTTTAGTCAGCAGCAGAACCAAAATTGAAACCTACTATATTTAGCATGTGAGTGAAGGATTGCCACTTCAACTTCTTTCCTATGATTAAATATTATTAATAGTTTCTATCTCCATAGTACCTTAACACATATCATTATGTTTGATCCTCACCACACCCTATAAGATTTATAGGACAGATGGTGGGATCTTCTTTTTATGGACAAGGGAAATTGAACTTTCCAGAGTCACAAAGTTGGGTCCACAGCATCCAGTAATCTTTCCATAACATGCACTGCCTCCTTGAAGCATGTCTCAAAATTGACAGAGAATGAGTATTAAAGAAACAGAACTGAATTGCCTACAACACAATACAAAACAAAACAAAAAACTTGGTCGATGTTTGACAAAATGATAATTCCAGACCAGAACTGGAGATAGAAACCATTTCTTTTGATATTGTAAAAGACAAAACTATTATAAAATTATTTCCTACAAAAGGATTTTGGATAATGAAAATGTCACGTTGGGTCTTTCACTAAGTAATCCCAGATAAGAAGAGGCCAAACATCACACACCAATCATTAACTTTCTCCAAGTCCATAACTGAGGTCTGAATGATAGGTGACCTCTGAACCTCAGAATCAAAATATCTGCTATTTTGATCTGATGGCTGGTACAGTCCAGACTAAAACTATATTTTTCTCATTTCAATTCTAGAGACTAGCATTGTTTCACAGAGCTTCTGTCAATCAGCGAGTTTCAATGTGACATATATTCATGACCTGAAGTATTGAGCTGAAAAGACAAATGACACCTGAAACAAAAAAAGATCACCTTTCTTCAGGGATGAATGCTTGTTAGAGATCTTAGAATCCACAACAGTTATGTGAAATACTTGAGTGTTCCTTTCTTTTTTTTGGCCTATGTTGAAAAATAAGGAATTAAGATATCTTGCACAGCCTTCAGCTAGAGTGTCATATGGGATATATGGGAAGTTCAGACTCCTAAAATCTCTCCCCCGTTGATTAATAACCATGTCTGAAATTCCACTGAAATGTTTTATTTTTCTGGGACTAATATTTTAAATTAGCATATTATTAAACACATGGTTATAATAATTTGGCATAGTATTACTATATGCTATTATGATAGTGTAGCATTATATTACATATAATACATAATTTATAGTAATGTAAGCCCTCCAAGAGAGGTTAACAAGAATTATTATGCAGCAAAAATTTATTTCTTATATTTTATTTTAAAGTAATAGCTACTTTAGAATTGGACTCTGTTGGAAGAAAGATTGCAGAAGGGAGAAATTGTAGGGACCAAGTTTTAATAAGGGCCTCTCACGGTAAAGACCAGCCTTGGTTGGGACCCTACTCAGAATCCAGGAAGTTAGCAGCATAATGTGCTGGACACACTCGACACATGACCTGACCAGTGCTCTGGCCATTAGATGGGCCCACAAGGATGAAACATAACAGACATGTATTTTTCCTAATGCGAGGTCCTGGTAGTCATGGAACTGGAGTTTCAGAATCTTAGGAGGTTTAGATGACACCCAGAGCCCATCATGCCATAGAAGTCAGCCTGGAACCTTTAGCAAGTGAGTCGCTAGCCATTTATAAGTTTTAATACTGCAGTACTTTCTTTATCTACCTTCCAGTTGTAGACTGCTCTTCATAAGGGCAGTTCACACAAGTGAGGAAGGAGGAGAATATTACTTATGCCCACAATCCCTGAATATGAATAATACTGAAAGCTTTCTCAAGCATGGTGATCTCAAAAAGCATAAGGTAATCAGCCAAACAACTAAAGTTGGAATTAATGTTTTAGAAAAACGATTTTTGAAAATTTCTCAGGTGTGACTAGAAGATCAGATTTCAACAAAACAAAACAAAAAAACAAAACCAAGCACTAAATGTTTGGGGTTTCCTTTTAGTTTTTAATATGACCTCAAATGGCTTGATCTTGCAGGCCAATGATGCTATCGCAAGGGAGAGCCTTGGCTAGGAGGACATGAGATTTAGCATCTACACTCCACAAATGGGACAGGTGGCCACAATTCAGAGAAAACAAATAGTTCTACTCTGTTGGGGAGAGAAAATGAAAGTTCCCGTATTTTCTTTTCCTCGTTTATTTTTTCAATTACCCAAAATTTTTTCCAATATAATAGATAAACATCCTTATTACAGATTGTGTGGATGATATACATACTCACAGATAAATCAAAAGGAGGAAAACCTTGTACTTGGTCCCACCACCCAGAAACAACTTTTTATGTGCTATTTTGGTATATTTCTTTTTCTTTTTGTGTGATGCCTAGATTTTTAACATGGTATTTATATAATTGCAGTCATGCTATATTTTATGACCTGCTTCCCTCACTTAACATTATTATAGGACTCTTTTATATTGTAAATTATGTAAACATTATTTTTCATTGTTGTAGTGAATGGAATACATAGTCCATCTTCTAATTTTGTGTGATTTCAAATGTTTCACTATTTAAGCAATGCTGTGATGGAGGTCTTTGTTGACTAAGTTTTTCCAGATTTTGAAATACTTCAAATGGACTTCCAGAAGTGGGATTATTGGATCTAAGGAATAAACATGTATGTGACACCTACTGTTAATCTAAATCCTAAAAACCAGTTGAGTCTCCCATTGATGGTTTTATCTATACCATCTTAAACAGCTCTGAGTATTATCATTTAAACAGTTGCTGTTTTGATAAGGAGAAATGGTATTTTGTGTTTTTACTGACATTTCTTTATTACTAGTACAGTTGGACATTTTCTTGGTATACATTAACTAAGTAATTAGAAGGCATTTTGTGAATTTCTTATTCCTATCAAATAGCGAAGTCTACATTTCTCAATGATTTGTGAGTTTTTTTAATAAAAACATAATTTGTTATGTTATGTGGCTACTAATTTCCATGTTCAATTTATCTTTGTGTTGATTATGCTTTTAATTTTTAAAACTACAAACATTTTAAATTTGCATATAGATATATGTATTTATACTTTACTTTGGGATCCAGATTGGTTATTATTGTTTTTTAATCCAGAGAAGTAGCAGGAAAGTAGAGACGCTTTCCTCTCAGTGGCTTTTCCTTACAGAAGTACCTTATCACACTTTGATGATCAGGAAGAAAATCACTTTTCTAAATTTAGGGTTCATCTTGGGTTTATTACTTGGTACAATTCTGAATTGTTAGAGGCCACTTTTGATGCTTTCATTCCAGTGCCTACAGATAAAAAGGCATCAGTGAGAGCAAGGTCTTCTTACTAACAGACTTAAATGCCAGAGTTATAAATGGTCTGGAAGGTTCTGATCAGGAATTGGGGGAGGAATACTAAGGTGGTAAATCCTTTATAGGGAAAAAAAAAAGAGAGAAAGAGAAGAGTACAGAAATGGATGAATGGCTAATGAACAAACAAGTGAAGGAATACTGCCTTAGCTATGCAAATTTTAGCCTTCTCTAGTCCTCAGGGAGAAAACTCTATTTTTATTGGGACTCATTTCCTCTAGTCCTCTAAGGCTCTGACTGGGAAGATCCCCAGGAGTTTTCTACAGTCTCTCTTCTGCTTGCCAGTGAAGTCTGCCTGCTGGGTGCGCCTATTCCCCATATGCCTCCCCACTAACCTCTACCTTCAAAGGTACATGTATTTAATCATGGAAGAAAAGGGAAATCACATCATTACCCTGTGTTAAGACCAAATAAATAACACTTACAGCATGTCATCAACCCTAAACATTTTAGTGAATATTAACTGAGTAAGTTGGGTAGCATTTAACCAATGTCTACGATATGAGTGATGGTTCTTACAAACAAAGCAAATACTAATCAATTGCTTACTATGTGTCAGGCCTAATTTCAAGTGCCTTACATATATTAATCCCTATAATGACTCTGTGAGGTTGGTACCATTCCTGGCCACAGTTTGCAGATGAGGAAACCAAAGGCTGGATAAATGGCTCGAAGTTACACAGTTAATAAGTGGTGGAATTAGTCAGGATTCATCATGAGCTGTCTGGTTCCTGAATTTCTGTTCTTTGTGGTATGATGTCCTGTTTTGTCCAAAAATGCTGTTCTGCCTTGAGTAAAAGCAATAATACCACTAGAGCCACATGACATAATTATGGAGGCCTTTATTACAAAATAAACATGAAAACTAAGCAAAATAAGTATATAGTGAAAGCTGCTAGCTATTGAAACACCAGCTTCCTCTGGTGCTCCCGGGAAAGTATCTAATGTAGAAAAGAAAGACAGAAAACACACACACACACACGCACACACACACACACATGCACACACACTCAAAATGAACAACCAGAAAACAAAAACTAAAAACACCCACCCAACCAATAAGTCCAATACAAAAAAAAAGATGAAACAATTGTTTTCCCTTGTTCTTCCTGACTTTCACCCAGAGTGACATGATTTGTGTAATTACAGCATGTTAAATAGAATCCTAGCAACTTAAAATTAAGGTCATCTAGTTCTCCCTGCCTTCCACCCGCTGCAGAAAGTGTTTTACAATCGTCCTGCTAACAACATTCAGCCCTTGATGGAAACCCCACACTGACATAGCTCACCAATTAGTAAGATGGCCTCTGAGGTGGCAGTCTTCTTAACTAAAAATAGAATTTGCCTATTTGTAAAGTTGATTTATATGCCAAACAAATATTTGTTGAACCCCTCCAGCTCTGGGGATCCACTGGGGACTAAAATATACACTTTATTTTCTCTAGTACATTTTTTTAAAGTTAGAATTTGCTTGCAATGATAGAGCATTGGTTAACACATAAGCATAACAATTTTATTATCAGTAAAAACATAAAATGTTTTTACAGCAATCAGCTAAGTGCGTTGGTCCCATACTGAGAACAACCTATATGCCATCAACAACAGAAGAGAGGGACACAGTGCAGTCTGTTGACTCTATGGATACACTACAGAGTATTATCACCCCCAAGAATACACAAACTGCAGCCAACAGCAACCACATGGATGAATCTCACAGAGTAAAAGCAGCCCAACAGGACAAAGTATATACCACATGATTCTATTTCTAATTATAGAAAGTTCAAATCTGTCAAAACTAATTATTATTATTAGAAGCCAGATTGTGGTTACCCTTGGAGGGAGAGACAGGTCCCAAGAGAGGGTCTTCTCGGGTGCTGGGAAGGTTCTGTTTCTTAATCTGGGTACTGGCTACTCAGGTGTGTATACTTTGTTAGAATTCATCAAGCTGTACACTAAAGATTTTTGTACTTCTCTATGTGTATATTACACTCCGTCAACAATACACACAAAGAAAACTACTATTAGAAACATTAGGAAAAAATCCCATCAGATTTAAGAAGAACATGGGTTGGATAATGGAAAAAATTCAATTGACATTCTTCAGTGGAATGCATATAAGCACTCAGTTCAGAAGATGGAAGAGAGCCAAAGCATTACCGTTAATAAATATGTCCTGGAAAAAAAAAAATAGCCCTATTTCCGTAATGGGAAAAGCCACTGGCAGAGCTCTGTGACATAAAATGAATGAACAAGGACGGTCACATTCGGACCTTCCCAAGGATCTGAGGACTTATGCTGGCAAAAGGCCATCTGTGAGGGTACCACTGGGAAAGGCTTGGGGCCTGGCTGCTTCTTCTTCTGGAAAGATCTTTCTGGCTCAGAGCCACAGGTTTGCTTTATATATTTTTTGTTTTTCTATTTTAACATGCTGACTTGGCAGCTCTGTTCCTTATTCTGAGAGTACTGTTTATGTTCTTTGCATTTTATTTGAATACTGTAGTGCTGTGGAGTGTAAGTTGGCTTTTAGAAAACAAGTTTTCATTTAGTAGGAAAACCTTTTGAGTTTTATGTTTGAGATAGCAAAAGCTTCAATCACATGGGTTTGAGCTGAAGAGCCAACTGAAATAGATATATACTCATATATTCAGAGTTCCCTTAATGATCATTCTTTCCCCCCTCTTCTTTCTGCTTATCTTTTAAGACCCACCTCCATGAAGCCTTCCATAAAGTCCTTTCAGAATTCATGGCTTTCTAATTTTCTTCTATTGAACTTTATGTGTGTGTTTATTTTAGCATTTCTAAAGGGAGATAACATGTTATAATGGTATGGTGGCCTTTGTACTATAAAGATCAAAGTTTCCTAATTTCTCTGACTCTAGATTTTCTTATTTTTCTAGGATTGAGTTATTCTGATGATCAAAAACATCTATAACACATCGGGCATATAGAGGAAATCCAAAAGAAGATGCTCATTTTCCTCTCACCCTGCTCTATTTGTCTCTGCCAACATGTGTCACCTTCTAATATGCAACAGTATAAGCTCTATATGCTTACTGTTTTGCTCAGTGATGAATTTCAAATGCCTAGAATAATGCCTGCAACACTGTAGACACTCCAAAAATATCTGGGGAGTGAATGAATGAATTCCTTTTCACCACTCCTACCGCCCCACCCAGGAAGCCTGGTAAACTTATTAATCATCACTAGGTTTAAACTTTTTGAGGGCAGGAATCCTCCTCCACGCAGCTTCCTCTAGCCTCCACAGAGCATGACACAGTGCTTTGCAAACAGAAGAATGCAACTGAGAAAACAACAGCAAGCTATCACAGAATTAACACTCACAGGTAAAAGCAACATAAAGTAGATTGAAACAATCAAGTTAAGGGTATCAAAACCTTAGTGTTAGAGCACAAAAGAGCATCGACATCTTAGCCTAAGCAGCATTCTGGGTCACAATAGATTAAATGTGTTGTTTGGCTTAAGATTGCAGCCAACTCACTCAATATGTATATAGAAACATGAGAGGAAAGGAAATAAATCAATGCCAGTAGAGGAAACTACTTAATGTTACTAAATGAACCTTTCTTCTTCTTTTTTTGTTTGCTTATTTTATACTACAGAAGAAGTATAATGGCCTGCAGATACATACAAAAAAATAAAACAAAGTGCTTGGACAAAGTACTGAAAACTATGAAAGTAAATAATTAAAGTGAGTATACTCTGGTATTTGGCTAACACTAAATGAAGTTTTAAAGTAAAATAAATCTAATGCTGCTTAGAAAATGAAATATGCATTGGCTTCTGTATGGGAATGAAGTAGGGTTTGGAAGCTATTACTAAGCAGTAAGAAGTATATTTTTGGCTTTCCTGAATTCTGGAAGAAGGTAGAGTGGTTAATCACCTATAACTGAACTTGAATCTGGGTTCCTTCACTTGCTAGCTCTGAGTGATTTTTCCAACTTACCGGAGCCCCATGACAGCTGGATTTCTCCAGAGCAAGTGATGAGAAGGATGGAAGATGCAATTTTTTACATCTTAATCTCCAAAGTGACATACCAACAAGTACTTCTGCCATAGGTTATTGGCCACACAGACCAATTTTAGTACAATATAGGAAGATTACACAAGATTATGAACACCAGCAGGTAGGGGGCATCCTGGAGGCTGGCTCCTGCAAATGGCTATAACAGCTGGAGGCTGATGGGTATCTCTCTCCAAATGGGTCTTCCATGTAACAAGCTTGGGCTTCCTTACTTCATGGAGTCTCAAGGTAACCAGGTTTCCAACAACATGATACCTCTTATCCAGAGTGAGCATTTTAGGTAAGAATATGGAAGCTGCCTATCTTCCTAAGTCCTGGGCTCAGGAATACTGGAAACTACACCTGACAACATCTTATTTGTCCAAGAAGTCACAGAGTGAGCCCAGTTTCAAGGGCAGGAGAAGGAGATGCTATCCTTTGGCAAGGTTATACTTCAAGAGGGGTAACTGGATCAGAGAGGTCAGTCATAGATATTGTTAAAAATAATCTAAAATGCAGTAAAGGAGAGTGCAAATAAGAGACTGGCACTGGTTTTTTGGGAGAAATTAATACCAAACTGGGTTTTGACATAAATTGAGACCTAGGATTGTAGAAAGGAGGGCCAATGCCAAGAGCTGTTCAGGGGCTAAATGCAAGGCAGTTGTAATGACAGGAGAAGAGCCATGGAGGTCAGAATGTATGAGTCACTTGTGGGATGTATGGAAATATACTTGGCAGGAATAGGAAAGTCACATCAGGGACAGACAAAAGATGAGGACAGAGACAACTGCCAGAGGGCCCTGAATGCTAAACTGAGAACCTATACTTAGAAGGAGCCTCTATAGATTCCATAGGAAATGATGCCCTTAGAAATATAAGCAAGGATCTTGATACTTATTAAACATTTACCATGTACCAGACATGGGACTAATATTTTACATACATTAGTTTCTCCAATTCTTACAGCAAGCCTACAGAGTAAATAAATATACCTTCTTCATTTTTTTTTAAGTGAGGAAATTGAAGCTTAGAGAATTTGAGTAAAATCCCAAGAGAAAGAAATCTTTTGGTGTTATTAAGAAGAGGCATTTGAGGTGAGTCCAAGGGACCAGCTTGGAATCAAGACTACCATGACATCCAGAATAACAAGGCCATGTGAGCAGCACTGGACAGAACCAGGCAGACATGAATGGGTGGCCAACAGGTCACACAATGACAAGATGGAACAGTGAAGCCTATCCACACGTCAGCTAATGGAGAAACTGTTAGAAATAATAAATAAATTCAGTGAAGTTGTAGGTTACAAAATTAATACATAGAAATCAGTTGATTTCTATATATTAATAATGAACTAGCAGAAAGAGAAATTAAGAAAATAATTCTATTTATAATTACACCTAAAGGAATAAAATGCCTAGAAATAAACCTAACCAAAGAGGTAAAAGACATGTACTCTGAAAACTATAAAACACCAATGCAAGACATTAAAGATGACAAAAAGAAATAGAAAGACATTCCATCATGGACTGGAAAAATAAATACTGTTAAAATGTCCATACTACCCAAAGCAATCTACATATTTAATGCAATCCTTATCAAAATACCAACAGCATTTTTCACAGAACGAGAATAAATAATCTTAAGATCTATATGGAACCACAAAAGACTCAAATAGCCAAAGCAATTCCGAGAAAGAACAACAAAGCTGTAGGCATCAGAATACTAGAATTCAGGATGCCTGGGTGGCTCAGTTGGTTAAGCCATTGCCTTCTGCTCAGGTCATGGTCCCAGCGTCCTGGGATCGAGTCCTGCATCGGGCTCCTTGCTCAGCGGGAGCCTGCTTCTCTGTCTGCCTCTGCCTGCCACTCTCTCTGCCTGTGCTCACTCTGACAAATAAATAAATAAAATCTTAAAAAAAAAAAAAAAAGAATACTAGAATTCAAGATATGCTACAAAGCTATAGTAATCAAAACAGTATGGCACTGGCACAAAAATAGACACAAACATAATGCAAAAGAATAGAGAACCCAGAATTAAACCCGCTTATATGGTCAGTTAATCCATGACAAAGGACATAAGAACAC